>NC_137090.1:34964718-36164718 GCF_951640355.1 Cnephaeus nilssonii
AATCCCATCATACCCCCAACACTGTGCTTTAAAGTCCAAAACCCTGAGTCCCTTACTCCAGCCCAGGCACAGCTGAAAAATTCAAGACTGTAATAACTTCCCACTTAACTTATCTACATTCACATCTATCCAGACCTCTTTCCTATTAGTTCAGAGGATGTTCTCCCTCTGCTTGCCTTTTCCACCATCCCTACGCAATTTCTCTAGAACGTTGCTCCATCACTTATCACACTTCTATTGCACTCTGAACCTCCACTGGCTCCTTCTCAATGAAAACATATCCAAGTCACTCCCATTTAAAAATACCTGCCTTGACTTATATCTCCCTCTAGGTGGCATCTAATGTCCTTCCTCTTCCCTCCAGCTCTGGCAAATCGACAGTCCTTGCTGTCTCCACCCCCTCACTTCCCATAAAGCCTCACCCACTGCAATCTGGCTTCTATCCCTACTATTTCTGAAACAGCTCTTGCTAAGGTCACCAATGACGTCCAGACCGCCAAATCCAATGGGTACTTCTCAGACCTTATCTAAGTGAAAGACGCTTAAGCAACTGCAAGTGTTAAGTGGCCACCCACTCCTCACAGCCTTGGCTCCCATGACCCAGCACTCTCTCCGTCTCTGCTCAGTGTTCCCAAGGGTTCCCAACTCGTCCCTCTGCTCTCCTCACTCCTTATATTTTCCCTGGATAATCCTGCTCACTCTTGAGCTTTAAACCATCTTTTTTATGCTGACAGATTCCTAAATCTACATCTTCAACCCAGACATCTTCTCCAGGCTTCAGATTGTAAAATACCTCCACTTGGACATCCCATAGAAACTTGTAAGTTACCCGATTGCTCTTACTTTCTCACCTCATTTCTCTCCCTGGAGCTTCAAACTCACAGTATTTTTCATCAAATCTAAGAGACCATCAATTTAAGAGGCACCAGTGAGGGGGAGGAAATACACACATGTATATATTTATCATGGAATTAAAGAAATATATAAATATCTACTGGATACCTCCACCTAGATGTTCTCAAGAACGTCAAACTTTTTACATCCTAAACTATATTCACTTATTTCCCCCCTAAACCAGTTCTTCCCGTAGTCTTCCAATTAGTGACATCAATATCCACCTAGTCACCCATGTCAAAAACTGACTGTTATTTTGACTTCTTCCTTTCCCTCTGGCATCCCATCAAAATGAAGCTCACCTGATTATACCTGCTAACTACTTATCAAATCTGTTCCCCTATCCTTACTTCTACTTTTACTGCTTTCACCATTTTTATCTGGACTCTGGCAGTAGTCCCCAAACTGATCTCACATACTGTTCCTCTAAACCCATCTTCCCACAGCTGCAAGAGTGAACCACCTAACACAGAAATCTGAGAGTCACGCCCATGCATAAGACCCTTACAGCTTTTTTTTTTAATATTTTTTATTGATTTTAGAGGAAGGAGGAAGGGAGAGGGAGAGATAGAAACATCAATGATGAGAGAGAATCATTGATTGGCTGCATCTTGCACGCCCCCTACTGGGGATCAAGCCTGCAACCCAGGCATGTGCCCTTGGCCAGAATCGAACCTGGGACCCTCCAGTCCACAGACCGACGCTCTATCCATTGAGCCAAACCAGCTAGGGCCCTTACAGAACTCTTAATGAGACGTAATCCTCTCCATGATCTGGCTCTTGCTTATCTACCCAGCCTCCATCTGCTAACAGTCCCAACTCCACGATTTTACTCCAGTAAATTCTCAACTTTTTACAGTCCCACATATACCTGCTAGTTACCTCTCCATACTTCTGGCTGAAGGAATGCCCTCTCTCACCACCTCATCACATTTTTTTATTTTTATTTTTTCAGGAAGCCTTTCCTCTTCTTCTCCCAGAGTAGGCGAGTCCTTAACTTGAGTGTTCTCACAGATTCCCAAATAATACAATAGCTCTTTTTCCTGACTATGCATCTGTGTTGGTGAGCTCAATGAAGGCACAGACTCTATCTTACATATAGTACGCCCATAATACCTTGAATGCAGTAGTTATCAACAAGCACCAATGGAATGAATGAGCTACATAATTCCAGTTATCTAACTCTTAGAGGGAATAACCAACCTAAAGGACAACTTATTTCCTAGCACTATTCTCCAAAAAAAAAAAATGTATCAGGAGGAATTTTAGGTAAGGAATATTAAGATAAAATGTATCCTCAAAAGAAGCATCACTAAAAAATTTAAAGCATTCTTTATGTGTGCTGCATATTTAGAGAGATAGGAAGGTCAGAATAAAAGAAAATTGCTACAGCTAACAGTTATTATTCTGAGGGAAATCAGAACGAAGTGCCTTTTTAAAAATCCATTGAGATACTTTAGTTCTATGAATGTATTATATTCCTAAAAAAGGAATCCCAGGATTTTCTATCTTTTGTTTTTTTTAAGATTTCTGATTTTGAGACAGAGAGGAGGGAGGGAGAGAAAGAGAGAAACATAGTAACATAGTTGTGGGAGTGAAACATAGATTGGCTGCCTCCTGCACACCCACTGATGGATCAAGCCTAAAACCCGGACATATGCCCTGCCCTGACCGGGAGTCGAACCGGCAACCTTTCAGTGCATGGGACAACGCCCAACCAAATGAGCCACACCTGCCAGGACATCCTTTGTGTTTTTTGTGTTGCTTCTTTGTAGATCATGATGCCAGCTGAAGTTGTCAGTACAATGAAACCAAACTGACAGGGTGGATGCAGATTATTTTGGCATTTTTAGATCTCTGAGTTGCACATCAAATCTGGGGCTGACCACACCGCACCTGTTTCATCTGCCTGTGCAGTTCATAATTTTCCCAACTGTGATCATCAGGGCTCTCAAATTCACCAGTGTAACCTTGCCTCATCAACACAGTTAGAAACTGGGCAATGACTTTGGAGCACAACCTAACTAAGAACCTGGTGTTTCCCTCTTTTTGGCATTATTGATGCTCTTGAGAGCATCAGCCAGGACATTCATGTACACCATTACAATGGCGAGGAAAGACAGTGGAAAGGGCAAGGTGACTTGTTAAACCCTGCAAAAACTTGTATACACAGTCTACAAGTCCAGCTGCCTTCAGAAGCAACTGAAGGGGAAAACAGACACTAAGATAGCTAATTATGTTTGCTTTTCAATATGCACACTATATTAATGTTTAAAGGATGAGTTATATGAGTTGGATCACTAGCCCTTGGAAAAATGCAAAAACAGTGATTTTTGTTAAAATTTAAAAATCCAATTTCAACTCTTGCCTTAATTTAGAGCTATCACAACTACAGAGAAGTAGACTGCAGAATTCCTGCAGGGAATTCTCAGAAAATAACTAACTTGATTTGACACTCTAATCTGCTATCTATGCCATAAAGCACGGAGACAGTACAGTGGGCAATACTGGGAAGAAAGGAGAGCAAACCAGGGGAAGAGGTGAAAGGGAAGTGAGATGGACAGAGGACACACCGCAAGTGGGGCTGTCTGAGATACCTTGGTGAAAGTGGTGGAGCCAGAGGCCATCAGAATTTGACGCACACGATTGTGGAAGCGCTGCATTGACTCATCATCCACACGCAGGAAACACTGGGCTGTCCTCTCCTTAGTAACCTAAACCACAAGGTCAGGGTTAATTGTCTCTGGTACTGCCACAGGAGCAAGGACCAACTCTGACCACCACCATGCCCTGCCACCCAACGAGGCTCAGCTGACGGATAATGAAGTTGTGTGGGTATTCCTCACCCCATTTCCCCCGGAGGTACAGGGGTGGCAATGCTCTGTCTAGCCCCCTTCCCAGGCTGTACCTCATTCTGTAGGTTCCAGACCCCATCCTTGTGGGTGAACTCCTCATAGCTGGTGCGGCACTTAGGCAGAATGCGGCACTCAAAGCCACACATGTTGAACAGCAGGTTGGGGTTGTCCTTACTGTACACGGACACGAAGCTGTTCTCCCACTGAACTGTAGTCACTGACCGTGGCAGACGGTTCTTGATGTCCCAGAACACTGCCCGGCCCCTGTCCACAGAAAACATACGGTCACATCAGTCTCCTGGGAAGAAACTTCCCTTCAAAGGCCAGACTGACGGTATCCCAACAGAATACACTCCTCCCACCCAGACCACAACCTCATGCATCCCGTCTAATTGTCTCTGAATCCCTCAGGCTGATGTTCTTCCAGCTCCCACAGCCCCACTTAGACTCACAAGTTGACATCATGCTTCATGAGGCGCATGCGGGCATCTCGGGGCCAGCACTTCTTGTTATTATAGCCAACGATGTTTTCATTGTTGGGGTCAGGGTGCTCTGTCAGGTAACGCTGGATCAGGTCTCGAGCCTCATCTGCTGTAAACCTACACCAGGCAGAGTGCATTGCTGAGGCCCCAATACACTAGGACCACAGGAGACCTACAGCTGGACAAATGGAGTCCACCCCAAACCCCTACCCTACCCACAGGACTTCATTCCTTTTGAAGCCCCAACTCAGCAGAAAGGCAACTAAGGTACAAGAGCCACTTCCAGAGGCTAGGCATATGCCTCAATGCCCTACAAGGATAAGAATCCAGGTAAGCGCTCACCTGAAGAAAATATGGATGCGGTCAATGTATCTGCAGAAGAGACGGATTGGGTGGGCAGCCTCCGTGGCTATGTCCTGGAAACTGAGAAAGTCATTTGGCATCTGAGGGGGCCCAGCCATCTCACTGGCCCGGTGTAATCCCAACACAAGCAAATCCATCACCAGTCCATAGTACTGCACAATGAATGAGGCGAACTGCAGGCCTCGGATGATCCCATATGAATTCGTGTGGTTCATGTCCTAGAAAGAAAGACTTACAACTCTTTAACAACTCTCAACCCATGGCCATGCCCCAGGCTTCTCTAGGGCCCACCCTCTTTTGCCCTCCCCTTAACAGAACCTAACTCAGTGGGCCAGACCCTCACCCCTAAAAATTCATTGTTACCCTGCCCCTAAGACATACCTTATAGTTGATGACGACGTTGTTCTTGGCTGTCATGTAGTCAGCTATATTGTGGTCTACAATGAGTCGCAGCAGCCTATTAAGTAGGGTCAAGTCAATCTTCTCATACATCTTCTCAAAGCGTGACTCCAGCATGACATTGCACTCACCCTCACTTGTCTCCCACACATCCTGCAGGTTATTGATGCCTGAGGAGGAAACAGGTCTCCAGGTTAGAAATTCCCTTTCAAGACTAGTGCCTCCAGTAGCTACCATATTCGCACTAACACTGCTCATTCATCCGGATTGCTAGGACTGCTTTGTTCAGTTTAACATAAGCACTTATTTCCTTGGTACCATGCAGCAAGAGAGTAGATGAATTATGCTGCCCGAATGAGAACTTTTTTCTTTTTCTTTTTTTCCCCAAAAATGTTTTTATTGATTTTAGGCAGAGAAGAGGGAGAGAAACATTAATGTGAGAGAGAAACATCAATCGGTTGCCCCGTACCAGGGACTGAACCCGCAACCTGGGTAATGTACCCGGACCAGGAGTCAAACGGGTGACCATTCAGTGCACGGGACTACGCTCAACCAACTGAGGCACATTGGCCAGGGCCCGAATAAGAATTTTGATGTAAAACTCAATTCACCTCCCTTCCTCAGGGGTGATCCCAGAAAAGTTTACCTTGGCACCACTTATAAACAAGCAGAGGAGGTGGTTCTGTGTCAGCAGGCTTGATCCAGGGTGGGAAGAGGCGGCGCTTGTCAGCTTCATACCACAGGTACTGGTCCAGGTAAGCATCAGTTATCTTCTCCAGTGGTTCCACATCATACACTGGCACCAGGTGGCTATAGAGATCCATGAACTCAATGCCCACCTGTGGGACAGGGAAGCTGGCTCACACCAATCCACCAATCACCTGAGGCATTCTGCCACCCTGAGTGACAGGAATGAATAGCAGAGCCGAAATAAAATTGGGGAGGGGGGATCTCACTCACTTCTTTAAAGGCTCTCTGTGTGAGGAGGTGACGCTTGATGCGGGACAATGCCTCATGGGGGTTGTCGTAGGCTTGTTCGATCAGCCCTAGCTCCTCCCTCTGAGACTGGTTTAACCGAGACTTCACACTGACAAGGCAAAACAACAGGAAAGTAAATGAGAAAACCAAGAGGAAACCAAACCCAGAGAAGACTGAGGCTAAACCTTTCTTTGGACTAAGATAATGCCATTCTCCCTGTCACCTTCCCACAGGAACCTGTCTACTCCACTCCTCACCTGTAGGCTTCCTTGAGCCGCTCTAAGGCCAAGATGAGCAACTTGGTGTCATGTTTATAGGAGAGTGGAGGGAATGGGATGGGTGAGAATCTACGGCTTTCCAACCAATGCACAGTGGTGGTATACACTGCCACCGCCTCCTCTGCTGTGATGTAAGGCCCATCCTGCAAGGTACACATAATGATTAGTCTCCCACTGTAGCCAATCCCTCCTGCCCAAGGCATGGGCCCAACTCTGCCATCCACTCCCTGCCCACCCCCACACCCAGCCCAGCCCACTCTGCCCAACCTTCAGGTAGTTGTGCTGCCGCTCCTGTTCTGCCTTCAAGTAGAGCCGGGTGAGACGGCCCAGGTTCTTTTTGCAAACAGTCTTGTCCACAGTGGCCCCACGACGAATCCGTTCTCGGTTGTAGTGGGCAGTGTTGGTCCACCAGTCAGCCTTGGCCTTCACATATCGAAGGATCATATTCTCTATGGGCGTTGGCAGTCCAGGGACCTGAAAGTGCAAAAGGCACAATGAGAAAGTGATGGGAGCCACACAGCCCCGAGTGCGTCCAGGAGTGGTACTCCCAACCCCAGGAAAGATGTCCATGTCTGCTCACAGTTGTGGAGATACCCACCTTCCAGGGAATGTTGGCCTTCCAGCAGCGCCAGGCCTCACTGAGGTGCTGCAGAATTGTCCGGGCCTTGTTCTGTTTAATCCCCTCAGGCATCATGTCTAGAATGTCATGCATCACAGCTGCCCGAAGCTCAAGGTCAAAATGTGACTCCACTCGCTGCTTTGTTACAGTCTTTGCTACCCCCTTTGAGTGTCGGCCTAGAAGAAGTGATTAAGAGTCACTGTTTTTAATAGGAGTCTCTATCTTCATGCCCCCCTCACTAACCATGGTTACAACAAAATAAACAGAATACTAGGTCAGACTCATTAGAGAATGGGACTTAAGAGGCAATCCAGGAGGGAGTCTCCGTCTCAAACAAGGGCAGGGGACAGAACAGGAACACATATGACCTACCCTTGAAGAGATCATGGGAGAAGTTGGACAAAGAGAAAACCACTCACCTTCAAACTGCCGGGCCAGGAGGTTGCCCAGCCATCGCTCCAGCAGAGGGGTGATGCCACGCATGAAAAACAGCCAGACCCGCCAGCCAGCAGCCCAGAAGCCACAGCCAGGGCCCTTCCCTACAGGGCCCTATGATCACAAGCAGAAGAGTAGAAGTTAGCAATTAATTTAATGACAATAGAAAATTGGGCAGAGATGGGTCAGAAGGAACACATGTATGACAGTGAAGGGGGAAAAAGAAAAGGAAAAACTCTGGGACCTCAACAGCTAAAATGAGGTAAATGAGAAAACTTTAAGGCAGAAACCAGTAACTGGAATTTCCTATTTAGACCTAAAGGTGGACTTGAGGAGGGTATGGTAAGGGGTGGGGGACTGTTGAGATTCACAAGGTGAGGGCAGTAATGACACAGAGCTTTTCTCCAAATAGGTCCCTGGAAAACACCCTGACTAGATACAAAAATTAAAATGGATCTGAGAGTGAGTGTATGGGCAGGGTCCCACCGTGTTGAAGCGGTAATAAATGAGATGCTTCAGGTCCTTGCACATGCGAATCTGCCGCATCAGCTTGTATTTGTACCGGTACATGCCCGTCAGCTGCCCCACATGGGCAAAGATATACTGCAATCCATCTGCCAGCTGCAACACAAATGCCCCATCAGGCTTTAAGCTACAGCCAGCCCACAACCAGCCCAGGCTTCACCCCGCTTCTCACCTGGGGTAGGGGTTGGAGATACTTAGCCTTACCTGGAAGGCATCCACATTGCCCAATCGATACTGCACATGACTGTCTACCACCAACTTAGTTAAACGCAGAACTTCTCGACACAGATGGAAAGCATTCCCAAAACGAGATTTTTTTCTTTCCTGGAGAAGATGCCAAGAACAGAAAAAACATTAATCAGCAAATGGTCCCGACTGGATGTATGCCTCCTATGGGGGCCAGAGCAAACCAGTCCATCCCTCAAGCTCAGGAGACCCTTAAGGTCCAATGCAGACACCTTGGTGGTGAGCGTCTTGACAGGCTTGAGGTTGAAGTTGTAATCCAGGTGCAGATAGTTAAGGTTTTTACGATGAATGAGAAGGTTGAGCATGTTGTAGCCCTGGCGGCAAACCTGTAGCCCCACCTCCACCCAGTCCAGCTTTGTGGACTGAAAGAATTTGGTGGCTTTGAAGGAGCGGAACAGATACCTGGAGTGGGAATAATGAAGAGAGTGTTAGCTTGCTGATTATCTTTGGAACAAAAGAAGTCTGAGCAGGACTCTCAGGCACCTTACCTCTTCTTCTGGGCTTTTGGGGGCCGGTGCTTCAGGGCATTAAGTACATAGTACTTAAGCAGCTTCTGATAAGAGACCCTCACTTTCACAGGCTGCCCAGCAGGACAATGCTCCCGATACCTAGGATAACACCCATCAGGTAAGACTGGCCCAACTCTCTTTCCAGCCACTCTGATAAAGGCTGCATGCCCACCCAGTTGGGAGTTTTCCTCCTATACATCCACCATCATCCTCCCAGGTAGAAGCCTTACCAGTTCTTGACAAGGGGGATGTCCAAGGCCCGGCGGGTGCGACCAGAGCGTAGGTTGAAGGGCCGTGGGGCCCAGAGCAGGGCAATGCCATTGGCTGTATTGTCCGTGTAGAGAGGGGTGTCCTTCAGGAAGGGCTCCACAAAGTCTGGGAGCTCAAACTCCTCATCATCATCTGGTAATGGTTCCTGGCTCTGAAAGAATAACGCCCAAGGGTTCAGTTCTTACTGAACTGAGCAGAGACCTGGGATGGAAGGGAAACTCTCTGGGGCCAAGCAGAGCGGCTACATCTGCCATGGAAACTGGGCTGCCTGACAAGAGAAACCCTAAAGGGCCAGGGCAAAGGAGGCCAAGAGAGCAGAGAACAAGCCAGGGCCAACCAGGAAAGCAACTGTCACTAGTCACAACCCAACTGGCTCACCGACAAAGGCCTCTCAAAGGAGCCTGATACCGTAGAGTAAACACTGCTATCAACTCCTGCTCAAGCTCCAAAAACTGGGCTTGAAGAAGCAGATCTGTTCATGTTAAGAACATGATGGAACACAGATAAACATAAAAAACACTGTATATATAAGAGCCAGTCACAGAAGACTACATAGTTAAAAGAAAATTAAACTTATTGTATAATTCTATTTATATTAAACTAGAGGCCCGTTGCACAAAGATTTGTGCAATAGGCCTTCCTTCCCCTGGCTGCCGGCAGGCACCCGGGACCCAGGCCTTTGCTCTGGCCACTCCCTTCCATCTTCGCTCCAGCCAGAGCCTTCAGTCTTCTCTCCGGCTGGAGTCTTCAGGCTTTGCTCCAGCCAGAGCGCCGCTCCTATAGCTCCCTCTGCCCCCTGCCCTCCCCCTCATAGCAGGCGTCCCACCCCACCTGGCTGCTCCGCACCTGCATGCATGCTGCCCAGAGGCCCAGAGTGGCTGGGGGGCGGGGCCACCACCATCTTTGTTGGGTTAATTTGCATACTCACTCATGATTGGCTGGTGGGCGTTGCAAAGTGATGGTCAATTTGCATGTTTCTCTTTTATTAGTGTAGATATCCAGAGTAGGCAAATATCTATAATAATCCTACCTAATAAAATAGTAATATGCAAATTGACCGCATCTTTGATATGCCCAAGCCACGCCCACCAGCCAATCAGAACGAGTATGCAAATTACCCAACAAAGATGGCGGCTAATTTGCATACGTGGAGGGAGGGAGGAGTGAAGACTGAAGACAACTTAGAAGGAAGAGGGAGGAAAAGCGGAAAGCAAGGTGGCTGCCAGAGGGAAAGCCCGGGTTAGGAGGGGCGGAGCGGGGGGGGGGGGGGGGAGGAGCAGCAGCATGTGGGTGCAGGCGCGGCCTCGGCAGCTTGCAGGATTCTTCCTGCAAATGGGCTACTAGTCTATAATAATAAAGTATAATATGCTAATTAGACTGGACGTCCGTCCTTCCGGACGAAGCCAGGGCTGCGAGGGAAGCCCAGGTCCCAGGTGCCTGCTGGCAGCCAGAGGGAAGCCCAGGTCCTGGGTGCCAGAGGGAAGCCAGTGCTGGCAGCCAGGGGAAGGAAGGCCTACTCTTGCACGAATTTCGTGCATCAGGCCTCTAGTAGAGACATAAAGTAGATTAATAGTAGCCTAGGCACGGAACATTCACTGGAATGGAAAGTGACTGCTGATGGATGGGTACAAGGTTTCTTTTGGGGGTAATGAAAATGTTATAAAAAATCTGCCTGAGTCGATAGTGGTGCAACTGTGAATAAACTAAAAACCACTTAATTGTACACTTAAATGGGTGAATATTGTACACCTTAAATAAGTGAACTGTAGACTTTAAATGGGTGAATTGCATAGTATATGAATTAAATCTCAATAAAAGGACTTAAGGGGGGGAAAAAAGTGGAAACAGACCAGAATGAACTACAGAGTCCCAGAGGATGATAAAGCCCAGATGGATAATCAGAGACCAAAATTATACCAATAACTTAGAGCCAAATACCGAACTCTCAAATTTGCTTATAGCTCAAGACAAACCACTTAACAGGATGGAAAACACATCTCCCGCTGATGAATTTTTATCTAGTAACACCTCAGCCACAGTCAGAAAATTTTACTTGGAAGAGCTGAAGTCAAATGTCCCCTCCTCTCACCTTGACTGAGTGCCTATGAGAAATTGGGTTGATCAAAGGATCAAAGTAGAAAGCTGGCAAATCAGGATCCTCAGTTTTGATGAACACAACATTAGGAGTGTGGTACCTAAAATGAAAAAAGAGTGAGCCAAGGTTTTCCTGCCCTGGCCCAACCTAAATGCCAGCCTACTCCTTTCCTCCACCTGTGTTCCAACTCTCTTACCAGGTGAGGTGGACATGGTGTGGAAGGTTGTTGTACAAGTAAGGGAAAGCAATCTTGTATTCTGTGCGGATAGGCTGCCGGATGATGATCTTATTAATATCATTGAATTCATTCCAGTCTTCATCCCTAAGGTACAAAATCAATGATCAAACTAGCTGGACAGTTTGGAAGCTATAAGACTCGTAAGGATCGAGATTAGAGTTTATTCAACCCAAGATGCCTAAAATTCCTACTCCAACTTACTGTAGGTTGATATCTCGAACAAGAGGTTCAAATTTGGGGCCTCCAGGAATGGCCATATTGAGTGCCTTGGAGGTAAAGAAGGCCTTCAGATCAAACAGATAGAAGTAGTTGTCATCTACCAAGTCTGTCAGGAGCTGATTGGCCAGGCGGTAGAGAGTGGACATCATGGGCAGTGTGAACTGCCAGCGCTGATAAGTAGAGCCATTCACATACCTAGGAAAAAAAGAGACTCATGTCCGGTGGGTATACCAGCTAGCCAAGCCGCACTACCAACTGCTCTCCCAGGACTCTTGGATTTCCAAAATTCTAACAGGAGTGGTAACTCCAACCACACTTACTTCCTGCTGTCCCTCAATGGCTGGTGGTCATAGAACCAGTCCAACACAGGGGCATCCTCCTCAGGGTCCAGTTCTAGCTGAATGGCCTCCAGTGGCTCAACATCTAGAATGTTGTCAGCATAGTCCAAAGGCGGCTCCTCATCATCAAAAGGGGGGAAACGCATCCTCTTGAAATGCCTCCTGTCTCTTTTTTCTCGCCGCATCATAATCCACATTGACCTGAAAGCCAACAATGTCACATGATGGTTTCCACCCACTGCCTCCCGACCACCACCACCAACAACCACATTCCAGCCCTTCTCACCCCCACTGGGAGATGTAGACAGGCTCAATGACCCAGGGAATCTCATTGACAAAGGAAATAGCTCCAGTGATGTGGTACAGCACAGGCACATCTCGAATCTGCTCCCAAGGCATAGGCATGTTCTCCAGGAGTTTGAGGACTGCATGGGGCATGTACTTCAGGGCACTGCAACATTAGGAAGATAGATGATTAGAAGTCAGAAGGTATCACATTCTACAGAAAATCCTACCTTACAGTCCAAACTTCCAATTGCACACAGCCCTCCATGACCAGGAACTCTGCTTTCCCCTCTCCAACTGTGCTCCTCCTCTTCTTAACCTTCAGTCCCACAACACTGGGTTTCAGTCCCTCTAAATCAACAGCTGTCCCTCTAAAGACAGGCTTTAAACTATCTCACATTCTATTCTCTCTGAACTTACCCATAAGTAATATTAAAATACTCACCATACTTTATTGTAACCATTTGTCTCATATCTGTCACACCACTAGACTATAAGCTCCAGAAAGGCCATTACTTCCTGTTCACTACTCTTATTCCTAGCACCTAGAACAGTTCTCAAGAAATAGTTTTGGAGAAGAAAAAAAAAAAAAGTTTTGAAACAAACAAATCTTGTCTTAGTGGTTAATGAATTGGTATTCATAATGAACTGGTTAACATTTTTGTGTCCAAATGGGAAAGGGTTTTGCTAAGGTATTTGTACCTGCACTCTCCCAGCTTGGGGCCATAGAAAAACAAGTGTAAATATCTCAGGAGTTAACTACTCCTGAACCTGAGAATTCTGTTCACTGAGGAGTTACAAACACAGAAGAATGCACAGTGTCCTGCTCTGGGCTTCAACCCTTTCAAAGATAGGGACATGTTATCATAGCACCAACAGGGCAAATTCAAGCTCCAGTCCCAGCCCTGGCCAGGTAGTCAGATGTTTAGGGCATGGTCCCCACATGCCAGCCAAGGTTACGGGTTCAATCCCGGATCAGGGCACATACAAGAATCAACCAATGACTACTTAAGTGCAACAACAAATCGATGTTTCTGTGTGTCTGTCTGTCTGTCTCTCTCTCTCTCTCCCCCTCTCTCTTGCTCAAATCAATCAATAAAAACTTTTTTAAAAGCTCTAGTTCCAGATCAGGAAGTAAAATCAAGGCAATAAAGAGCATACCGGGCCCTAACCGGGTAGCTCGGTTGATCAGAGTCATCCTGACAAGCCAAGGTTTCGGGTTCAATCCCCGCTCACGGCACGTATAAGAAGCAACCAATGACTGCATAAATAAGTGGAGCAACAAATTGGCCTTTCTCTTTCTCTAAAGTCAATAAATAAATTGTAAAATCCTTAAAAGAAAAAAAAAAAAGGAGCATACTGGAAGATCTGGAATCATCACAGGACCCTAATGGTTTTCTCCTTTCTCTTATAACCACCAACATGGGCTGTCCTAAGAAGACTAACGTCCCAAATGATAGAGCAGCTTTCCAGGACTCCTCCTTATGGGGGAGGGACAAAGGAAAGGGGCCAAACTCCAATGAAGTAATTCCAGGATGTTCTTTACCCCAAGTAGACCCTTTTGTCATGGCGAAACTTCCTGTTGGTCATGTCTCCATGGTCTCGAATGATCTTCCTGACGTGCTCTGGGGGCATGTCTTCCTTCTGAGCATCCACAAATCCAAACTTCCGCTTTTCGGCATAGCGCTTGGCCTGTAATTGCTGCCATTTTCGGGCTACAAAGACACCTCAGTTTAAAGGACTGGACACTCTTAGTCTAATCATCCCCATCTCCTGCCCTAGGGTGAGGACCGGTCAGGACGTATAAAAGAGGGGCCAGCATCCAGCAGGTGCCCTCCCTGCTAATTCTCTTGTCATCCTGCTCTTCTTTATTTTGTCCTTCCTCACATTTGCCACTGCCTGACATTTATGTTACAGATTTTTTTAAAAGGGTTTTGTTGTCTATCTCCTCCATCGCAATTTAAACCCTTATAAGGACGGGAGTTCTGCCTGCATCGCTATTGTATCCCCCTTGTTAGTGATCAGTGTCCGAAAATAAAAGACGCTTTTAAAGACCTTGATTAGGTGGGAAAATCGGGGGAGAGGGGGCAGTAAGTGCGCTAACACCTAACGTTTTGACACTTGCAACAACAGAAAAAGGGCTCAAAGCCGCTGCAGGCGCGCACGCGCACACCCACCCCCACGTCTCCGGGCCCCGACACCGCTCCCGCACGCATTCACCTTTCTCCTGCAGCTTTTCCTCCGACATGTAGTCCGGCAGCGGGGCCAGAGGGCCGGGCACCGGGTTACCCGGCCCTCGGTAAGGAAATACCCCGGCCATCCCCGGAGAATCTGGGGGCGCAGAAAGAAAAATAAATAAATAACGAGCAACAGGGCCCGGGCCCACAGAGGCGCAGCAGGAACGCGTCAAGATCCCCGCCTGCAGTCCCTCCTCGCTCGGAGTGGGCGCAGCCCGGCCCAACCCCTCCGGCCGCTCAGCCGACCCCACCACGCCTCCCGCGGCCCCTGAAAGCCCGCCAGACACCCCCCGCCGCAGCCCCTCACACAGACCTCCGCTGGGGGGAAACGCAATGGCGGCCAGCCTACGTCCGCGCCGCGCTCCCAGCGCCGGGAAGTGCGCAACGCAGCTTCGGCAATGGACCCAATCGGCGCCGAAGTGCTCAGACAGATTAGAGAGCACACCAATTAGAGTGGCATGTCTGGCTGGTGGGGGCGGGTCTATGGGCGGGATTATTTGAACGCAAGGGGGTGTGGTCGGAGTAGCCCAAGTCCCGCCTCCCGCTTTTCTGGGTCAGCTTTGGGGACCTCTAGCAGCCCCCGTCGTCTCCTCTGCCACTGGCGTGGGACAGCGAGAGTCCCAGGCTTACAGCATTTTAATAAATTTGTCAAAATCTGCACATTATTCTGTGTCTAGTCTCATAACGTAGACTTGAGGTGCAGTACTAGCCCCCAGTCAGCCAACCCTTTGTTCATGCATGTTTTCATTCATTCAACCATCATTTGTTGAGTACCCACTATGTGTTATTAGGAATATAGCAGGGGGGAAAAATAACCTCACTGAACTCACAGGGTAGCGAGAAGGCAGACCAGGTTCTTAGACGCCGTGTGATGGGAGTTTTGGGGCAGGGCATTTAACCCCGCTTGCGAAGTCAAGGAGGAGTTTCGTCAATAAACCTAGAAAAATCATTGGACATGGGGAGCAACATTGCTGAGTGCCTTCCCCCCCCCCCTCTCTCCGTTCCTCTTTTCTCTCTCTACAATGACTACACTATGGAGTGTATAGTGGACCCCCTATAAATGCTTCTTGAATCCCTCAGGCTCTTTCTGCCTGAATTGCTCTCCACCTCCTGCAATCCTTGTTTCACTTTTCATTCTTGCTACATCCTTTGGTAACAACTTTCAATCTGACCTAACAGATACATTTGTTTGAACTCACACCAAGTTTATTGTGGAGGATGCAAAGGAATTGTAACCAATACAGCCTGTCAATCTAGTTGCGAATTTAGAACTCAAAAGTGAAATAATTAGAGGAAAATGCAAAAGAGGGTCCAGGCAAGTGCTGGCTGGTGTGGACGTTCATATAGTTCAAATAAGGGAGAGGAACACTATCGAAGATTTGATAGAGATGGGTAGATGTGAAAGGTTTGATGTGGTAAAGAAAGAGGAGGGAGCCGTAGAGGTTTGGCTCAGTGGATAGAGCATCGGCCTGCAGTCTGAAGGGTCCTGGGTTTGATTTTAGTCAAGGGCACATGCCTGGGTTGTGGGCTCCATCTCCAGTAGGGGAGTGCAGGAGGCAGTCAATGATTCTCTCTCATCACTGATGTTTCTATCTCTCTCTCCCTCTCCCTTCCTCTCTGGAATCAAACTGTGACCTCCTGGTTCATAGGTCAATGCTCAACCACTGAGCCATACTCGCCGTGCAAAAACTTTTCTTAAGGTTTCTTTACGAATCACAAAGAGTCTGTCTAAGTTAATCTGATGAAGCTCAATTGAGCAGAGAAGTGACCAAACCAAGAACAGTTCTGAACAGGAAATACTAGCTGCCTTTATTATGGACCATTCATTGCAGTCAAACCAATCTGCTCATTGTTTTGTTTTGAATCATTCACTTTTTTAAAAGTTATTTATTTTAGAGAGAGAGAAACATTGATTTGTTGTCCCATTTATTTGTGCATTCATTGGTTGGTTCTTGTATGTGCATTGACTGGGGATCGAACCCACAACCTTGGTATACTGGGACGAGATGCTCTAACCAACTGAGCTACCCAGCCAGGGCTCATGCCCCTTATATAAAATGATGTAGTATTTGCATATAACATATGCATATCCCTCCATTTATTTAAAATCATCTCTAGATTACTTATAATACCTAATACAATGTAAATGCTATGTAAATAGTTGCTATACTGTATTGTTCAGGGAATGACAATAAAAAAATCTGTACATCCCTAACCGGTTTGGCCTAGTGGATAGAGCATCAACCTTCGGACTGAAAGGTCCCAGGTTCGATTCCAGTCAAGGGCATGTACCTTGGTTGCGGGCACATCCCCAGTGGGGAGTGTGCAGGAGGCAGCTGAATTGATGTTTCTCTCTCATCGATGTTTCTAACTCTCTATTCCTCTCCCTCTCCCTTCCTCTCTGTAAAAAATCAATAAAATATATATTTTTAAAAATCTGTACATATTAGTAGAGACGCAACCATCATAGGCCTAGCTTCATAGTATATGTCAGCTACAACATAACACTTTTTTTCCCTAATATTTTTTTATCTGAGGTTGATTGAATCAGTTACAACTGTAATGTTCTTAGTTTTGGTTTTTACAAAGTTATACAGTCTTGTAGAATTTGTTACAAAGATTTGTTACAGGCCTGGCAGGTGTTTCTCAGTGGTTAGAGCGTTGGCCCACATACCGAAGGGTCTCAGGTTCAATTCCTGGTCAAGGGCATGCGGGAGGCAACCAATCGATGTCTCTCTCATATCAATGTTTCTCTCTCTCTCCCGCTCCCTTTTTCCACAATGGAAAAAATATCCTTGGGTGAAGATACACACACACACACACACACACACACATTTGTTACAAAGGCCTGGCCCAGTGTGGCTCAGTGGTTGATTGTCGACCTATGAACCAGGAGCAGGAGGTCAGGGTTCGATTCCTGGTCAGGGAACCTGCCTGGGTTGTGGGCTCGATCCCTAGTAGGGGGTGTGCAGGAGGCAGCCAATCAGTAATTCTCTATCATTTTTGATGTTTCTATCTCATCTCTCCCTTTTCTCTGAAATCAATAAAAATATATTTTAGCCGGAACCGGTTTGGCTCAGTGGATAGAGCGTCAGACTGCGGACTGAAAGGTCCCAGGTTCGATTCTGGTCAAGGGCATGTGCCTTGGTTGCGGGTACGTCCCCAGTAGGGGGTGTGCAGGAGGCAGCTGATCGATGTTTCTCTCTCATCGATGTTTCTAACTCTCTATCCCTCTCCCTTGCTCTCTGTAAAAAATCAATAAAATATATTAAAATATATATGTATTTTTTAAAACAACAAAAAACAAAGAACAGCTGCCTGTGCTCCCTCTGACCATTTCTCTCTTAACCCGCCCCCCCCCCGCACCCAAACAAAAAACAAAAAGCACTTTCACCAATTTTAACAGATTATTTTGGCATTTATTGCCATATCTTCAAGTAATAAGCTTAAATTAGTATTTCTTGACTTTTTACTTTTAGGCATTATCTACTCACTCCCCACAACAGAGAATGGAAATCCAATTTTCCCTCCAGCCTCCCACTACATATATGAACATGAATTTTTAAAATTCATTATATATGTCAAGGAAATGCTACTGCAGCTGCCCTAGGATGTGCCCCCTGTCACCCTCCCCCCCCCCCCCCCCCCCCCCCCGTCTTCTCCATCTCCCCAGACCCCACAGGGTGGAAATACATGGATTCCATGGAGAGCTGGGGTTAGGGAAGGAAGAGCAGGAGCTTGGAGACAATGATGTTTGCGGGAGCTGCTGAGGGGAGCAAGCAGCAGTGTCTTCTCAACCAGAGAAACCGCAGGAATTTGTGGCACCCCAGGTCTTCAGGCTCCACTGTCCTTCTCTAACGTGCCCTGACCTGGGGTTTGGAGCAGAGAGAGCCGCTGTGCCAGTCCCTTAGCCCCCGGGTTTAACAATGCCAACCAGAGCAGTTCAAGGAGGGGGAGTCCTCTCAAGGGCACGAGCAGGCAGGCCAGAGTGAGGGGGCAACGCGTAACCCAAAGAAGTCGTTTATTATCCCTGGAATGTCAGCTACTACCCAAGTCTGTTATTGGGGAGGGTTGGGTGGAGGTGGGCAGAGAGCCCTTTGCAGGGAGCGTCCTATCGCACTAGGATCGAACTCACATTCTTCTACTCCTAAAGCCCGCATGGCTTGCATCCTTAGCTCGGTCTGAGTCGCTTCTGTGTTCAGTTCCTACAGAAGATGTGGCAAGCGAAGGTTGCCTCCCACCAGGCTAAAGGCAGGGGAAGAATGTGCTCTCCACGCTGAGCTAAGTGGTGCGCATGATTGCGGGGAAAGCTGAGGTGGGCCTCTGTCCTAAACAGTGGCTGCATTCCTGAAAAGTGCAGGGATCAATACTCGGTGAATAGAAGTCTGGCTTTCAACCTGAAGCATCCTGGCGTATAAATACCACGTCAGAGGCAATCTGTCTGACTTGATTGATCTTCAGTTGTCAGCTAGCTCCTATCTTCCTACCTCAAGGTTTCTCCACTCCTCAACCTTTCTATAAAGAGGTAAAATTGTGTATAAGAAGGAGCCTGAACCAAATCAAAGACTGAGATTCGAATTCTGGCCGTGCCATAAACTCGCTGGGTGTGCTTGGATAAACCACAATTGTTGTAGGCTTCAGTTTTCTGCAAACTGAACTGTAAGACTGGATAATCTTGGAGGTGGCATATTAATAAAGACTCATTGATAAAAGTGAAAAAACTGCCCTAGCTGGTTTGGCTCAGTGGATAGAGCATTGGCCTGTGGACTCAAGGATTCCAGGTTCGATTCTGATCAAGGGCACATGCCTGGGTTGCAGGCTCAATCCCCGGTAGGGGGCGTGCAGGAGGCAGCCAATCAATGATTCTCATCATTGATGTTTCTCTCTCTCTCTCTCTCTCTCTCTCTCTCTCTCTCTCTCGCTTCCTCTTTGAAATCAATGAAAACATATATATATATATATATATATATGAAAAGAACCTTAAAAAAAAAGTGAAAAAAAAACTCAACTCATATTCACTTGAGCAAATCCAGGAGTTTTTTGGTTTGTGCAATTGAATGGTCCAGGGCAAGTTCTGGCTTCAGGCCGAGCCTGAGCAGAGACTCATATGATGCTAGATAGCTCTGTCTTTTTGAGTCCTTTGTGTGTGTGATGGTGTTGGCTTCGTGTTCAGAGAAGATCTCTTACAGCCTACTGGCTTAGCAATGTTAGCACACGTAGTGCATCTTAGCCAAAGGTTCTGGAAGTCATGGTGCCCAGGCTCCTAGGCTCTGCTTATGTCATAAACTCATTTCAGGAAAAGAGGATATGGTGTTTTGATTGGCTAGGCCTGGGTCACGTGCCCATTGAGGGGCTTGAGGGATGAGTGGTTTTCAAAAGAAAATCTCTACGCTGCTGGGCAGGCAATGTAGCAGATGTTGGTACAGATGGTATAACAGAAAAATATACTGGTGTCTAAAAAAATGTATACATGCCCGGCCAGCGTTGCTCAGTGGTTGAGCATTGACCCATGAACCAGGAGATCACGGTTCAATTCTCAGTCAGGGCACATGCCTGGGTTTTGGGCTCGATTCCCAGTAGGGGGAGTGCAGGAGGCAGCTGATCAATGATTCTCTCTCATCATTGATGTTTTTATCTCTCTTTCTCCCTCTCCCTTCATCTCTGAAATCAATAAAAATATTTTAAAAAATGTATACACACTTTGAATAATTATTAATCCCAATGGGTTAAATCTGAAAAGAAGCATCAATTGAGCTATCAAAAATGTATGACACCGTGTGTGTGTGTGTGTGTGTGTGTGTGTGTGTGTGTGTGTTGAATTCAGGCTATGTCACTAACTGGCTAGGTAACCCTGAATAAGTTACCTTAGTTTACTCATTTAAAAACTGGGATGAGTGAGGGTAAGGGGAAGAGATCAACCAAAGGACTTATATGCATGCATATAAGCCTAATCAATGGACACAGACAACAGTGGATTGGGGGCATGAATGGGAGGTGGGGGGTAATGGGGGAATAAAGACACATATGTAATACCTTAATCAATAAAGAAATTAAAAAAAAACAAAGAGAACGTCCCACTTCAGTCCTTCATAATCAAGACTGGAAAAAATAAATAAATAAATAAATAAATAAATAAAATAAAAACTGGGATGAGCCCTGGCCAGTGTAGCTCAGTTGATTGAGCAGGTTTGCTTTTTTTTTTTTTTTTAGGATTTCTTTTATATAGATATTGGTTTCAGAGAGAAAAGGAGAGGAGATAGAAACATCAATGATGAGAATCATTTATCGGCAGCCTCCTGCACACCCCCTACCGGGGATTGAGCCCGAAACCTGGGCATGTGCCCTTGACCAGAATGGAACCTGGGACCCTTCAGTCCGCAGGCCAATGTTCTATCCACTGAACCAAACCAGCTAGGGCAGGCAGGTTTGCTTTTTGATAGTAGATGATCTTAGAACACTTTAGAGCTTTGTAGGTCATAAAGTTAGTGCCAAGAAATCATCCCACAGTGAAGTTTCCACAATCCAGCATTGCATTATATATCAGGATATCAATGGAGCCAAAAAAAAAAAAAAAGTGACTCAGTGTAACCACACTCACAAAAGACTGATGCAATTATTTGCCTAACAACTTATTTATTTATGATCAGGATAATGTCCCATAAAATATCAATGTTCCCCCATCCAGGAAAGCCCCCTCCCCTTTGCTAGAAAATAAATAATTCATCAGCAAGTAGCTTGGTAGGCATGGAGTCCGTCTTGAGGACCACCTTACTGAGCCATGGTGAGGTCTGACAGAGCACTGTCATGGTGACCCAACTCATTGCACCAAATGCAGCATCTATCAACCTCTGCATTTTCTAGCTTCTCTTTTCCAGGGTCCTAATTGGCCAGGCCTCTCTGATTCCCATCGTCTATATCTGGTCCACACGATCTATAACTGCTCTAGTTGATGAGATGTCACTTAGTCAATTATAATCACAATCCAGTTCTGCCTAAAGTTTCACTGGGTTATGTGTGTGTGATCCCAAATTCTTCAGGTATCCACTGATGTCTAGCCCCACCAGTAGCTAATCTCACCCTTCCTGTATGGGTTTTACTAGTTAACCACAGAAACAGCCGGATTTCCCTGACAGTCTAGTTCTTGGGCACCCTTTAAAGATACTATCAAGTCTTACCAAAGAGGGTGCTCACTTGGAGCATGAATTTATGACATGCTCCTAAAGTTTGTCATATTTCGTGGTTTTCTGTTTTTAAACTGAAGGGCAATGTTTTTGTTAATCAAGGCGCTCCGTTTAGAGTTTTGAAGATACTACTACAGAATTTTACTTTGTTTTTCTACCTCAGCTTCCATACCTGTGCCTCTCCAGTTTTAGTCTGATTACATTGAAACCCTCTGCTCTCCTTTTCTGCTTGTGTCTGCTCCTCAGCCTGTTATTTTTTTCTCCTTTGAGCTTCAGTGTTAACGACTTTCTGATAGGGATCTCTCACAACCCCTCTCTCATATTTCCCCCTTAATCTCTATTATGTATTTTTCTGTCTCCATGTGCGTCCCCTCCTTTCCCTTGCTCCTCCCTGTGGATGTTGATTTAATCCTGCCCCCTACCCGATGTTCTCTCTGTGATTCCCCATCTCTTCGCCTATTCTTTTATCTCAGTGTACATCCCTGATTCTGACTTTTCCCATCTTCCTCCCGGGCTCTGCCTATCAGTCCCTGTCAGTCTGTCTTTGTTCTGCACTGTCGCTGCTTGTCCTTTGTCTTTCTGCCTGTCTCCCAACACCACATATTTCCTGCTTTCTTTTTCTGTCAATAAATCTTTTCATTGACTGCCTCCTCTACCTCCCGCTCTTCTGTGTCTCAGCTCCCCGGGCAAATCCCCCTCATCTCTTTCCCCCTCTCTCTGCTCTCACTCCGCTCATCTCTCAGCCTGCCAGATTACCTCCGTCTCTCCTGAGCCTGGTTGTCCCTCCTTGTCACTCACTCTCACTAAATCACTGCCTAGACTATCTGTGCCTTCCACCCTTGGGGTCCCTTCCTGTCAGCCTTTCTTTATTTTTATTTTTCTCTTTGTTTAGGAGCATTTTACCAAGTCTACGGTTTGGGTTTATCTCAAGCGTCTGTAACAGTCTTTCTCGATATTTCTGCCAAGGATCCTCTGTCCTGCACTCCATTTCCCTTTGCCTCTGTCTCTTCTGTGCAGCGAATCCTCTTTCTTCCTGTCTTTCCCTCAATCTATGTACGTCTTTCTCTACATCCGCTTCGTCTTTCTTTAGCTCAGCTTTTTGGCAGGAATTTTTTTTTTAAATCTCCCTGTGTCTTGCTTTTGCTTATGCATCTTTTCTGGGGGTGATTACAGGTTATCTCTTGTCCATTGTTTAGTAGACTAGCAACCTTAATCTGCTATACACTCCCCGGAACCTGGATATTCTGCCTGAAGAAGGGAGGGGTCTTATGCAATAGAAAAAAAAATGCAGCCATGGAACCCTGGCCAGTTGGTTAAAGTGTCGTCCTGATATGCCAAAGTTTTAGGTTCGATCCCTGGTCAGGGCACATACAAGAAGCAACCACTGAATGCATAGATAAGTGGAACAACAAATTGATCTCTCTCTCTCTCTCTCCATCGAAAAAAAAAATCCATAAATCAAGACAAAAGAAAAAATGCAGCAGAAGTGGCAGGGGAGAAAGGAGAGCTTGCAAATGACTTCATCGCCCTGCAGCCAAAAGGAAGCCTTTCCTAGGCTTCTTCTTCCATGAAGCCCTGGGCCTAGGAAGACCCTACACTGTGCACCCAGAATGGGTGTTCGAGTCCCTACTGCAGCTCTGTCCTAAGGCGAGAGACCTATTGTCACGTGTATTCCCAGCTCTTGACCCAGTGACACGCCACACAGTGTTCTTGAGCTTGATAAATATGTTTTTCTCATTAAAGGTTCAAAACCAAATAAAATAAAATAAAAAGAAGAGAGACCTAGCCCCATGTTCATTCCTCTAAAAATATGTCTTTTTTTTTTTTAAAAGGTCAAGATATTCTAAAAATAAATTTCAAAAAGGCAGATGCTGGACACAGTAGGACTCAGGCTAAGTACAAACACAACAGTGGGGTTTTGAGAACCAGGAATATCAGCAGCAATCTCTATGCCCCAGGTCTTTGGTCTCTTAGCAGCTGGCATGTCTACATAACCACTGGCTGCAGAGAGCACCTGTTGTGTTCTCCTCCCACTGCCAGAATTTGGTCATAGGTGAGATCTCTTCCCTCTGGCCTTACCCCCTCCCTACCAGGTCTCTACTCCCCGTGAGACTTCACCCTCCCTCATCCGTCCCTGTGCTAAAGCAAAGGGATTCTGTTTCCTTTGGCTGTTACGTTCAGTTTCATGGGTCCTGCCACCCTTTATTGGTAGCACTGGCTGTACCTCTTGAGTTAGTTTTCTGGAGAGGACGGTTATCTGATGAGGAAATGCAATGAACAATAGCCCAGATTCCCAACCATTTCTTTTCAGATCCTAGGAGTGGGGGAGGGGTATGAATTTGCTGGAAGAGGAACTGAGATACTGAAAATCCAGTCCAGTCCTCACCCCAATGGGGGGTCTGTGCCTTGAAGACCATCATCTCCTTGTCCCGCAAGACTGGCAGAAGAAGAACCCGAGGCTTCGCCCTAGTCTTTCAGGCCGAGAGGGGAATCATCCTTGGTGGCAGGCTCACCGTCACATGTCCTGGTGACCCTCGCTTCCCTGCGCCCCAGGTTGGATGAATGAGGCCGAGACCGCAGGACATCACTGATCAAAATGCGAACACCCTGTGAGATGCTCAAGGCTCCCACAGTGGCCAGCCCGGTGCCACCAAGGACAACCAGAGCAGGAGGCACCTGGTGGTGGTGCTGGATCAACCACAGACTCATCCACCCCAGTGGTGCCAGGCGGAAGAGGACCAGGGTGGCCAGGGTGGCCCAGCTGGCCACACTGAAGGCCACGGACGGGGCCTGGTGAGAAAGCAGCAGCAACTTTCTCAGGTGCAGGCAGACGGAGTTCAGCTCTAGGAGCAGAGACACCACGGAGAAGCCCACGTAGTGGCCGGACAGAATGGCAGTGCCGAGACAGCTCACTACCTGGGGAGCAAGGGCCAAAGGTTAGAAGACCTCCCACGACCTACCACCCATCATGTCCTAATATCCCAGTCCTCCCAGGCATTTCCTGGCATTCTTTCCCTGAAAACACCCAACTTTATGCTGACCCTATGCCAGGAGCCTGAATGGCTTTGAAACCATCTTTCCCTAGGATGGAAGCAGCCTGGGCCAGAGGCTGCCTTCTCTGGGGCTGCAGCATCTGCATAGTAACACCCCCCCCCCCAACTTCCATCCTGGTCTTTCATGCCCCATCCCCACTCCCAATACGGGGGCTCCCTCCTTCTCAGAAAAGCTCCATGTTTAACGTTTCTGCAATCCACAGGACACCTGTGGGAATGCGAGCCCCTGAGGCAGAGCTCAGACTCCCAGCTGTGCCAGCAGTCAATCCCCGCCCCTCAATTCAGCCCAGGGTTGGGAGGATCAAGCCCAGGGGAGAGAGGGGTGGGTGTCAGACTCTCTGGGGAGTCGTAGGACATAAAGCGGATGAGAGATTGGGGTCTGCAGTTGGTACACCTCCCTTCCTGCCTCGCCTCTCCCTGAGTCTCACCACCAAATGGTGACAGAGAAGCTCCCAGGCCTGGCCCAAAGTCTGGTTCTGCAGCATGTCAACTCCATCGGCCAGGAAGTAACCTATGGGGAAGGGTGGCAGCTGGGGTACAGCCCGGAGAGAACTCTCCAGCCCCTACCTCGTCCAGTTCTTTCGTTCCCCTCAGGAAGGCTGACAGAAGAGCGCCTGCAATCGCCGTCGGCAGCCTGTTCCCCGCCCCGCAGCTGGCCAGCCTTCCCTGCAGACTCACCCACAGATACAGCCACCAGCACCAAGGCCCAGGGCGGGTGGCCGTGAATGGGGTCGGCGGCCATCTGAGGGTACAGCAACAGCCTAGAGGAGATGGGGTGAGCTTGGTGCAGACCGGATTCTCCCGTGGGGCACGCCCGTCCGTCCACCCATCCCAGCCTCAGACGCTCAAGGGTTAGCATCATCCCTTGTAAAGGTGCCGCCAGGTCTTCCACCGTTAGCTTTCCATCCCTCGCCCTCACCCAGGGACCTCCCGAACCTCTAAGCCCCGCACCCGAGCAGCGCCCCGGACCCGGTGAGCAGGCTGTGCACCAGGGAGACACAGATGTTCCGCCACTTCCAACGGTCCGGAGCCGCAGATCCCGGCGCGGGCAGCAGCTGCAGCCCCCAGTGCATCCCCCGGAAGGCTGCGAAGGAGGCGCCGGTCACGAGGAGCCCCGAGGGCGCCATGGCCTGGCGCGCGGGCTAGGTCCGGACCGGTTCCTGGGGCCCCTGCGCCCTCGCCCCCGACGCATCCGACGCCCGCTCCAGCGACGGCGACCCGCGGCCCGGCAGGGCCGGGTTCCTGGGCTCCCGGGCGCGCCCGGCCTCGGGAGTCTGCGGGAACTTTTCCAGGGCTGGTCCACGACCTCTCGGCCGGAGCGTGATTGGAGCAGCCGCGCGGCCACCGCCCCCGGAGCCAAGGCAACCGACCGCGTCCGGCCCCAGCCACCGACTGCGCGTTGGGGGCTCCCGGGATCGGCCGTGCCACGGAGCTCAGGGGACTGACTTCTGGGAAGTCGACCGAGGTCTTCCCCGACTCCCCGAGTCCGGAACTTTTTAGGGCTCCAGAAATAGGTCACTAATCTCACCTGACACTCCCGGGGGCCCCGCCCCACTAACTTTCCCCTACTCTAAACTCTTACCATCTGGTTAGGCCTCCCACCCCGCCCACACGGCCCTGGGGTGAGGGGCCGGGGCAAACCGGCTGCCACTCGCTCAAACCTCGACGCCGCACTGCTCCCACCCCCTCCCCCGTCTCAACTGTGGGGGAGAGGGCACTTCCCTGCCCTGGAGCCAGCCACCCCTTCCACCTCCGGAGGTTTCCAGGTCCACAGCGCATCCCAGCAACCCCACAGTTCCAGGAGCCCTGCCCCTTCCAGAGCGCCTCTCAATAGAACACTTGCAGCTTCCATTTGGGAGGGGGCGGGGCCCACTGGAAACTCCTCCCTCGACCTTTTTAGGGTGCCCTGCAGAGGAGCCTCGTTGTGAGGAAGGGGAGGCCGAGGGAACCACTCGGCACTCTGGTCTTGAGAAGCACCCCTCCCCCGAGGCGGTCCCTGGTGGGTGGATAGAGTATCTCCCAATCCGAGGAGGCCAGGGGAGGTCAGAGTCACCACAAGGTGTGGGCAGAATCAGAGAGAAAACAGAGACGCGTCGTGCTTTCCGCAGCAAGACTGTTAGGATTCCAGAAGCTTTCAGCCTGTAAAGGAAAATCTCCCTCCCAACCCCTATTTCCTGAAGAGTTTGTACTGTTTTCCATCTTACTCCACACCTTGAGCTGGTTGCCAGCCAGAAATTCAGAGCCATTTCCTGTACGTGGAACTGGCCGATTCCAGCTACTGCCAGAGAATGAATTTCTTAAGCTGATTAGGAGGCAGCCGATTGATGATTCTGCTCCCCCATCCCTCTCACAGCCCTCTTTTCCCACCAAACCCCCACTAAACCCAAGGGGCTAGGGACAGCCCTTCATTCTTCCACACCCATCTCTCCAAAAAAAATTTTTTTTTCAAGTTACACTGATTCTTTTAAATTTTGTTATATGAAAGCCGTACACAATTAATGTAGCAAATTTGTAAGTTACAGAAAACAACAACATGAAAATTACAATTACTTTATTCCACCATCCAAATATTAACACTTTGGAGTATAGTGTAGCCTCAATCTCTGTTTCATGTATTGTATCCAAGTATATACTTATATTTTAAAAAACAAAATTGAGATCACATGATATACACTATTTTTATAACCTTTTAATTTTTTGTTGTTAATCCTCACCCGAGAGTCTTTTCTCCATTGATTTTTAGAGAGTGGGAGAGAGGAAGGGAGGGAGAGGAGAGGGATATGGATTGGTTGCCTCCTGCAACCCAGGTATGTGCTCTTGACCAGGAATAGAAGCAGAGACCCATTGGTGCACCGGCTGATGCTCGAACTACTGAGCCACTGACCAGGGCTATAACCTTTTTTAATATTTAAAGAACATTTTTCTTTTCAGCCAAATATTCTTCATGACTCTCAAAAATATATGTTTATTGATTTCATGGCATGTGCCTTTGACTGGAATTGAACCTGGGACCCTTCAGTCCAGAGGCCAACGCCCAATCCACTTAGCCAAACGGGCTAGGGCTCTTTTACATGACTTTTAATGGCTGTGTAGTACTCCACCATCTGGATAGATATTGCAAATTTTCTTTGCAGCAGAAATGAATTCCCAGACAATTGCTTCTCTATTGCAATGCTGGAATGAACATCTTATAACTAATTTTTTTCCCCTTAGGCTAGATTCCCAAATGTAGGATTACTAGGTCAAAGGCCATAGTAATATGTTTGATACATATTACCAAACTTAAATCCAGGAAGGCTGTACCAATTTGTACCCCTTTATGCAATGTATGTGATTATTATTTTAGTACTCCTTTGCCAACAACTGGGTCTTATTTTTTCTGTTATAGCTTGCTATGAGAAAAATGCTTTGGGGGATGGGGTGAAGGAGGTCAATGGGGGGGAAAAAAGGACATCTGTAATACTTTCAACAACAAAAAAGGAAGAAGAAAAATGGTTATAGCTATATTTGCCTCTCTTTAATTAATAATGAAGTACACATTTGTATTCATGGTTTTATCCATTTGCTTTTATTTTATGAATTTCCTGTGTATGTCCTTTCACAGCTGGCTCTTGTTCCTTGAAGCTGCTTATATGTAAATTACAAGGTGGGAGAGAGGTGGAAGTAGGAGGATGAAGCCACAGGACACTTTAATGTGGTCCCACATCTCTGAAGGAGGTGGAAAGATTGAAGATGCCGGGAAGCTTGTCCTTCCTGGAGGCTGGGTGTCCTCCCTCTTCCTGGGGTGCTCCTGGCCTTTATGCCCCCCCTCTGCAGGGTGCCCAGACAGGTCCTGTGCTCTCCAGGCTTTGTCCTTCACTGATCTTCCGCCTGCCTGTGTTCCCAGGATGCTCCTCCTCATCTCTGCTCCATGATAGGTGAGGATGGCAGAGCCACACACCCAGGGCTGGAAGGAAACACTGTGGCCAGTGAAGCGAGGAGGGGAAGAAAGGATGGAAGCAATGTCCAGGGACAGAGTGATCTTTGTTGAGTGGACTCAGTCTACCTACCCCCTTCTACCACAGTCCCACACACATCCGGCTTAAGCTGTGGAAGAGCTGGGTTTAATGGTCTACTCTCCCCTAAATCTTTGAGTTTCTCATAATTGGGTAATAGGACCCAGCTCCTCTTCCCCCAAAATAGAACAAACAGCTTCCTGCAGCCCCTGAAGGCAGCCACCTTCAGGCAGGGATTCTAGGCCAAGGCTGAACCACACCAGAGCCTGAGCCAGAGAGTGAGATTGGATCAGGAACTGGGGATGGCAGGTGTACACTGCCTGATGCCCCAAAGCGGGTTGAGTCCCAGAACTCAGCTCTCCTGGTTGCTGGAGGGGAGAATTTTCTGCCTGCACAGGCCTGAGTTGAGTTTCACACACCATCCTGGAAAGTAAAGTGAGGAGGAAGAGCAGTGGTAGCCATCAGGGGCCGCAGTCCTATTATGGGTGGCAGAGGATGCCTGGGGCCACCCTTGCACGATGAGAAGTCAGTGTAGAGACTGAGCCCCTTCAACCCTCCGAACCCCTATCTCTGGGGTTACCGTCAGGGAGGGGGGAGGGGCAATAGCTTAAGGGAAAAGCTGTTTTATTCCCACCCCAAGCTGAGTCTGCACAGATGGGCTTCTGATTTCCTCAAGCACACTCAACTGGGTGATTTCTCCATCTCACAGGTAGGTGGAGAAGCTGAGACCGGACGTCTAAGGGTGCCACATATAGGTAAGTATCCCTGAATTAGAGTCTGGGCCAGTCTAAGGAAATGCAGGGGAAGGTAAGAGCAGGGGTATGACTACTGAGATGGCAGTTTCAGTATGACCTTCTGGACCGCACCTGGAAAGGCCAGTGGAAAGAATGAGGGATCAGGAAGGAGGGTCAAGAAAGACATCTGGATAAAGAGATAGACAGGGTTTTCTTTGCTCCACTTCCTCCCACTGTCACACAAAGACTAACTTTGGGTGGTCAGAGACATCTACTCCCTAATTCAGTCAGGGTCTCTAAAATTGTTCTCTCCTGCTGCGCCAATCAGGGTGAAGGCTCTCCAACTGAACAAGGTTCCCTTTCCTGAAACATATCATCATCACTCCTGCCGTCCAGACCTTCCCCGCCCCAGTTCTGTCACCTTCCAGATGAGGGGGAAAGCAGCTCCTTCTCCTTCTCCTCCTCGAAGCCAGCGGCAGAGGGCAACAGTTCTTCAACTGGCAGCTTTAGCTGGGTCAGGACATAAAGCTTGCCACTGAAGAACTACTGCGGCTCAGCCAGGTGAGGGTGTGGGAGGTACCGGCTCCTAAAGGCAAAGGGAAGAAAAATGGGAAAGACCTGAGCAAGGGCCATGTCACAGGGACACTGTCCATCCAAGTCCAGTTCCAGCAGACACTCAACCTCCTAAGGAAGGGTTCTTAGCCTGGGCCTGCGGGAGCTCAGTGAGAAGCAAGAGGCAGCTCTACACATATTTCCCTTGCTCCTCTTTCCAGAACTGCAGAAACCCAGGCTCTCACCCCCTTTACCCCAGCCACACATGGGGTGGGGGTGGGGGGCAGCCTACTCAGCACTCGGATAAGTCAGGACCTGGGACCCCGGACACACCCTTCCCTTTTCCAAGGTACTAGGTGAGAAATTGTATCTCAGGTCCAGAAATGAGTTGTGATCAGCCCAACTGACTTCTTCCCAGAGAGCCCAGCTGGAAAAAGTTTTGGGGGCCTGGATCCGGGAAGAGTGAGGAAGGGAGGAGGTCTAGCGTTGGGAAGGTCAGCAGAGGCTCCTGGGACTGTGAGGAGAGGACCAGGGACCAAAGGCTGGAGGGGAGGGAGGTTAGGCAGGGAGGTTGGGCAGCCTCCCCTGGACTCTCAAATGCCAAGCATTCCGCTTGCGCATTCCGGGTACATCTGGTATGAATTCCAGGCTGTCTGCCGGCCCCTCCAAGTCTGAACTTTGTTCCAAGTTCCAAGCCCCGCCCCCACAGTTCCAACGCATGAATCAGCAGGAAAAGCCGGGCCCTGCAGCATGGCCCGGGGAGGGGGTTGGGGGCGTGGCAGGCCTGGGGGCAGTGAGCTGGGGAGGGCGGGTCTGTGCTGACACACTCAGCCCAAGGGCATGCCCATGCCAATGGGAGTGGCCTAGGTGGTCTTGCCTTGAGATTTCTATGCTTAGAGGGTAAAAAAGACTAGGGTAAGGTTGGGAGGTTTTCAAATTACAAAACCCTCTTGGAAAGCATGAATTTTGAGGTATCTTCCTTCTCCCAAGTGACCAGTCCCCAACTCCTTCCCATTCCCGTCTGTCGGAGCCAGCTCTGGTCAGCCCAAAGGACTTAGCGGCTACTGAGAGTTTGTGCCAAGCAGGTGCCCTTGGCTGCAGAGCGGGGTGGGTCCAGGGCACTGACCCTCTGACCAGCTGCTCCATCAACCTTCTGGCACCCTGACAGCTTCCAGCCCAGTCTGACAGCCAGGATGACAGGCCAAAAGAGTTGGAGGCTGGAACTAGGGCCAAGGGAGGTGGGGGCGATAGCCTAGCCCGAGGCCACGGGGAGGGGCCAAGAGTTGGCCGAGAGGTGGGGAGAGAGGGAGCCCAGTGATGACTAACCCAGGCGCCCCACCCAGCCAGCCGGTTTCCCAGGCGGTCGGGGCCAGGCCTGGGCTAGGGCCCCCACAACCGGACAGGCTTGGGGGAGGTGCAGAGGTGACCTTCTCTCGGCCCAAGACGGCTAGTGAGGCTGGGGCGGGGGGGGGGGGGGTAGAGTTTCCAGGCCTTCCTCGTGCCCGCTCCCCCCACCAACCGCGGTGAAACCCTAAACCTTTGGGTTGCATAAGGCCCCGGCACCGCCGCCCCCTACTCCTCTCCCCTCCCCCCTTACATAACATCCCCTGGAGGGAATGAGAGGAGGGGCCGGCCCGCCCAGAGACCCCTTCCCTGCCAGGGTACTTAGCTGGCCCCGACTCAGTGAGTGCGGGTAGGAGCAAAGCACTTCCACCGCCTCCCGCCCGGTCCAAATCCTCTCCGGGCTGAGTGGTCGGTCCCGTATCCTCGGACCAGAGGGCGCGAGGTTAGCCGCCCCCAGCCCTCCCGCCCCTCACCGCCCTCCCGCCCCTCACCTTACTCCCAGCTACTCCGCAAGACCTTCCGCCACGACTCCTGTCTCGGCCTCTTTTTTAAAAAACCTCCAGACACACTACTCCAGCCAGTCCAGGACCCTCTCCCCCGGAGCGCCCCTGCCTCCGCCGCCCCCTCTCCCCTCCCCCGGAAGGGCAGGGTGTGGCCGCCAGAACCGTACTTGCCCCCATTACCCCGTTAGCACGGTTCCCTCCAGTGCGGCCAGGACCCCAGCTCACACCCACCTGGTGCTGGGTGTGTGTGGGGGTGCTGAAGGTTGGGGAGCAAATCAGTGCGTCCGTGCCCCACGGCCGGCGGCGCTCTCTTCCCAGCGCCCAGCACACACCGGCTCCAGTCTCCGATCAGCTGGCGGCGTAGTGACGCACGAGTTGCGATTGCACCGCCCAGGGCCAATCACCGCCTACTGGTGTGCAGCGTGACCACACCCACTCGGGGGCGCCAGCCCTTCGCCCTGATCCCGCCTCTCGGGCTGTCTTAGCTCTGATTGTCAAGGAGGCCACCCCTTTGCCTAAGTAGAGTTGCACTAAGCCACACCCACCAACTCAAGAGCTGGCCAATCGGTGAAAGGTGTGGCTCGGCCCTCCGCTAGGCTACTTGCTTTGAAGAGCCCTACGTCAAACCGGGGTCCGAAAGAGCAGCAGGAAGTAAAGGCGTGTGTGTTTGCTGTGCATTCTGGTCAGTGTAGTTCTCAAGCGGACACCCCCCATTCCCAGAATTCAGAGCGCTCTGTGAGTTGGCATTTTTAAATCATCTCTGAATCCATCCCCGGCGAAATCCTTAAAGGGCTACAGCCCCTCCTTTTTGGAGCCGTGAGTGCTTCTTTTAGACAACCCCAAAATGGATTCGCTGACCTCTGCAGGAGGCTCTCTAAGGAAAAGTGGAGCCGGCGAAGCAGCAGGAGTGGGCAGAACTGAAGGTGGAAATCAGTCCCCAGGGCAGCAGACTCTTCCGCGGATGGGAACTCCTGAGGGCTTTTGGGGTAGGGACGACTGCCCACCTCTCCAAGCCCCAGCTTTCACTGGAGAGATCTAGTCCACCCCTCCTGGGGGTGCGGGTGTGGGGAAGGCTTCCTGATCAGGAGACTTTCCTTGGCGATGTCTGGTCCCAGTCGCAGGGATAGAGCCGCTTCCTAACAAAAGATTCATTCTTTTTCGCGGCTGTGAAGCTGGGGAAGTCCCAGCCGGGCCGAGGACATCGCTCTCATGATCCTCCCAGCCCTCGACCCTCCCCCAAAGGCCCTTAATAAAATGGTTTGCTTACCCCATCCCTTCCCCGTCCCTCCCCACCCCCCAAATAAAAAAGATTCATAGTACAGTCTTCACCTGAGGGTAGATGGAAGACTTCTGGTCAGAAACTAGGGGATGGCCGTGTCAAAGTACAACTGGCCGGCAACCCCATCCTCTGCCTTAATACCCCCATTCAGTACCGCCCTTCAGAAGCTTTGCACTGACTCAGACCTACTTAGGGAAGAGATTTCAGGTAGAGACCAATGAGGAGGCTGTTCCTTCCCTCAGGAGCCAATCAGGGTTTAGAGGGGCGGGGGATGGGCAAAAACTGAAAGGAACCCAGTGACTTGGCAAAAGCTGCTGAACTGCTTATTAAAAGGGGCGAGTCTGGGACCCACCCCATAGCATCACTCCCTCGCCCTTCCCCCTTCCCAACTGAACCCAAAGGCGTAGACAAGGATCCATGACTTTTCCATGGGCTCCAAATTGGGGGTGAGGTTAACTGAGCTGAAAGGATTTGGCTGGAGTGTGAGATAGTTCCTTCTGTATTAAATACGGGCTCTGCCACGTGATTGCTATGGTTTCTAGGAGCACCACAATTCTGAACTTGTGTTCAGAACATTGTGCCTTTAAGGAAACTTTCTGCCTTCCACCCCAGTAACAGCTGACTGTTGGAAAGTGTGACCTCAGGGGACAAATCAGCTGTTACCACATCCTCCTCTTGGCCTGCCCTACTCCATCTGATTATTCTCTCCTCCCCCCACCACGGGTGGGGAGGGAATGAAGGAGACAGAACCCCAAATATGGGGTACCTGCTTGTATGTTCTTCCCTCTTCCCTCTTTCTCACTGTCACCATCTGCCTCCCTCCTTTCTCCCTTCCCCCCTGCTGGTTAGTTCTTCAGAGGTTCTGAGCTGGGAACCAGAGGTATTTCCTGTCGGCACAGTCAGCTCAGACCCACCCTCCCTGGTCTAGTAAGGGAGGCCAGTATTGGGGAGGCCCAGAATGGAGGCTGGATGGGTGTGGAGGGGGAGGGGGGGGTCCAGGAATGGGTACTGGGGAAAGTCCAGTGAAGCTTCGGACTTAGCCTAGAGGAGGAGAACGGTTGTGGAAAGCAAGCCTCGTGGGTGTCAGAACCCTGCTCCCCGGGCCGGCCGGCCGGCTGCCCTGTGCTCCCTGCTCCAGTTGCCCTATTCCTCCCCAGACCGGGACCTGCTAAGTGAACCGCCCTGGCCTTGCTTCTAACTCCACTTCTGTTTTTAGATGCCGCCTGGGCTGCTTCAGTTTTTACCCTCTTACCCTCTACAGCCAGGGAGCTAATGTGGCGCTTCCCCGGGGCTGCAGGTGGAACAGTACTGGCCCCAGGAACCAGCGGCTTTGGCTGGGAAGCCCCGCAGGAAGACCTAAGTAAATATTTTGCCCCAGCTCTGAGCTGGGAATCAGGGTCACTCCAGGACAAGCTTAGTGTGAAGTCCCAGGAATGACTTGGCAAGGTTGGGAGAAACTGATCAGGGCCTTGGCCAAGCTTGGAAGGAAGAGAAAGCTCACCAGCTGACCCATTCCCATTATCCTTAGCATAGAAGTCGAATCCCCTTTCCACCCAAAGGCCCTGTGGTAGGCTAGTCTCTCTTTTGTTCTGCTAAGTCTCCATCCCCTCACCCTCCCACCCTAGGGCAAAAGCACAGGCTTTCAGTCCAGGGTTTCTCAATCTCAGCACTATTGACATTTTGAATTGAATAATTTCTTGCTGTGGGGCTGTACTGTGGGGGCCAGCATCCCTGCCCCACTAGATGCCATTAGCAACACAACTTGACCCTTCCCCATGACAACCAACAGTCTCTTTAGACATTACCAAGTAGTCCCTGGGATTCCGAATTGCCCCCAGTTGAGAACCATTGATTTAGACAAACTTGGATTCAAATTCTAGCTCTTACCAGCCCTGAGCTTGATGAATATACTTAACATATCTGAGCCTCAATGTCCTCATCTACAAAATTGAATGAATAATAAATTCATATTGTAGGGATTAAAGAAGGAAATACCTAGCACAGTACCAGGCTCACTGGCCCACAGTTGGTGCGTTAAACATTAGCTTCCTTCACTTTTCTCCCTGCCGGATCAGCAAAGGCTAACCTCACCGGGCATGGGCTGACTGCCGGGGCAGCTGCAGCTTGCCTTCCTGACTATCCAAGCCATGACCTCCAGGACACTCAATATTGAGGTTGGCAAAGGGGGCTGGCTAATTTGGTCCTAGATTCTCCAAAGTCCAAAGGTGCTTGGGTTGGGATTCAAGGACAATTTGGGAATAGATCTGTTACAAAGCATTATATCTCAAGATGTGGCCTGCAGATTGCTTGCATCAGAATTACCTGGGGTGCTGTTAAAAATTCAGATTCCTGCCCTAGTCGGTTAAGCATATGCCCGGGTTTTGGGCTTGATCCCCAGTAGGGGACGTGCAGGAGACAGCCAATCAATGGTTCTCTCTCATCATGGATGTTTCTATTTCTTTCTCCCTCTCTGAAATCAATACAAAAATATTTTTTTAAAATTCAGATTCCAGCCCTGGCCAGTGTTTCTCAGTGGTTAGAGTCCGCACAACAAAGGGTCTCGAGTTTGATTGCTGATCAAGGGCACATACCTGGGTTGCAGGTTGTGACCCGGTCAGAGCACATGTGGGAGAAACCAGTAGATATGTCTCTCATGTGGATGTTTCTCCCTCACTCCTTCCCTTCCACTCTCTCTGAAAAGCAATGGAAAAAATATCCTTAGGTGAGGATTAACAAAAAATAAAAACAAAAATTCAGATTCCTGGATTTCATCCCAGGCTACTGAATCAGAAGTACATAATAAAGTTTGAAAACCACTGTTTTAGGGCTCAGATTGGGGAAGGTGTCAATGCCCCAGAAATCTTAGTGCACCCAGTGCTCACCATTGCAAGGACTTTCTTGTTAAAGAGAAAGGAAGAATTCTGATTGGATTTCCTCTCTTGGAAATACTTGTTCATTGGCAGCCAAGGTTGATCTGGCCCTGAATGATTCATTAATCCTAACCAGTTCATTAATTCTCTTCTTTGCTCTCACTGTTTTGCAGATTTAGGCTATTACTAGAACAGTAAGATTCATTTTAGAATCTAAGCTACCCATAAGTGTTTTAAATATTCCTTTCTATATTCTGGCATTGAAAAGACATAACTTAAGTGAAAATTTAAAGGAAAACCTTATGGAATGATAAAAAATAAAAAGGAATTCGTAGGTAAGGTTAGTTACACCCAAGGTCATTGTTGCATTGCAAGCCAAAACCACTAGAGGGCAGGGCACACACAGACTTGCAGAAAGAAAAAGTAGTGCCTGTTCAGTCTAGGTAAACTGAGACCAGAGTAAAGACCAGATGGACCTAAGTTTATTGGTACTAAGAAGCAAGTACTACCTCCTGACCATCAAAACCCATCCTCTAGTCTCAAGTTCACAGACCAAAGTTGGGGATGAGAGATTGACAGGAACACCTAATTTCCCAGCTGGAAAAAATAATAGTGCAATGGCCAAGGAGTACATTGGTTTTAGATAGGCCTGGATTTGAATCCTGGCTCTACCACTTCTTAGCTATGTGACCCTGGGCAAGTTACCCAAGGTAGTCATTTTCCTAATCCTAATGAGGATTAAACAAAACAAGGTATGTGAAGTGTTTAGCATGGTGCCTGGATCCTAATCAGTGGTTTTAAGTTATGACCAAGGTCCTATGACCAAGCACTTCAAGGGTTCCAGCTGCCCCTTCAAGAAAGAAGACACAGCAGCCCTGGCTCAGCTGGTTGTAGTGTTGACCTGCACACCAAAAAGGTTTTGGGTTTGATTGCCGGTCAAGGCACATACCTAGTTTTTGGGTTCAATCTCTGGTAGGGAAGCAGCCAATTAATGTTTCCCTCTCATATCCATGTTTATTTCTCTCAATTAAAATGTATCCTCGGGTGAGGATTAAAAAGAGAGAGAGAGAGAGATGGAATCAGATTATAGCAGAGCCATTCCTGTCTCCTCTCTAATTTGGACTTCAGTTTTTCTTAAGTGACCTTAAGGAACCGCCTACACCTCTACACCAACTACTACAGTCACCTTCTAGGGGTGAGGCTCAAAACACAGCCAGTGGTTTCACTGCAGACAATGGCCTTTCTGTCCTGCAAACGAGTCAGAACCAAGACCCCCTGGAGGAGTCATGTAGTAGTGGTGCCAGTAATCTGGTTTTCACTTACTATCCTGTGCTGCACCTCCCCCCACTGTGGTATCTGCAAGGCTCTGCCCCAGCAAGCAAGCTCCTTGGCAGGGCAGAAGCTGATCTCAAACAGGAAGTCTTAGGGAACAGTTCCTCCCAAGAACTCCAGGCCTCTGAGCCTGGGCCACTTCTCTCCCGAAGGTCGCCCGGAATTAAAAAAAAAAAAAAAAGTGGGGTGAGGGGGGCTGGAAGAGGGCTGCCAGTTGGGAGGACTCCAGGGCAGAAAGTCTGTGCACCAGCTTCTGAGGCTCCATTCTGCCACTTGGACAAACCTCTGTGACGGCTCTTGGTTAAAACCTGTAAAATATAAACAGTAATAACCGCCATCCTCCCTAGGTTCTGTGAGGCCAAATGGAATGTTACTGATCACATGTTTTGGAAAATTAAAAGTTCCTTCTTTTGGAAGCCAGTATGGAGGCGATGAAGGGACTTGATATCAGAAGTCGTCAGAAGTCCCTTAACTGTAAAACCGGGAGGGGCGATCCGTCCCCTAAGGGCTGTATCTCTGGAAAAAGCCCTCCCTCCGATCTACGATCTGTGTTCGGGATGGTGCAGAAGGAAGCAGCGAGGGGAGGGCCGTTCAGCATCCCGCTCCGCTGCACTGTTGGGGCCGATGGGGGCCCCTTTCAGCTCCAGAGGAAGCAAAGCCGCCACCCGCTCCGAGCAGAGCGCTGGGCCGCAGGGGGACGAGGCCCGCGGGGCGTTGGCGCGGGTTGTAGGCGGGGTCCCGCCCGCCCCTTCGAGCCACGTGCGGTTGTTTCCGAGCCGGGGCGATCACGTGAGCCGCATCAGCTGACCCGTCACGGAGGAGCCCGGTGCTGGCACCGCTCTGCGTCCTCCCTTGCGCGCCCGGAGCGCTGGACCCTGCGGAGGGGTAAGAGCGCCCCCGCCCTCCTCTCCTCGGTCCCGGGCCCACCCCAGCCGCCTCCGCCCCAGCCCCGGTCCCTCGTCCATCCCTACTCCGCCCATCTGGCACCCCGGAAGCTGTCGCGAGGAGGGCCGTGGCCTCAACCCCGCGTGGTCCCCAGGCGGCTGGGAGGGGATGGCCCTGGGGATCTGGGGACGGGAAGTCTCTCTTACCTCCGGGGCCGAGGGCTGGTCCCCGCCCCCAAACCCTGACATGGAGGAGCTGCTGCAGAGCGTGGAGAGGGACCTGAACATCGATGCCCGTCAGCTGGCTCCCGCCCCTGGGGGCAAACACGTGGTGGCCCTGGTGCCCGCGCGCTGGCTGGCCAGCCTCCGCGAGCGCCGTTTGCCCCCGGGGCCCTGCCCCCGGGCAGAAGGCCTGAGCGAAGCGGAAGTCAGGACTCTCCTGCAAAGATCAGTGCAGAGGCTGCCCCCAGGCTGGACGCGAGTAGAGGTGCATGGGCTACGGAAACGGAGGCTGTCCTACCCGCTGGCTGGTGGCCTGTCCTTTGAGGAGGGTTCCTGCAGCCCCGAGACCCTCAATCGCTTCATGCAGGATGTGGCTGCCCAGAATTATCGCAACCTGTGGCGCCATGCATATCATACCTATGGGCAGCCCTATAGTCATAGCCCTGCCCCCTCCACTGTCCCTGCTCTGGACTCGGTAAGACAAGCTCTGCAGAGGGTCTATGGTTGCTCCTTCCTGCCAGTGGGTGAAACTACCCAATGCCCGGCCTATGCCAGAGATGGCCCCTGTCCCCCTCGGGGCAGCCCGGCCTGTCCCAGTCTTTTGAGAGCTGAGGCCCTGCTGGAGTCGCCGGAGATGCTGTATGTGGTGCATCCGTATGTGCAGTTCACCCTGCACGATGTGGTCACCTTCAGCCCTGCCAAGCTGACCAACAGCCAAGCCAAGGTGCTCTTCATTCTCTTTCGTGTGCTGAGGGCCATGGATGCCTGTCACCGCCAGGGACTGGCCTGTGGGGCCCTCTCTCTGCATGACATTGCTGTGGATGAGAAACTCTGCAGCGAGCTCCGGCTGGACCTGAGTGCTTATGAGAGGCTGGAGGAGGCTGAGAGTGAGGAGGCCCCTGTAGCAAGGGACAGGGCAGGCACTGATTGTGGAGGGGAGCGAGGAGGGGGACCTGGGTGTCCCTCCTGCCAGAAGGAACTTCGGTGCCTTGTGCTAGACTGGGTCCATGGCCGCATCAGCAACTTCCACTACCTCATGCAGCTGAATCGATTGGCGGGTCGGCGGCAGGGGGATCCCAACTACCACCCAGTGTTGCCCTGGGTGGTGGACTTCACCACCTCCCACGGGCGCTTCCGAGACCTGCGCAAGTCCAAGTTCCGCCTCAACAAGGGGGATAAGCAGCTGGACTTCACCTATGAGATGACGAGGCAGGCGTTTGTAGCGGGTGGTGCAGGTGGCGGGGAGCCACCCCACGTTCCTCATCACATCTCAGACGTGCTCTCTGACATCACATACTATGTGTACAAGGCTCGGCGCACGCCGCGGTCGGTGCTTTGTGGACATGTACGGGCTCAATGGGAGCCCAATGAGTACCCTGCCAGCATGGAGCGTATGCAGAACTGGACACCGGACGAGTGTATCCCCGAGTTTTACACCGATCCCTCTATCTTCTGCTCCATTCACCCTGACATGCCTGACCTGGATGTGCCAGCCTGGTGTGGCTCCAGCCAGGAGTTTGTGGCTGCCCACCGGCTGCTGCTGGAGAGCCGTGAGGTGTCCCGGGACCTGCACCACTGGATCGACCTCACCTTTGGCTACAAACTCCAGGGCAAGGAAGCTGTAAAGGAGAAGAATGTGTGTCTGCACCTGGTGGATGCCCACACGCACCTGACCAACTATGGTGTGGTGCAGCTCTTTGATCAGCCACACCCCCAGCGCCTGGCTGGGGCTCCTGCCCTTGCCCCTGAGCCGCCACTCATCCCTAGGCTGTTGTTCCAGACCATCCAAGAGAGCACTGGCCGGGAGGACTTCCCAGGGCAGCTTGCAAATGGAGTGGGCAGGCTGGTTTTGGAGGCTACTCCCTGTGAGGCTGGCTGGGCCAGAGACAGACCTGTGGCAGGGGAAGACGACTTGGAGCAGGCCACGGAAGCTCTCGATTCCATCTCCCTTGCTGGGAAAGCAGGTGACCAGCTGGTTCCCTCCTCTTCCTCTGGCCAAGCTCCCCCAGGCCTCCTGTCTTTTTCAGTGGCCTCAGCCTCTCGACCCGGCCGCAGGAGCAGAGCTGTTGGGACGGACCCCGGGGAAGGCGAGGAAGGGAAGATTCTTCTTCCGGAGGGCTTCCATCCCGTGCAGGCGCTGGAGGAGCTAGAGAAACTAGGCAACTTCCTGACCAAAGGTCTGGGGGGCCAGTTGGAGGTGCCTGAGCAGCCCCGGGTGCAGCCACCTGTGCAGCTGCGGGACCTCTTCCGTCGGGACATGCAGGCGCTGGGTGTCCTGTTGGCCGAGATGGTGTTTGCCACCAGGATCCGATCACTGCAGCCCGAGGCGCCTTTGTGGGTACGCTTTGAGGCTGCTCGGGGGCTCTGCACACGCCATCCCAAGGAGATCCCCGTGTCTCTGCAGCCCATGCTGGACATGCTCCTGCAACTGAGTGGACCTGAAGGCCCGGCCATAGCAGGGGATGGCACGCTGGGCCCACTGTTTGAGTACAGACCTGTCTCCCAGGGACTGCCCCCACCCTCCCCGGCCCAGCTCCTCAGCCCCTTCAGCTCCGTGGTTCCCTTCCCTCCATACTTCCCTGCATTGCACAAGTTCATCCTTCTGTACCAGGAGAGGCGCGTGGAGGACGAGGCTCAGGGGCGGGAACTGGTCTTTGCTCTGTGGCAGCAACTGGGTGCAGTGCTGAGTGACATCACCCCTGAGGGCCTGGAGATCCTGCTGCCCTTCGTGCTGTCACTCATGTCCGAGGAGCACACGGCTGTGTATACAGCCTGGTACCTATTTGAACCTGTTGCCAAGGCACTGGGCCCCAAAAATGCTAATAAGTACCTACTGAAGCCTCTCATCGGTGCCTACGAGAGCCCCTGCCGGCTCCACGGCCGCTTCTACCTATACACGGACTGCTTCGTGGCCCAGCTGATCGTGCGGCTGGGCCTGCAGGCCTTTCTTGTCCACCTACTGCCCCATGTCCTGCAGGTGCTGGCCGGTGTGGAGGCCTCCCAGGAAGAGAGCAAGGGCCTGGCGGGGGCTGCCGAGGATGAGGAAAGCGGGCTCCCGGGGGCCAGGCCCAGCTCCTGTGCCTTTGGGGAGGAGATTCCGATGGATGGGGAGCCTGCTGCTTCGTCAGGTCTGGGGCTCCCAGATTATACGTCTGGCGTCAGCTTCCACGACCAGGCGGACCTCTCGGAGACAGAGGACTTCCAAGCGGGGCTGTATGTGTCTGGGTCCCCACAGTCCCAGGAGGCTGAGGCTGTGAGCCTGGGCCAGCTGAGTGACAAGAGCAGCACCAGTGAGACCTCCCTGGGCGAGGAGCCGGCTGCAGATGAAGGGGGAGCCCCTGTGGACAAGAGCAGCCTCAGGTCAGGTGACAGCAGTCAGGACTTAAAGCAAAGTGAAGGCTCCGAGGAGGAGGAGGAGGAGGAAGAGGAAGGCTGTGTGGTGTTGGAGGAGGGGGAGGAGGAGGGGGAGCAAGATGAAGTCACCGGGGCATCTGAGCTCACTCTCTCCAACACCGTGCTGTCCATGGATACGGATGTGGCTGCTGGTGGTGGGGCAGATGGGGCGGAAGAAGAGGAGCCGCTGACTGAGCGGTCGGAGGGCCAAGAACAGAAGATCCTTCTTGGTGAGTACTGGGGCCTGAGTGTGTAGGTCAGTTCCCTGGTTTGCACTCAACATTTGTAGAGCATGTATTCTGTGCCAAGCAGTGGATCGAGCAGGTCTACACACAGCATAGATGTGGGCCTGTCCTCCTGGAGCTCACACCCAGCAGAGGAGATGCCACGTTAAAGACAGTCTTAAGCCCAAGTTAGGGTAGCGCTATAAAGAATACAGCTGGGTGCTACGAGGGAATATAAAATGGGGCTTAGATCTAGTTTTCAGGGGTCAGAGAAGACTTTCTGAAAGTAGGGCCAGTTGGGGTTCAATGAGTAGGAAGTAGCTAGGGAAAAATATCAGGGTCTGCTGTGGGAAGAGCATTCCATGCAGAGGGAATAGCATGTGGAGAGCTCAGAGGCTGTCACGGTTCTATTAAAAATCAGTGAAAGGCCCGCGTGATTCAACTGAGGGAGTGGAGGGCAGAGGAGGGAGCAGAGATCCGACAGGGAGGTAGCCAGGGTGTCACTAGTGAACTGGAGAAGAGTCACCGAAAGGATAACCTGGAGCAGCCCTCAGGCCAGAGTCCCGTCGGCCACCTCTGCCCTGCAGTGGTGGTATGGGGTGACCAGGCTCAGGCCGGGCTTCTTGGCAGATTTGTAGCCAGAGATGGCTAGGTGGGTGCCATGGGGTGGAGCGGTGAGCCACCATTATCTGGCGAGCTCAGGGTCTGCTCCTCCCTGCAGATACTGCCTGCAAGATGGTCCGCTGGCTGTCCGCCAAGCTTGGCCCCACGGTGGCCTCCCGCCACGTGGCCCGCAACCTGCTCCGCCTACTGACATCGTGTTACGTTGGTAAGACCCGTGGTCAGTGCTGGAGATGAAACGTCCCCCAGGCCCTCTGTCCATCTCCAGCCCCCTCTAGGCGATCCTCCCCACTCCCACTGCAGACCACCTCCTGGGTCCTGGGTCCCATTCTGTAAGCTTTCTTCCTTAGGGCATGGGGCAGACCCCAGGCTAGAGTGAGTGGGAGCGGCTACCACAGACCTTGGAAGGCCGACTGCCCTCCTGCCCTCTGCCAGCACTCAAACCTCTGGCCTTTCCTTGGCAGGGTCCACTCGGCAGCAGTTCGCGGTGAGCAGTGGTGAGAGCCCCCCGCTGGGTGCCGGCAACATCTACCAGAAGAGACCGGTCTTGGGCGATATAGTGTCGGGGCCTGTGCTCAGCTGCCTCCTCCACATCGCCCATCTGTATGGGGAGCCCGTCCTCACCTACCAGTACCTGCCCTACATCAGCTACCTGGTCAGTGTCCGATTTGGCAGGCTGGGGGCTAAGGGGCTGAGGAGCCCGAGGGCTGACCTGGGATCTTTGGGGGGTCTCCGGGGATCTGTGGGGCAGCCTGGCCCTCATCGACTCTGTGTCCCTAGGTGGCCCCAGGTAGCTCCTCAAGCCCCAGTCGACTGAACAGCCGTAAGGAGGCTGGGCTGCTGGCAGCGGTGACTCTGACCCAGAAGATCATTGTGTACCTCTCAGACACCACCCTCATGGACATCCTGCCCCGTATCAGCCACGAGGTCTTGCTGCCCGTGCTCAGCTTCCTTACTTCCCTCGTCACAGGGTAGGCCCCTGCCCCATCCTGTGGGAAGAGCAGCCCAGCTGAGGGGGCAAAGGGGGTGGGGACTTGGAAGCTTGGGAGAGAGTCACTGGTTCTGATCCCAGCTGTGTGACCCTGAGCAAGCCACACCTTTCTATGCCTCAGTTTCCTCTTCTGGCTTGGACCAGTTGGTCTTGTAGCACCTTTCACTTCCAGCTTTTGATAGATTCTGGGCAAGTCCCACCGTGTGGGGAGCTGGAGCTTAATAAGCTCTTTCCAGGTTCCCAAGTGGAGCCCAGGCCCGGACTGTCCTGTGTCTGAAAACCATCAGCCTCATCGCCCTCATCTGCCTTCGCATCGGACAGGAGATGGTCCAGCAGCACCTGAGCGAGCCCGTGGCCACCTTCTTTCAAGTCTTCTCTCAGCTGCATGAGCTGCGGCACCAGGTGGGCAGACCTACCTGGCTGGGGTGAGCTGGGCAGGGGCCGTGGACTCGGCTGACTCCCTGGGCTTCCTTCCCCCAGGATCTGGATCCCGTGGGCCACAGTGAGGGCCAGCTGCCAGAGGTGGCCTTCTCTGACGGGCAGCAGCGGCTGGTGGACCCCGCCCTGCTGGATGAGCTGCAGAAGGTGTTCACCTTGGAGATGGCGTACACCATCTACGTGCCTTTCTCCTGCCTGTTGGGTACTGCCCCTCCCCTTTCCTCACACAGCCTCTGTGGCTGTCTTTTTCCCTGAGAGGCCCTCATGCTCCCTTGCCCTCAGAGTCAGTAGTGGGTGTTAAGCATTTTTCTGGGCCAGAGCAAAGGAATTTGGCCTCAGACTTCAAGTCTCAATGTGACATGATAACAGGGACTGAGCGTTAGCCAGCAAGGAGGCACAGGAGTGGCCTAGCATCTCCCCGGGGATGGTGGGGGAATCCGGCTGACGCCTTGATGACTCTGGGCGCTGCCTGAGAGGAATGAGCAGCCCACCGTTTACTTAGGTTCCCGCCCGGTACAGCCCGGACACTCCTGAGTGCCAACAGGTGTCATCTCCCTGAATAGGATGAATAGCCCTGCGGTCAGATACGTTGTCATCCCTCCACTAAAATCTAAGCTCTGGGCGGGAGAGCATGACCTGTCCTGTTTGTTCTTCTATTTCTGTGCCCAGCACGTAGAGAAGATGCTCACGTGTACGTAGTGAACGAATGAGTCCACATTTTCCTGGGGAGCAAATTGAGGCTCAGAAATGAAGATTCACTTGCTCAGCCAGCACCTGCCCTGTCCTCTGTGGTTCCCAAGCCCTCGGCTGGGTGGTGGCAGCCACCTGTTCTCTTCTCTAACCTTAGGACCACTTGCACTTCCATCCAGGTGACATCATCCAGAAAATCATTCCTAACCACGAGCTGGTGGGGGAGCTGGCGGGGCTGTATTTGGAGAGCATCAGCCCGAGCAGCCGCAGCCCTGCCAGCGTGGAGCCCACGGTGCCCAGCGCCGGCCTTGAGTCAGACCCCCAAGGTGGGAGCTGCTCCCAGGATGACGGCCACTCGGGGACCTTTGGGAGCGTCCTAGTCGGGAACCGCATCCAGATCCCTGACGACTCGCAGCCGGAGAGCTCCGGCCCGCTGGGCTTCATCTCCGGGATGGGCAGTGGGGGCCTCGACAGCGAAAGCGAAGACAACGCACTGAAGCGGGAGCTGCCGCGGAGTGCCCACGGGCTGAGCGGGAACTGGCTGGCGTACTGGCAGTACGAGATCGGCGTGAGCCAGCAGGATGCCCACTTCCACTTCCACCAGATCCGCCTGCAGAGCTTCCCGGGCCACTCGGGGGCTGTCAAGTGCGTGGCCCCCCTGAGCAGTGAGGACTTCTTCCTGAGCGGCAGCAAGGACCGCACTGTGCGCCTCTGGCCGCTCTACAACTACGGGGACGGCACCAGCGAGACGGCCCCACGCCTCGTCTATGCCCAGCACCGCAAGAGCGTCTTCTTCGTGGGCCAGCTGGAGGCCCCGCAGTACGTGGTGAGCTGTGATGGGGCTGTGCACATCTTCGACCCCTTCACAGGTGAGCGGGCCCAGGTGAGGTCTGTTCTGTTGGCTGTCCCTCTGTCCTCTGGGAGGCCTCTGGAATGGGGCCCTAGGGTGGAGTGGTTGGAGTGTGGTGGTGTGTGTTTTGGGTGACCCAATGAAGCCACACAGAGGAGCAGTTAGGACTTAGGATCCGTTAGATTGCAGTTTGAATCGGCCCCGGCCACTTACTTGCTGAGTGGTCTTTACTGCTGGGAGCATCCGTTTTTCTGTCTGTGAAATGGGAATCAGAACAAATGGTTTAGCTTAACCTAGGGGTTTGGCTTAAAATGTAGCATTAGTACATGTTTGGTAAACGGTGGCTCGATTATATTTTGGCATCAATGGAGGGAGAAATAAAGTTAAAAGGGGGGTTGGAGTAGCACTGAGGTCGACAGAGGGAGGTAGCGTTCAGTCATTGCCGTGGGGATGGGAGTCTGGGCTGGCCATGAAAGCAGGAAGGCGGGAAGGTCAAGAAGCATCTAGTATTTTCTGGGATCCCTGGGGATATGGGAGGCAGGCATGGGGTTGGTCGGGAAGATAGGCTCTTCCATCAGCTGCTGGAACCCCAGATCCACTGCACGCTTCCTTTCCAGGGAAGACCCTTCGCATGGTGGAGCCGTCGGACAGCCGGGTCCCACTGACGGCTGTGGCTGTCATGCCTGCTCCCCACAGCAGCGTCACCATGGCCAGCTCTGACTCGACCCTGCGCTTTGTGGACTGCAGGAAGCCTGGCCTGCAGGTCAGGGATGTCCAGTTGCCTGAGCCCGGGCCTGGGTGACTTCTGGCGGCAGGGAGAGATCCCCAGGGGAGAAGGCCAGGGCGTAGTTTCTCTTTGGAGACAGATCACCTACAGCAGCAAACCCTGGGGGGTGGGACTCTGAAGGGGGAGCTCTCCCCTTGATTGGGGGGACAGCGGCTCAGGCTGCCCAGTTGTGTGGGCTTAGGGCTGAGCAGGACCTCCGGGAGAGCGGCTTGGAGCAGGCAGAGCCGGCACTGGCACCTCAGCTTGTCTCCCTCTGCCTGCAGCATGAGTTCCGCCTGGGCGGCGGGCTGAACCCTGGGCTGGTCCGCTCCCTGGCTGTGAGTCCCAGTGGCCGCAGCGTCGTGGCCGGCTTCTCCTCGGGCTTTATGGTGCTCCTGGACACCCGCACAGGCCTGGTTCTGCGTGGCTGGCCTGCCCACGAAGGGGACATCCTGCAGATCAAGGTGACAGACCAGGGCCCCTTCCCCACCTCACTGCCCCGGGTCCCCACTCTGTGTAGGGCCCACCCAGGAGAGGCTCAAGCTGATCTTCCTGATACCTGCCCAAGGCCAGGTGTAAGGGAGCATCAGGAGCCAGCTTCCCTGCGGGGCCTTGGCAGGAGGCAGGCCACGGGGGCGGGCACTGCGGGCCGAGCTGACCCTGCTGCTCCCTGGAGATGTTCTAATGAGTAACCCTTGTCCATATTTGTCTTGCTTGGAGGATCAGGGGTCGGGTCCTGTCCGTGACCCAATTCAGGTTAAATAAAGCTCAGCTGGGAGGCTGTTTACTGCCCCCAGACCACTGAGCAGAGTCCATGCCCCCGCTGGGCTGCTCTGGTGGGGGCAGGGGCAGACCGGGCATGGGGATCCTGCCCCCATCCCATTCTCGATCACGAACCTCAGGGAGGCACGTTGTGTGTGTGTGTTGGGGGGGGGTGTGGGGGGGCAGGCGGGGAGGCACAGGGCTATAGTGGGAGGATTTTTCCTGGCAGCTGGGATTCCCTCCCCATCCTAAGTGGAGGCCAGGCCAGGGCACATGCACTGACGCTGCTGGGGACCAGCTGCCCGGGCTCCCTTCAGACCCTCCTACCCCCTGCCCCAGGGCACCCTGGGCTGCAGATGCCTCTAAATTCTGACTTTCTAATCCTGACTTTCCAGGAGGGCTCTGGGGTCAGCCTGGTGTTAATCCTGGCTCTGTGACCTTGGTATGATGAGTTAACTTTCCTGAGCCTCCGTTTTTCTCTGTAAAATGGGAGCAATGACAGCATTTACCGCATAGAGTTGTTACAGAGATTAAATGTGGTAATGCGGCATGCCTAACACAATGCCTAAGCATAGTAAGTGCTCAAACTATAGTGGTGACTAGGCTAACGATGCTGTAATGTATTCATATTAATTAACATGAACATACTGTGGGAAGATGGCAGGCTGTCAGCCGCTCAGAACATCCTGTCTTCCTGGGAGAGATGGTGGGAGGAAGTGGGAAGACCCTGGAGCTTGGTGGGCCCACGGGGGCCCCAGGCCCGGCTGAGGCTCTCCTCTCCCTGAGCAGGCCGTGGAGGGCAGCGTCCTGGTCAGCTCCTCCTCCGACCATTCCTTGACTGTCTGGAAGGAGCTGGAGCAGAAGCCCACCCACCACTACAAGTCAGCATCTGACCCTATCCACACCTTCGACCTGTACGGCAGCGAGGTGATCACCGGCACCGTGGCCAACAAGATTGGTGTCTGCTCCCTGCTTGAGCCGCCCTCCCAGGCCACCACCAAGCTCAGCTCAGAGAACTTCCGTGGCACACTCACCAGCCTGGCCTTGCTGCCCACCAAGCGCCATCTCCTGTTGGGCTCGGACAATGGGGTCATCCGCCTCCTGGCATAGGCTGATGTGGGAGCTGGCCAGGCCTGGGTAGGCAGATATCCTCCGGGAGTCCACCCCCTCACCCTTGTTTCCCCCTCCATGCAAGCCTCTGGCCCCGTGCCCAGTGTAGCCCTGTGGCCTGCCAGCTAGGGCAGAGTGGGAGTCCGGGCTCCTGAACCCCCAGAGCCACCAGGGTTGTCAGGGGTCTCAGTCATGACTTGGGGAGACTGCTCCTGGCCAGCAGGAAGCAAGAGAAGGAGCTGGGAAAGCATCGCTGCCCCTCTTCACCCCAGCTCTGCCCTCTGCGTCCACATGGGGACGGGGGTGCTCAGGAAGAGGAAGCGAGACCGGCCCTGCCCACCTACTTTCCAGCCAAGGCCCCCCACTTCCTGCTGGGCTCTCTGGCCCTACCCCCCCAGCACAGAGAAGCTGCCCCAGTCCAGCACCCCATGGTGCTTGGGCTCCAGCCTCTCTGGTCCAGGAATGAAGGGCCTTGGGCTGGGGTTTAAGTGTCCACGCAGCCAGGCCCTGCCCAGCGTGGGACCCGTAGGACAAGATAGAGGTCAGGACCAGGGCAAAGAAGATGGATTGGGCCAGCTGGTGCCTGCCAGGAGTGGCCCCAAGCCTCACCTGCTTACCCCTAAACCACAGACAGTGTTTGTGCCTTGAACTGAGGAGGCAGCCTCTGAGCCCAGAACCCCTGCGAGGGGGTGAGATGGGGGTCCAAGACCCTGAAAGAAGGACCAAGAAGAATTTCATCTGTGCATCTCAGGTCTCTCCCAGGGAACAAGAAGATCCTGGGGTCCCCGGGTCCTCCGTTGTGGAGCAGAGATGAGGTCTGGGACTGGGCCCCTGCTGCCTCCTCACTATTCGCAATAGATGTAAATATGACCAATAAATCCTTTGGAAGCGCCTTGGAACTGAGTGAGGCTTTTCTTGACGGTGGTGTCAGGTGGGGAAAAGTTGAGATCCCACCGCTTGCAGGTCAGTGAGGAGAGGGCGAGGAGTAGGGCAGAAGGTGGGAGGCAGGAGTAGGGCAGAAGGTGGGAGGCAGGAGTAGGGCAGAAGGTGGCCATTGTTCTTTTTTATTTTATTTTATTTTTTAAAACATTTATAAGATTTAGCCTTTTAAAAATATATATATATATTTTATAAAGTATTTTTTTAAAAATATTTTTTATTGATTTTTTACAGAGAGGAAGGGAGAGGGATAGAGAGCTAGAAACATCGATGAGAGAGAAACATCAATCAGCTGCCTCCTGCACACCCCCCACCGGGGATGTGCCCGCAACCAATGTACATGCCCTTGACCGGAATCGAACCTGGGACCCTTCAGTCCGCAGACCGACTCTCTATCCACTGAGCCAAACCAGTTTCGACTGGCCATTGTTCTTCAGGTGGCACAGGGAATAGGGCTTCTGCTTCCTGCAGCCCCACGCCAGGTTCCAGAGCCCTCCCCCTTGGGCAGGTAAGCAGGCCTTGCTCCTAGTGAGGTAGGGTGCTGAGAGAGGCTGCATCCCTCAGCATCTCGTTCCATCCCCTGCCTTCTGACCCAGGCTGAAGGCAGCCAATCAGAATCCTGGGCATGTAAGAGTAGGAATGGGCATCCTATCCTGGGTTCCCTCCATATGCTCCTGCAGCTTCCCCCTCTCTCCCCTTGGGATGGGAGGCAGTTGTGGGGAGAGGAAAGGAAGTGGGGACCTGGATGGAACAGCCCAGCTCTGTGTCCTCGGGCAGGTTACATAGCCTCTCTGAGCCTGACGAAAGCAGGGGAGATCCTCCACCTAATGGGGTCTCTGGAAGGCTCCTGTCCTTCCTGGATCTGCTCTCTGGATGAGGATAGCCTCCTCCACCGTCTCCTGAACCTCTTTTCTCCGGGCTCAGGTGGGACCCAAATCCGTGTGGTTCCAGGTGGCTGTCTCAGGACTAGATGCCCTGGTGGGAAAGGGGCTTCCGGCCCCAATATCAATGTTTAATCGGATATGCAGGTCAATATTTACCCGAGGAGAAAGCAATCTGCACAGGGGTTGGCTGAGAGCAAAGGTCCTGGTGGGAGGGGAGGGCTCGGCGGGGCTGGCTGGAGCCGGAGCAGAGCGTGGGGAGCGCCCAAGTATCCCAGAGGGACATCGCGTGCAGCAGAGAGGAGCCTAGAGGTAGGAGGGGAGTGCTAACGGCCTGCTCCTCAGGCAGGAGAGGAGGTAGGAGCTGCCCACTTGGTGAGGGGGTCTGGGCTGAATTTATTCAGGAGCCTGTTGTTTCCCAGGCTCCTGGGGTGATGAAAGGTGGGGGGTTCAGGGGAAGGCTCTCTGGGACTTGAAAAACTGGAGGTCATTTCTTGCCAGGAAGATTCAAAAGTCCAGGTTGGGGATCAGACCCTCTGCCAAGGGCCCTGGGTGTGATGGGGTGGAGCCAGGGGTGGTAGAAGGATCCTCCAGAAGGACGGGCCCTGAGATGGGGGTGGGGTGTGTGAGACCCGCTCTGAGGCTAGATCTGCACTTCCCGGAGGCAGCCTGGGGCAGTGTTTCCCAAAAGTCCAAAGGTGGCTCTGGCCAGAGTCATTCATTGGGTTCTGCTGCTGGGTCAACAAGGCGGCTCTTGGGGCCACCCCACCACCCCTGCTGAGACCGCAGGGCCTCCCGGGCCTGCCACCCTTGTGGGCAAGGCCTAACCAGACCAGCCAGAAAAGGTGGGCCAGCTGGATAGGCGATGTGGGGAGGGAGCCCCAGGACAAGGCAGGGCTCCCAGAAGAGGGGCCTTGGCTAGGCGGCCAGCAGCCATTGCCGAGAGCCAGGCCTTGTACTCCGGGCTCACAAACACTGTCTTATTTCGTCCTCACAATCCCCGGGGGAGGAGGCAGGGACCTGTGCCCCCGTTTTACAAGATGAGAGGCCCCGAGGGGTAAGGGAGATGTGCAGGGTCCTCTGGCAAGAGTCCGTCTGGATTCACACCCAGGTCTGACTCACAATGCCAGGCCTTGGAGGAGGAGGGCTTTCTTCGCTTTGATATGGTTTCCCCCCATGAACCAAAACCCCCCTCAGAGCTGAGAGCCACTGCTGGTGTATTTTGGGGATTGTGTGCTGTAGCTGGCCTTGTCCTCAGCGATGATGGCTTGGGACGCTGCCGGCCAGGGATCGTGTGGGTGGGATTCCATGGTGGGTATAGGGGCTTGGCTCAGGTAGCCAGTCAGATCATTGGTGACAGTGTGTGTGTGTGGGGGGCAAGTTGGCAACCAAGCTTCCTGCCCCTCACAGGAACATGGCACTGCTCCGGGGTCTCCTGGTACTCAGCTTGTCCTGCCTGCAAGGGCCCTGCTCAGTGGTGAGTCTGGGCAGGAGTCTGGGTCTGGGTAGGGAAGGGAGGTAGGTATGGAGGCCATAGGTCTGAGGGGGCAGAGAAGGGCAGGAGGGTCTGGCTCTGAGGGGGTTCCCCCTCCTCTCCTCACCTCTTTTTCAACAGTTCTCTCCAGCCAGCGCCGTGGAGCCCATGAGCCAGCAGGTACTGGGAAGAGGGGCTGAGAGGCCGCACCTGCGGCTCATGCAGGGTAGGGGACCTGTGGGAAGGATCCCTCTCCATTTGCTCCCTCCTTTCTTCAGATAGTGACCGGGCCAAGCCAGGAGAAGCTGTCCCCACTTAGCTTCCTCAAGTTGGTCAACCAGGTACAACCAGGTGGGGCTGGGAAAAAGTGGGCGGGCCCGAGGGAGGGGGGAACAATCAGCAGGGGTGAGGGAACTGGGGGCGTGGCCTTGAGGCGGAGGGCTGAAGAGAGAGGGTGCGGGACCAGAGGAAAGCATCCAGACCCCAGAATGTATCAGGCAGGCCTGGGACCAGGCCCTCCTGCCCAGAGGCCCAGGGGCTGGGAAGCAGATCTTCAACACAGAACCGGAGTGACCCTTGGCCTCCACTGACCCCCGATATATCCCTGCAGGAGCCTGATGGCCAGACTGACCTGAAGAAGGCGTCAGGAGACTGCAGTGAGGCCCCAACCCCGGAGCAGACCCGCAGGCTGGCCAAGGCCATGATGGCCTTCACCACAGACCTGTTCTCCCAGGTGGCCCAAAGTTCCACCCACCCCAACCTCATCCTGTCGCCTCTGAGTGTGGCTCTGGCCCTGTCTCACCTGGCACTAGGTACTGTGGCAGCACCTGTCCAGACCAGCAGAGCTAGGAGGCCAGTAGGACCTCACTACTTCAGAATGACTCCTCCATCGGAGTCACTCACTTTGACGTTTGGTCAAAATGCAGACCCCTGGGCCCACCTCAAGTCTCTGTGAATCAGATTCCCAGGAATTGGGCCCAAGGATCTGCTTCTGGTGACTTTTAGGCAAGAGTTTGATAGCTACAATGTCTCCATTGGACTGGAGGGTCTCGTTGTGGGGAACTGAGGCTCAGAGAGGAGTGAGAATTTCCATGAGGCGTGGTCACCCAGACTAGCAGCAGCAGACATGAAAGTAGAACTGGGGGGTCCTGTGACTCAGACCAGTTCGGTGGACACGAGGAGAGTGTGTGGTCCCAGGGGCGTGCTCACCGTGGGTACTCAAGAGGGACTGGGGGTGGGGGACGGGGCAGGGCTGGTGTGAAAGAGCCCCAGCCTGGCCACAGCGATGCGGTCCCCTCCAGGTGCTCAGAACCAAACGCTGCAGAGGTTGCAGCAGGTGCTGCATGCAGACTCTGGGTCCTGCCTCCCCCACCTGCTGAGCCGCCTCTGCCAGGACCTGGGCCCTGGGGCATTCCGAATGGCTGCTAGAATGTACCTGCAGAAAGGTAGGTGCAGGTGGCAGGGAGCTCCCTAGCTAGTGCTGGGGGGTGGGCAGGGTGAGGGAGATGGGGTGAGGGAGATGGGCTTGGCTTCAGCCGGTTGGATCATTGTCTGTGGAGCCTGAGCTCTGGGAACAACATGTGGTCCCTTCTGCGTAGGATTTCCCATCAAAGAGGACTTCCTGAAACAATCGGAACACCTCTTTGGCGCAAAGCCCATTAACCTGATTGGAAGGAAGGGGGATGACTTGGCAAACATCAACAAATGGGTGAAGGAGACCACGGAGGGGAAGATTGAGGATTTCCTCTCGGAGATGGCAGATGACACAGTGCTGCTCCTCCTCAACGTCATCCATTTCCAGGGTGCGCGGCTCCTCTTCTCAGGCTCCCACCTGGCAGCTCCTCCCCCCGCCCCCCCTGCAGGCTGAGCCGGCTGTGCGGCCCCCATTCTTCCTCCTCAGGGCGGAGCCTCCGGCTGTGGCTTGGGAGAGGGTGGGAGACAGGTAGTGGTGTGGCAGGGAGGGGGCCCAGGAACTGGATGGGGCTGTTGTGGAGAGAGTACCCTAGAACAGGCGTCCTCAAACTACAGCCCTCGGGCCACATGCGGGTGTTTTTGCCGTTTTGTTTTTTTACTTCAAAATAAGATATGTGCAGTGTGCATAGGAATTTGTTCATAGTTTTTTTTTTTAAACTATAGTCCGGCCCTCCAACGGTCTGAGGGACAGTGAACTGGCCCCTGTTTAAAAAGTTTGAGGACCGCTGCCCTAGAAGGAAACCCGGTCTGAAAAGACCCAGGGGGAGGTTCCTGGGAGCATGGCAGGGTATGGGGGAAATGCATGTCCAGATTTTTAAAACTCTATAGAAAAGAGATCTCAGATCCACTGGGCATCAACTGGCCCAGCACCCTCTGGGGTCTTGGCCCCCACCTTTGGTCCCTGGAATGGGTTCTGGGTGGGACGGGGAAGAGGCTGGTGGTCTAGAACCCACCCCGGTCCAGTCTCTGTGGCCCTGCCCTCTGCTGGATGCAGGTTTCTGGAAGAGCAAGTTCGACCCGAGCCTCACCCAGAGAGGAACTTTCCACCTGGACGGGCAGTTCACGGTGCCCGTGGACATGATGCAGGCCCGCATGTACCCGCTGCGCTGGACCTTGCTGGAGCAGCCCTCGATACAGGTCGCCCTTGATTGGCCAGGCTGGGCCTGCATGCTGGGGGCGGGGAAGGGAGCGGCAGGCTCTGGGGCAGGCACAGGGGTGGGGAGGTGTGCCCTCACCTTCCTGGTAGTTATGTCCCTGGGGCGCGTGGCTGTGAAAGGGCTCACTATGCCCCCGCCGAGGGGGACTGAGGCTCCAGGCTCTTTGGGGTTCATTCATTCAACAAAACCATACTGGGCATTTGCTCTGTGCAGATACTGTGCTAGGCCTTGGGCACTTGGTGGGACACAAGGGGAGCCCAGGTCCCTGTCCTCAGGTGGGAAGACACGAAGTACACAAGTACACAAACACCAACAGGATACTTTCAGGTCGTGATAGGTGCTACGAGGGAAAACACCTTTAAAGGGGACCTAAGGGTGATATGTTAGATAGAGTGGCCAGAAAGCATTTTTTGAGGAGAGGGCATTGAGCTGAGACCCAGGTGATCTCTAGTTCCGAGGGCTTTAGGACAAGGACCCATGGGGTGTGGGGCACCCCAGCAGCCATGGAGCCACTTGGGGCCTTAGCACCCCCAAGCCTGGGAGATGCGACCTGAGCTCTCACGCAGTGTTTCTTAGAAGGGAGGATCTGATTGGGATGCACCTGTCAGCATCCTGACAGGACATTCTGATTGGATAGAGTGCGATGCCAGGCTATCTCAGGGGAGGACGCCCTTGCTTCTAGTCTACATGTGGTCCCCTTGGCTTAGGCACTGAGCCCGGGGGCCCGTGGCTGAGAGGGGAGTGTTGGGTAGTGTCACAAGGCCAGCAGGACACAGGCCACATCTGCTTCTGCAGCCCTCCGGTGGGGGCCTGTGGACGAGGCCGGCCCTTGGAGCAGCGTCCCGGCTTCTGTCCAGTTCACCCTGAAAGGAGGATGGTCTGGTTTACCACCCCACCAGATTTCTTCCTGCTGCTCCTTCCCTCTAGGCTCTGTCCTCCCCACACTTCCTTCCCCCGTTGTCTCCATTCCTCCTGCTCCCTGACCTTGCTGTTCGCAGGCACTCGGCAGGCAGGCCAGGCAGCCAAATGCTGGGGTCCTGCCACCCATCTGGGCCTGCTAAGAGCCTTGGAGTCCAAGCTGCAAGAGACCATCGAGACCGGGGGTTTTCGTCTTTCTTTAGCTACGGAAACCCGTTCACATGAAATCCTTCCCCAGGTCACAGGGCTGGGCAGAGTCACTGCTGAAGTGAGAGTGGTGGAGAGAGGACCACCCTTTGTAGCAACTGCTCTGCAGAACCTGGGGCAGTTTGAAATCCAGCAACCCAAGTGCACTGTATACATGGAGACACTGAGAGGGGAACACAGGGGTTCTTCACCCCAAGTCACAGGGCTAGCAGGTAGTGGCGGGTGAAGAGCTAGACCGACACCATTAACAAGCGTTATCCCTTTTGGTCACACGTCAACCTGCAGTGTGGGTAGGTAGTGTTACCCCTCTTCACGGGGGAGGAATTGGAGGCTCGGGGAGGCTGAGCTCATGCCTAAGCAGGATGGACTGGAACCCCGGTCCATCGGTCTCAGAAGCACACCCTGGCCCAGACCCACCTAGGTCTGGGTGTTTTCTGGTCCTCACGTTGTCTCCTTCCTTTGTCTGTAGGTGGCTCACTTCCCCTTTAAGAACAACATGAGCTTTGTGGTCATTGTGCCCACCTACTTTGAGTGGAATGTGTCCCAGGTGCTGGCCAACCTGAGCTGGGACACCCTGCATCAGCCCTTGCTTTGGGAGAGGCCCACCAAGGTCCAGCTGCCTAAGCTGCACCTGAAATACCAGCTGGACCTTGTGGCCACCCTCAGCCAGCTGGGTAAGGAGGGGCCTGGGACCGCCACCTCGGCCAGGTTGGGCAGGGTGGAGGAGGAGGAAGCCCCAGCTGGCAGGGGGTCGCGGACAAAGCTAGCCTTGTGTTCTGGCCTTTTTCGAGGCTTAAGGAGGCGAGAGGGTTTGATGTGAGTCCTGGGACTCTGTCTGTCCTAGGACGTGCTGGGTGGTCAGGGAATGAGGACCTGCTCTGCCCGACTGTATTGCAGAGAATCCCAGGTGGAGAGCCTGGGTGGTAGGAGAGCCCCCCAGGTCCAAAGAGCTCAGTCTAATGGAGTGGGCAGGTGAGGAAACAGCACTTAGAATTCAGCATGAGTAATAGAACAGAGGGCTTCTCTCCAGCTCACTCAGAACATTGAAAAGGCACCTGCCTGGACTTTGGAGCTGGGGATCAGGGAGGGCTTCCTGGAGGAAGTGACCTTTAAGCTGATACTTGAAGGTTAAGTGGGAATTAACCAGGCATCTGTGGGTCCAAGGTGTTTCCTGGCCAGCATGCCAGACACCCTCCCGGGCAGGTGCAGAGAGCCCTATGGGGCGGAAGGCACCTCTGACCAGCTACCTCTTACCCTGGGCAGGCCTGCAGGATCTGTTTCAGAACCCAGACCTCAGTGGGATCTCGGACGAGCGCTTGGTGGTGTCCAGCGTACAGCATCAGTCCACTCTGGAGCTCAGTGAGGCCGGCGTGGAGGCGGCCGCGGCAACCAGCTTGGCCATGTCCCGCATGTCCCTCTCCACCTTCAGCGTGAACCGCCCCTTCCTCTTCTTCATTCTCGAAGATACCACGAGCCTGCCCCTCTTTGTGGGCAGCGTGAGGAACCCCAACCCCGGAGCGCAGCGGGAGCACAAGGAGCAGCAGGATTCCCCTGACAGCAGGGACTTCCTCCAGGACCTGAAGGCCTTCGTCCGCGGCGACAAGCCCTTCGGCCCTGACTTGAAACTGGAGCCCCTCTCCGAGGAGGATTACCCCCAATTTAATAGCCCCAAGTGAGGGGCTGTGGGCTCCAGCATCCTGAGTCCCCGCCTGGGCCAGCCTCTCAATTCATGTGACTCTTTCCAAACAGCTTTGTGGGGTGAGGGGTGGGGGCCTGGGCGGGCAGTCCGGGGAGGAGAGGCGCCATTCTTTCTATCTCCTCTTGGGGAGTTTGGGGGCGGGTGGGGTTGGGGGAGGGGCAGCGGTGGACCCACTTTTGTCAGCAAGGTAGGTGGGTTATTCCTTAGTCACCTTTGTTTACCCGAGGGTGGAGAGGAGGGACTGGATGCCCTGGCTGGGAGAGGAGAGATGGGCCCTGGGGTGGCTCAGGGGCAGAGCACTGTCCTGGGGTTAGACCCTGTGGTCAGCCTTGTCCTGCTCTGCATCTGCCATCACCTGCCCAAGGCCCATCAGCCTCCCCCACTGCCCCGTCACCTCAGCCTCCCCACTGGTCCTTAGTGATGCCCACACTGCCCGGACTCCCTTTCCTTCCTCTCTCCTCTTCCTCCTCTGCCCGGGGTCTCAGGGGCTGAGGGGGGGGGGGTGGCATTAGCTCCTTAGGGCTCTTTTGTAAAGTTTTTGTAGTGATTTTTATGCTACCTGAATAAAGAATGAATGGGCTGCTTTGATGTCACGGTTCTGGGCATGGGTGGGGGCAGGGGGGCTGGAGGGAGGAGGGGAGGAGGCCACAGGGAGACTGGACTGAGCCTCAGCAGCCCTCTCTGTGCCACGTTTGGTCTCTGGCTGCTCGCCAGCCCTTCTCCACTGTGCAGTCCCCTCTGCCCTCTCCGGGGGGCCACCTCCACTCGGCGCCGCCCGGCTCTGCTCTCAGCCTGCTCCTCTCCACAGGCCTCAGGCAGCCCGCAACAAGGGCTGCTCAGAATAGCACCAGCCTCCTGTTTGGGGAGAAGAACTGGCAATTAGGGAGCTTGAGGAGTTTCTAATTACACGCTGGCCCCTCTGCCAGGAGCTGGCGCCCGCCAGCCGGGGGGCGGCTCCAGCTGGAGGCTGTCAGCGCCCGCCCGAGGATTTGGGGGAAGTGGTTGGGGGCACCTTGGCACAGGGCAGGGGTAGCACGGGTGTCCACGTGGGTGGGCCCTTGTCTGCGAGTGTAGGGTGTCCATGTGGCAGCAGCACCTGCAGCCCTGAAGGGCAGTGATTATAATCAAGGGATGGAATCCTGCTCCTCACACACTAGCAGGTGGGGGGACAGGTAATGAATAAACAAGTGGGATATCTGGAATGTCGGAGAGTGATTAGCGCTGTGATGAGGAAGAAAGCTGGGAGTGAGACTTGAAGGGATGAGGGGGGCACCGTGGAAATTGGGGGAAGACCGTGGCACCCCTCAATTAGTAGCCTTCCACAGTGTCTTGGCAGAGGAATAGCGAGTGCAGAGTTCCCGAGGTGGGAGCGCAGTTGGAAGGTTCCAGATGAGCAGGAGGTCCGTGGGCTGGAGTGGAGGGAGGGAGAAGGTTTGAATCTAGTCATCACCCTGAGGGTCACTGCCATGGCCTCCTAGGTCCTCCCACAGCTGCTCTGGCTGCTTTAATTGCATCCTTACCAAATGCCACGCCTCCTGTGTGCCCAGCAGCCCACCCAGCTCTGGGGGTGCGGAAGCAGACAAGATCCCTGCTCCTGCAGCCTGAAGCTGGTGGTAGAGCAGTCTTCACAACAAACATGCGAACGTTTTGTGTTGAAATATAGTACGCAAAGTACACAAGTCATAACTGTACATAAGCTTAATGAATTTGTTTATGAACCAAATGCCCCTGTTGCAACCAGCACCCAGATCAAGTATTCAGCCTCCTGATTTCTTATTTTTTTAAAAATATGTTTTTATTGATTTCAGAGAGGAAGGGAGAGGGAGAGAGAGACACATCAATGATGAGAGAGAACCATTGATCGGCTGACTCCTACAAGCCCCACACTGGGGACTGAGTGCACAACCTGGGCAGGTGCCCTGACTAGGAATCGAAGCGTGACCTCCTGGTTCATAGGTTGGCACTCAACCACTGAGCCACGCTGGCCGGGCCCTCCTGACTTCTAATAGCATATTTGTCTTCCCTGGTTTTGGATTTTACATAAATGAATCCTACAGCCCACGCTCTCTGTCTTGCTTCTTTCATTCAACCTCATGTTTGTGTTCATCTGTGTTGTTGTGGATGGCAAGAATTCATTCGCTGTGGAAGGCTTTTCATCGAGGGGTGGCCACGGTCTGCGTTAAGCTCTAGAAGCTCATTTGGCTGCTACGTGGAGGACAGATTATAGGGGGGTGGATGCAGGAGGAGGGAGATGGGTCAGCAGGCAAGAGACATAGATGGTTTGGCCCAGGGTGCTGGCTGTGGAGGAAAGTGGTCAGAACTCAGACATGTTTTGCAGGTAAGTGTTATAGAATCTGTGGACAGACTGTGTGGGAGACGAATGAAGTAAAAGGCCAAAGCGGTGGGGTTCATCGTTCAAGTTCCTGGAGTTTTGTCTTGAGAAAATGGCTTTTTTTGGTTGTTACTAATCCTCACATGAGAATATTTTCCTATTGATTTTAGAGTGGAAGGAAGTTGGCTGGGGGGGTGGGGTGGGGGGAGAAGATAGAGAGAAACTTCGATTGATTGCTTCCCGAATGCATCCTGAATGGGGTGGGGATCGAACCTGCAACCCAGGTACATGCCCTTGACAAACCTGCGACCCTTCGGGGCGTGGGCCAACACTCTAGCCAGAGAAACACGGCCAGGACCAAGCCTCACACTTTTATAAAGGCTGTGGAATGACCCTTCAGGAGCGGGGCTACCTGCAGGAGCACAGCCCTTGAAGAACACCGGGGGTCGGGGGCTCTTTTTTAGTAGGAGAGGGAAGCACTCCTGTCACGGTCATTGGAGGAAAGAGAAGTAATTGGGACATACGAAAAGGTATAATGAATTGCATAATGCCACTGCTCAGCTTGAAAAATATTCTCAGTATAGCGACAGGCTTACATTCCCGTCCCCTAATCCTTTCCCTGCCCCCATGACCATTATCCTGAATTTGGTTTCCATTTTCATGCATTTTTCAATTTTCACTACCTGAGTTTTTATCTATTAGTGCTCTACGGTATCATTTTGTGTGTTTTTAAGCCTTACATGAATGTATCATCCTGTTGTCATGCTCCTGTAATTTGCATCACTCCACATTGTGAGATAAATTTGTGTTGATTTAAATGGATTCCCTCAATTATTTCTCAGGCTGTAGACTTTTACAGCCTTTATTTAGTCTCCTGCTGATGGATATGCAGGGAGCTCCCATTTTTTTTTTTTTTTGCCTCTACAAATCCTGCTTCTAGAACATTCTTTACATACTTCGTTGTGCACATATGTGGCATATTTTCAGCTCACATACTTAGGAGTGGAATTACTGAGTTGTGGGTTTGGGTTTACCTACCTTTATCTGCCAGGGCTGCCACGTACAGCTATGCACAACTTTGCCATCTGTTTCAGATGTTTTTTTTCAAACTGGTTGTATCGCCAGCAGGGCATCAGAGATCCTGGCCAACACTTGGTTTTGTTAGAAGTTTAAATGTTGCCCATTTGATGAGTGTGAAACACACTCATCAATTATGGTTTTAACTTGCATTCCCCTGATTATAGGTGAGGACAAAACATCTTTTAGGATTTGCCTTCTGTGAATTACCTGGCCTTATTTTTCTGTTGAATTGTTTTTCTTATTGATTTGTAATTCTTCCTATATCACAGTGATTTCTTTGTATCAGTTATCTGTGTTACAAACATTTTCTCCCAGTGTGAGGCTTGTTTTTCATTTTGTTTTATGGTACTTTTTCATGAAAACTAGTTTTTTAATTTTATTGCCCAATTTATCAGTCTTTTATCATTTGTGCTTCTTTTGGTGTATATTGTCTTTAAAAAAAAAATCTTTCCTACCCAGAGGTCACAAAGATAATCCATCTATACATTTTTCTGAAACATTTACAATTTTTCCTGTTGTATATATGTGTTTGTGTTTGCTTTTTAAAGCATCAAAACTGTCTCTGAAAGGATACATGGGAAAGAGATTAACATCCACTGTCTCCAGGCAGTGAAGTTCCTGACTGAAGATTAGAGAGAGAGGAAGGCTTTTTTCACTGCATACTTTTTGCTGCTTTTGAGTTTTGAACCACGTAAACATTAAGCTCTATTCAAAAATAAAAAATAAATAAATTAAATGTTCATTTACAAGGGTTCTGTAAAAACAGAGATGGTTTTTCACATTTAAATATCTAATGTACCTAGAGTTCATTTTTGTGTATGGTGTGAGACAGGGGTCCAATTTCAAGTTGTCTACTCAGGCAGTCATGTCCTTCCTACCATTCTTCTTCTCTTTTTAAAAAAATATAATTTTATTGATTTAGAGAGGAAGGGAGAGGGAGAGAGAGACAGAAACATCAATGATGAGAGAGAACCATTGATTGGCAGCCTCCTGCATGCCCCCCCTTCCCCCCCCCCCCCCCCGCCCCAGTGGGGATCGATCCCGAAACCCAGGCATATTCCCTGACCGGAATCAAACCCAGGACCCTTCAGTCTGCAGGCTGACACTCAGTGGTCGGCCTGCAGACTGAAGGGTCCTGGGTCAATGGTCGGCAAACTCATTAGTCAACAGAGCCAAATATCAACAGTACAACGATTGAAATTTCTTTTGAGAGCCAAATTTTTTAAACTTAAACTTCTTCTAATGCCACTTCTTTAAAATAGACTCGCCCAGGCCGTGGTATTTTGTGGAAGAGCCACACTCAAAGAGCCGCATGTGGCTCGCGAGCTGCAGTTTGCCGACCATGGCACTAGCCAAACCAACCAGGGCTTTTTTTTTTTTTTTTTAAACTTCCTACCGTTCTATGCTTAGCTTATTCTTATTCACTCCTCAAGATTCAGTTTAGATCCCTATATTCCAACTACGCTGCCATAATACCCCATAGAGCAGTGCTGTCCAATAGAAATACAGTGCAAACCACATATGTCATTTAAGATTTTCTAGTAGACACATTAAAAAAGAAATAGGTGAAGTTAATTTTAATAATGTATTTTATTTAACCCAATATGTGTAATCAGTATAAAGTTTATTGAGATGGTTTACAATTGTTTTTTCATACTAAGTATTCAAAACGTGGTGCATATTTTACACTTACCGCAGATCACAGCTCAGACTAGCACATTCCAAGTGCTCATGGTCACTCTTTGCTAGTGGCTTTTGTATTGGACAACGCAGCTATAAGACTACCATCGCAGAATGTGTTGCATTATATTGAAATGATCTGTTCTCATATCAGCCTCTGTTATCAGCCAGGAAGTTTCTGGAGGGTGGGCACGGAGTCTAATTCATCTCTGTATTCCTCTGTGTACCCAGCTAGTGTTGAGGTACTCAACTTTTTGTTGAATGGAGTGAACTCTGACTGTTGACACACTCTTCCTTATATAAAGCTGAACTTTGTCCACTGGAAAATTCTAACCAGGGGACCTAGCACTGCTCCCAGGAACCTCACAGAAGTTGAGGTTCCCTGGTGGGGGGCGGAATGGGGGGAAAAGGACACATATGTAATACCTTAATCAATAAAGGGAAAAATAAGAGTGTAAATTAGGCAGAATGGCTACTACTGATGGCTTGGGTCCTTGCTAACTAGCAAAAGGAACAGAGATCTTTAACACAGATTTTGTGCCTCGGTGGGTACCAGGCACACTCGGCTCCTCTCAGGACTACTGTTTAGAATACATCCCATTTTCCCTTCTGTTCAGATATTTTCTCCACTGACCTTTCTTTTTAATATATGTATTTTATTGATTTTTTACAGAGGGGAAGGGAGAGGAATAGAGTTAGAAACATCGATGAGAGAGAAACATTGATCAGCTGCCTCCTGCACATCCCCTACTGGGGATGTGGCCGCAACCAAGGTACATGCCCTTGACTGGAATCGAACCTGGGACCCTTCAGTCTGCAGGCCGACGCTCTATCCACTGAGCCAAACAGGTTAGGGCTCCACTGACCTTTCAAAATCATAGAATTTTAGGGCTTAAAAAGCACACAGATATTCCAGTTCCATCCCTTCAGGTTTTTTTTTTTTTTGGTGTGTGTGTGTTTAATTGATTTTAGAGAAAGAGAGGAAGGGAGAGAGAAACATTGATTTGTTATGCCACTTATTTAGGCATTCATTGGTTGACTCTTGTATGTGCCTTGACTGGAGATCGAACCCGAAACCTTGGTATAGCGGGAGGATGCTCTAACCAACTGAGCTACCCGGCCTGTTCTCAACCTTCATTTTATAAAAATTTATTTATATATTTTTATTGATTTCAGAGAGGAAGGGAGAGGGAGAGATAGAAACATCAATGATGACAGAGAATCATCGATCGGCTGCCTCCTGCATGCCCCCTACTGGGATCAAGCCTACAACCTTAGCATGTGCCTTGACTGAGAATCAAACTGTGACCTCCTGGTTCATAGGTGGATGCTCAACCACTGAACCATACCAGCCAAGCTCATCCCTTCATTTAAAAAATGTTTCTTACTTATTGATTTTTTTAGGAGAGTGAAGGAGACAGAGAGCAAGCGATGGATTTGTTGTTCCACTTCTTTTTTTAAAAAAATATATTTTTATTGATTTTTTACAGAGAGGAAGAGAGAGGGATAGAGAGTCAGAAACATCGATGAGAGAGAAACATCGATCAGCTGCCTCCTGCACACCCCCCCCCCCCCACTGGGGATGTGCCCGCAACCAAGGCACATGCCTTTTGACCGGAATCGAACCTGGGACCCTTGAGTCCGCAGGCCGACGCTCTATCCACTGAGCCAAACCGGTTTCAGCTGTTCCACTTCTTTATGCATTCATTGGTTGCTTCTTGTAAGTTCCCTGACCAGGGATCAAACCTGCAACCTTGGCATATCAGGGTGATGCTCTAACCCAGTGGTCAGCAAACTGCGGTTCGCGAGCCACATGCGGCTCTTTGGCCCCTTGAGTGTGGCTCTTCCACAAAATACCACGGCCTGGGCGAGTCTATTTTGAAGAAGTGGCGTTAGAAGAAGTTTAAGTTTAAAAATTTTGGCTCTCAAAAGAAATTTCAATCGTTGTACTGTTGATATTTGGCTCTGTTGACTAATGAGTTTGCCGACCACTGCTCTAACCAACTGAGATACCCAGCCAGACTATCCCTTCATTTTTCAGCTGAGAAAGGGAGGAACCATGAGAGTTGCCTTGCCCCAAATCCCAGTTAGTGTCAGAGCCAAGGACCAGGGAAAACCCAGAACCCCAGAATTGGGCCAGTGTTTTCTCCACTCCACTAGCCCGCCTCTGGGGCCTCCTCCTTCAAGACTCTTCCTCAGTCCCGTCTCCCACCCGGGCTGGCCAGGGTGCCCTCTGGGGGTGAAACCTCAGGCAGGGAGGAAGGCCAGGGCCTGAAGGAGGGTCTGGTGGAGTAGGGTGTGTGAATGTGTGTGTGTCGTAGGGGTGCATGGGGGAAGGGCAGCAGTGGGTTAAAGTTAACACCAGACAATTATGCAATCGCAGAATCTGAATTGAGTGCAGGTCGCTTTAAGACAGGAGTAGCTGTAATCTGAAGCCTGCTGGAAGCTGGATTGGGAGGCAACAGAAAAAGCTCTTGTGTTTGCAGGAGCCCCCTCAGTGTGCTGAGTGAGCTGGGCGCCGAGCTGCAGCGCACCCACAGGTAAAGCAGCCTGTCTGGCCTTGGTGTCAGGGGAAGACAGGACGGACTCCCGTGGGCTGCGGGGGCTGGGGAGAGGCAGGGTCCCCCGGGGAGTGGGAAAGAGAGGTGCAAGAGAGGAGGTGGGGAAACAGTAGCCTCTGCAGCATGGGCATCAGGGCTAGTGGATGAGAGAAGGCAGAGGGAGTTGGGGGTCAGAAGGCGACAACCCATTTACCCCCAAACTCCGGAGCGCCACTAGGAGAGGCTGGGAGACCTTGAATGAAGTGGGTGGGAAACAGTGGAGGGGGCTGTGGTGGGAAGAAGCAGGGAGCTCAGCTGCAGGGTCAGGTCTGAGTGGCACCTCAAAGAGGCTCTGCAGCCCGGAGGGGAGGAGGCTGCCAGGATCTGTGCTTCCACCAGGGCCGCTGGGGAGGCAGCCCGTCCTGCAGCCCAGCCTTCCCTGGGCTCAGCTCTCCGCTGCCTTTCCGGGCAACTGGTGCTGATTTCAACGGTGACTTCCCAACACTGCCAAGCAGCTGGGCTGCTGAGCCGTGCTGGAGGGCTGGGATGGAGGACAGCTGGGTCCTTCTCCCCAGGGCCCACCCTGTTCTGTCGGCCAAGTGAGCTGCCAGGAAACGCTGGCAGGTCAACGGGGTTTTGGCCTCTCGCACACAAAGATTGTTATTTAGCCCAGCCAGTGTTTGGGGTTTGGGGGCTCAGCTGCCAGTGCTGGAGAGAATGCTGCCCGCGCCCCTTCCGCTCCCTGAGGCATGCCACAGCAAGGCGTGGGTCCGGGCCAAAGAACAGCTGCAGGCTTCCCAGAAACCCCATCACTGCCTGGCCATGCCCATCCCCATCCCCACTGGGAGTTCAGCCCCAGGCTGAGGGTGGGAGAGGCAGGGGCGAGGGAGTGCTTGCCCAAGGCTGGTCCTTCTGAGGTGTGGGGCGGGGAAGCTCATGGGCACTCTGGCCCCTTAATCAGGTCTTCATAAGAAACATTGCCTGGGGACTGATGGAATCACTGGTGTGGGGTGGGCTGGGAGGGGACCCCTTGGACTCTCCCTCCCTGAGCCAGGGGAGAGGGTGTTCCCTTCCTTGCACGGCCCATGTGGTCCACCACCATGTGGCTTGAAGGCTCTGTGGTTCTGGGAGGAGGAGGGGATAGGGGGAGGAAAGAGAGAGGGAAGAGGAGGAGGAGGAGGGTGGTGGTGGTGTTTGTCTCACAATTGGGTTTAATTAGAAACACATGCATTGGCTCAAATGGATCCTTCCAGTTTGAAGGCAAGATCATGAAATCCCAGTTCCTTGTGCCTTTTGATTTGGGCCATGTGGCAGAGAGAAGGCCTCACCTTGGCTCAGCAGCGAGCTATCTTCTTCCTCCCCGTGCCCTCCCCAACCTGGTAGGACAGGAATCTGGCTGGAATACTGCTGCCCTTTGGACAGGATGGCATTGTTGTCCCTCTGCCCCTGGCCCGCAATGGCTGCCTGCCCCGGCCCATGAACAATCGCCCTGGACAGGGCATCGAGTGTGCTCAGAGGGGCCCCCCATGCAGACCCTTAGCCTTGTAGGGGGCTTTCAATAACCTCTCCACTCCCCTCATCCCCAGGGCTAAGGTGGAGGACTCAAAGAGGTGCTATTAATACTGCGTGTCCCGGTGCCTGGCCCTGGCCCGCTGTGGAGCCATGTGCCTTATCCCACCAGGGTCCCTCCCGTCATCCTCAGTCCGCAGCCCACCCACATGGTGATCGTGATCACGGGACCTGGGGCTTGGGCTCAGACTCTGTAGGGATTCCCGCAGAGAAGGTCCCCCTTTCACGGGATTGGAATGGTGAACTTCGTCTGCTTAAACACTGTCCCAGGATGACCCGTCCCTGGCTCCTATCGCAACTCCCTACTGGCCAGAGCAACTGGAGCTGACAGCTTTTCCTCTGGCCTCGCTGCCTGCGGATCTCACTGAGTGTTCAGTCTCCAACAAACCAGCCTCCTGAGGCTCAGGCGAGGGCCCCCGCCAGCTCTGGGTGGGGCTGGCTGGGTGGAGAGCGCAGCTGAAAGCTGGATGGTGTTAAGGTCTCTATCCGGCCCTGTCTCCAGGGGAGATTTCTCCCTGAGCGGCAGGGGCAGCCGTGTGGCAGGGCAGCTGCTGAGGAGACGGGGCTCCTTCCGGGACACGCGCTCCGGATCAGGGTTTACAGGGAAAGCGGGTTCCCACGGGCAGTCCAGGCAGAAGCTGAGCACACTCAGGCGGCCGTCTTTTCTTTTGTTGCCTTTCATGCTCTGTAACGTTGCCCAGTGGATTATCAGGCTTACTTTTGAGGACTTCGGCCAAAAATCACACACTGCACCCCCAACTTTCCTATTTGTCCTGAGAAGTCAGAAAAGTATGTGTTGTGTGTGTGGGGTATGATTGGGTACATGAAGGGACAATGAGAGGTCTCGAGACCCTTGGCCCGTGTGTGTGTGTGTGTGTGTGTGTGTGTGTGTGTGCATGTGTTTTGCAGGGCAGGGGAGGGGCAGGCAGGGAAGGCAGATTGTAAATTCTTGACTTGGCAGTGTGGATGGAGGACATGGACCAGACAAAGTCCTGGTGGTCAAGATGTTGTCCCACTTTCTAACCAGGAGGCCTCTTGGAAGATCTGATTTGGGAACCCCCACCCTCAGCTGCCTCATCCCTTTCCCCATCCCTTCCCCCCACATCATGATCCCAGGGGTGAACCCAGATGTACAGTGAGTGCAGGAGGGTAAGGGATGGTGGAGCACCTAGAGCAAGCATGTCAAACTCAGAGGCTAACACGGGCCAAATAAACGAGGCATGCGGCCTGCGGGCCGAGAGTTTGACATGCTTGACCTAGAGCCCTGGACCCAGATTTCCCTTTTCCCTTGTGGTTCAGGGGCCAGACCAGAGCCGGGTCAGAAGAAACCACAGCTGGGGAGTCGAAGGGACTTGGGTGGTCTTCCTAAGAGGGGGGTTGTTTAACCTGAAGGAAAGAAGACTTCGGAGGAGTAAGAGCTATTTCTAGGGGGCAGGGGGAAGAAGACCTGGTTTCCCAGGGGAGAAGGGGGCCCTGGGGTTCCCGCTGGAGGGACATGTTTTGACTCAGGGACCACTGGAGAGCTCACCTGTCTCTGGCACTGGGAAGTGCGATTAAGGCATCATCTACTTTAATCCTTATCACAATAATTAAGAACTACTTGATTTCCATTTTACTAGAGAAGATATTATGATTTAGAAAGCTATTAAACCCTAGCCAGTTTGGCTCTGTGGACTGAAGGGTCCAGGGTTCGATTCTGGTCAAGGGCATGTACCTGGGTTGCAGGCTTGATCCCCCTGCCCCGGTTGGGACACGATGTGTCTCTCTCACATCGATGTTTCTCTCTCTGTCTCTCGCCCTCCCTCCCACTCTTTCTAAAAATCAATGGAAAAAAATATCAGGTGAAAATTAGCAAAAAAAAAGAAAAAAAAGAAAAAAAAAGAAAGCTATTAAGACACAGAATTGAAATTTGAGCCCAGGCTGTCCCACCCGAGGCCCAGCACTCCTAATGGTGAGAATCAGAGCTCTGTCTGGGAAGGAAATGAGTCCCTTATGAGGCCACAGCTTCCAGGCCAGAGGAGGTCAACGAGTTTGAGAACTTCCTGGGGAGAGCAGGGCCTGGACCGGATGCCCCCATTCTCTGTATTCAGTGATTCTACTCATGAGGCCTAGATGCTGCCCCCATTCTGTTACTAGACATTGCCCCAAATCCTATATATCATGAGCTGGCCCGGTGCCTCCAGGGAAAACCTTGGTGTGCATTTGCTAGATATACCCACACACAGGAGCCCACTGCTGGGTCTTCACGGTCCTGGGCTTTAGGCTCACAGTTGGGTCTCCTGACACAGACAATGCAGTGAAAGCTCAAGCTCACCTGATATGACTGTGGGCCCCGAGGCAGGTGAGGGTCGGGAGTTGCTGAGAGGGAGGGATCTAGGCTGAGCGTCCACTTGCAGCCTGGGAGGCTGGAGGGACGGTGCCTAGTCCTGCCAAGCCCCTGCTCTGTGCCCAGGCTGGCCTGGCGGTGCAGGGTGGGGGGTGAGGGACGCACCTGCCACCGCTCGCTTTCTTGCAGGCCCCGGGATGCAGGCCCTCATGCTACTCCTCTGGACTGGAGTCCTCCTCGGGAGCGGCCGCTGCCAGAACAATGCTGGCAGCCCGGAGGTCAGTGGTGGTGGGTGGGGTGGGTGGGTGGGGGTGGGAAGTGGTGGTGGGTGGGGTGGGGTGGGGGCCTCTCCTCAGCAGGCACCCAGGTTCCAGGCTAGGCCTCTACACCTAGACATCAGCAAAACAGAGACAATGTCTTGCCCCACCTTTCAGAGGACAGAGTGGGGACAAAAATAAGATCCCCAAAAGCGCTATTCGCAGATATCTGTTCCCATGTAAAGCTGCGGAGGGAGCACATGTGGGTTGCAACGGCAGATGCTGGAGGCCGATGCAATGTGACCACGAGGCGTTATTGCCACACGAGGGGCCAGGGCGGCCGGGGCTCACTGGCTGCAGGCCTGGACTTCGTCGTGAGTTCGAGTTGAATTCTGGCTCTACCTCTAACTAACGTGTGACCTCAGACAAGTCACTTGTATCTATGAAATGGGATTTAAAAACACCCACCGTTACAGGACCATGTGGCCAGGCACTTATATCTCATCGACTGAACACCTACTCTGCAAAAGGCAGTTCTTGCCTTCAAGGGACTCAGACGTCTGAGGTATTAGTCTTGGGAGGTTATCAAATACGTCAACAAGCATGAGATGAAGCAACTCAAATGAAAAGAACTCGCACAGCGCCCCGTCAGCGCAGGGCAGGTGGTTAATATATATATGGTATTGAACTCTAAAAAAGGTCAGAAAACCAAAAGGTCCCTTCCGATTGGGACAAACTGGGGAAGTCTGTGGTGGAGGAGGTGATCGGATCAGGGCCATCGAAGACGGAGGTTTGACGGGTAGAGGGAGAGCTGGGAGCAGGAAGTGAGGGAGAGCAGACAGGAACCTGGTCTGGCCTGAGAACGGGGTTTCTTGGGAGAGAAGGAGGCTCCTCTTCTTTCCTTGTATTTAAATACTTTTTTTAATTTAATTTTTTTATTTTAAAAAATATTTTTATTGATTTCAGAGAGAGGGAGGGAGAGGGAGAAAGAAACATCAATGATGAGAATCATTCATCGGCTGCCTCCCACATGCCCCCTACTGGGGATTGAGCCTGCAACCCAGGCAGGTGCCCTGATTTGCATCAAACAGGTTCATGGGTTAATGCTCCACCACTGAGCCACACCGGCTGGACTTTTTTTTTTTTTTTTTTAAGTGTGTCACCGGCCTGAGGCCACAGGTCACTAGTGTTGAAACCTGGTCAGCTAGTCTCTTTTCCCGGCTGCCTCTCCCCAGCAGAGCTCCTGATGCCCACTCCAGCGTTAGGCTAAACACACCACAGTCCGGCGGGGGCCAGAGCGACAGTCCCACCAAAGCGGGTGGAGACCAGTCGCCCACTGCTCATCTCCACTGGTCCTTGTACTCAAACCCAGGGCTCCCCAGACCACGAGACCACGGCGGGGTCCGTGGAGGAGGAGGATCCCTTCTTCAAGGTCCCCGTGAACAAGCTGGCAGCGGCCGTCTCCAACTTTGGCTACGACCTGTACCGCGTGAAATCCAGCTCGAGCCCCGCGGCCAATGTGCTCCTGTCTCCGCTCAGCGTGGCCACGGCGCTCTCCGCCCTCTCGCTGGGTGAGTTCTCTGACCAGAAAGCCCCGGGATCCCAGAGCTGCCAAGGGGCCGCCGCGCATCTCTGGCTCTCTAAGCCCGAGAGCGGCTGCATCTTAGGGAGGGCGGAGCGATGCTGAGACGAGCCCCAGCAGGTCCCAGCCAGCAAGTACTGTGCGCACACACGCCCCTCGCTGACACCGGTGTGCAACTTCAGCACCACTCACTGACATGGTGACTTTGACACTCAGTAACTCCTTAAATGAGCTTCCACTACGTGCCAGGCATTAGGCTCGGTTCTGGGGACATAACTGCACAAAAGTGGGCACAGTTTTTGCCTTCACTTGGGTCACGGGGAAATGAGTAACTCAGGCCCCGGTCGGGTAGCTCAGTTGGTTACAGCATTGTCCCGAGATGCCAAGCTTGCGGGTTCCATCCTGGGTCAGGGCACATACAAGAATCAACCAATGAATGCATAAATAAGCAGAATAACACATTGATGTCTGTGTGTCTGTCTGTCTGTCTCTCTCTTCCGCCCTTCCTCTCTCTCTCAAAAAATAAAAAAATCAATAAAACTAAGTAAATAACCAACAGGTAACTACAGAACAGTCTGGTGAGTGCTGTGATGGGAGAAGCACAGGGACCTGTACCCCTCAGGCCCACCCTTCTCTCTCTGGGCCTGATGCCCCTAGTCTGCTTTAGGAAAACCTCTATTTCCTCTGTTGCCTTCCAAGTCCTTCCTACCTAAGAATGTCTCCAGTATCAGGAGACAGAAGACTAAGGTCCAGTGTTCCTGTTCTGTCCTGTCCTGGGAGCTGGCCTGAGCTGGTTGGTGAACAGTCATCGAGCCTACATCCTTGTCTCTCTGGCAGGAGCTGAACAGCGGACAGAATCCAGCATCCACCGGGCTCTCTACTATGACCTGATCACCAACCCAGACATCCACGGCACCTACAAGGAGCTCCTGGCCTCCGTCACTGCCCCCCAGAAAAACCTCAAGACTGCTTCCCGGATCGTCTTTGAGAAGAGTGAGTGTGCTCGCCCGGGCTGCAGGAGGAGCGTGGGGAGTTTCTTTCCAACCAGCCCATCATGTCTGCCCCGGCCAGGTCTAGCCCCGGTAGGCAGGAAGGGGCCCAGGGAGCCCAAAGGGGATCCGAAAGAGGAAGTGGGCTGAGGGAGACAGGGGGAGGGTCAGGGGAGGGCAGTAACGCGAGGAGAAACAGCAGGAGCAGAATCTGTAGTTCCCTGCCCAGGGCCGCCTGGGGAAGCGGGCACCAAGTCCCAGCCAGCCATGGGAAGACAGCAGGCGGGAAGTCAGGGCCCGCGTGTAAACCAGAAGCTAAGCCTGGCATGCTTCCAAGGAGCGGATGCTGGTTTCGCTCTCAGACCACACTAACCCCGCGCCTTCTCTCCCCAGAGCTGCGGATAAAATCCAGCTTCGTCGCACCACTGGAGAAGTCATACGGGACCAGGCCCAGGGTCCTGACCGGCAACTCCCGCACGGACCTTCAGGAGATTAACAACTGGGTGCAGGCCCAGACGAAAGGGAAAATCGCTAGGTCCACAAGGGACCTGCCCAGTGAAATCAGCATTCTCCTTCTGGGTGTGGCTTACTTCAAGGGTGAGGCCTTCTCCGCTTCTCTTTAGGCCAAGGGTGGATGGTGGGGGTCAGGCAGGACCAGGAAAGGGGGGGAAGTCAAAGACCTAGTTCAACAACAACCCGGAGGCGGAGGCGAAGCCAGAGGAGGGCCTGAGAAACGCCCTCGGCTGCGCGTTACCTGGTGCGGTCAGGTCCCAGGCCTACGAAGTGTAAAAGGCTGTGAGGAGACGAGTGGAGGAAAGAACACATGACCACGCTTGCGCCTGTGTGGGTTGGGCACTGCTCGGTTTCTGGCTGGAGTCAGATGAGCGTCAGAGCCCGGCTCTGTCTTCCTGGCTGCAGAGCCTTGCACACCCTCCATAGCCTTTCTGGGCCTGCTTTCTCATCTCTAACACGGGGACGATGCACTTACTTCAAAGGCACTCTAGGTCCCCTCCCACCCTCACATCAGCCCTAGCGCTGTGCCCAGGAGCAGGGACCCAATAAGCCGCTGCCGGCTCTCTAACAGCATTCTTCCAGGCTGTGGTGCTATGCCCAAGACCTCCGCGGGCCCGTGTGAGGCCAGCCCCATTCAGATAAGCCTCGGGCGGGGTTTCAGGCAACCTCCCCTTAAAATGCTTTATAACCATCTATCAAGCAGTAGCAAGAATGGACCCCTAAACTCCTAGAGAAACGCTCAACCTGCAGCCCTGATCGCCAGGAAGTGAAAGCAGCAGTTCCAGACCCGCCTGGTAAAAGGCAGCATTGAACTCGGGGAGCTGATCATCAGCGCGCTGTGTGACCTTGGCAAGCCTCTCCGGGCTGCAGTGCCTTTCCAGCTACGAGAGGGGTGATGCGAGGATGTCCAGGCCCCTTCCAGCTCTGACCTGCTTTGATTCTGTCTCCCAGACACACCGCTGGAGAAGTGTGCACCAGTTTGCTGTTCTCCCCGGTGATCGGGGAACGTGTACGATCCAGACAGTCAGATGAATAAAACAGACGTATTTCCTTCTGAGTTTACGTATCCCCTGATGTGTCGAGGCCTTGGACAACTGAGATTCCTTTAGCTGTGCTTTGGTCTCAGCACGGTCCTAGCCTTTCTGGTCTCCCGGGACTTAGGGCACTCCATTTGTCTCATTCCAGGGCAGTGGGTAACGAAGTTTGACCCCAAAAAGACTTCCCTCCAGGACTTCCACTTGGATGAGGAGAGGACTGTGAGAGTGCCCATGATGTCAGACCCCAAGGCTGTCTTACGCTATGGCTTGGATTCTGATCTGAACTGCAAGGTTTGTAGGGGTGGGGGGAGTGGACAAAGACTGACAGGTGTCGTGGACATAGAATGACTTTTGAGATCTGACAGCGATCTGAATTTTACCTACTGCGTGACTTTCCGCAAGTTAATAGCGTCTCTGCGCTTTTTTTTTTTTCTTAAAATAAAAGTGGGTAGAAACTTACCTTCTCAGGGTTACTTGTAAGAATTAATGAAGTAATGTGACATTACCTTATTGTGAAATTAGGGCCCTCCAAATTGTTGTTTTTTAAAAAACCTTTTCTTTCCTTCTTTCTTTTTATGTGTGTGTGTGTGTGGGGGGGGGAGGGGTACTTTTATTTCTGGAATTCAAAGTCAAACTTTCAAAAACTGTCACAGACTCCAAATTGCTGACCTTCTAAGTCTTTCACATGTACCTGACTTCTTTTAATTCTAAGTCAGTAGTTCTTAACCTTTTTCTTTGGGAATCTGACAACGCACCTGAAATACTTGAAAGAAATGTCATGTATGCACACACATACATTTCTGTATATAATTTCAGGGGCTACTGGGGCCCGGGATGCAATTTGTTGCGTGGATCTTGGGGTAAAAACCTCCGGTCAAAGGACCCACGTTATTGTGGCTTCTGTGTTGCTGTACCCAATGCCCCCGTTTCTGGTCCAGGGCTCTCTGTATAACAGATGATTAGTAACTGTTGGCAAATAAACCTTGGGAGAAGACAGAGACCTAGAATTCAATCCCACCTCCTTAGAACCACACGAGAAAATTCTTTCAGCAGATAATCAGTTGGTATTGGGCCAAGGTAAGAAAAGACGTCAACTTTTTGAAGGAACATTAGTAAACATCTTGCTGCATGAACGCAACAGCCTAGAGGGACAATTGTGAAATAGATTAGGGGCTGGGGAAAGCAGGGCCAGGGCCCCACCGTGTGTGCATGTGCATGTGCGTGTGTATCCCTAGGTTCCTAAGCTCCAAAGGACTAACTCATGTGGTCTCTTTCCTGTTGTTTCAGATTGCCCAGTTGCCCTTGACTGGAAGCATGAGTATCATCTTCTTCCTGCCCCTGAGAGCGACCCAGAACTTGACCATGATAGAAGAGAGCCTCACCTCTGAGTTCATTCATGACATAGACCGAGAACTGAAGACCGTTCAAGCAGTCCTGGCTGTCCCCAAGCTGAAGCTGAGTTTCGAAGGCGAAGTCTCTAAGTCCCTGCAGGACATGAGTATGTCTGCAAGGCTCCTTTGCCTTGGGGGGTGGGGGTGGGGTTGTGTCTTTGAGCCTTCTGCCTTGCTAAGCAGAACTCGCCTTTGTCGGGAGACCCTGGGATGATTCCTTAATTCTCATACACGGTGCTGGAGAAGACTGAACTGCCATCCTTATCAGACTCATTCCTTAGTGCCATGACCATACATCCTATAACAGGCACTCAGAACCCTGCCTCTCAAGACAGATCTGTAAGATTTGGTTTCTAAGCTTAACCTCAGTTGCTGTGTGCTTTTGGGCAAACCACTCAGCCTTTCACTGGAGCCCTATCTATCTCACAAAAGGTCAAAAGAGCTGTTCCACTCCCAGCTTGCTTCCCTCTTTGAGTCAGGATTTAGGAATTAGGGCTGTATTCTTCCTTGGGGTGTTGGCTAAGACAGGGTTTTAATGGAAATCTCTCCCCATCTCTGCAGAGCTGCAATCCTTGTTCGATTCACCAGACTTCAGCAAGATCACGGGCAAATCTATCAAACTTACTCAAGTGGAACATCGGGCTGGCTTCGAGTGGAATGAGGACGGGGCAGGCACCACCCCCAGCACAGAGCTCCAGCCTGCTCGCCTCACCTTCCCCCTGGACTATCACCTTAACCAGCCGTTCATCTTTGTACTGAGGGACACGGACACGGGGGCCCTTCTCTTCATAGGCAAAATTCTGGACCCCAGGGGCACTTAGTACTCCAGTTTAATGTTCAAATACCCAAAAGAAAAAACAGCAACCCTAGAGGGATGGCAGGTTATGCATGACATGAAGGTTGCCCCTATGTTTCAATGTATACTTTGCAATAAAAGTGCTTTATCTTTAACTTTTGTTACCCTGTTTCTCTTCCTTTTTTGAGCTGTATTGTTTTATATGAAGATAAATAGCCCTTTAGGAATTTATTGGTCCTGCACTTCTAGCCTGGGTCTATCTAAGCTCTGCAGAAAGTGGCCATTTATAAGAACTAGTTATGTGCGCTGTATAAGGCAGGGACTGATTCTCTCCTCTGGGATGTTTACCTACTAGGATCACGAATGCCCCTAGGAGGGCATTTCCTGGCTCCACAATCTTAAATAAACCAGACTTTTAGTTTTTTAAAAAATTGATTTGAGAGAGAGAGAGAAACATGGATTTTTTTATTTGTTTGTTTCAACCATCCATGCATTCACTGGTTGAGTCTTGAATGTGCCCTGAGGATTGAACCTGCACCCTTGGCGTATTGGGATGACGCTCTAACCAACTGAACCACCCAGACAGGGCCAGACTTTAGGTTGTGTGTTTTTTTAAATCCTTACCTGAGGATATGTTTTTATTGATTTTAGAGAGGGGCTAGGGGAGGGAGGGAGGGAGGGAGGGAGAGAGAGAGAGAGAGAGAGAGAGAGAGAGAGAGAGAGAGAGAGAGAGAAACATTTATCAATTGCTTCCCACATGCACCCCAACTGGAGATTGAACCCACAACCCTTTGGTGCATGGGATGACCCTCCAACTGAGCCACACCGGCTGGGGAGATTTTAGGTTTTAATGCAAGCACAAGTCTCTTCCAGTCAAGTCAAGTCACCTGACAACAGGGGATAACATGAATAGGTAAGGGAGGTAATTTGTAATGTCAAAAAATACTTCTTTATTTTATAAAGCATTTAAAGAAAGCTCTCAAGTACACGTAAAAATGGGACCTGATATGTAAAAATTCTAAACATGTTCTTTTTAAGGAAGTATGCCTATTTTACAAAGTACAACAGGAACTTTTTCAGGAACATAAAACATGCCAAATGTTTGTAACATTGTCCACAGAACTAAGTTTTTCTTCTTGAAAAAGTTAGCTGTACAGAAATCGCTCACTGGCCACTGCCTTGCCAGAGTGAGTTAGTAGAAAAGAAAACAAACAGATTCTGCCTGCTCTTCATTCAAATGTTTCAGTACGAACCGTGTTCCAAACACTCTGCTTCCTGAGGAGCTTCTGCCAAGCATCTTCAGGGCTATTCATTTCCTGGTGATAACGCTGTGGCAGCCCGAGGGCACTTCTGGGGCAAGGCCAGGGTGAGCAAGCTCTCAAAGCAGTGTGGGCCTGGCATTCCTTCCCTCTAACTCATCTGCCCCACTTGGTCACCAGCGGTGATTCAGCCACCGGGGTTCAGACCCAGGGCGACTCCAGCCTTCTTACCGGGCGAGGTCGAGACCATTGCTACACGTCCAGGTAGAAGAGAGTTATCACCCCTACCTCTGTCTTTTTAAAAATGTATTTAAGATTTTTAATTGATTTTTGACAGGAAGGGAGAGGGAGAAAAAGAGACACATTGATATGAGAGAGCTAAACATTGATAGGCTGCCTCTTGCACTCCCCCTACTGGGGATTGAGCCTGCAACCCAGGCTTGTGCCCTGACTGGGAATCAAATCAGAGACCTTTTCGGTGGGCGAGAGACACCCAAACAACTGAGCCACACCAGCTAGGGCCCTACTTCTGTCTCTTAAGTTTGAGACCACAGCGGTAATGCCCATATCCTCAGTATCTTCTGAAGTTTTTCCCCTTCTCTGTACTTAGGTAGTCTGTATTTCATTTGCCAGCTTGGGGAGGTCTGGTAGAAAATAAAAAGTCATCTCCTTTCAGGCTTGCTAATCAACAGAACTCAGGAGGCACACGTGATACAAAGTCATTGCTACAAGCCCGGTTTTATTAGTATTTGGACAGTGGGTCTGCCAAGAGTATAGAATGAAAGCCAGGCAATAAGGCCTAGAAAACTGGCAGGAAACAAATTTAGAATTGCCATCCTGGGGAGAGATTGCCCGACCATAAAACAGCCCCATATTTCTTCCTCTTTTCATAATTTATACTCTACCCGTTTTAACAAAGGATTTGAGGAAGCCAGATACCATAAATGAAACTGTCTCTAGAGGTAAGGAGCCTCCCTGATTTCTTGCTTTATAATTATTTTTCAATTATAATACAACTACTGAGAGTTTAAGTTCCCACTGGTGTGGTATACAACATTCATGACTACTAGAAACCATAGGCATGTCCCAAGGAAACAGACTCCCATCATTTAGGGAGGTGGCGCCTAGCCAAAACCCCAGGCCGACATCCAGATGCCTGCAGATCAGCTAAAATCCTTTAAAGGGCTTAGGCTCTCCAGATACTAGTTTTAAGTCTTTTATGGGAACTGGGAGTTTTTACTGAAGGGCAGTTAACAATTTCAAGAAACATTCATCACAATAGGTGAGCATCCCTCCCATTGCAATGCTTTCCAAGTCCTCCCCACGCCTCCGGCCCCAGGCTTGTGGCAGTCAGGCAAGTCCTGCATTCCCTGGCGCCAGCTCAGTGGCAACAGAACCTCTTTGGCTCACCCATGGCTCCTTTCCCGTGGGCCAAAGCCCCCTTGGGACCCTACACTGAAGGCCCCTCAGGTGCGGGCGGCAAGTCCAATAAACAGGATTTCATCTTCTGTAGCTCCTGGATCTCGTCATTCCAAGGGCCATAGTGCACCAGTAGAACCTTTTCTGCCTTTTGTATTGTTTTCAGAGCTTCGGGTATGGCAAACCTGAACCAAAGGAGGGGAGGGGAGTGAATCCACTCATTCAATCAAGCAAACATTAATTGAGGGCCTACTCACACCCTGTGAGGAACATTAAGATCATTTTGTCCTCAAGGATCTTACGATCTAGAAGGGCAGATAAGACAACTTTCACAAACACACTTGCAGGGCAGAGTTGGAGAACAAAGTAATAATAATAGTAAAAAGCATAAAGAGTCTAGGATCCTGAGAGATAGGCAAATCTCAAAGCATTAATCTGATATTTACCCCAAGGTTTACTCAGGATAATCAAGTCCACCCATGACATAAGTCTGCAGCCCCTTTCTCTCTCTCGGGCCACATGGACTGCCTCTGAGCCTCGGGAATCAGGACTACCCACCACTCAGAAGCTGGGTAATTCTTGGCTGTAGGGACTGTCCTGTGCATACACAGGATGTTTAGCAGCAACTCTGAGTCATGACAATGCAGACTGTCTCCAGACACTGCCAAATGCCTGCTGGGAAATTACTCCTGGTTGGAAACAGCTGCTTTACAAAGAATGGGACTGGGGAGAAGGAAGAGCCCCTGGAGCTGAGGGTGTGGAGAATGAGCCGGGGGGAGGTGAGAGTAACCGGGGAGGCCTGAGAAGAACGGCTATGTCGTGGGTGGGGGACTGCATGGCAGTTCTCCCTAGGAAACTCCCTCAGAGCTAAGAGCTACCCCCCAGATCTCTCAGGAGAAAATTATGAAACTTAATCAGCAAAGCAGAAGGATAGGATCTTTCCTAATGGGGAAATAAAGAAGTTGCAACATGCTGAAAAGCACCACATGAAAAAAGTAATCCCTGGAAGAGCCCAATAAAAGCTAGAACACTATGTGGGCTGGCCAAGTGCTAGGAAGCAAGAGAGACTTACCCATTGAAAAAGATTTGGGCCAGTTTGAAGAGCTCATGGCCCATTTCAACACTGGATGGCCCGTGGCGAACCTCAACCACTCGGAGACTCTTCTGCAGGTGGGTAGCGGACTTTTGCCAGTCCCCTGTAAAGAAATAAAAATCTGGATCCAGAAAAGAACCACAATCAACTGTGGATGAACATTTTTGGGGTCAGGAAAGCTAAATGGAAGGGAGAGCAGCCTCAGTTGAAAGTCTAAGAGATAACGAACCAGATGAGGCTCTAGGGTCATGGCCAAACGCACCAGGCCAACTTGTTCCCTGGAGCAGAAAATAAAGACACATGCCGTACCTAAAGCAGCATAGGCCTGGGCCAGGGCATCCTCGATTTCTCCCACCAGGCTGTGTTCCGCGGACAGGAAGCTCTCAGCATCATGCTGGCACCCCAACAGCAGCTGAATGGCTCGCTCTGTCAACTCAAAGGAAAGGGACCTCATTAAAGACACCAACCCAGCCCTAGACACGCGAACCCAGCTCTTAAATGTTATATTAGCTGGGCTAAATGTGGAAACCCCACCTTGTCTCCTTGTGACCCACAATGTTTGTTCCAATAAAGCTGCTGTTCTCTCTTTTTACAAAATACATTTTTATTGATTTCAGAGAGGAAGGGAGGAGAGATACAAACATCAATGATAAGAGAGAATCAATGACTGGCTGCCTCCTGCAGGCCCCACACTGGGAATTGAGCCCACAACCCTGGCATGTGTCCTGACAGGGAATCGGGAATCGAACCGTGACCTCCTGGTTCATAGGTCAATGCTCAACCACTGAGCCATGCCGGCCGGGCAAGCTGTTGTTCTCTTATGTTTTCTCTTTCAGTAGAAAAAGGTTTGGGGTGAGGCCTCCCCACATTTACTCTGGGTTTCCAACTTCAGTTTGAAGTGGGATAACACATTCCACTTATGGTCATTGTTTCTCTTGACTCAGAAATCTAAGCTGAAGGTCAACTTTCATAAACTAGGGTAAATAAATTCCCAGGACGTGGAGCTCTAAGGCAGAGTTTTCGAGGGTAATGAGGAGTTCCACAACTCCCTCTCTGAAAAAAGCAGGATACTTACACCCACCAGGCACGGGCCCCACTGGTCTTAGAACAGAGATGAGGCTCTGGTGAGGGCAGAACAATTTCTCCAGGAAATTAGGTCACTGGGGCCTGGAATTAAAATGACACCGAACCTCTGGAATACACGCAAAGATCATGGGTATCAGGGATAACCCTTTAGTTGTCATGGGATACCTGAACTTAGCCTTCTGATGCCTAAGAGAACTGCAGCTTAAATCCTCTGGCCCTTTTTCCAGGACCACACAAATTGAACTGGTTAGGTTTTGGTCTCCTTGGCCTACACAGCCACCTTGTGGCTGGCATGGGGATAATTAAGTGCAATTTTTCAATCATTACTGAGTATCCTTGAGTCATCTCAGAATGAAGAAAAAGGAAGGGACCCAGACTCACCTAGTTTGCCATTCCTGAGAAGCTTTTGGGCCTTCCCGACCTGCTGCTGAAGGTCCTGGAACTGAGACACTAGGTGGTCCCTGCTGGCCGATTCCGTACAGGAGGCGCTGCCACAGCTCAGCACATCACCTCCCTGTGGGAGTCAGCTTTGTCTTTATCCCTGTACCAGAGTTGGTTAGCAAGACTGCATGTGCTTACAGTATAGGATCACACCATCATAGCGTCTGACCGATGGGGGAGAGACTCCTGCAATAATACACCGTGACCGAAGCCTGACTGAATTGGGTTGGACAGCAGCAATTCTAATGAAAGTGGTGACCGATCCCTGCAACACGCCCCCTCCCCACCAAGATATAATTTTTACAACCAAAATTAAATTGGTGCAGTCCACAATTTCTTTCCATCTTGATAGCCCCTCTCTCATGTCTCTTTGGGGCCAGCACTTTGGATGATAGACACATCTCTAGTAGTTATACAAAAGCCGTAAGAAAACCAATAGGAAAAGGTGCTAGGTGAGGCCTCCCGACATTTGACCTTGGGTTTGTAACTTCAGCTTTCCAACACAAGCCACTTTCCACGTCTACATTCCACTTCCTGCTCCCCTAACAATGCCTAATTCTCTGGCGGAGGAGAAAATCTCAGAGGTGAACACTTGCTATTTTTTTAGATGCCAGTATAGATGCCCACATTTGGCAACAGCAACCTGACCTCTCCCCGGGACCCTCTCCCACCCTCCCACAGTCAGTGCCCGGTAGCTGAGGGTTGTGCATGGAGCTCCGACTGGCCCTTCCTCTGGCCCAAATGGCTGGGGGAAAATCAGTTGACTCTGATTTTCCTCCAGCCACAGGAATCGGGTCAATGAAACTCAAAGAAATTTTTGCCCAGACCTCTGTTAGACCAGCGCATCTGGTCGTCTTGCCACCACCAGAGGGAAGTCTGTCTGAGGATGGGCGAACAGAGACAACGGAGGCACAGAGAAAAAGTGGGTCTTGGTGACATTACTAAGCCCCTGGATTAAGATGTATCTGATGTGCCTCTACCCTGGGACTTTTTAGTGATTTACTTGAGCAAATAAATTCCCAGTGTCCCCTCCCGCCCCTTAGGCCAGTTTAGGTGGGATTTTCTGTTATTTGCTCTTGCAAATCTTTTCCTTGTAAGATTACTAAATTCGATCTTTCACTGTGGTTCCTGGGGGGTGGGTATGGGGTGGGTGATCAGTGTGTGGGGAGGATGCCCTGAAAGGGAAGAGAGTACTGCTCTGGGCACCTGTAAGCCCCGATGGCTTCCTCGAAAAGTTTTACGGCCTTGGGGCTGGATAACGGGCCTCCAGGAGAAGTCGAGAAGAGGGAGACCAACCTGCATGAGCTCTCCGCAGCTGTGACAGCGGAACGCTTCCCACCTGGGCCCTGCGGCCACTCTGCGCTTTCCGTCCTGACAAGCCAGGCAGGTGCAGTCAAAGAAATACTGCGACCTCAGCTTCCGCTGCCTCTCAGCAACACCCATCCTGCTCTCGTGAGGCCCTGCAGGGAGATCACACGGGGCCAACGTTTAAAGCAAGAGAGAGGCACTGCTTTATTATTATTATTATTATTATTACTATTACTATTTTTTGAGAGAGGCACCACTTTAAAAACTTTGGCTTAGCAGAGGGTCTGGTCAATTATTCATCATGTGACAGGTCCCCTTTACTCAAACATTTGTGGGACTAGATATAGAAATAAGCCTCCAACTTGTGGGGACAGGGGGAAAAAGCCAAAAAGTTGTTTCCAGCCCATTTTCAGAACAGAAAGTTAATGGGGATGAAGCAGTGACATACACGACAGTTTAGACACAACGGTGCCCAGTCGGAAGGCCCCCACCTTGCCTGAGTACGCACTGTTTCTTCCAGGAAACAAGCATTGGCCAGGTGAAGACACCTGCCCAGCGGCTTGCTAATCCCTTTTCTGCGGGACCAGGGGACAGGAGAGAGGAGGGCTGGCTCACCGTAGCAGTGGAGAATCTCCTGCCCTTTCCCAATCTGCTGTGAGGCCCGGATGGTGGCCACCGTGCTAACGAAGGACACACTGGTGTTGGGGCTGCAGGAATGGTTCAGGAGGCTGACAACGGGGAAGATGCCTGTGGCAAGGCGGACCTGCCTGCTGTCGGTAATGATGCTCTCTTTAGATCCTGAAAGTCCGAGAGGAAAAATGAAAAATGTGTCAGGACATTAGTCCTGGCCTCGCCATCCGTTTCTCAGAAGATGAGCTGGGCAATTGGGCCTGACGCCCATCTGAGTCACAGCTCCACAGCCGGATCCAATATCAATCAGATGGAACATGACTCATTCACAGCGAACTCTGGTCCCCAGGAAGCGGAGCAAATGAACACATGAAAAGTCCACCGGAATCCTGGGATCTAACCATCGTGTCTCAGTACCGCAAAAAGCCCAAAGATTAGAGTTTATAAAAAAACAATAAAAAAGGAATTATCAGTAGGGAGCTGTCTAGGTGGACACCTCCATGACGTTCATGAGAACACAGAAACTAGAGGACCTGCTGAGTTTATTTCCCAAAGATTTTTATAGTCCAGTGCTTTTGTTTAACTGGTCTTTGGTTTGCTAAGTCTAATTGGTTAATAGCACAAGTAACCTAATTACTATCTGAAACTAAACAGGCTTATAATCTATTTTTAAAAAGCCATAGTTCTGATGCTCTCCTGTTCATTCTGCCCTATGTCCCAACTTTATGGGACATCGGTCAGCAGATCTCACTGAAAAAACATTCTGGACTAAGTCTATTCAAGATAGCCTCATGTCCCAAATAATGTATTTTTTTCTTAACAATGTCTTCTTTGAAACACAGTTAACCAGCAATTTAACTACCTGGCTGAAGATTAGGAAGGAAAGGAGGAAAAGGGCCTCTGAGCAGGGGGGCTATTTCTGTACCGAAGCCCATGCACTTCTATTCCCCTGCGAGTCTTTGTACTCTCCAGCAGGCCCTACTTGCTCTTATTTTAGCCACAGTCCTGACTGGCTTAGTTATTCAGTTTCTCAGCCCGCAACAGCCCAGAAACAGAGAACTGATAAGAGGCAGGTTTTGACAACGACCAAAGAGACAGGTGACAGACTGGAGGAGGAGGCAGGGAACTTATACGAGAATAACAGCCGTAGGGCAAACAGAAACACCGCACCACTGGAGTTTTACTACAACGGCACCGTGCACTTCCCTGGAGGCTGACTGACAGCACACCTGCGTGGGCTTCTGTACCAGCCCCAGATATCTCAGGAACAGGCACAACATACAGGGAAGCCGGGCATCCAGGAAAGGCCTTACATTGTGCTCAGTGGCCTTGGTTTAAGTACGAGGAAATCATATTTCCAACAAAACTGGTTGCCATATGAAAGATATTGGTACTTAAAGGAAAACTTTCAGTTTTCTGGAAAACGGAAAAATCGTTAGATAATTGTGGCATCACGGTGCATGCCAGGAATCTCAACATACCCATTTCCAAAGCCTAGGTACAAATGTAATGAAAAGAGAAAATATCATGAACCATCACGTGAAAGAGTTCTGGAAAGGAACACATGGAATAGAGGAATAATGTCTCTCTGCAGGCCACCCCATTATGTGTTGCTATGGAGGACAAGAATAGGACAAATAAAATTCACTGAGAATCCAAATGATTCCATTTCAGTAAACAATTTTACCGATTGTATTGAAATCTTTCATGAGCTTCTCCTAAGTGCTTAATGAACTCTCGTTTCCCCTCCTCCCCCTCGGTCCAATGCCTCCCTCCTGGTGTACGTGCTAATGAGCAGTGAAAATGCTAAAAGGTAGGCAGCAGGAAGGAGCAGTACAGGGCATGAGCAGTTTGTGGTCTGAATAATCAGCCTCTGCATAATTAAAAGTTGACTTGCATTCCCAACTACTGATGACTGGCAATCTATATTAGAACAGCTGCTAAGACTTTCCCAGAAAACATGATCACAATACAACGAGTAATGTCAGCTTCATGAATTATTTATAGGTTATCTTCTAACAGAAGTAGGCCCAGGAACTGGGTGGGGTGAGTATTTATGTCAGAGTTGAGTCTCTCTAATTATTTCTAAAAAATTAAGTATTGATTTAAAAAAATTAGTCAATATTTTGTATTAGTCATCTCTCAGTAGATAATAGAAAGTGAGAATATGTATGTACCTTATCAACCAAATAGAATATGTGACATTTTGTGCATAAAAGAAAAAAGGAGAGAGAATGATTTTTTATTTTACCCTTACCTTGCTAATATCCCTATATTTATTTTTATTATTATTTCTTAAAGAATAGTATATTGAGCCTGGCTGATGTAGCTCTGTGGTTGAGTGTTGAGCCAGGAACCAAGAGCCACTGGTTTGATTCCCGCTCAGGGCACATGCCCAGGTTGCAACTCAATCCCCTGTGGGGGGCGTGCAGAAGGCAGCCGATAGATGATATTTCTCTCTCATCGATGTTTCTATCTCTCTCTCCCTCTCCCTTTCTCTCTAAAATCAATAAACATATACATCCTATATAATAAAAGGCTAATATGCAAATAGACTGAACTTCAGAAAAACCAGAACAACCCGTCACTGAGTGTGCTGACCACCAGGGGGCGTGTGAGGAACATGGCAGATGTTGGCGGTGGTGGGATAGTGGAGCAGGCGAGCGGGGCGCCAGACCAAGGCGGGGCGCCGGTCGCTGTCATTGGGGCAAGCCTCTGGTGATTACTGAAAATTCTTTGGAAATATCGATCAAACCATCAAACCTCAGAGAGAAGGTAGGGAAGGGTGGGGGTAAGGGGGAGAGATCAACCAAAGGACTTGTATGCATGAATATAAGCCTAACCAATGAACACAGACAACAGGGGGGTGAGGGCATGAGTGGGGGGATATAAGGGGTTAATAGGGGAATAAGGACACATATGTAACACCTTAATCCAGGGGTCCTCAAACTTTTTAAACAGGGGGCCAGTTCACTGTTCCTCAGACCGTTGGAGGGCCGGACTATAGTTTAAAAAAAACTATGAACAAATTCCTATGCACACTGCACATATCTTATTTTGAAGTAAAAAAACAAAACGGCAAAAACACCGCATGTGGCCCGCGGGCTGTAGTTTGAGGACGCCTGCCTTAATCAATAAAGAAATTAAAAAAAAGAAAATATAATTCTTTGCTCTCTTGTGCCACGGTCCCGCCTGGCGCTTGCACCTACTGCCTGCGCCGGCCCCACCTGCACCACAGCTGGTGCTGGAGCCGCTGCTCACACCTGCTGCCGGTGCCCAACACCAGTCCCAATCACTCAGCGTCATCAGCGGGTTCGAGTGGTGGCTGCCGGCCCTGATCGCCCCTGAGGGCTTCTCTACCTCCCCCTGCTCCTGAGGGGCGATCGGGGCAGCAGCCACCACTCGCACCTGCTGACAGTGCTGGCCCTGCTCGCACCTGTTGCTGGTGCTGGCTCCAATCACTCCGCGTTGTCAGCACGTGGGAGTGGTGGCGGCAGTGGGAGCGGCGGGAGCAGGGCTGCGACAGACAGGGGATTGGGGCCACAGTGGGAGAGGCTGGGGCGGGGGCGCGGAGGATGGGCCGAGACCTGCCCCTGTGCCTACCGCAGCCTCGAGGCCCACAGTTCCTTTCAAGGTGCAAGAATTCATGCACTGGGCCCCTAGTGTATATATAAAAAAGAAGTAATCAAGGATCCCAATTGAAAGTAGATTCCCTGGTTGTTAAAGAGTGGAAACAAAGGGCAGTGAATTGACCTAAATCTATATAGAACCTCATTAAGCCTTGTTATGAAGTTAATTCAGCTACATCACCAATGCGCCATTCCCACTGAGGTAGAACCACACATACCAAAGTCTAGAATATCATCAATGGTCAGTTCTCACCCTTCAGTACCAAAGAGAGGTTTCTGAGAAACTTTGATTAGATAGGATTTATGCAAAGATAAAAACATACATTTTTGTAGGTTTTTATCCAAGTCTATTCTAGTTAACACTTTAATCCTTCTTCTGTGCTACTAATGGAACAGCTGCTAATGAAATTCAATGAGAACACTAAATTGGGAGGTGCTGGCGGCCTGCAGACTCAAGGGTCCCAGGTTCGATTCCGGTCAAGGGCATGTACCTTGGTTGCGGGCATATCCCCAGTAGGGGGTGTGCAAGAGGCAGCTGATCGATGTTTCTCTCTCATCGATGTTTCTAACTCTCTATCCCTCTCTCTTCCTCTCTGTAAAAAATCAATAAAATATATTTTAAAAAAAATTGGGAGGTGCTAGAACCCCAAAGAAATAATAAAAAGGGATATAATAAGATTAGAAATATGAGTAGACTAAAACAAAATTTGATTGACTTAAAAAATGAAAGTGAACATTGCTGGTGGGCATGTAACCAGTCCAACTTTCCTGGAGAGCAATTTGGCAATATGTATCAAGTGCCTAAAAATGTTCATATGAAACATATTTGAGCCCTGGACAGGCGGCTCAATTAGTGGAGTGTCACCCTGGGCACCAAAAGGTCACTGGTTCGATTCCTGGTCACAGCACATACCTAGGTTGTGGGTTCGATCCCCAGTAGGGGGTGTGAAGGAGGTAGCTGATCAATGTTTTTTTCTCTCTCTTCCTCTCCCTTCTTCTCTAAAACCAATAAAAAACATATTTTTAAAAAAGAGTTGGTTACTTTCTGCCATTATAATCTGGAAGCCCATATATTATTTTTTATATTCAGAAAAATAAAACAAAATGTAAACAATACTTTTTAAAATGCTAGTGAATGTACCCAAGGGAAAAATATAATTCTGGGAAAATACTCAAAAGATGTATTTTAGAAGGTAGCAATGGCTCAAAGAAGCAAAAGAAGGCAGAGAAGAAAATGGAGTCTAGCTTGCAATGTGATTTTGTAGTAACATGGGATGAAGCCAGTGCTATTATTGGATGTCCTACATGTGCTACAGGACGGGGAAGAGAGTCTTACCCCAAAACACCTCTAGTGAAACACCTATATACCACATAACTTGACAGCTAAACTAAAATTAAAGATAAGACTCTATAAACGAAAGGTTGACAAAATTCTATATTACCTAATATGAGATCAAAGAGCTCAGCCACATTTAATACTAATCTGTCTATAAAATTCAGAAAAATGTAATGAACTGATTAAATCGAAAGACATTATCTGCTAAAATGGAGATCATATGATGGAAGTACTGGAAATAGCATTTCTTTTGTAATAATAGGTCTGTTGTCAGTACATTCATATTAGAGATGTCAGTTATGATGCTGGGCACATCCAACCTCCCCATCCACCTTAAACAGGCTGGTTCATTAAAGCAGGGCTGGGCTGGTCTGTGTCTAGAAGTGGCTCCTAGGTTCTTGGCCACCTGACCAGTGGGCAGCCCAAACACAGGCCGGCCAACAGCTGATGTTAGCATTGTGTGAAAAGTTGTGCTCGGCCGGATTCCTCTCTTGGAAATTTAAAACAAGAGAATAAGAAAATTTGTCCATTGGAAAGAGAGGAGACAGAGTATCCGAGTCACATGAGTGAGCTAAGACTCTGATACCTTAACTACAGGCCCCGTTCTTTCTGCAGTCTTCTTTAACGATAGTTTCAGTTTTCCTTCACAATAAAAAATAGAGTAATAGGGTTTTTAACTTTAAAGTATTTTTATAAACAAACATGTCATCTTCACAACTCTCAAAAGTTGTGTGGGTTTAAACTCCCTCCCCGCCCCTCTTCCCCCCTTTAAAGATGAGAAAACGGAGGCAGAGTGAGATCAAATCATTTGTTAAGTTCACATAGCTTCTCAATGGCATAATCATGATCATACAAGACCACTGTGTTTTCCCATGAAACTACCTGAGGTTTTTTTTATAGTTCTTTCTCCCCAAACAGCTACATCAAGGACAATACTGTGCCTGGCCGGAGGGGCTCAGTTGGTTGGAAGCACTGACCCATGCACCCAAAGGTTGCTAGGTTGATTCCTGATCAGGGCACATATCTGGGTTTCAGGTTCGATCCCTCGTCGGGGTGCATGTGGAAGGCAACTGATCGACCGCCACCCCTCCACCCCTCCACCCCCCTGCTCCTGCTTGGCTTCCCTTCTCCTAGCATGTCCTCGGGTGAGGATTGGGGGGGAAAAAAAAAGAACAATATAGTGAGCAGAAAAGTTTCCCTTACCTGTTTGCTGTATGGTAGTTATTGCCTGAGCATTACACTGTAGCTGTAACATGTGTCTCAGCATGGCCACTCCCCAACCATGCAACTCTGGACGCATCGCAGGAACCACTGCAGCTTTGGGCTGAGAGGATTTCAGACTTGTTGTGCGGGTCTGCAAACTGGCTGCTTCCAGCTGCCTGCACAGTGCAGCAACACTGAGCGCGCAGAGGAATTTGTGCTCTGGGCCATGATTTTGAGTGTGGGGCAAAAGGTGCAAGACAGCATTATAATTACTTCCATACTTCCCGTTAACATCACATCCAGGAATCGGGGGCTCAACTGTTCCGCCATTTTTCTCACTCTCCCCTCCCAGGTCGTGACTGAGTGTTTGCACCAGATTCTTGCTTTCAGGCGAACAGATGTCCCGGTTACTGATCTCATCACCAAGCTTCCTTGTGACTTTGCCAACATCCTCACATCTAGCTAAGAGGGTTGCCCTCAGGGCAACGTGGCAAAAGACCCCCAGTGTGAGAAGCAGCCCGCCTAGAGGACACTCTACCCTATGGTAGAGATCCCAGGCCTGCTGCATACACTCCTGGCTGCAATACTTGGCATAGCTGCATCCGTCACAGGGAACCGTGGCCAAAGTGTGCTTCAAACACCGGTGACAGCAGAGGTCCCCATTGGTAACTCTGGTATCCCACTTGCTCTCCAGGCCGGCACGTAGCGGTGGCATTTCTCCTGGGTTGAGGACACTCACGAATGCATCCTCTTTCACCAGGAGCTCTCCGGGGAGAATATCCTTTGTGGCGATCAGACTGCGGCCTTTTAAAGGGTCTGTGCATAAAGTGACAGATGATGATGCACAGGCAATCTGTTCACTCTCTTCCCTTAGGTTCATATCCTCAAAGTCGGTGGTTAGAGCTGCTGGGAAGGTTCCTGTGGGGGTCTCCTGTTCTTGTACCTTCATTTTTAGACGACGGAAGGTACTCTGCAGAATTTGGAACTGGGAAGCTGCTAGGGTTTGTCTGTCAGTGAAATTACTTTCAAGATCACGGATGATCTGGCTTGCCTCCTGTAGTCTCCCCAGAGTCACCAGACACTCTGCCTTACGTAACATCATCTTGAGTTGCAATCTTTCTGGATACCCATGCATCTGTGCTCTGGTGATGTCTTTAAGACATGTCTGAAAACAGAAAGGAAATCCCAAAATGATCCTTGGTCCCTACTCTTCAATATCTACTGAGAGTCTTAACAAAAATCTAGAGGAAAATGGAAGATTATTAAAAAGGGAGCAACGGCAAGCATGTGCTTCTTTCTTTAAATCATATTCTACCATGTGATCTTTTGAGTGATTAGGAATCCATGCTAAAGAGATTATATTGAACCACCTTATTAAATATTTCTGTTTTTCAAGGAAAATAGTCTTACATGCCGAAACCGGTTTGGCTCAGTGGATAGAGCATCGGCCTGCGGACTGAAGGGTCCCAGGTTTGATTCCGGTCAAGGGCATGTACCTTGGTTGCGGGCACATCCCCAGTGGGGGGTGTGCAAGAGGCAGCTGATCGATGTTTCTCTCTCATCGATGTTTCTAACTCTCTATCCCTCTCTCTTCCTCTCTGTAAAAAATCAATAAAATATATTTAAAAAAGAAAATAGTCTTACAGATAGAAGAATTATAGTATGGTGATCAAGAGGGCAGGGCCTGCATTCCAGTACGAACTCTGCTTTTTAGTAGCTGTATGGTCTGTGCAAGTGACTTAATTTCTCAATGTCTTAGTCTTCTCATCTGAAAAATAGGGGAAATAATCTCTCTCTCTCATAGGGCTGAAATAAGGATAAAAATAAGGTAATCTATCTAAAGTGCTGAAATGAGTGCCTAGAACATTGTATGTGCTCAATACATGGTAACCATTACTATAAGAACGGAAATAGAAATAACCAATACAGCCGAAACCGGTTTGGCTCAGTGGATAGAGCGTCGGCCTGCGGACTGAAGGGTCCCAGGTTCGATTCCGGTCAGGGGCATGTACCTTGGTTGATGGCACATCCCCAGTGGGGGTTGTGCAAGAGGCAGCTGATCGATGTTTCTCTATCATCGATGTTTCTAACTCTCTATCCCTCTCTCTTCCTCTCTGTGAAAAATCAATAAAATATATTTAAAAAAAAAAGAAAGAAAGAAATAACCAATACAGGGAAGTTAAAAAGGGTTAAATGTTTCACAAGTTCTTCCAATCACTGTCTTCAGTAGTCCAGGACTTCCTTGTTTACGACCCAGAGTCTTGCTCTTCTTTTTTAGTCCAAAGGGCAATAAGTGTAAACTTGTAATTACTAAAATCACTCTTATTCTAGTGCATAATTTAAATTTCTGTGTAATTCTGAAATGGATGTACCAAAGTGGTAATTTAGAGCTTATCCTTGGACCTCAAGTACGGAATGAGAAGAAACCCACCCCCACCCAGAGCCCACCCCCTCACTGATATACACAGGCATTTTGGTGCCACTTTTATTTTTTCCACTCAAAATGCATATTAAAAGTGAGCTATGACTCATACAACTTAATAAAAGGAAGTTAAACAACCCAATAAAAAAATGGGCAACTGACCTAAATAGATACTTTTCGAAAGAAGACAGAAGGAAGGCCAAGAGACATATGAAAACCTGCTCAAAGTCACTAATCATCTGAGAGATGCAAATCAAAACACAATGCGGTACCATCTCACACCTGTCAGAATGGCTATCATCAACAAATCAACAAACGACAAGTGCTGGCGAGGATGCAGAGAAAAAGGAACCCTCGTGCACTGCTGGTGGGAATGCAGACTGGTGCAGCCACTGTGGAGAACAGTATGGAGTTTCCTCAAAAAACTAAAAATGGAACTCCCATTTGACCCAGTGATCCCAATTCTAGGAATATATCCCAAGAAACTAGAAACACGAATCAGAAAGGATATATGCACCCCTATGTTCATAGCAGCACAATTCACCATAGCTAAGATTTGGAAACAGCCTAAGTGCCCATCAGCAGATGAGTGGATTAGAAAACTGTTGTACACGTACACAATGGAATACTATGCTGTGGGGAAAAAGAAGGAGTTCTTACCATTTGCAACAACATGGATGGAGCTGGAGAGCATTATGCTAAGTGAAATAAGTCAGGAAGAGAAAGATAAATATCACATGAACTCACTCATTTATAAAATATAATGAACAACATAAAATGATGAACAAAAACAGATCCAGAGAGAAACCAAGATGGCCACATAGGTAAACACCTAAACTGCTGCCTCGTACAACAATTTCAAAACTACAGTTAAAAGACAAAACAGACATCATCCAGAACCACAGGAAGGCTGGCTGAGTGGAAATTCTACAACTAGAAGGAAAGAGAAAAGCACACTGAGACTCATAGGAGCTGCAGGAGGCAGAGGTACAGAGGCACGCACGCGGAGAGGGCTGGCAACTGAGTACGCGGCTGGCTATCTCAATTGGGGGGGGCGGGGACAAAAGTTCGCGACTGCTCTGAACTCCAGTTCCGGGCGAGACTCTGGGAACCCAGACTCATACGGGGAGAAACCGGACTGTCTGGCAGTGGGTGAAACTGGAGGGCAGCTTTCTCTCAGAGGTGCTGGCAGCGATTACCGCGGGACACTGAGACCCAGGGGCCTCTTAGGGCAGGGCTGATGGGAAGCCATTGCTGTTTGCTCCGCCCTGAGACTCCACCCCATCCAAGTTGAGCGCAGAGGCTTTTGCATATGAATGGCCTGGTCCTTTGAATTCTAAACTTACCTAACAAACTGCAGCTGAGTCAGTGAGACCCAGAGTATCCAAAAGAAGGCCCAAGGCCCCACAGCAGCTTGCATTGCTTCACAGCTGGGCCTCATCTGGGCACCTCCAAAACCCAAACAAAGAAGAGGAATCTGCAGATCTCTCCATAGCTCCAGCTGGGTGGCCCCAGGCAGAGGCTAAATTAGCACCTCCTTGGAGATCCAAGAGCCAGTGTACCCAGGCATCAGAGTGGGACCATCCAGATTACAACTCCTCAGATCCATAAGGGACACACTCAGGGGGCAGACTCAGTGAGCACCAAAGCCCCACTGAAGCAAGTCTTGTCTCATAAGGGTGTCTCCAGCACAGAAATTCTCCCATCGTAGACACAGCTAATCCTCACAGCCAATTGGCCTGGAGGTCAATTCCTCCCAGTGATACCAACAACAATCAAGGCTTAACTACAACAAGACTGTGCACACAGCCCACAAAGGGGTGCACCAAGAGTGTCCACCTCAGGTAACTGGGGAGGCTGAGCCACTGGGCCCTATAGGACACCTAGCACACAAAGCCACTCTATCAACTCAGGGAAGCAGCCAAAATGTGGAGACAAAGAAACAGGTCACAAATGAAAGAAATGGAGGAAAGCAAACGACTGGATATAGAGTTCAAAACCACGGTTATAAGGTTTTTCAAGAATTTTTAGAAAAGGCCGATAAAGTTAGCAAGACCCTCGAGGATATGAAAAAGGACCAACTAGAAATTAAGCACACACTAACTGAAATAAAAAAAATAATATACAATAATATACAGAGATCAAATAGCAGACTAGAGGATCGCAAGAATCAAGTCAAAGATTTGAAATACAAAGAAGCAAAAAACACCCAACTGGAAAAGCAAAAAAAAAAAAAAAAAAGAATCCAAAAATATGAAGATAGTGTAAGGAGCCTCTGGGACAACTTCAAGCTACCAACATCCGAATTATGGGGGTGCCAGAAGAAGAGAGAGAACAAGATACTGAAAAACTATTTGAAGAAATAATGACAGAAAACTTCCCCTACCTGGTGAAAGAAATAGACTTACAAGTCCAGGAAGCGCAGAGAACCCCAAACAAAAGGAATCCAAAGACAACCACACCAAGACACATCATAATTAAAATGCCAAGAGCAAAAGACAAAGAGAGAATATTAAAAGCAGCAAGAGAAAAAGAGTTAGTTACCTACAAGGGAGCACCCATATGATTGTCAGCTGATTTCTCAACAGAAACTATGCAGGCCAGACAGCAGTGGCAAGAAATATTCAAAGTGATGAATAGCAAGAACCTACAACCAAGATTACTCTACCCAGCAAAGCTATCACTCAGAATTAAAGGTCAGATAAAGAGCTTCACAGGTAAGAAAAAGCTAAAGGAGTTCATCACCACCAAAACAGTATTATATGAAATGCTGAAAGGTATTCTTTAAGAAGAGGAAGAAGAAGAAAAATGTAAAGATAAAAATTATGAACAACAAATACATATCTATCAACAAGTGAACCTAAAAATCAAGTGAATAAAAAATCTGATGAACAGTATTAACTGGTGAATATAATAGAATCAGGGGCATAGAAAGGGAGTGGACTGACAATTCTCGGGGGAAAAGGGGAGTGGGGGGTGCAGGAAGAGACTGGACAAAAATTGTACACCTATGGATGAGGACAGTGAGGGGGGTAAGGGCAGAGGGTGGGGTGGGAACCGGGTGGAGGGGAGCTATGGGGGGAAAAAAGAGGAATAATTGTAATAATCTGAACAATAGAGATTTATTAAAAAAAAAAACAACAAACAGATCCAGAGGCAGAGAAACATCAATCAGAACCTCAAACCTCAGGGAAGGTAGGGGAGGGTGGGGGTAAGGGGGAGAGACCAACCAAAGGACTTATATGCATGCATATAAGCCTAATCAATGGACACAGACAACAGGGGGGTAAGGGCATGAATGGGGGGAGTTGGGGGGTAATGGGGGAATAAGGACACATATGTAATAACACAATCAATAAAGAAATTAAAAAAAAGCGAGCTATGTTATTGCAGGAATCATCTTGAATACACTCTACTTTTTTTTTTTTTTAAACACACAAGTAAATAGTTTGCAAACACTTGGAACCTGAAGTATTATTAGCAACTTATCTCACAGCTGATCTCAACACTGAGAACTGCTGACCCACTGGATATAGTCCAATATCCTGTGGAATGTGGCATGATCTCTTATCAACCACCACTATCTCACATAATCACGTCTGACAGGTAAAATGAATCAGGAGAAAAAACAAGTTTGGGAGGAGATCAATTTGCTTCCAATTCAACTAATTGCAGCATGGCTCAATTTTATTTTTATTTATTTATTTTTAAATAGAATTTTATTGTTTTCAGAGAGAGGAAAGGAGAGAGAGAGATAGAAACACCAATGATGAGAATCATTGATTGGCTACCTCTTGCATGCCCCCTACGGGGGATCAAGGCCGCAACCAGGGCATGTGTCCTGACCAGGAATTGAACCGTGTCCTCCTGGTTCATAGGTCCATGCTCAACCACTGAGCCACGCTGGCCAGGCTCAATTTTAGTGTTCTAAGGCAGAAGCAGAGACAAAGGTCTAGTCCTCCAGCAAACCTCCTCCAGATCCTCTCCAATCACACCAGGCATCCTAATACTCACTTCATACTGGCCCAGGCGGAAGAGGGCTGCAGAGCGATTGGCGTAACACAACGAAATGTCCTCAGTGTTTGGCCTTGAATGCGATACTCCCTGCAAAACAATGAACCAGTTAAAGGTATAAATGGGGAATAGCATCTTTAAACTATTTTGTTTTCAGATAATAGGGGCTCTACTATTAAAGACTGGGTGCAATTAGGAAATTTTACTGGATTTCTTTGTGCTTCACCTGCTTCAGCTTCATTTCTAACTAGTTTTGAGCAAAGCTGCGAAGGGCAAGTGAAGAAATAAATACTCAAAGCACTTTGAAGGTAACAGCATCAGACACAGCTTCTTCAGGCACAAACAATACTAAAGGTAAATGAAAAGTGAGGAGCATAATCCTACACATAACAAAGAGTGAGTGGCACAAATAGAAATTCACAAAAGAAGCAGCACTAATGATATATGGGAAACAAATGGGTAATTCATAGAGAGATAGCCAAATATATGGAAATGAAAGCAGAGAAGGGCCATGTTTGTTCTACCACCAAGGATTAATAATAAAATGGTCGCATCTCAAAGCACTGGAGAAAAGATGGGAATTATTCAGTAAAAAGTATTGGGGAAAACAGGTAGCCACTGAGGAAAAATAAAATTGGTTCTCTATATATGATAAGACTTTCAATAGGATAAATTCCAAATGAATCAAAATCTTAATGTAAAAAGCGAAACTATAAGAGCACTGGAGGAAACCACAGAAATAGTCTAACGGGATGCTGCAGTGAGGAATACCTTTCTAATTATGACACCAAACCCAGAAGTCATAAAAGGTTAATAAATTTGACCACATAAAAATAACAAATTTCTTTACAGTAAAAACCGATAAAAGCAATATCAAAAGACAAACACTGAACGGGAAAAATATATCTGCAACTCATATTACAGACAAAGGGCTCATTTCTTTACTTTATGAACAGTTCCTACAGATCAATAAGATGACAACCAAAAACTCAATCGGAAAATAAGTAAATTATATGAACAGTTCTAATGGGAAATATAAATGGCTCTTAAATATATAAAAAATACTCAACCTCATTCATAATCAGCAAAATGCAAATTAAAACTTTACTGAGATTCCATTTTTTACCTATCAGTTTGGCAAAGAAAAATAAAATTGCTAGGACACTAGCAGTGGGATAGTAATTATTCTCATGTGTTGCTAGTGGGAGGGTAAATTGATCTCATGATTATAGAGGGCAATTTAACTATACGGATCCATTGACCCAGCAATTTCTCTTCTAAGAATTTGTCCTACAGATATATATTTATCCTATAGATATGTGCAAAATAACATACATGCAAAGTTTCTCATCACAGAATTGTTTGAAATAGCAAGATAGAAAATGACAGATATTCATCTATAGGACATCAATTAAATGTAAAAAATGATCTTAAGATAATATTAAGTGGCAAAAGGACAGTGCTAAAGACTGTATAAAAAGAGTGTGGCCCTATCCAGGTAGCTCAGTTGGTTAGAGCATGGTCCCCATACACCAAGGTTGAGGGTTCGATCCCTGGTCAGGGCACATACAAGAATCAACCAATGAATGCATAAATAAGTGGAACAAATCGATCTCTCTCTCTCTCTCTCTCTCTCCCCTCTAAAATAAATAATTTTTAAAAAGTTTGTGTGTGTGCAGGAGTGGGAGATTATTTGTATTATTTATAGAGGCCAAAGTAGCTCTAGAAAGATACATTTAATACTGTATCTTCTGGGCATGGGAAATGAGGTGGCTGGGGACAGAGGAAGTAGACTACACTGTATAATCTTGCACTTTTTGAATTCTAACTACATAAACACATTTCCTATTCAAAAATGCCTTGATAAAATAATGAAACCATAATAATCCAGTGTTGCTTAGGATACAGAGGTATGAGTATTCCCATAATCTGCTAAAGGGATGTTAACCAATTCTCTCCTGGAGAACAATTCAGCATCGAGTACCAAATGCCTTAAAAAATTACACTCAACTGACCCAGCAACTGCGCTTCTGGGAACTGAATCCTAAGGAAATAAGCAGATGTGTACAAATATTTCCATAGGAAGATGCTCCTTGCAGCTTTATGATACCAAACAATCTGCCAACATTAGATGTTAAATCAAGTGTAGTTCTCCGTAATGGAACACTAAGCCAGCCGTAAAAAATCATGTTCTAGTGGAAAATTTAATAACATGAGAAAATGGTCACAATAAATTATAGCGAGGAAAAAGCAGGTTACAAAACAGTAAGTACAGCATTATCCCAATTTTGTAAAAGAAAAACGTATTTTCAGAGGAAAACGTGGCTGGATGGATATAAGCAAAAATGTTAACAACACCTATCATTGGCTATGGGATTTCTTTATTCTCTGTGCTTCTCTATATTTTCCAAGTAAACATATATTGCACTTGCAATCAGACAAAAGCAACAACTATTATTATAAAAAAGAAAGAAAATCACTTATTAAAAATTGCAAAGTATCATAATCACCAAAATACTAGCTTCATGAAATAGGAAGGTCCGTCTCTCCACATCCAGTCTTTTTTCAGTCTGATTTTACTTTTTAGTTTATGTGTTTTTCTTTCTTTCTTTTTAAATATATTTTTATTGATTTCAGAGAGGAAGGGAGAGAGAGAGAGAGAGAAATAGCAATGATGAGAAATAATCATGGATCAGCTGCCTCCTGCACGTCCCACACTGGAGCTCGAGCCCACAACCCGGGAATCGAACTGTGACCTCTTGGTTCACAGGTCGTCACACTCAACCACCGAGCCACACAGGCTGGGCTTATATGTTTTTCTTGAACAACTTTCAGGGGATCACATTTATGGTGCACACACATGAAGTGGAAGAGATTAACTCTGAAGAAGAACTAAGCCACCTATCATTATATCTAATGAGTTTTAATTCTTCAGCAATCACTAACACATTATTCAGCTAAATACTTGGTTACAACATTACAAAGCAGGGCTTTTTAGCAATTATCGAAGCTGCTGCTGTAGGTCTGATAGGCCTGCTAAAGATTCACAGTAATAGTACACTTTCAAATTTACATTCTTTTTGTTGTTTTGTTTTTTGTTAATCCTCACTCAAGGATATTTTTCCATTGATTTTTAGGGAGAGTGGAAGAGAGAGGGCAAGACAAGAGAGAAACACTGATGTGAGAGAAACACATGGATTGGTTGGCTCCTGCACAAGCCCTAACCAGGGCCCAGGCTAGGGAGGCGCCTGCAACCAAGGTACGTGCCCTTGACCGAAATCAAACCCGGGACCCTTTGGTATGCAGGCCGACACTCTATCCATTGAGCCAAACCGGCTAGGGCTACACTCATTCTTTTAATATACAAGATCACAGACCTGGTGCCAGGGAGTGATACATCTTGCTTTAAATCTATATTTATCTTTTAAAAGTTATGGAAGGAAATCTTTTGGGGATCTTGTTCCAGTTCCTACCCTGAAGGAGGACAACAACAGCAAAAGGTTGATAAAAGCCAGTATTCCTCCTCAAAATCTAGATCATTGATGGTTAGTGTAATTTTAAAATATTTGTTGATAACCTTCAAAATGGAGTTCAACTGGGCTGTGGCAATTGAGCTTATTTTCCTTTCTAACTTCATCTAAGTCACACTGTGGCTAACCAAAAATCTAGCCGCTCTCTATCAAAACAATAGCCTCGTTTAGACAAAAATGGCATACAATTCCATGAAAGCTGACAGACATGCACAAGGTAGGAGAATGATCCAATACTACTGCTACAGGGTGTATGAAGGAATGTTGAATTCAGGACATACAATACAAACTACCCTTTGTTTCAGAATATAACCAGCTGTGGAATCCTGTCAGTTTTCTTTTTCAAATCCAATCCACAAATTATAGACAAAGCTACCACTGGCTACACAATTCAGCATTTGAAGAAATATGCCTAGTTAAATTGTTGAAATAGCTCATCCCATTGAGCTGGGAGTGTCTTACCTTAGTGTACAGCACTGTGGCTGCCATATAATCCTTGTCCTGAAATTTTTTATTTCCTTCTTCTCTGTAGAAAAGGGGAGCACTGGGGTCCTTTCCCACCAGGTAACCTCTAGAAAGCTCTTGTAGAAACATCTCATCCTCAGGTCTTTATGGAGAAAGAAACAAACAAAAACAAACACCCCACAACATATTTCAAGGAAGGCTTTGTTATTTCAAGGAAAACTCTTAACCATTGTGTTAGGGGCAGAAATAGAATATTGGGGACTAGCTACAATGATAAGAAATGTTAATCATGTTCTATTGACCATGATGGTTCTGTTCTGCTTAGAGAAAGCACATTCTAACTTGGCTTAGAGTTGTATGCCCTGGGACATGGGAGCTAACATCGGAATGCAGTCCATCCTCCTGTCCTGAGAACTGCCGGTCATTTTGGAAAGATTTACAACCTCCTGGCTGAAACAATCTAGTCCCGGAGGCACCTGCTCTTTACAACCCCCAGCCCTATTGCCTGTACCCATTATACCTTGCCTACTTTCCCATGCCTGTAATTCTTACTTTCCTACGTAATCTTTGGGTATATTGCCCTTCTACCCAATATAAGCAGCTGGTTTATAGGGAGGGTTAGAGCAGATTTTTATGGATGATATGCTGCTCTCCCCTACTGCCAGCATTATTGGAATAAATACTCATATGTGATTCAACCCTGCTCAATTGGCTCAAGTAGTGATAGGCAGCCCGGACCCCTTGGTTGTCTGGTTACAATTGCACTTGAAAATGAAGATTTGCAAATCATTGGGACACATGAGGTTCTATTATGTAATGTGATGGGGGTGGCAGGGGGCGGGGATCTTGTGGTCTCAGAGACTTAGGGACTGGAATTTTTATTTAGAGGATGGAGGGCTAAATTTTTATTCATTTAAAAATATTTTTTTATTAATTTCAGAGAGAGGGAGAGAGAGATAGAAACATCAATGATGAGAGAGAATCATCGATCAGCTGCCTCTTGCATGCACCTTACTGGGTATCAAGCCTCCAACCTGGGCATGTGCCCTGACCAGGAATTGAACCATGACCTCCTGGTTCATGGGTTGATGCTCAACCACTGAGTCGTGCCAGCCAGGCAGAAATTTAATTTTTAATAAATGTAGCATTTTGAAGCAATGGGGAAAGGATGGACTGACTATTCAATAAATACTGTGAAAAAATTATCTGGAAAAATACGTCCAGTACTCTCTCATGTCATACAGAAAAACAAGTTCCAGATGGATTAGAGAACTAAAACCAAAACACAAAACTAAAAAAAAATGTTAGAAAAAAATAAAGGATATTTTTATAATCTTTGAGTATAGTAGACTATCCTAACTAAGTAAGACACATAACCCAGAAGCCAAAAAGAAAATGACAGACATGGCTGTATAAAAGTTAAAGCATATACACATAATTTATATATAATGCAAGACACTGAAAGTAAAATAGATAAATAATAAACTAAAAGAAAAATCTGTAGCATATATAACAAAGAATTACACAGCCAGATTTACAAATTAATAAGAGAAAGACAGATAACCCACTAGAAAAATGGGCAAAAGGCAGAAATGAACAATTCACAGTTGATATATAAATGGGTGGTAGTATTGGAAATGGTGAATTACTTTACTAGTAATCAGAAAAATGAAAATTAACCAAGATTATTTTGTCCTTGTGGTTGGCAAAGTTAAAGACTGTTGCTTTTAATGTTGGTGAGGACATGGGAAAGTGATTTTCATATGCTATTTGTGGTAAACTGGTAAAGCCTCTTTGGAAGACAATTTTGCAGTATTTATTTAATTTTAAATGCTCATAACCATTGATGCAACAATTCCTCCTCTCAGGTCCTATGTTAAGTTCTAAATGTATGTACAAAATCATATATAAAAGTTGTTCACTGCAGCACTGTATGTAACAGTAAAAAAGAAAAGAAAAACAACATAGAAATAATTAATTGCCCATCAACAGGGGAAAGAATAACTAAATTTGCTATATTACACTAGCAATACCATGTAGTTGCTAAAAAGATTAAGGTGTGATGTTGGAAAAAACCTCACAAAACAAAACACATAATATAATTTAACCGAGAATAAAAAAGATATGTGCATATTTATCTACAAATGAATGAGAATACATAAAAAGAACTAGAAAGACACTGTGTTAGCTGCTGGCACAAAGATAAAATGCCTACCTTGAGCCTGAAACATATGTTTATGTGTCTGCATATAGATGAGGTCTTCATTTATGTGTCATATTTAGCATTAATATGTGTCAGTCACTGAACTAAGAGCTTTATACACATCATCAAACTGTCATTCAATCAGTATTTGAGTACCTGTGTTTTTGACACTGCACTGCTCTTGTCTAAAGAAAGACAAACAAATATTGACAAGGTCCTTGCCCTTATGGAGTTTATAGTCTAGTAGTGAAGACAGATATTAATCAAATGACTACACAAATATAAAAAGGAAAGATATGCAGTATTGTAAATGTATAAAAAACGAACATGTCCTAGCTGGTTTGGCTCAGTGGATAGAGCATCGGCCTGTGGACTGAAGGGTCCCGGGTTTGATTCCAGTCAAGGGCACATGCCTGGGTTGCAGGCTCCATCCCCAGTAGGGGGCGTGCAAGAGGCAGCCATCAATGTTTCTGTCTCTACCTCCCTCTCCTTTCCTCTCTGAAATCAATAAAAATATATTTAAAAAAAAATGAATATGACCCAGCTGAGATCCAAGGACAGCTTTCCTGAGGAAAGATTTATATGATTCTGAAGGATGAGCAGAAGTTAATTAGTTCTTAGGGCATGGTGGAGTAGAGAGGAGATAGAAAAAGAATTTCAGGCAGAAGAAATATAAGTGGAGGCCATGTGGTATGAAGAAGCATGATGCATATCAAGAATTGAAATAAGGGGGTGGGGCAGGAGCAGGGGAGAGGGAGTCAATGGGGAAAATAAAGGGGGACATCTATAATACTTTCAACAATAAAGATAAATTTAAACAAACAAACAAAAGAATTGAAGGAAGGCCAATATGTCTGAAAGGGGAGTGTGATGAAAGAGGAGGCCAGAGAGATAGGCAATGGTTAGATTGCAATGTCTTTACTGGCTATCTATATTAAGAATTTTAGTCTCTATTATAAGAGCTAAAGAAACTCCTGAAAGGTCTTAAGTGAGATCAATAAAATTGATTTGTGTCCTGGGTGGTGTGGCTCAGTTGGTTGAGCATCCCCCCATGCACCAAGAAGTGGTTAGTACTTTTACCACTTCCCAAGTTTTGAAAGGTATTTTCATTAGGTACAGAGTTCTAGATTGGCAAGTTTTATTTTGCTTTGTTTTCCTTTTAGTATTTTAAATGTGCCATTTAATTGTCTTCTGGCTTCCATAGTTTTACTGGGAAAAAAAAATCAGCTATGGTCTTATTTTTACTTGCATATGGGTAAAGCCTTTTTTTCCTTCTTTGGTTGTTTTTAAGATTTTTTTTCTCGCTCTCTCTCTCTTTTTTTTTTTTTAGAATTTTATGGTTTTCCTAACACAAATACAATGTATACACAACCTGTCTATTCATTTTCTTCGCTGTGCAGCCTGGCATTGGAATTAGTGACTGATGGCCAGCTGGGCTGCTCTTTCCACTTAGCTTTGTGGTGTTTGAGGAGACGTGTGCAATCTCAGCACACACAGTAAGAGGTGTTACACATCAGCAGCACATCAAGTTCCTTGAAGGCGTGGACCAGAAACTTCCAAAAGCCCTGGACAGCATGTGCTTTGTTTTCTTGTTGCTCCCATAACCAATGCTGGGCATCAAGATCTGGCCCTTGAACTTCTGCACACCCTACTGTCGATGCCTCTAGGCTTTCACCAGTTCCGCCTAATTTTGACATATTGGTTTGACTGCAGATGAACTTCTTGGTCCTCTTTTTGACAATCTTGGTTTCACAAGGGTCTGAGGGCAGCCATGGTGCCAAGCAGGAGCTGGCTGCCACCTAAGATTTCTTCTTTTTTCTTTAGTTTTTGGCAGTTTGAGTCTGCTGTCCCTAGGTGTGATTTTATTTATGTTTACACTGTTTGGGATTTGCTAGGCTTGTGGAATCTGCGGGTTGACGTCTTTTATCAGGTTTAGAGAATTTGTGGCGCAAAATAGGTGATCAATAAAAATTCACTGAACTTGTAGGAAACTCTTGTTTCAGTTTTTCTCTCTATATATACTGTATATGTATGTGTATTAGGGTGGGATATAAAGTATTTCTTACTGAAGAGAGTAGTCAAGAGAGTTTGAAAAATACTGGAGTTAATCCTGTAAGGTCCTTTCTGAATTTGAGCACTTAGGAATTTCTATGTACAGCTAGTAAATCTCCACCACAACCTTTAGAAAATGGCAAATGTTCACAGCCTAGTGACTATATAGCAAGGCACTGATTATTGAAACATAACATTGATACCTAAAAAGCTAAATAGCATCCCTACCTTTTCTACAATAGTAGGTTAGGAAACACTGGAAATAGCAAGAACTGCTGAATGTCCCAAAATATAAAAATCTGAATTTAATCTTTCCATCAAAAAGATAACTTAAGAGCAAATGACAACCGGGAACATTTTCCAGATCAAAATTTCCCTGGTTAAAGCTTCCGTTTACTCACTGAAGAAGCGAAGAGGAGTGAAGAAAGATATCGCTCAAAGTCTCTGCTGTACAAATTGTGACCTGAATGGATTTTGGGAGCAAAGACCACTTCTGAAGTATGTACGATTTCCACTCATCCACAGGCAGATCCATGGTCCTTTAGATCTACAAAATGAATAAGAAAATAAGGAGTTCAGATTTCTACAAATGTGTAGTTCTAGCAAATCAAGATTTCATTCCAGCAAGCATGAAGCAACAAAATCAATGCTTGTGATCTTTTAATTTTAGTCCTCACCTGAGGACATGCATTGAGAGAGGATGGGAGGGAGGGAGAGAGAAGGAAGGAGAGGGTAGTAGTAAAAGGAGAGGGGGAGGGGGAGGGGAGGAGAGAGAGGGAGAGGGGGAGGGGGAAGAGAGAGAAAGCGACATTGATGTAAGAGAGAAACATTGATCGACTGCCTTGGCACACACCCCCTAATGGGGATGGAGCTCCCAACCCAGGCATGTTCCCTAACAGGGAATCAAACCAGCAACCTTTCTGTGCACAGAACTATGCTTAACCAACTAAGCCATTCCAGCTGGGCTATTCTTGTGAACGTTTTCAATAGTTATTTATTTATATGCTGAAGAAGGCTCTATATTCTCTCACACCAGTTCACTCAATTGTCCTTTCATTTAGATGTTTAGCCCTGGTCGGTGTGGTTCAGTGGGTTGGGCTTCCTCCCCTGCGTGGAAAGGCTGGTGGGATTTTTGGTCAGTGCACATGCCCAGGTTGCAGGCTCCATCCCATTAGGGGGGCGCCTGTGGAAGGCAGCTAATGGATATTTCCTTCTCATATCTATGTTTCTCTCTCTGTCTCTCTCCCTTTCTCTTCCTCTAAAAAATTCTTAAAAAAAGAAATATTTATTAAAAGGCTACTGTGTTCCAGGCACTATGCTAGGTGACTGACAGCCACCATCCCTGTCCCCTTAGACCTCCATCTAGCCCAATTGCTCAAGCCAGACACCTGAGGGATATCTGAGATTTTTCTTTCTTTCTTTTATTTTTATTATTATTCTTTTTTTAAAATCTTCACCTGAGGATATTTTTTTCCATTTATTTTTATTTTAAAAAAATATATTTTACTGATTTTTTACAGAGAGGAAGGGAGAGGGATAGAGAGTTAGAAACATCCATCAGCTGCCTCCTGCACACCCCCTATTGGGGATGTGCCCGCAACCAAGGTACATGTCCTTGACTGGAATGGAACCTGGGACCCTTCAGTCCACAGGCCGACACTCTATCCACTGAGCCAAACCAGTTAGGGCTCTCCATTGATTTTGAGAGAGTGGAAGTGAGAGGGAGAGACAGACAGAAACACCGATGTGAGAGACATCAATTGTTTGCCTCCCACATGCCCCTGACCAGGGCCAGGAGTCTGCAACGGAGGTCCGTGCCCTTGACCGGAATTGAACCTGGGACCCTTCAGTCCGCAGGCTGACACTCTATTCACTGAGCCAAACCGGCTAGGGCCCGAGATTTTTCTTTCTACTCTTCGCTGACAGTGAATCAAACCAGCAACCTTTCTGTGCATAGGTTTGTTTATATGCTGAAGGAGGATCTATATTAAGTTAACAAATATTTCTACACCTCTTACATAGTTCATCCCCCCTTTCAATCGCCTTTATTTAGTTCAAAGCCTCACCATCTCTTATTTGGCATTCTTTCCAGAGTATCATAACAAGTCTCCATGCCCTCTGTCCTTTGCCCTATCCTCCAATTCAATCCATCCTCCACATTGAGATTGTTAGTCTGCCTTAAACTTATCAATACTCCTAGAATTCAGGAAAGCCCAGTACAAACCCTTTATTATTTGGTTTACTTTCTAATGCTCAAGTATCACTTTTCCTCTGCAACCTACTATCCAAGTTACTCAAAGCTATTCCCAGCTTGCCAGACTACTCTTCTCACTAGTTTTTATTTTTTATTTTTTAAAGGTGTCCAAAGTACATGCCCTTGGCTGGAATCGAACCTGGAGCATTTCAGTCCACAGACCAACGCTCTATCCACTGTGGCCAAACCAGTTAGGGCCATCTCACTAGTTTTTGCACAGGTTAGTCATTTTTCTGGGGGCATCCCTACTCCCACTTGAAGTCCACAAGGCAAATGTCCACACATCCTTCAAGATTCAGTTCAAGTGGCACCTCCTCCAGGAAGTCTTCCCTGACTTTCCATCGGTGTGATTCCAGCACACTTGTCTCTTTCCGGGGGCCTATACCATGTCTACCTGGAGTTAGGGCTACTCACAGTGGAAGCTCCCTCGACAGACTGCTCGCCTCTGAGATCAGGAACCGGGTCTTATTTACATTCAGAAACTCCCACTGTGCTAAGCTCAGGATCAACACACAGCATTTACTACATTTAGCAGCAGGGTACCAGCCCTCACTCTGCTCTGGGTTCCCAGGCTGTCTGCCCATTAAAGGCCAAGCCGGGCATGTTCGTTCCAAGAGCCCGCCTGCAAAGCTCCCGGAACTGGTCCCTCGGGCCAGCGGCCGCGTTCGCGTCACCCTTGGCGCGCCCGGCAGTCTAGCTCCCCGCCTACCGGGCCCAACTTTCCCGGGATGCGGCCCGGAACCTGGGCTCCGGAGGGTCACGTGGGCCTCCCGCCCGGCCTCGGCCAATGCGGTGGCTGCTCAGCTCCTAGGCCCGCCCCTAAGCCGTGCGCAGGCCAGGAGGCGGAAGTGGCGTACGCGGCTCCTCGGGCCAATTGCCTTAGAGCGCGCCGGACCCGGGGAGCGAAGCCAGTGCATCAGAGGACCAGAAACGCGGGAGTTAGCGCGGCGCAGTCATGGTGGGACACCTGAGCGAAGGGGCCATTGCGGTGAGGAGACGCCTGCGAGCGGGGCTGGCGGGCCCGGGCGGCGGTGGGTCTTGGGGCTGTGCGTAGTGGAGAAGCGGGAGAGGAGCGGGGGGCGAGGGGGAGAGAACGCGGGAGGAGGAGATAGCGGGGACGGGGGGACCCGCCGGGTCACTCCCTAGAATCATCACCCTTTCTTGGAAGAATTTTTCCTGTCGTCTTTTAAACAGGCTTACGTGCTCCTGCTTAAGGATACGAAACAAAATAAGCTGCTGATTCCACCCCCTCCCATCCACGGCCACTCCCCGCCCCTTCATCCACAGCCAAACTTCTCCAGAGTTGTCGGTTTTCAGCTATTTCATTATCGGCCCGTTAACCCACTCCAGTCAGCCACCTCCTTGATCACTGGAGAAATAACTGGCTGAAATGAACAGTGCCTCCAAGTCGCTCAATCCAACGGGCACTTTTTCGTTTTCAGTTGAGTAGAGTTCTCAGGAGTGTTTGAGTCCCTGGAGTATTGCTTCCTTCTGGTGACACTCTTTTCTTTGGGCTCTTGTAGCTCATTTGACTGGTCTTTCCCCATTTTATTTGCATTCCTGCTTTGTGAATGCTTGTTGACACAAGGCTGGGCTCTAGGCCCTCTTCTCCCCAAACAATCTCTTGTTAATTGCTCACAGACTTCTTTGTGAGGACCTTAACTATGAAAGACAACCTCTATAATCTCCCTGCCTACCTGGTATCTCCAAGGCATTTTATTTTATTTATTTTATTATTTTTTTTAAAATATATTTTATTGATTTTTTACAGAGAGGAAGGGAGAGGGATAGAGAGCTAGAAACATCAACCAGCTGCCTCCTGCACACCCCCTACCGGGGATGTCCCGCAACCAATGTACATGCCCTTGACCGGAATCGAACCTGGGACCTTTCAGTCCGCAGACCGACGCTCTATCCACTGAGCCAAACCGGTTTCGGCATCCAAGGCATTTTAAATTCAGCATGTCCCAAAGCAAATCCATTATCTTCCCAAATCAGGGCCTCTTCCCATTGTCTATGAACTGTACCGATGTCCTTTAAATTATGCCAGCCAGAAATTGAGGAATCATTCTTCTACATCATGCTGAATGTCCAGTCCATCCCCAAGTCACATGTACTTTTCTTCCACATATATCTCTTAACTCCATCTAGTTCTCTCCCTCCACACTGGCACACTGGATCACTCAGGGGCTGAGCGTCAACCTATGAAACAGGAGGTCATGGTTAGATTCACAGTTAGGGCACATGCTGGGGTTTCAGGCTCGATTTCCAGTAGGGGGTGTGCAGGAGGCGTCTGATCAATGGTTCTCTCTCATCATTGATGTTTCTATCTCTCCCTCTCCCTTCTTCTCTGAAATCAGTAAAAAATATATTTTTAAAAATATGTATTCTGAAGCAATGGTCTGCTAGCAAGCCCCATGGCCTATGGCGGGGCCTGAGCTACCTGCCTTCGGTGTCCAGCCTACTAGCAGATAGGAAGGCCAATTTTGGTGAGAAAACGTCTGCCAACAATGACTGGTTTCAGAGCTCCCAGGTCTCTAGCTTTGCTCACATGCTGCAAAATAACTTGCCAGTTCAGCCGTTAACCAGATGGTAACTACACCCAGAGCACATTCCTTGGAAAGCTGCAGCCTGTTGAATATGGCATCCAAGGTTATGCAAGTGACCGGTAATTTTCCAGAACCATTGATTTCCAAAGGTCGTTCGTCTATTCAAATCCTGTTCTTTCTCCAAAACCAAAATACGTAGAAATTTGTAATGAAATACAAATGTGGAGAGATAAACGTGTAAGCTTTGTACCAGTGTGCACAAATGCAGCAGGTTCAGCTTGACCTTAAAGCAACTGTAACATTATTTAATGTTATAGGACCACATTTTGCTTCTTGTGCTATGGTGGATGCTATTCAATAAAAGAATGTCTAGTAATTTTTGACTAGATACTAGACATGACTATTACATTATTTAGTGACTGGATTATGTATATTTCTTTAAGTAATATTGAGTTGTCTGGCCGGCTGTTAATTTACTTGCAGATCATCTGATCCGTTTGGGATGGGATGGGTCTAGAGTAGATTTTACTCTGGACCTAGTTTAGTCCTATTTCTAAATCATGGCCTTTCTGAGATGTCTACTGAATGCACCATGTTCATTGAGTTCTTTCCACTCTGGCTAGTTGGAACACAACTGTATGATAGCCTTTGTGGGCTCCAGTAATTATATGCATAATTACAATTCAGCCAAAGACTCAAGGGAACCCGGGTAGGTTATTGAAGCTTCTCTGTGTACTAGTAGCTCCTCCCTCCGGTATTCTGCATCCACGAAGTCCAGCTAACTCACCTCCCTGAACTCTGATCTGTACTCAGTAGGACTGCCATGTTCTTCTCGGATTCACTTCCCTGCACGATGGTCCCCAAAGTGCAGAAAGGAAGCCTGAGGGATCATAGGGCTCACCTAATTTGTCTCCCTTTTTTCAAAAATCAGTTTTGCTTTACCTGTTGTTGGCACTGAGAACAGTTTATATACTTTTGTCCAGTGTTTTAGCTTATGTTTGAAGAGCTAATCTGGTATCATTTATTTCAGTATGGGCAGAAGCAGAGGTCAGAAAACCGATTGTTAGTTTTTCTTATGGTTACCTTTAAGTGATGGCTTTTTAAAGACAAACTAAAACTTGCTTGATAGTTTTTCTATAGAAATTATTAATATTATTTATGTTTAGAGAGAGAATAAGGGAGAGAGAGAGAGAGAGAAAGAGAAAGAAAGAGAAACATCAATGTGAAAGTGAAACATTGATTGGCTGACTCCTGCATGCCCCCTACTGGGGATGGAGCCTGCAGCCCGGGAATATGCCCTGACCAGGAATCATACCGGCAACCTTTTGGTGCATACCTATAGCCACACTGACCAGAGCTGTTGAAATAATTTTTGTAATTGCTAATAGAGCATGAGATTTAAAATTCAAAAGGTACAAAGGAGGATTCAGTGCAGTCTGCCTCACAGTGTCTCCCCACTCACCTAGTTCCCCTTACAGGAGGCACCCAACAAAATAGGAACGGACTCATTCATAGAGAACAGACTGGACGGCTGTCAGAGGGGAAGGGTTGTGGGGCTGAGCGAAAAAGGTAAAGGAATTAGACAAAAACAAGACAAAACAAAACCCTCATAGACACAGACAACTGCATGTTGATTACCTGAGGGAAAAGGGGATGGAGGGAAATAGAAGAAGGTAAAAGGGGGATAAATGGTGACAGAAGGAGACTTGACGTGTGGTGAACACACAATGCAATGTACAGATGATTTAAAAAAAAAAAAAGAGGCAACCAGTATTATATAAGCAACTTCTCTTTAAGTGTTTATAATACTCTGTTTTAAGATTTTAGCATATTTATTTAATTCCCTAGTAATGGGCACTATAGAGAATTAATGTGTTGTTATGCGATGCCAGTATTTTAGATGTAGTGAGTGTATCCTTGTTGGTAAGCATAATCACTTTTATGATTTTATCATTTGTCCAGAGTGATAAAAGTTAACCTAGCTTTTCAAATGATAAGCCCCCCAAAAGGCTCTTTTGACAGTGTCAGTATAGTTTATTACAAATGCTAAACTGTAAAAATATGTCCAGTTTTAATCATGATTTGAGCTCATATCTCACAAAAATCTGTTTTTACTCTTTTAGGTCATAATGCAACAGGGAGACACATCCATAAAACCCATCCTCCAAGTCATTGTAAGTAACTACATATATTTTATGTCAAGCAGTTTTTAAATTTACATGTAATTGTAAATTACATTTGATGAAGGACATAAAGATTTGTTTACTTTAGGAAATTCTCTCCATCATCACAAAAAATAGGCCAGTTCATGTTATAACCCTGAGAAAGGAACCAGGCTTTTAAAGGTATACATATTAGTTTAGCCAGAAGGAGACCTTTGGAGATTCAAATCTGAGATTTTGCCCCTCTGTTCTTTCCACAATCAATGGATGCTGTAGTGCTACACATTATTACAACGGCCTCCTCCTTATCTTTCTGCCCTTAGGTTTGTCTTGCTCAAATCTGCCTTACATATGGCCTCTCTGTAAAATGAACTTGTCTGCTTAAAATTCTTCATTAGCCCTGGCCGGTTTGGCTCAGTAGAAGGGCCGCAGGTTCGATTCAGGTCAAGGGCACAATCTTGATTGAAGGCTGGATTCTCAGCCCCGGTTTGAGCACTTGCAGGAGGCAACCAATCCATGTGTCTCTCTCACATCGATATTTCTCTGTCTCTCCTTCTCCCTTTCACTCTCTCTAAAAATCAATGCAAATAATATCCTCAGGTGAAGATTAACAAAACAAACAAACAAAAACATTCTTTGTTAACCCTATCATTTAAGGGGTTCTCAAATTTTAGTGGGAATTTAAAAAATCAGTAGAAGCAGAATCATGGATTATACCTGCAGATTCTGTCTGTTAGCCCTGACGGTCTCCCTGTTACTCTCAAACCAGCTGCCAGTTGTCTCAAGGCTTATTGGATCATAAGGCTCTCTTTACATATTTCACTTAAAGCTGCCTCTGATTTCCTTCCAGTTGGAATTAATGTCTCAGTTCTGCCCCATGTCATTATCTGCACACTTCTCTTATGTCTCTCGGCCTCCATCTCTACCCTCATTGTAAGCCCCTTCAGGGTACGAATTTATTTATTTTCATTTTGTATTTTTAGCATGTTTCCTACACAGTACCTTGCATATATTAGGTACTTTGTTATATTTTTTTTAGAGTTGGTTTTCAACAAATTGGAGTTAGGGAAGAGTATTGGCAACATTTTATTCTCATCTATGTTTCATAATATTAGTGGAAAGAGGTTGGTGGGACAATCATCAAAGCTAATTTTCTTTTGCTTGGATTTCAATGTTGAGTGCATGAGCAAGCAGTTCAGTTTGTGTTGATCTAATGGCAAGCCTACTCTCCTGCCACTTGGGTTTACTTATCCCTGGGGACTGGGCAGACAACCTGGCTAATCGAGTTTTTTATTCTAGAGCATCCGTCCCATTACTACAGGGAATAGTCCGCCCCGTTATCGACTGCTTATGAGTGATGGGTTGAACACTCTATCCTGTAAGTATGATGTATAAATCTCGGAATTTGTATTTAAATAATGAAAGCATACCCAACATCACGATTGCAATAACTTGGGGCATTCTAGAAGTCTGCATTTGCTTGGCTATGTAATTCATTCAGACAGAATTGCACCTGGCAGAGAGCATTCTAACAATAGACTGGATCTAGTGGAAAGCTGCCACTTGGCTTAATTAATTCTCTCTAACTGGTGCTCTATGTTTTCTTTGATTAATTTCCCTCAGGATAATATTGACATTTAGTGAATATGATGGGTTAGCTGTCCTATACTTGCCTTTATGGGGTTTTATGTCTGTGTTGGAAGCTTTACCTGGGAGAAAGGAGAGAATTTGCAGAATATATGCTTGCTATCTCTAGTCACATGTGAAGGACCTAGAAAAAGATTTTTGTTATGAAACCTGAATGATGGGGGAAAAATGACTTGGGGCACTTTAAGAAATGCATACATTTCAGAGTAGCAGCAGCTGTTTAATGCACTGCAAATTATACTGTTTTTCACTATGCAGAGTCTGTCTGACTAGTTTTAATTTCAGGAACATATTTGAGACATTTTTCTATGCTAGTACAGGTGTGATCAGCTTTCAGATTGTCATGGCTAAAATGTTTTGGAGACTAAAGTAATCTCTGCTTTTCAGCTTTTATGTTGGCAACACAGTTGAACACTCTTGTTGAAGAAGAAAAATTGTCTAGCAATTGTATTTGCCAGATTAACCGATTTATTGTTAACACGCTGAAAGATGGAAGGTATGTGGTGTGTTTTTCCTGTTTTATTGTGTTATAGAATGGGGGTTAATTTTTGAACAGTTCATTGGATGCCAGAATTCAATTTGGAATCCAAAAGGCAATGATGAGCTTTCAGCTAAGAATGTACAGCTATTGAATTCTCTACTCAGGTGACTAACTCCTGGCACCAAAGGGAGAGAAATATGGAAACGTTGGGAACTTCAGAGCAGGGGATGAAAGCAGAATGCAGTGATGGGTTGAACACTCTGTTCTTCTAACCCGTCATATTCACTAAATGTCTGTTTCTAATCTCTTCAGAAGCACTGTTTTTAGGATTCTCTCTCAAAGTATCTCAATAAAAAGGGGGCACTTATCAGAGCAAAAAAAAAAGATATAATAAGTTATGTAATGCAGCCCTGTTTTTGCATTCTTGAGTCTTTCATAGTAAAAACTTTATCCAGCCAATATAGAGAATGTTGAGTAACTACAGATGCTACGTTCTAGAGACACAGTGATGAACAGAACTGTTATTCACTCATGGGTAACCATTGATAAAATAAGGCATTTTTGTTGGGGAGTGGCTTTCCATTTATTTTCTCAAGTTTTTAGTTTTTAATTACAAAACACAACCAAAACACACGAGGAGCAAATATGGCAAGCATTCCCACCTTAATAAGGGTATATAATGTATGTTACATTATTAGCTGTCATTTCCAAATAACTTCTTTTTACTGATATTTGTTTTATATATCTTTATTCTTTCAACCTTGATATTACTAATTTTGGATGTTTTTATAAATAGCATATAGTGAGTTTATTTAATTAGTGAGTTTATTCTGTTTAATTTATTATTGATCTTTTCCCCCTAAATTTTGTGTCTTTACTGTGTTTTTGCTTTACCGTTTTCTCTTTGCTGCCTTGGATTGATTGAGGTTTTTAATTCTCTCTTTTTCTTCTACTGATTTGGAGTTATACATTATATTTGTGTTTTCTTTGTGGTTATTCTTACATTAAAAAAAAATCCATATATCATGTAGTTGATCTTCACCCTGATAGAATTTTGTGTTCTTGTCATTATGTTTTGCAAAACAACTTTTGCAATACAAGTAATCTATGTATATATAAAAGGCTAATATGCAAAGTGTCCCCTCGGGAGTTCCACCAGGAGACAGGGAGTTTGATCGCTCGCTATGACATGGGCTGACCACCAGGGGGCGGCATGGAACGATGGAAGGCCCCGGCTGGCAGCCAGGAAGGCCCCAAGGCCCCAAGGCCCCGGCTGGCAGCCAGCAGTCAGGGAAGGAAGGCCCCGGCCACCAGCCGGAAGGCCCTGATCAGCCCTGATTGCCGGCCAGGCCTAGGGACCCTACCTGTGCACGAATTTTGTGCAGTGGGCCTCTAGTGTATACATAAGTTACAAGACTCACATAAACATAAAGAAAAATAACTGTAATCCCACTGCCTAGAAATAACTATGATTAACATTTTGTTGTCTATCCTTCCAGTTTTTTTCTATGAATATAAATACTTAATGAATCTATATTTTCTTTTTGAAATACTTCATAACCACTGTGGTTTTATAATACCCTTTTTTAACTTGATAGTGATCATTATTTTTATATGTCCCTAGGTATACCTCTATGTTATGTTACTTAGTATGCAACTGTATGGATTTACCATAACTAAATTAACATCTAAATTGTATATAGTATTTTACTATTGAAAAATGTTTACCAATGTTTCCTTAAATATATCTGTGGCTCTATCTTTATATGTGTATTCAATTTTTAAGAAAAATGTCTACTTTAATAAAAAATGACACATCATATAATCTATTTAAGCAATACAGAAAAAGGTACAAAGAAGGAAAAAATTGTCTAAAATTTGTACAGCCCAGAAATAAACATCATCATTTAGTGGGCATCATTCCCAAATATCTCTCAGTGCATATTTATCAATGATTGGTGGATAGGTAGAAATATATTTGAGATTAGAATGATAATATAAATTCAGCCATGTGCCGCATAACGTTTCAGTCAATAACAGATCACATGTACAAGCGGTCCCATAAGACTACAATGGAGCTGAAAATTTTCTCTCTCCTAGTGACATTGTAGCCATGGTAACATCATAGTGAAATACATTACTCATGTGTTTGTGGTGATGCTGGTGTAAAAAAACCTGCTCTGCTGGTTGTATAAAAGCAAAGCATATACAATTATGTACAGTATATAATACTTGACAATAAATGACTATGTTACTTACTAATGTATTTATTATACTACTAGAGGCCTGGTGCACGAATTTGTGCACAGTTAGGGTCCCTAGGCCTGGCCGGCGATCAGGGCCAATCAGGGTAGGGACTGTGGGAGGTTGGCCGGCTGGAGGAAGGGACCGTGGGAGGGTAGGGACCGTGGGAGGTTGGCTGCCGGCCCCAAGGAGGGAGCTGGCCCTTGGCCTCCCTGGGAAAGGGGCCGCATCCGCTGCCACCCACCCCCGGTTCCCTGTCCCAGCCCGGGGCCCAAAGGCCCCGGCGGGGTCGGGAGAGGAGGCGATAGTTGCTGGGCTGGCGCGGAAGGAACGTACGCTGCCATCAGTGCCCCGCCACTGCATGGTTCCCTGCCTTCCCCCGCCACCCCTTCCCTTGTTGCTGCACCACCACCATGGTGGGTGGGCGGCCCCCAGGGAAGGGAGAGGACAGGAGCGAGACAAACCCTTGTGTCAAGGGCTGACTTTCAATAGATTGCAGCAAGGGAGCTGCTCTGCTGTGTATGAAACCCCGACTCAGAAGCAGGTCGTCTATGAATGGTTTAGCACCAGGGGCCGATGGGGGCCGGTGGGCCTGGGGGAGGGACTGCAGGCGGTTGGTCGGCCGCAGGAGGTTGGCTGTGGGAGCGCACTGACCACCAGGGGGCAGCTCCTGTGTTGAGCACCTGCCCCTGGTGGTCAGCGAGTGTCATAGTGACTGGTCGATCTGTCATTCCGGTCCTTCGGTCGAAAGGGTTGCTTAGGCTTTTATTTACATAGAAACTTTTTAATCATTTAGGAGTGTACTTATAAAAGAAGTTTGCTGTAAAACAAACTTCTCAGGATTGCTTTGGCTCTTGATTGCATTATTTTTTCCTATGCTTGACTTGTGTTTTTTTTTTATTAATTTAATAAATCTTTATTGTTCGGATTATTACAATTGTTTCTCCTTTTTCCCCCCATAGCTCCCCTCCACCTGGTTCCCACCCCACCCTCTGCCCTTACCTCCCCCCCATTGTCCTCATCCATAGGTGTACGATTTTAGTCCAGTCTCTTCCTGCACCCCCCACACCCCTTTCTCCCTGCTAATTATCAATCCACTCCCTTTCTTTGCCCCTGATTCTATTATATTCACCAGTTTATTCTGTTCCTCAGATTTTTAATTCACTTGATTTTTAGATTCACTTATTGATAGATATGTATTTGTTGTCCATAATTTTTATCTTTACCTTTTTCTTCTTCTTCCTCTTCTTAAAGAATACCTTTCAGCATTTCATATAATACTGGTTTGGTGGTGATGAACTCCTTTAGCTTTTTCTTACCTGTGAAGCTCTTTATCTGACCTTCAATTCTGAATGATAGCTTTGCTGGGTAGAGTAATCTTGGTTGTAGGTTCTTGCTATTCATCATTTTGAATATTTCTTGCCACTCTCATCTGGCCTGCATAGTTTCTGTTGAGAAATCAGCTGACAATCGTATGAGTGCTCCCTTGTAGGTAATTTAACTGTTTTTCTCTTGCTGCTTTTAATATTCTCTCTTTGTCTTTTGCCCTTGGCATTTTAATTATGATGTGTCTTGGTGTGGTCCTCTTTGGATTCCTTTTGTTTGGAGTTCTGTGTGCTTCCTGGACTTGTAAGTCTATTTCTTTCACCAGGTGGGGGAAGTTTTCTGTCATTATTTCTTCAAATAGTTTTTCAGTATCTTGCTCTCTCTCTTCTTCTGGCACCCCCATAATTCAGATGTTGGTACGCTTGAAGTTGTCCCAGAGGCTTCTTACACTATCTTCAACTTTTTGGATTTTTTTTTCTTTTTGCTTTTCCAGTTGAGTGTTTTTTGCTTCTTTGTATTTCAAATCTATGACTTGATTCTTGCATTCCTCTAGTCTGCTGTTGGGTCTCTGTATAATATTTTTTATTTCAGTCAGTGTATGTTTAATTTCTAGTTGGTCCTTTTTCATATCCTTGAGGGTCTCGTTAAATTTATCGGCCTTTTCTAGGAAATTATTGAAAAACCTTATAACCGTGGTTTTGAATTCTATATCCAATCGTTTGTTCTCCTCCATTTCTTTCATTTGTGGTCTGTTTCTTTGACTCCGCATTTTCGCTGCTTCCCTGAGTTGGTAGGGTAGCTTTGTGTGCTAGGTTTCCTATATGGCCCGGTGGGTCAGCCTCCCCAGTTACCTGAGGTGGACACTCTTGGTGCTCCCCTTTGTGGACTGTGTGTACAGCCTTGTTGTAATTAAGTCTTGATTGTTGTTGGTATCACTGGGAGGAATTGACCTCCAGGCCAATTGGCTGTGAGTATCAGCTGTGTCTACGCTGGGATACCTTCTGTATTGGAGACAGCCTTATAGGACCAGACTTGCAAAATTGCAAAAGCCTCTGCACTCAGCTTGGATGGGGTGGAGTCTCAGGGCTGAGCAGACAGTCTTGGCTTCCCGTCAGCCCTGCCCTTGCGCACGCGCCTCCAGACCTCTGCCTTCCACAGATCCCCTGAGTTTCCACCTGACAGTCCAGATTCCCCCTGTTAAGAGCATGGGTCCCCCAGGGGCTCGCCTGGAACTGGGGTTCAGTGCAGTCGGAACTGGAGTTCAGTGCAGTCAGGAGCTTCCGACTCCTTCTGCTATGGAAAGCCTGCGGCAACCTCCACAGTCAGACCTCTCTGCGCGCACTCTTGCGTGCACGCGCGTCTTCAGACCCCTGCCTGCTGCGGCTGCCCTGAGTCTCCGTGTGCCTTTCTCTACAGTCCAGACTCCACCTGTATGAGCCTGGGTCCATGGGGTTTCACCCAGAGCTGGGGTTCAGTGCAGTTGGAACTGGGGTTCAGTGCAGTCGGAGGCTTCCTTTCCCCTCCCGCCAGCCAGACACTCGGCCGCCCTTCCTCTCTGTGCGTGTGTCTCCGTACCTCAGCCCTTTGCAGCTCCTCTGATCCGTGAGCTTTTCTCTTTCCTTCTAGTTGTAGAATTTCCACTCAGCCAGCTTTCCTGTGGTTTTGGATGATGTCCGTTCTGTCTTTTAGTTGTTTTGAAATTGTTGTGCAAGGCAGCAGTTTAGGTGCTTACCTAGGGTGCCATCTTGGTTTCTCCTTTTTTTTTTTTATTGCTTTTCAGAGAGTGGAAGAGGGAGAAACATCGATGTGAAAGAGACACATTGACTGATTGCCTCCGGAATGAGCCCAACGGGGGCGGGAGCGAACCCATAACCTATAACCCTTGACTGGGAATCAAACCCAGGACCTTCTTGTGTGGGCTGACATTCTAACTACTGAAATACACTGGCCAGGGCTACCTTGTGTTATTTTAATTTTGGCCCCTAAGCATAGACAATCCATGCTAATGTTGTCAGCAGAGTCCATATCGAGTGATTGACCTGGAAACAATTAAAATTGATTAAGGACTACGAAGGTGGAAAGTCAGGATGATTATTGCTCACCAGTTAGGCATGTGCCATTCCACCATATCTATGATCTTGAAGAAGAAGAAGAACGTTATGGAAGCTAAAGGATCTGCTTTGTTAAAGGCAACAGGACTAAAATATTAGAGAAGGGCCTATAACAGACATGGAGAAATTTCTAATGACTTAGATTGATGACCAGAAACAGAAGTGTATTCCCATCAGCACCATGATGATCAGCCAAAGCAAAAAGTTTGTGACATTAAAGGAAAAGGTTAGGCCTAGAGAGCCAACATGGTAGCACAGGTAAGCTCGCCGCCTCTCACAACCACATCAAAATTACAACTAAAATTCACAACAGCCATCAGAACCACCTGAAATTTGACTGAATGGAAGTCCTACAACTAGAGAAGTAAAGAAAGTACATCGAGATTGGTAGGAGGGGCGGAGGCACAGAACAAGGCTGGCCTGACACCCACGTGTGGTGTTTTTTTTAATTGAGTGGAATACCTAGGCTGTGGAGGTCCCCCATGAGAAGCAAGGGGTCCCAGTCCCACCCCCGACACCTAGCCCAGGATTCCAGAGCTGGGAAGAGAAGTCCCGTAACTTGGGGCTGTGAAAACCAGCAGGGATTGTGGCTGAGTGACAGAGGCTACAGGAGACCCTTTAAGAGGACTTACTCAGACTCGATCCCTCTGGCTCCAGTGCTGGGGTGGCAGCTTTGGGGGACCCAGAGACATATGGGGAAGAACTGGATTGTCTGGCATCGGGGCAGGAACTCGGGGGGGGCGGGGGGCAGCTTCCTCCCAGATAGGTGTGTTCACAGGGGTCATTGAGACCTCCTTATTCTGGAAACAAATGCCTGAAAATACTTTCATCCATAAGGAGGCCAAGTCAGTACCAGCTAGGTTTGAAATCTTTTAAGGACAGAATAACAGTTCTGCTTGTGAGCAGCGTTGCAGGCTACACCTTGAAGCCCTTTGGGGCACAGTGAGAACCTCAGAGCCTTCAAGCATATCAGTAAGTGCACACTGCCAGTGTACAGACAGGAGCAATAAGAAGCCGACTGGGGGCAGCTCCTGGGTTGAGCGTCTGCCCCCTGGTGATCAGTGCGTGTCATAGCGACTTTGTTCTGCTATTCGGTCAATTTGCATATTAGGGTTTTATTATATAGGATGCTCCGGAATATCCTCTTTTCATTGGTAGTCTTTTTTTTTTTTTTCTCTAAGAGAACATTTATTGGATAAATTACAGATTTAGGAAAAGTAATTCCTAGAAGAAATGGACTTAGGAAACGAGTTAAGGAGGTAAAGGAAGGGCCCCTGGAGCTTGGGAGTGAGGGAGCTAATGGTAAAGTGCCTGAGGCTGGGAGGGGGAGGGGAAAGGGGAAGGGAAAGGCACGTGCAGGCTCCCAGGAGGGAGAGCTTTATTGGTGGCGTTGATACAACATCTAAGTGGTGTTGCTCCCTCCAAATTCCACCTCAGACCCAAGCAATGGAGGAATGAGTTATAGCAGCTTTTAAGGCCTACTGCCTGAGGAGGACCTCTGCCCAGGCAACTGCTACAACTGAGGAAGACACTGCTGCAGTTTTGGAAGGAAGGATTGCAACGTCTTATGATTGCATCAGGAACCTTGCTTGGGCTTGAGGTGATGTCACCAAGCAGTGTATAAATGGCATCTGGAAGAAGACACTCAAGAGGTTCATTTATGACTTCAAAGAATTTGCCAAGGATGAGTAGGTTGCAAAAATCAACGATGCTGTGGTTGAGATGGCAAACAGCTTTAACCTAGTGTGATGAGGATGAAATTGAGGAGATTCTAGAGATGGTTCCTGAGGAGTTTACTAATGAGGAGTTGTTAGAACAGAAATGCATAGCTGAAGAAGAGGCAAGGGAAAGGAAACTGCAGAAGAAAAAGAAATCCCAAGAAAATGTAGTGAAGCCCTGGCTGTTGTGGCTCAGTTGGTTGGGCGTCGACCTGTGCACCATCCCATGCACCATGAGGTTGCTGGTTCAATTACCCGTCAGGACACATGCCCGGGTTGTGGGCTCCATTCCTGGTAGGAACATGCAGGAGGCAGCCAATCAATGATTCTCTTTCTTAAAATCAATAAACTATTCTGAAAATAAAAAAAGGAAAACTTAGTGAAGGTTTTAGCAGAAGCTTTTGTAGATTTCAATAAGCACCTTAAAAAATTGGAAAACATGGACTCCAACACCGAAAGGTTTTTGTTAATAGAGAGGAATGTTCATGGTGCATTATCTGCTTACAGCAATTCTGTGATGAAAAAGACAAACCACCATGGACATAGTCTGAAGAGTGACACCTCCTCAGGAAGAGCCGCAGGCAGGTCCTTCAGGAGGTGTTCCAGAATAAGGCATTGTTCTCATGGGAGATGACAGCTCCCCGCGTCACGGCCCTGAAGACCTCCCAGTGGGACAAGATATGGAGGGGGAAGACCTTGAGATTGATGATCCTGACCCTGACCCTTGTAGGCGTAGGCTAATGTGTGTGTTTTTTTGTTTTTTTAAATATATTTTATTGATTTTTTACAGAGAGGAAGGGAGAGGGATAAAGAGTTAGAAACATGGATGAGAGAGAAACATCGATCAGCTGCCTCCTGCACACTCCCTACTGGGTATGTGCCCGCAACCAAGGTACATGCCCTTGACTGGAATCGAACCTGGGACCCTTGAGTCCGCAGGCCGACGCTCTATCCACTGAGCCAAACTGGTTAGGGCTAATGTGTGTGTTTGTGTCTTAATTTTTTAACCAAAAGTTTAAAGTTAAAAAAAATTTCTTTAAAAATAGAAAATAGCTTATAGAGTAAGGATATAAAGAAAGAATATTGAGTGCGGGGAGGTAGAAGAGGTTATAGGGCTCATAAATTGTGGTAGAAGGAAACTTAACTTGGGGTGGTGAACACACAATACAGGGTACAGATGATGTGTTATAGAATTGTACGCCTGAAACCTATATACTTTTATTAACCAATGTCACCCCCAATAAATTCGTCAGTAAATAAACACAATACAGTAAGTACCATAAAATATACACATACTAGATTCAGAGAGAGTTTCAACTATTTTCCACATGCCTGCACTAATATATAAAGGGAAAGTGGAGACTATAGCTGCCAGTGCTTAAAATTGTAATGTGCCAACATGAAAACGCTCATTATAAGGTCCCAATCTGCATATATCTGCCAAATTTGTTATTGATTGCATTTCTGTTCCCATGATGATGTCTCTTTAGCTCTCTTTAAAAGTGAGGTGATTGTTTAATTAAGGGATAATCATTTCCCAGTGTGAATTACTCACACATGATATGATTTTTATCAATCCATGATGTACCTCACCATATGCACAGGGACCAAAAGTGACTGTTGAGTCCTGAACCAGGGACCAAAGGTGACTGGGTTAAACGGAAACATTGATTTGATTAAATGATGTGATTATAGACTAATTTTGCCCTTGTTTCTTGCTAATCTACACTAATAAAAGAGAAAGATGCAAATTGACCATATCTTCGCTATGCCCACCAGCCAATCAGGAGTGTGTATGCAAACCAACCCAACAAAGATGGCAGGTTAATTTGCATACACAGGCACCGAGCGGCTGGGGGCGGGACACTTGCATCATCTGCATGGTGACAATGCAGGTATTCTGCACAGCCCCAGCCGCTCCAGGCCTCTGGGCAGCGTGGGAAGGCCGAAAGGCGGCTCTGGGCCAGAGCGAAGATAGAAAGGCGGCTCTGGGCTGGAGCAAAGGTGGAAAGGTGGCTCTGGCCTGAGCGAAGGCGGTGCCGGCAGCCAGGGGAAGGAAGGCCCATTCTTGCACGAATCTTCGTGCATCGGGCCTCTAGTTTTTTATAATAAAGTAAAATGAATATATTTTTTAAAAACTTCAAGCCTGGAGAAATATTTGTGATTTGATCATATTTATACATTGTATTCTAAGAAACACTCTGCTGTGATGATGGGGAATAAGAAATATTAAATGATAATGGAGAAAAAAGAAAAATATTTTTGTACAACTATACAATGAGTTTGTGTTTTAAGCTGTTACCACAAAATAGAATTGAAAAATAAATAAAAATGTTAAGTTTATGAAGTAAAAAAGACAGGTGTGTAGTAAGCTATACAATCTAGGTTTACGTATGTGCATGCTATGATGTTGGCACAACACTGAAATGACCTATCAATGCATTTCTCAGCACATTCCCCTTGGATAAGCCACGCATGACTGTATTGTTCTCGCTCTCTTTCTGAATAATTCAGTCCAAAAGCCATTAGGTGGGGCCAAGCAAGGTAGATGTGTACAGGGGAGGGGGTGGTGGTGGCGGCCTGGAACCAGGTGTCAGAGCACAGAGGGAGGAGGGGGTCTTGTGGGCTGGCACAGGACGTTGGGTAATAACACACATGGAGAGAGGGTGGCTGCAGCCCAGTATGGGTTGTCAGAGCCTGAGCAGGGTGAGGAAGAGTCTGAGTCGCCGTTGAGTCCTGACCCAGTGAAGAGGGCATTTGAGGATGTGGGAGCGGAGGGGCAGCAGCAGGTTGTTGAGACTGAGGGGGGTGAGGAGGGAGGCCGAGCAGGATAAGGAAGGTGTCTGCAGGGAGTGGTGACAGCCCAGCTTGAGATGATAGAATCCAAGTGGGGAGAGGAGGGTGCTTGTTTTTAATGGGGTGGAGGTGGCCTAGAGCCACGGATGAGAACACAGACATTGTGAGGAAGGTAGTGTCCGTGGTGCAGTAGTGGGGGTGGTGACAGGAGATTGGTTATGTATGGGGGAAATTGATCTAATAAATAAATATGTTATGGACAATGGAAGCCAATCAAGGGAGAGAAAGCTGTGATGTTGGATTGAAATTGGAGGTATTGGTAAGCCCGAGGTTTTCAGTATACTGTCAAACCTCTGTTCTCCCATCTCGAACAATTCTGACCTCTGACCTTTATTTCCAGGGGATGGGGGTTGGGGGGGATATCTGTTTTAACTTAACCCTTTCGTGCCGATACACTAGTGTGACAAAAACTGTCTCCCAGGCCACAAAGGAGAGAATGGGCCAGTAAAGTCAGTTTACAGCTATACCTTGCCTTCCTAACATCTCAGTAAATTGTTCTATGAATATTTTTCTATGTTTGTTTTGAATTTTAAAACAAAGAGGCCATCAAGAATGCTAATGTTGCTAAGGTGTGAAAGAAACAATGATCACAGGCAGTGATCAGAAGAGGTAGGAAACTGGTTGGATAAAGGAAAAGCAGTTAGCTGGTGACAGCCTAAGTGAGAAAGCAAAGATGCCGTGTGCTGACTTCCTAAAAGACACCCCTGTAACCAGTGCTGAAAGTGACTAGTTTAAGGCCAGTTGGGGTGGTTTGATAAATTTAAGAAAAGTGTTTGTTTATAGGTGAAACAGTGCATTACACGTGTATGGCATATAAGGAAGGTTAAAACGGAATCATTTGGGGTCTGGAATGAATTAATTCAATTTACATTATTTCTAATGGGAAAAAATAATTCTGTTTTTGAACAAATTGTTTCTCGAACAGCCTTCTGGAACGAATTAAGCTTGAGAACTGAGTTGAATCCTGAGGTTCCACTGTATATTGATATAGAAAGTTATAAACGTTTAATTTGCATGTGTGTATCGTATATATATGTATATATATAGTGTGTGTATTTCTAGATCTCTCTATTGAGAGGTTTTGGAGCAGCAATACCCCCTTAGCTAAGAGCCCACTTAGCACTCAGATCTTGGTTTCTGAATGTCATTTTATACAAACGGAATCAGGGCTTCTAGGAGGATGTCCTATTACAGGCTTGGAAATTACAAGATGAGCCTGAAATATCTTATTGTGCCAGAAAGTAAGATGGGGCCATCAAAAGGACAGAGAAACTAGCTTGCAAGGTCTTAACATTTGCCAAATCTAGGACAATTTTTAAAAAATCAAAGTAAGTATAGTAATAGATTGCACCCTATTGAATCAAATAGGAAGGAATTTCTAAATCCATACTGAATAAATGAATATATGGCTGAAATAGAAAGCTTTTTCTTACAACAAGGCCATTTAACAAATGTAGGAGGAATAATGGAATTAGAATATCAGTTTGGCAACCATCATAGTAATAATTCAGGGAACAGCAGTGGCTGCTGTATAAGTTTCCTGTGGTTGCTATGGCAAATTACCACACGCTTGAAGGTTTAAAACAACAGAAATTTATTCTTCCTGGAAGTCAGAAGCTGAATCCGTTTTACTGAGCGGAAATCACCGTGCTGGCAGGGCCACACGCTCTCTGGAAGTCCTGTGGGAGAATCCATTCTTCGCCCCTTCCGTTCCTGGTGGTTGCTTGCATTGGCTTAGGGCTGCGTCACTCCGTTCTCAGCTTCCGAGGGTACATTGCCTTCTCTTCTGTCTGTTAAACGTGCTTCTGCCTCCCTCTTATAAGGACACATGTGATCACTTTAGGGCTCACCGGATGATCTTGGATAATCTCACCATGTCCATCCTTAACTTAATCACACCTGCAAGGTCTTTTCTTTGCCATACAAGTTGATAGTCAAAGCTCCAGGGATCAGGAGATGGCTGGCTGTCTTTTGGGTGGTGCAGCCTTCAGCCTACCACAGATGCTGAAACAATGAGTGAACGTGTGCTTTGTTTTGTTTAGTTTTTTATTAATTTCGGAGAGAAAGGGAGAAGGATAGATAGAAACATCAGTGATGAGAGAGACTCATTGATGGGCTGACTCCTGCATGCCCGACACGGGATTGAGCCCACAACCCAGGTATGTTTGGGAATCTGACTGGGTATCGAACTGTGACTTCGGGTTCATAGGTCAACATGGAACCACTGAGCCACTCTCGGCCAGGCAAAAGTGTGTTTCTTTTAATTGATTTTACAGAGAGAGAGAAACATTGATTTGCTGTTCCACTTTTACATTCATTGGTTGATTCTTGTATGTGCCCTGACCGGGGATTAAACCCAAAACCTTTGGGTATTGGGACGATGCTCTAACCAATTGAACTACCCGGTCAGGGCTGAAACAATGGTGGAAGTTTGGTGAGGAGCAAGTTACATAGGGTTAAAGTACCTCCCCACATATAATTATGAATTGTAAAAGGCAAAGTGGTACTTTTACAATGGGGAAACCTGGCAAGACAGCATCCTATTCCAATGATTAATGTTAACATGACCAGTAACGGGACAATCGTGTAGGAATCGTGTATTACCTGATAGGATGCAATGAGAAAAACACAGCTTCACTGCTATTATATTCTTGCCAAAGATGCATAATCTGTATCTAATCCAGAAGAAGCCTTAGGTAAATTGAGGGACATTCTGCAAAAATAACTGGTCTCTCATCTTTACAATCGTAAGCATGAAAATAAAAGAAAGACTGAGAAACTGTTCCAGGTTGAAGGAGTCTAAAGAGATTATAATTAAATATAACAAGTGATCCCAGACTGGATCCTTTTGCTTTTAAGGATATCATTGAGACAATTGATGAGACCTGCATGGGTTCTGTATTCAGTATTAACTGAAAGAATTCTTTCTTTATATGTTTCCAGCTCCATAAATTAACCAATCTGTGTGTCTCAGTGCCAATTGTTCTTATTTTTTCCCTGGTACACGATATGCCCTTTCAGTCTGCAGGTTCATTTCTTTCTTTTCGAAGAAATTTTTCTGTGTGTTATCCCTTAATTTTTATTTCACTTGAGTTCCAGTTTTTATTTATGTTGTGGATAACTTGTTTGTTTTTTCTGCTGCATGCATTCGATAACCTCAAGATTTTCTAACACAGGCGTCCTACAGCCCGTGGGCCACGTGCGGTGTTTTTGCCGTTTTGTTTTTTTACTTCAAAATAAGATATGTGCCCTGTGCATAGGAATTTGTTCATAGTTTTTTTTAAACTATAGTCCGGCCCTCCAGTGGTCTGAGGGACAGTGGACTGGCCCCCCGTTTAAAAAGTTTGAGGACCCCTGTTCTAACATATTAGTTCAGTTTTTAGTTTTCTTCTGTTCCTTGAAGTTTATAATTTAAATATTATCTATAGAATGGCATTACTTTTGTGCTTAGTTTTTTTCCTTAGCTTTCCAAGCTCTGCCTTTTTTTTTTTCAATCTTTTGTTTCATCTCATCTTTTGACTTATTTTATTGACTTTTTAGTCTCTATTTTGCAAACCACTCTTTAGAAGTATTATTCCCTTCCTTGGCCTATGTTCTAGATTGGATTCTTTGTCTCTGCTTCCTCTCTTCCTTTAATTTTTATACATTGTGGTGTGTTGCATTGTTGCTATGTCATTTCTTTTTATCTTGTTTATGCTTAATATGGACAATTCTGTGCAGACTTCATATTTTCTCTGACTTGTCTAGGGTAGGCATAGCTCCTTGCCAACCCTCCCATTTGGGACCTCTTATCTTCCACTCCAGGCTACTTTTGAGTGCTTGAGTATGCTTTCTATCCACTTCTCTGTCCTCTAGGTTGTAGGAGAGGATGGAGAGCTTTGCTGGGGTTGAGTACAAAAACTCAGGCTTCATTCTCTCCAGTCAGGGATAGAATTCCATTCCCATGGGCTTTGCCTTATTCCACTTAACCTCAGCACGGTGGCATGCCTTGTATTCTCTCCTACCTGTGCTTGGAAGCCAGTATGCGTACATCGTGGTTTATTTACTCCTTACCTTTTTGATGGTCATTTAGGTTTATTCCAGGCAGAGCTTTAACAATCATCCTTGTATATTACATGCTCATGCTATTATTTCTGAGTAGATTATACTAGGAATTAGTATTGTGGGGCCAAAGAACATCTGTTGTATAGAGTACACCAATTAACATACTCATAATGTTGTGTACGCATTTCTATTTCTGAAGAGGCACATCCGTAGATACAAAAGTTAGATTAGTGTTACCCAAGGGCGGGAGATGGAGTGTGACTGCCACAGGGTTTCTTTTGGGGGTGAAGTTAGGTACTGTTGATGCTTGTGCAACTCTGAATATACTAAAAACGATTGAATTATACTTTAAAGGTGAATTTTATGCTATGATATCTTCATTTTTAAATTTTTTAAATTGATTTCAGAGAGAAGGGAGAGGGAGAGAGAGATAGAAACATCAATGATGAGAGAGAATCATTGATCATCTGCCTCCTGTATGCTCCCTGCAACCCAGGCATATGTGCCCTTGACCGGAATCGAACCCGGGACTCTTCAGTCCACAGGCTGACACTCTATCCACTGAGCCAAACCGGCTAGGGCTGGTATGATATCTTTAAAACTTTTATTTAAAGAAAGGAATACCGGTTTCCCTTTAACCCTGTCAATATATTAGATATTTCTAATTTTTAAAAATATTGCTAATCATTTTTAAAATTTAAATTTTTATTAATGAGATCAAGCATCTTTTTATGTATTTACTGACTATTTGTAATTCTTCTCTGAATAGCATTTTATTATATACTTTGTTCATGTTTTTTGTGTGGGGGGGAGGAACTGTGATACTGATTAATTTTTTGTTAGCAATTTCAAATATTTTATCCCGCTTTATCATAGTCTGTTTATGGTATCTTGTGACATGGAATTAAATACTTCATCTGCGACTTATTTTTACCTAGAATATGAAGGAGGAATTAGCTTAATTTTTTTCTAAATGGATAGCCCATATCATGAAGGGCCTATAGACCCTAGTAAAGAGTTTAGGTTTTATTCTGAGTGTGATGGGAAGCCATGGGGTGTTGAGAAAGGTAGCAGTGGTATGATCTGATTTAAGTTTTAAAAAGTTTCCAAAAGGTTATTCTGGTAGCTCTGTGGAGAATTGATGGTTGGTGGCAGAAGTAGATACAGAGAGACCGGTATTTCATTTATTTAATTTATTCTGAGTTTGCCATCTTTTCCATTGATCTGTTTGTCGATTCTGTGTCAGTGCCATGGAGGTTATATGTCCTTTTTTTCCTCTTTTTTTGGTAACAGCTTTTTTTTTTTTTTATAAAGTCAACCAATGACATTTTTCTTTTTTAAAATATATTTTTATTGTTTTCAGAGAGGAAGGGAGAGGAGAGAGAGATAGAAATATCAATGATGAGAGAGAATCATTGATCGGCTGCCTCCTGTATGCTCCCTACTGGGGATCGAACCTGCAACCCAGGCATGTGCCCTTGACTGGAAACGAACCCAGGACCCTTCAGTCTGTGGTCCAATGCTCTAGCCACTGAGCCAAACCAGCTAGGGTGGTAACAGCTTTAATGAGATATAATTCACATATCATACAATTCATCAATTTAAAGTGTAAAATGGTTTTAGTACATTCACTTGTACAGCCATTACCACAATTAATTTTAGATTATCACCCCTTCAAATAAACCCTGAACCCTTTAACCATTATTCCCAAACTCGCCATCCTTCCCAGCCATCAACAACCACAAATCTCTCTGTCTCTATAGATTTGTTTATTCTGGATATTTCATGTAAATGAAATCATATAATATGTGGTCCCTTGTGACTAGCCTCTACTCAGCATAATGTTTTCAAGTCAATCCATGTTGTAGAATGTACTTCATTCCTTTTACCGCCAAATAATATTCCATTGTATGGATATGTCATATTTTGTTTATGTATTTGTTTGGACATTCGGTTGTTTTCCACCTCTTCGCTATTATGAATAATAATGTAGACATTTGAGTACAAGTTTTTGTGTGGACATGTTTTAATTTCTTCTGTATATATCTGTTTATCTAGGAGTAGAATTGTGTTTCAAATGATTAATTTTTTAAAAATAGGTTTTTATTGATTTTAAAGAGGGAGGAAGGGAGAGAGGAGAGAGAAGCATCCATTGGCTGCCGCCTGCACTCCCCCTGCTGGGTTGAGCCTGCAACCCAGGCATGTGCCCTGACAGGATCGAACTGGTAGTCTCCTGGTGCATGGGACAATGCCCAACCAACTGAGACACACTTGCCAGGGCTATGATTAATTTTTCTGAGGAACTACCAGACTGTTTTCCAAAGTGGCTATTCCGTTTTGCATTCACACTAGCAATGTATGAGGGTTCCATTTTCTCCACATCCTCACAAACACAGATGGTAACATGTGCCATACTGTTTTCAGTTAAAGTGTCATCTGTAGAATATTTTAATAACTTTTAGGTGATGTCTTTCTTTACTCCCCCTGCCCAGATTTTGTTGGCAGTTCTGTGTTTATCCTTCCTTATGAATTCTAGAGTTATATAGTCAGAAAGGACAAAAGTCATGTTGGAATGCAAAGAATTGCATTAAATTTATATAGTTTTTGATAGTCTTTTCATTCAAGAATCCTATATCCTCCTATATAATAAAAGCCTAATATGCAAATTGCTCGACTGGGAGTTCGACCGCTCCAGCACAGAACATGGTGGGCGTTGGTGATGCCACACTGGCAGCGGGCGGCAGTGGAGGGGTGCCGGCCCCATTGGGCCCCGATGAGAGCGGGACCGTGGCAGGATGGTGGAGCAGGTGAGCGGGCGGCACCAGGCCAAGGCAGGTGTGAGTGGGGGCCCAATTGCCCCGACGGTCGCCCCACAGAGAGTGACCAGCAGCAGAAGTGGGGGGGCGGGGCCGCTGCCCAGCTCCCAGGCACTGAGGGAGCCGGGTGGAGGTCCCAGCCCCGACCGATCGCCCTGCAGACCAACCAGTGGCCTGCAGGCCCTGATCTCCCAATTGGGCCTGGGCCCGGGCTGGGACTGGGAACTGGGGGTGGGTGGTGGCGACCAACCTCCCGTGGTGCCCAGGCAGGGAGGCCGTGACCTCTCACCGGCTACCTGGGGGTAGGGGTGACGGAGATGGAGGTGCGCTGAGTCTGCCAAGCTCGCTCTCACTTCCCCTGCTAACCTCCCCCGGGATGTTAGGGCTCACGTGCCAGGAAAGCACCTGCGCTCAGGTGCCGGACCTGCGCGACCTTTTCCGGGTGAGCCGGTCACAGCTGCCAGGACCCCAGGGGCTGGACCCGCAGGGGCCGGTCTGGCTCTCCGTGGGTTCGTGCAGGAGCGGGTCTGCAAGGCCGGCCAGGAGAGCATGCACTGCCCTCTCGGCTTCCATGCAGTGTCACTGGGCCACCCAGAGGCCCACGCTGCGCCCTGGCAGTGTCTGGCCCGCGCTTACTGCATCTCTGCGAGGGGACTCGGGCACCATGACTCAGGCGGAGGGGGCTGTGCTGGGGCCCAAGGGCCCAGGTGCTGCCAAGGGCCCAGAGGTCAGCTGGGACCTGCCCTTCCACACTGGATGCTCACGCTTCTATCGCCGGCCAGGCCTAGGGACCACACCCGTGCACGAATTTCATGCACTGGGCCTCTAGTGTAATATATGAAGCCCTGGCCGGTATGGCTCAGTTTGTTGAGTGTAGTCCCGTGCACCGAGTGATCACCAGTTCAATTCCTGGTTGGGGCACATGCCCAGGTTTTGGGCTTGATCCTCGGTAGGGGACATGCAGGAGGCAGCCTAAGATGTTTCTTTCTCCCCTTCTTCCTTCCTCTCTCTCTAAAATTAATAAAAACATATTTAATAAAATGAATGTAGTATATGACTACCCATATGTTCCATCATACAGCTTCAAATTATATCACCTGATATTCAATCTAGTTTTGTCTTGTCCCTTCCACATTTATTCTCCTCTATAATTTTGAAACAAATCTTACATGTATTATTTCATCCATAAATATCTTAGTATATAAAGACAAGAACCCTTTTTTGTTGCTATTGTTAATCCTCACCCAAGGATATTTTTTCCATTGCTTTTTAGAGAGAGTGGAAGGGAGGGAGGGATCGGGGAGAGAAACAACTATTCATGTCTGTGTTTGTATAAATAATTTATCTGAATCAGGATCCAAAGTAAAGTTCACACTACAGTAGGACGATAGTTCTTTTAAGTCTCTGAATCTGTAGGTTCCTCCTCCATAAAAATTTCCCCCCTTATTGTTTTAGTTGTTGAAGAAACCAGGCAGTTCATTCTTTTTGTTTGTTTGTTTTGTTTTTGTTAATCCTCATCAGAGGATATTTTTCCCTTTGTTTTTGTTTTGTTTTGTTCTTTGTTTTTAAGAGCGATTGGAAGGGAAGGGGTGGGGGGGGAGGGAGAGAAACATCAATGTGATGGAGACATATTGACGTTTGCTTCCTGCATGTGCCCTGACTGGGATGAAACCTGTAACCTAGGTAATGCCCTTGACTGGAAATTGAACCCACAACCCTTCTGTGCGCAGGCCGACGCCCCCACCAGAGTCACACCTGCCAGGGCAATATAATTCGTTCTTTACCCTCATGCAGTTTCTCACTGTCTGGATGTTGCTGGTTATATCCCTGTAAAGTCGTAATGTGTTTTTATCTGTGTTTTCTGTACATTTGGATTGGTGTATGCTTGTGATATGCTGCTGGATTCATCTTGCTAACATTCTATTTAGGATGTATGTATATTATAAAACACTTTTTTTTTTTTTTTAGTGTGTTTTCTCTAAGGTTTTAGTATTAAGGTAATGCTAAGTGATTGATAAGCCTTCCTTTTTTTTTTCTTTTAGGAAGTAATTTGTATAATTTTGGAAGGAAATATCCACCAATAACTATCTTATGTTTTTATAGAGAATCTGTATCTGATTTTCAGGAATAAATAGTTTTACACTTATTTTATTGAAATGATATAATCTTGATATGAAAACCTGATAAAAAAGTAGCACAAACTGATCATTTGTATGTAAAAATTCAAAATAATGGCCATCAGATCATTTAAAGGATGCAACATGGTGAAGTTGGGTTTATAACTCCTTAAATATTGCTTCAACCCATCCACCTTTTACAAGTTTTTATCTGTGTTGCCACTACCATCAGTTCTTTTCTGTTGGCCTCTCTGCCTCCACTTGTGTTTCCCTAAAATTCCTTTTTCATATTGTATTTTCTTTAAAATACAGATGTGATCATGATGTTCTTACAAGTTTGTATAGAGCAACAACTGTGGACCAGTTGTAAGCACGAGAGGACACCTGCCCTCATCGAAAGTATAGTCTAGTAGGAGAAATAGATGATCAAATCATGAATATGCATTATAGATACAGGGGTGGGCAAAAGTAGGTTTGCAGTTTTGAATGCAAAACAGCCTCTTATACCAGAGGCCCGGTGCACGAAATTCGTGCACGGAGGGGAGTTGTCCCTCAGCCTAGCCTGTACCCTCTTCAATCTGGGACCCCTCGAGGGATGTCCGACTGCCCGTTTAGGCCCGGGATCGGGCCTAAACGGGCAGTCGGACATCCCTCTCACAATCCAGGACTGCTGGCTCCCAGCTGCTTGCCTGCCTGCCTTCCTGATTGCCCCTAACCGCTTCTGCCTGACAGCCTGATCACCCCCTAACCAATCCGCTGCCAGCCTGTTTGCCCCCAACTTCCCTCCTCTGCCGGCCTGGTCACTCCTAACTGCCCTCTCCTACAGGGTTGATCACCTCCAACTGTCCTCCCTTGCAGGCTTGGTTCCTCTCAACTGCCCTCCCTTGCAGGCTTGGTCCTTCCCTTGCAGGCCTGATCCTTCTCAACTGCCCTCCCTTGCAGGCCAGGTGCCTCCCAACTGCCCTCTCCTGCTGGCCATCTGTGGTGGCCATCTTGTGTCCACATGGGGGCAGGATCTTTGACCACATGGGGGCAGCTATATTGTGTGTTGCAGTGATGATCAATCTGCATATTACTCTTTATTAGATAGGATAGAGGCCTGGTACAGGGGTGGGGGCCAGCTGGTTTGCCCTGAAGGGCGTCCCGGATCAGGTGGGGGTTCCCTTGGGGTGTGGGGCGGCCTGAGCGAGGGGCCTGTGGTGGTTTGCAGGCCGGCCACGCCCCCTGGCAACCCAAGCAGAGGCCCTGGTATCTGGAATTTATTTTCCTTCTTTAATTGAAACTTTGTAGCCTGGAGTGGAGCCAAGCCTGGGGCTCCCTCTGAGGCCGGCAGCCATTTCTGTTGGGGTTATAATTGAAACTTTGTTGCCTTAAGCAGGTGAGCCCGGCCAGGGTGTGCGGAAAGCTTTGCTTCCCCTGTTGCTGGCGGCAACCCTGGCCTGCTCTCTCAAGCTCCATTCTGCCGCCATTTGTTTGAATTTGTTTACCTTCTATAATTGAAACTTTGTAGCTTGAGTGGAGGCTTAGGCCTGGCAAGGGCAGGCGGAAAGCTTGGCTTCCTCTGTTACCTAGGAAACCTTGCTCTCTGTGGCTGTAGCCATCTTGGTTTGGGTTAATTTGCATACTTGCTCTGATTGGATGGTGGGCATGGCTTGTGGGTGTGTCGGAGGTGAGGTCAATTTGCATATTTGTCTATTATTAGATAGGATCATTAATTATTGTATTATTTTCCATATGAACAACTGTAAACCTACTTTTGCCCCCCTGCATGCATGAATAAATAAATAATGAACATATATATTATCCTATATAATAAAAGCGTAATATGCAAATCGATCGAACGATGGAATGACTGGTTGGCGGTGGTGGGCGGAGCCGGCGAGCAGGCGGCACCAGGCCAGCCAAGGCGCTTGCCAGCGGGCAGAGGGAGGGGATGGCGACTGGGGGGTGGGGAGGCGCTGGCAGCAGAGGAGGGTTGATCAGGGGTTGGGGCCAGCCAGTTGCCTCCTGCAGAGGAAGGTCAGACTGGCCCGCTCCCCACAGAGCAAGCCTAAGCCGTCAGTCCAACATCCCCTGAGGGCTCCCGGACTGCAAGAGGGCACAGGCCAGGCTGAGGGGGACCCCCTCCCCCACCCGGTGCACTGGGCCTCTTGTATAGTAATAATTTTATGTTCATATATGTTAATTAAACCCCATAGAAGTGAGCTGAAGGAAAGCAGTCATGGCTATAGAAAAGAAGATAACAGAAACCTGATCTAAACTAACGTTTAGGGAAGTGTCTGTTGAAGAAGTGATATGAGATGAAAGCCAAAAAAATGAGTATTAGATGAGGCAGAATAAGAGAAGGCCACTCCATCAGAGTGCACATGCAAAGGCCCTGTGGCAGGAGAGGGCACAGCATATATCAGAAGCTGGAAGAAAAGAGTGTGCCTATAGAGCAGGGATCCTTGGAGAACTAGTGTGAGGTGAGCTGGAGATTAGCAAGGCCAGACCATACAGAGGCTGAAGGCCACGTGAAGGGGTTTTTTGGCCTGTGGCCCTTGGGAAGTTATTGCTGGGTTTTAATCAGAGTTAAAAATAGGTCAAAGAACTGTATATTCTTGGATAATAATTACTTAAAAAGAAATCTACAGTCATATTGGTTTTCACCGGGAAAGGTAATTATTTAGATAAGTGTTAGGTTTCTAAAAATAGATAATCGCCTGTTGTGCCACATATTCCTGTGCTTAACAATCTAAATTCTTATCATATCGTTTGCTCCTTGAAGGTACGGTACATCGTAAGGACACTGCATTTTAATTAAGGGACTAGATGAGAAATGAAAACCCTGCGATCATAAAAAGCCTTGATAATGATACAGTGAAAGATTAGGGAAATATTTATGTAGGAATTGCTATCATATATTTCTCAGGTTATTCAGTAATGAAAACCAGCTGACAAAGGGAAATAGTTTTGATCAAAATGATTATTGGGGGAAAGCTTTTTAAGCAGCTTGTCATGTGAAGGGCTTCTGAATTTATTTTTTCTAACTTGTTTCTCTTTCTTTGCCTTTGTAGGAGAGTAGTTATTTTGATGGAGTTAGAGGTTTTGAAATCAGCGGAAGCAGTTGGAGCAAAGATTGGCAATCCAGTGCCCTATAATGAAGGTAAAATGCTTTTTATAGGTTGTAGCACTCCAATGAATACCTCTCTGTAGATCTGGAATTCTACCTTTTGGATTCAGTTTGATTTGTTAGTCTTAATAAAACTAGTGATTTGGGGGCCTGGGACCCAGGTTCTTTCCGTTTCGTTCAGGACTGAAGAAATGATGATAAGATTCCATAAAGGAAAAATCTCTCCTCTGTTTTTCTCATTACTCAACACTCACATTTCCAGCACTTCAGTGACTAGATGTAGGGAGGGTTTCCCCGCACTAACCAGTTCTTGAATTCTCTGTGGACACCCGCTGGGAGTCCTAGAATTTGATTCAGTTCAGTTCTGATACTACCTGCTTGGAGTTAGCATCAGATCCCACAGGCTGACGGCTCAGCCCCACAGGACTGCTTCCTCCAGAATAGCTGTACCAGACAGATTCTGCCCGTGCAGCTGTAGTTTAGGTTGGGAGATAGGTTACTGGTGCTTCCTATGCTTGCCATTTTCCCAGTGGTTATCTTTTTATTTTTTATTTACTTACTGATATTAGAGAGAAAGGGGGAGAGAGGGAAGCATTGGTTTGTTGTTCCACTTATTAATGCATTCATTGGTTGCTTCTTGTATGTGCCCTGCCGGGGGATTAAGCCCACATCCTTGGTGTATTGGGATGATGCTCTAACCATCCGAATCACCTGGCCAGGGCAACAGTGATTATATATATATATATAATATATATTTTTTATTTTATTATTATTATTTTTTAAATATGTTTTTATTGCTTTTAGAGAGAGAGGGAGAGTGAGGAAGAGAGAGAAACATTGATTGGCTGACTCCTGCATGTCTCCTACTGGGGATCGAGCCCGAAACCCAGGCATGTGCCCCAACGGGAATTGAACCGGTGACCTCTTGGTTCATGGATTGACACTCAACCACTTTGCCACACTGGCTGGGCAGTGGTTATCTCTTGATAATGATTTTCATGTTCTTGTGAAAATATGTAGAAAAACATTAAGTTAGAAACATTCAATGACTTTAATTTTTAATTTTTTAAAAATATTTCTTTATTAATTTCAGAGAGGAAGGGAGAAGGAGAGAGAGACAGAAACATCAATGATGAGAGAGAATCATTGATGAGCTGCCTCCTGCACACCCCCCACCGGGGATCAAGCCTGCAACCCAGGCATGTGCCCTTGGCCAGAATCGAACCTGGGACCCTTCAGTCCGCAGGCTGACACTCTATCCACTGAGCCAAGCTGGCTAGGGCCATTCTATGACTTTAAATAAGAGAGGCAATAATAGGTCTAGAAAAGGCAAAAAATCTTCAATCATTGTGCTTCTAAAAGGAGAAGGTTTGTCTGCTCTACCACCAAGTCTAATAAAAATAAACACATGAAGAGGAAAAAGAAACCTCTAAAATTGGTTGCCTAAAGGGGTTAGCGGTGGATAGGAACAGTGTGGCAGGAGGCAGGGGTAGGAGTAAGATTTCTCTGAATACTTAATTTGTAGTTTTAACTTGAAGCATGTAACTATAATCTATTCAACAATTAATGTTTTCTTTTAAAAGCTATCTGAATATCTTAATTTATTTCCATTTTTAAAAATTATATGTTTTAATGAATGCATATGTACAAAAAAGCCAGGATACTATGTACACTATCTTGTCTTGAAAAAAAAAAATCCTCTACCTGAGGACATTTTCATTGATTTTGAGAGAGAGGGGAAGGAGGGAGACAGAGAGAGAGAGAGAGAGAGAGAGAAACATCAATTTCTTGCCTCTTGCATGTGCCCGGACTGTGGCCAAGGATGAAACCCACAACCTAGGTATGTGCCCTGACTGGGAATCAAACCCGGGACCTTTTGGTGTATGGATGACAGTCCTATCGACTGAGCCACACTAGCCAGGGCTATTTTTTATTCTGCTTTTTAAAAAAACTTTCAGCTTAAAGATAGTTCCATATGTATATACACTTGGAGATCTTCCTCTTTTTAAAAAAATATATTTTTATTTATTTCAGAGAGGAAGGGAATGGGAGAGACAGAAACATCAATGATGAATGAGAGAGAATCATTGATCAGTCGGCTGCCTCCAGCACACCCCACACTGGGCATCGAGCCCGCAACCTGGGCATGTGTCCTGACCAGGAATTGAACCACGATCCCCTGGTGCATAGGTCTACGCTCAACCACCAAGCCACGCCAGCTGGATCCTTTTTTTTTTTTTTTTAATGATTATAGAGTGTTTTGTTGTGTGGCTGCTCCATAATATAACTAGCCCTTTATTGATGGATACTTGAGTTGTTTTTCTATTGTTACAATACTACTGCAATGAATAACTTTGTACATATGCAGGTCTATGGGCAGATGGGGTTTTATTGCCAGAAGTGAGATTGCTGGATCAGTGGGTAAATGCATCTGTGGTAGAAAGGTAGTAGGTATGGTTGGAGTCCCCTCCATGGAATGGTATCATTTTGCGTTCCCACCAGCAAGGCATGAAAATATTGGTTTCTTCGCAAGTGTGTGAAGAAGCTATGTGAACATTAATAACATCCTCTCTTGTTAAAGTTCTGAATATTTGCCAATCTGATAGGTGAAAACTGGCTTCTCCATGTAGGTAAGCTGTATTCTGAGCAAGGTGAGCATCCCTTTAAACACTTACGGGCCTTTTATTTCTTGTGAACTAACTTTTGAATTACTTATTTGTCTCTTTTTTTTTCTCAATTTCTAAGAGTTCTTTAAAAAGTGTGTGGGGGAGGGTGGCAAGTATGGCTCCGTGGTTGAGCATTGACCCATGAACCAGAAGGTTAGGGTTTGATTCCCGGTCAGGGCAAATGCCTGGGTTGCAGGCTTGATCCTCAGTAGGGGGCATGCAGGATGCAGCCAATCGATGATTCTCTCTCCCTCTGCCTTCCTTTCTCTGAAACCAACTAAAACAACAACAACAAAAACATACTTAAAAGTAGAGGGAAATCAATCCATTTTCTCTGATAAGAGTTACAAAGTCTTTTTTATTCTGCTTATGGTGTTTTTGCTGTGCAGCTGTGTTTTTGTTTTTAGAAGTTGAATTTTCCAATTATTTTATTATGACTTTGGGATTTGAAGCTGTAGTTAGTAAGGTCTTCCTCGCTCCAAAGTTAAGACATTCACCCATGTTTTATTCTAGTACCTGCAAGATTTTATTTTTTACATTTAAATAATTTATCCTGCTTTTGTCTTACCATTGTGGTTTCTTGGTTTGCAGTGTTTGGGGCTTCACTTTCACATAATTTAGAAGTTGTGGATTTTCTTAGTTCCCTAGTTTCATTAAAGATGTAGTCTGTATACGGGTGTTTGGGTCTGGTGTGGGTATTTATTCTCTTCGTTGCTCTATGTAATTTTTAGGAGAAGTGGGCAGATTTGGGACTAGGTCATTACCATGCTTCTTCCAGAAATGGAACCTCTAGATTTGATTTGATTTTTTATTCCTCACCTAAGGACATGCTGAGAGAGAGAGAAACATCAACCCTTCCATAGGCTCCCCGACTAGGGATCAATCCTGCAACCCAGGTGTGTGCCCTGACCAGGAGTTGGCTTATTTTACTCTCAGCTTTTAGGAAGGCCAGCATTTCTCAGCATCTCCAGGAAATCTTTGGATGCTGTAGAGATGAGGGAGAGATGGTGGTGCCCAATGTTATCACCTTTGGCCAGATTTCTAATGTTTTTTTATGTTGTATTTAATTGAGTGATTGTTTGGACATTTTGTGTTTCAAGGGCAAAAGCATTTGGAATAAAGATAAAGGGTTAAAGGTTAATTACTGTTTGGGGTTAGAACTATAGAACTGTGGGAAAAACGCCTTTGTTTCAGTATCCAGTTCCACTGGTCCTTCCCTTTCTTCAGGATCTGTTTAAGTGCAGGAGGATGAGAAAATTTTTCTGTTTAGGGTTATTTGCTATTGAATGTCTTTGTAACTATGGCAGGTCAGTAACGGGTGTTACTTGGGCCGTGATAGAAATGGCTTTGTTACAATGATTGCTACCAGTTTCACAGAAATGTTTGCTAATGGTCCATCGTGAGAGCAAGGGAACTGCTATTAGAGGCTAGAGAACTGAAGTTAGGTGTGTATCCTCCCAGCACCTAACCCAGAACCTGTGACATATCGGGTGATCCGTCAAATGATTGACTAACTCCAGCCCAGAAATAGCCAGAGGAATTCCAAAATGTGCACTGAAATTGTTCTATGGTGCTAGTACTAACTACATCAAATAAATACTTATACGATTTTCAAAATGTAGAGAAATGAAACTTCAAACACAATTCATATTTCTTACAATACTGGATTGGGTGATTTTAAATCTCTCATATTAACCACTATATATTTTTGTCAATATGTATATTAGTTCTATGTACCTACACTATTTCTAGCTGTAATATTTTACTTAGACTTAAATTTCTTACATGATACTTCATAGTATTACTTATTATTACTTGTTGGATTTTTTTTTTTTCCAGCCCAATTCTGTCTGTTTTTGCCAGCAGGAAATTATAACTATTGGATTGACTCTTTATATTCTTTGTGCCTGTTGTTAAGAAAGCACTTGTTAGTAGAAATTGAGTTTTTGTCACTCTGTGTACTCCATCGTGTGTTACCTAATTTTTATCTGCTGGTGGCTCACTTACCATTATAATGATAATAAAAGTGACAGACCCTGGTCGGTTTGGCTCAGTGGATAGAGGGTTGGCCCCAGGTCTGAAGGGTCCTGGGTTTGATTCCTTTCAAGGGCAAGGACTTCAGTTGCAGGCTTGGTCCCTGGCCCTGGTCAAGGCATGTGTGTGAGGCAAACAATTGATGTGTCTTTCTCACATTGGTGTTTTTCTCTCTTGCTCACTGTCTTTCCCCCTCTCTTCCACTTTCTCTAAAAATCAATGGAAAAATATTCTTGGGTGAGGATTAACAATAACAACAAAAAGATAGGTGTGAGTGCATCTATCTAACTTGAGGAGCTAGAGTCTACTTTAAAAAAAAAAATATATATATATATATACATATATATATATATATATGTAATTTTTTTTTTTTTATTGATTTCAGAGAGAAAAGGGGAGAGAGAGAGATCATTGATTGGCTGCCTTCTGCATGCCCCCTACTGGGAATCGAGCCCGCAACCTGGGCTTGTGCCCTTGACTGTAATCAAACCTGGGACCCTTCAGTCTGCAGGCCGACACTCTATTCATTGAGCCAAACCAGCTAGGGCTAGAGTCTACTTTTAAATATTTTATTGATTTTTTTACAGAGAGGAAGGGAGAGGGGATAGAGAGTTAGAAACATCAATGAGAGAGAAACATCGATCAGCTGCCTCCTGCACAGCCCCTACTGGGGATGTGCCCACAACCAAGGTACATGCCCTTGACCGGAATCGAACCTGGGACCCTTCAGTCCGCAGGCCGACGCTCTATCCACTGAGCCAAACCGGTTAGGGCTGGAGTCTACTTTTAAATATCCCATTTTCCTCCTTGGGTCAGAGCCAGTTACATGAAGCCAGCATAGAGCAAAAGAGTCTACGAATTACAATCTTGATCCTTCTTACTGAAATGGTTTGGTTTGCAGGTGGCACAACACAGAAGATTATCCGAAGTTGAGTCTCTGCATTTCTGTTTTGGGGTATAATTTTAAATTTTTAGAAAGATTTTAATTTAGCTGTAGGCTAATGTCTTTCAGGTCTGTGGTCAGTGGCTGTGTTGCAGTGCGTTAAATTGAAGAGCAATTGTTGCTGTTTAGGATGCACCAGGACCCTTGTCATCCATTTACTTTGAGGCTGTCCCTTGTGTCCTGTGCCAGATTTGCAAATGTAGTCCAAAGCAGGAGTTGATGATTGCTCTGATAAGTACATTAGTAGCTTTTCCCAGCCACCAGATATTAGGGTTATTAGTTATGTTCTATGTAATTAGAATTTTAGCTGCCAGATTGGTTGCTTACAATTAAAAATGAACTGCATAGTGAAGCAGATGGATCTAATCAGATAAACCTGGGTTCAAGATGACATTTTGCCTCTTCCTAGCTCTGTGACTTTGGGCAAGTTACTTGACCTCTGAAAGCCAGTTTTCTCATCTGTTAAATGGGTATAATAATACTATCTATATCATAGAGTTAAAGATTAAATGGCACAATGCATTTAATTTTGTACCTGGTGCATAGTAAGCACTCAAAATATGGTAGCTATTATCAAATGCCTACTTTCTCTCTCTAAAAAATCAATAATCACTTAAAAACAAACAAGTAAAAATTGTTGTGAAGCATACATAACAAAATTTATACCATAACCATTTTTTAAATCCTCACCGAAGGATATTTTTTCATTGGTATGTGTGAGAGAGAGATTGATGCAAGAGAGAAACATCAATCGGTTGCCTCCTGTTTATGCCCTGACTGAGACCCTGTGGTACACAGGATGATGCTCCAACCAACTCAACTAAGGCACACGGGCCAGGGCACCTTCGCCACCTTTTAAGTGTACAGTTTAGTGGCATTTAAGTACATTCTCGTTGTTAGGCAGCCATCCCCACTTCAGAACTCCTTCGTCATCCCAAATTGAAAATCTCTACCCGTGAAACAGTCACTCCCCATTTTCCACTCCATTGTTCTACTTTCTTTCTCTGAATTTGACTACTCTAGGTGCCTCATAAAAGTTGGTTACTTTTTTTTTTTAATATATTTTATTGATTCTTTACAGAGAGGAAGGAAGAGGGATAGAGAATTAGAAACATCGATCAGCTGCCTCCTGCACACCCCCTACTGGGGATGTGCCCGCAACCAAGGCCGACGCTCTATCCACTGAGCCAAACCGGTTTTGGCAAAAGTTGGTTACTTTTAAAAATATATATTTTTTATTGATTTCACAGAGGAAGGGAGAGGGAGAGAGAGAGAGAAACATCAATGGTGATAGAGAACCATGGATCCGTTGCCTCCACGCCCCCTATGGGGATTGAGCCCACAACCCGGGCATGTGCCCTTTACTGAAATTGAACCTGGGACCCTTCAGTCCGCAGGCTGATGCTATATCTACTGAACCAAACTGGCTAGGGCAAGGCTGGTTATGTTTTTTGTTTTTTGTATTTTTAATTTAAATTTTTTATTGTTTAAAGTATTACATGAGTCTCCTTTTTCCCCCATTGACCTCTCCCCAGCTGCTCCCACCCCCCAGCACATGACCTTACCCCCCTACTGTCTGTGTCTATTGGTTATGCTCATATGCATGCATACAGATCCTTTGGTTGATCTCTTATGGTTACGTTTTGATAGAAACTAAAAGGTAAGCGATCAGCATGGTCCCATGACCATGGTCTGTTTAATAAGATATTTGAAGAAGCAGGCATGGTAATGAGAAGAGGACTTGAGAGTTTGTACATAGTTGAGAGTGGAAGAGAGAGAAGAACTAGGGTGCAGTGGAGCAGGGCTTTGTGTATTTTTATGGTAACATCTTTGCATGTTTAAATCTTTCCCTTCTTTTTAATAGTATATTTCATGAAGCGAAGCGGGTGGGGGGGGGCGGGGGGCGGGGAGGATGCATTCTCTCCCCCTCCCCCTAGCCTCCCATTAGCTCCTAATGTTATTTACTGAGCAACTCATGTTTTTCCCACTGATTTAAAAAAAAAAAAAGGTTCACTGTAGAATCTCAAAATGTTCCTTCATAAGACACATTATCAAAGAAGAGCAGTTCTCCATTCAATTTCTGTGACACTTTGTAAATTCAGAGATAGTGGAAAAGCGAACAGTATTATCAAGAATCCCCTTTCTATGTAAATAAGGACAATTTTTCTCTCCGTAGGAAGAAGTAAAGAATAAACAATTCTGTTTAACCTTTTTAATTTTATGCTAAATTAATTTTACTCTAATGGCACAGCTCACTCTCATTTAGTTGTCCCAGTGAAGAGTAGTATTGGCAGGAGGAAATGACATCAGTGTGTAATGTGCCCGTCTGAGTGAGGGCCTGGAGACCGAGACACAGGAGTAAGCCCAGCGATGGGAGAAGGCCGAGGCGAGGCGGCAGGAGGGGCGCTGGTCGGCTGTGCTCACCGTTTGGTTCTGAGGGCTCTCGAGGAAATTTTTTTTGAGCTACACTTGTGTGCTGCAAGCACTCTTGGTGAGCAGCCCAGATTAGGTTGACTTGTACTTTTAGTGCCAATTAGGCAAGTCAAATTCCATAAATCTCTCTCTTTTTTTTCCATTAGGTGTATTTTGCTATTTTAACATTTTCAACTTCATAAACATTTGTAGGAAGGATGCGGGCATTTCTTATTTTCTGCTTGAGAGACATGTTCATCTCCCCTCCTTTCCTTTTAATCTTCCTGTTCCCTTGACATACCTGCTTCTGAACTCCGCTGGCATCTCTGCCTGCTGTGACCGTTCTCCAGCACTTCATGGTACCCGAACCTCTTTCAACTCTTCATTTTCCACCGCTGTCAGTTGCAAAATAAGGCGGCTTTGTTTGGGAGGGAAGGGGTAGAATTCTTTCTGAATGTCTGCTTTCCTTTGAAGCTGGAGCACTTCAGAGACAATTGAACTGCTTTTAGGTTTTCCCTACCACCCAGCCTTTTCTTCTAATAGAGCCTGCCGTGAACACAGAGTTCTGTTGATGACATCGATTTGTTGCTATGGAAATAGTGGCATTGTCACAGATTCAGCCCAGTGACTTTACCTCAGGTTCATGCGAGAGAAATGGGCAAGGCTTTAGGGGAGAACCTCATTAAAACCGAAAGCTATCAATTATAAGCAGGTGAAAGGTAAATGGAGCCAAGCTTTTATGTAATGAAAACAAAAGTGAACCGCCTAGCAAATTCACTGCATGCTTCTGCCTGCCCCAGCATGAATTCTGAACCATGAGAGTCTTGGACAAAATCAGAACATTCAGATTTTGTCAGAGTATTTCTTCTACTTAAGTTTAAATCTTCAAACCCAAATTATTTGCACCAAAACGATCTTTCTCTTTTGATCCTCAGGACATGGGCAGCAGCAGGTAGTTCCTTCTCCAGTCTCAGCAACCAGTCCACCAAGCAGCAAGCCCCAGCCACAGAATGGGAGCTCGGGAATGGGTAAGACCCGCCCCAGGAGGCTACGTGCTGATGATAAGTGTCAGACTTTTGAATAATGTTTTGAAATTCAATCTGGGACTAGAGGGAATGTTCAGAATGCCATCCGTGACAAAGAATAAGTCCAATTCTTATTACAACGTATATGATTGAAAAAATGATTAAAGATAGTATTTTAAAGATACTTAATATGCCATTTTTTATCGGTATGATAGATGGTTCTCTGTTAATAGTATGTCTGGTAGTTTCTCACATCTTGGAGTTTTACACCCTCTTGACTTTGTGAATTTACATAGCTTTTAAATTCTAGCCTTTTAACTATCTAGGATCGGCTTATTAAATGTGGCTTGTCTCTCTCCAAGTTTCCCATGTAGGGCTCTTGAGTATTTATCTTAGCTTGAAGGCAGTGTCATTTATATTGGTCGTAGATTTGCTTCTCAGTCTTATGGGTGAGAAATGGTTTCTTCTTTTAACTTTCTCCGCAGCTGGTCCCCAGAGGCTGTGTGATGGAATCATTTTGGTTCCTCCTGGCCTTGACTTCAGGAACCACCATTGAAAATGATGATTTGTAGAATTTAGTTGGATTCCTCTTTAGAGGCGCTTTTTTTCTGTACTGCTTCACATACACCAAATCCTCTCCTCTCAGCTGGTTTCTATTGTTCAATGCTAAGAGTCTAAAAAAGGCAAAGTTAGCACATCAGTGATGTTTCTATGAAACTGTCAAGACATGTGACTTTTCCCCCATTGGTCTTGATGTTTTTATCTACCTTACAAAATCTATCTACCTACTTTCTATCTCTCTATAAGTGCATCTATTCATACACAATTCTCAAATTATCTACTGTTAAAGGGCAGTGGTAGGATAAATGATCTAAAATCCTATCTAATAATAGAGTAACATATAAATTACCATCACTCCGCTACGCCCACGATTGGGCGGCGAGAGGCTGGGGGGCGGGACTCGGGGTGGCCTATCTGGCCATTGAGAGGCACGGATCTGCTGCCACTGAGGGGGCCTACCCTGCTGTTGAGAGGCGCAGGGAGCGGGACTCCCGCCCCCTGTGCCTCTCAACGGCCAGATCCGCGGCCCTGCCGAGGACACCCAGCTGCGCTTCTCAACGGCAGGGTAGCCAGGTGTCCACGGCAGCCCCCCTCAGCGGCCGTTGAGAGGCGCAGGGTAGCCCCCCTCAGCGGCCGCGGACCATCAGAAGTGGGGAAGCTGGGTGCCTGTCTGCTCCGGTACCAGGCCTTTCAGAAGCCTCCGGCTCGGCGGAGGCTTCTGAAAGGCCTGGTGCACCAGCGGACAGGCACCCACCTCCACAGCAAAAAGCGAAAGCGTGTAGGGGACCCTACACGTGCATGATTCAATCATGCACTGGGCTTCTAGTGGTAAATAACTGCCCAGCCGGTGTGGTTCAGTGGTTGAGTGTCGACCGTGAACCAGGAGGTCATGATGGTTCTCTCTCATCATTGATGTTTCTCTCTCTCCCTCTCTCTCTGAAATCTATAAAAAAAAAATAAATCTATTTTAAAAATAAACAAATAAATGGTAAATAACCAAAAAGTCACTTCCTTTTGCCGAAATACAGATAGGAGTATGTTATTCTTATCTCTCCTCCCACAGACTTATTTTTCTCTGTTGTCTGTCTTTGGCTTACATTAATATTTAATTTTTAAAATCTGTTCTCTAAACACACATCAGCTGGGTGGTAAAAGAAAAAAAGACTGGAAATGTTTTGAGGGGAAGCTACCGGCATGAAAACGGGATGTGTTTGTGTATTTTACATAATTGTATATTATGTGTTAGGTAGATATACATACATACATATTCTACAAAGCACATGTGCTTCTTTGCATAATCATTGTTGTGTATGTAGCCCTCTCTCAATTCTGCAGTTAGAATAGAACATTTTAAAATCTGGGACCGTCTCTGTATATTTTTTTACTAAGTGCTACAAATACCTAGAATAGCCTGCTGTGGAAACTCAGTAAGTGCTGAATAATGGTAGATTTATACTTCTAGCCAAATTCCATTATGAAGAAATGTTTTGATATAGAAGATATGAAATCATTGGACTAAAATATATTTTCTGAATTTGGAGGTTGAAGCTTTACAGAAACAGTGTGCAAAGGAGTTCATGTGCTTATAAGCTTTAATTACCTATTCTTTTCCCGTGGGGGCAGCTTCGTGGGCTTGGACTGAGGAGGCAGAAGGGATCCTGGTGGCCGGCCACCTACTTGTCCTGGACCAACAACTGATTCTTGCCCTTTGCTCCCAACTAAACCCAGCCCCATAAACTGTTCTGCACTGGTCAGTCCTGGAGACCAGTGGGGGATTGGGAGTTTTCTGGGGGTGTTTTGAGGTGATATAATTGTGACAGGCATCCTTCACATTGGATGGTTCATCCACTATGACCCTTAATTCCTAGCCTTTCTTTTTGCTCTTTTTCTTATGCAGCTAGTGACTTCCATCAGTTTTACCAGTCAAGGAGGTTGATTTTTTTTTTTTTTTCTGACCCATGATCTTGCCCACTGATACACGAGAAAAGTTTAAGAAGGGTAGATCAGGGTCTGGGTTCATTACCATCATTATCTTGACCTCGGGATTTAAGTCAGCAAATAGACAGTGAACTTCTGTGGGCCCAGTCCTCTCTCTGAATTGTTTTTTTAGCCTCTTGTTTTGGTCTCTGTTTGATTTCCATATCTCTTGTTTGCTCAAAAGGAAAAACTTTATGCCTCTTGTTTTGTTACGATTTCACCAGTGACACCTCAGTAATTGAGAGTTAATTTAAATAGAATAATGATTGTCCTTCTTTTTGTTTTTCAAGGGTCCACTGTACCTAAGGCTTATGGTGCTGCAAAGATATTTGGAAAAACTGGAGGTACCAGCCTAGTGAACAGTTCCGGGGGATCACAGGCCAAAGTGGTACCCATTGCCAGCCTCACCCCTTACCAATCCAAGTGAGTTACTCCGTAGAATAACTTCAGAATGTACTTACAGAACAGTAGAAGAGGCCCCAGACAGTTTGGCTCAGTGGATAAAGCTTCAGCCTGTGGACTAAAGGGAGTCCCAGGTTCGATTCCAGTCAGGGGCATGTACCTTGGTTGTAGGCTCCTCCCCTGACCTGGGCCCTGGTCAGGATGTGTGCAGAAGGCATCCAATTGATGTGTTTCTCTCACATCAATGTTTCTCTGTCTTTCCCTCTCTCTTCCACTCTCCCTAAAAATCAATGGAAAAATATCCTTGGATTAACAAAACACAAAAACAGGATAAGAGGTTATTATGGGCTTTTGTCTTATTTATGAGTGAACTGCTACCACACATAAAATAGGTTTCCTCTCCCCCCCCACCTTTTTTTCCTGAGGGCAGGAGGGTACAAATTGTTGCAACCTTGAACACTCTTATCAGACAAGAATGGCCTAAAGAGCAGTCTGCCATAGCATATTGGGCTTCATTCATTTTGAAATTTAAAATATTTAATGCTTTAAGAATCATTTGATAGCCTGGCTGATGTGGCTCAGTGGTTGAGCATCGGCCCATGAATCAAGAGGTCACTGATTCAATTCCCAGTCAGGGCACATGCCTGGGCTGCAGGCTTGATCTCCGATAGGGGGCATGTAGGAGGCAGCGACTGATGTTTCTCTGTCATTGATGTTTCTATCTCTCTACCCCCCTCCCTTCCTCTCTATAAAATCAATTAAGAAAATTTTTTTTTAGGTAGACATGTCTCATAGTCTTGTGAGTAAAACTAAGTATTTGTTCTAATTCAGAAGGTGTTTATCTTCTCATCATATAAACAGCCGACTTTTAGTCTAAAAAACGTTACCCTGATATCGTTGGCTAAAAGAATCTGTTCTATTTGTATTAACCACATTAACATACCCTGAAGAGACGTGTCTTTAATATTACTTTGTTCCATTAAAAATTAATTTTAGCAGTTGCATTCTTCAGTTCTTTGCAGTGCAGGGGAGATATGTTTCCCTGTGAAATTACAAGTAGAGAAACTGGTGTACCCCACGCCCACGTGCAGGATGGGCACCAGGACTGCATGTCGGATCTCGTGCCTCCTGTTTCAGTGGCTTCTGAGTTCATGCTGCTTCCGTGTGTTTTGCTTTGGTGACTTACCAACACCACGTTCCATAGCCTTGTATTCTCTTCAGTGTGTGTGAGAAATGAGACAGAAGCTTGACACCAGCTGTATCGGTTCCCATAATGAAAATAGTGGCAAAATATAATTGCTGGGATTACTGTGTTTTCCAGCTTCAAACCTTTCATTAAGGGGATATTGTTGCCTTGGTGATGCTTTTTTGGAGAAGGGAGAGAGTTTATAAATTTACTTATTTGATAGAAGAATGAGTTAGTGTTAAATCACCTGTATGTTTTACTATTTGCTTGTTCTACAAACTGTCAAACCTTTGTGTCATCTTTGGGTTTAATTAGGTAGATTAAAATACAGCTTATATTGAAGAAATGGAGTATGTAAAAGATAAGAAAGGCTATAGGAAGATGTTAGGGAACCTTTCAGATCTTTCCCAAGTAAGACTTGGAATCCTAATGTACTCCGTTTGATTTTTTAGGTGGACTATTTGTGCTCGCGTTACCAACAAAAGTCAGATCCGGACCTGGAGCAACTCCCGAGGGGAAGGGAAGCTTTTCTCTCTAGAACTAGTCGATGAGAGTGTGAGTATCTGTCAAGCAGTGGTCTGCTCCGAGGAACAGAAGCTCGCCTCTGTGCAGCCCTCTGGGGTGAAAAACCATAGTAGGCCAAAAAGAGCCATAATTGTTGTTTTTCCTCTTTTGTAGTCTCTGAGGGCAAAGGTCATAAATAAAATCCGTGACCTTAAACGGAAGCATTTGTAGCAGTGAAAATTAGCTTGCTAAGTGTATGAGTGGCCTCCTGGCGGGGCAGGAGAAAGCAGAGGTGCTCTGTCTGACTTGCCGGCAGGCTTAGTTGAAGCTATAGGAGGTGATGTGTGCTCGGGAGCAAAGTGGAGCTTTGAGTCACAGTGAAAGGCACGCAGTAGCCATGGTGATAAGCGAATGGTTTTGTGGGAGATGGATTCTGACTATTCAGACTACATGGATTCCTTAAACATGACCATGATGAGGAGACAAAAAATCCAAGTTGTGAAATCTTTACAGTCTTCTGTCCATTAGTTTCGTTTATACTTCCTGATACTGTATGTACTTGAAGCATTCTTTTTTGTTTGTTTTGTTAATCTTCCCCCGAGGGTATTTTTCCATTGACTTTTTAGAGAGAGTGGAAGAGAGAGGGAAAGAGAGAAATATTGATGTGAAAGAAACATCGATTGGTTGCCTCCTGCATGCGCCCCACCAGGGCCCAGGCTGGGGAGGAACCTGCAACCAAGGTACGTGCCCTTGACCGAAATCGAACCCGGGACCTTTTGTTCCACAGGCCGAAGCTCTATCCGACTAGGGCTGAAGCATTCTTTTCAAACAGATTTCCTATTTGTTCAAGCCTCTCTAAGAGCAGGTACAAAATAGGTAGGTAGTTTGTGTTTTTGTTTTTGGAAGATGGGATGACACCCCAAATATACTGTTGACTGTGAATCAATATCAGAATTTAATTTTTTATCGAATTATTGGCCTATTCTGTCAGTTGGCAAAAGTTCCAGCCATTTTTTATCCATCTGTAGCATTTGGACTGATGAAAAGCAAAAGTGAAAATCAAGTCACGAGCAACTTAAAAACATGTTTTACTGTAACATTTTTGGCAATGACTCCTGAATATGGACTAATTCCTTGCTTAGTGTGAATGCGAGGGAAGCTGGTGAGTCATTGTGGCTCAGCCTACCTCCCGTGGGCTTCGGCGTGTCACTCAGTGTTCAGACTTGTTTTATTTTTGTTGTCAGAATATCCAACTCACCATTGGGTTAGTTGGTTGTTTTTTTTATTTCCTTTTTTTAGGTTTCTAACTTGAGGTTGATAAAGCGTGATAACAGTATTGGCTGGCTAAGCTTACATTGTTTCATGTGGTTAATAACTTGAATATGTGACTGTAGGACGTGTGTTTCCTTAAAGGTGTCATTTGACACTAAAGTACCCTGATCACGGCAGAACTTGCTGACCACCACAATTCTAACCTCTTGCATGCGTCCACAGGGTGAAATCAGAGCTACTGCTTTCAATGAGCAAGTGGACAAGTTCTTTCCCCTCATTGACGTGAACAAGGTATGTAGTGCTGAGTCCAGAACGGAAACAGTCGAGGATGAGGGATCTCCCACCCCTCAGAGAGCTGTGTGGCGGTAAAGGGTCTATACGTCTGATTTGATGGACTGTCCCATGTTCCGTGGCTTGGGCTCTTGCAGGTCTATTATTTCACTAAAGGCACTCTGAAGATTGCCAACAAACAGTTCTCAGCCGTTAAAAACGACTATGAGATGACCTTCAATAATGAGACTTCTGTTATGCCCTGCGAAGACGGTCATAATTTACCCACAGTTCAGTTTGATTTCACAAAGATCGATGACCTCGAGAACAAACCCAAGGACTCCCTCATCGGTAAGCCTGTGTCTGAGCGCAGAGAGAGTGGTGTTTATCACATAGGGGAGGCGGGAGGCTTACCTGCTTGCTGTCACCCTTTGGTCCTGCCGTCCTGGGAGTCTTGACCATCTCCAGCTAAAACACTGTGCCTGTGTTTTAGACATAATTGGGATCTGCAAGAGCTATGAAGATGCCATTAAAATCACAGTGAAGTCCAACAACCGAGAAGTTTCTAAGAGAAATATCTATTTGATGGACATGTCAGGGAAAGTGGTATCCGCTACTCTGTGGGGAGAAGATGTAAGTACTTGTGTTGAGCAGTCAGAGCACGTGCAGAAGGGGGTGACTTGTCCTGGAGACCTTCCTAATGAAGGATCGGGCTATCCACGGACTGTTGGAAATCCGTCATTTGATTTACTTCTGTGAGATTGGAATGGTTTAAGTTTTATATAGTGAAATGCTATTTCTTCTACATTAGCGTTGATGTATCTCTAAGCAGATTCTTGTGTGTGAGGTTACCTTGTATAGATGCCATGTACCATTTATTGCATTCACTCTGCTATTGACTGTTATCCTTGTTTATTATAAAAATATTCTGTGTGTTCTTCCTGCCAGTGACACCTGTTTGTATTTGTTTGGGATTTTTGTTGTGATGCAGGCTGATAAGTTTGATGGTTCTAGACAACCCGTGATGGCTATCAAAGGAGCCAGAGTTTCTGATTTTGGTGGACGGAGCCTCTCTGTACTGTCTTCAAGCACAATCATTTTGAATCCTGACATCCCAGAGGCCTATAAGCTTCGTGGATGGTAAGTGCTATGGGGCCAAACAAGGGGGCTGTTTGAGCCTGAGCTTTGAGAAGAGCTGGTTGTTTCGGTTCTTATGATCAGTGTGTGAGCTGTCTGCCTGCCAGAGGACTTTGTTACTGAACGGAGCAGTGCCTATATTTCTTGGTGGCATTACACCTTCTGAGAGGGTGGCTTTAAAGCCCTTAAACTGACAAACCTGTAATCCCATGACAAACCTGGAGAGTCGGAGGAGGAGGCAATTAGAATGGAAGTGCTGCATGCCGACCCCAATCCTGCCAAAGCAGGATGAGGCCGGGCTTTAGCAGCTGCGTGCTGAAGGCATCTCTCTTTCCTGGGTTTAAAGCCCTGGGCTACCATGTGGGGGGAGAAAGTGCTTTCTTGTTCTGTCCAGTCTTTGGTGCCGATGGCATCTTCTAGTGTGTATTCACTGGACTCTGATAAAGTGCCCGTGAGAACAGTGGGCTTTTGTTGGCGTTTTATTGTTACTCCCAAAGCACTCACGGGAGGAGGGGAGCCTAGTAAAATCTCCTTGCTGTATCTAGCTTTTTGGTGTTAAACTCTGCCTCAGAAGAGCACTTCACACTGAAACACGGTATGCAGGATTGTTGTGGTCAGGGAGAACACGTAAGCTTGAGCTTAAATAATTTGTCTGGCTGTAGCCACGGGGAGGGGGTCGGTTTCCAGCTGTTCTAGTGCTTCAGGAACTAAAGAATTAGCTCACATTGCATACTCCCTGCTTTTGTTTGGTGTCTAATGTGAACCAGTAGTACTCATTTGAATAGTTTCATGAAACATCGACTGGAGTGTCCATGTCACTTAAGCCAGCCTCGTGAGTGTGGGCCACATGTCTCTGTATTGAACTGTTCTGGTAGCTGGCATTGTATTCTAAGACAGGGGCCTCTTGGTAGTCTGACCAGAAATAACCACTGCTTTAGATCCTTAGTGCTTTATTTTCTCTCAGGCTCTGGGGCTCGACCCCAGGTTAATGGCATACCCACATTAAGGTCTTTATATTTTGCTTGTCAATAACCGTCATCCCGGTCAACATGAAAAGACATGGCTGTCTCCAAAATAAAATCACTGGACATTGATCTAAGAGGTTCAGTGCACACAATCCACTCGGCAAGGACTGGAGAGGTTTAGATCTTGGTTATAACAATGTGGAATTTTTATTGTAAGAACGGCCGCCTCTCTCCTTGCTCTGTTGACTCCTGATGAGCTGTCTTTGGTGGCAAGTGTCTCCTTGGAGTTTTTGAAATCGTAAACTTGTGTAGCTAGTCGTGGCAAAACAGATTTATGGACCCTGCTGTGCCTCTGTGACGGATTTAGCTGCTTACCTGACAGAATGAGAAGGCAATCTTCTGCAGCTTAGGGCAGCAGCCATGGCAGTGGACGGTCTCTTTCTACGGAGCCTGCTCTGGCTGTGGCGAGCTTGTCGGTATCCTCCCTTTGGATGGCAGTGGCATGTTTTTAACCTCAGGCTCATGCTTCCCTGCCACAAATAGGTTTCTGAGCCACTTCCTCCCGGGTCCCCTTCCCTTCATATTGGCTGGTAATCGATCAAGAAATAGAATCCATTTTAATAATAATTCAATACCAATTAATTTTAACTTTCATATTGGCATAAGTAAAAATCTCACTAAGAAGGCAAATCTATCAGAAAACATAATACCTTCCAGTCAGTTCCTTTGGGTTATGTAATCTTTTGGACTCGGTATCAGGTTTAAAAGCTCTTTCACCAGGGGAACAGTTTTTTGCTACCGTTGCAATATGTTGGCTGTCACTTTCTATACTGATACATTTCAGTGATGGTAAAAATGTAGCTGCGGATGGAGAATGAGCATCAGTGGCCCAAAGAACTAGACCAGAGCTGTAGTTATTGCTTTTCTGTCGCTGATTTTCCAGGTTACTGTTTCTTTGGCCTGGGGCCCTGGGGCCAATGTTGATAGGAAGGCTAATTTAAGAAAAGCTTCCGTGGCGCTTGGGCACTGTCTTTCTTGGCCACTGGGGGGCATCAAAGCAACTGAGATAAAAAGAGGTCATTCCTTTCTTCAGTGGCTGAAGACACAACGAGGAAGACACGCACTGCAGCCCGCGTGACCGTGACCTGTGAACGTTGGGTGGGGGTGATAGCCTGTATGGGGCATAAAGAAATGACTGGCATATTCAGTAACTACATAGCCTGCCGTTTGTTTGTTTCTCAGGTTTGACTCGGAAGGACAAGCCTTAGATGGTGTTTCCATCTCAGATCTAAAGGGTGGAGGAGCAGCAGGAAGCAACACCAACTGGAAAACTTTGTATGAGGTTAAATCGGAGAACCTGGGCCACGGCGACAAGGTAGCCTACATTCCTGCCTTTCTTCACAGAAGCACGTACAGTGTGCAGAGGGGTGCGTTTCCAAATCTGATTCCTGGTACCAGCCGACAGACGTGACTCCAGAGCTCTGGTTCCTGGCTGGGGCTCTGGCCAGAGCGTGGCGTGATGCTTGGGAACCGCTGCCAGGGAGCAGTAGCCGTGCTTCCTCAAGGAATAGGTTGTATCCCTCAGGTCTTGGAGGCAGAAAATGTTAAGAATTCTGACTTAGAGAGTTGTTTAATTCTTAGAGGGACCTTAGCAAAGTGGTCATAACCAAGCTATGCATCACATTATAAACTGCCTTTGGGTCCATATTTCTTTTCCGTGATTGTTCCTGCAGATTGAAATGCCCATATGCCAAGAAGGGAGGTTTTGAGGTTATATATACACCTCCATGGCGCATCGGGCGGGCCTGGTGACAGACATCAGGCAGTTCACCTGTTCTTTCACTGGCTGTAGAGTATCAACCCCTCCTGGGCTGAGAGTCGCCAGTGTCTCTGACAAGAATTGGCTCTAGCATTTGCCTTTAGATGCAGCTTCCCTTTCAGTGTTTGTATAGAATGACCCTTTCCCTTCTTGATCTAAACCTGTATTCTGTCCACGGTTTAATATTTAAATTATTTCTCCTTTATGCTTCCCAGAACAGCAATTCCTGCTTTATTGTCTTCATATTATACAATATGGTTTTTACTCCTCACTGTCTCATTTTGCTGTATTCCCTTATCCATCATTGTCATCAGCTGCAACTTACAATGCACTGTTGTTACACAGCACCTTGAGAGCTAAGCATTAGACAGATCTGTTTGTCTGTTTGGGTTCTCATCACCCAATTTCTCTCTAAGATCTAAAAATAGACAGTCTGTAATAAGAAATCAGACCTAGAGAGTCCCTATTTGCACACAAACTTTCAATTATGCTTTGAATATGGACCTTACTGGAAATACAGAAAAACTTGCCCAGCCAGAGTGGCTCGGTTGGGTGTCATCCAGTGCACCAGAAGGTCACAGTTCAATTCCTGGTCAGGGCATATGCCTGGGTTGCAGGTTTGATCCCCAGTTGGGGAGTATGCATAGGGCAGCCAACGGTGTTTCTCATATCGACCTCTCTCTCTCTCTCTCTCTCTCTCTCTCTCGCTCTCTCGCTCTCTCGCTCTCGCTTTCACTTTCTCTCCCTCTTCCTCTCTCTAAGCATGTTCTCAGATGAGGATTAAAAAAAAAAATTTAGAAATACAGACAAACTCTAGGCATTCTCCTAGGAGACATTACTTTCCTCTTGAGCTTTCTAGAGTGAGGACTCATCCAAGCTCTTTAAACATCCACATGCTTGTTTTGCCTGTTTTGGTCTGAAACATTGGAAAGCCCCAAAATTGCTGATTTGGCTCTGAATTCAGAGTATACCCAGAGGGACCTGTATACCCCCCATAAAGGATCCATCTCATATCCTTTCTATGAGAGTTAAAAGGCAAAACAAAGAACAACAACATAAAGCCCAGCACGTGACTTAGTCCTCGCTACATTTACTTATCAGTGATTTCTCCACTTTGAATGCCCTTGTTCAGTTATTGTTGGGTTCTACTGAATTTGATGACAGACTGGGGCTTGACAGCCAGCCCACAGGCCAAATCCAGCCTGCTATCTGGTGTAAATAATGTTTTGCTGGCACACAGCCACATGTTTTGATTTACATATTGTCTGTGGATGCTTTGCCCACAATAGCAGACTATGACCGAATGGCTTGTGAAGCCTGAAATATTTACTGTGTGGCTTTTTACAGAAAAAGTTTGCCGACCCCTAGCCTAGAAAAGATAAAGGTGACTCTGAGCCCTAGAAATCACTGCTGCTGTGTGTTTTTTGTTTTTTTTTTTGGTTTGTTTAAAAAATATATATATTTATTGATTTCAGAGAGGGAGAGATAGAAACATCAATGATGAGAGAGAATTATTGATTGGCTGCCTCCTGCATGCCCCCCACTGGAGATCGAGCCTGCAACCTGGGCATGTGCCCTTGACCGGAATCGAACCCGGGACCCTTCAGTCCTCAGGCCGATGCTCTCTCCACTGAGCCAAACCACCTAGGGTGACTGCTGTTGTTTTTAATGTGGGGGATGGTTGGATGTAAGTGTACTAGTATTAGGTTTACTGCCTTAGTATTTCCTAGTCTGTTACCTTCGGAGGTCAGGGGAGCAGGAAAGCTAGTCTTTGTGTCTTGAAGTCTTTATCTTTCATATACTCTATTTCTGTTTTAATTAGCTTAGTTTAATTTATAATTAACTCTTTTATTGTTAAGGAATCATATGCTTGGTTTATTATCTTTTTATGGGTTTTGTGGTTAGCACAAGTGATTTGTAAAGCTACACGATGACTTACTCCCTGTAGTCACATTGTGATGAGAAACACTTGCACTTCTGTGTAAGGCCCACCTTGGGCTGCCCCTGAGCCCAGTCCTGAGGTAAGCCTGGTTGCTCAGTGTCTCGTGTCACGATTTTCTCTTGAAGGCAGACTATTTTAGCTCTGTGGCGACAGTGGTGTACCTTCGCAAAGAGAACTCCATGTATCAGGCCTGCCCAACTCCGGACTGCAATAAGAAAGTGATTGATCAACAGAACGGATTATACCGCTGTGAGAAGTGTGACCGCGAATTTCCCAACTTCAAGTACCGCATGATCCTGTCGGTAAGTAGGATGGGTAGATGCGAACCACTTTGGTACTTGAGTCTCTTCCGAGGGCCGGGCGCTGTAGAAACAGCAAAAACGGTCACTCGTGGCAGGAAGCCTGCAGATGAGTGAGTGCTGACGAGCTTGTTGTTCCATAAATACAAAAGCTAGGGCCTTGCCACTGAGCACAGTCCGTCTGCTCCCACGGAAAGCATCTTTTCCTGCCAGAAAGTTGCATTGAGCTCCCCGGCTGATTTCGGTCTGCTGCGCATGTAGTGCAGTTACAGCATGCGTGGCACTTGCCCGCTAACTGTTACGAAGATAAATTAATTTGCAGTGGCACTTCTGGAGAGCGGTAATTATACTCATGCAGCCGGTGCCTATATTTAGTTATTTTTCTTGTGGATAATCTGTTCCTCTTGCCTCAGTAGAGCTGACTTCAGAGGAATGTGACTGCATGCTGATGTGGGATTGTGGCTTCTTTGCATTGTCAGAACTTCTTTAAAGGTTTTAAAAGCCTTTAAAATGAAGGGTGTATGTTTTCTTAAAAGTTATACTAAATGATGATAAAGGAACACACAAAAAAAACAGGCACTCATTTTTCTAGAAGATGATTTGGTGGTAATATATCGGAAGCCTTAAAAATATTTATATTTTCTGATATAGTAAGCACATGGAGGGAATTTCTTCTAAAGAAATAATTGGAGATCTTACATCTCTATAAAGTTGTCTATTGCCCTGTTACTTATTTTGAAAACTTGGATATAATTTAAATGTCCTTCATGGTCTCCTGGTTAATTCCTTTATTGAATATCTATAGAGCAGAATACCATGAAGACGTTAGAATATGCTGTTTGATAGTTTCCACAGTTAAAATACTTGAAAAGCAATGCTAACAGAGCTGTTACATGACATAAATAGCCCTGGCTGGTTTGTTCAGTGGTTAGAGTGGCCACAGGTTTGATTCCGGTCAAGGACACGTACCTGGGTTACAGGTTTGATTCCCAGCCCCAGTCAGGTGGTTGAGGGAGGCTACCGGTCAATGTATCCCTCACATCGATATTTCTCTCTTTCTCTCTCTCCCACCCTTCCCTCCCACTCTAAAAAAAAACAAACAAAACCAATGGAAAAAAATAATATCCTCTAGTGAGGATTAACAAGAAACGTACATAAATGTTCAGGCTTTATTACTTAAAAATAGCAAGTTTTAAATGGTATGTTTTATAGTCTTGAGTTACGTAAACCAAGTAGGGGTACAAATACCAGACTGTGAATAATGGTTATTGCTAGTTGATTTTTCTTTTTTCTTAATCTACTAGAGGCCTGGTGCACGGGATTTGTGCACTGGGGGGGGGGGGGGGGGGCATGGCCTGCAGTGATTGGCCTGCTGTGGGAGTGCCACTCATCCTGGTCAGCCAAGTGGCTGTGGACCCGCCCTCTGAGTGGCTGCTCCCTGGTCCAGCATTTTCCATGGAGCCAGAGCACTCGCCTCTCCAGGGGACCTGGCCCAGGGACAATAGCACTGAGAGGCGGCGGAGTAGGCCTCAGTCCCGTGGCGGCCACGAACCCGCCTCCCGGCCTCCGGGGTCAGCTCTGCGAGCCTGGCGTTGGCTGCACTGCATGGCCTGCGGGCGTCCAGAGGAGGCAGCAGGGAGTGAGGAGGAGGAACCTGGGGCGAGGAGGCAACGATCACAGCCTGGGTTCAAACCTGTCGGCCTAGGGTTTGCAGCATGAGCAGCCGCTCATCCCGGTCAGCCGAGGTGGCAGCTCCTGCGTTGAGCATCTGCCCCCTGGTGGTTAGAGCATGTCATAGCGACTGGTTGTCCAGTCGTTCTGATTGTTCCACCATTCGGTCGCTGGGCTTTTATTATATAGGACTAGAGGCCCAGTGCATGATTTAATCATGTACCTGGTGCACCAGCGGGCTGGCTGTCCGCCGGTGCCCCAGGCCTTCCGAAAGCCTCCGGCGCAGCCATGGCACAGACGCTGAGCTCGCGGCGCCAGTGGCGGCGTGAGCTCAGCGTCCTGCTGGCCCAATCAGCTACCCCGGCCACCCTGAGTCCCGCCCCCTGCGCCTCCTGCTGGCCCAATCGTGGGCGTAGCGGAGTGATGGTAATTTACATATTACCATTTTATTATGTAGGATACTAGAGGCCCGGTGCACGAAATTTGTGCACTCGGTGGGGGGCGGGGAGGTCCCTCAGCCTGGCCTGTACCTTCTCACAGTTTGGGAGCCCTAGGGGGATGTCCAACTGATGTCCGACTGTTGGCTTTAGGTGGGGAGTGCTGCTGTGGAGGTGGGAGAGGCTCCTGCCACCGCCACTGTGCTCGCCAGCCATGAGCCCGGCTTCTGGTTGAGTGGCGCTCCCCCTCCTGCATTGAGTGCCTGCCCCCTGGTGGTCAGTGCACGTCATAGTGACCAGTCCTTCTGCCGTTTGGTCTATTTGCATATTAGTCTTTTATTATATAGGATTATATAGGATATATTTTTATTGATTTTAGAGAGGAAGGGAGAGGGAGATAGAAACATCAATTATGAGAGAGAATCATTGATCAGCTGTCTCCTTCATGCCCCCTACTGGGAATCGAGGCCACAACCTGGGCTTGTGCCCTTGACCAGAATCAGACCTGGGACCCTTCAGTCCACAGGCTGACGCTCTATCCACTAAGCCAAACCAGCTAGGGCTGGTTAATTTTTCTTTATAATTTTTTGCATTTTTCTTTTTTTCCCCCCTTGCAGTGAATACTCTTATAATAGGAAATTTTTTAAAAAACCTTTTTAGATAAAAAATAAGGCATTCCAGCCCTGGCAATTGTGGCTCAGTTGGTTAAACATCAACCTGTACACCCAAAGGTCATCAGTTTGATTCCCGGTCAGGGCACATACCCAGGTTGTGGGTTCAATCACGGGTTGTGGTGCGTGTGGGAGGCAACCAATTGATGTTTCTTTTTTCTCTTCTCTTCTCTTCTCTTAAAAAAAAAAAAATTAGTAAAAATATATATTTTTTAAAAGTAAGGCAATCCATCATCCTTTCAATATTCTAATTGCCCCTTAAAATGTTAATTCAGGAGGAAAGTTATATGTTTAAAATTCTTATAGTCTGTAAACTACATACTTCAGTTGAACTGAAATGAAGGAAATTGTTTCATATAGTTTGTTTCATTAGCCTTTCTATTAGAAGCTTCTTCTAAGTGGAGTCTCTGGCATCTGGTTTATCTGGTTTCACATGACACTTACCCCTGTACCTGTTGTTGATGTTCTCACCCTGGAAAGTGGGTGCCCTTTGCCTCTAGGAGGAGAGCATGGGGTGAACTGTAGGTGTGAGCCCCAGTCTGTGATATGCCCTTATATGTCTGAGTGTTTTATCTTCTTGTTTCCTTATTTTTCATCATAACTTGATATATTAGCCCATGTATGTGCAAAGTGAATATGTAAAATCATCAAAATGATACCTTTATTAAAAAAATTTTGCTCTCATTTTCGTTTCCTTTTAAATTTTTATTTATTGATTTGAGAGAGAGAGAGAGAGAGGCGCATTGATTTGTTGTTCCACTTAATTACACATTCATTGGTTGATTCTTGTATGTGCCCTGACCCGGGATCAAATCCGAAACCTTCGTGTATTTGGACTACTCTCTGAGCTACCAAGCAGGGCCCTTTTCCCTTTTAGCAACTGGATTCTTTGTGACCCACTTTCTTCCTCGACTCCCCTCTTTAATTTTACACCATGGTCCAACTGGAGACACTTGATTGCTCCTTTCTGTTGCTAGGTAAATCTGGTGACTGACCATACATAGGCCCTTAGCTCAGGCTTTTACATTGTCTGGGTGCTCAGCAGTGACTGAGCTGCCCCATGGAGCGCCTCCTACTGACTGAAGGTTGTGCAGTTTAAAATGCGGGGAGCCTGCCCTGACTCATTGGAAGCTTATTCAACCCTTTAGTCCAGAGGCATCGCAGCTGGAGGGGAGCTGAGTCCAGGGTGCCTGGATTCTGCGTCTGAAGGACAGTTTGGGTCGGACTGTATCTGCATTGAGGCCTGAATCCACACATCCATAGCATATCGTATTTGTGCTGTGATAGAGACTTACATTTTAGTGTGTGTGTGTGTGTGTGTGTGTGTGTGTGTGTGTGTGTTTATTGATTATGGAGAGGGAGGGAGAGAGAGAGAGAGAAAACATTGATGTGAGAGAGAGACATCGATCGGTTGCCTCCCAAATGCACCTGGACCGAACCGGTGACCTTTCAGTACACGGGAGGATGCTCAACCAGCAGAGCCATGCCGGCCAGGGCCACACTTACATTTTAAACTCTTTTTGAATGATACTTTTTACATTCTCTGGCAAGAATATAATATACACGGTGGTAATAGTTTTCTCCCTGGTGATTATTTTAATGAGTGGAAAAAGTTAATCTCTGAATGTGTCTCCCTTCTATGATTTCTTTGCCGAAATAATAGAGTTGTATTTTGTAGGTAAATATTGCCGATTATCAAGAGAATCAGTGGGTCACTTGTTTCCAGGAGTCTGCAGAGGCCATCCTCGGACAAAGCACTGCTTACCTTGGAGAGTTAAAGGAGAAGGTCAGCCACGTCTTCTGTCATCACTGCAATAGTTCCTGTGCTGGAACGTGGCTCTTGAATATTGTGTTTGTTTCTTTTGGGTGTTGTGTACAGTTTCTCAGTCTGATGATCATTTGAGGTGCTCATCTGATTTTATCTATTGTTGTCCATCTTGGGTTTGCTAACAATGGGGTGATGGAGTCACATAGACAAGCGTGCCTCAAAGCAGCACTGTTTCTCCTGTTAGGTTAGCACACCAGAGGCGGTGTGCTTGTGGTCACCTGAGACATGGAAGGTATCTTCTGAAATACAAGTGTGCCTTTCAGCGTAATAAACACCTTCCTGAAAAGTCAAGTCACATCCTGGTTTAAAATCACAGCTACGGTACTTGCTGTTTTAAGTGATCAGATGCGATTTTTTTTAATGCAGTAACTTTCTTTCATACATTAACTTTATCCATTTCACTTTTATAAATTTGAATTTTTACATTTTAGGTTTATTTAGTGCAGGGAACAGATTACTAATTATGTTAAACTTAGGAAAGATATTTGCTCAAAACGTGTAAAAAAAAACCCAATAAGACTATTTTCTGGGTCACAAATTGGCATCTAGCTATTGATTCCCCCTCCCCGCCATTTCCACAAAGTCCATTAAAATTCTTGGAAAAGCATAGGAAAGGGATTTGACATTTGTTTGGTGTGTTTTTTGTACTCTTTTTCTGTGCCTCTGCCCCACGACTTTTTAAAATTTTGTCCCTGAGGTCCCTGGAAGAAATCCCAACAAGCCCTTTGTAGAAATAACTGGGGTTGACTGTAAAGTATGATGGTCTCTCTTATCTGTTTTGCCTGGCCCTCTATTTTCATATCAGATTTCAAGGCTCCAAGCAGCCTCTCAGGGTTTTTTATGAGCTTATTACATTTGACTGTTTTTACTGCTGGTGAATGAGGACATCGAGGAACTCTTCCCTCAGGACCTGGGATATTCCTGGAGCATGCGCTCCATGCTTTCCCTGATGTTGGAAGAATAATGGCCTCTGGTATAATTTTCTGAAGGTGTAACACACTGTTTTATTTACATATCTGAAAGCCCAGAGGATTGTTTTGTGTGTGAAGTAACCTTTACACCAGAGTTTACGAAACAAAGCCATTTTCATGTTCCATGTGGCTTGCCAAGATAACACTTAGCTGATCTAAACTATTAATTTAATAGTTACTAGAGGCCCGATCCACGAAATTCGTGCAGGAGGCTTGGCCCCCGCTGCTGCTGCTGCTGCTGCTGCTACCTCGGGCCCGGCCCCTGACACCGTGGCGGCTTAGTCTGGAAGGACATCTGGTCTAATTAGCATATTATGCTTTTATTATTATAGATTGTAAATTTATTTTATGTATATGTAAAATGCTTTCTCTAGTCCCGCTGTTAACCAGACTTTTTTTTTTTTACAAAGAAGTTTAATCAAATAGTATTTGAGGGGCAAGAGAAAGAGGGAAAGGGCTGCATTTTTAGGCTTTCCTCAACCTTGCCCACTTTACCATCCTCTTCACCTGCTCATCAAATCAGTAGTTGAAAATACAGAGGTTGAAATAGTATGTAGGATAACTTGAACCTCTTTCTGAATGTTTGTTTTAATCTCAATTTATAAGGAAGATGCTGGGCCTCAGATCTATTCCATCATAAACTTTAGAAGTATTTCCATTTATTTATTATAGTAAAATACACATAAAATTAATCATTTTAATCATTTTTAAGTTGTACAGCTTATTAAGTGCATTTGCATTGTTGTACGACCATCACCACCATCTAGCCCCAGAACTTTTCATCTCCCCAAACTGAAATTCTGTTCCCATCAAACACTGGTTCCCCTTTCCCACCTGAACCTACCCCCCCACCACCATTCTGTTTTCTGTCTTTATGAAATTGAATACTCTAGATAAAAGTATTTTAATTTTAAATACAATCCTACTTAAATAGATTTATATAATGAATTGTTATCTGTAGATTAGTCATTCCTGAGTAATTTCAAATGACTAGGGTGATAATTTTCTCAGAGATTTTTCTTAAAGTCTTTTTAAAACTCTAATAGATATTATCAGATGGTTCAGTAGTGTTCAAGCCTAAAGTTTTCTATTTCTTTTCGCAGAATGAGCAGGCGTTTGAGGAAATTTTCCAGAATGCCAACTTTCGGTCTTTCGTGTTCAAGATCAGAGTCAAACTGGAGACCTACAATGTAAGTAAGGTCACCGGGCTGCAGAAGGGTTAGCGTGGGAAACTTCTGTGTGCCACCCACATGTCTCGGTGTCAGCTCATTGCTTGCTGTGTGCCGACCTAAGCTAAGCACCCTGCGTGGGGCACTCATAGAGTCATCTTAACACGGAGGTACCATGATCATCCCCGTGGTAAGATGAGGCAATGGACTTAGAGATTAAGTCCCCTGTCCAGTGTGGGGCGTCTAGGGGGGAAATGCTATATGGCCTTTTCAGTTAAAACCTGGGCCTTTTTGTTGGTATGCTGACCAAGAATGGTAATATGTCTAGTGGGTTCGCATCTTCCACAAGGTTTGGGTTCTGAAGTCGGTATATGAAACAAAGACCATATGTAGTTAAAATTACCTACAACATCATATAGTTGTATAGTCAGAATACGATAGCATGTGTTAAGCATTTACTTTCTTTCTTTTTGTTTTTGTTTTTTTTAAATATATTTTATTGATTTTTTACAGAGAGGAAGGGAGAGGGACAGAGAGCCAGAAACATCTATGAGAGAGAAACATCGATCAGCTGCCTCTTGCACCGCGCCCCCCCCCCCTCCACTGGGGATGTGCCCACAACCAAGGCACATGCCCTTGACCGGAATCGAACCTGGGCCCACTCAGTCCGCAAGCCGACGCTCTATCCCAGTGATGGCGAACCTATGACACGTGTGTCAGCACTGACACGCGTAGCCATTTTTGATGATGCCGATGATGAAACATTTGCTGCTCCTGAGGATGAAACATTTGCGAAATAATGTTTTTTCCTCAAAGTGACACACTACCCGAGTTATGCTCAGTTTTTTGGTGAAGTTTGACACACCAAGCTCAAAAGGTTGCCCATCACTGCTCTATCCACTGAGCCAAACCAGTCAGGGCAAGCATTTACTTTCTGACAGATACTGTTCTTCACCTTTTCTTTCCATAGATCATCTCACTAGATCCTGACAGTAACCCTATATGTAGGAACGATTGTTATCTCCATTTTACCAATGAAAAATGTTGCCTACAGAAAATAAGTAACTTGCCTAAAGTCATATCCTAATGAGTGGCAGAGCTACGATTCCAGCCCAGGCAGTCCACGTTCAGAGCTTTGCTCTTAACCATGCCTAGAAATGTGACTGTGTTGAGTAATTACTGAGCACACTGAAGTGTGGGGGCCCTGGAGCTAGACTCTGCCACCTTTGTGGGCATCACCCCGTTCTGCCTCTAAAGGGACTGTTCCATTCTAATGGGTCCGGGGAGAACTCAGAACATCTCTACTTGTTTCAGGGTTAACACGTTCCATTTTGTTATTAGACCTCCATCTTCCTACCTGGTGGTAGATGTGTTTGTTCTTATGAGCATTAAATGAGATAGGGAGCCAGGCGTCTGTGATAGGATGTCTGAGTGAGGTGGGGTCAGGAGGGATTGGAGGGTTACGCAGTCCCTTCCTGGTGAGGACGGGGAAGCTGAAGTGCAGGGAGCTGCCTCTCCGGCCGAGCTGAGATGAGACCTAACCCAGGGCTCCCTCCTCTGCCACAGGTGCTTTTCGTTCACACCACACTCAGCTTTCAGAACTCGCTGTGTGGCTTTAGGCAAGTGACTGGCCTTCTCTGAGTTCTTTACCCCTCTATAAAGAGAATACATTGAACTTGACAAGCCCTCTAAGGTCCATCCCGTGTGGATCCAAGGTTTCTGAATTCTGGGAAGTGTTTGGGAGCGTGAGGAAAGGATGAGAGGGCCTGTGTTGCAGGGAGGCCTCTGTCCACTCTCCCAGCCCCTGGAAGTCTGGACTCGGCTCTCACGGTTTTTCCTTTATTGGAATGGCGGACCTCTGGATCCAGCCTGTCTGTGTTTCCTCCTGCTGGGATCATTGAAACCGTTGAAGCAAAGGTGGTTATCACCACAGCTCCATGCCACGGGCTCCCCTTTGTTCACAAACTGCTTTTCTCTTCTCAAAGGATGAGTCTCGCATTAAGGCCACTGTGATGGACGTGAAGCCGGTGGACTACAGAGAATACAGCAGAAGGTTGATCATGAACATCAGGAGAAATGCAGCAATGTGAGGAGAGCCGTGCTGATGGGGCCGAAGTTTGGAAATAGAGTCGAAATGAAATTGATTTCTTCTCACCCCCCGTGCGACGATTTCACATTAGCTTCTCAGTGGCTAGAGCCTCTTTATGGTGGACTAAGCAATTTCCTCTTTTATGTGCATCTCAAAACCCATTGGTAGGCAAGGGAAAACATGCTCAGATGGCCGGGGTGTAGCGGTCAGAGCGAAGGGTCGGCTGGCGGGCAGTGTAGTACCAGCCTCTCCCTCTTCAGGCTTTTGTCCTTTTTATTGAGACTTCATTATCTTCAAGCAGGAATTATGTCACATGTAATTGACCCTAATTCTGCAGACAGTGAAGTAAATTGTAGAACTGGAGCTTCTGCTCCCCCAGTGGGGACACCTTCACAGCTGGGTTCCTTCCCGGGAGGGAGCGTGAGGGGTGGTTGTGTGGAACCTGGGTGTTTAGTAAGCGCGTCTTCTTCCCAGAATTCAGAGGCCCTCCTTGCAGAGGTGCCACGTCGTTAATGCCCGGAATGGCAATAGGGTAGAATTATTAATCAAAGGCCTATCTCCTATATCTGAAGAATATCCTTCCTCCAGGGCTTAATAGACCAAGTCAGATGGGTCTGATATTAATCAAAATTGTCTCTTCTGAGAAAGGCTGATAAGCATTGACTTGCCGTCCCCTAGGGGCATCCAGGCACCTACAAAGCTTTGCTTTCGTTTTCACTTCAATTAATATTGCATTTCGGAAGGTGAACACACAACTTCTTTCTACCTGTACATGTTTCTTGCATTTGTGTTTCATTTCTTGATTTAAACTGTGTTAAATAGGTAGTATTTTACTTTGCTTTAATAAACAGTGTATTTGCTTGTGAATCCTACTTTCTCTGAATGCAGAGGGTTCTTGTAACTAGAAAGCAGTTAATTAGCCTTCCTAATAAATGTTCACTGGGGGGAGACGTTAACTCATTGCAAACTCGAAGATTAGTCCAAGGCGCGGAGATCATTCTTCCTAAGGTTTGCAACCCTGAAATGCATCTTTAAAAGAATGAAAACACTAAAAACAAAAAGCCATTGTACCCAAGAATGCCGATGATAAGACACTTTGGGGTTTTATTGATGTTTACACAGCAGTCTAACACCAACCAGGCTTTGAAATGTGCACAGACAGTGAGCCGGTAAGAAAACAGTAATTACGCTGCTGGGCTTTTCCGTCAGCAAGAGCATGCCTGCTCTGTGTGTTCCTAATCATACTAATTACCTGTCTGGTGGCTGCAGCCCACCGCTTGGCAGTGGCTGCACATCCCTCCCCAGGTACCCAGGCAGCGCTGCAGTCGGCCTAGAGGTCGGACCTGGGTTTTGAATTGGGCAAGCCGCGGGTGGAGGCCCTCTGTGGAGCTTTAGTGATGGACGTCCGGTCTGTTTCATCCTTAGCTGTCCTCTTAGGAGGAACCAGCGGCTCCAGGCAGGATGGCTCCCCGGTTCAGAACAGACAGAGGGTCTTTTTCTCGGCCCGCTAATTGTTTAGGCACATTCTAGTCTCAGAAGATGGTCATGGGCTGCACTTGATTCTCTGGCCGAGGCCTCGACAATTTTTGTTGAAGTTCTTTTCTGTCTGACCTGGCTTATAAAGCGCTGGCTAGAAAATTAAGTCTCGAGCACTGTTCTGGATGGACAAATTGTGGGTTGGAAGTGATAAACTAGCTTCCATTCCAGTGACCAGTCTTTGATACATACCACTCCCATCATTCCCCCCCGCACCCCCCCCCACACACACACACACACTTCTGTCTGCTGGCCATGTTGCCCTGACATATCTCAAGAGAGTACCAGTCACCGTGTGTTCTCAGTGACTGTGATGAAACCAGCGTTTCTACATGGATGTGATGAGAAATCCACCAGGTTGTTCTGGGGGTGGGCGGCTCCCTCTGGGGAGGGTGGTTAGCAGGTTTTCCTACTAAAAATCAGATCACTGGTAGAGGAGCATCAGAAATTGGCTCCACTGTTATGCTTTTAAGAGAGCGAGGTCCCTGAGGGTTGCCTAAATAGATTCTGGCCCACAGTTCTTAGAATTGTCTTGGATATAGTTTACTCTAAAGGCTGTTCATGTTGTTCTATTTCTCATCTTTCACTTAGAGATCGATGCTTATTTTGCGTACACCATGACATCAGCGTTAAGCAATTAGGGAAGAAATCTAATCATTTCGCCTTTATTTTAAATGGTTCTTGGATTCCCTCCAGTCTCATTGTGAAGGAGGCAGGAAAAAAAGTCTAAGGGTAATAATCTGATTTCTGTCCATATTTTTAGTGTTTTATGCTTCCCATTAAAGCCTTGCTAATCTCTCGTGTGCTGTCCTGACTTTTTGGAACTGCAGGGTCAAAAATTTCCCCTCCCCTTGCTTCTTTTCCCCCCCTGAGTGGCCTGTCTTCGAAAAGGATAAATAATATTGATCGTGGTATTTAATACACCAATGAAACCCATGGCTATTGACTACATAATTAATATACTGTCTAAAAGTGAAGTTTGGCAGCCCAGTATGTAAAGGTTTATATTGACTTGTGTTTCTTTGGCGATATGCCTTACAAGGTTTTATTTATAGAAAAAAACAGGTTGTTCAGTCTCTTTTCACTTGTTAGAAGGCCGCTGCTTGCCTGGTAGATTGATTGTTTCCTTATCTCAGAGAGGATTTCTTCCCCACCCCCACCCCTGCCATCTTTTTATGTGGTTGGTTAGCTCTTAGATTTATAACCCACTCTGTTGGTAGAGTTCTGGCTTTTATAAACATTTTTACTGAGAGTGTGTGTGTGTGTGTGTGTGTGTGTGTCCTATATAATAAAAGCCCAGCAACCATAACGGCAGAACAACTGCTCGACCAGTCACTTTGAGGTGCACTGACCACCTCTCGCCCAGCAGGCTCCGATCGCCGATGGCGAACCGGGACCCCGGGTGGGTGGCAGCGGGGGGCGGGGCCAGCTGCTGGCAGCCAGGGAAGATGGCCCTGATGGCAGGCTAGGCCTAGGGACCGTACCTGCACACGATTTCATGCTCTGGGCCTCTAGTGTGTGTGTGAATATATATATTTGTTGTTAATCTTCATCCAAGGATATTTTTCCATTGATTTTTAGAGAGAGTGGAAGGGACGGGGAGAGACAGAGGGAAACAATGTGAGAGAGACACATCGATTAGTTCCCTCCTGCGCGCGCCCCTATCTGGGGCCACAGATCAAGCCTACAACTGCAGTACATGTCCTTGACTGGAATCGAGCCCAGGACCCTTCCGTCCTAGGGCCAGTGCTCTATCCACTGAGCCAAATCGGCTAAGGCAAGTAAATTCTTTTATAAAGCCAATGTTAAATATTGTTAAAGAAAAAAGGAGCCCTAGCCAGTTTGGCTCAGTGGATAGAGTGTCAGCCTACAGACTGAAGGATCCCAGGTTCAATTCTGGTCAAGGGCATGTGCTGGGGTTGCAGGCTCTATCCCAGGAGGCAGCCGATCAATGGTCCTCTCTCATCATTGATGTTTCTTTCTTTCTCTCTCTCTCTCTCTCTCTCTCTCTCTCTCTCTCTCTCTCCCCCCTCCTTCCCTCTCTCCCTCCCTCACTCCCTCCCTCCCTCCCTCCCTCCCTGAAATCAATAAAAATATATTTAAAATAAAAAGATACACACTTGTTGCCCTAGCTGGTTTGGCTCAGTGGATAGATCGTCAGCCTGAGGACTGAAGGGTCCCGGGTTCGATTCCTGTCAAGGGCACATGCTGTAGGAGGCAGCCGATCAATGATTCTCTCTCATCATTGATGTTTCTATCTTTCTCTCCCTCTTCCTTCCTCTCTGAAATCAATAAATATATATATATATATATTTTTAAAAAAGATACACACTGTTTAAAAAAGGAAAAAAAGATAAAGGAATAGGGACTATTTGGATCATTATTTCTTATGCAAGTAATTTGTGTTCATTGTAGAAAAATAACCTGCAGAGAAGAACAACTTTACCCATAATTCCACCCGTCAGCAAGAATCACTTGTATATCTGACTACTTTTTACTAAGCATACTTTACTCGTAGCATGGACATTCTATTTCAATAAAAATAGAGCTGCACAATTTGAGTTGGTATTTGGCTATATGGATGTGTAAATTTATTGAGCCAATTCACTTTCGCTGGATGCTTATACTTTCTGATTGTTATCCTAAGCACTCAGCCTTTGATGGGCCCGAGCATGTATCCTTTGTGGGGCTGTGAAAATGTATGCCTTCTTTTCTTGTTCTCTTAGGTTCCCTGGTTGCTTTTCCTTTGCCTTAGTCTGGTGATAACTCCTGTAACCTGTATAACATGAGGGGCTGGCAGGTACTTTGAGCAGGTCCTAGGGTCCTCTGGAGCAAAAGCAGATAGACTGATGTAGGGAGGAGAGGGGAGAAACGGCTGTGGGGCCATCGTGATTCATTCCACCTACCACACGAGGGGGTGGTATCTGCAAAGAGGCCCAGGCCCCCCGCCCCTCCTGTTTTCTGCTAGTGCGGCAGAAATGGCCTCTTGACTTGCTTTAGAAATCAACCTGATTCTTTACCTACATCCATTCGTCAATGATTATGAAATCTCTTATTTACATTTGTGATGGTGGGTTTTTGTTGAGTCGTTGAGAAAAAGGATGTAGCACTTGTCTTCACGGGCTGCCTGTTGCACCCTCTGTGTAGGTGATTTTAAAGCCAGATTCCTTGCCCCCAAGAACTGTGGTCTATCTGGAGCAAGGCTTGGAGCTAAGTAGCAATATCACAAGTCAAATTAAAATCCAATAAGCGGGGAGATCACTGGAGACCAGCGTCGCCAGGAAAGATTTCCCAAAGAACTGGGTGATGTGAAACACGCACACGTTGTAGCCTTCATGTAGGTCAAGGGCTGTCTGGTAATGCTCGCCCTGTATCCGGCCCTGGCACAGGAAGCTGTGCAGGTGCCATGGGAGTTAGGTAGACTTGCCAGTGAACTTGTGGGTGTACTTGAGACTTCAAACCAGCCCCCTGGCCATTTTTACAACCTTCCAGCTTCTCCAGGCTCTTAGTGGCTGTCACCTCGCACCCACTGCTTAGCTGTTGATAAATCTGGAAACACAGGGTTTTGAAGAAAACAATCTTTTTTTTTTTTTTCCCCCAAGCCTTGAATATAGTCCCCCTGAAAAACTTAATGCCACCTGCCTCGGGAGAAATATTTATATCCAGTTCCAAAGAAACCATGTAAACTTTTAATAATTGTGAGCCATTCTTATGAAATCATCCCTGCTCCCGAGTGTATTGCCCAGGTGGTAATTGGAAGTTTGTGCTGTCATTATAAATGACAGCTTCCGCAGATAACGTTCCTGGAGCTTGTAAAATGCAGATAACTCGGCCTATATTTAACTGGTGTGTGGTGCCGCTTCCTCTGGGTGGTTAGGTAACCGGCCGAGGGGCTGGCGCCCGGGAAAGCGGGGGACTCGCTGCGGGGAGCAGCCGCTTTGTGCTCACAAATGCTGTCCCCGCCCCGAAACGGAGTCAGAACAACCTGGACTTTGGAAAAAATAAGCCCCAATTGGACTCTCATCTCTCCCCGCGCAGTTGACACTGCTGTTCATGTTGAAGTTTATTTATATCTTCAGTCAGCCATGGCGCAGAGGTCACTTCTGTTGGCCTAAAATTTTAGAGCTTCTGTGTTTGCCCATCTCCCCGGCGCTGGGCTTGGAATGCAGAGCTGGCCTTGTGTGGACGCTTCTCTGCCTCCGTGGCACCCCTGCTCCCACCTCTACCCCATCTCCTTCTCCACTATTTACTTAAAATTCCAATAGCTTTCCAAGGTGCATCGCTGTAAATGAGCTCTCCTCCTCTAATGGGCTCTCTCCAGGCAGCAAACCTTCCATAAAGGAGCCACTAATTAAGCAGAAAACGGTTTGTCTTGCTTAGCCACGATCCATGAATCTAGCAGTCAATTTAGAAGATGGCAACATCCTTCTTTATAGCTGTGATTTTAATAATATCCTTTTGTCTTTCAGGCAGCGTGTAGGGTGTGGTGTGTGTTGAGGGGAGAGGGAGCGGGAGGGTGGCGGGGGGATCGGTTCCTGCTGCCTTCCTCTCCATCTTTAAGAGGAAAATTAGTTTCCGTGGACTTTTATTTGTATGAAAACCCTGGTTCCTTCCTCTTTAAGGATCAGACCCTCTCCGAACCTGCCTGCTGGAGAGCGGTGCTGTGGGGAAGCGGGTCCATTTGCAGTGGAGGCACGCGCAGGTGTTCGGGGAAGATGCCTGTCAGTCAGACAGGCCTTGCGTTGTGAGACGCCCGAACAGCTCTCTTCCCTTCTCATCGGAAGGCGAATTGAAGGTGTTAGCCGGCTTCCCCGGGCGGCATCACTCACGGGCAGATGTGCATGCCACAGCCGCATGCTGCACATGCCTCCTAATAGAACCCTTAGCTCCCGGAGCCAAGCCTCATTTTGCGTGTGCTATTACAGGGCGGGCGGGCGGCGAGGAAGAGCAGAGCCCTCTTAATTAGGGCGCGACATTCTTGCATAGTCATAGCGTTCCGTTCGTGGCATAATTGTCACAGCAAATTACCAGTGAGGTTAAATATTGAGCTGGTAGTTCTCGGAGCTTCCATTATTGGCTCCACCCCGCCCTCCCCACCCCCTCCTACCCTCGCCATCACCTACTATCCTACACTTCCCGCTTGATCTTCTGCCAAGTGGTAGCTTTTAAGTGAGGCTTAGAGAAGATACACTTTACAGCGGGAGCAATAAATCTGGCTTTGGGCAAGTTATAGGATGCCAGGAACATCTGAATGAGGGGTGCAATTTTTGCTTGGTGTGTGTGTGGCGGGGGGGTGGGGGGAGGGGAGGATGCTGGGTCATTTACGGATCTTCTAACTCCAGCTATAAAACTACCAGGTCAGTCGGTATATCTAACCTGGGTGTCTCTAACGTGAAAATCCTATTTGAGATGCCACAAGAAATGCAAAGGAAATATAAGGCTTCCTTCCTTCCCTAAATTTTAATCTGAGAGGGCAAGGCCCACAGAATGCAAGAACACTTCGTAGACAAAGTGATATAGAGCAGATGGCGTGTGTGGTGGAGAGGAGGGGACAGGGCCTGGTGGAGGCAGCCTCGAAGCTAGGGAGTGGTGATCGCAAAGGTGAGAAAAGTAGTGTGGCAGGGAGAAGGGCCATTTCAAGCTGAAGGAATGGCACACAGTGTAGGCACGAGGGGTAGAGGAAAATGAACCGGGTGCGGGTGACACCCAGGGAACTGGCTGGGTCCAAGGAGTAGATTTTGTATGTATGTATGTATGTATGTATGTATTTAATATGTTTTTATTGATTTCAGAGAGGGAGAGGGAGAGAGAGATAGAAACATCAATGATGAGAGAGAATCATGGATCAGCTGCCTCTTGCACACCTTACACCGGGGATCGAGCCCCCAACCCAGGCATGTGCCCTTGACTGGAATCCAACCCCGTGCCCTTCAGTCCGCAGGCTGACGCTCTATCCACTGAGCCAAACCAGCTGGGGCCAAGGAGTAGATTTTAAAATGAGGTTTCTGGACATTAGGGGAGCGGCCTGGCCTTGATTTTCTTGGGCCTTAATACGTAAGCCCTTAGGAATGCGGCCTCAGCGTGTGTTTTTGGTCTTTAATTGACCTTGCGGTTGCCCCTAGAGTGGGCGTCCTGGCAAGCCAGGCACCCAGGAAGGTCGCTCCAGGGCAGCCCGCTCTGCTTAGCCAATGGAACCGCTGAGGAAAGCCTGCCGGGGATGTTATTGGAGTGTTGTACACTCAATTCCTCACAAGCTTCATGCTGGGCTGCTCATTTTCTTTGGACAAAGATAGACTGGCTCCCTCTCTTGTTGATGGAATGAAATTCTCTCTTGCATTATGGCTCATGTGATAACTTTGGTCATGGTGGTGTGGGGATAATGAAGAGTCTCTTAATGGCTCTAGTTAAACCCGGTAATATCACTCTCTCAGCCTTCAGCCGGCTGTGGGAATCTAACCCAGTTTCCTATTCCTAAACGTCTGAAACCTGCCGCTGGCATCTTCAAGGAGCGAAGAAGGAGGCAGCCTCCGCTCCTCTGTTTCCTGGAGCATCTTTATAAGCCATGGCTAATGTCTTGACTCCGGAATTGTGTCTCTTGCAATTCCAGCTCCCCAGCCTGAGGTCAGTTGTCTCTGGATAAACTTAGGAAGTTGAAGCTATTTCAGCCACAGCATCATCCTTCTCTTAGCCATTGGCATGCTGGTTTAGTGCCCCCAAAGGAAGAGGACTCATTTTATTCTGGAAAATGGGGAAAGGAATTTGCCTCAGGACCCGCCCATGTCTAATTAGTCCAGGCTGTAAGCAGAGTTTCCTCCACATACGAGGAATGTGTGTACGTGTATGACGTGTGTGTGCACATGCATGTGCCTTGTGCGTATGCGTGCCCTTCGCTAGGATAATATGCTCAGCAATGGCTGCTGTCCGTTCAGGTTGACCCGCTTTCAGTTCTGTTCTCAAGAGAGCTGGTGGGTGTGGCCACCCCACAACCCCTTTGTCTTTTTGAAAATTTCCCATATTCACTCCTAAATGGAGAGGTAACCGGGTGCGATGTGAATGTCAAAGCTATTTTGTTTGTTTGTTAATCCTCACCAGAGGATATTTTCCCATTGATTTTTTTAGACAGAGTGGAAGGGGGAGAGGGAGGTGGAGAGAGAGAGAAACATCAATGTGAGAAAGACACATCGATTGGTTGCCTCCCACATATGCCCCGACTGGGGCCAGGGATCGAACCTGCAACCAATGTACCAGGTACGTGCCCTTGACCGGGAAACTGAACCCGTGACCCCTTCGGTCTATGGGCCGATGTGCTAACCACTGAGCAGCACACCAGCTAGGACAAGGCAACTTTTTGATGTGCCTGAATCAATTTAGAAATGAGGCCACAAGCTGAGACAGAGGAAGGGGCAATGGGGAGGGACTAGGAGAAAAGCATAGGTGGGGAGAGAGGTCATTTTAACCTAAATTAACTAATGGAAATGACAATTATGAACAGCAATGAGAGCAATCATTCGCAGCCAGAACTACATGACCATGACAAATGGCTCTCCTGGGAAACAGGGTGCAGCCTCCTGTCCTGGAAGTGGGGGGAGGGGCTCTCCACCAACCAGGGGCAGGAGCAGGGCCTGCGGCTGCCTGATTTAGCCGGGAAGTTGAAATCGCTGGAGCAGTTTATAGAAACACCCGAGTGAGCTGCGGTGCACAATCTGTAGGCAGGATCCAGAGATGATGGCATAAATGCTCCGAATGTACTCAGGGTAATTAGTTTTGAATTACCATGTGCATATTTTAAACATTTAAATGATCATCCCAGGTTTTCAAAAACAGTTTCACACGGCTTCATGTCACCGCCCCTCCTGGCCTGGCCTCCCCACCGCAAAGCAGCCGGCGTGGCCGCTCCGGATGGAGGCAGGTGGAGCAGAGCCATTTTGTGGCTTCAGCGAAGGCGACGGGAGCCGAACTAAACCCCCGGATAAAGGGGGATTAGGCCGTAGCCCCGGGTCCTGGCGCAGCCGGCTCGCCCAGGACTTTCCTTCCTCCAAGCCAATGTCGGTTGTGCCAAAACGATTTGTTCTGCTTTTAAGTTTTCCTTTATGCATGAAAATGCAATTCCGTGGGGGTAGCTTTTTATTTTTTAACCCCCATTTTATTTATGAAGACCTGGACAGCTGGGACACTTGAAAGATGGTTAGCCCGGTGGAATGACACGTGGTGTTTTAAACCAGCGACCATGTCCACCAGCCATTCAGGGCAAACTTCTATCCTGCAACTTCAGTCTCCCCGAAGTTTGGCCCAGAATGCAAACAGCAATTTCTAAAATCCCAGTTCAATAAACAGTGGAAAGGGCAAAGGTGTTCATGGTACACCCCCTCCGAGCCTCCCTGCCTCCTGCAAGAGTTGTTCGAGGTATCTTTTTTTAAAAAAATATATTTTATTGATATTTTACAGAGAGGAAGGGAGAGGGATAGAGTTAGAAACATCGATGAGAGAGAAACATCGATCAGCTGCCTCCTGCACGCCCCCTACTGGGGATGTGCCCACAACCAAGGTACATGTCCTTGACCGGAATCGAACCTGGGACCCTTGAGTCCTCAGGCTGACGCTCTATCCACTGAGCCAAACTGGTTAGGGCTCCCTCCGGTATCTTACAGAGGAACTTTCGGGAGGGGTGTGTGTGTGTGTGTGTGTGTGTGTGTGTGTGTGTGTGTGCTTGCGCGCGCCCCGCCCCGCCCTCCCACTCCCACCCCCCCACCCCCCCACCCCCGCTCGCCCGTGCAATCGGGTCTCTAACTTTATGGATTTAAATTTAAAGTAGTGGCTTGGGAAAGATGCCCTGCACCCCCTTTCCTCCCTGTTAAGTGCTGTTTCTCCAGCAGGGGGAGCCGGGAGAATAAAAACTCCGAGGCAGTGCCTGGGACCCTGGAGTGGGAGCTATCGGTGCTGAGATCCTGATTGAATGAAAATTGTTCATTATGCAAACTGTCTGGTTCAATGCACAGAGGCGGCCCCCAGGCACAAACCCCAAGTAGTTGCTTAGTCTCTCCCCAGATTAAAACATATGAATTGCTTTGATGTGATCTTATGACAAAGGCTAATAGAAATTTTATTTCCTCTGAAGTTGCCTGTCATTTCTTATTGCCCCCCTTCTTTTGTCCTATTAATACCCTGATCGTCAGGAATACGCCGCTCAGTGTGGCCTGTATCTGAGGAGGAGCAGAGTGTGTTTTTCTCGGCAGAGGCCCAGGTTATGGCAGTACAGTTACACTGCTTGCAATCTGTTTAATCGCTTGGTTCTCCCCCCTCCCCAGCCCCCCGCCACACACACACTGCTATTTATCATTTTAATGGAATGCTACAGAATATCACATTATGCAATGTGTTTAAATTGATAAATTATATTAGAAAAATATTAGGATTTTTTAATGGTAAGTGGGTTTTTAGAGGAATATTTTCTCATTAGTAGATCAGCTGCTTGCAAGGATTTGGGAATAAGCTATATTTATGACCTATTTGGCTAATTAAAATTAAAGCATAATTTTAGCATGAAGTCCCTGCAAGACTTTGCAGAGACGGCGGAGGGAGAAACTTGCCCAAATCCAGTTACTTTTAAATGTCAGTTGCCATAACAACTTCACATGAGCCATATTTTTACTTGAAAATTCCTTTTAGGATTCAGTTGCTAGAATAATTTGCCTCCGCTCTTCTGAGGAGGCACATTTTCCCTTTGTGATCACTTCAAGGCTTTTATTACTGTTACAAAAATGACCATGTGAAAATCAACTCTTCCTTTTTTAAACAGGTTTTTCCTTTATTGATTTTTAGAGGGGAAGGGAAAGGAATAGAGAGATAGAAACATCCCGCACGCCCCCTCCTGGGGATCGAGCCCGAAACCCGGCGCACGTGCCCCAACTGGGAACGGGGAATTGAACCCGTGATCTCTTGGTTCCTGGGTTGACACTCAACCGCTGAGCCACACCGGCCAGGCTCCACTCTCCCTTTTACCGTGCAGGAGCAGAGTGCCCGCCCCCCCCCCCCCCGCCCCCCAAACAGAAGTGTAGGCTGTGGGGAAGTCGTCTGCATAGAGGACTCTCCCAGGCTGTGGGGGAACGGGCCAACTTCTAGACGCCCATCGCTGCAGGAGCCAGTACTTTCCTGTGTGGGAATTATTAAGCCAACAGAAATGTCTGAGTGTGATGGTTCAGTTTTCTTTGTCCTGGGACCTTGCATGAGCATCGATTTTCAACCAGTGTGCTGCGGCACCCTGATGGGCCGCAATCATTTTTAAAACATGTGATACCTGACTATTCATTCAGGGGCACTGGCCTCTTGTCCCTCCCTCAGATTGTCAAATAAAAAATGACAACAGCCAGCACAACAATAGCCATCTGGTGTGGATGAATCAAAATCACACCCTTTTTGGATTTGGTCAGGTGGGCAAAAAATACATATTTTGGTGTGCCGCCGAATTTCACTGACCAGCTTGTGTGCCTGGATGAGAAGGTGGGGAGCCACTGGCATAAGGCAGGGGAGCAGGGTCCGCTCCTGTGCTCCGAAGGCCTCCCCGCCGCCTTCCCTCGTCATTCACCGGGACTCCTGGCATTTGAGGCTGAGGGAGGCAACCCCCGAAGTGTTCAGTTAGGAGCGCAGTGGTCGCAGAGTAAAGTTCAGCGCCCTTTCTGTCTGTTTGGCCGTTCCCCTTCATTCATCCGACAACATGGCCTCAGAGACGCCACCGCATCGGAGACCTCTCCGGTCGCACGCACACCAGCCGGGACGTGTGGCTCGGCTGCTCCGGAGCCCACATTGCTGGGGGCCGGCTCACGGCCCAAGGAAAAGCTCCTGCAGGGGGGAAGAGCATCTCATTTCAAGAGCCTTGGGGTCCCATCGCCTCGAAAGAGCCTGGGTGTCCTTGCTCATCTCCGCGTCCCTGGTGGGAGCTGTAATCAAACCTCCGAGGACTCCACCAGGGGGTCCTCTCGGGGACACATCTCCTCCTCCTGGTCTTGCCGCATCCTTCCTCTCCCTCTCCCATCTTTCCTCCCCGACCCAACTCTTTGGTGGGATCTCAGATGGTCCCATCTTTCCTGGGACTCTGAAGTTCCCATTGGGGCTCCTGCAAGAAGGGTAATAGAGAAAGAGGGGGCCTGGCTATGCCCTGCTTGGGGAATGCCCCCCCCCCCACCCTTATAGGGCAGAAGTAAGGATCAAAGGCAGTGATAAGTGGGAAAGAGAACACGTACCAGATCCCATACGTGTGCGAGGAGTAATTATGTTTCCTCCTCCAGGGGAACCAGCCTGTGGAGGCAGACAGACACTTATACGCTAGAAAAATCAGCCGGGCTGGCAACGTGAGCTGCTCTTTTCAAATCTCAGCGATGTGCCTCTGGAAGAGACTGTGGTAAAGGTTTGCATCTGTTTGGGGATGTTCAACATTTTGATTGTTCTGTACACGTCCGCCAAAATGTAATACTTGACATTTCTCAAGCGCCAGCTATGCTTTTTTTTTTTTAACCGAGTGTACCTGAACTATACGTTCGGGGAAATGGAAATAAAGCATTATTGCTTGGTTTAAATGTGAAACTGGAGTTTCTATTTCATCCTCACCCCCCTTTGAGGATTTTCATCCTTCCCCCACTTTCCGGCCCCCAGGCACCGGACAAGAACTGTCCCTTCACCCAGGAGAGAGGCAGAGTGGAGGGGAGGCGATACGGCTGCTCTGTGGTCAGGCAGATCTCGGTTGGGATCTCACATCTGCCACTTCTCGGCCTCAGAACCCATTCCCTCGTAGGCGAAGCACGGATGCTAACGACGCATGCCTCTCTGGCCTCTTGTGAGAATTAGAAATAATATACATAAAGCATCTAGCATATAATGGGCTACACCTTCAAAATCTCAGTGATAGTTGCTGTCCATTTTTTGTAGAAAGCCTGGAATTCCTTTGGTCGGTCTGGCCCAGCTGCCAGTACCCTGTGACCTAGGGGGTGGGGAGGGGTATTCTTACCACCTCAACTGATTAGAACGAGGCATCTTTCTGGGAGCCCCGTGGTGTCTTCATTTCTAGATCTCCCGAAGGCCCATCTGGGCCAGTGAGTGGCTGGCATCATAGGCAGGTCAGTTGTGACTCCACCAAAGGAAGTGTTTTCCAGTGATCTGAACGACCAATGACGGAATAGGTCACTTTAGAACACAACGAGCCTCCATCCTTCTCCCACTCTGGCAAGGCTGAGGGCGGCTGCAAAGCTTGGAAGGAGAGGAGCCTGTGCTCGGCCCTTGCAGCTCAGAGCCCCGGGCGAGGACAGACCGAGGAGGAATATCCCGGCTTCGGCGTTCCCTTAGCACTTGCCTTTGATTCCCTCGGATGCCTAGTGGGCAGGACGCTCTGCCGTGGCCTGCCGTCTTAAAAACCGCCTCCGAGAGCAGGTTGCCAGGGCTGAGGGGCGCGCGGGGATGGGGAAGTGGTTGTGAAAGGTGAGGCCGACTTGGAGGAAAGCTCCGTGTCCCTGTGGCTCTGAGACACAGCCCGAGTCACAGGAGCCTCCAGGGCAGGCGGAGCGTCCAGGGGAGAAGGCCTTGTCCTGGGAGCAGCTCTCCAGGTGGCTTTGGCTGTCACAGTGGGTTGGGTGGTGACGCCCCAAGAGAACCTGTACCCGTGACCTTATTTGGAAAGGTCTTTGCAGATGTAATTATGTCAAAGGTCTCAAGATGAGGTCATCCTGCGTTAGGGTGGGCCCTAAGTCCAATGAGCAGTGTCCTGAGAAGAGAGGAGAAGGCGAGCAGATACACAGGAGAAGACAGAAGCAGAGATCGGAGTGACGCGGTTTGTGGTTGCTGTTAGTCCTCACCTGAGGATATTTCTTTTTCGCCATTGATTGGGAGAGTGGAAGAGCGGGGGAAAGACAGAGAGAAACATCGATGTGAAAGAAACACATCTATCGGTTGCCTCCTGCACGAGCCCCGACCAGGGCCCAGGCTGGGGAGGAGCCTGCAACTGAGGTATGTACCCTTGATCGGAATCGAACCCAGGACCCTTTGGTCCGCAAACCGACGCTCTATCCACTGAACCAAACCGGGTAGGGCTGGAGTGATGTGTCTGGAGGCCAGGGAAGGCCAGGCCGGCTGGCAGCTCCCAAGAACGAGGTGAGAGGCCTGGACGGATTCTCCCTGCGAGCCTCCAGAAGAAAACAGCCCTGTCGATGCCTTGATTTCAGATTTCTGGCCCCCAGACCTGGAGCAAATACATTTCTGTTGTTTCAGTCGCCCAGGCTGTGGCCGCTAGGCCCCAGGAAGCACGCACAGCGGAGGTTCTGCCGTCCTGAAGTCTCTCCTGCCCTCACCCAAGGTTCCCTCCGAGTCCACGAAGACCGGGATGTCGCGCCCCCCGGGTTCTGTGAGGCTGCTCGGCTCAGCACTCCCCCTCCTCGGTCCCCGCATGCTTCTGGCATCTGCTTTCTCCCGCATCGGGCACGGTGGTGTGGTGGTCTTGGTGGCTGGGGTTTTACTGCTTCAGACGCCTAAGCCACAGCACGAAGAAACACGGGGCCAGCGGCCCAGGCCCACGCCCCAGGCCAAGAAAGCACCGCCCACACAGAGGAAGAACATTTTGAAAATCACCTGAAGAGAAAAAGTAGCACCAAGCACGCAATAAACCGCTCTCGGCCGGTCGGCCAGCCGTAAGTGTAACCAGCTCTGACCGGACACAGCTGTTTTCCGCTCTTCTCTTCAGCATCTTCCGAACCCGCGGTGGCCGCGTGCCCGCTGTCACGAGTTTCATGTTGGAAAACACTTTAATGAGAGGATGGCACCACCTCTGCACCTCAGTGGGCAGTGTTCCCTCGGCACAGTTTCTGTGAAGGAGTTTGGGGGGTTCGATCTCGGAAGCACTAGGGAGATAAGCTGGAAGACCCCACAGTGACAGCCCATTGGAAACAGGCATGAGGCCAGGCCGGTGTCCAAAAGGAGGCCGTGTGGAAGGTGGGGGGGGGGGGGGGGCCTGGGTTATGTCCTCCGCCCGCCGCAGCCCCGGCCCCGCCCCGCTCTCCCCGGGGAGAAGGCCTGCACCCCCGGGTGTGCTGCTTGGAGCTGTGGTGGCCCGTCTGCTTTTCAGAAAGACGCGTTTCTTCTCTGCGCGGCCCAGGATTAGCATGGAAATAGAGACATCATTCTTTAGGGGGCCTCGTGGACATCGCCCTCCCACGTCAGTATTGGGGCATCGGTCCCTGGGCCGTGCTCCGAGGAGAGAAGATACATCCATCCTGCCTCCTGGCAGGCGGTGCCCAGGAGCGCAGGCACGGACCCTGTCCCTACAGGAGGGAAACCCTCTGGGTTCTGGCCGGCACGGCCTCCCAGCCAGGCTCCGGTGTCTCGGGAGCGGCAGTCTTTTGAATTGTTGGGACTAATGAGAACTTTTCAAAAATGTTCCTCTCTTTCTTTCTTCTCCACCCCAGAGGAAGGGGGGGGGGGGGAGAGAAACATCAATGTGACTGCCTGACATTGATCAGCTAGCTGCCTCCTGCACGCCCCCTACCGGGGATCAGCCCGAAACCTCGGACGTGTGCCCTGACCAGGAATCGAACCGGCAACCCTTCGGTGCACGGGTCAATGCCCAACCGACTGAGCCACACCAGCCAGGGCTTCTTTCTCCTCTTTTAATATTCCTTTTCTCTCTGTGTGAAAGCACCAAGTGCTGAACGCTACTGAAAATGAAAGGCGTTGTCAAAAGCCAGGAAGCAAAGGGAAAATCCAACGTGACCCCCCACGGCAGCAGCTGAAAGGTCGTGCGCGTCGTGACCGACCGTCTCCGCCCCTCGGGGGTGCAGGGCCCACGCCAGCCTCCCTGCCGCCGCTCTGCAGCCCTGCGGTCACGAGGAGCCCAAGCACCAGGGTCATCTTCCGACGATGCCACATTTAAACGGGATCCTTTACCTACACGCACCTCTGCTCTGCTTCCCAATTCTCAGCAGAGTTTGCCTTCCAGGAAGCCTCTTTCGCCCGTGGAATCCATTCCCTCCTGCTCCCGCCGAGAGGCTGTGGTCGCACATGCACAGCGGGGCGGTGCATTTTGTGGCCACAGATTGTGATCTGGGGAACACGGCTGGGTTCCCAAGGCAGGAGAGCTGCTGGGGGAGGGGGGGGAACGGGGGGCCCCTCTGCGGGAAGGCAGCGCCTTCTGTGGAGTCCTTCGTGGGAGCAGGGAGGGGCGCCGGAGGGGACGCAGGAAGCTGCTGCCTGGAGTGCAAATATGATGATTGCTGTCTCTTTCACGGGAAGTAAATAAATCAACTGGGTGTTGATTCGAGAGGTGGCTGGCGGCGAGGCTGTGTACTTACACGGCGGCGTCCTGGACCTGGACTCTTCCGAGTGCTTCAGATGTTGATTCATTGCGGCCTCCACCAGCCCACGGAGGGCGGGAGGTGGAGAGAATGATGGTCTCCCCTCTAAACCGAGCGACTGCGAGAGGTGAAGAGGCAGCAAGTTGGGAGTAGAAGGCATCGGTCCCTGCAGCCCATCCGGTGCGTCCGCCACCAGATCTTGCTCCACTTAGAAGCAAGCAATTGTCAGGTGACCTATTTTTCCGGGGCTAATTTCAGTGTTTGAGGGCTTTGTCTCCTTGGTATACTTCTTCACCCGAGAGATATATGAGCTTATGGAGCAGGAAAGAATGACTCTAATCATGCGTCACACCTGTCTGGGGGTCAAAGGGCCGAGGGAGAGAGAGCAGGGCGATGTGACCCGCCCCAGCCCCGAGCCCCACCGAAATGGAGTCCCTTCGGCACATGGATGCCACCTGGGAAGGGCAAATGCATATGCCTGTGGAATCAGGAGGCTTGTGGCCTTAGGTTTCGTGGACCTGGAATCGTTTTTTCATGAAGAATCCGTTGACCGAGTACCATGAGGAAGGCTCGGCCGTGGGCTCCGCTCAGCAGCCCTGCGGAGACAATGGAGCAGCAGCTGGGGTCTGCAAAGGGGCGGGAAGTGCGTGGGTCTTGGTCACCCTTGATCTGGAGTTCACCCCTAACTATCGGATGGAAACGCCGGGCAGTGACTAAGGGGTGAGATTCCGAACCCAGAAGGGCAGCACCTTGGAGAAGTTCTCTCCGGTCCTGCAGCCCCACACTAGACCGTGCAGGGCCTTCTCCCCCCCCCCCCCCCCCAGCCCTGCAGGCCTCCCAGGCGCCTGAGGGTGTGAGTGGAGAGCAGGGAGCGCCTACCGCACTCTGTCATGTGCGTTACCAAGGAGCAGGTGGGCACAGGAAACTGCCTTCCGGGTCCCCAAAGGCCCGTTTCCTCCAGCCCAGCGGTGCTCAGAGCCTGCACCACCCGCCCCAGGGCAGGGTGGCCGGCTCGGGGCTCGGCAGAGGGATGCGAACCCAGCACCTCCAGGCGCCCGGGGAGAGCGCATGGCTCCTTCTCCCGAGGAAGGCACATCTGGACATGCCTGCCTGGGCGTCACCTCTGCCCAGTGAGGAAGCTGTAGGAAGCCTGGTCCCTGTTTCCTCAGCCCAGCGCTGCAGGGCCCGGACGGTGGGGGGAGGAACAGTATGTGGCGAGCAGTGGTGCAGGCTCCTGCTCCATTATCGCGCTCTGACATGCTCGTGCCCCCTCCGCCTCTCCCTTCTATTCTCCCCCATCTCCTCCTCCCCCTCCTCTCTTTCTTTCTCGCTCAGCCTCTCTGCTGAGTTCTGCATTGACATCAGCACTTCCAAAAACAACAACAAAGGAAACTAGGTCACGGGCAGCTCCAGGTTGGAGCTGGGCCCTGGTGGCAGCTGAGCCGGGGGTGCGGCCCATCTCACAGAGAGCAGAGGGACGCCCCGAGTTCCGTGCCCACCGCCTTACGAACGGAGCGTGGCTCCCCCCGTATTCCCAAGGGGGAGGGCCGCTGTGAGCACACGTACTGTGTGTTTGCACACCGGCTCATGGACGGGCAAGGGCGGCGCTCCTGCCCCGAGGGGATGTGTGTTCCGGTCCTGGTCCGGTGTTGGGGTCCCAGGGACGTGGGCTGCACACGCCCAGTCTTGTGAGTGGGGAGCCAGCCTGCAAACGCGTGTTTATTCACACACGTGTGCACAGGCCCGACGGCTCTGCCTCCTCTGCCCTGTTTCTCGGGGGGCGGGGGGGGGGGGGGGGCTCCACGCATATTTCCTCTGCTCTCTGCGGTCACGGAACTCCCAGTTCTACTTGAAAGATTACCCAACATGCTAATTGGGACTCCTGCTATGATTAAAAAGAAATTTCAGATTAGAGCCCCCATGCCATCGAGCTCAGGAAGAAAACAGCTCTTTATAAACCCAGCAGGAGCAAGCTTTCAGGGTTGTTTTTTTTTTCCTGCTAATTTTGAAAGTAACTGCATCTAACTGTTGTTTTGCCCACGACCCGTCAAGTACAAATAGCCACCAGGTAGGGCCCAAACCGTAAAGACGGGGCACTCGCGAGGAGCTAAAATGGCAGCTTCCCCCTCTTTTTAATGCGACCGCCGTGATGGAGCTACGCCGGTGAGCCTGGACTCTGCCTCGGCACCTTTGGCCTCCTGACTCGCGAGAGGCCTCCATTCATCCTGGGTCAGCCTCTGCCCGGGATAAAGCTTTTATGAGCAGCCGAGGCCGAGGCGCACATTTCAATCACGCCCCCTGCAGCGATGAGCTCTGGAGGTCCCCAGAGTGGCGGGGAGGGGAGATGGCAGCTGTGGTCAGTAAGAGGCTGGCCCCGCCGTGAGGGCTGCGCTTCTGAATGACTTTACTTGCAGGGCTGAGCTCATCACGATGATCCTTTTAGACTCATTAGTTGGGGGGCGGGCAGGGGCACGTGGTGCCAGGTCCCCTGGGCACCTTAGCCTTTGCCGCAGCTCCTCTTGTTCCAAGAAGGAAAAAGTCCTCCCAACTCCTTTCCTACCCCGACCATCACCCCCAAGCACCAGCCCCTCGGTTAAGATATTGTTAGTATTGGATCCGAACCCTCCTCAAAAGGAGCCCTTTGGCTTTATGTAAAGTGTCTCCTTAAGACCGGTTTCATTAAAAGACCCAAGAAGAGAACATCAATGTTTGCTGATGGAAGAGTATAATGGCCTTAAAGAATAATTGCCTAATTATTGCAGATAATTGTCTACAAATATCAGAGAGGCAGGTAATAAAGAGGAAGAATGGTGTGTGAAAGGGGATGGCCCAGGCACACAGGCCCCTTGGCCTGGGTGGGGTGGGGGTGGGGCCAGCGGATACAAGGCACTTTCCAGCTCTCCCAAACCACTGATCCCAGCGTTTGGGGACTCCCCCAGAGCAATAAAATTCCAAAAATGGTTTGGATGGCCGACCTGGGGCGGCCAATGAGAAACAACAAGCTGCCATGCACCCATACATTCTGTCCATTAAAAAAAACCTTCTTAGGAAATCCCTCTCCTAACCAAAAATAGGGACACAATTTCAGAACAAAGGATTATCTTTACATTGAATGAATTTGGCTCAATGAAGAGCTCCGCACATTAATGTTTCATTGCAAATCGGTAAAATCTCAACTGCAGGCTCCTCAGATCTTCAAACTGCCGTTTGGAAACCGCTGTTCCCGGAAAGCTTCGCTTCCGTCAGTGGCCATAGTTTTTGGAAGGAAGAGGACGCGGAAGAGCCTGGGTCTAAAATGCTGTTGCCATCTTCTTCTCCCCCATTTTCCTTGTGTGAGAGAGGGGGGAAGTAGACAAATTGGTCACAGCCAAATTGGTGGAGAATGACTATTTCCACCGGAGACTTGGTAACTTTTCCTGCCAGTGTCGCCCTTACAGCCAGCCAATGGTGTCAGCCCAAAGGCAGGACGCCACCTATGGGTCAGGGTGAGGAGGTGCAGCGATGCCTAGGATTACCTGAAGGTTCCATTGGAGTGAGTATACTGTACACATCACCAGAACTGATTGAACACACCTTAAACTCAGGAGGAACCTGCACATTCCCAGAAGGCCTGGCATCACATTTCCGGAGGCTGATGGACACACTCCTTCATTTCCCCAACTCTGGTATGGACCCTGGTTAAAATCCCTGACTCTGGGCAAACATTTCTCATCTCCCATTTCTCAGTTGATGATAAATTTACACAAAATCCTAATGTTCTATTCAGAAATACCCAAGCAAAAGTGTGGCCATTCATATCTTTGTCCCTGTCGGGAGCTTTATTTTTTCTTACCAAAGTTGTTTAAATATAAGAAAACCCTTCCTAAATAAGTGAAGAAAATACCATGAACTGAAAATAAATTTAGAATTGAAAAGGCAAAATAACATGAAGTTATGCAAGATGTTACCATGGGGGAAAACTGGGTGAAGAGTATATAGGGTCTCCCCATACCTTTTTTTTGGGGGGGGGGTCAACTTTTTAAAAAATATATATATTTTTAATATATATTTCTTTATTGATTTCAGAGAGGAAGGGAGAGATAGAAACATCAATGATGAGAGAGAATCATTGATTGGCTGCCTCCTGCACCCTCCCCACTGGGGAGCGAGCCCGCAACCTGGGCATATGCCCTTGACCAGAATCGAACCTGGGACCTTTTAGTCCGCAGGTTGACACTCTATCCACTGAGCCAAATGGGCTCAGGGTGGGGGGGGGGGTGTCAACTTTTTATGAACCTATGTTATTTCCAAATAAAAAATTTTAATGGAAAAATGTCAATTAAGATAAATAGTAAGAAGTTATACTTACCTGGCAGGGGAGATACCATGATCAAGATAAATTGTAAGAAGTTATAACACCACCTAGAATAGATTAATACATGAACTAGTGGTTGCCTGTTCAATTTTTAAAAGTATGTTTTTATTTATTTCAGAGAGAGGCAGAGAGAGATAGAAACATTGATGAGAGAGAAACATCAATTGGCTGCCTCCTGCACGCCCCCTGCCAGGTGCCTGTTTATTTTTAAAAGCCTATTTGCTATTAGACAACTTAAAATTGGAAGCAGAATGTAAAAACTGATGAAAATAATCCAAACAAGCAAGGCAGACATATTTGCCTGGAAATGATTATGACGATTTTAAGTGAATTTTCCGAAGGAACAAAACCAACAGAAAGAAAATACAGATTCCCAGCATAGTCTCAAGGTTCACAAAAAAGCTCTGAGGTGAGGCCAAAATGCTTGAAGCTCAAAGACTTGTAAAGACACAGCCATGCGAGGTGGGCAGCTAGGAAGGGACCCATGTTACGTTTGTACATAGGAACCCCCCACGTGATTCCCACAGGCCTGATCGTCCGCTCTGACTCACCCTTTGCCCACTGTCTCCCTTTCACATGGGGTGGGGGGGAATGACCCTCGTGGTGCCCGCAGGAGGGAGGACCAAGGGCGGGTCTTCTCTCTCCGCCTCACCATTGGAGTCTCCTGCACTTTATGTGAGGTCTTTTCAGAAACGGGGATCCAGCTACCAGCTGTCAGGAAACTGGAAAAATACCTCTGGCCAGCTGGGAGTTTCCAGCTTCTACACACCTGTTCTTTTAAAAATATATATATATTTTTATTGATTTCAGAGAGGAAGGGAGAGATAGAAACATCAATGAAGACAGAGAATCATTGATCGGCTGCCTTCTGCACGCCCCACACTAGGGATCGAGCCGGCAACCTGGGCATGTGCCCTGACCGGGAATCGAACCCGGGACCTCCCACTAGCCACGCCGGCCAGGCTCGCACCTGTTCTCTTTTTGTTTGTTTGTTTTGTTTTAACTTTATTAGCTTGGTTTATTTTTCCCTCTCAGAATTATTATTTTTTATTTATTTATCTTCATTGTTGGAATTATTACAGATGTCCCCATTTTTCCCTCACTGACCCCCCTCCATCCTGCTCTCTCCCCCTCTCCAGGCCTTCACCGCATTATTATTTTTATTTTTAAAAAAATTTCTTTATTGATTAAGGTATCACATATTTGTCCTCATCCCCCCATTCCCATCCCAAACCCCTCCCCACGTATGCCCCCACCCCCCTGTTGTCTGTGACCACTGGTTAGGCTTATATGCATGCACACAAGTCCTTTGGTTGATCTCTCCCCCTTCCCCCCACCCTCCCCTATCCTCCCTCTGAGGTTTGACAGTCTCGCACCTGTTCTTAGTGGGAAGGAAAGCAGAGAGCAGGGCTCTGCTGGCTCCTTTAGTCACCATGTTGGGGACTCCCGGGACCTAGTCTGGGAAAGCTTGAGTAAGGGGCCCGGGGAGCGGAGAGACCCTGGAGGGAAAGCTTCTGACTTCTTCTTCTCCAGGGCTTTTGCAAGTGGAGTCTTCTAAGCTTGAAATTCCGGGGCGTGGGAAAGAAGGGTTGGGTCCCTGGGGTGGACCCACTCTTAGCCACGGGTTTTGTGGGATGGGGTCTCCACTAGTGGCAGCCTGAGCCTGGGGCTGCCCAGAGCCTCTGGTCCCTGCCCCTCAGGGGACGGAGCTCAGGGCTGTGTTGGGGAAGAGCCCTGTCCTGGACTCAGCAGCTTGGGTTTGAACAGCCTGGAGGCCCATTAGGAGGGAATTACAGTCAAATCTCTTCAGAGGTGACACTTCGCAGTTTCATACGAAGTGGTATCTATGAGGGGACCTTCAAAACTTGAAATACTGCCCAATTCGAAGTTGCTTTTTCATTTCCACTGGTCACTGACCTTATGAGAGGAAATGGATGAGGAGCAAAGATCTGTAAGAAGATGGGGCGTGGCCTGGCGGAAGCCTGTCCCAGGGGCGGGAGTGGGTCAGCGGCTCAGAGATGAAGCTGTGAGCGGGAGGCCACGGAGGCCACGGAGGCCACGTGGGCCAGAGGAGGCAGCTCCTGAGCTCCTGATGGTGGGCGCTGGGGAAGCCAGGCCAGCGCTGGGCCAGCATGAGGGCCGTGGGGCAGGAGAAAGGAGCTACTAAGGCAGCAGGAGTGATTGCAGGGAGAACAGGCCTGAAACTGGGGGGCAGCTCGCAGGCGTGGCGCTCACAGCCGCTGTGCCCACAGCAACTTCCAGCCAGAGCACCTCATGTCCCCCCGCCTCCCCTCTGTGGGCCTTGAGCTGAGAGTGAAGTGGGACCTACAGGGGCAGGCCTAAGCCGCCGCCCTGATGGCGCTGGTGGCAGCCAGCAGAGGCACGGGCAGGGGAGTGAGCCTGGGGGCGACTCCTGGGAAGGGGGCTGGTGTGGAAATTCAGTGGAGCCTGCGCCTCCGACTTGCAAAGTGCCAGACACCCGATGGCACTTTAAATGCACAGACACAGCAGTGAGAGACTCTCCAGGTGGCAGGCGGGCCAGGAGGTCAGGGACTGCGGGGCCTCTGAGGTTCAGACAAAGAATAGAAGCCCCTCGGACACCCTGTGACCCGGAGCTCAGGGGGAGAATGTGGCCAAGCTGGGCGAGAGGCACATGCCCCAGGGGCCGTGCCAGGGGGTTAAGGGCTGTCGGTCTCTGGAAACCTCCACGTTGCTGGGAGCTGGACAAACCCTGTCAGGGTCAAGGTTCAGAGGGAAACGCTGAAGCCCAGGCTCAGACAGGAATCTGCCCCTCCTCACGCACAGGGGCTGGGTGGTCACCAGCGTGTGTGGAGGGCAGGGCTCCGCTCTCCCTGGGGGAGGCGGGGTATCTGCGTGACAGAGCCCCTGTCCCTCTCCTGACCCCGCCTTTGTCTTCAAACAGGGGCTGCGCTGGGCTAGAAGGTAAGCTCCTCATGAGAGACACTTGTCCACCACGGCATTCAGGGCCTGCCAGGGCGGGCGGACTGAACCTGGGGACGGCGTGAATGCCCCACACTCATACGAGCAGCGCCTGAGAGACGTGTGTGTGCCTGTGCGCACGTGTGCAAAATGGCTCTCTCTCCTTCTTGCACCCTCCTGTCTGTCTGTCTGTCTGCGTCTCTCCCTGCCTCTGTCGCTGGCTGCGAGACTGCCCACCCAGGGGGCTGCGCCTCCTCTCTCCGAGTGGCACTGTATGTGTGCCTTCTTTGGGGTCTCGCCCAGGCTCCCCCTTGCCTTGCCTATCATGCCCACGCCTGCCCTTGCCGCTCTTTCTCTGCGGGTGTGCCCCCCTGGCCCCTCATCACTGAGAAAGGCTCCTGGGTGGTTGGGCGGTGAGCAGCCACCTGGATTTCTCAATCTCCAGTCAGCTGCCCTTCCTCGGGCACCATGTCTTGCCCCTGATGGTCCCTGAACTCTGTGTGCGTGCGTGTGTGCTTGTATGTGTGTGCGTGTGTGTGTGTGTGTGTGTGTGTGTGTGTGTAGGGGAGATGGAGCCGGTTGCCTCAGAGGCCTCCCACCTGCTTAGGTCCTGAGCACTTGCATTTCCTTCTTCCTTAGAGTCTGTCCCCTGGGAAATGGTACTTACAGAGATTGAAGAGTTTAATACATCTCTCGCTTCCTCTCTTTTCTGAGGCCCTGAGCGGGAGCAGCAGGAGCTGTTGCTGGCAGCCCCCCACCCCGCCCCGGATGCCTGGGTGAAAGCAAGAGGGGGTGGCGTGGAGCCTCAGCCAATTTGGAGCCGTGACCCACGCGCAGGCCGCAGCAGCGGTGTCAGATTCTGCCATTCCGGCAGCCATTAGTGTGCATGCTGCCACACGGAAACCGGTGACAAAAGGCACAGCCTTCCCCACCTCCCCTCCTGGTGCTTAGACACTAGCGGCTCTAATGAGAAATGAGAGCAGAGAGGAGAGAGGTGGGGGGCAGGCCGCCTCCGTGCGGGCTGGCGGCGGATCTCGGGGGCTGACCCTTTCCTTTGGGAGGTAAGGGGCCTTGTGGACCAGCCCACGGAGGTGCCACTTGAATTAGCCACTGCTCCCTGCACTGGTCCCCTCCGTCCTCACTCCTCCCGCACGGTAGCTGCTCCCTTTTCTTCTTCTCTTTCTCCCCCGGGGCATCCTCGGTCCCTTCACCCGGTGCACTTTTTAGAGCCATAGCTACCCCGAGGCCAGCCTTCTTCAGAAAGACAAGCGAAGACAGCCCGGAGAGAGCAGGTGGGCGTGCCGGCTCCGAGCCTCCCCTTTCCCCCGCTTCTTGATTGTGCTGTGAGTTATTTAGCCAACAATAGATGCTTATGTATATGTTTTTAAGAGCGTGTAGTTATTAACAGCCCGCCAAGGGGGAGGCTAGGAGGTATATCTCGAAAGGGCAATGAGTTAAAAGGGACAACGAGAGGAGCAGAAAGAGATGTTGAGCATAGAATTGTAAAGGATATTTTAATGCACCATCAAAGGTTCTTGAGATATTTTCCAAGTAGACAGAAGGTCAAAGGAAACTGGCCCGTTACGAGCTGAGAGTGGGGTGTCGGTGACAGGGGGTGGAGTGATGGCTGACGGGCTCCACTCCTACGGCGGCGGGGGGGGGGGGGGGGGGGGGGGGAGGGGAGGCCAGCGAGCCCGGCTGGCAGAGGAGCCAGAGGCGGTCACAGCCAGGTCAGGAGGCTTCACAGGAGAGTTGGCCAGGACCCCGGACCCCCGCCCCTGGTCCATCGAAGAATGTGCACAGAGAAGGGCTGGCATCCTCCGGGCCAGCGTCGAGTAGGAACCTGAGGAGCCGGGTCCCAGAGGTGGGGACAGCCTGGGGGGGGGGGGTGACAGTACCAGGAAGGATTTGCTGGGAGCGCTGAGGCCCTGAGGCTCCCAGCCGGCTCCGGGAGCCTTCCCGGAAATGCTCTCTCGGATGCAGGGCCCGCAGCTCGTCCTCCAAGAAGCCTCCCTGCCCTCCTGCCCCTGAGCCTGCCAACAGGCCTGCCGGAGCCCCATTTGCCATGGCGGCGGAGTGCTGAGTGATTAGTTAGGTGATGAGGAAACATTTGCTAAATGGGCTTCCTGGCTCCCTGGTAATGAACAGCCCTGGCAGGAGAGAAAAGGAGGGAGATGCGGTTTGGGAGGCTTGGGGGTCGCTGGTAGTCAGCCAGAGCGGGCACATTGAAGGTGGCTCAGGGGGTGTCTGGGCAGCTGTGCTGGGAAGCAAGGAGAGGGCTGAGGGCTGAGGGCTGAGGGCTGAGGGCTGAGGGCTGAGGGCTGAGCCCTCTGAGGGTGGGGAAGGAGGGAGCGCGGGCGACGTGCGGGTGTGGGACACTTCTGGAGCCTGGAAGCAGCAGGTGTCTGGGGATGGGACTCGGGCCCAGGCAGATTTCCAGGGAGCGCTGCGGCGTGCTGGCATGAGGAAAGGATCTGACTGAGCCGAAGAGGCGAGTTGCGATGAGGAAACTCACTGTTGAACATTGGCAAGCATGGCATTGGCGGGAACCATGTGCTTGGAGAGGGAACGGGGGTGCGGGGTGGGAAAGAGGACCTCAAGTGGGGGGGGGACACACCTCCACTTCCAGAGTAGAGTCCAAGTCCCTCTGTAGGCTCCCAGGCCTCCCCCTTGCCAGACCCGCCTCCTGCACCTCCCCAAACAGCATTCTCCGTCCTCCACTCACAGCTCTTTGCTGATACCCCAAATGCGGGGCTATCGCATGGCTCCAGCCCTCTGCCCACATGCTTCTCTGGCCACCGCATCCTCTAAGAGCCATCGAGTGCCACCTCTTCCTGGAAGCCCTCTCTGAATGCCTCCACCCCAGGTGAGTTTCTCACTGCAGGGAGTGGAGTGGGGAGGCACTAACCAAGGCGGCAATCCCACACGGGCTGCACCAATCCCAGACTCGTTTCCATGCCTAGGCTCTGAGCTCCTGGAAGGAGAGCCATGTATTCTCATTGTCAGGTCCCCAGAGCCTCAACCCATGGCCGGCACACACCAGCCCTAATCAGCACTTGTTAAGTGAAGAGGAGGGAGCCAGCACAGCTCTGGGGTCATGGGCGGAGCTTGTGTAGAGAGATTCAGACCACCAGTGGCCACCCAGCCGCTCCTGCAGATCACCCCTCAGAGTGGAGGGCTGTGTGGCTGGAGGGGAGACGGGGAGGAGATGGCTTTATCCCAGGGCCTAGGGCAAGTGCTGAGCGAAGATGGCTCAGGGTTGGCCCCACAGGAACAGAGGCGTGCCCTCTGCCATTGGGAGGAGGACAGAAGTCCAGGGGCAGGAACCCACACCTCCCGGCCCTGAAGCACCCGGGGGGGATGCTGGGTCTGGTGAATACAGGCCCCCCCCCCCCCTTAGCCCTCGGTTTGTCCACTTGCTCTGATGTTTTGGGCAATGGCTGTAACTGGGTAGCATGGAACCTGCCGAGTGACCATGATGTCATCCACAGTGGAACTGCGTTCCTCCCTTCTACCTGTTAGAGAAAGCTGCTAAACACACACCTGGCGTCCTGGGCCCCTTTGCCTTGCCCCTAATAACCGTCGGCAACCAGAGACTGCGCTTATGCTTGACAGAAGCGGATCAGTTATAGAACATTAGCATTTCTCATTCTGACATTTCACTTCCATATTACAGGGACTTACTGAGTCTTTTAAAAAAAATTTAATAAAGTACTCGGACTCTTGATTTTCCCACTGAGGGCTTTGCTATCTAAAGTTGGAAATGAAATCAACAACCCAACAACATCCTTGGGTGCGAAGGGACAGACACGCTTTGGCACAGGCCTGGATACGAGCAGGCAGGCCACCGGGGAGCAACCGCAGGCCACAGGCAATTTGTTCTGCCCTTGGTGGGCTCCCTTTAGTGCCCATTCCCAGCCTGCACGGAAGAGGATTTATCCAGTCTGGAAAGCACAGCCCTGCCCTGGCCGGTGCGGCTCAGTTGGTTGGAGGGTCGTCCCATACACCGAAAGGTTGCTGAAAGGTTGCCAGTTCGAATCCCGGTCAGGACATATACCTAGGATGTGGGCTCAGTCCCCAGTGGGGACGCATATGGGAGGCAACCGGTGGATGTTTCTCTCATACATCTCTCTCTCTCTCTCCCTCCCCCCGCCCCCTTTCCCGCTCTTTAAAATCAGTAACACATAACCTTGGGTGAGGATTTTAAAAACAAACACACACAGCCCTCCCCCCCTCTACCTGAGAACTCTCTCACCGCTGTCTGGCTTGGCCCCTGGACTCCTGGAAATCCCTCTGGGCCCCAGGAACTGGCAGTTCCTTTCCAGCCACCCCCAACCCCCGAAGAATCAATAGCTCAGCTGCTGTGGGTGAGGCCCTTGGGAACAGGCCGGGAAGGATCCAGCTAGCCTGCTCCGGGGAAAGCCACAGAGATAGAGCCGACCACAGAGGTAGTGCAGCCAGCGTGTGGGAAGTGAGTCATGTTCTGTGCGGGCGAGAAAAGAACCCTGGAACGAAGAGCAAGTGTGTGTGTGTGTGTGTGTGTGTGTGTGTGTGTGTGTGTACACGCATTTGCTCATGCACCCCAGTGAGTCAGCGTGCCCCTGCCCCGAACAGCTCCTCCCGCCAACAAACATGCTGCGTCTCAGAGCGGTGCCCAGCCAGGCTCGCCCACCCCGAGAGCTTGGGAGCCGCGCCCCTTCAGGAATGCGGGGTTAGGAAATGAGAAACAGGGTTCTTGTCCAAGAGAAAAGTGTTTTATTATTATTTTTCTCTCCTAATTGGATTTAGTGTTTCTTGCTCCTCATACACATCCTCTCTGGTGGGGAATTCAGGTTTGTGCAAAGCGCAAAGGAGATCGTGCCCACCCAGGCCCCAGCCAGCAAGCAGCATGGCCGACCTTGACTGGAGCCCCCCGTCCCCTGCCTGGGCTTGCCCGCTTTCTTCACTGCAAGTCCCCGCTCCTGACTCCTGAGTCTGGCTCCCTGACCTCTGCCCGTCCCCCGGCATCTTCAGAAGGACCAGTAGGGACAGGGCCCCCCTAGCGCAGAAGTGCCTGAGATGGTTCTTGAAATGCCCTCGCTGTTCCCCTTCTGCTAAGGCCACCGGGTCCTTTCCGTCCGGTCATCCTGCACAGGGTCCTTGCTGGGACCCCATCAAAGGGCCCCAATTCAGCAGTTGAGCTGGAGGCCTGGGCTCATGCTCAGAGTCTCCCTGGCCTGTCCAGACCATCGCTGGCCAAACGCTGGGCTGAGGACACTGCCCCGCCTACTGAACTAACACTGAGGAGGCTGCTTCACCCGATGGCCTAAGGAGCCCAGAGCTCCTTGCTGCCCCTACTCCATGCAGCCTGTCCCCAGGACCCGGCTCCCTGGTGCCCAACAAGCTGCTTCTCACATCTCACCCTGATGCCAACAGTTACTGCGGTGGGGGTGATGGCGCTCCGGGCGGCAGCTGGACTTGTGTTGCATATAAAAACAAGGTGATGCTCTAGATAGCTAAGAATATTGGTCCCCTGAAGTGATTCTTGCTGCCTCCTCTTCTCGCCGACCCTCCCCACTGACCATTTGCCCATGCCCCTGGCAAGCCCAGGTTACACGAGGGCTGCTGTTGGAGATTGGGATTCTAGACAAAAATCCTATAACTCTTTCCTTGCTAGAAATCACCAATACAATTCTCAGTTCAGCAGATACCGTTTTCCATATAGTTTATAAACATGATAAGACATACAGTTTGGTAAGGGTGTGGGGCAGGGACCTGTGTCTTTGTGTGTGTGTGTATATATATATAGATGTAGAGAGTGTGTGTGTATATATATAAGTGGACATAGTTATAAAACTGCACCTCCTGTGAGAACCCCATTGCACGTGATGAAGTTCTGAGTTTCAGCCTCTGACGATCTTTCCTTTGGTAACTGGTTCTTGGAGCCCAGGGTCTGGGCTGGGTGGACCAGGGTTGCCTGAGACATCAGGAATGAGAGGGGTCACTCCAGGGAAGGGACCGAGGGTGGCACCCTGTTGGATTGAGGGCAGGCTGACTAAGGGGCCTCAGGCAAAAGCCAAAATGACGCCTGATCATGCGCTCCCAGTCGGCCGCCCGGTCAACCCAGCCTCTTGGGTGACCATCATCTGTTCCTCTGAGTCCCGCGTCCTCCAGGAAGGGCAGGGGCCCGTCAGACCTCTCCAGATCGCCGGGATTCCACAGAGCTCCGCTCCCGTGGGGCACGGTCCCGCGGCTGCTCATGAAGGATGCTCTCTGCGGGCTCACCGCCTTGCCGGATGGATGCTGTCCTGGCTGCTCAGAGGGGGCTGGCTGGGGCGGCTGGGCGAGGGGTGCTCATCCCCTCCAGCTTGGGGCTGTACACTTTGGGTTTATAATCCACCAGGCAGGACCCAGACAGCAGCCAAAGCCTTTCTCAGCCTCTGCCTAAAACCCAGCAGATCCCCCACTTGTGAAAAAAGAAAAGAAACGCCGTTTCCTGGTGGACACGTGGCAGTGCCGGGTGCTGGTGCCCTGGGTCCTCAGCGCAGAGTGGCCGCCAGCCCCAGTATCCAGGCCAGGATGGAGGCCCCCAGAGAGCTGCCGGAGGAGGCCTGCTGCACCCCGCTGGGGGCACGGATGGGGGTCCTGCGGGCACATTTGCCCCTCCTCTTGGGCCGCGCGGTGGGCATGATGTCAAAGCTGAACTTGTGCGGGTAGTCAGGGGCATAGTCCTGCTGCTCGAGCGCCTGCTTCCCGGCTCCCGCCTTGGAGACCTGGTTGCGGTTCCTGTGGCTGGTGCAGTTCTTGCCTGGCTTCCGGGGGCCCGTCCGGGAGCCGGGCTGATGGCCGTGCGGGTGGCTCTTGTCCCTGGCGGCGCCGCGGGCCGGGTGATGCTCCTTGCGCGCCGCCCTGTCGGTGGTGGTGAGCGTGTGGGACTTGATCTGGTGGGGGGACGCCGGCCCGGTGCAGTTCCGGAAGTCCTGGGCGCTCAGCAGCTTCAGGTCCCGGCCCTGCCGCAGCTCGGGGGCCACGCAAGGGACCGCGGAGCTGGAGCCGCGGAACCTCCGCAGCCATTCCCACAGGGAGCGCGCGCGGCACCCGCAGTCCCAGGCGTTCCCGTTGAGGCGCAGGAACTCCAGGGCCCCCAGGGGGGCGAGGCAGTCGCCCTGCAGCTCGGAGAGGCTGTTGTTGAAGAGGAAGAGCGTGGTGAGCCGGCGGAGGTCGTGGAAAGCCCGGGGGTGCACCCACTGCAGCCGGTTCTCGTGCAGCAGCAGCCGGTCCAGGTTCACCAGCCCCCGGAAGGTGTCCTGGCCCAGGCTCCGCAGCCTGTTGCCGTGGAGAAACAGGTGGCTGAGGTTGACCAGGTCGGCAAAGATGTCGTCCTGCAGGTACTCGAGGTGGTTGTCCTGCAGGTAGAGGTACTGCAGGCTGTGCAGGCCGCCGAAGAGGCGGGCGGGCAGGGCGCCCAGCCCGCACTTGTAGAGGTAGAGGGCGTGGAGCTTGCCCAGGCCCTGGAAGGTCTCGGGCGCCAGCGTCCGCAGCTGCCGGTTGTCGCCGAGGTCCAGCTCCTCCAAGTGCACGAAGCCCTCGAAGGTGTGCGGGTCGATGAAGGTGATGTTGTTGGAGTAGATCCACAGGGTGACCATGGCGGGGCTGAAGTGGCCCTGCCGCAGGACGGTGATGCGGTTGTTCTGCAGGAAGATGCGCTCGCTGTCCTCCGGGATGCCCTCGGGGATGGCGGCGAAGTTGTGCGCCTGGCAGCTGACCGTCATGGGCGCCGGGTAGCACACGCAGTCCCGCGGGCAGCCGCCGCCCAGGGGCAGCTCGCCGGCCAGCAGCAGCAGCAGCAGCTCCACACAGCACCCTGGGGGGAGAGAGCACAGCAGGTCAGGGGCGGCCCGGGCGGCGGACGAGGTCGGGGAGCGGGGGACTGGACGGCACGTGACGCTCCTTGTCGGCTGGGGCTCCGTCTCGTCTGCTTCTCGCTCACTTGGCTGGGACGGTGGCCCCCTGAGGGCCTGGCTCCTGATGGGAGGAAGGCAGGGGGGCTAGATACTGCTCCCCACACCCTGGCACCCCACCTCTACTGGGGTTCTCTCCCCAGCCTGGGCTGTGAGATAAGCTTGGGATGTGAAGGAAGGCTCTGATTCCCACACCTTCTCCCTAGCCCCGCCCCCAAACCCTAGCCCCGCCCCAACCTCCTAGCCCCACCTCCCCAGGCAGTCAGCCCTTGGGGTGGGGGTCACACAGCAGTCAACCTCCTGTTACCTGTGTGAACACATGGTGGGGCAGCCTCCTGTCCTACCCGAGCAAATGTATCACATGGAGTTCTGAGGAGTCTCTTTATTTACATTGTTTCCCCAAACAAGCAAAGCATGCATGCATGACACCAAAGTTGATTTCAGAAGATGTCTCATTTACAGGGCCTCCCACATCCTCAAATAAGTGACACCCCTCACTTCTAAATAGTAACAGTTGTCCCTCGCCCAGCTGTGAAGAGGTACTGAGAGGACACAGGTGTGCAGAGGACGGGGGAGGGCCCAGGGCTGGCAGGGCTCTGGGGCCCAGGACGCCGCCAGACAGAGGCTGCCGCCATTCAAGTCCCCGCCTGGCTCCTCCCCTCTCCCCACCTCACTCTCGCTCCCAGGCTGTGGTTGTAAACCAAGCCATGCCTCCAGACTGTCCGGAGTGCTTTCTCTGTAGCTTCCCTCTAATTGGGCATTAATTAGGCATGCGTTAATGGATCCTTAAAATAATTTATTTTCGGATGCGTCCAGCCTGTGGTCGGATAATAGCCCCGTGCTCATTATCGGAGCAGCCTCATTATGGCCGATGGTCATTACTTGACTTTTTCCAGGGTGGCAGCTGCCCCTGGCAGCCCGGCAGGCGCGCCGGTGTTGGGGGGACAGGCTCCAGGCTCCTCACTGCCCGGGTTGGCCTCCTGCCCTCCCCTTCCAGCTTGGCCAGCCTGGCCTCTGGCCTCTCGGAAGAGCTGGGGGCCTGGGGCAGCTCTGCCGATTCCTCCTGCTGCTGGCGATGCCCAGAGTGTGCAGGACGAGAGAACCAGCCCTCCCAGCCACGCTGCGGCCGGTCCTGCGCCCCTCCTCCTGCTGGCCACCCAGCCGGCGCCCAGGCCTGCCTCTGCCCCGGCGGCCTGCCCAGGCTCAGGCACACCTCTCCACCACCGCCACCCCTCATTTCCGGCAGAAATGGCGTCGTAAATACGTGACAGCTCCCAGCTGTTGGGAGTTATGGTCTCCCAGGGAGTGGCAGCTGCTTCCCGGCCCCCTGTAATCACCCGGCTTCGACCTAACGTTTCCAACACATAAAAATCATTGCACATAATTTGGTTTTTGCATAATTGGGTTCAGTTACGACTTCAGAGCAATTATGACCTTGGTGGTGGTGGTGGTGGTGGTGGTGGTGGCCGCAGTGCAGCTGTGGGGACCCTTTCTGGGCCAGGCCATGCTCTCTGCAGCCTGGCAGTGCCTTCAGTCACCATGACCACTGGGCAGCCTGCAACCTGTAGGCCAGGCCCAAGGCTGGCACACCTCCTCAGCCTGTTTCCCTTCTGTACCATGAATCAATGATCCCCATGCCAACCATGTGGAGGCTTGGGTCTGACTTCCAGCCCCCCACTTCCCACCTCAGTCTGGCCCGGGGATCCCAGCCCCACAGGAGAGATGGGAGTGTGAGGGCATAGGAACCTGGACCCCAGATGCCAGCTGACTGTTGCAGAACCTGCCTGCTGCCTTGAACCTCCAACACCCAGGGCTGGGAGGAGGGTCCAACCCACATTGGCTGCACTTTCCAGAGCCTGACACTCCCTTTCCCTTCGCTCAACTCCATGATCACCCCTGCCCAGGCTGCTGTCTTCCAGGGACCTTGCCCCGGGCGGCAGCCCCCACCCTGCCACTTGGAGGGAGCCCAGGTCCCCTCCTCACTCCAGGGAGTTCACGGTGCTCACTGTGCTGAAGGGGCAGGGCCATGGCCATGAGCCTGTGCTTGGGAGACACACAGGGCCATACCAACCACCCCATCTCGAGGGTTCTGCAAAGACAAAGGCATTTCCTTCCCTTAAGCTGCTCACCATGGGGACGGGGTGAGCTTGGGCAGGCTAATGCCACTTGACATTTGTGCAGCTTATGGAGTTGACAGAGTACTTCTGCTCAAGCTCTCTGGCCCTCAGGATTACCCTGAGGGTTTTCCTGCCCCATGACCTAGGGGAGCGGGGGGTCAGACAGCCCTTCTGCCTGCTTTTATGGCCCTGTCTTTTTAAGGTTCTGGGATGGGTTTATCTGAAATGATCCCCAGAGAAGCTGGGGGGAGGACCACAGAGAACAACAAACAGGTGTCTCCAGGGAATATTGGGGGCACAGGGGAAAATCAGGTGAAGGCCCCGGTTTGGGTGAAAAAGCCAACTGCTCCAAAATCTAGGTGTGAGCTTAGCAGCCGGCATGTAAACACACTTTGGCAAGTAGGACGGGGGTCAAATAACAAGGTTGTGGGGTGAAGACAGGACCCAGGGCAGGAGCCACCTGGCCTGTCCTCTTGAGAGGGGCCCAGAAGGAGGTAGGAGCCCAGCCAATGCTTGGAGCTGCTCTCCATCCTTCATTACTGCTCAGATGCCAGGGAACCCATGCCACGGACGCTTCCCCCTCCCACTGGGCACTGGAGTGGGTCTCAGCTGAGTCTGCTTCTCCACTCCGGAAGCTGGTCCCATCTCCAAGGCCCTGGACAGCCCTCCCAGCCAGCCCCACCTGCCTCCAGCACCCCTGCCTGAGCCAGCGGTGCTCTGGCCTGGATCCCCATCCTGCCAGGCTCCTTCCAGGAAGACTGGCATTACATGGCTGAGACTCTTGTGCCCCCTCCATGTGGCCCATGGGAGCCCCAGCCCACTGATTGCTGATTAGTGCACTAACAAGGAGGCCGGTACCTTTGCTGTGCATTTTAAGATTGCAAATTAGCGGGGATCCAAGTCTCCAGGGAGGAGCCTAGCACCCCCTCCCATCAGCCTCCTCAGCCCCCTCCTGGTAAGGCAGGGGTTGCTTTGCCTGAGGGGGCTGAAAACACCAAGGCTGGGTCTCCCCCACTCTCTGGCCTTCCTCGTACTCCCCTCCTCCTCCTTCTCCTCTTCCTCCTCCTTCTCCACCTCTAGGGGCATGCACCCGACTGACTGCTTTGCCAACTACTCCCTAACCTCCTGGTCTCCCACATATCTGAGCTTCCCTGGATCTCTGCAGCCTCATTCATTCCTTCCTCCATTCAACACTTACTGCCGGATACATCCAGATACATCCTGGAGTATCCAGGATGCCAGGGCAGGGAGGGGCCTGGGCCAACTGGGCGAGTCCTCATGGACTGGCAGATAGGGGGTCTCATAACACTAGGCAGTCTGGCCAGGTGCTGGGCCTAAAATAGGCACCTAGGGGTGTGTGGAAGGAGTGGGGAAGTTCAGGGAAGGCTCCTGCTGCCCCATGTCACCTCCTCCATGAAGCCCTCCGTTCCCCTGCCAGCACAAGAGGATGTGCAGGAATGAAAAGCAGGCATTGTTTTCATGTCCTCCTTCCTGCAAAACCCCCAAACCCTTCACCTGTTGGGGCAGAGGTGAGTGGCCTGGGCTTGGACTCATCCAGTCCACTCAGCAGCCTGTCCCTAAGATGGGCTTATGAACGGTCCTGTGGGGGCTGGATGTGGTAGGGTGGGTGGGAAGCAAGCACCCATCTTGCCCTGTCCCTCTCTCAGCCTCTCAGTAGCCAGAGCTCCCAAAGAGGCTGTAGCACCAGCTCAGCTGGGCTGGGACCAGCTCTGACTCTAGTCCAGGGCTCCTACTCCCGTCCAGGCTAGATGGCCAGTGGGCAGGGGCCTGCACCTTCCCTGCTCTGGCAGCAGGAAGGGAGCTAAACAGGGAAGACCCAGCCCTGAGCCTGTGCCAGGTTCTTTACATGGACTCCTCACAGCACCCGTGGGTGCCGTGCCATTTCATGGCGGAGGACACGAAGCGCAGAAGGAAGTGGCTGGCCAAGGCCACGCAGCTGGTGAGCCAGGCAGTGGAGCAGGTCTCATCCAACTGCCCCTGACTCCAGAAGCGCCATGCTGCACGGGAGGGCACGGCAGCCCCACCTGAGGGCTGTCAGCCCTTTCTGACCCCAACATCTCAGGCCTCCCACTGACCTAAGTCTGCTACCACCTGGCCCCAAAGGGGCTCCCCCTCCATACACCTGCGCAGGAACAGCCCGATGGACTGGCATCCCCATGGACCCCGGCAGGTCCATGGGGCTCCTGAGTCTTGGAGACTGATAGCCATGTGGTCAATTCTTCTGGCTCTGCACCCCCGCCCCCCGTGAACAGGACAGAGCTCCCCCACCCCCAGCCTTGCCAGATGCTCCTCTCCCAGCCGATCGATGCTAACCGAATGGCTCTTGTGGTCAGATAATGGCCTCAGGCTGGGCCAGCTATGTTCACAGAGCTACTGGCGCTGCAGGTCACTTGGCACTGTCCCTCTGTGCTGCACCCAAACGCAGGCCACTTCCTGGTGAGCATCCCCCACCACCTCAGCCTGGCTCAGGCCTGGAGACAAGGAAGCCAGCCAGGGCAGAGCTGGGCTTCCCTCCTCAGCCCCCACTGCCAGACATGGGGGGCTGGGCAGGGGGGCTGGTGTTCCCCAGCACAGGGCAGTAGGACGGGCACAGGCTTTGGAGCCAGAGAGACCTGGGTCCCGGCTCCCCAGTTTAACAGGTGTGTCCCCTTGCTTGTGTGAGCCTCATTTTCCTCACCTGTAAAATGGGTATCGTCCTTTAAAGCTGCAGCCTGGCCCTCTCTGTCTGCAGACGCCTGTATCCACCTGCCTCCTCCGTCTCTCCACTGGCCAAACGCAATCCGTCCAAAACTAAGCTGCCGCTCTCCCCCCACAACTTCCTCCATCTCAGGAGAAGGCAGCTCCTTCATGCTGGCTGCTCAGGCCAAGAACTTCGGTCACCCGGCCGATGTGGCTCAGGGGTTGAGCATCGACCCGTTAAGGAGTCTGGGTTCCATTCCCAGTCAGGGCACATGCCCGAGTTGCAGGCTCAATCCCCAGCAGGGGACATGCAGGAGGCATTGGATCAGTGTTTCTCATCATTGACGTTTCTCTTCCTCTCCCTTCCTCTCTCTGAAATCTATAAAAATACATTAAAAAAAAAAAAAAAGAACTTCAGAGTCATATGGACTCCTCTTTCTCTCTCACCTCTCACCCAATTCGTCAGAAACCCTGTCAGCTCAACTTCAGAACTTAGCTAGAATCCACCCATTTCTCCCAGCCCCCACCTTGGTCTGGGCCACCGTCACATCTCCCTGAACGATCACAGTAGCCTCCTGGGTGGTCCCCCCACTGCCCCTACATCTCAGCAGGAAAGTGTGAGTCAGAGCACGTGGCTCCTCTGCTCCACTCTCCGTGGCTCCATCACACTCACCGAGTCCTTACCTTCCCCCCAAGTTCTGACCATGGCCCAGAGGCGGCCCACTTCTTCTCCCCCTTCCCTCCCTCCCCTCACTTTTCTCCTTGCTGCTCTCTCTCAGGCTAGGCACGGCTCCAGCCCTGTGCACATGCTGTTCCCACCGCCTGGAACGCTTCCCAGGATATCTGCAGGGCTCCTCACCTCACCCTCTGGTCTCTCCCCAAGCACCTTCCCAGCAGCCTATTTTAAACGGGCCCCTTCTCTGTTTACTTTTCCCCATAACATTCATCCTCTTCTATGAAATCATAGCATTTATGTATCTTGTTTATCTTCTGTCTCCCCCTACCGAGGGTCAACTCCATGAGGACAGTGATTTTGTCTGGTGTGCTCCCTGGTACAACCCCAGGGCCTAGAGCAGTGCCTGGCACACAGTAGGTGCTCAAGAAGAAACTCCGTGTGCCTAGCTCACAGGAGGCGCTCAGTAAACACAGTGGTCCTTATTAGTACTGAGACCTCCAGAGTGAGAGGAGACTCAGCCTTGGCTCTCTCCTGAGGGCCCTTTGGCCATCACAGAGGGGACAGGACAGAGAGACCTGGGAGGGGGGATGTACAGCAGGCCGGCCTGAGGCCAGGGGGCAGGGTGACCAGCTCAGGTTTGCCTGGGACTCAGGGGTTTCCCAAGCTGTAAAACTGTCAGTGTTGCCCAGCCGGTGTGGCTCAGCAGTTGAGCATCGACCCAGGAACCAAGAGGCTGCCGGTTTGATTCCCCGGTCAGGGCACATGCCGGGTTGTGGGCTCCATCCGCAGTGAGGGTGCGTGCAGAAGGCAGCCGATTGATGATGTTCCTCTCTCATCGATGTTTTTTATCTCTCTATCCCTCTCCCTTCCTCTCTCTCTAAAAATCAATAAAAACATATAAAAAAATAGGGGGGCCCTGACCGGTTTGGCTCAGTGGTTAGAGCGTCAGCCTGCGGACTGAAGGGTCCCAGGTTCAATTCCGGTCAAGGGCATGTACCTTGGTTGGGGGCACATTCCCAGTGGGGGGTGTGCAGGAGGCAGCTGATTGATGTTTCTCTCATCGATGTTTCTAACTCTCTGTCCCTCTCCCTTCCTCTCTGTAAAAAATCAATAAAATATATTTTTAAAAAAATAGGGGGGGAAAACTTTCAGTCTTAAAACTGGGAAGTCCCAAACAAGCCAGGAAAAGTCACTCACCTAGCTGGGGGCCAAGACTGTGCCCCACCCCAGCCTTGGCCAAAGGAACATCTCTGGGCACAGGAGGAGGGGACGAGGCAGCAGGAAGCATGAGTTTTCTCCAGACACCTGCACCTCAGGCCCAGTGCCTGCAGCCCAGAGGCAGTCCTGGGCCCAGATGGAGCCTGTGTGTGTGCACGTGTACCCGTGTTCATGTGCATTTGTGTGGGTTTATCTATGTGTGTACATGCAGTGTGGGCATGTGTATGCATAGGCCTGGGCACACATGTGTGCATATGTAAGCACTTTCATATGTCTGTCTCTGGAGACCATTAAGAGGGATGTCAGCCGAACCCTTTCATCCTGAAACATCCCTGAGCTCCATCCCCGAGAGGGCAGGCCCTCCCTGAGGAGAGGCGCACCTCCTGGCCTGTGATGTCTCGTCTTATCCCCTTATCTTGGCCCTCACTCTGGCTTTGCCTTCAGCTCCCACTCTCCTTCCGACACGCTGAATTATGTACGCACTCCAGGTCCCTCCAGCACACCAGGATCGCGCTCAGCGGGCAAGTGGGCGGCCCCTTGTTGAAATAACCTTTCAGCTTTCATCTGCTGCGCCCAGGCCCCTGAGCAGGCCTGGCCAGGAACGCCATGCTAATTGGGCTGCCAAGCTCTCAGAAGGCCTGTGGGAGCAACCTCAGCTCCCCACCCGCTGCCCATGCGGGTCTACCACCTCCTCGCTGGGGGTCCCCGCTTGGGGAGGGGGCTGGCAGCTAGTGCATACAGCTCTGCACCCACCTATTTATTGCCTGGGTTTGGGACCAGCCCGGAAGGAGCACATTTCAGCGGGGCCACCTCGGGCAGGCCACTCAACCTCGGAGGCCTCGGTTTCTTAGTCTGGAAGTGGGGTCAGAGCACTTGCCTCATTGGGTATTGAGAGCAGGCAGTGAGGCTGTGCCCTTGAACTGCTGGTCCAGGGGGGCTGCAGGAAGGTGCTCCCCAAGGGGGATGATTTGTTTTTCTGCTACTGTGATCAAAGGGAGCTGCCGCACACTCCCTTAGGGCTCACCGCGACCCCCAGGGAACCCTGGGTTTTGCCCTACCCACCCAGGTGCTCCCAGACCCGCGAGGCCCAGCAGAGGGACCTGAGAGATCAGACTACGAGTGGAGTCATGGAGTTGGGGCTCAACCCCAAGTTCAAGTTGCCTGCCAGAACTTGGCTGCCCCCACGGCACAGCAGGTGAAGACAGGTTCTTGACCTCTCTACTTTGTTCTCTCTCCCAGTCCACCCATCGCAGTCTGGAGCTGTCAGCTCCCTGCAGGGAGCCCAGGGCAGGTGGGCTCCAACCTTCACCTTGTGAAGCCCCCCCCGCCTCCCCGTGGGCTCATAAAATGTGTCCTGTGTCACTCAAATTTGCTCCTCGGTTTGGGGAACCCAGAACTGGGCTGTGGCAGCCCAGACTCCAGGTTTGAGGGTTGAGAGCCTCTGAGAACCACCTCTTCCTGGGAGGTTTTGAGATGGCTCTGGGCTCCACCTCCTCCCTCTCAATCCCGTGGAGCCAACTGTCCCTCCCCGCAAACCACAGCAAGCGGTGGATCTGCCTGCAACCAGCCAGGCCCACTGAAGCCAGAGTGGGATCGGGGTGATGAGTGGGGCAGGAAACGTCTGTGGGAGTGGGACAGTCCTCAGGGGCAAGTGTCCATTGAGATGCCTGCCTGGGGCTCCTGAGGGGGTGCGAGGGGCAGGGATTGGGTGGGGCTCTACCAAGTCCTGAAGGCCCTGGCGCTGGGCAACACAAAACAGGAGCTGAAACCAGCCGTGGAGAAGCCGGTGCAGAGCTCTCTGCCGGAAGCTCCTGCTTCCAGTCCCCAGAAGCCACCCCTTCGTTGCTGTCCGTGAAAGACACTCAGAACTCACATCCGGGTGTGGACCCCACCATTGTGACTCTGTCTGTCCCTCCGCTCCTGCATTCTTTCGAGAAACAGCTCTGTGCTTGGTGCTGCACCTGTCAGAGGCAGTGCTGCTTCCTTCCCGGAGCCCGCCCTGCAGGCCCAGGGGAAAGACAAGAGGAACCGGCCCCGCCCAAGCGGGCACTGGGGGGAGGCACTGGGTTAAGACTGAGACAAGCGAAGGGACTGACATTAGCTTGTGTGTTCCTGGAGGCAAGTGACGCCTGAGTTGAAACCTAAAGGTTAAGAAGAAGCCAAGGAACAGCTTTCCGGGAAGAGGGAGCAGCAGGTGCAAAGGCCCTGGGACTGGACCGAACTTGGTGTGGACGAGGAAAGAGGGGCAAGAGATGCAGACAGAAGTGCAGGCGGCAGGCCTTCCAGGGCCTTCACAGCCTCGGTCAAGAGTTTGGATGTAATTCTGGGTGTGGCAAGAAGCCGGTGAAGAGCCTGAAGTAGGAGGGATTGGATTTGGGGGCTGCTATTGGAGTACGGATTGAGGCGGAGCAGGCAGTCAGGTGGGGAGGCCTGTGGCTGTTTCCTGTGAGAGATGCGGGCGGCCTGGAGGGTGGAGGGGCCGTGGAGACAGACGTGGAGCCGTGTCTGGGATATAGAGTCGATGGGATGTACACATAAGCCAGTGAGAGAAAGGGGTGGGAGGCCCATGGGTGGCTCCGAGAGGGTGAGGGTGCGGTGAGACTGGAGGAGCTTGGGAAATGAGACAAGAGCTCCGTCGAGGACACGCAAAGTCTGGGAAGCCTTCAGAGATGTTTACTTGGTGGCAGCGGGGAGTGCAAAACCAGAGCCCAGAGGCGAGCTGCACCCTGGGGAGTCATCGGCATAGAGATGGTATTTCAATCCGTGGGAACGGATGAGGTCACCCAGGAAAGAAGATTCAAGACTGAGGTTTCCGGCGACACAACAATTCTGAGGGAAAGGCCCATGAGGTCAGAGGAAAGCCAGGAAGTGTGAGGTGACTGAAGCCAAGAGTGTTTCCAGAAGGAAGGAGGACTCGGCTGTGACGAGGGCTGCTGAGGGTTTATGTGAGGACAGAGAGGTGTCCGGTCGATGTGGCATCACGGAGGTAATTAATGATGCTGGCAAGTTCATTTCTGGTAGAAAGGTGGGGGCAGAAGGCACACCGAGTGGGACGAAAGTGCAAGGGAGAGGGTATCAATGCCAAGAGAAATAAGTCCGAGAAAGACAAATACCATATGAGTTCACTTATATGTGGAATCTAAAAACAAAACAAACAAGCAAAACAGAAACAAACTCATAGATACAGAGAACAAATTGACGATGGCCAGGTGCGAGAGGGCTTGGGGGGATGGGTGGAAAAGGTGAAAAGGATTAAGAAGTAAATTGCCAGTTATAAAAACAGTCATGGGGATGTGAAGTACAGCATGGGGAATATAGTCAATAATACTGTAATAACTATGTATGGTGCCAGATGGGTACTAGACTTATCAGACGGATCCCTTTGTAAGTTATATAAGTGGCTAATCACTATGCTGTACACCTGAAACTAATATAATAGTGCGTGTCAACTATCACTGAAAAATTTAAAAAATGTTAAATGCAAAATAAAAGGAATGGGTTATGAGGAAGGGGAGACAGCACTGCTATCAGTTAGGACAGGCTAGGGTATGCTGACGTAACAAGTGATCCCAGAATCTCAATGGCGCAGGCCGGATAGCTGAGGCTCTGCTCAGTCTCCTGGGAGAGAAAACCAAGGACATGGCCAACTACTTACTGGCTTTTACAGCTTCTGTTTCAAGTGACAAGCGGCATTCCTCATCCTGCTTCATTGGTCAAAACCCGTCACATGGCTCAGCCTGGCTGGGATAGGGAAGCATACTCCCAAGGGAGTCAGGGAGCAGCATTTGTGATCACAAGTTCTGCTGTGAAGGGGGTAGAGAAACAGGGCAGGTGTGGAGGGGCACAGATAGGGTCCAGGGAGTTGTGTGTGTTTTTTAAGATGGAGAAAAAAAAAAGAGAGAGAGAGCCAGAGCCCGTTTGCATGCTCATGAGCATGATTCAGGAGGAGAGGGGAAAACATGCAATAGGAGTGAGAGGGCCAAGGCACCGAGATCCAGGGCTCAGCCGGAGCACTTCCTGCCTGTGAGCGGAGGGAACTCGGTACACGCAGATGGAGTTAGCCTCCCAGAGCTGTTTTCTCCATGAAGGAAGAGGGGGTCATCGGCCGAGAGTCCAGGGAGGGAGGAGAGTGGGGGTTTCAGGAAAAAGAACAGAATGAAACAGGCATTCCATGTGCTGGGAAATCAAGCTCCCCTCGCCACAGGAGGGGTCTGTGGGGACAAGGAAGTAAAGGGGTTTGCAAACGTGGGTTCCAAATGCCCACCCACTGCCCTGGCCTCTGCCCAAGCTCCCCGCCCCTTCTTGCTGGGGCTATCTGGCCCGTCCAATTAAGTCTGCTCATGTCCCTCCTCTGCTGACAGGGCATTAGCTCAGAAAATATTTACTCCACCCCCTCCTCTGGGCCAGGCACCATGCCAAGAGGGCTCTGGGGACAAAAGACCCAGTTTCTGGCTCTCACAAGCTGACAGTCTTCCCCAAATACCTTCCGGACAGCGCGTTGTTGACATTTGTCACTTTTTTTTTGCCACCCAGTCACAAAGCCTCTTCCTGTATTTTGGGAGATCTCCCAGTTTATTATGTAAGTGAGCCCTTCCCTCCCGGGGAACCTGAAAAGGTCAAGCCCTCACTTCCGAAGCCTCCCTGGTAGCTTGGACAAAACCCCCTGGCCTGGACTCAGCCCCTCCACACACCTACCCCCGACTCAGAACCAGGAGTCAGTGATGCCGATGAGCAGCACCGAGCAGGGTCCATGCTTGCACGGACAGCAGCGGCGCCAGAGCCAGCAGGGGTAGTGACTGTGGCGGGAACATTGGAGGGGCGAGCTTGGAGGTGTCTTTGCCTTCATTTGGGACATTGCTCCTGCCTGGGGTGCCCCCACCCCTCCAGAGAGTCGGTGAATTACCTAGTACCCTTTATTTTTAAAAAATATATATTTTATTGATTTTTTTACAGAGAGGAAGGGAGAGAGATAGAGTTAGAAACATCAATGAGAGAGAAACATCCATCAGCCACCTCCTGCACACCCCCTATTGGGGATGTGCCCGCAACCAAGGTACATGCCCTCGACGGAACCGAATGAACCCAGGACCCTTCAGTCCCCAGGCCAACGCTCTATCCACTGAGCCAAACCGGTTAGGGCCCTAGTACCCTTTAAATAAATCTTATTTTTATTTAAATTAGTCAAGGCTGGTGTCTGTTGCTTGCAAATAAAAGTCTTTACGGATATAAGGTCCCTCCAGCTGAGCATGGCTTACAAGCCCATCCATGGTCTGGCCCTGCTTCCCCCATTTCTGCTCTCCCCCTCTCATCTCAAGGGCTTCTCACTCCCCTCTCCTTGCCTTATTGAGGGTGCAGCTCCCCCAAATCCACCCGCACCCTCCCCCCCGCACCCCCCCATCCCCCCCCCACCCCCGCCACACAAATACACAGAGCAGGCGATTCAGGAAGCAAGACTATCAATCAGTGGCCAGACTCAGCCAAAGAGACTCTCCCCCAGAAATGTGAACCTGAACTTGAAGCAGAGTGACTCAGCAGGAGTCGTTCACCCTCCTGGGCTGTTCTGAGGACATTGCCCTAGTAGTTGTTCCCACCAAGACCCCCACCCCCACCCCCTCACCCCGCCACCCCAGTTTCTGCCCTCCCCAGAGTTAGGCTGTTCAGCTTCATCTTTGGGTCCCACTTTCTTTCTGCAGAGGTCCACTCAACACCCCTCTTCTTGGCTGTTAGGATCCAAATTTCCTTATTCAGGAAGCCATATGCTCTAAGTAGCTAGGCTCCGCCCCAGCCTAGGGAGTGGGTCAGTGATTCGTTCGACAGGAGCATGTGACTCCACGCTGACCAGTGAGACACAAAGACAGTCTGCTGAGGCAGCAGGGGATCAACCCAAAGGCTAAAACCCAGCTTGGCAAGGACTACAGAGCAAAGAGATGGGGAGAACCTGGCTTCACAATGACATGGTTATTGTGAAGCCAACCAATCCTGGGATCTGTAAACCTCCCGGTATATGACATAATAAATCCTCTTCTTGGTTTAGCCGTTTTGAGTTGGGTTTTCAATTACTTGCAGCCCAAAATGCCCTAACTAAAACACCTCCCAAGGATTTCCCCTGTTACTTAGTCAGCCAGACCGGATTTCTCTTGCTTATAACCAAAGTCCAACTTAGGTTAGATGGTACCTGCATGACTCGGCTCCGACAGGACCTGCTCACGAATTCTCTCCAGACCCTTCCTTTGTGTTAGACCCTCCACCCTCGTCAGCACTCTCTCCTCACCACGATTTTTTTTTTTTGTTTATATTGATTTTTTTTTTTTTTGAGAGAGAGGGATAGAGAGATAGATCAGCTGCCTCCTGCACACCCCTATTGGGGATCAATCCTGACACCCGGGCATGTGCCCTGACCAGGAATTAAACCCGTGACCTCTTGGTTCCTGGGTCAATGCTCAACCACTGAGCCACACTGGCCGGGCAGTACTCACCACTCTTGAAGTCACCTGCCTCCACCAGAGGTGTGGTACATAGATGCATGTCTGGTGAGTGAGTGAATGAATGATTTAGCTGATGGAATTCTAGTAAAAGCAAACAAGTGCTTTAGCTAGCCGAGGAGGCCGTATTGTGGGTAAATGTAGATATACAGTACGTTTTAGCCACCAGAGGACCCCAGGGTAGATACCTCAGGCCTAAGCGCATAAAAGAACCTACCAGGCATTTCAGGCCTTTCTTCCCAGACCCCCCTGCAGAATGCCTCATGACTGTCCACTTAGACACACTTCAGGGAATGCATGTCTGGTGTTCTGAGTCTTAAACTGAGCAGTGGGCTCAGGGATGCTAATTTTCTTATTTTCTATTCTTTTTTTTTAAATATATTTTATTGATATTTTACAGAGAGGAAAGGAGAGGGATAGAAAGCTAGAAACATCGATGAGAGAGAAACATCGACCAGCTGCCTTCTGCACATCCCCCACTGGGGACATGCCTGCAACCAATGTACATGCCCTTGACCGGAATTGAACCTGGGACCTTTCAGTCCGCAGACCGACGCTCTATCCACTGAGCCAAACCGGTTTCGGCTGTTTTCTATTCTTTATACAGATATTTTGAAGTGTGCATTTACTATTTAATACAAGAAATAAATCATGCAAAAGAAAAAAAGATCCCGCAGAGTCCAGTTGAGCATCTCGGAGCCTTGACTTGCTCCCTCTTCCCCACTGGCCCGAGCCCTGCACTTCCTCCAGGACCCCCTCTGACAGCCCCCAGCGCCTGCCAGCCTCTGGGCCCAGCCACTCAGCATGGGCTTGCCGGTGTGGTCCCCAAACCCTCTTTTCCCCCATACGTTTTTTCTTTAAAGTCAGTCTTCATCATTTAATTTAACTTTAAAATAATACCTGCCGATTGTAAAAAAGTAAAGAGCATAGAAGTAAAAAGGAAGAAAAATCACCAAAATCCCATTATCCTTGACAACCATCCACAGTGCCTTGCTGTACCTTCTCTTAGTACTTCCTTCACTTATGGAGGGATACATGAAATTTAAATAAAAATTTTATTTGAAGCAATAAAATTGGGATCGTGCTATAGATGCCGTTCTGTAGCTTGTGTATCCTGCTGAACTTAAACCATTCATTCATTCGGCAGCTCTCCGGGTGCCTGCGTCTGAAAGCGCTACAAGAAGGCAGCTGTGGGGGGCCCAGCAGGTAGTGGCCCTACCCTCCAGGCGAGTATAGTCCAATGGGGAAACAGATACTCACCAAACATCCACATCCTAATCTCACCCCAGAAGGAAGAGGAAAGGAGAGAGATCCAGATAGCTGCTGAGAACTGTCCCCTGGGGAGGGAAGGCTGATAGTTTGAAAACTTAGGGCTCCACTGGGGCGGGTTTTGGGATTTCACGCACAGAGAACAGCATATGCTGAGGGCGTGAGGCCAGAGGCAACACAGAATTAAACAACAAAAGAACAGAGTGGTAACAGGCATGATTTTTAGAGACTGCAGAGTATCCTACTGAATGGACAGACCATAATTTATCTGCGAAACATTTGGATTGCTTCTCGTTTTTCACTGTTACAACGTATTATTGCAAAATCGGTAACATCCGTGGCCTCCTGGGCGGGCGGCTGGGAGCTCGGGGACAGGGGCGAAGGGGACTTCCCAGGAGACCTGTCCGGAATTGTTGATTGATTACCATGTGAATGTACCTATAGATCCTTTTAAGAGTCGGTTAAATTAAAGCTAAATAATGTTGGAATGAACATCTTCGTGCAGAAAGCTTTGTCCAGATTTCTCTTTCCCTACACCAGAGATTCGCTGAGTCAAACTCCTCCTCACGCACACGGACAAGCCACCTCCTAGAAAGGGTGGCCCATGAAGCCTGGAGTTCAGCACCCAGAAAGACACCCACTGTGGGGGCTTCCAGAGGCTTCGCCTGCCCTCTGTCTGCCTTCCCAGCTAGACCGTGACACCCCCCCCCCACCCTCCAAAGGAGACAGCGCTACGTGCTCAAATGAAGAGGAGATTGCTGGGCGGGGAAGCAAAGGAGACCAATATGTGTTGAGTCCCTCCTATGTGTCAGACCTACATCGAATGTTCCACCAACAAACCACATCCCCATTTTGTAGCTCAGAAAAAATAAGGCTCAACCAAGTGTGGTGATTGGCCCAAGAGGGTAGGGCCAGGATTCAAACCAACACGATGTGGCATCCCACAATGGGAATTTACGGCCACTGCCCCTCAGAGACCCTCTCCCACCCTCTCCCCCTCCAGCACCCCAACGGGCAGCTCCCCGCCTCCCAGGATTGTGTCCTTGCTCCCTTGCCAATAGCTCCATGCCTCCCCGTCTTCATTATTCATTTCTTTCTCTTGTGCTTCACATCATGAGGCTGGGGAAACGGACAAGGCAGATGGGGAAGGAAGTGGAAATTCTGTGTAATATCACAAAACTTGTCTTAAGTGCCAGCCCCAGGGATTTGCTGGAGTTGGTGCGACGGAGGTGGGGCTGAAGGTCAGATTAAATTGGACTAGTAATCCCAGGGGGATGCTTGAAAGCCGCTGCTAAAGAAAGCCTTTCCGGCCGGAGCCCTGGGGCCCAGGCAGGCAGCGGGCAGCAGGGGGCCGGCGGCGAGGTCAGGCTGCTTGAGTGGGGCTTGGTGGTGACAGGCCTGGGTTCACAGTCCTCCCCCAGAAACCTGAAATCTTGCCTCCCTCCCCCCACCCCCCAATAATGAGTTGGTATAAAAATGGATCTTGAATAAAATTGTCTGCAGTTTTCAAATTTCAAACTGCATTAGTCAAAATATATCAAATTTCCATGTACTGACTTACCACCTGCTCAAAATCTGATCCTTTTTCAGCTGGAATATATTGAAATATGAATCACCTCCTGAGAGGGAAAAAGGGGAAAGAAGTGGAGGGAAGGCCCTCTCAAAAGGACCCAGTGGGCGACTGGAATCCGGCGCGCCTTTGGGTTCCCAGGCTCCACCCGCAGCCCCCAGTCCCCCCCGGCCAACCCCAGTCTCCCTCCGACAAGCACTCCTAGGTGTCCCAACTCCCCTTTAATACCCAATTTCTAGCTCGGGGCAGTCTATGTCACACAGGGCAGAACATAATCATTTCAAGTCCACCAACCTTTTCATAAGCACCTACTATGCGCTGGGTACTCGACTCACAGAGAGGCCGACCTCTAATCACATTGCTACACCTCACAGTGACTCTGTCCTCATCTACTCACCCTCATAGCAGCACTGGACACAGTGGCTGTCCCGTCTGGAAACACTTTCTTCCCTTCCAAGATGGGGCTCTGCTGAGTTTTCTCCTGCCTTTCTGGCCGCTCCAGCTCTGATTACCCAGAGTTCCTCCCTCGGACCTTCTGTCTTCCATAGCCACTCCTATCCCCAGGGCAGCGTTAAATACCATCTCCCTGGGGCGGGGGGCGGGGCATCAGATGTGTGTCTCAGTCCTAAGCTCCAGAACAGTCCACCCAACGGCCCACCTGACATTGCCACGTGAGCATCTAAAAGCAGCTCAAACTCAGCGTGTCCGAAAGGTGTTTCCCACATAGGCGTCCGTCCCCTTCTCCGCCAACAGCAACGCCACCCTTTTGGTGGCTCAAGCTAACAACGCAGACAGCCTTCTCCATGACCCCTTTCCTCCATTCTTTCCCTTTAACCCAAGTTCCAAGGGTTCTGCCTTCAAAATAGATCCTCAATCTGTCCATGTCACTCCATCCCCACTGCCCGTACCCTGTCATCACCGCCCGCGCCGCATGAGCCTTTCTCTTCACTCTTGCCTTGGAAGGTTTTGCTTTATGGTAAAATGCACATAACATAAAAGTACCATTTTAAAGCATTCCATTCAGTGGCATTTAGTACACTCACAATGTTGTGCAACCACCACCACTATCTAGTTCTAGAACATTTTCATCATCTCAAGGGAAAACCCCATAGCCATTAGCAGTCACTCCCCATTCTTTCCCCAGCCCCGCCCCCCCCCCCCCCCCACAACCATTAATCTGCTGTCTCTGTGGACTTGTCTATTCTAGATATTTCATACAAATGGAATGATACAATAGGTTTGCAGTGACTGGCCTTGCAGGACTGCCTCCTTCTGAGCATCCAGACCTCAGCGGGAGCACCGTTCCCCCCCCCCCCCCCCCAGTCACTCTTGATTACTTAAGTACCCTGCTCTGTTTCCCCTTTAGCTCAGCACACCCCCTGAGTGTATCTTGTTTAATTATTTGTTTACATGATTATTGTCTTTCCCCTGTCGGCTAGTTCCCCGGGATGTCTCCAGCCCCCAGAACAGCGCCAGGCCCCTGGGGGGGGCACGCAACAATTATGTGCAGGTTGAAGGAGCAAGTGCACTGTGTGATGGAGCCCAACGCGGTGCTATGGGGACAGGGGTGAGGGAGGAAGCAAGCAGTGCTGCGGAGGGTGGAGGGGTCCCGGAGGGAAGGCAGCCCCCAAGGGTGAGCGGGAGGTCCCCTGGCGTTCAAGGGGAAACGGAGGGCATTCCAGGTGGAAGGGACTGCCTGGCCAGAGGCAGGGCGGCCGGAGGACACGTCCACTTTGGAGTCCGGGGCTGTCTTCACCTCCAGTTTGCCATTTGTCCCCTCATTGTTTCCCCAGACTCCCACGGAGAAGGGACACAGTGCCCGTCTGGGAGTTTCGCTGGATACCAGATGTAAGTACTGAGAGGAAAGAAGAAAGAAAGAAAGAAAGAAAGAAAGAAAGAAAGAAAGAAAGAAAGAAAGAAAGAAAGAAAGAAAGAAAGAAAGAAAGAAAGAAAGAAAGAAAGAAAGAAAGAAAGAAAGAGTCTTTTTGGTTTCCCCTATCCCGGCACCATCCCTGTCTTAGCCTGCGCTGGACACCCACCCCCACAGACACAAGGGAAAACAGGCCGTTCCAAGTTTTCTGATGGAGCCATCCTGCAGCCAGCTTTAAAAGGGATGGGATGTGGGAGGGGATGATGATGTTCAGAGCAGACACTGTCCTTTGTGTTTTGAGTACAGGGAGGCTCTCAGGAGAGGGGACCTGTGGCCCCCATGTGCCCTCTCAGCCTTGTCTTTCTGGACGGAGCCACCGGCCCCTCTGGGCACTGGGTTGCCTGTGAGCCCCTTGTCTTTCATTCCTCCTGATCGAATCAGGCCTGTGGCTCTGGGCATCCAGCTGAGCTCCCAGGAGGAGAGGCCTTTCCCCAATGGGAGGCTCGGAGGGCAAATCCAATTGTGTGCAAGGCGGGAGCCATTAACCTGTCTGTGGACCTGTCCCACCCGCCCCTCCTCCAGGCTGCTCCGTGGGATCCCAGACGCCCACCCCAAGGGCCCCCAGCTGCTCCTGAGCTGTGCCCAGCCTCCTCTGCCCTCCGTGCTCATGGGTCCCATCCCCCTGCCTCTAGATCAGAGAGGATGTTGAACTAAGAAGGAAAACAAACCCGTAGGGAATGTGCCCCCCCCCCCCACTTCCTCGAGGCAAGTCTGGCTCTTGGCCATTCCCACCATAAGCTTCTGGGTACTATCTGCCCTCAGGAGTCCGATGGGGAGGGGCCTTGGAAACCGGCTGGGCCATGGAGCCGGGAATTCTGGCTCCAGTGCCCAGGTGTGGTCTGGAACTGTGCGTCAGAGCAGTAGCCGCCACCCAGGTGTGGCTTCTGAACTTGAATGTGGCGATTTCAAAGACTTACTCTGAGAAACAACACTTGCCATAGCGATTATATGTTGAAATGATAATATTTTGAATATGTTGGGTTAAATACAAATACTTTTAAATGAATTTCACCAGCCGCTTTTTACTTTTTCAATGTGGTGCTAGAACATTTGAAGGACACGCAGCTCCCAGTTCTACCGGACAGAACTGGTCCGGAGTGATGGACACGGGCTCGGGTGGGCACATCTCCTTGGCCCCTGGACTCCTTGCCCTTTGGGGAGAAAAACAACAGGGAGAGGGCAGAGCAGGGACCCCTCAGGGTGGTGCTGCTCGGAGGGAACCAGTCCCGACACCCCTCAAAGGGCTCCCCTAAATGAGCGCAGCTGGAAGACCGGTGACTCCACACATGGAAGGATGTGCCCTGACAGGCCCTGCAGACGCCCCCAGAAAGGGAGGGTCTGGAGCGGAGGCAGGGAAGGGTCATTCACTCCAACGCAGCACAGCTGGGGCACCCGGCCCGGGCACTGAGGGCACAACTGCGGGCAGGACAGGCTGGCCGCTGCCTGAGAGTGGCTCACGCGTCCACAGGGGCGGCGGCCCACAGACAGCTCCCTGTGGCCTCCGGGGAGGAGGACCAGTGGCCGGGTGTACCCAGGAATTGGAGAGGCCCAGGAGGCAGCTCTCTCCCTTCCCAGAGAGCAAACAGAACTCTCTGGGAAGGGTGTTGTAGCAGATCCCCAACCTGAAATGCCAAGACCTGAGAAGGGAAAGAGGAGAGGAAGAAGAAATAAAGGAAGACAGGAAAGTGGGGGAGGGAGTGAAGGGGAGAGGGGGAGAGAGAGAGAGAGAGAGAGAGAGAGAGAGAGAGAGAGAGTCAGTCCAAAGAAAGCAAGGTGCCTATTTGGAATGTGGGCTCTGTTGCCGAGAACTGATGGGGTTCCATTCGGGGAAGGTGAAGAGTTTGAGTGGCTGGTGAAAGGCCGACCAGATGGGGCCAAAGAAGCTGATTGGAGGTTCCTGCCTGGGAGCAGGAAGGGGTGGGGGGAGCAGGAGGCTGCCCAGGGTAACATGCCATCACCCCATCACTGACACAGGGAGCCAAGGGTGGAGCCGCGTGGGGACACGCCAGGAGCTGGATGGAGAAGGGGCGCTGTAATGGGACTGCCGGGCGGGCCAGCCTGGGGCCACTCTGGTCTCTTCTCCAGCCTCCCAGGTGGGGGTACCCAGTGTGTTTACTGTGGAGGAGAGCGGGCTGGGAGCACTTCTGAGTGGGTCTGGCTGGCTCTTAAGGGGTCCAGGATAGAGCTGGCCTGGGCCCCCTCCCAGGTGGCCACTGTGTCCAGGCCTCAAGGACACGCACCACCATAGAGGACTGTGGCTTCTGTCTTCCTCTCACCCCCAAAGGGACAACTTGTTCACGTTCCTGCTTCAAAGCCCAGATCGCTCTTTTTTCTCTCCACTAAAGCTCCCACTTCCCGCTGAAGAACGGGGCCAGCTCTGACGCAGCCAGGATGAGGGGCAAATCAGGAGCTCCTCCAGAACTAATGAATGGCCGAGCCTTCGCTCAGGTCAGCAGCCCCCAGCAGCCTCCTTGGTCCTTGTGATGGCTCATTATCCCAGTATTCCCAGGAGACAGGCGGAAATTCCCCCCAGTGTCGCCTAATCACATTCCAGCTCTATGGATACAGTGACATGTGTCTAAGTCGCACACGATTCCCAGTGAGACCCAGAGGAGAGCGCTCACGTACTGGGAGGGGTTGGGAAGGTTTAATCTTTTTTAAAAAATACATTTTAAAAATATATTTTTATTGATTTCAGAGAGGAAGGGGGAGGAAGAGATAGAAACATCAATGATGAGAGAGAACCATTGATCGGCTGCCTCCTGCACACCCCCTACTGGGGATCGGGCCCACAACCCGGGCTTATGCCCTTGCCAGACTCAAACCCGGGACCCTTCAGTCTGCAGCTCTATCAGCGGACTGAGCCAAACCAGCGAGGCAGGAAGATTTAATCTTGAGGACCCCTGCCCCTCAGGTCAGGAGCAAGTCCCACCCTGGTGACCGAGAACTAGTGCAGAGACCACAGAGGGGCAGACAGAGGAGACCAGAAGGAGGACAGCTCGGGGGAGGGGTGCGCAAGAAAGTGTGCGCACTTCCTGAGGGCCTGCCCCAAGGCACGGAGCCGGAATCTCAGGAGCATGTCAGCTTCACACAGGGCCACCCCAGAATGCTTCCTGCCCTGTGCCAAGTGGGGCTTCAGCACATCCCTAGCCTGGGAGAGTCCCTGGGACGGGGAGGACAGGCTCTGTCTCCTGGGGCTCTGTCCCCCGAGTCTCAGGGCCCACACCCACCCACGAACAGAGCCAAAGGATGCTGAGTGGAGTATAGAAGCTCCAGAGAGCAGGCTCCTTCGCCCCTCCCCTGTTCTGTTCGCCCACTGGTATGAATGGGAGCAGCTGCAGGTCCCTGGCTCAGTCTTAGCTGGTCCCAGCACTGGGGTTGCCCCAGCATTATTCTATGCAGCCCACAGCTTCCTCTCCCATTCCCCTCAGTGGCCATTCCAACCCGCCCCCCCCCCCCCCACTCCCTTCTTAAATCTCTACCCTTGGCTTCCAGGCCTAGGCCCTCACCTCTCAGCATTCTCACCCAGGCTTCTGCCTGGGGCTGGCCCTGGTCCTACCCTCTCACCTCCTCTCACCCCAAGATTTCCATTCAAATGCCTACAGGGGCCAAGCAGGAAACAGAAAAGGGTGAGATGGAAGGTAGGATGGGGCAGGTGGCAACCTGGAAGCCAGGCCCACCCGGAAGGCAGGCCCCAGGCTCAGCCACGGCTGCCCTGCAGAAAGCGGGCCCTGGGTTATCAGATCTTCGGATTTTGCCAGAGACTGGGAATCGGGATTTTTATATGCAATGGGTTGGCAGCAAGTTCAACCAAAAAAAGAAAACACTGTGTGGGCCAACACAGCCCAAGGCCAAGGTTTCTGACAGCTGCCTCCCTATCGGCTGTGCCCTGCCTCGGGCATCTTCAGTTCCTGCCCTGCTAGACTGCTCCCTCTCTGCCTGTAGACTTGTTCCAGTCTCCCACTGAACAACAAACCTCACCTAACCCAACCCTCCCTGCAGCCACCGCCTCTTCCCTCCCCGCAGAGGCAAACCGCTTGGAAGGTCTGTCTCCACGCAGCAGGCCCACTCCTCTCCCTTCAAGCCCCTGCACCTGGTATTCCACCCCTTCTCACGCACAAGCTCCCTGCGTGGGCCCAAATCCAACCGTTTCCAGTCACTATCAACTCAACTGCCCCCGGGAGCGAAGCACCCCTTGAAATCTCCCCTAATTTCCTTGACACAAGTCTCTCCTGGATGGACTCCAGCATGGTCTACTGGACATCCCTCTCAGCCCCTGGCCTGGCACCTCTTCCTCCTGTCATTTTACCCACAGTCCCTGGGGCCCCCACGACCCATAAAAACTCATCCCCTCTTAGTCTCTCCCAGCTCCAAATCCAAATCTCCAGGGACCCCCCCACCTGTGTCCCCTGGGGTCTCCCAGACTCTCCCTACTCTGCTTTCCCAAAACAACATCACCGCCTCCAAGCCTGCTCCCCGCTTCCTGGGTCACCTTCTCGGTGACCACAACTCCTCGTTCTGCGGGAAACCTGGACTCTGCCTTCTCCTCTTCCCTGCAGTCCAGTTCGCAGGGCGGATAGTTTCTGCCTCTGGAACTCTCTCTTGATGCTTCAGCTGCCGCCTCCCCGATCCTGCGCTCACCCTTGCCCACCTACGTCTTCTCCATCTGAAGAGTTCTTTTTAAACTCAGCTGTAATGATATCACTCCAGACCTCTGTGATCTGCTCTCAGGAGGACGCCTGACTGTCTAGTGCCCTGCGTCCTAAGCCAACACCCACCACCTGTTGAGAGCCCAGCCAGGTGAGCCTGTGCAGGCTCTCCCACTTGCCCTGTCCTCTTCCATCCCCAGGCCCAACAGGTCATGCTGTCCCCTCCACCTGGGACACCCCTCCTTCCTTCATCTGCCTGCCACTTCTCACTTGTCCTTCAAACTTGGCATGGGCTGCGGGGGATCGGAGGGGGTCCTCCCCACTTTGGACCTACCTAGACGCCTCTGTTCATTCAACAGGAAATCAAAACTATCAGTTTGCATGTAGGTATCTAGTGTTACACGACAGATATAACAATGCCAGACCACATATACTAATGGAACGCCCATGCCCCGGTCCGCAGGAACCAGCCCAGGAAACCATCCCATTGTCCACAGTAACCAACCCAAGAAGCCAGCTTGCTTCTCATAGGAAGTCAGACCACATCTCTAGCAGATAGTCCAGAAAGCTGAACAATAGCTTGTGCCAACCAGCCCCAAATGCTTAGGACTTAGCTTCCCTGATTTTTTTTAAAATATATTTTATTGATTTTTTTACAGAGAGGAAGGGAGAGGGATAGAGAGTTAGAAACATCAATGAGAGAGAGACATCGATCAGCTGCCTCCTGAACGCCCCCTACTGAGGATGTGCCCGCAACCAAGGTACATGCCCTTGACCGGAATCGAACCCAGGACCCTTCAGTCCGCAGGCCGACGCTCTATCCACTGAGCCAAACCGGTTAGGGCAGCTTCCCTGATTTTTGTCCCCACTCCCAACTGAGGACCTACCAGAGAAAACCAAATATGTATCCCTAACCAATCACAGAGGACCCCTCCCTCCACTTCTAGTTAGCCTGCCTCCCGCTCCCCCCTGCCCACAGTCTCCAACCAGGGCAGACCTGAAGCCTTCCTTTTTTTCTACTAGAAAAAGTGCCCACTCCTCCGCCTGCCTCTGAGCCTCTGCCAAAATTGGTGACAATGGCTAATTCCATTGGATAGCAACATCTGAATAAACAGCCTTTACCTGTTCTCATTTGGTTGGTCTCCATTTATTTCCACGTGGGTAGCAAGCCATTCTAAACGTGAGGGCTTAAATCAAAACCATTACATGACTTCATGGTTCAGTGGGCTGAATGGGTTCCGCAGGATGGCTCTTCTGTTCTCACTTGGGGTTTCGCACATAGTTTCAGCCAGATTGTGGCAAGTACTGGAGTCATCTGAGCTAAGATGCTGAGCCTGTCTCCCTCTCCAGATGTCTACATGCAGGGTAGCCAGCTGGTTTGGCTCAGTGGAGAGAGCATCGGCCTACAGACCAAAGGGTCCTGGGTTCGATTCCGGTCAAGGGGCATGTGCCTTGGCTGCAGGCTTCTCCCCGGCCCAGGCCCTGGTCAGGGCACGTGTGGGAGGCAACCAATTGATGTGTCTCTCTCACATCCATGTTTCCCTCTGTCTTTCCCTCTCTCTTCCACTCTCTCTAAAAATCAATGGAAAAACATCCTCGGGTGAGGATTTAAAAAAAAAAAGAAGAAGAAGATGTCTCTGTTCCCCCAAAACCACAGAAGTGAGGCTGCTGGCCTCCTTTGGGCTTGGGGCTGGCACTGGCCACCTCACTTCCACTGCACCCCACTGGTTAGACCGAGTCGCAGGCCGGCCTGATTCCACGTGGGAAGGGGCCCTCACAAGGACGGGAGAGCAGGGGGCTGGTGGGCAATCTCTGAAGACTGGCCGTGCTATTCTCCCTTCCCACCGACCTGTGCTTGGTCTCGGGGCCCCCGGCATCTAGCAGGGGGCCTGGCTGAGTCAGTGCTCAGCCAGGCGCGATAAGCCAGTGAATGAATGGAAGGATGGCGGGGCCAACAGATGGGCAGAAGGGCTCCACGCTGCTCCCCTGCCCCCAGGCCCGCACCATCATGTTCCCGTCACATACACACTGCTCTCTGCTGCCTAACACGCCTCTATTTTTAAACCTCTCAGGCAGTGAGTGGTGCTTAACATTTTTTGAATCAGGGACCCCTTGGGGAATCTCATGAGAGCTACAGGAGACCCTCGAGAGAGAGAAGTGCGACTCCGGACGATCACTCGCAGTTCTGCAGCGTTTAATGACAGCGGCCTCTTTCTGAGGTCTTTACCGCGTGCCCGAGACTGGGCGCAGCACAGCGTGTCCACTCTGCGACGTATGACCCCAAACAGGCTGCGAGGTAGACATTGCCATGTAGTTCCATTTTATAGATGAGAAGACTGAGGCTCAGAAAGGTTAAGGACTAACTAGGAAGTGGCACTGGAACTCGGAGCAGGAAGATCCAACCCATCACAAAGCCCCCACATGCCCAGCCACTGCACCGCACAATTTCAAGGAGGTTCCAGGATGCTCTGAGGTCTGCCTGGGAACCTCCGCTTAGGAATTCTTTCTTTTACGGCTCCCCAAGTCCTGCTTCCAGATTTAAGCACCTTACCTGGCTTCAAGACTCCAAAAAAAGCCAGACCCACACTGTGCTCTCCCCTTGGGTTTCCGGCTACTGCCAGACCACACCTAGGCCTTCCTTCAGCCTGGCGGCCCCTGACCCTCCTCGCCTGGTGGTCCCGCCCCCGAAATGCCCTCTCCTTCTCCCGGGCGTTTCCCTGCCAGGCGCCCGGACCAGTGCCTGTGTATTCCCTCTCCCACCCCCGACCCGGGGCTCTCATCACTTCCTAAGTGCTAGCTTCCCAGCTTCGCTGCCATCCTCGCGGGAGCAGGGCCCGGGCTCTGTGTCTTTCTCACCTTCCTAGACAGGCACTCACACAAACACCAACGGTTCACAGGCTCCTCCCCCGCCTGTGTTCTCTGCTGTCCTTTTGGTTCCTGGATCCTCAAACCCTCAAAAACCGAATGAGATTCCAGAGCCGTCGAGGCCGGAGAGGGGCTGGCTGGCCCTGGCCGTGTCTGCTTCAGTACCACCCACCCGGCCGCTCCAGCTGGGAGAGCCATTGGCATCTGTTTCTCCTGCCTCCTCAGGGGACGCCGTGTTATGTGAAACCTGTAGTTGCTTTGTTTCCCGATAACAATACATAAAGCTGAGAGAGAGTGTGCACACGAGGGTCGGATGGGCGGCGTCTGTGGGATATCACAGGACAAAGGACGTGCCGACTTCTTGAGTCTCGTGAGGTTTTGCTCTCCTGGTGCCACCGGTCAGCAGTGCCCGGCTCACGGATGGAAAGCAGAGTGTAAGGCCGCCGTAGGTCCAAGGACAGAGGTGACCGCCCAGTCCCCCTGCACCGTTGCTTTCCCTGCGGGGTAAGATGACTGTCCTCCAGGCCCTGGGTCAAGCATTTTGCACTCACCTTCAAGCATACAAGCAAACTGTTCCATAATAAAATTCATTTTACAGGTGAGGGAACCACCGCTCCAAGAGGTGAAAGACTTGCTTAGGATCGCTATGTCAATCAGGGGTCACCAGGTAATTGAGGACAGTTTAATAAAGGGACAGTTGAGGAAGGTGTGTACAGGGCCCAGGGAATGCACAGGGATATTAATTAACAGGCAAAAAAACCACCAATGTTGCCAGGCTGGTGTGGCTCAGTGGTTGAGTGTCAGCCTATCAATCAGGAGGTCACAGTTCCATTCCTGGTCAGGGCACATGCCCGGGTTTCGGGCTCGATCCCCAGTGTGGGGCATGTAGGAGGCAACTATCAAAGATTCTCTCTCAACATTGATGTTTCTCTCTCTCTCCCCCTCTCCCTTCCTCTCCAAAATCAACAAAAATATATGTAAAGAAAGAAAAAAGAAAGATAGAAACCACCAGTGTCAACAACCCTCATCCTGAAGGGGGAGGAGAGGGATGGGGAATCAGAACCAGAACGGAGCAGCTGTGTGGAGAGGGAGGGCCCCTGACAAGAGCTGAGACCTCGGTCAGGGATGAAACCAGCCTGTAGGGAGGGGGATGCTTACCCAGGATTCACTCTCCTCCCTCCCCCATCACCTGCCAGTGCCTGCCGTTAGCCCTAGGCCCAGGGCAGGAGCCCACAGGTGTGGACTTCCAGGCCAGCCTCTGGGCACAGTGCCAAAGGCAGAGGGCGGGATGACAAGCAGGATTCCCTCGCACCTTCACCAGCTGGAAAGTGGCAGAGCCTGAATTCAAACTCCTGGTCTGCCTGCCTCCAAAGGTAGGCATGTAGCCCTTCCACGACCATGTTCCCGTGGGTGGGAAGCCAGAGTCCCAGAGGGGTTGCACAGATCTGGGGTTCCCCACTCCCCTGAGTATTGGCATCCCTGCCAACCCCAAGCACTGCAGTCTAAGTCCTACCTTGCTCACAACAATGTTCTGACCCCAAAATGGACCTTCTAGTTTTTAGATACAATATGGCGTGGGAGGTTTGAGGAAGCCGCCAACAGAGGGGAACTGTGGCTCTACAATTAAGCTAAACGCTCTTATTAGCATCTTGGCCTAAGAGGCCCCAAACACCCACACAGAATTGGGTCTCCCCCATGTGGCCTGGCTTCCAGCTTGGGGTAGAGAAAGGATTTCAGCAAAGGTGTGAGCTAAGGCTCTGCAATTCAGAGATCACCAGCAAAGAGCACAGCCGCTTTGGGTGGGTGGCGGGGTGAGGCCGCACCCCTGCAGCCGGAGGCTCAGGGCGCTCTAACGCCACATCATCTCACTGAACCCCATTCCATTTGCAGGTTCATTAAACCGAGAGCCAGTTCTGACACCGTTTCTTTCAAGCGGTTCTACCATGCAGATGTGCAAAAGGTATTAGAGATTAAAAAAAAATTACAGACAGAGCACAATCTTCAAAGCCCACCTCTGAGACCAGAAAGAAATAAAAACAGTAGCCAGTACAAGTGTGCAATTAAGTTTCCAAATGCTTGGGAGCCATGAGGAACGCCATCCCCGCGGAGAGCAAGTCTTTAAGGCAATTTTCTTGAACTCTATTCAGCATTCACTCAAAATGGCTTTTAAAAATAACATGATTTTTCTCCCTCTCCAAGGCTCCCTTGTTCTTCCTCTCCCAGGCAAGAGCAAGCCGGCTTTGGAGCGAGAAATGCAGTTGCTCATTTTGATATAGGATTATGGACTGTATTTCCAGGAAGGCAGATAAGAAAGCCAAGCATCCCTGCCCACTGGTGCAGGAGTCCTCCTGAGGTGTGGGGAGCGCCAGGGGCTGGGGGCTGGCTCCGGGGGATTTCAGCCACCCATAGAAGGCCACAGTTCCAAAGATGCCAACCCGCAGCCAAGAGTGGGTTCGGCAAATGCCCTCCTTCCCAGATGGAGATTCGGTTCCCTGTGAGAGGCTCCGTCTGCTGTAAGGGTTGCTAAGAATTCAAGATTCCTATTTCTGAATGAGGTGCAAGATAGTCAGCCCTGCACGGGGAGCAGGACACACACTCAGCAGCAGTGTGACTTTGGGCAGGTGGCTTGGCCTCCCTGAGCTATGAAATGAGACACTTCACAGGGCTTTGGGGAGAATGTGTGGTTTATCTCTAAGAGCACCTAGTGAGTTATAATCCCTGGGGCAAGACAAAAACCACTGCATCTGAGCCTGAAATCATTGTCCAGTCCTGGAAAGGGCCACCACCCACTCACCAGGGCAGGGAGCCAGAGGTGCCACTGGGTGGAGAGACAGCAACAGGACATGGCTAAAAGCTCAGCTTTTTAAAAAAATATATTTTTTTATTGATTTCAGAGAGGAAAGGAGAGGGAGAGATAGAAACATCAATGATGAGAATCATTGATTGGTTGCCTCCTGCACTCCTCCTTCTGGAGATCGAGCCCACAACCCTGGCATGGGCCCTTGACTGGAATTGAACCCAGGACCCTTCAGTCCACAGGCCAACACTCTATCCACTGAGCCAAACCAGCTAGGGCTAAAAGCCTGGTTTTTAGATGGGACTAATCATTTAGTGTCTATATGCCTTTGGCCAAAGCTCTTAGCTTCTCTGAATCTCAATTTCCCCATCTGTGAAATGGGAACATTAATAACACCAGATCAAATGAGCTAATCGGCATAAAGTGCTCAGCTAGTTTCTGGCACAGAGTAAGAACTTAATAAGCAGTTATTTTGTTATTATTATGGCCCTCCCAGATTAGACTCCCTGTGCCAAAATTTAATAACATTTTGTTTCTTTGTATTTATTTCTGCAGTTAATTTCTATTTACGGCAAACTATACTGCGTCGCCATTTACAGGCATGTTACCAAGTTTCCTTTTTAAATACATTTATTTAAGCTAAAGTGGGTCAATGCAGAAAAGAAAAAAGTGAAAACATAGTGCAGTGGCTCACAGGTGGGTGAGACACTGGGAAGGTGTGAGGCAGAGAGAGAAAGTTTGGGAAACACCCAAATAGTAACCTGGGTGTAAAGCCAGAATCCAGGCCCAAACCGTGCCCTACACCCACACCATGGCCATCCCAAAGCCGTTCAGAGGCCAGCGACCTTGGAGCCTGTCCTAGCTCACTCCTTAGATGTGCCATCTTGTCTCAGGCGGAAGTTCCCAGCTCCACTGAGGGATAAGCGGCCGGAGGCAGCTTGCTGCCCGCCTCGCTGGGGACCTGGCCCCCTGGAGTGAACCACGGATGCTGTGGCCGGTCTGGCCAGAAACCGCTGGGCTGGAGGCTGGGCTGTGGGCTGGGAACTGGGGAGTGTGGGTGCGGTCCCTTTGAGGAGGGAAACCAAATCCTTCTACAACTTCTAAGGAGAGACTTGCAGCAGCTAGGAAGTAAAAACATCCCAGCTCTTGTCTTCGAGGTGTTACAACGCCGATCCGTTGCCTAGCAACCGTGCAGGTGTGTGATAGGGCGAGAGGCGTTCCCAGGGAGCCAACCAGCGCCCGCCCGGCCGGTCCAGGTAGGAGCTGGCGGGAGGGGGCGGGCCTGCAGCCGCAGCCGCAGCCACACCGCATCCCGCATCCCGCATCCCACATCCCGCAGCTGCTAGAGCGTCCTTCACCCTCCTGCTGCCCCTCCTCCTGCTCCGCTCTGAGAGGGAGGAACCGCCATTGGCTCTGGGGTCGAGGTTTGGGCGGCTTCCAGGCGCTGGCGCCCGTGCTCCTGCCTCCACTGCTGTCTCTAGCCGGTGTTGGGTCATCCTCTTGGGAATCAGTGGCCAAGAGCCCTGACCTGGTGTAAGCTGACCCCAACCCTACACGCGCGCGCGCACACACACACACACACACACACACACACACACACCACACACACACTCGGGACCAAACCCAGTACTTTCCGAGAAACTCAAGAATGGGGATGGGTGGCACCCTCCCCTCTGGAATCTGGCTCTCCCTTGGCACACAAACACACTTCCTTCTGTCCCCAGAGAAGGTGCTAATGGAGCAGAAGCCTTCAGAGGAGGAACCTGGTGGACTGAGCCATCCAAGCGGAAGCACTGGGTGGGTTCTGCCGCCAGGAAGAGTGCTGAGAGGGCTGGCTCGCAATTAGGCCTGCATTTGGATTCCAGCTCCTGACTGACTGGCTGTGTAACCTTGAGCAAGTCAAGCAACTTCCGTTTGCACGTCTGTAAAATGGGGAAAAACAGGACTCACATTATGAGGGCTGCTGTGTAGATGGAGTAACACACAGAGGACATTGAGCACGGTGCTTGGCAAATGATTGGTCCTCAATCTCAGAGAAATAAGGAGTTCCACTAGGGCCTGAACGCCGTTTCCACCAGGCACAAGTCACCGGATTGCACATGGTGTGCAGGTGGCCTCTCAGGGTGGGACCCAGGGAAGGATGGTGGGCTCCCCTGCTCCCCATGTGGTGGCCACGCCCAGCCAGCAGAAGGTGCGGCCCTGTATGTGCTGCCCTCTGGCACAATTTACAACCACCCTAAGGGAACACCAAGTGAGGGGGTGGCTGGTGGGGCTCTCCAGTTCCACCCTCTCCAGGCCTGGCCCTGCCTTTTCTCTCTCCCTCTCAGGTAGCGTTCTCTACGGGGTCCTCATCAGCCCGCACCGAAGACTCGCCTGCCCTGGACAGTGGTTACTTACATGCAAATCAGCAAGGCTGGGCGCTCCCCCGACACACACACACACACACACACACACACACGCGCGCACACACGCACACGCACACGCTCCCCCCTTCGGGGAAGAAAGGAGGAAGCAGGCCAGCCCATTCCAGCCCTTTGGCCAAAGAGCAGCCCTTCTCTTTGGAGAGTGCCTCCCTCCTCCGCACCCTCTTCTTCCTTCCTCTGCTTCCAAGGCAAACAGGCAAGGAGGCAAGCCAAGTGTGAAAGTGATCCCGCCACTCCCGCCGCTCCTGCTGGGAAGTATGTGAAGGATGAAATCTCTGTGACTGAGGCAAACCCCATCCAGCCTCCGGGAGCCTCCTGGGAAGCCTTTCTGAACCCCAGGGGCTGAAGACCTAGAATTCATCCCACACTCCCAGGCCTGGGGGTTCCTCCAAATCCATGTACTCCAAATCCACTTGGCTCAAGTGCGCTTTCTTAAAAAGATTAATTCCATGAATCCCGGGCAGCCATTGATGTTTACACGGGGTTTTTAAAAGCTTCTGCTTTTCGCCCTGGCTGGTTTGTCTCCGTGGATAGAGCGTCGGCCTACAGACTGAAGGGTCCCAGGTTCAATTCTGGTCAAGGGCACATGCCCAGGTTGTGGGCTCGATCCCCAGTTGGGAGCATGCAGGAGGCAGCCGATCAATGATTCTCTCTCATCACTGATGTTTCTATCTCTCTCTCCCTCTCTCTTCCTCTCAGAAATCAATAAAAATATATTTAAAAAATAAATAAAAGCTTCTGCTTTTCATTGGAACGCCAACATATTAACATGTAAACAGCCCTGGCTGTTTTGGCTCAGTGGATAGAGCGTCAGCCTGTGGACTGAAGGGTCCCAGGTTCAATTCCAGTCAAGGGCATGTACCTTGGTTTCGGCACATCCCCAGTAGGGGGCGTGCAGGAAGCAGCTGTTCAATGTTTCTCTCTCATCGATGTTTCTAACTCTCTATCCCTCTCCCTTCCTCTCTGTGAAAAAATCAATAAAATATATATATTTTAAAAACACATGTAAATAGTTGTGCTCGACTCTGCTTGGATGTTTGGGCTCACCCGCCCCCCTTACACACACACACACACACACACACACACACACACACCTGCTTCTTTATACTTTTCAAATTTTCCCCAGATGGCATGTTTTACTTTTATAGTAAAGAAAACAAAACAAAACAAAAAGCCCCACTAAAAATAAAAACAAAAGATTAATTAGTGGGCCTGCTCAGAAACCTGTTTAAATTCTTATCAGAAATTTAGCAGGGTTTCCCTGGGGGCAGACTTGGCCTGTGGGAGAGCAGGGAGGTGCTGATGGGACTAAGTGCTCAGGTGAGCCCCCTGTTGACCCTGCCGGCAAATGGCTGTGCTCATGGTGGCAGCCAGAGGCCAGCAGCTGCCCAAGGCACCAGCCAGAAGCTGCCCTTTTATGAGGCCTAGACACAAAGCTGACTCCATCCCGGTATTTTCTCTTTGCTCAGCTCTGTCTCTCCAGAGACATTAGGGAAATGGGCTCTCGGTGGGAGGGAGGGGGGGGGTTCCTTCATCCCTGCAGCTGCCTCAGCTGCTCTGACCTGCCTGACCCAGCCCAGCACGGGTCACTGCCCCCTGTCAGCTCGGCCTGCCTCCAGCCTGAAGTAGTGACACTGCCCGGAGGCATTGCCCCGGGAGCTCTGCCCATGAGGCCTTGACCACTGTGCTCCCAGGAAGCTCTGGGACCAGGCAGAAAAGGAGACTCAGCAGGATGCTGGCGAGGAAAGGGTGTGAACCCCAAGGGGCAGGACTGGCTCTCCTAAGATGATAACAGTAGGTGAGAATGTACAGGTGCTGACCACAGGGCAGGCGCTGCGTGCAGCCCTGCATGTGTGAAATCCCTAACCGACTCCACACCCCAGCGAACTAGGTGTTATTATCTGTTTTCTAGTTGACAAACCGGAAGCTCAGAGAGGTGCAGAGGCCTCCACAGCACCCACTAGCAGAAAGTGACAGAGCAGGAGTCACATGCAGGCACTCTGTGGTCAGCCTCCGGCTCACGGCGGCATATTTCTTGCCATCATATTCCCAGTGCAGAGCCTGGCACACGGCTGACACCCGACAAATACTAGGTGAATGACTAAGGCAGGGACTGAGGTCGCTCACAGCTTCCACGCCCCTGACGCCCCATCTTCCCATCGACCTGCCCAAAGCCTGGGCCTGGACAAAGCTCATCTCAACAGACACGAAGGGGAGGGGCAGAGCCACAAACCACAGGTCCCCTCCTCAGACGCCCTGCAGGCGGCCCTGGCCTCTCCCTGCACTGGGTAGACTGCCAGGGCTCTCCAGATCTGAAGCCCGCTGGGTACCCCTGAAAATGGAGTGAGTGGGGGCTAAGCAACTTGCTGAGCTGGGAGATGAGGGAGGGAGTGGGTCAGCAGGCGGCAAAGTGAACACAGGGGAGGGGCAATGGCAGGCAGGCCACTCTCTACAGGGAAACTGGGTTTCCTTTGCTGAGAGCTCCTTGAGGGCAGGCTGTCTTTTCACAGACGAGATCAAGCGCCCAGCAGGGCAGCAACCAGAGAAACGGGCAAGCATTCGGCGGTGAGCTATGCTGAGACCTCACCTTCTCCGCAGGACTCCTGTCCATTAACCATCCCAGTAGAGGCAGGTTTCCAGGAACACTAATGAGGCATCCTCAGCCCCTCCCAAGGCCCCGCACCTACTTCTGTATTTATGGCTTGTTATGCTTTTCCACAGAATTGAGCCTGGGTAAACTTTAGGCTCCATAAAACCTGAACCCGCTCAGAATGCCCAAACCTGGAAACTCCCTCCGGCCTGCTCCCGGCTGGCTCAGGTACACTGGTTTTCTTGGGGAAGGAAAGTGAAAACCAGGCTAGAACGAGACGGGTTGGTGGGGGCCCTGAGGCCAAGGAAACCCCCAAATCACAGCCCGATCTTGGTCACAATGGAGGCTGTGTCTACACCAAATGCAGACAGGAGGGGTGGTCAGCATCCCTCCCTCCACCCCACTTCCCCATTTAGTCAAAATATCAGAGTCCCAAAGTTCTTAATCTTTTTGAATGGGAAGGTCCTTTTGAGAACCTGAAAGCCCTGGATGGGCTAAATTACCCCCCTACACAGAACAGTGCACGTCGTTTCAGGGGGTTATGAACGTCTGAGGCCCATGGGTGGCCCTGTAGGAGGCAGAGAGGCCACGGTTGAGGGCCCTGCTATGGAGGCAGCGTGATAGATAATGCATATGGTGACAGTGAGGAGACTGGGTTCCTTCACCTCCCCAGACCTCCACTGGGCTCTGCGTTGGCGCTCTCTACCTTCCTTCCAACGCTAGCCTTCTGCTGGCTTCTGTGACGTCCTTCTTCTGCAGGCCTGAGCACTGCCCCCAGACCTTACATCCATTTTTCATACTTGGCTCATCTAAGTCTCTCCATTAGCCAATGGATCAAATATTCTTTGCTCCATTTTACAGATCAAGAAACTCCTCTGTCAGGATGAGGGGGTAAAGGAACACCCTGGAAGTATGGTAAGTGGGGAGCTCGGACTTGAACCTGGGTCTGTTGGACCGCACAAGCCTGCGGCTTTCCCACGGCTCACACCAACACCCTCGGTCCCCTCCTTCTTTTCACACCGACTGTCCACTGTGCCTTGAAATGGGTCTCTCCCTCCACCTCTTGCACCTCTTGGCCTCAAGCCACCTGCCTCCCCCTCTGTGTCCCCATGGCCGGTAGCCACCTGGCAGATGGGAGACGGGGACCCCATTCTCATCCAGCTGGATCAGATCCTACTGAGCTGACCCCTCCTGGGGCCGCTGCTTCGTTAGGGGACAATCAAGGTCTGTGGCTGGTTACCGGACACTTAGGCACGGAGTAGCATCAGCCAGGTTTGCATCCCCAGCTTAAAAGCCCAGATTAATCGCCCTGGGCTGCTTCTGTCACACACAGGGATATATTTTCTTCTTGGAATTTACAAGTAGTTCCGTCTGAGAAATAAACAACCAGAGATAAAAATTACATTGTCACAGGGCAGGTGTGATAGATGTAGGACGCGAGCGCCGCGGTCGCTGAGGAGGCGCTCTGGCGGCAGAATCCACCAAATGAGACCTGGAGGAGCCCCAGGTAAACGGAATGAGATGCTGATGGGATCTCAGCCGAGTGGGAAGCGTGGACTCTCTGCAATTTCCATGTCATCTCCCTGAATCACGGGGTGTGGATGCTGGCCTCCAGGAGCCCGGGGGAGAGGCTGATTGGCAGGAGACCTCCTCAGGCCGCCCTGCTGGGACAACAGGACAGGCCCCAGCGGAGCAGCAAGCATAACCTTGGCAGCTCTGTCTCCACCGAGCCATCCACTACCTCCCTGTCTCGTCTCCACTACTACTAGCTGAAGGGAGCTACGCCTACCTGGGAAGAAAACCACCTGGGAGGAGGCCACAGGAAGACCAGGCTGGATTGGGGGGTAATAATTAATAATAATAATAATAATAATAATAATAATGACATTTATTCAGTACTTACTCTGTGCTTGGCAACAAGGATTATCTCGTATTATCAATCTCCTGACAACCATCTGAAGACGGTACTATTTTTATCCCCCCTTTACAGATGACAAACTGAGGGTCAGAGGTTAAGTGATTTCCACAATGGAGTGGGGTGAATGGGCTCCCAAAAAGCTATGTCCATGTCTAAATGCCCGGAACCTGTGAATGTCACCTTATTGAGAACCAGGGCCTCTGCAGGTGTAATTAAGAATCCTGAAATGAGATTATCCTGGATTACCCAGATGGGCCCTGAATGTAATGCCAAACGTCCTTGTGAGACGCAGAAGAGGAGAAACAGAGAAGGGAGAGCCTGGTGGAGACGGAGGCAGGGACTGGAGTGATGCAGCCACACGGAATGCCACCCGGCGCCCGAAGCTGGAGTGGCCAGGGACAGATCGTCCCCCAGCGCCTCCAGTGGGAGCGCGGCCCTGCCAACACCTTGCTTTCGGGTTTCTGGCCTCGTGAACTGGGAGAATGAATTTGTACTGTGTTAGCCACTCAATGCGCGGCAGTCTGTCACAGCAGCCCTAGGACATGAACACAGCTCCCCGGGTAACCAGTGGCAGAGCCAGGACGCGAATGTGGCAGGCTGACCCCGGGCTCAGGCGGTGCCCACCCGGTATTGCTGCCAGGCCCCAAGGTTTGGGTGCCAGTCCTGGCTCCACCGCAATCGAGCTATGTGACCTCCAGAAGGCTGCTAAGCCTCAGCCTACTCATCTGCAAAATGGACGGATTGGACAAGTGGGGTGCCTCCGGGGCTGCCACAGGAAAGAGCAGGACGAGTGGGGTTCCGAGTGACACAGGTGTGAAGAAGGAAAGAGCCCTAGCTAACACCTTAGGCTACAGCTTGTGTGGGCTTCTGGCCACCCACCGTGAGCTCCTGCGCTTCTGGACACAGTACACTGACTGTCCTCTGGGAGAACTGGTCCTCCCCAACTCTGCACCGTGTGCTTCCATGGAGCCCACCCCAGCCCCCGCCTGCAGGTGGACCGGTACCCAGTCAGCACGCACTCCCAGGCCTCGGTGACTGGTTCCGGACTGAATCTGGGCCAGTGACATCAGGACCCCAGCTTTTTTCAGACCGTTGGGGGAGAGAAGCTCTCTCTTTCTACTAGTAAAGGTGGGGAGGGGGAGAGGACCGAGAGCTGTGGGAGCCTTCTGAGCATGACACTAGCTCAGGGAAAGCCACACCAAGACACCGAGTCCTGATGACACTGTGTGGTCAAGTTACCCCTGCAGATGAGCCTTTTCGTTTTAGGAGCCGGTGCAATTCCTTTCTCATTCCAACAGTTGGGTTTCGGTCATTTTTTAAAAATATATTTTATTGATTTTTTTACAGAGAGGAAGGGAGAGGGATAGAGAGTTAGAAACATCGATGAGAGAGAAACACTGGATCAGCTGCCTCCTGCACACCCCCTACTGGGGATGTGCCCGCAACCAAGGTACATGCCCTTGACCAGAATCGAACCTGGGACCCCTCGGTCCGCAGGCCGACGCTCTATCCACTGAGCCAAACCGGTTAGGGTGGGTTCCGGTCATTTATAACCAGTGTCCCAACTCTCAGATCACCAGGCTCCACCATTTCTAAGGATCTTTCTAACTCTGAAGCATGTGATTTCAAGGTCAGAAAATCCGCATGTGTGTGTTTGCCTGTAATGCCTGTATGTAAGTGCACAGACAGGCCTGCACATGTGTGCTTTCCTTGCAGCACCCTCTCCCACATCTCTGAGAAGAGAGCATTACGCCTCCACTGCTTGACCTGCCCTTAGGAAGCCGCCGGGCCATTGGGTGCAGGCCAAGCCTCACCAGACGCTTCCGGGGTTCTTCCAGGTAACTTCCAGGTTCCACCCTGAAGCCCCAGAGTCTAACTCCTTTATGCATCTGAAGACAATTCCCCCAAATCTCTTCTTCAGGACCAGCCATCACATGGCTCCTCCAGGAGTTCCCAACATGACCTTATTTTTGTTTTGTTTTTAGCATCTTCACTACTTCATAGGTCACAATCGTTCAATAGACATTTACTGAGCACTTAATATGTGCCAGGCACAGGGAGAGAGCTGAGGATACAAACTAAAGAAGTGAACACAAAAATAGGAGAGAAAAAAAGAAGTGGACACAACTGTCCTCATGCAGCTCACAGTCCAGAGATGCCACGGCTGATTACAGCACTCAATAATTAGCACCGCTATTCAGCTCAGATACCACCCTGGTCCAGGTGGCCACTCTCCTCTGGGGAACTGCAGTCTCTCCTAACTTCTCTCTTCCTTCCCCTTCTTCTTCCCCAAAGTCTCTTCCTCACACAGCAGTCAGGGCAGCCTTCCAGAAATGAGTCCTTTAAAAATGTAACCCAACTGGCTCCCATCACACGGAGAATACAATTCAGCAACCTCATCATGGCCCACCTGTCCCCCCCTGCCGCCTCCCTTGCCCCATCCCTGTGTCTCAGGCCCCCAAAGGCCATCTTCATCAAATGCTCCAAGCACAGTCCCTCTCAGCGACCTTGCATTGGCTGTCTCCTTAGCCCAGCTCCTCTCCTGCTCCAGCACCCAGATGCTCCTTCCTTCATCGCGCCCAGGTCTCTGATCAACCTCACCTCCCCAAGAAGCTTCCTTGAGCACCTCACCCCAAACTGCCACCCTCACTTTCTGTGTTCTCGCCTTCCCAGGACTCATCAGCCCTGCCAGTGCCTTCTGGTCCATGGCCCACCTGCAGTGGGAGCTCCATGAGAGCAGGGCTGTGCCTGTCTGGCCCACCACTGAGTCCTCAGCACCCAGGTGGCTGGCACCCAGCTGGTGTCATTAGTTATTTGCTCACTGAATGAATGAAGGTTGAATGCTGTAGGCACAAGTAACTGGAAGACCTGGTGTAGTCTGGGGGGCTCAGGACCACTTGCTGAGGAGGTGTCATCTGAACTGAGCTCGGAGGGAAGAGAAGGAATTATCCAGGTGAGAGGGATGAGGTGGGGGCAACATCACAGGCAGCACAATTGCTTGTGGGAGGGTCCCGATGTGGAGGGAGACTGGCACATCAGTACATGAGGGGCAAGTGGGGTTAGGCAAGGTCAGAGGGCTAAGCAGGGGCTCTGCACAGGAGGCCTCGATAGCCCTGTTTAAAATGGGCCCCCACAGACAATGGGGCAGTGCGGGCCTGGGGCAGAGGGTAGGCGGGGCGGGCTTCAGGCGGCCAATTTGGGGGAGAGGGCATATGTAATACTTTCAACAATAAAGGATTATTTTTAAAATAAATAAATAAACATAAACAGATAAGTAAAATAAAACAAGCCTCTATTCCCAAGAGCTCTGAGAGAACCTGAATGATTTTAAGCAGAGTGATAGGATTAGATTGTGTCCCCTAACATCGCCTGCCTGTCCGCAGGGCAGAACCTGGAGACAGGACACTGGAGCGCCAATGGAGACAAGACAATGGAGCGGCAAATGTCCACGCGAGAGACACGGGGTCCTGGTTTGGATGGTGGAGACGGGGGAAATGGAGAGAAGGGGATGCATTTCAGCAACGTGCAGGCAATGGACTGGATTGGTGGACGATGACGAGAGAGAGGATGACTCAGTGAGTGCTCAGCAGAGAGCAAAGCGGCTCCCTCCCCGTCCTAGATTTGGACACTTCTATTAATGTAGCCAAAGATTACAGATGCTTTTTTTGGGGGAAGGCACATCAAACTTTGACTCACTGTTCTTGCAGGCAAATGCTTCTTCATCATAACAACCCTTGCAAAGACAGGAAGGGTCTGCTGTGAGAGAGCCGGCCCATGGCAAGCTGCTGGATCACAGCCTTGAGGAAGGAGCCAGGGCCTCGTACACTGGCGGAGGCCAGAGAACTGCCGCGGGGCATTTAATTTCGAGAAAGAAAAAGTGGTCATGGGCGAGGGAGACATTCTCTCCTTCCTCTAGGGCCTAGAGTCTAGGCGACTGAACTTTGGGGACAAGAGAAAAGAAATCGGAGGATAAATGTCACCACACTATACCACCTACATCTCTGTTTCTAGAGGCTTCCATGACCAATACCGTGTTCTCTTGGACTGCCGAAGGCTGTGCATGATTTCAGAGAGCAGAGAAGGCTCCAGAAGCTAGTGTTTGGAAGACATAAGTGGAACACAGGCCAAGTCTGAGCAAGAATGCCCTCCTGAGGCAGAAATCCAGTGGCATGGGGGTGGGGGGGATTTCTCAGGCTTCCTCTAACTTGTAACAACTGTGCTAGTGGTCCAATTAAAAATGGTCCTCACGGGTTATACACCACTGTGGCTGCACTTAATGCCACAAACTGTACAGTTAAAATGACTAAAATAGTAAATTTTATATTATGTATAACATAAAATAAATAATTGAAAAAGATACCTTATAGTCCATAGAAATAACCCACTACCTCATGCTTTAATTTCCCCTACAAAGTGCCTGCTATGGTTATCTTCCAGCCTGTGGTTGAACACATACAAAAGGCAATTCACTCTATGCTTAACAGAGAACTCCATCTTTGCTATTTCTATTAGGAAGTTCTTGGAATAAAATCAAACCGACTAATACTTTTTTAAAAAATTGTAAAGCCATCATGGATCCCTAGCTCGTTTGGCTCAGTGGATACAGAGTCAGCCTGTGGACTGAAGGGTCCCAGGTTGGATTCCGGTCAAGGGCACATGCCCACCGGGTTGCAGGCTCATTCCCCAGTAGGTGGTGTGCAGGAGGCAGCTGATCAATGATTCTCTCTCATCATTGATGTTTCTATCTCTCTCTCTCCCTCTCCCTTCCTCTCTGAAATATATATATTTTTTATTCTTTTTTTTATAAAGCCGTCAGGGAGCTTTTGGAGCCCACTATGGATGCTCTTGGGGGTGGGGGTCCCTCCGGCGTGGGGCTCCCTGTGCATCACACCGGTGTTCTGCCTGCTTTCTACTCACCCTCCACCTTCCACACACCGGCCCCCATGCCCTCCTGACCTGTGGCCACAGCGGAGCAGGGGCTCGGACTGCGCACGGAAGGAGTCCCTCTCTGGATTCAGAGCCGACCAGGGTGCCTGACTTTGGCCAATTAGTACCTTGCTCGGTGTAACCAACCGAGTCACAGATTCAATTCGATTCAGCAAACATTTATCGAGCATCTCAGCGCCAGGCGATTCCTGTCTGTTCTGTAAGTGCAATGAAGCTCAGCCTTCTCTCCAGATTAATTTGTATTTCAAGGCAAAAAGGTAGGTTTTAAGTACCTGTAAGAAGCAGTAATGGATGCCTTGAGGAGCGATGTGCATGGGGAGGGGGGCAAGGGGGAGGAGGGGAGGAGGGGAGGAGGGGAGGAGGGGAGGGAGAGGCGCTGAGAAATGGCCTGTGAGTCAGTGCAGCAGGACTGGGCTGCAGACAGGGAAGAAAAAGTAGACAGAGAAGCCAGATAAAGCCTGGGGGGTAGGTTGTTTAAACCCTTCCCCACTTTCTTTTTAATCGAAAAGATAATGCATGCGAGTAGTAAAAAAAAAACCCACAAAAAAAACCCACCATTTTTTTAAAAAGAACACAAAAGGGTATACGAGGAAAAATAAGTCTCCTTTCCTCTCTCATACCTCCAGTCCCTGGTATCTTTCTTCAGAGACACGCCACTGTTAACAGTTTCTTTTGTGTCTTTCCAAAAAACTTCTATCACGTACAAGCATATCTTTCCTTTTAAAACCCGAATGGCAGTGCCGTGTACCACCCCTGCGGTTCACTTAGCAATACACCTTGGCATCCATCCCATCTCCACACCCACAGAGTCCCCCATCCCTTGGAGTGCAGAATCCCATTGTACAGGGGTGTTATAATCTACCCAATCGGTTCCCCGCTGATGGACATGTAAGGTGTTCCCAGTTTCTGTGATTATAGGCAATGATAACATGCATGCTCCTACATTTCTGCCCACAGTGCCAGGGTAGCAGTCAGATAAATTCCTGGAAGTGGAATTGCTGCGATAGTTAGGTAACTGGGGTTGGGACTGTTAAGTCCAGTTGGAGCTGTGTCTCCAGGTGAGGAGATGGTGTGTACTGAGCCTCAACCAACCTCCTTCCTTGCCCACACGGGCCCCCAGTCCCCTCACTGACATGTGGCCACATCAGAGCAAGGGTTTGGACTGCATGCAAGGAAAGATTCCCTCTCTGAGTTCCGAGAGAGCCCACCTGTGTGGCTGGGGACCCAGCTGGGAGCTAAGAGTATGCAGACCCCTTCTAGTCAGGGGCTAAGAGTATGTAGAGGGATCAAAGCATAAGAGCGAGGCATTTAGGGAGCACAATGCCTGGCACGTGGTGAGTGCCCATCAGCATGCGCTATTATTGGTATTATTATGATTATTATTATTCAGAGGGAGCTCTGTCTTGCCAGTGAACAGGAAAGCTCCCAGGGTCGGTCTGTCCAGAGTCCAGTTGATTCAAAGGCGCCTGCTCAGCACTTGGAGCCGGGCGAGAGCTGAGACAGGCAGTTCCCACTTATCACCGCGTGGCATCTGGAACTCCCGGGCCTCTGCCAGCACCTAATAAACACCATACTTCATGCCTTGCCATTGTCGCCCACGCGTCCCCTGATGCCTGCTGGTGACGTCTGCCATCGCACACAGTCAGCATTTCGCCCTGGCACATGACTCCTTTGTGACCTGCTTTCTTTTTAAAGTGGTGAATGCAGCCTGAATGATGTCACCGTGACATAATGAAACACAATGTGTGTGTTATTGGGGACAAGCAGGAGTAGGGTGCATACACCAGAACTTACAAACCCAGAAAAAGAACACGGATAAGCTCTGTGGCCTTGGGAAGTCATTTAACCTTCTTAAGCCTTAATTTTCTCACCTGTGAAATGGGTTAAGTGTTGGTTGTAATAGGATTACTGTGAGGAGTAAACAGATAATGAATTACTTATAAAATTTTTATAGACCAGGCTTATTCCACATTTGATTTCAGGCCCGACTGGTGTGGCTCAGTGGTTGAGCACCGACCCATGAACCAGGAGGTCACGGTTCGATTCCTAGTCAGGGCACATGCCCGGATTGCGAACTGGATCCCCAGTAGGGAGCGTGCAGGAGGCAGCTGATCAATGATTCTCATCATTAATGTTTCTATTTCTCTCTCCCTCTCCCTTCCTCTCTGAAGTCAATAAAAACATATTTTTAAAAATTCTTTAAAAAATTTTAAAAAGACATTCAGGCAGTTGAGAGCCTGGAACATAGCAGTGGCTCAATAAAGCATCAATTTCCTTCAGCTGACCTTCTGTCAAAGTGGTCACCGTTGGACCCAAGCCTCCCATTTCAAGGCACCTGCATCACTTGAAACACTTCTGGAACTTCCTTGTGAGAAAAACGGGCTCATTTCTTGAATCCCATCTTGTTTTTAGCCTAAAAAAATAAAAATCCCAACAACAAAACAAACCACATTCTGCAGATTGCTCATCTCCTTTATTCACAACACACAGCTTCAAATTACTTCTGGCCTTTTCCAAAAAAAATCAAACGCACCCTCAAAGGTCAAGGATCTGCCACTGGCCGAGTCTATTATGAAGAAAATACTGTGAGATCTGAAGCAATTTCCCAAGGACGAATCAACTGTTTTGAGTTAGCACAGCAGAACTGGAATAGAGCACAGCCCCTCCCCACCCCACCCTCCAGCCCCACAATGACTTTGAACCAGCCCATTCCTTAGGACCGTGGTCGGCAAACTGTGGCTCGAGAGCCACATGTGGCTCTTTGGCCCCTTGAGTGTGGGTCTCCCACAAAATACCACGGCCTGGGCGAGTCTATTTTGAAGAAGTGGCGTTAGCAGAAGTTTAAGTTTAAAAAATTTGGCTCTCAAAAGAAATTTAAATTGTTGTCCTGTTGATATTTGGCTCTGTTGACTAATGAGTTTGCCGACCACTGCCTTAGGACACTTACATCCAAAGCTTCTTTGTAGGAAAACCCATCTCCCTGCCTCCTGGTTCTACTCTGTGGGTCACCTTTCCCAGTCTCTGGGGGAAGGCAGGTTTTGCTGCCTCTGAGAAGTGTACGCTCAGGTGGAACTCATAGACGCTGGGTGTGAGATAAGGTGTGGAAAGTGGTGGACAAGTCTGAGAGGATGGAGTGGCCTTCCTTCCATCTTCTGTAGGGGACGCCGAGAGAGGCGCGCAGGGACTCTGGGTCAGAGGTGGGGATGCCTCCGGGAGCAGAGAGCAGTGTCTCCCCTGCGCCCACACCCAGTGTTACAAAGGACCCACCAACACGCAGCAGGGCAAATAATTGCCCCTGGTCTGAATTCCCTCGGCCTTGTCCCAGATATTCTCAAGCCAGAAAATGCCAAAGGATCCACTCCAGCCTCTCCCTGCCCGTGTGTGAGCTTGTTCCTCCCCAGCCCACAATCTGGAAGGCGACCCTGTCCCTACGGAACCTCTGAGAAGGCTACAGGCAGGACGGCCCGGTGAAAGGACCCTGACCCCAGGTCAGCCCGGCCTGAGCTCAAATGGCTGGGACAGCACAGGCAGGCTCTGCTGGCTCCCACCTCCAAGCCTGTTTTCTTGTCTAAAAAAGGCTTAATAGCCCTAGCCGGTTTGGCTCAGTGGATAGAGCATCGGCCTGTGGACCAAAGGGTCCCGGGTTTGATTCCGATCAAGGGCACGTATCTTGGTTGCAGGCTCCTCCCCAGCCCGGGCCCTGGTTGGGCATGTGCAGGAGGCAACCAATCAATGTGTCTTTCTCACATTGATATTTCTCTGTCTCTCCCTCTCTCTTCCACTCTCTCTCTCTCTCTCTAAAAAAAAAAAAAAAGGCTTAATACCTACTTGGGTTGGGGTTGGGGTTGGGGTCAGGAAGGGGGCATATAAAGGTGAAATGAGAGTGGCAGCAAATACAAGGGCCTCTGGTACAGGCCTGTATCTGGAAGGCACAGCTGCCCTGCTCTCCCAGGAAGCCTGGGGCCATGCCATGAGCCCACAGGGATGGAAGGAGTCACGGAGGCCCCAGAGCCCGCCGAGCTTTCACTGTGTGGCTGTGAAAGCAGGCAGTGGAGGGAAGCCTCCATAAGCGAGTGGGGAGGGGGGTGGGCCTAGACCGTCTTGTGGCTTAGTCTGGCGAGGACAAGACCTTTGACCTCCCCTCACTCTCCTCCTTGGCTCATTCCGGAGAGGAGGAGGCTGGCTCTTGCTGTCCACGGAATCACCACCTGCTAGAAGGCCGTGAAGCACAATGATGAGGACTGGCACGCAGCACTGGAAGTATATCTCTGTATGTTCTTGTTGTTGTTCATCCTCACCCGAGGATAGTTTTCCATTGGTTTTTAGAGAGAGTGAAAGGGAGGGGGAGAGGCAGAGAGAGAAACATCAATGTGAGAGACACACATCAATTGGTTGCCTCCCCATGCACTCTGACCAGGGCCAGGGATCGAGCCTGCAACCTAGGTACGTGCCCTTGACTGAAATCAAACCCAGGACCCTTCAGTCCACAGGCTGACGCTCTATCCACTGAGCCAAACCCACTAGGGCTCTATCTTTAGCTTAGATGGCTCGCTGCAAGATCCATGCTCAGTTAAAGATAAACAAGTCCTTATCCTCTTGCTAATTGGTTCACATCGATTGACCTTATAAGTGGGTCTAATGTAAACCTGGTAAAAGATGACCTGTATGTCAAGCAATCCTTGCACTTAACTAGCTGTTGCTCAAGCAACTGAACAAGGTACATTAACCCACATTTCTCAGGACACCTTCTCCTTAGAGGCCGCAGAGCCCACGTTTCCCCCTTTGGGTTAAAACGTGTGCTGGGTCCACAGGCCTGCTTAAAGGCACAGGATCCTATTAACACTAGTGTAGATTCCTCAGGGAGGTGGAGGGAGCGCTGAGCCTGTGACAGGAGTCCCTGGCCCTGCCCTGGCTCAGGCCGCCTGGCGGGAGAAGGGGCTGTGTCCCAAGCGCTGGCGGAGGAGGAGCAGGAAGGCAGCGTTCCTGGCATTCTCATGACCTGGCTTCCATTGGCCTTGTGATCCGGTTCCTCACTCTGCCTGTTCCCAGGAAAGCTTGGGTCTGTCTCACTGGACCCATCTTCAGGGCTGGGTCACCACTGCTGTCCAAGTGGAGCTGATGTTCCGTCTTTTATTGTGCCAGTGTCTGAAACGGTCTGGAAACTGATAAAGACAACAAATACCGGGAGATGGCCTAGAATTCTTGGCCCAGGTGCAGGAGACAGCAGCCCTCCCCACCTTTCCGGCCCCACTGAGGGCTAGCTGCTGGCCTGGAGTGCCTCTCAGCTGGCCAGAGCCCCGGCCAGCCACCCCTAGCTTCCCTCTGCTCTATTAATAAACCTCAGCCGAGATCCTTCCGAGCCCCCTCCTCGGGGTCTGATCCTCCATGGTATGCCTTATCAGCCTTGCTTTTCACAAGCACTTAAATTCATGAGAAAAGGCAAAAAGTGAAATCAGATAGAAATGTAGGTCTGTTTGCTGTTTTCTCCAATGAAATGGCTCTGGGTAAACAGCAGACGCCTTTGATGAAATCCCAGCAGGCTTAAACAATAAAGCTCGTTACAAACTCAATCTGGCAGAGATATCAGATCTGAAATTGTTTCAAAAAAACATGTCAACATTATCTAATGCTCCTTTAAAAACTTCCTGGGTTGCCCACTGTGGAGTCTGGGTTGGGGAGATAGAACAGGGGCAACCCCAGGTCTCAGAGTGCCATGGAACTGGGAGCCAGGAGCCGGCTGTTCGGTGTGTGTGTGTGTGTGTGTGTGTGTGTGTGTGTGTGCGCGCGCGCGCGCGCCTGTCAGCTGTAAAAGCCTAAACGGCCACTTTGTGGTCATTGCCCAAGCCAGGCAGGGCACCATATACCACTCTCACTGCAACTTCCCTCCCAAACCTGGACTCCCTGCCTCCACCCTTAAACTCCCAACGTCTACTTTCCATATTTCTGCCAGCAGAAGTTTTTAAACATGTAAACCAGATCATGCCACACCTTTACCTCTGCTCTGCACTGAGAATAAAATCCAAACTCCTCCATGACCTACAAAACCCTACAGGATCTGCCACTGCCTCCTTGTCCCCCACTCACTACATTCCAGCTTCCAGGCCCAGAACACCCATCTCTGCCCTGCCTCCAGGCCTTTGCACCTGCTGGAAACGGCCTGGGATGTTTTTGCCACAACCCACTCTCATGGCTCACCTCCCTGACCACCGTTGCCAGTGTCCCTCCTCTTCCTGGCCAAACACAATACCACATTACAGTTTATTCTCTACTCTAAGTCCAACCACTACCTGAAACCACTTCGTGTTTATGTGTTCACTGTTTCCTCCTTTGGAATGTAATCTCCTTGCAGGCCCAGCCTTGTAGTCGCCTTGCGGGCAGCCTATAGCTGGCACATAGTAGGTGCTCAATAATTATGTGCTGCATGAATGAGTGAATGAATGAATGTCATCACCCCTCTAGGTATCCTCCAGGGCAATGCCCAGGAGGCCTGGAGCACAGCCCCATAGAAATATCTTTCAGCCTCTCTCCCAGCCTCCCTGGTTGTCTCTGCCCCACCCAGGCCTCCCCCAAGGCCCCTGAGGCCTTGAGCCACCAGGCCTTGGAGGTCAGGTCTACCCTGGGGCAGGAGCTCAGGCACCAAGGGGGACTCAGATGTCCCCCCACTTTCACTGTTCCCTTCCCCCTAGGCTGCCTCCTCCTCTCGCCCCTCACAGACCCAAACTCCCAGGAAGCCTCTGAGATGTGGGGGCAGGGGTGGGAGGGGAACTGGGTCCTTACTCCCTTCTTGGAAAAGTGCAAGCCCTGGTCTGCTGGAGCCTCCAGGGTCTGGGGCCTGGGGTGGACCGCGATGCCACCCAAGGGCGCAAGCCCTCCAGCCTCACCCGCCCAGGGCCGCGATCGATCCCCACGCTCCGGCCTCATTACCGAGGAGAGCTGCCTGGGCTGGCAGCGGAGCCAGACGGCTGCGGAGGGGAGGGGGCGGAGGCCTGCTTGGCTCCCCGGCCCGGATTAAATATTTACTATGTTTTGTTTGGCCTTTGGGGGAAGGGCGGGAGGACTGTCGCATCGATCCCGAGCTGCGGGCAAAGCGGGGCGGGGTCCAGGGGCGCGGGCGGTGCCCGCGGCAGGCGTCCCGGAGCCCAGCACCCCGGGCGCGGACAGCGCCGCGGGCCGCCGGCCGCGCTGACAGATCTGGGTTACCGCGCCGCCGCGGGGCGCCGCTGCCGCCGGGAAACCGCTCCCCTCGCCGGCGCCGCGCTCTCTGTAACCGCGCGCCCTCCGCCGTCCGTCCCGCCCGCAAACCCGGAGCCTGAGCCCCCGCGACCCCGACCCCGACCCTGACCTGCGACGGTCCGGTCCGAGCCCCGAGGCTGCGCTGGCCGCGTTGTTAGCGCCAGCTTGGGGGGGGGGGGCGGGGGGAGGGAAGGGGGAGCTGGATGCTGGGCCAGATTGGGCCCAGGTGCGCCCCCAAAGCCCGGGGCCTCCTCACCAGGCTCGCCCTGCCTCTGGGCGCTCTTTTCTACCCGAGGTGCGCGGTGCCAGCACCCTGGCCCGGCCCGCTCTGCCACCGGAGATCTTGGGGAGAAAGGCGAGTGGAGGGGTCTCCGCCTGCAGGGACCGAGTCTGGGGGCGCTCTAAACACGCCTGCGGGGCGGGAGGGCCGGACCGCTCTTCCCGCAGCCAGGGGGAACCCTGGAGTCCCTTTCCTGGGCACACACTCAACTCCCAGCCATGTCCACACTCACAGGGCACAAGCGCCGTGGGGGCAAGGACGGGAGACCCATCCTCACCGAGCGCAGCCTGGTGAGCAGTCAGCGCCGCCACCGCCCCGGTCCCTGCTCAAGTGCACACTCAGGGTGACTGCTCTCCAATGACCCGTCACATGGATGTACACACCCTGAAGAGCTGCCCACATCACATTCTACACGTGGAGATACTCACACACTTGCCCACCCTGACCCATCTCTACACATATGTGTACATGTGCCATATGCATACACATCTACTAAGGGGCAGCTGCCTCACCCAGTCATGTGTGTGCTCACTAATATAAACACACATACATACATACATACATACATACTAAGAACCGCCCCATTCCTACACAAGCATGTGTCTATGCCGGTGCACACGTGTTCACACACAAAGAACACCCATCTCCACCTCTGTACCTGTTGGTGTACACATACACACATACACAGAGCTGGCAATTCCCTCATCCATCCTTGCACATATGCACACACATGCACTGGTGTCCACCCCCCATCCCATCCCTACATACATGTCCCCCTTCACACACACACACACACACACACACACACACACACACACCCGCATACACGCTTGCGCACTGACTACAGGCGGCCGGGGAAGAACTGCAGCCTCCAGCCCTGCTCCTATTTAAAGAGAAGCATTGCTGGAAAAGGAACAAAAGAAAGCCAGCTATAAATAGCCACCTCCCTCCCTGCTTTTCCTGCCCTCCGGCCGTCATGGCCTTGTCTCTCCTCTCCCGCCTGCCTGCCTCAGGCCCAGAGCAGCCAGGGCAGGCGTGTCCCCAGGGGCAAGCAGCAGGGCCCTAGAAACCAGGTGGCCAAGCACTGACCACTGGGACAGGCCAGGGACTCGGGCCTGGGTGGGTGCAGGGGCACAGGGCCAGCCACCTGCAGCCAGCTCGGCATGCGGCATGCGGCATGCGTGTGCCCAGCTCAGAGGGAGGGAGGCCCACAGGCCAGGGCTGCTGCTGCAGCAGAACTGCAAAGGCTGGCAGCTGCGGGGGAGGGGGAGGGGGGTCTGCCAAGCGGCAGCCACGCCGCCCTGGGTGCTCCCTTCCCAGTCAGGCCAGCCCTTCCCTGGGTTGGCTCCGGGGTTGGCTCCTGGGCCCCGGTGGGGTGGAGGATATTGGGTGCCCGTCACAAGGGGTGGAGGACAAGAAGTGAGGGAGAGGATGCAAGTCCTACTCTGAGCTCTGGTTCTGTCACCTCCTGGTCCGCCAGCCTTGGGCAAGGCCCCTGACCACATCACCCCCTCTTCACAGGGTGTTGGGAAGGTGGCATGGAAAGCGGGTGTGCCGGGCAGGCCCTTGGGAGCCGGGGAGGGCCCGGGGATGGGGGAGATTACAGACTGCCCTGTGTGTCTGAGAATCAGGTAAAACTAACAATTCCATTTATTGTGCATTTACCATGTGCTAGGCACTGGACTGTCTTTAGCTTATTTGATCCTCTGTGAGGTAGATACTGTTTATCTTCCCATTTTACAAATGGAGAAACTGAGTATGTGTGCCTCCTTAAAAGGCCAATCACTAGGATCAGTTTCTTAACACGAGGTTTTAAGAAGTCCTTAGACACTAGGACTGTATAGCACATGCTTTCCCTCAAGGTCACACAGGCCCCTAAAGCACAAAGCCAGGTTGTAAGCCAAGCGGAGACTAAGACCAAAGCCCTCCTACCTACGTCCTGTACTGTGAGAGACTGGGGTCCCTGGTTCCCAGGTTTGCCCCTCCTCGGGGACCGGTGGGGGGCTGGGCTGGGCTGCCTCCCCAGGCTAGCCTAGGCCTGGAACTGGAAGGGCTGCAGGGAGGGAGCCCGCTGGTCCTCCCCTACAGGCCCCCCCACCCCAGGGACTTGCTGCATCAGCTCCTCCCACCCACCCCTATCCCTAGCTCCCCCCAGGGGCTTCTCTTCACCAACACTGGAGAGGGGAAGGGAGGGGGTGGGGGGAGAGCTTAGGCAGACCTACTTTCAAGGCTTTAATCCTTTTTGCTTAAAGGATTTTTTTTTTTTTTTTTTTTTTTTTTTTTTTTTTTTTTGCTTGGGGAAGACTTGGTCTGATCAGAGGAGAGACGCAGGGAGCTGACAAGCTGCAGAGGATGGGGGGTGAGGAGAAAGAAATACATATTTATTACCCTCAATTATTAAAAAATAGATAGTACTGGATCGTAGGTCCTGGCAGACACTGCAGCAGCTTGTGTGTAAGGACTGTTTTCTTTTCTTTCCCTTTCTCTCGCTTTTTAAAAGAAAAATGATTTTATTTATTTATTTTTCTGATTAATTCTGTTGGGACTGTCATGTGGCTAGTTGTTAGCAAAAATGCCCTGGCCAGTTCCCAGCGGGGTGGAAGGGTTGGGCCCTAGAGAGGTGAGCAGTCTACCGCCAGGGAGCCTCCATACCCCAGACACGGGGTGGGGGTGGGGGAGCCGGCACCCCATCTCAGAGGAGGAGAGGGGGTGGGGCGGGAAGGATCTGTGCCCCGTTTTGGGCTGCACAGTCTGAGCCCACGGCAGGCCTTAATACCATTGCTTCTCCCCCACCCGCTCTCAGGACAAACCCTCCACCAATACAGGCCTTCCCCTTGTTACTGCTCTTCTCCAGGGGCTGGTGAGTGTGAAATTGATCCCACTAGGAGGTGACACTTCTCACCCCAAACTTCTGAGGGCTTCACACCCAAGGGCACTGCCAGCTGCTTAGACACACCCTTCTCCCCCCAGGAATGTACCAGCCTGTAAAAAAGAGGGCAGCTTGCCAGCTTGTGCAAAGATGGGGAGGCATCCTGCAAGGTCCCTGAGGCCCACTGAGGCCTGATCTGCCAGGCAGGCAGGCCGGTGACACCCCAGCCTCTTTGGTATGGACCCCAGAACAAATAAGGGATCTGCAATGAGGAAAAAGGCCAGGGAGGCAAGGCCACCAGGAAGAGGACTGTGACATTCATTTTGGTACTTGGGTCCCCAAAGAGCCTGGCACACAGTAGTCCTGGGCACATGTCTGCTGAAGAACAGAAAAGGATGATGAAGATGGAAAACAACGTCCTGCCCTACCTGGTTTGGCTCAGTGGATAGAGTGTCGGCCGGCCCTCGGACTGAGGGGTCCCGGGTTCGATTCTCAATTGCAGGTTCAAGCCTGGCCCTGGTCGGGGTGTGTGCAGAGGCAACCAATCGATGTCCATCCGTGTTTCTCTCTCTGCCTCTCCCCCTCCCTTCCACTCTCTCTCAAATATAAATAAATAAATAAATAAATAAATAAATAAATAAATAAATAAATATCTCAACATCTCACTGAGGTCTTGCTGCACACCAAGAAGGCGCTTTATATCCATTTTGTCACAAATCTCAGAACCCCAAGAGGTAGGGCACTAACCCCACTTTTCAGATGACTAAACTGAGGCCCAAAGAATTAAAAGCATTTGCCTGAGGTCAGGCAGATGGTAAGTGGCAGAGCAGGACCCTGATTCCCGCCTGTCTGGCCCCACAGCCCCGGCTGCCGGCTGCTTGGCTCCATATGTGGAGGAGGCAGGGAAACCCAAGCGGACTAGAAATAGGTGCGAGAGGAAGGAGGCAAGCAGCCGTGTCCCTTTTCCAGGCCCAGAGCCCAAGGCACAGGGCTGGGCTGGGTTTTCCTTCTGCTCAGGGAGACCCTCTGGAGAAGGAAGAGGCAGCTGCGTAGAGGTCAGGGTTTGGGCCTGAAGTTAGTGGAGATGCACCAGTTTTCCGGGGAGGCCTTCAACCTCACCTCACTTTTCTCAGCCCATGGAAACCACTTGGGAATGCTCTCCACAGCTCCCCCTGCAAAGCCTCAGGAGACTTCTCCCTGGCGGTGGGTGGAGGAGGGCAGAGTTCAGGACAGAGCCCGTCCTTCCCAAAGAGAGCCCCCTCTACCCAAGGTTGTCCCTGCTGGTCCTGAGACCCCTGCCCTTGGCCAGCCCTGTCCGGTGTCAGTCAGGCTATTCACAGGGACTCAGTCCTGGACACAGAAGGTAAACCTTCAGGGGGCGGCCAGGTCTGGCCTGCAGGAGGGCGGCACAGGAAGCTGCCACTGCCCCTGCTCCTACCGAGGGCGGGATGCCTCGAGCTCCTGTTCCGAGTCAGGAGAACTTTGTCAGCATCATCTCACTTAGTCTTCACAGCCCTACCAGACAGGTACCCTTGTTAGCCCCGTTTTGCGGATGGAGTAACTCAAGTTCAGAGAAGTAAGCTCATTCCCAGGACTAGCCAGATCCTGCATGCTGACCCACCCCACTCGGAGGTGAAGGGCCTGGCCACTGGTACCTGGAGTGAGACTTCCCTACCAGACCCTCTCCTCCTGTGAGAGAAAGCCTCCATCGAGTAAGGACAGCCCCTGCTAGCTGGGGTAGAGGTACTGGACAGGTAAGAGGCACGTTAACAATGTCACCAGCCAGTGACCTTGGACATCCTACGGAACACAGCAGCCGACCGACCGCACCTAATGCTGTGTGATGTTGGGCAAACCACTGCAGCTCTCTGGGCTCTGGTCTTCTCAGCTGAGTCATCCGGTCCCTCTAGCACCAAAGAGCCTACAAATCTGTCAGAAATCACACAAATCCTCCCTCCTCCAGAGTTTTGCGTGCCACACGCCATAACAACCCCAAGGAAGACTAATGCCTCTACCTCCCCCCCCGCTTACCCACAGCCTGCTTCACTAGAGACCTAGGCCATGTTCACAGCCTCAAAACACGCACTCACGCACGACCCTCCAGAAACCGTCAGCTCTGCCTGGCCGCTGCCTGGGGTAGAGTCACGTCCGGGTCCCTAAGGGGCATCACTGACCTCCCACATGGTTTCCACCTACCCTGCTCCCTGTGAGGGCCTTGACCTCGTGCCCTGCTCTCCCCCCGCCCAGAAGCCCACAGCACGTGGACTAAGGCGTGTGCACAGGTGTTGGCAGTAGCATGCTTCCCAACAGCAAACACCTGGGAACAGCCTCCATGCACAACCCAAGGGGACTGGCCGTCACACGATGGGCATTTTGTAACCATTAAAACTGGTTTAGCCCTGGCCCGTTTGGCTCAATGGATAGAGCGTCGGCCTGCAGACCAAAAGGTCCCAGGTTCGATTCTGGTCGGGGGCATATGCCCGGGTTGCAGGCTCAATCCCCAGTGGGGGGTGTGCAGGAGGCAGCCGATCAGTGATTCTCTCTCATCATTGATGTTTCTATCTCTCCCTTCCTCTCTGAAATCAATAAAAATATATATTTTTTTTAAAAACAGGTTTAGAATTACCAACCTCGGAGCCTTTGAGATATACCGTTACTTTAACAAGACCGGGCACAGCTGCATGAACGCAGGTGAGAAGTGGAGCAGAAAGGAGGCACCAAATGTCCTGGGAGGGATGCGCCATCCACTCCTGGGTTGTGGGATTATGCAATTTTCTTCTTTTTGCCAATATGTGGTTTTCCAATGTTTCCTGCCTTGTGTATGCATCATCTGAGAAGTTCCAAAATTTTACTCTGGGAGAAGAAGCTGATGTATAAATGAGGCAGTGGGTGAGAGAGACAAGACCATAAGCGGAACTAAGTTCTATGTTTCCTACTTTGGTGTACAAGGAAAGGCTTCTGGGAATTGATCTCTGTCCTTGGACGCAGGCCAAAGCCTGGGCCACAGAGGTGTCTGACCCCAGCGGGCAGGGGAATCCCCAGACCTGCCTCTCCTTCCCCACCCCCATCACTGCTGTGGCTTTGGTCTATGCCTTGGCTCCTCCCCCGGGCCGAGTGGAGACGAACTTGGGGCTGACCCCAAACTCTGGTCCTCTCCAAAGGACCTTGAGCATGGGCGACACCTCAGAAAGCCTGCCTGCCCACAGTGGAGGTCCCATGGGCAGCTGGGTATTGCACCCAGCGCACTCCTGCTCCTTCTGTCTGCAGAGCTCTTCCCACACTGAAGCAGAGCTGCTGGTGGCTGCAGGGAGCCTGCCCTCACTGCACTGAGGCCTCTGCTCAAATATCACCTTATCGGAAAGACGTCCAGCCAGTCTCTCTAAAGTAGCAGCTCCGTGGCCACTCTCTGTTCCTTCATTCACCCTCTGTTCATTTTCACCGAAGCACCTACCCCCACCTGACGGAACACAGTTAAGTCATTTATTGTCCCTTCTCCCCGCTAGAATGTGAGCTCCTTATGGACTTGGTTTTCATTCCCTGCTTCATCCTCAGCGCCAAGGCAGCAGTAGGTAGACACTCAATAGTGGGTCAATGTTTGTCAAATGAAGAGGGCCCTCCCACACTCCTTTGGCTGACAGGATAAAAGGCAGCCAGCTCCTCCATGGGTAGATAGATAATCCATAGGGGGCCATGATCTATAACAGGTCTGAATGGAAAAGCATAGCTGGCTCAATTGGGGTCTCTCTTCTGGGAAATAAAGCTGGGAACACCAACAATGTGGGGCCATTAGCAGTGGGAGAAGGAGCGGGAAGGCCACCCTGAAGAGCAAGCAACACTGGTGGCCACATGGGGCCTTGTGGGAAGTTAGGGGGGGGGGGGACAGAAGCAGGCACAGCTGGGTTGGGTGGACGGAGAGGCCATGAGAGGGACCAGAGAGGCTGCCACTTCCTGGTGTCACTCCCTGTTCTGGAGGTTCCTGGAGTCCAGATCACGCATCTCCTTGCAATAACCCCCCATTTTCCAAGGAGCTTCCTCTCTGCAATCCGATTAGTCCATTAGCAGACACACCCGCCCACTGGGGGCAGTGGGCCAATTACAGGGAGATAATAACCTCTGCTACTTCAAGGCAGCCCCAGGGCCACTCGCCACCCCACAATCTGCTGGTAAACTTTCCCCCTTGGCTGGCTCTTTCTCCTGAGTGAGGCCCTGTGAACTGCCCCAGCCTCGCTCCCTCTGCTCAGAGATTCGATTTCAACCGCAGGCCTGGGCAACAACCAGGGGGCCCTCCGTGCGAGGGAGGGAGGGAAGGAAGCAGTTCAAAGTAACAAGGCATTTTCACGGATGGAAGAGAAGACAAAAGAGGCAGAGTCTTCTGACCCCAGGCACCCCCTGAGCTCAGCTTCACCTGGCAGTGTTATTTCCTTGTGTTCAGACCAGCCTCATTGAAACATCTGAGATCTCTGAAGCCCAGAGTGTCCACCAGAGGTTTTTACTTGCCATGGAATCAATAGTGCAAATTTTGTTCCAGAAAAATCTGCCAAGAACCACCCTAAACTTTTCTGAGTGAGAGATCTATCTTTTTTCCAACACAGCTCCTGCCCCACTGCACATCCTCTGTGGCCCAGTTGGCCTGCCTTTTTGTGCCTGCTAGCTTCCTACGGCCACGGCCACGAGAAGCAGAGCAGCCATAGGCCCTAGATGAGCTATGTAGCCCCTCTGAGCCTCAGTGTCCCCATCTGTAACTTGGAGCTAATAATACACACCTTTTCTGCTTTTCATGAGTCGTTGCACAGGGGAAAGATTCCTTTCTGCATCCTCCTCACTAGAAACAAAACAAAACAAAACAAAAACACACAACTGTTTCTTGCTGGTCCCTGGCACTAGGTTTTTTTTGTTTTTCTTCTTTCTTTTTTAAGCCCTAAGTAATCATGATTTAATTTCTCGTTCTGTTACAGAACAATTTAAAAATTAGGTTTTGGTAGTAAGTTTCTTGGGTTCCAACTAAATGCACAATCATTCAATCAACATTTCTAATCAACTCATCAAGACATGACATTAGTTACTGATTCAACCCCATCTACCCAATGTCTACATTATGTGCTACATTTCATTCATTTTACTTTGTGCAGGATGCCGTTTCACTCGGGTCTTGGTAGGAAGAACAGGGAGCGCTCTCAGATTGAGTAATCTGACGAGTACATAATAAAGGTGAGAACAGCGGGCAGGGAAACCAGGGCGAGCCAGGGGAAGGAGCTGGCACGGACCCTGGAGACGGAGCTGCTGAAATTCGCTGGTCGGAGCTGTATTGCAGCTGCTGAGGGCTTGCCCATATCCCTTGCTTTTACCATTTCAGCACACACCAGCCTGGCTTCCAACTGCCAGAACCTGCATTTCTTTGCCTGAGGGCTTCCTCTAGCAGCAGAGAGCCTTTGCTCTCCCACACCGCAGGCCAAAAGTGCCTGCGAGGTACCGAAGTACCGTAATCCCCCCACAGGCACAGCACTCAGCCAGTGACAGGTGGGAGCTGTGTATAAACACCCGCTCCCCGCCCGCTTTGGGTGAGCTAACTTTGAGGTGCATGCTCTACACTGTGTCCCAAAGTTCCCAGTGGGATGAAGCTCTGGTTGCCCACGGTCCAATATTTGCTGGAAGAGTACCCATTGTTGGCTTCTTCCCTTCTCTGTCTCACTTCTCCACTCCCCAATGGCATTCCGGAGGAGGCCTCCCAAATCAACGACTGGCCCTCCAATCCTGTCTCAGGCTGTACTTGTGGGAGAAACTGGGTGATGGCAGAGAGCCATGGGGAGCCATGGTGACTCACCATTGGTTGAATCCAACTGGAAGTGGGAGGGCATGGGAGCCCATGGTTGAAGTTAAAGGGCCAACCTCCTGACACACACAGCAGGAGAAGGGTGGAGAGCAGGTCTTGGGGGACAAGTCACCTCATGGAACTTGCCATCCAGTGGGGACGGCAGATAATATAAAATAAAAGTAACTGCAATAAGCCCTGGCCGGCGTGACTCAGTTGATTGAGTGTTGTCCCATGCACCCAGAGGTTTTCGGTTTGATTCCGGGTCAGGGCACATGCCCAGGGTTTTGGGCTCAATCCCCAGTAGGGGGCATGCAGGAGGCAGTGGATTGATGTTTCTCTCTCTCATGGATGTTTCTCTCGCTCTCTCGCTCTCTCTCTCTCTCTCTCCAAAGTCAATTTTTAAAAAAAGTAACTACAATAAAACTGGTTGAGTGCAATTTTAGGGAGCTCCAGGACCCCTCCCCTAGTCCAGAAGGTGCAGGAAGGTTTCCCAGAGGCTGCCATGCGTACGCTGAGCCCTGAAGCATAGGACTGAAGGCGAAGAGGCAGCAGAGAGCATCCTAGGCAGAATGAGCTGCTTATGCAGATCCTTACAGAGGCGAGAGCATGATGCAGTCGAATTGAAAGAAGTCCATTAGACCTGGGCCTCAGAGCTCAAAGTGGGCAGTGGGGAGAAGGGAGGGTGGAGCTGCAGATTGGGGAAGGGGGGAGGACTTCTCAGCCAAGCTGGGGAGTCTGGACTATTCCCCAAAGAAAAAGGAATCCCTGGAGGTTTTTAAGCAAGGGACGAGATTGTGTAGCACTATAGAAACTGGCCACAATGTAAAGCCTGGGTTGGGTGAAGGCAGGAGTGGAGGCAGGAGAGGAGCTGGCATGGTCTGGGAGAAGGCAGTGGCCCGGGCTAGGGGAGAGGCAGGAGAGGAGGAGAGGTGAAGGCCACTGAAGGAGAATGGCAGCACTTCCCCGTGGACCAATGGGAGAGGTGGGGGAGGGGCTCGTCCCTGGGTCCAGCTCTTGGGCTGAGGGTACCTGGGAGGAGGATGGTACCAGATGCCAGAGATGGGGGGGGGGGGGATGAGGAAGAAGCAGGTTTGTAGTGAGCTCAGGGAACATCGGGGTAGGCTGGAATGATGGCTCTGGACATCAGAAGCAACATCTCAATTGGAGATGGGACGTGGGGGGAGCCAGCAAGTGGGCGCTGCAGCAAAAGTGTGTGCTGAAACCCCCAGAGCTGCGTGTGGAGGAGAGAGGGCCCAGGGCGCGCGCAGGGGGCACCGCATGGGAAGGATGGCCGAAGGAGGTGGAGCTGGCACAGAGGCTGAGGAGCAGCAGCCACAGAAGCAAGAGGAAGACCCGGGAGCTGCTAGCAGGGAAGCCAAGGGGCACCTGTGGCCAAATGCCTCCGGAAGGTCAGGTGAGACGAGGAAATGTCTGGTCAGGTCAAGGTTGAGCCAGAGCGGCGACGGTGGAGAGATGGAGGAGACAGCCGGAACCCGGCCGAGGAGCTAGAGGGAGGGGAGGGCCAGGAGACTCCAAGTGCAGGCAGTGTCTGCAGAGAGCTCAGTGGTCACGGGTGTCCGAGGGAGAGGAGGAAGCCCCCTACCCCTGCAGGAGGGAGCTCCACCTCAGGCGCTGGGGACAGTGAGGGTCTTCTTTGGCAGCACCCACACACCTCCCACCAATGGCCCCTCGGGTGCACTGACTTGCTAAGAGGGACCGCAAGGGAGGCTGCCGGGGTGGCAGGAAGCCAGAGGAGGGGGCCCCTGCCCCAGCCCCGCACTGATCTGTCTCATATTCTGGCTCTGACACTGGGTGACATTTGAAGAAACTGCTGAAAAACATTTGGAAAACCATTCATCCTGGCATATTGCAGATGGGGAAACTGAGGCCCAGAGAGGCGGGAACCTGCCCAGGGCCTAGTGAGTCGGCCACAAAGATGGGACCTAACACAGCCCCGAGACTCCAGCTTTGTGTTCTTTCCACAGTCCCAGAGTCCCCAGGAAGAAAAGGGCCGTGGCCAGGCCAAAGCCCGGTCGCCCAGGGCCGCTGTCGGAGGCACCGCCTGGCGGCCAGTGAGGACGGAGACAGGCAGGAGAGTAAACACCACGCTGCATGAAGCCTGCAGCGCGTGCCACCCAGACAGGCGGCCAGGGGGTGACGGCGGCCCGAGGCGCAGGAGCAGAGCTGCTTCCCCCAGCGTCGGGCCTGCCCAGGCCGCCCCACACCCCTACCCCGGTGACCTCCCAGGTCCTGCCTCCCCCACGGGGGCCGGCTCAGCCTCATGGCCCATACACCGCAGGCTCCTTCCTGCTCCCAGCCTGCTCAGACAAGCCCATGAATAGAACATTAAAGGCAAAACCTGCTCAAAGAAAAGGCAGCTCCCTGGTAGGAGTCGCCCCACTAAATGTCAAATGCAGAGCGAGGCTTCCTGCCTTGTGTGTTTCTCACTAATGGAGGCACCTTAGCCTCCATACCCCATCATCCAGTCGCCCTATAAATAAATCATCGTAAGAAGAATGCCAATTCCCCCCCCCCCCCCAGGGCCTCATGAATCTCTCCATGTAAAGGCCCCTTCACTATGTGTCGGCTCAGGTGCCCAGAGAGAGATGGCAAACTCTGCTAGGACCGTTTTAGAGGCAGAAGCAAACTTTCACACCACCTCGGTGGGCGGGGAGCTCAGAGCCCCGCCGCGGTGCCTGTGCCCTCTGGAATCAGCCCAGGAAGCTGCCAACTGGCCCCGCCTCCCGGGCCCGCAGTGGTCGGTCTTCCAGCAGATACGTGATGAGTCATGTCCACCCACCCCTGCATGGACCAGCCACACACCCGCTCAACAAGTTTTGTTCACATGTGTCACACACTGCGCCGGCCTGCCCACTCCCGGGACCCCCCACTGAGCGGCTCTCCAGCTCATCCATGGCACCGTGCCATGCTGGACCCAGGGTGAGTGCCAACGTGGGCTTCAGGGCCAGCAGGCCAGGAGCGTGCACGCGAGTGCTCCACTCTGCCACGGCAGGTGTCTGGCACGCACACTCCCCCGAGCCTGCCGTGAGCTCACCAGGTGTATTTCTGCGGGCACACACACACACACACACACACACACGGTGCTGTGCCAATCCTCTCGCTGTGCCAGCACTGAATCAGATAGCAGGGGCTGTTTGCAGTTTCGGATCCCAACTTGGCTGATTAGCACCCACCGTTATCTGTTTGCTCAGACACCGCACCTTGCTGTGGTGGAGAAGGCAGAAGTCCTCTCTGGAGTACAGCTCTGTTATCCCGATGACAGGCCAGGGCTGGGCAGTGGGGAAGCCCCCAGAAGGGATAAGCACTCCAGAGGAGGAAGAGGGGCAGGTGCAGGTGGGGGGCCCAATATCATCCAGCCTGCCAACTGCCACCCACCTGGGCCGGCCTGTTCTGGGGCTGTTGCTCTCCAGACAACCACCAACCAGTGTGGGATATGGCTATGAGCAAATCCACAGGTCCGGCTGCAATGGGAAGCTAGGGAGAGCAACGTATGGGGAGGGCCCAGCCCCCAGGTAAACCATAGCCAGACCTTTCTCAAGGGCATGAAAGCAGACAGACTGGTGCTGGCCCACTGTCCCATCTCTGTCTGTAATGAAGAAACAGGAGCAGGAGACAGCAGGTGATGGGTGTGTCCGCCCAGACAGAAAGGGGGGCAGAGTAGAAGAGATACATGAGACAGCGGCTCAGAGTCCCAGAAGTGCCGGGTCCCGGCCAAAGGCACTCCTGGAGGGAAACCAGGAGGGGAGGGCATGGGGACTACCAGGGAGCTCTGCAACAAGACACGAATGCTTCAGCAGTGCCCAACACCCGCACAACAAATGTCACCTAAATCAAGGCAGACGGGCACGTGAGACGGTGGAGCTTAGAGGCTGAGAGAGGGAGGAGCGAGTGTGGTAGCAGACAGGCCTGGGATTGCATTCTGAGTCAACGAGGAGTGACCCAGAGCGCGGGACTTCATTTGTCTGCGCCTCGGTTTCCTTACCTGTACAGCAGGGACAAGCACAGACTGATCTGGGAGGGTGACTGTGGAGATGCCATGAGCTAAGGCGTAGCGTATAGTTAACTTGGCCCATTAGTAACCATAAGCAGGTGTGGTCAGCACGTGGACAGGGACTGGCACAAGTGGACCCAAGGCAGGTTGGGAAGAAGCGTCCAGTCCCTGCTGCCCCTGTGTTCAGAGAGCACCCACCCCTCCTCCCAGCAGGCGCGGCCAGGCCTGCCGAGTCCCGAGGTGGCTTTGCCTCACTCCAGTGACGGACACCCAGTCAGCTGTGCCTCCTCTCCGTAGTCAACGGCGTCTGAGGAGGTCCCTGCTCCTGGACCCCCTGGCCAGCTCCAAGGAGCCCTCACCCTGAGGTCCCCACCTCACTCCTCTCTCTCACTCGCTTCTACCCAGGGTGGTCTGGCCAGTGCACCCCGAAGAAAGGGCTGCTTCCGGCACTCTGCGAGGAGGTCCTGCCTTCTGCTGTCCCTGGAGGCTCTGTTCCTGTTTCGCCAGCTATTTTGCTTCCTCGGCCATCTGTTCCCTCCCTGTCATCTCCTCTCTGCTTTAACCTTAACCACTACTTTGCTGCAGATGGTATCCAACAGATCCGTTCTTGACATCCTTCATGATGCCTGCCCCCTCCTTCTCATCTCCCGCAAGTGAACTTCTGCTCTGTCCTTTTTCAGGCCCTGACTCCAAAGCTTGGAGTTGGATTCACCCCACAAGCCTCCCTCCTCGGATCCATCTGCTGTCAATCTGCTACAGGTCTGAGGGCAAGCCTACCCCTCCCCTTGCCTTTTCCTTTTCCTAACGAGACTTTCTCTTTTCAAACTTGGCCAAGAACCTCTCCTGGCATCAAGTCCGCTGTCTGCTCCAGATAGCTACCTGGTCCCCATACACAGAGCCGTTTAACCCCCCAGAGGGCTCCGGGTTGGCAGCCTGAGACGGAGACCAGAAACCCTGGGACTCATCCACTCCTGTGGTGGAGGGGCCTGTGGACCCAGGCTGGGAGTTGGGGTCCGGAACAGTTTCTCTGCAGAAAACGGACCTGTTGGACTGCAGTGAGGTGTTGGCATGACAGGAACCGAACCGAAACACGTTTTCTACGTGGTCTGAGCTCACAAATGGAACCTGCCACTGCTCTCCTTGTCTTTATTCTGGCCACCAGTGAGGAAACGCATGCACGGACTTTAGTTCGCAACTCACTCGGCCTCTTCTTTCTCTTGAGGTGTCCCGGTGCTCCCCCCAAATTCCTCCTCCTGGCTTCTCTTTTCTGGCATTAAGGGCCAGGAGCTTTGAGGAAAGAAGCATCCCAGAAGCTCCCAATTAAAGAAGCTGTTTTGGTGACAATGGTTTCACGAGGCTGCATTCCTTAAGTGGGACCGAACTGGTCTGGGAAGAGGGAAATTCCACCTGGGTTTGGGCTAAGAAGCCTCCTATCTCCACCCTCCCAAGCAGGGCTCTTTATGTCCCCTCTACACTTCCTCTGCAGCAGAAAGAAGTGTGTCGTGGCTGTCCATGGAACACCCCTCTCTTCCGCTCTCCACTGGGACTACAGTGGGCCGTGTCACCAGTGGCTCCAAGAGATGGAGCCTGTTCACACCTGGCCACATGGAGATTCTCTGATCCTCTAGGGAACCTCTGGATTCAAACCAACCAAGCATCTGACAACCCCGTGGTCCCGTCCTCCCTGTGCCTTCCCTTCTTTGCACAAAGGAGACCCAATCTAGCCACCAGGCCAGCCCGTCTGGCTATGGAAACCAAAGGGACAAAATGCATCTTACTGGGCTGCAGGACTTAGTCTAGCTCTTGCTGAATTATTCAGGGGTAGCATTAACTTATAAATGAGTGTGTTTGACTGATTTTGTGGTTGATGTACAGATAAATTCTAATGAAAGACAGCTACAAGATTTTAAATTATTAATTAGAATGCCACTTAACAAAGCCTATTTGGCACTCTATTTCCCTGCTTAACAAGACAAAAACTTTATGATTCTGTGTTAGCCCAGAGGCTGTTGATTTGCATGCTGCTTTTACAGCTCTAAAAAGGAAAACCATAGATTCTGACCTTAAGCAGGCCACTTCTGGCTCAGCAACATCCCCAGCAGGCCGCCTCTCCTTCCTGGGTGGTAACTGGGTGGCTCTGGGCCTCGCTTGCCCTAGGGAAGCTAGGGAGAGCAACGTATGGGGAGGGCCCAGCCTCTCGCCTCTGACCAGAGGCTTACTTTTTATACCCCTGGTTCTACAGGGCAGGCCAGGCTCTGGAAAAGCTGGCAGGGCAGCTGCCGAAACCTTCAGCTACCAGCCCTGTCGGCAGCAGGATCCACTGAGCTCTCAGAGCTGTTCTGGTTCACTGAGGTAGGGCTGTGCCCAGCAGAATCCTTCACTAAGAGATGCAAGGCAGCACCCCCTAAAATGTCCTCGCTGTAATAGGACAATCAGAAATCAGAGGTGACCCTCATGGTCCAATAACTACTCTCACCTTCCTCCTTCTCTGAGGCTTCAGACCACTGAGCCTCCCAACTCCACAAAGCACTCCTTGTCAAGACCATGAGTCCTACCCTTTGCAGAAAGGTAAGGTTTTTTTCTCTTCTCCTCTCTACCCAGGACCTAGGGAAGGCTACTTTTTTTTTTTTTCATCTTTCAAACCCTGTTCCAAATCATAATTGAAGTATGAAACTCCTCAGGGGCAGGGCCCCATGCAGGGCTCTGCATCAGATAGACAGAGAAACGGCAACCCGCCCTATAACATTTTTGATTGGAGCCTTTAGAACAATTCGAGAAGCAGGAACTTCAATGGCCACCTCCCTTGACATTCGCCTCAGGCACACCTTTGGCTGTGGGCACATACCTAGAATCCACACCGAGAATCTGAGTGTCCTGCGAGTGTGTAAAACACACAAGTCCTAGGGATCAGATCTGGGGCAGAGGGAGAAAATTGCCCAGGAAAAAAACACACACACACAATAAAAGTCCTTTGCCCACACCATGTCCAAGCAGCAGGCTCCAGGCCGCGGAGCAGTCTCCTCTCCTCTATTTCCCTCAGGCCAATCCAGGTGGAAACCTCTTTTTGGTAGATCTCCCATCAGCCGTGCTATACAGGGAGGGGGAATAGGCCTATCTGGAAACACACGTGATTGCCAAGCCTCCAGGGCCACCTCTTGAGCAGGGTAAGAGCCTCCCCCAGGAATGGCCCCCAGAATGCACTGGGCTCATCCCACCTGGGGCCGGTGGCTAGCAAAGATGGGAGAGAAAGGCTTCTGGAGGCTGCTCAAGCCTCCCTGAGCACCTGAACCATCTAAAAGGGTGTGTGGGTTGCTTCATGGCTTATTTCTCACTGCAAAGTGCCAAAAGACAAAAGGCCAAAGGGAAAATGAGATGTCAAGTCCTCCCTACTATCTCCATCACAGACCTGCAGTCAAACATGGTGGCCTTTTAAACCTGGCCTGGGAGCCTTCCCCACCGGGGCGAGTTTGCAGGCTCCAGGCCCAAGCGTCGCAGGTTTGGGCCCGTGCTCAGCTCTGTGAAAAGCACCCTCTCTGGGCAGAGGCACTCTGGTTGCTGAACGGATTTTTAGCCCCTTTCTGCAGGGACAAGGAACTGGGGTGCATCGGGGAAGGGTTTTCTCACCAGCCAGGGAGACTTTTCCCACACCACAGTGAAAGGCAGTCACCATTTCCTCGGCACTGCACCGACCCACGTGGAGGGCACAAGTCACACACAAGTTTGTATTGACCCGGAGTCCTGGGTCAGCCTGAGCGAGTAGGGACCACCACACAGCCTTTATTGCTCCCAGCGAAGGCGTGGTTTCTTCACCCACCTGTCCAACCCGCTTCTGGGGTCTCTTCCATCACCCCCACATCTGTTTCTCCCCGCCCACCTTGAGGCTTCGCTTCCCCGTTCTCGGCCACCTCCCCCTGCCCGGTTTCTCCTTCTCCATCCTACTGTGAGGTCAGAATCCTGTGCTTACGACACCTCGGTCTGTTGCCATGGAAACAAGGGCGGATTAAGGCTGGAGCGCGGAGCGCAGGGATCAGGCCCCTCGGTTACCTGAGCTCTCGCTTCAGCCGGTTCCCGCAGGGCCCGCACTGTCCGCCGCAGGCGCCGAAGCTCGTCGGCAACCCGGCCCGAGCCAGGGACGGGCAGGGAGTGGGGGCGGCGGGGCGCGGAGCCCACCCGGACTTGGGAGCGGGGAGAGGCAGAGGCAGAGGTCGGGGCTGCGGGTGGTGGGGCCCACGGACTCACCGCATGGTCACCTGCCCTCCCTGGGCCCCGGGGACCGCTCCCCGCGCGGCAGCCACGTGGGGGCGCGGCGGAACTTCCCCAGCACTGGCGCCAACTTTGCAACGCTCGGCAATGAGCCGGGCTGCCCGAGGGTCGTGGTGAGGGGGTCCCTGGGCCAGACCTCCAGTGGAGCCTGGCGCAGGCAGCGCACGCAGCCGGCACGGCCTCCGCTTCCGCATCCCTCCGCTCCAGGTGTAGGGAAAGTTTGAGGAACCGGACATTGGGCGCTAGCCATCCCCCTCGACCGCTGGGTGCCCGGACCCCGTCCCTGGAGACCAAAGCTGGGTTGCAGGGAAGGTGCCCGCGTCCGGGCCCCACCTGGGAAGCTAGGGCGCGCAGTGAGTGCCCGGGCCGCGCAGTGACTGACCGAAGGCTGCACTGGAGCGGGTTGGACTGGCCCCCACAAAGCGGCGGAAGCCGGCGACGTGTGCCTGCGCAGGGGACGGAGCCTGCAAGTGCAAAACTTTGTAATAGCAAAGCAAAGGTCCCAGGAGGCCAGCTCCCCTTCCATCATGGGCAGCTCACTGTGGTCTCGGAATGACCTCGTCGAGTCTGATCCCTAGGCCTGACAGCTTGATCCATGGGGCAAATGCCGTGTCTCCCAAGGGGCCACGGAACCCGGCTGAGCTCCAGCAGCAACCCCTCCGCGGGTGCGCACCCGCAAAGCCCGCCAGCCCGCCAGGGGCTGCTTCCCCGGCCGGAGCCCCGGCTCTGTGCAGCTCCCAGGACAGCGGCTCTGCCCCGTGCGCATCCAACTCCAACTTGCCCCTGCGGCTCCAACTCACCTTTGCGAAGCATGTTGGCCGCGGGGCCGCCACTCTGAGGTCGGCCTGAACGCGCTCCCTCCGGGGTCTGGATTCAAATCCTTGGGCGCTGGCTGCAGCTAATCCGAGCGCGTCGAGGCGGCGGCAAGCCGGGGATGCGCTTGTGCCCGGCGGCGCGGCCCCGCAGGGGCATGGTGAGCCCGAGCCCCGCGCAGAGGGCACCGGCGCCCACCAGCAACCGCGGCGCTGCCCGGCAGCCCCGCGCGCTCGCTAAGCCCCGGGACAAGCGGCTTGCTCTGCGAATCCGGCGGCCTGCTTCTGCAGCCCAGAGCACTTTGCAGGCGGTTTTGAGGGGGGACGCCGCCCCCCGGCCGCGGCCCCCTCCTTTCCGCCCCCTCGGGCCGCCGCCGCCGCCGCTGCTGCACAAGGGCGCTCGCACGCAGCGCGGAGCTCCGGGGAAAGCGCCCGGCGCGCGTTTGCAGGACCGAGCGGTCGGCGGAGCGGGGCGCCTCCCTTCCTCCCCCCGGCTTCCCCCACCTTTCCTCCTCCCACCCTCCTTCCCTCCCTCGCTAGCTCCCTCCTCCTCGCTCCGATCCCCGCCCCCGCTCACGGAGCGCCTCCCATACAAAATTTATGAAAGTGCTCTCAGCTCGCGGTGCCGAGCGCCGTCCTATTCCCAGGGCAGCGGCGCTCAGCCGCGCGGCGCCGCCTCCCAAGGTGTTTTCTTTGAGCCCGCCCCCGGGGACGACCCTCCACCCGCGTCCGTCCAAGTACCTGTCCCAGCCCCCGGGCCGGCCATCGGACCACTCGAAAAGCCCCTCCCCGTCCCCGTGGGCTCCCCAAAGCTCGTACCCGCAGCCCAACCCCCCGCCCGTTCGCCCTTCGCGGATGGAGGTCACCCAGCCAGGCAGCTGGAAGCGTGCGCTCAGCCGACCAGCTGGGACGAGACGACCGCCGCCCAGAGCCCGCGGTCACAAGTCCGCATCCCTGCCCATCTCCTCTTTGGCCGGCTCCGCTTCCTCCTAGGAGGCTCGACGGCTCCTCCCCGCCCGGGACAGCTCCGGCAGACCCTGCCGCCTCGCGTCCCGCGTCCCAGGACACTATTCTTTTTGGGAGGAGGTGTGGCGTGCCCCCAGGCGGGTCTAGACCTCGTAGCAAGCATTCTAGGAGGCCCAGTTGCAAACCCCAGAGAGAGAGGGAAGAACCAACGTGGGGCTCAAGTGAGCTTTCTCCGCCTAGGGGACCCTCTGATTTCCCTCAGTCTGCACAGACCCCGCCGGGGCTTTGTAGAAAATGGAGGCGGCACCGCCTAGAAAGTAGGTCCCGCAGGGGGCAGATTGGGCTGAGCGTTCAGGCTAGGCAAGATCCTGGGTGGAGGCCGGCACCCCCTACTGGCCTAGCATAAGAGGGGTCCTGGCAGAGGAAAAAGTGGGCTAAGTCGCTCATTCACCACCTATTTATTGAGGGTCTATCATGTGTAAGGCACTACTAGTCTTGGGACTCCAGCCAACGCAAAAGAGCAGGCCCCTGCCTTTGTGGAGTTTACAGTCTAATAGGGACCTAATGCGGAAAGTCTCGGTGAGACGGTGCTTGGGAGAAAAACAAATGGTGGTGTTCTGGAGCTGAAATGAGGGGTCAGGGAAGGAGAGCTCTTTGAGCAAGTGACACCTAAGCAGAGATATCATTAAAGTGAGAGAATGAGTTGTGTGATTTGTTGGAGAAAAATCTGGCACGATAGAAAGGTCAAAAAGGCCGGTATCATTCATTCATTCACCCATGCATGCATTCGATGCACTGAAGCTTGGGTGTGAGCTAACGATGTAGGCTTGGGTTTCCAGAAGCTTAGGGAAGAAAGACCCACAATCCGTTTCCGAATGTGACAAGAGGAGATAACAAAGGGTATCTTCCCTGCTGGCTCTGTAAGGAAGTGAAGGGCCATCGGGAAGGCTTCACGGAAGAGGTGCCATCTGGGTTAGATCTTGAGGGCTGTGTTCAACAGGCTGAGGAGGAGAAAGGCCATTCTAGGAAGGAGGGAAGTGCCGATGGGAGAACAAGGTGAGGAAGTAACCTTGCTCTGAAGATTGGTCCATCTTGAGGTGGGAACAGAAGGCATTCTTTCTCTTAGCCTTGACAGCTGCAGGGCTGGGCTGCCCCCACCCCCTGCCTGAGCCCTGCCAGGTTGACACTGAAGCTGAACTCAATGGCACAGCTTGCAGAGGCCCTGCACAGGTAAACTGAGGCCCGGGAGGCTGAACAACTTGCTCAGTATCATACCACAGATCAGGGCCAAACTGCCAGCCTGAAGCGGGGTGTGTTACTCCTCCTGCCGCCTCCCCAAGCCGCCTCCCCCTGACCCCTGCCCCGCAAACTCCAGCATCTTAGGCAAAGTTGGCTGGAACTGGGCGTGAGTGTGAGAAGCAGAGTTATTTCAGCCTCGGGAGGGCTGAGTGCAGGCTTTGGAGTCCAGCCAGGGGTGGGGGTGACTGTAGGCGGGTGTTGTGGTATAATGTGGGGGTGCACTGCGCCCGCCTTCTTGTCAGGCAGTAATTACTCAGACTGCTGAGTAACTCGGGCAGGGAGACCCCCCACAGACAGATGGAGGTGTTCTTGGACCAAGTTGAATGGCAGCCCCCCATGTTTTGCACTGCAGGGTCTTGGGGGACATGCTCACGTCTGTCCTTGATGTCCAGTTGTCCTGGACATCGCCTGGTTTCCTATTGGGGGCTGGGGCAGCTCATTCAGCACAGAGGCTGTAGTGCAATGTTATAAGAGAATGGGGGCCTTCCATTATCAAGCACCTCTGCCTGTACCACCCCCACCTCTACCTCAGAAAAAGGCCCAGCAGGGTGCCGGCTAGGGAGAAGCCACTGGTCTGCTGAAGCCAATCTTTTCCCCTCTTGGAACTTAAAGCTGCATCCGGAACCAGAGCTGACCACAGGCTGGACCTTCGTGTTGTAAAGGGGGAGAAGCTGGACTGAGGGGATCCCTAGAATTGATATCCTGCGCCCTGGGGATCCAGAGAAACTGAGGAAGATGGGAAGTTCAGGCTGGACTCTCATCAAGGGGAGAGGTGTGTTCTTCGGACCCATGTTGGCCACATCCCTGTTCAAAGCTGTGACTGTCGGAAGAGCATGAGTTGGCGGTCGGAGGGGCAGAACATTGACCCCTTTTGGTCCTCCTCTTGGCTGCTCACGGCCAGCCTGCCCAGCCATCCCTCCTCTCTGGGCAGCCTCCCAGGCAGGGCCAGTTCCCGGCTGCTTGTTTTTCACTTCTCTCTGCACCTTAATTAGGAGTTTCCAAGCTGGGAGGGCCTCCAGGGGAGCCTGAGGCCACAGAGCTGTCTTAAAGGGCCAGCTGTGCTCACATCACCACTGCAGAGAGGGGAAGATGGTGCCAGAAGGCCGGGTGGGCAAATGGCTCTGGGGAACCATTGCTCTATGGGGCAGACCTTGCTGAAGGCCAGTCTTGAAGGCACTCTGCTCTTTCAAAGGTCCACGCTGTCTCACTGGCTGCTCTGCCTTCCCTGTGGGATCCCAGGAGCTCAGCCACTGAGCAGGAGAAATCTACCATAAGCCTAAGGGGCAGCCTAGGCAGGGAAAACGTGGGCCAGAATCCAGAATCGGAGTCCTTGGACTGCCCCATCCTCACTGGAAGCACCCTGAGGCTCAGGACCTTCTCCTGGTAGCATTTCTTCACATGTGACCCTTCCACACTGTGGGTTCTAAGGGTGAGAAGGGCAACCCGGCGCTCTGGAAATCGGCACCAAGACTCAGTTTGGAGCTGGGCACAGAGTTCTGTCCTGTGGGGCAGTGGGGTCCTCCGAGGTAGGGAATGTGGCCCCACCTACACGCGTCCACTGCTTTTACCAGGGAGGGGAGCAGAAGGAAGACCTGGTGGTGTCCCCGTTCACAGAACTCGGCCCGCAGAGGTCGGGCAGGGAGCGGGCAGAGAGGGGAGCCCTGCCCCGGGAGTGCCAGCTTCGGGTCAGCGGGGAGAGTGCAGCCGCTGCGGCCCGCGGCCACTAGGGGCTCTCGCGAGTCCCGACCTTGCGGGCCGAGCCGGGCCCACAGCGGCCCCGCCCCTTCCTTCTCCTGCAGGTCCCCGCCCAGCCAACCCCCGCCCCGCGCCGCCGATCGGCGAGCGATCGCCATGTCTGCGCTCTCCGCGTTCCTCTAGAGCTGCCTTTTCGGTTCCCACGTGGGCAGGCCGGCGATGGCGGCGCTGGTGGCCTCCGAGGCGGCGGGGCCGGGCGGCCGAAACGGCCCCGGCAGAGGTGGGTGCTTCTAACGCTGCGGCCTCTGGACCTCGCATCTCTGGGTAGGGCTCCCCAAGTCAGAGGCAGGACCTGGAAGGCCCCGCCATCACTCGCTCTGGGCCGCTGTCACCGGAGCCCAGGGGTGCTTTTGTGGCCTTGGGGCGTGACTGTGAGCAGCCCCTCCCAGGAGCTTGGGGTCCTTCAGCCAGAAACTGCGCTCCGCCGGGGCCGGCCGACGGGGGCGTGAAGAATGAAGACTCTCGGGGAAGACGGACCTGGCTGGGAGGGAAGGAGCCGGGCGCTTGGCAGCGGGCCCTGCACAGGGGTCGCAGGGCATGCTTTCAGGGAAGGGGCTCGTGGTTTCATCCACCAGGCTCTTACTGAGCGCCCACTGAATACCAGGCCTGTGCAAGGGACAGGGACTAGACTCGGGGACCTCAATCTTTCCGTGGATACTGATGTAAACGGAAGAGTTAGCCGCGTGTTAAAGGCGGCGGCGCCTACTGGTCCTTGTGACAAATTGAGCTGCTAAGACTACCAGCTCCTACACCTCAACAACCACAAGGGAATGGTGCCTGTCCGAGGAGCTTCTGTGAGGGGCCCAGGAACACTGGGCTGGTTGTTCCAAAACCATAGTGGTAACATTCAAATCTGGCTTCAGGGTCCCGATGGGCCGTGCTAGTTCTCCACTTCACCACCGCCCCACCCACCAGGTCTGGGAGAATCCCACCTATCACAGTGAAGGGCCCTAACAGAAGTTCTGGCACAGATAGTACAGACTCAGCCAGTAGTCATTGATTTACTTCATTTCGTGCCTTATTACATTCCGGAACTGCCTGGCTCCTAAAGAGATAACGGGGTTGAGCTAAACTGAATGGTGGGGAATAGGATGCGGATTAAGGGCTTCAGCTTTACTAAGGAGCTACAATGTTTTCTCCTTTAATCAGGGGGTTGTAATTATTTGTATATCTACATTTGCCCCCACTAGACTACTGTCCCCTAAAGATCAAGGCCACTTTTCTGCCCTTAAACCTATTTTCCCACAGTCCTGACTAGAGTATGTTGTTTCCATTCTTCCTGGGGTGGGAAGTGGGGTGGAACAATGGGACCAGGGAACTTAAGTCAGTTAAATGTATGGTGCTTATTTCCCTTTTAAATGAGAAGGAAGAGTGCAGGAATTAACCAGTGTAGCCATAATGCGTGTACTCAAGTAAGGAAGGCAATCGTTTTAAAATATATATATATATATATATATATATATATATATATATATATATATATATTTTTATTATTGATTTCAGAGAGGAAAGGAGAGGGAGAGAGAGAGATCGAAACATCACTGATGAGAGAGAATCATTTATTGACTCCTTCCTGCACACTCCATACTGGGAATCAAGCTGGCAACCTGGGCATGGGCCCTGACCGGGAATAGAACCACGATCTCCTGGTTCACAGGTTGATGCTCAACCACTGTGCCACGCCGGCTGGGCAGGAAGGCAGTCTTTTACATTAGAATTTATAACAGTGTGCTGCTTCTAGATCTCTTATCTAGGACCTCAGAACTTCAAGGTGTTCTCAGGTTGGGGGAGGAGGCACATTTTCCCAGAATTCTTGGGCTGCCATGGATCCTGCGTTTTCCTCAGGGTTGTTCTCTCTCAAGGAGCAGCTCTTTGGACTTTTTTTTCCCATTTGCCCCTCAACTCAGTCCCCCGGTGTCACCTCTGCTCTCCTGAGGTAAGGGGTGAACTGTACCCCATTCATGGCTCAAGTCTTTGATTCCCAATAATCTCACAACATGGAAATGAACTGTGCAGGTTTCCTCCTGGCCTGCGTTTTCTTTCCAGCAGCTTCAGGATGAGGTCAGTGGGGAAGATGGCTGGGCAAGCCCCAAGGGATCTGGGCTCTGGGACTGAAACTTAGGTGGAGCTAACAGCTTAGCTGAGTCTGGCTGTGGTACTGGCCAGGTACTGACGCAGGCCCTACATGGATCCTAGGTGGAGTCCCTCGGGGCCGCTTGGCCAATCAGATACCCCCTGAGATCCTGAACAACCCCCAGCTGCAGGCATCCATTCAAGTCCTGCCTTCCAACTATAACTTTGAGATCCCCAAGACCATCTGGAGGATCCAGCAGGCCCAGGCCAAGAAGGGTAAGCCTCCACGCTCTTTCCTTTGGATTTGGTTGCCTTGGAAACCATGCTGCGGTGGGGCTGGAGAGGTTGCCTGGCCCACTTAGGGGCAGTGTCCCCATTCCAGCCTCTGCCTACCCATCCTCCGCTCTCCTGTGTCTGCTTTGTCTTGCAGTGGCCCTGCAAATGCCTGAAGGCCTTCTCCTCTTCGCCTGCACCATTGTGGATATCTTGGAAAGGTGAGGTTTGGGGTACAGGAGAGGGAGCTGAGCCAAGACCCCATGGCCGTTACAGCTTTGCCTGTTGACATGATTCTTTCCTTCTGGACCTCTGCCTTACAACCATGCACATGCAAAGGGGAAAACCCAAAATCAAGACAGAGCAGTTGGTGGGGCCTGAGGAGAAACCTAAGAATCCTCAGAGCTGACCCTGGAATGGGCTGAGTAGTCGGCTCGGGGTCTGACCAAGGGGATCCTTTATTTTTGGCACATCCTGGGGAATAGGGCAAGGAGGGGCTTAGCGGGGAGAAGTGCCTTAGAGATGGTATTCATTTCCTCCTTTCCTCTAAGTTTCTTCAATACAATGAGCCATCCTTGGGCAGTGGGGGTGAGTGCTCAGCCATCTGGAACCCACACAGGAACCGGGAGGGAGAAGGGAGAAAGGGGAGGTCATCTCGTGATGGGAACCTCCCACTTCCCTGCTGCTGCTGCCCTCCCCGCACCCTGCTCCTAATCCCGCTGCCACAGACTCACTTCCCTACTCCCATCCTCTTGCCCCGTAGGGATGCTCTCTGGGGCTTGGGCCAATTTGCATACGTTTTAATCTATAAAAAATTAAGTGCTCAGGCTGACTCAGATGCCTGGGCTGCATTCTAAGGAGCTGAATAATCTGCTTTTGTGCACAACCTGATTTGGGGATGGGGATGGGGAGGGAGAAGAGAGGGGCTGACTGGCAGCAGTTCAGCTTTCTCCACCGTGCCCCCAGGAGATAAATGAGTGACCTCAGTCACGGAGCCAGAATGCATGCCCCAGGGATGGGTCTCTCAGGGAAGAGCTGGTCCTCTGCTCCATTCCTGTAGTGAATTCAGGGGGTTGAAGGGTCTTCCCACCCACCCCCAGCCCACAGTGATTCAGGCCTGGCAGCAGATCTCCTGGCAATGTGCTGGCCAGAGCCCACTCTTCCTGACACATGGGGCGTGTGGGCAGTGCCATGTGCTATGGGGGAGCTATGCATGGGTCCCCCCATCCTGGGCACAGAGGGCCTTGATTAAGGGTGAGGAGTTAGCAGGGGGTCTGGGCATCAGGGAGGCTATGTATACCCACATATGCATGCCCACGCACCCGACAGTGCCAAGACTTGGGGACAGGTGCCTTTGCATATGTGTGCATGCTCACTGCTCTGGGTGGGATGAGTCAGGAGGTCTGTGTTTGTTTGACCCTGTGTATGCCAGTCTGAGATTTGGGGGTCCCTCTTGTAGTCGGAGCCTGAGCAGAGGAATCGGTGCTACAGAGACCATCCTCATACAGCTATAGTTCCAGGAGCTGCTGCCAGGGCTGGAGGAGGTGGCAGCTGGGCCCCTCCTACTCTGTTGGCAGAAGTGGCAGCTGCCTACCCAGGGAACTGGGTGAGGTAGAGAGGGAGGAGCTGGGCCCTGAGATACTTGCACAGGGTTAGCTCTCTCCTCCCCCTCGCTCCTTGGACCACTGTGCCACTGTTGTCCATCCCCACAGGTTCACAGAGGCCGAAGTGATGGTGATGGGTGATGTGACCTACGGGGCTTGCTGTGTGGATGACTTCACTGCAAGGGCCCTGGGAGCTGACTTCCTGGTGCACTATGGCCACAGCTGCCTGGGTATGGCAGACCAGGACACCTGGGCCCTGGCAGGGCTGGTAGGGAGGCCGGATTGCACTCTGATTTCCATCACAGTGCCTTGTCCTGCTTGTAGGCATGAGGTCCCTCCTGGTTTCTGGGATGGCCTCAGCCTTCCTGCTCTGCAGGTAGATCTTTCCTTTGGATTTGGTTGCCTTGGAAACCATGCTGCTGTCCCAGATGCGGGTGTTTGAAAGGCTGTTGGTATAGCAGGCTGTCCCCTTACACCCTCCCACCCCCCCAAGTGACCAAGGAGATTCTAACAGACCTGTGACGCCCCCCTCCCCCACCACTTCCTTCTATCCCCAACTTGAAGCCACTGGCTTCTCAGAGATGTTGGACTGGGCCAGGCCTTCTGCCCCTTCTGCCTTCCAAACCACAGTCTCCGGAACTCTTCCCTCCTCCCAGTTCCCATGGACACCTCTGCCCAAGACTTTCGGGTGTTGTATGTCTTTGTGGACATCCGGATAGACACTACCCACCTACTGGACTCTATCCGCCTCACCTTTCCCCCAGCCAGTGCCCTTGCCCTGGTCAGCACCATACAGTTTGTGTCAACCTTGCAGGTAAGTGGACAGGCAGCAGCCAGTCTCTAAGCTATTCTTAGTCCCCGTGCCAGGTGCTGCAGGCTGGTCCTCTGGCCCTGGCTCTCCCTCCCCATCCACTTGCTTTCCTTCTCTCGTTTTCCCTACAGGCAGTCGCCCAGGAGCTGAAAGCTGAGTATCGCGTGAGTGTCCCACAGTGTAAGCCCCTGTCCCCTGGGGAGATTCTGGGCTGCACATCACCCTACCTGCCCAAAGACGTGGAGGCTGTTGTGTAAGTGAAAAATGGGGGTGTCAATTTTACAGGCATAAGAAATGTACCCTAGGAGTCTAAAACTCCTTAACTATTTGCTCAAGGTCACCAGCAAGATGGGGTCCAAATAGGGTTTCAGATTTTCTGTCTCCCTCACCAGTGCCCTTGTCCACTGTCCAGAAGGCTATGCTCAGGGTGGGGCAGGAATCAGAGGGCCTGACGGGGGGTGAGGGTGGGCTAGAAATGGTGGGAATATAATTGGAGAAGATGGATGGGTACACCCAGGCTGTAGCCCCATTAATTTAGCATCCGGACAGCTAACAAGGAGGAGCGGCGTGTCTCCTGCTGCCTAATTATTTTAGGTAATGGAAATGCTTAATGTTGTGTGAATGCAGCCAAGCTCAGAGCGGACAGCTCCTGCTGGGACTGGGGAGCCCCGTTCCTCGCTAATGGCAGGAAAGGAGGCAGGACACTCCCCTGACTTAGCCCACCTTTGGGGCTGCAGATTCTGGTTCCAGGGGTCTTGCTGTACGCACACAGACACCCCTGCCCACTGCCAGCCCAGACCTGGCAGTCCTGCTTCCCAAGCGGCATTTCCCGTGTGCCCGTGCCTGCATAACTGAGCTCACAGATGCCTACCCTTGGGGGCTTTGACGTGTGTGTTGGAGGGAGGGAAACCCTGAGTGTTGGCCATTCCTCAAAATTGGGTGAGGTCTCCCAGGGAAGGAGCTGCCATGGCAGGTTTTCTTCCATCCTTTGGCCTCTTCATGTTCTGCGAAGGTGCTGTTAGAGATAGCATCTCCCAGGGCATGCTGGGTACAGCCTCCTGATTGTTAGGCCTAGAGTTGAGCCCTAGATATACTGCTTCATAGCTGTGTGACTTGGGCAAGTTTCTTTCTTTTTTTTTAAATCCTCACCTGAGGATATTTTTCCATTGATTTTTTTTAGAGAGAGTGGAAGGGAGAGGGAAAGACAGAAATATCATTATGAGAGAAACATTGATTGGTTGCTCCTGCACGCGCCCTGACCAGGGCCCGGGCCGGGGAGGAGCCTGCAACCCAGGACCCTTAATTGAACTGTAATTGAACCCGGGAGCCTTAGGTCCACAGGCCGAAGTTCTTCTATCCACTGAGCCAACATTGATTGGCTGCCTCCTGCATACCCCCTACTGGGGATCGAACCCACAACTTGGGCATGTGTCCTGACTAGAAATCAAACCAACTGGCAACCTTTTGGTGCAGGGGACAATGCTCAACCAACTAAGCCACACTGACCAGGGATGGGCAAGTTTCTTGCCATCCCTGAACCTCAGTCGTATCTTGTAAAATGGGAACAGTATAGGTAGCTTAGAGGATTATTTGATAGGTCTGAGTGAAGTCATACATGCCAGGTGCTTAGCCCAGGCCCAGTGCACAGCAGGCATTATTAGTCCAATAAACAGTATCTATTGTTGCAACTCAGGAGCTGGACCCAGGAGCCAGTTAGGGCAGAGTAGCCAGTGTATACCCAGAACCTCATTTACAGCTTAGATGACACCCTGAACATTGCTCCCTTGTCTGTATTGAGCAAGGGAGAATCTGTTTCCCCCTCCGCCCCCCCACCTCCAAGTGAGGATCTCTACAGCCTGGAGCATGGAGCAGACTTACCTGGCCTCAGCTGTGCCTTTACCCCCAGAAGGTTGGGGGCGTTCTTAGCTTCTGCATTAAATAACTAGAGGGGCTTTACGGTCGTCCAGTTCAAGCTCCTTTTTTACATGTAAGAAAACCAAAACCTCGGGAGGTGAAATGACTTGTTCCAGTTCACATAGAGCCAGTAGGCACAGCCAGCCAAGAACGCAGTCCTCTGTACCCCAAGCCAGTGCCTGCTTCTTCTGTGGCTCCACCACACCACCACCCCCTTTCGACCCCCCTGCAGATATCTGGGAGATGGCCGCTTCCATCTGGAGTCTGTCATGATTGCCAACCCCGATGTCCCTGCTTACCGGTATGGGCTGAGCTGGACCAACCAGTTGGGGAGAGGGTGGGATTCTCTGCCACTGAGGCCCTGAATCAGCCAAATCCTCATTCTCTGGCCCTTTAACAGCCCCCAGCCCTAAGGATATGAGGTACTTGGGTCCTGAATCTAATATCAAACCTAGGGCTGCTGCTGCCCAGTACCTACCCGTCCCCTGGGATTCACATGGATATCCTTAAACCCGCTCCCACTCCTGCCTGCCCAGCTGTGGGACTGATCTTCCCAATGACAATCCATGCTCTTGCCTCTGTTCCTAATTACCTGCGTGGAGCCTGAAGGTTCAGGAGACCAAGGGGCTGAGTCAGGGAGCTGTGTGGACAGCCCAAGTCCCACAAGTGGCTGTCATTGTGACCCTGACAGCTTCTTTTCCAGATACGATCCATACAGCAAAGTCCTATCCAGAGAGCACTATGACCATCAGCGAATGCAGACTAACCGCCAAGAAGCCATAGCCACTGCCCGCTCAGCTAAATCCTGGGGCCTTATCCTGGGCACTTTGGGCCGGCAGGGCAGCCCCAAGATTCTGGAGGTCAGAGGGCTTGGGATGGCCTCTGGGGAAGGGACTGACTGGGAAACCATCAGTCAGTGGGAAAAATCAATAAGCCAAAGAATTTAGCCTTGGCAGCTTGATCCTGATGACCCCAGCTCTGCCTTCCTCCACCAGCAGCACCTGGAATCTAGGCTGCAAGCCTTGGGACTGCCCTTCGTGAGGCTGCTGCTCTCCGAGATCTTCCCCAGCAAGCTTGGCCTGCTTCCGCAGGTGGACGTGTACGTTTCTCCACCTCATCTATCTAGCTATGACTGGCTAACGAAGTTGAGAATTTGGGTCCTTCCTAGCACATATGGAGGGCTGGCGTCAACAGGAATTGCTTCCATGATCATGAAATTCTAATGTTTACAGAGCACTCATCCAGCAGGGGCTGCCCTCTAGAGCAACCGTCGCCAACCGGCAAAAGGTTGGCGACCGCTGCTCTAGATCACACTTATTTTGTCTGTCTTGGGGCTGACAGGCACCATCACAGTGGTTCTGTAGGAGATGAGATTGAGGGGTGGTTGGCATCTGCATTGTACCAGGCACTAAATTTGATTCTGGGGATACTATCACAAAGGAGGTTGCCCAGGCCCTGTCCTCAGAAAGCTTGTAGTCAGGGAAGGAAACAGAAGACAAGCAACACTACATTGTTATTCTAAACAGCAGTAAGTTACCGTCGTAACTTTAGAATTCACAGTAAGCATCACTGGGTGTGTTGGGGACAGTCATGTTCTTAAGCATGCTGCCCAGGAGAGGAGGGGAAGACCTCCCTCGGGTCTGATCTGACTTCCCTTCCCAGGTGGGTACAGGTGGCGTGTCCACGCCTCTCCATTGACTGGGGCACAGCCTTCCCCAAGCCGCTGCTGACACCGTATGAGGTAACCCCAACATCTGACAGAGTGGACTTTGCACCTGGTTCTGTCAAGGGAGGGATCTAAAGTGGAGTGTGGTAGGCGGGCAGTACTTACTAGTAGTTACAGCTGAGCCACTTCCTAGCCGAGTGGCCTTGGGCAAGTCTCTTAACCTCTTTAGCCTGACATTTCCTCTGTGTACATTGATAACAGGATCTCCTATGCCATGTGAGGATGAAATAATCCTGTGCGGAAAGTGTTGGCAAATGTTCTTGTCCGGTTTTCCTCCTCTAGGCGGCGGTGGCCCTGAGGGACATTTCCTGGCAGCAGCCCTACCCCATGGACTTTTATGCTGGCAGCTCCTTGGGGCCATGGACGGTGAACCACGGACGAGACCGGCCCTCCCAGGCACCCCGCCGGCCTGCGCTGGGGAAGGTAGGCAGGGACTCCCAAGGAGGGAGGAATGGTCGCTCCCTAGCGACGCGAGCCGTGGCCGCCGCCATGCGGCCGCTACGGGAAATGCATGCGAGCGGGATGGACGACGTCGCCGAAGTGGGACCCTGACCAAAGTGTGCAACTCAGGTGCAGGAGGGATCGGCGCGCCTTTCTCCAGCCGTGACTTGCGAGGATTGCGGCTGCAGAGAAGAGAAGGTGGTGCCACTCGCCCCGTGAGACGCTCCTGAGTCTCAGGTATCCGCCCTGCTTCGGCCGCGCCTCACCACTCCGCCTTGTCGTGGGAACGCTCGCTCTGAGGCCCGCCTTCAGGGTGTTACCGGCCTTTTGGCTCCGCCCCTCGCGTAATTGAACTTCCGCTCGGGGAAAGGCCGCTTCCGTTCCCTCTGGCGCGCTGTCTCGCACTATGGCCGCGCCGCAGCCTCTGCGTGTGTTGTGCTTGGCGGGTTTCCGGCAGAGCGAGCGGGGCTTCCGCGAGAAGACGGGAGCGCTGAGGAAGGCGCTGCGGGGCCGCGCCGAGCTCGTGTGCCTCAGCGGCCCGCACCCGGTCGTGGACACCGCGGGCGCCGGGCCGGAGTCCGGTGAGAGGAGTCCTGCCCCGGAAATGCGTTCCGAGTCCTCTCTATCTTGCCTCGTCTCTATAACACTTTTCAGCACACCCCTACTCTGAATCCTCATTCATTCCTCCCACCCTCCCACTTCATTCTACCCATACCTTTCATTTCTTTAATCCCAGCCTCCCATGTTTACTTTGATTTGTTCCGCCCGCCCTTCCCCTTGCCAATCATTCTGTTCCCAACTTCATTTCCCCCAGACTTTCTTCTCTCCCCTCAGCCGCTTTTCTCCCTGTCATTCCCAAACCCTCCCTTTCTCATTTCTTTCCTCCTGCATTCCCCCTTGCCCTAACCCCACCTATCCCCCCGTATCTCTGTAGGGTCCTGCCCTCCAGAGGAGCAGCCTCGAGGCTGGTGGTTTTCAGAACAGGGGGCAGACGTTTTCTCCGCCCTGGAAGAGCCTACGGTGTGCAGAGGTCTGGAAGAAGCCCTGGGAACGGTGGCACAGGCACTGAACAAGCTGGGACCTTTTGATGGGCTCCTTGGTTTCAGCCAGGGGGCAGCGCTAGCAGCCCTTGTGTGTGCCCTTGGCCAAGCAGGCGATCCCCGTTTCCCCTTGCCAAGGTTTATCATCTTGGTATCTGGTTTCTGTCCTCGGGGCCTTGGCCTCCAGGAATCCATCCTGCAGGGTCCCTTGTCGCTGCCTTCACTCCATGTTTTTGGGGACACTGACCGTGTCATCCCCTCTCAGGAGAGTATGCAACTAGCTAGCCGATTCACTGGACCCATCACTCTCACCCACTCTGGTGGCCACTTCATTCCAGCAGCTGCATCACAGCGCCAGGCCTACCTCAAGTTCTTGGACCAGTTTGCAGAGTGAAAGATCAAATGCCTGGGTCCCTGGATCCTCCTCCTCACCCCTGTGGGGACACTGACTTTGGGGCAGCCTCTATGATCCCTGCTCTCCCTTGCCCCTACCCTGGGACCTCCGCTGCTGTTTGAGCTCCTCACCATCACCAATTAAGACAAATATCAGGTCTTGCCCTGCAGTGTGGCTCAGTGGTTGCACCAGGAGATCATGTTTCCATTCCTAGTCTGGGGACATGCCTGGGTTGCAAGCTCAGTCCCCAGTGGGGGGCATGCGAGAGACAGCTGATCAGTGATTCTCTGGTCATTAGTGATGTTTCTATCTCTACCTCTCCCTTCCTCTCTGAAATCAATAAAAATATATTTTTAAAAAAAACACAAATATCAGTTCTTAAAACTCAGATTACATAAGCCCAGCTCTGTATTCAAAGAAAATGGGGAGCAGGTGGCCTTAGTGGACACTGACCTTGACATCTGATACTCAAACGTGGAAAAGGCTAGTGGAACCCTGAATGAGGGGAGGGTGGCATGGGAAAAGTAGGGGCTGGTACCACTGTCTTCCACACAAAGTGGTGATTTGAATTTTGAGCATCTTTTTCCTGATACAGAAAACAAAACCATTTTATAACAAACCTCCACATCCACACAGCCTCCAGGGCAGCACCAAGGAAGGAGGTGTTTCCAGTTAGCCCCCAGGAGAAGCTCTTGCATGTGTGTGCATAGACACATTTTTGATGGAAGTCTTAAGTCCCAAGCTGAAGGAAAGGAGTTCTCGGCTGAATCGGGGAAGAATTTATATCAGAAGTTCTGGGGAGAGAGCCTGGACCATACTGAGTTGAGGCTTCCTCCATCCTGATCCCTGAGAGTTGTGTGCTGGCCTTTTGTCGAACCCTGGCTTCTTGTGTTCTCTGCTTTCTCCATAACTCCCTTAGCTCCTCTGAGCTATGAGTTCAAAGGGTGGGATGGTGATAAATCTTGGATTGAGGCCAAAGACAGCACAGAAGAAATCCTTTTCCAAACTTGCCCCTATTTGCAGTTCCTAAGATTGATGCTCCACTGTAGTGATCACAGCCAAGGCCTAAGCAGCCCATCTGGTTTGCAGTTGTTTCCAGGCGCTCTAAAGCCTGCCCACTAGGCCATTTCCCCTACTTCCTGCGCCCCCCCTCGGCCTCACTGCTCTCTGACTCAGTTCTCTCTGTAGGCTCAACAACTTGTTGCTTTTCTAGAAGATCATAACAGAACCTATCTATCCCTCTAGCATGGTTGACCCCAGGGACTTAAGTAATGGAGCCAAAATACTCCAGTCCATCCTAAGACAACTAGACTAATAGTCCTTAAATTACCAAAAATTCTGAGTTCGTCACTATAGCTAGCAGCCATGCAAGATATATATTTTTTAAGAACTGGAGTTACCTGCCTTAGACCCAGTTTACTGGGTTTAGGACCTTTGCTGCCGAAAGTGGGTGTGGGGAGAAAGTTCTTAGGCTCAGTCTGCCTCTGCCTTGCTCATGGTTTTTAAAGGGGTCTTTTCCTTAGCAAAAGATGAAAACTCTGAAATGGACTGAATTATTCCTACAGGCCTGTTGGATTGGGTCCATGGCATTTTAGAAAAAAATGGATTTGTGATATTTGAAATTTTAGGAATTTCACACAAAAATTCAGATTTCTGACTCTTCTGGAAATAAGCAGTTCAAAATGGAATGAATGCAGTGGCTCTGCAGTTCAGGACTCACGAGCCCTCATGGCAATCACAGGCTGCCCATTTTAGCAAGGTCCCAAGAGGTGAGAAGGATGGCTTGTGTACCACAGCTACTGCTACTTGGATTATTGTGAAGATTAAAGTAGAGAGGGGGAGATATATTGGGGAATGAATTTTAAGCCAGGGCTTAAAGGTAGAAGGGTGAAGGCAGAGCAGAGCAGTATTAGGTGCAGCAGAAGTGCTCATGCTTGAGACGAGAATTTCCCCTGAAAATCATAAAATCACCCAGAAGAGAACAGATCTGGCTCCAGCAATGATCTATGTCACCTGGCATCATGTTGCATCAGCATTATGTTAAAAGTTGGGATTGCTCAGCCGGCGTGGTTCAGTGGTTGAGTGTTAACCTATGAACCAGGAGGTCAGGGTTCAATCCAGGTTAGGGCACATGCCCAGTTTGTGGCTCATCCCCAGTAGGGGGTGTGCAGGAGGCAGCTGATCAATGATTATCTCATCATTGATGTTTCTCTCCTTCTCCCTTCCTTTCTCTGAAATCAATAAAAATACATTTAAAACAACAACTTGGATTTCTGGAGCCAAACTCCAGATCCAAATCTTCAATTACTGGGACCCAGAAATCTGCATTTCAACAAGCTACCCCTGGTCATTTCCATGCAACATCATATTTTAAAACTTTAGAGAGAATGTAAGTCTCTGTTAATATGTGTTATTTGATAAAAGCCCATGTGATTCTCATGCTCTCCATTGGGGGGGGCAAGCTCTCAAGAATCATTGATTTAACATTTTTCAGTTTATAACTAAGGAAAATGAGATTCAGAGGATAGAAAGGGGAATACCATTTATTGAGTGCTAACTATGCCAAACGTGGTAAGTGGAGCTTTATAGTTGCCTAATTTAATCTCGCACCTTCATGAGGTAGATACTTTAACCTAATTTTACAACTGAGGAAGCAGGCATGGAGAGACTAAATAACTTACCCAAAGTTGGTTCGGATCCAAGAACTCACATTCTTGACCATTGCTTCCTCAGCAGCCCTATAGAAGGTGAGCAGAGGCCACCACTCACTCCTTTTGGGCTAAATGTCCTGTCTGGGCCTCACCTTCCTAATCCATAAAATAAGCTGGAGTGGGGTGCATTAAATGATTTCCAAGACACTGAGAAACTCCACATTGCATACAGTCTTCTGGCTATTTTCCTCCTCTGACCACCTTCTCTAAATGGGTTCCAATTGCAAAAGCCTTGGTTTCTTCTTTTCAAAATACCCCTCCATTTCTCTTTCCTTCTTCACTCCACTTTAGATTCCTAAAGCAAATGGAAGAGAGACCCTTAGCAAAGAACCTCTCAACAATCCCAGTGCCAGAGATCTCTTAGAGAGATGTGCCCCCCTCCCCGCCCCCTCTCCTGTTCATTTTGCCTAAGTGCCCAGAGCTGGGTTCTCCCCAACACCACCATGGCCTGATAAAGATATAGTAGCCTAATAGAATAGTACTTAAAAACAAAATAGCATTCTGCAGTTTTTAAAGGTTTTTACTTACATGATCCTGTTTGGTCCTCACATCAGACTTACCCAAAAGAAGAATTATCTCATTTTACAGAAAGCTCAGAAACAACATGGCCCCATAACAACCAGTTGTTGATGCTTGGGATGCTTCTCTGTGCATTGCTCCCACCTCCATACACTACATCTGCCCATGGATGCCCCCTGGATTCCAGAATTGAGTGCATTTTAATGTAAGACCCCGGGGTCCTTAGGTGGGAGGAAGGCAGGCAGCAGGTGGACATTGATTAGCTGTGAAATCAGCACCAGTTGTCTTAGAAAAGGAGTGGGTATGGAAGAGTAAAGAAAAACTGGCTTAATGGGTGGCAGGGCTGTGTTGCATTAACCATTCCCAACACTATCTCTAGGAAAATTCTGCACCCAGGATGCAATAGCTCCTGCAGTAGGTGATGGTGGCTTCAGGTGACGTGTTGTTGTTTTAAATACGGAACGCTTCACGAATTTGCGTGTCATCCTTGCTCAGGGGCCATGCTAATCGTCTCTGTATCGTTCCAATGTCAGTATATGAGCTGCCCAAGCGAGCACGCAGGTGACGTTTTTGAAGAGGTCATTGCACACACTTCACTGGCACAATAGGACTTCAGCCCCTCTGATTCACTCCCCCTCTTTAGGGCTAATTTGAGATACTGTTTCAAATCGGAATCCAGCACTTAGACTGGGGGGAGGATGTTGATATGTTCAGACAATGCTTTAGGGACCTGGTTAACTTCACAAACCCACAGGCTTTCCTGAAGGTTGGCAACCTCTCTTACCCTACATGGTTAAAGAGGAGCAAAGAGTGGGGAGAGGAGTGAGGGGAGGTTGCAACGCCATCAGAAAATGAGTTCAAGAATTACTCACTGCCCTCTGCCTACTCAGCTAAGGGTTCCTGGAAGAATGAGATTGTGGTGCATTTAGGCAAACTTTCCTGCCTAACCACTTCAGTCCACAGGAGGCATTTTTTCTTGCATCCAGGTCCCAGCAGCCTCCGTCCTACTGAGGAGATTAAAAAACAAAAAACAAAACCCAAATATCGTAACTACTGCCCTTCTCACCATCCCCTGGCGGCAATACCTTGGCTAGGAAAACAGGACGGTCACCGAGGCTGGCGGTCAGACATACTCCACACACCACGCTTCCTTCTCTGCCTCGGCGGAAGCACGGCAATTAGACCCCGGAGTAGCACGCCTGCCTGCGCCAAACCTCTCGCCACCCCCGCAGACACCTCGAATCTTGACTCGCTGCCCCCGCTTCCTCCTGCTCTTGGTCTCCCCCTTACTGGGGCAGCAGTGAGCGGCTCCGTGTGGCGCGGAGCGTGGGCGTGCTGCGGGGCGACCATGGCTGTAGACTGTTACCTCCGGTTCCCACAGTAACAATCGAAAGCCACGGTTGCCCTGGAGACGCGGGGGCGGGGCGCGTGGCAGCTCCAGTCAGGCTGACGTCAGGACCGAGATGGGGGGGCGGCGGAGGACCGGGCGCTGGACTTGCTACAGGGCTGTGCGATGTGCGTGTGGGCCGGCCGCCCCTCGCAGCCCCTGGGGACCAGGGAAGGGACCGCCTGATGGCCGAGCTTGCGCTGGATCAGCACCGCGGACAGCGGCAGCCCGAGCAGCAAGCTCGGGGCGGAGGACTCTAGGGACAGAGGGCCCCGGGTCCGCTGTCCGGGGGCGGGGCCAGGCGTCGGTGGCCGTGACTGGAGACTGTTACTAAGGGCGGCCCGGGCAGTAAGCAGTCCACAGCCAAGGTGCCGGCGCGCTGCCCGGGAGGGGGGGAGGGGAGTGCCTCTGTCGCCCGCAGCTGGGGGCGCTGCTGCTCTTCCTCCCCCGCGTCTCCCGCCTTTCTGGGCTCCAGCGCTAGCGGACAGGCACGCGGCCCTTGACGTCAAAGCCCTGTGACGTCAAAGACGTCCCTGTTGAAAGGCACTTCCGGAGGGGGGTCGGTGGGGTGGAGCGGGGCGGTCCTGCCGAGGCCCCACCCCCGCCCGGTCCTGAGAGAACAGCTCCTCGCGCAAAGGCGAGAGGCTGCCGATGTGCGTGTGGGCTGGCAGACGGGACTCAGAGGGACGCGGAGGCCAGCCCGACGGGTCGGGACTGGGGGGGGGGGGGGGGGGCGCCCCGGTGGAATGCAGGGCGGGGGTCCTGAGAGAGCCGCAGCGGGTGCCCAGCTTAGCCGGCGGGGGCAGCAGGGCTGAGTCACCGCGCTGCGGGGAGGGGAAGGAGGGGGTGCGTCTCCTGAGCCACCAGCATCTTCGCCCCACTTTCTTGGGAGGATGGCGCAGGAGCCCCAGGTAAAACCGCGGGCGCTCTGGGGCCGGTCCTCTGCTCGATGCTCCTCCGAAGTGGCTGCGTCTGCATCCGGGCGCGGGCAGGTGCTGCACAGGGTTCTGTGTACGCTCTGGCCCGGGCTCCACCAGCTACGAGGGAACCCTCGCCCCCCACCCCATCCCCACCCCCACCTCACAGGGGCCCTCCAACCCACCGCCTGCCGTCCTCCTCAGGGCCCTCCGTCCCTGTCTGTCGCCCGTCGATCGGTCGGTCCCGCTTACCTGTCCGGCCGCGTCGCGCCCGCGCGCGCTCGCCTCCCGCAGCCCGGCTGGCGCGGCGGCTTTTATAGCCGCGCGTAGTACTCGTGCGGCGGCTCATTCATGCGGCCGCGGCTCCTACACACTGACGTGCTGCCGACGTCAGCAGGGAATTTAGGAAACGGGAAGAGGGGCTATTTATAGTGGCGAAGGGGCGGGGTGTGGGGACCTAGGCGTTGGGGAGGGCGCCCGGAAGCAGGAACAGGGAGGGGAGCCCGTGCCCCTGTACCGTCTACAAGGGGTTAACTTTCCGGAACTGCGGGCTGGGGGCCTGCGGGAGATAGTGTGGGAGGTCAGCCGGGCCCCACTCTGGACACAGCCCCACCCCGCCCGGCCTTCCAGGTCCTCACCCGGCAGTCCCCTCCCCACTCTCACACCTCAGGTCCTGGACCCAAGGGTTCTGTGACGTCACAAGATGTACCCCGGCGGTGGCGGCGTTATACTCCAGAGCCCCTGAGGTGTCGATCACTGAGGAGGGGGCAGGGAGGAAGCTGGGCCCTCGGAGAGCAGCATCTAGAGCTGTGCTGTGCGGGAGAAGAGTGGGGAAGCTGAGGGTCTTGGGAGGCTTTGTAGGAGGAGGCTGGGCCTGGAAGGAGTGCCCAGTGGGGGTCCAGGTACCAGTGGGAGCTGGAGACCCGAGGCCAAGCAGGAAAACTGAGGACAGGCACGAGGCCCTTGGACTCCCAGAAATGAGCAGGTGCGGGGGTGGGGAGGTTCCTCTGTGGGGAAGTTGGGCAAAAGGTGTCAGGAGAAGGGGGGGGGGTGAGAGGGAGAGGAGCCTCAGCAAGTGGAGGGGGGCTGACAGGTCGTGGGCAGTGTCAGTTTCAGAGCCTGGCACCCAGCAGGCCGAGTTTAGGACGCATCTGTGGAATAATGGGCATATGAGCTCATATGAGCGTAAGAATGAGTGAAGGAGACCCAGGGCTCCGCAGCGTGGCAGAGAGGGCTTTCAAGGGTGTGGCAGAGCAGAGCCCACTTCCGGGAGGAACTAGAGTTCCTGGAGGTCAGAATTGCCAGGAAGGGGACATGCCATGTGGGGCAGAGTTCCCCTGGACAGGAGCAGGGAAATGAATGATCCTGGCCCAACCTAACTCCATCAATTGAGGAGGGCTCTAAGTGGGGGAGGGAATGTGTTCAGAGAGGGGAGCTGGATTGGGGTGGGGAGAGGCAGGGCCAGGCCAGACTAGGTGGGACTAGGGAGGGAGGGAAAGGTCAAAGATTGAAGAGTGGAATCCACAGGAGGGCAGTTAGGCTGGGGGCAGTTCTGTAAGGCCCTCCATATAGATATAAGGACAGCTTGAGGGTAGGGGCTGGGGCAGTAAGTTGACTTGGAAATCATCGGGTATCTGTCAAGAGTGTTAAAGAAAAACAAGGAGCCTGCCGGCTTGGCTCGGTGGTTGAGAGTTAACCTATGAAGCAGGAGGTCTCGGTTTGATTCCGGGTCAGGCCACATGCCCATTCTATGGGCTTGATCCCAGGTGTGGGGCATGCAGGAGGCAGCCAATCAATGATTCTCTCTCATTATTGATGTTTCTCTCTCTCTCCCCCTCTCCTCTCTGAAATAAATAAAAATATATTTTAAAAACAAAAAAGGAAAACAAGGACAGTGGGCACAGCAGACACTGGGGTGTGTTCACAATGGACAGACTCCTCCCCTGCACAAGAGACACAGGGAGGAGGGCTCCTTGAGGCGCTAGGATCTGGCCCCGCCAAGAGGATAAAAGGTGACAGCAGACATGGGGCCAGAGAGGGTCTCGGTGCTCTTTGGGAATCTGGCCACCCTGAGTCCTTTTTCTGCTCCAGGCTTTGTCCCAGAGCTTATCTTCTTCAGGAATGCCTTCCTGCCTGGGGAAGGAACTCCTATCCATCCATCAAAGCCCAGCTCCAAGAACACTTCTGAGGAGCCTTCCCGCCTCCCTCCAGCTCCCCATTCACTTTCCCCTCTCAGCAAACAGCATGACCCTCTGCCCGTAGAGGCGGGCAGCTCTGGAGCTCACCGTTTTCATTCTGGGAACCTCACCACTTCCCTGGTGAGGACACCACGGGGAGACGGAAGGGAGGAACTGGGATAAGAATGACCTAGAACACGACTGAAAACAGGGTGAGGGCGGGCTCAGGATGCGGTGAGAGTGAGAAGGACCTGCAGAGACCCGTAGCCATCGCCTGGCCCCGAGGCCATGAAGTCCCCTGCGGAGGAAAGGGAGCCTCCGGGGGGCTATGGAGCCCTTGGTGTCGGTCTGGGACCGAGAGTGGCCGCACCCGCGTCCCCTCAATGAATGACTCAGTCACTGCCTCTGGAGGGGACTTGGGGGCTGAGAACCGCACGGGAGGGGGGGGGGCAGGGAGTGCGGCCCCAGCCGCACAGCAGCCCCGCGTGGTTGCTAAGCTCTCCAAGGCCTTGGAGAGAAGCGGTCTGGGCGAACCTCACCGGTTACTATGGTAACTCTGCGCCCCAGCCTCTGGTGCGGCGGCTGAGGAAGGCGTACCCAATCAGAAGCTGCAGGGGTTCTCGGGAACCCACTCCCACCCCTCACGTGTGGGCGGGGGTTAGGAGGTGTGGGGAGGAGGCGGAGCGTGGGCCGCCACGAGATCTGGTGCCCGCTACCAGCCTGATGCAATGGCTGGGCAGCGGGGAATACTTCCGGAGTAGCTCAGCGAGTGCTTGCACACCAGTGCCGGATCCCCTCCCTCCCAGACGGGGAGTCACCTGCAAGAACTGGGCTTCACCTGGGGTGCAGGACTTTGCGGAGGGGGGACCCCAGGCTGCAGGCCTTCTTGCCCCATTTCTCACCAGTCAGTGGGTTGGAGACGCGGTCGTCCAATCGGGTTTCTCAGAACGACTCACTTGGGGAATCTGGGGGCTGGAGTCACTTCTGCAGGACCCTCAAGAGGCGTCCGGCCATTCCTAGTCGAACATCCTGAGGTCCTTCCGGAGACCAAGTTCAGGGCGAGCTGTTTGGGTAACCCCTCTGCCCAGATTCACGGGGGATCCTATGTGGCAGCCCAGGGGTATCTCAAAGAGCCAAACTTGGCTCTCGGAAGGGGGCAAGTGTGTGTGTGTGTAAACATGCGTGCCCATTGGTGTCAAAATCTGGAGAGGATCTGGCTGCAAATGAGCTTACTCTGTGCATACCTAACCCATGTGTATGAGTGAGGGTGGGTGTGCTTGGGGTGGGTATAAATAGTTCCATCCAGGAATGTCTGAAGAGAGTTAACTGGGATATTGTCTACCCTCCCACCCACCCCCCACCCCCGCCTTACGATTTCCGTAACTTCCCTTCCACCACCTACTGTCACCAGAGTTCCCTCCTTGAAAGCAGGACTTCTCTGAATTGGGGCAATGTGAGAATCTGGAAATATGTACACGGAAGCGTTCAGCACAAAACCCCGGGATGTGGGTGGCTCTTATGTCCGGGACTTGGGTCCCCAGGTGGGCACATCTGGGAGGGTGATCTTTCGAATAGCCCCCCTTCCCGGATCCAGCTGCGCATCTGCTAGCCCTCCAGCCCAGGTGCGCGGGAGGGAGGTCGTGGCTGTGTCGCGCAAAGCCCCGCGCTGCCGCGAGGTGGCGCCATAGTTGCAGCAGAGCCTGCTGGCTCGGGCCGCTCCAGATAAGAGTGTGCGGAAAGCGCGGCGGGGCTGAGACGCGACCAGGACGCGGGGAGGACGGACCAGCAGGACAGACCGACCGGGGGCCCGGCGGGCGGAGGGCAGCGCAGCGCAGCCACGTCCCCCCCTGGATCCGCCGGCAGCCGGGCCCGGGGCTTCCGACATGCCCCCCAGGTGGGTCCTCGGGCTGGGGACCGGGAGGGACAGGGGACCAGGACAGCCCGGTCCTCGCGCTCTAGCCGCCTCGGGGTGCATCCTCCCGTGCGGGCGTCCCGACGCGGCTGGCGTCCAGAACTTCGGGTGTCGCCCTTAGAGGACTTACGACCACCGGATCGCTGATCTGCTCCGGGTTCACGGCGGGGTCAGCAGCCCGGGCCGGCTCTGCCCGCACATGGGCTGGAGAGGCGAGGAAGGGGAGAGCTGGCGGGTGGGGCTGGCAGGGGCGCTGCCCTGGCACAGCTCGGCTCCTGGCAGCAGGGCGGGTGGGGCGCCGGCTAGGAGCTGCCACCGCCGCGGGGAGGGAAGCCTGGCCCGGTTGCAACCGCAGGTAACGGGCCGCGAGGCCCTGCGGACCAGGCGGGGAACAGTGTCAGGCCGGCGAGCTGGCGGGCAGGGCAGCTCAGGGCTCGGTTCAGGCCCTGCCGCTGCCCGGCTGCTGAAATGGGGGGCGAGAGGAAAAGCTGGGAGTTGAAGGACTGGGGCTGGCGCGCCCCTCCCGGCCTGGCTGAAGTTGGGAAACTTTTTCCTAAGTTTGGGCGGCGGAGTTCCAGTGGAGAAGGGGCCGAGGGGAGCTGGGGCGGGAGGCGCCGGGCCGTGAATGCAGACCTAAGGCCGAGGCCGGGCCCGGACTCGGGTGGGGCGCAGGCCGGGGTCAGGGCCGCAGCCGGCTGTGCGCCGTGCCCGCCCGGGGCGCTGCCCCCTCCCTCCCCTGGGAGCTGCGTGGCTCCCCCTCCCCCCCACCTGCTTCCTGCCTCAGCCTCCTGCCCCGATATAACGCCCTCCCCGCGCCGGGACCCGGCCTTCGTGCTCTGCCCGCCACGGCAGCGGCTGTCTCCGCTCGCCGCGCCGTGCCGCAGCCGCCGACCGGGCCCCAACTAGGGCCTGACAGCCCCGGGCCAGGGCGGCACCACGGCGGCCACAGCGCTCCCCTCCTCCGGATCACTTCCCCCAACTGGGGCAACTTCTCCCGAGGCGGGAGGCGCTTTTCACTCGGCTCCCTCAGATCCCACTCGGGCAAACTCCTCGGTCCTGAATGACTTTTCCTGAAGCGGACATTTTCCTCAAATCGGGTAACTGTCTCTGAAAGGGCCACTTCATCCAAACAGTTTTCCTCTTCGAAGCCCCCAGAACCCAGCTTGTGTACCGGGTGCCTCCGGGCAAGGGGGTGCAGGCCAGCCTGGCCTCCTCTCCACCAGCCACTCTTCTGCTCTTTCTGGTCCGGCCCAGGCGCCCACACTCGGAGGCTACTCTTCCTCCCCCGGTGCCCAGGCTGGTGCTCGATGCCCCTGCCCAGTTGAAGGAAAGGGGAAGTGGAGGGGAGAGGCGCTGGGCTGGGAACAGGCAGCGAGGGCTCCTGCGGCCCTGACCCGACTGGTGTGTATCCCCGCAGGAGATTGTGCTGGGCAGACGATGCTGGACACGATGGAGGCGCCCGGCCACTCGAGGCAGCTGCTGCTGCAGCTCAACAACCAGCGCACCAAGGGCTTCTTGTGCGACGTGATCATCGTGGTGCAGAACGCCCTCTTCCGCGCGCACAAGAACGTGCTGGCGGCCAGCAGCGCCTACCTCAAGTCCCTGGTGGTGCATGACAACCTGCTCAACCTGGACCATGACATGGTGAGCCCGGCCGTGTTCCGCCTGGTGCTGGACTTCATCTACACCGGCCGCCTGGCTGATGGCGCAGAGGCTGCAGCGTCGGCAGCAGTGGCTCCGGGGACCGAGCCGAGCCTGGGTGCTGTACTGGCCGCTGCCAGCTACCTGCAGATCCCCGATCTCGTGGCGCTGTGCAAGAAGCGCCTCAAACGCCACGGCAAGTACTGCCACCTGCGGGGCGGCGGCGGCGGCGGCGGCGGCTATGCACCGTACGGGCGGCCGGGCCGGGGCCTGCGGGCCGCCACGCCCGTCATCCAGGCATGCTACTCGTCCCCAGCCGGGCCTCCGCCGCCGCCCAGCGCCGAGCCGCCGTCGGGCCCGGAGGCCGCAGTGAATACGCACTGCGCTGAGCTGTATGCCTCGGGCCCCGGGCCGGCCGCCGCACTCTGCGCCCCGGAGCGCCGCTGCTCTCCGCTCTGCGGCCTGGACCTGTCCAAGAAAAGCCCGCCGAGCTCCGCGCCTCCCGAGAGGCCTCCGGGCGAGCGCGAGCTGCCTCCGCGCCCAGACAGCCCTCCCAGCGCCGGCCCCGCAGCCTACAAGGAGCCGCCGCTCATCCTGCCGCCGCTGCCGCCACTGCCCTTCCAGAAGCTGGAGGAGGTCATACAGCCTCCGGACCCGTTCCGTGGCGGCAGCGCCAGTCCGGGACCCGAGCCCCCCGGCCGCCCTGACGGGCCCAGCCTCCTTTACCGCTGGATGAAGCACGAGCCAGGCCTGGGTAGCTATGGCGATGAGCTGGGCCGGGAGCGCGGCTCCCCGGGCGAGCGCTGCGAGGAGCGCGGCGGGGACCCGGCCACCTCGCCCGGGGGGCCTCCGCTTGGCCTGGCGCCGCCGCCGCGCTACCCGGGCAGCCTGGACGGGCCCGGCGCAGGTGGCGACGGCGACGACTACAAAAGCAGCAGCGAGGAGACTGGCAGCAGCGAGGACCCCAGCCCGCCCGGCGGCCATCTCGAGGGCTACCCGTGTCCCCACCTGGCTTATGGCGAGCCTGAGAGCTTCGGCGACAACCTGTACGTGTGCATCCCGTGCGGCAAGGGCTTTCCCAGCTCTGAGCAGCTGAATGCGCACGTGGAGGCGCACGTGGAGGAGGAGGAGGCACTATATGGCAGGGCCGAGGCGGCTGAGGTAGCAGCGGGAGCCGCCGGCCTTGGGCCCCCTTTTGGAGGGGGTGGGGACAAGGTCGGTGGTGCTCCGGGCGGACTGGGCGAACTGCTGCGGCCATACCGCTGCGCGTCGTGCGACAAGAGCTACAAGGACCCGGCAACACTGCGGCAGCACGAGAAGACGCACTGGCTTACCCGGCCCTATCCATGCACCATCTGCGGGAAGAAGTTCACGCAGCGCGGGACCATGACGCGCCACATGCGCAGCCACCTGGGCCTCAAACCCTTCGCGTGCGACGCGTGCGGCATGCGCTTCACGCGCCAATACCGCCTCACCGAGCACATGCGCATACACTCGGGCGAGAAGCCCTACGAGTGCCAGGTGTGTGGCGGCAAGTTCGCCCAGCAACGCAACCTCATCAGCCACATGAAGATGCACGCCGTGGGTGGCGCAGCTGGCGCCGCTGGGGCGCTGGCGGGGCTCGGGGGGCTGCCCGGCGTCCCTGGCCCGGATGGCAAAGGCAAACTCGACTTCCCCGAGGGCGTCTTTGCTGTGGCCCGCCTCACTGCTGAACAGTTAAGCCTGAAGCAGCAGGACAAGGCGGCCGCAGCCGAGCTGCTGGCGCAGACCACGCACTTCCTGCACGACCCCAAGGTGGCGCTCGAGAGCCTCTACCCGCTGGCTAAGTTCACCGCGGAGCTGGGCCTCAGCCCGGACAAGGCGGCCGAGGTGCTGAGTCAGGGAGCACACCTGGCTGCGGGACCCGACGGCCGGACCATCGACCGTTTCTCGCCCACCTAGATCGCCCCTTGCCGGCCCGCCTGGTCGCCGCCGCGTGGCCCCCGGGCCCGCGCTCCTAGGCAGTGGGGCGGCGGCAGCTAGCAGGCAAACCTCGCCGGGACTAGAATAGCAGCGGCAGCGCCACCGCAGTGACGGTGGCCCCACCTCCGCGGCCTCACCTGGCCTCACTGCTTTGTGCCTTAGCCCGGGGATGGGGGTGAGGGGAAAACCCCGGGATGGGGGTGGGTTGGGGGAAGGGAGATTTATATTTTTGATATCAGCTTTGACCAAAGGAGACCCCCGGCCCTTCTCCGCCTCTTCCTGTGGTTCGTTGGCCCCCTCCCCCCGGCTCCGTGCTGCTCTTGGGGGTAGGGGTGTCACTGTTGGGGCACTCCCAGCCCTACCTCCGGCCCTTGCGACCACACCCATTCTCACTGTGAATCTCCCCGCTGGGGTCGGAGCGTCGGGCAGGGTTAGGGAGCTGGGAGGGGACTGAGCCGGCCGGAGGGCCCCCTGCCCCCCGCTCCCGCCCGCCCCGGGACTGATAATGTGAAGTTCCTCATTTTGCACAAGCGGCACTATCCCCAGGGCCAACCCTTCCCTCCCTCTTAAGTCAGAGGGCTGAGACAGCCCGGTCTACCGGTCTCCCACTCCTGCGGTGTCCTCTCTCCCTTCCCTGAGGCCCCGGACCATATTTATTGCATGCGCCCCGGGCAGCCCCATACCCCGAGCCCAGGCAGGGCTGGGCTGGAACGTGGTCTCTTTAGCTCCCTCCTCTTTTGTATATTTTCTACCTTGTACACAGGCTCTTCCAGAGCCGCTTCCATTTTCTATACTCGAACCAGAAAGCAATAAAGCAGTAATCAAGGACCCTGGACCCTGCAGCTCTCTTCTGCCTTGCACTAGGACCTGGTGGCAGCACCAGGGTGGGTGGAGGGACCAGACACAGGGGCAGAACCTTGGACCTTCCTCCCTCCCCAGCCCAGAGACAGATCAGCAAGAGGTCAGGTATGTCTCATAACTAAAAATTTATTAAGGAAACAAAACCAGTGCTGCAAATAGGACAGAAAGGAGAGCTGGGTCTCCCACCCACCCAGTCGTTAGCCTTCATCCAGGGCAGAGGATCTCAAAGGGGGCTGGGGACATTGTACCCCAAAGAGCCCGGTTTTCTGAGGCCCTGGGAACCTTATACCCCAAACCATTGGCTGTGGCTCCCCTATACAGTCCGTCCTCCTTCTGGCATAATCTCTGACCTCAGGAGGACACAGCCATGCTCCCATCCTCTGGGCAGGCTATACATACAGTTAGGGGTTCTGAGGGATACCCCCACTGGTCCCATCAAAACTTACTCCTGGCTTCTCGTCAAAACCCTGTCTTCCCCGCACCCCTGTTCCTGGGTTGAGAAAATGAATTCCCAGTACAGTAGGAAGCCTCCTGAGTGAGGCTTTGCACACAGGTGCCAACTAAAGAGGCAACAAAAAACTCAAAGGCCCTGTGTCGAGCTCTTCTAGGGCAAAGCTAGAAATAGGGTGCAAACTCGAGGCTAGGCAATGCTCTCTTCCAGGCACGAGCCTGGAAGTTCTCGTAGCACAGGGGCCTGGGAAAGAAGATTGGGGAGGGGAAGCTTAATTAGGTTCATGGCACAGGTACTGGAGGAAGAGGGAGATTCAGAGTGAGAACACCCATGGCAAGGAACTGAGGTGAGATTGAGGGGACCAGGAAGGTGAGAGGGATCAACTAGAAAGAGGAGGGTGGGGCTGATTCAGGGGGGAGAGAAGGAGAACAAGGAGAGAGGAGGGGAGAAATGAGAAAATCTGAGGAAATTTTGTCCAGTGGGAACTAGAGCAAAAGGAAGGCCAAGGGGAGAGGAAGCAGGCAAAGGCCACCCAGGAAGCATGGGCCTGAGACCAGATGTCCCTTCCCTCTAGACCCCTGACCTTTCATGGGGAAAATGTGGCCAAGTGTAATGGACCCAGACTGGTAAGGGCAGGAAGAGCAGCAGGATGGGGTGTGTGTGTGTGTGTGTGTGTGTTTGGGGTGGGGCAGAAGAAGTGGGGGTCTAGGGCTGCTGTATGGAACATGGTGTCCAGAGCCCAACTTAGGTCCTTGTGGGAACCCAGGCCTTGAGGGAAAGACCCCCTGGGCACTCTCTTCATGGTGTGGCCAAGCCTCTTGGACACGTTCAGCACAGGGGTTCTGAAGGAGATTAAAGGGACCCGTGACTTCACCTGCATCTGATGGAAATGCTAACCTCCTTAACCCATCTCCACTTGAGAAAGTGGCTGACTCCCAAGGCTGAGAAAGCCTTCCCCCAGCCCTTTAAGTGGGCAGGGGAGGGAGAAAGGCTGAGCGCCTGGGCAGCCTATCTAGCTCGCCCACCTGCTGTCACTGCAGCCAGCCACCTCCCTACTAAATCTTGACAGCCCAGGAGGGTCCCAGCAGCTTCCGCCCAACCCTCGGGAGGGGCTCTGTGAGGAGCAGCTCCCCCACAGCACGGCCACGGTGTGGGTTGGAAGAGGATGGTTTATTGTCTGGGTGGATTGGTGGCTCAGGCATGTGGGCATCTTCCGTGCTACACTGGGCACCTGGTGGCCTCTCAGGAACGGTTCCATGGGGGGTGGGCCCCAGTGTGGCCCCCTCAGCCCACCTGGGCCCACGTGAGGAAGGCCGGGATGTCCCGCACAGGCACGTTCCTCGTCAGTGCTTTCACACGCAGGTTTCGGTCATCTGTCAGCAGCACCACCTCCCGCAGCAGCCGGATGGGCTCCTCTGTTGGCACAAGAGAGCAGAAGAACCTCTCTGAGGCAGGAGACAGACACTGCCAGCCTCTCCTCTCTCTGGAGGGGAGAATGGTCCTGGGGGGCGGTGTGTGTGTGAAGGCCCCTTCCACAAATCCCTTCCCTCAGGCAGATGGTCAGCTGAGGATGCCCCTCCCCTGCTGGCTTCACGAGGGCCATGCCCGAGAGGCTGGCCTTCTGCTTTGGACCCCTGCCTCTCGCATAGGGCTGTGCTGCCTTGTGTCCTGAGAGCTGCCCAAACCGCTGGCCTCCACACACCTCTCGCAGCACTCTGAACTGAGGGAGCAGAAGCAGCCCTTTCCTCCCACTCCTACTGCATGGCTGGTCCTGGACTCAGAACACCTGTCTTACTACACATCCTCTCCCTCCAAGGCCAGCAGGTCTTAATACCCTATTAAGATGAGAAAACAGTATCCAGGCCTCCCAGATGTGAGGAGAGGGGTTAGCTCAAGGGAGCTCTGAGGGGAGGGCAAAAGGGTCCTTGGCAAAGTCGTACGAAGGTGGTCCTGAGGCTACAGTCAAATGATTTCCTCTATTAAATAAAAGTAATCCATGGTGAAAAGCACAGAAGAGGAAAAAAGGAAAGGTAAAGCCAGGCTCATCCTCCCAGTTCTCTCCCTTCCTGTGTCCCTGCCTTGTTCCCAGGTAGACCTCTTTCAGATTTCTTTATACACATTTACAAGTATATATATTTGTTGTATAAGCTTCCCCCCACAACTTTACACTCATACTAGCCATACTTACTTTATTCAAATTTTATGCATTTTAAAAGATCTTTCTATACTGACACAAATAGCCTTCAATCCTGTTAGAGGACTTTTAGCAGGATGCCTTCCACCACCTCTCTTCCCCTAATTCCCTAACCTTTTAATGTATTGGGGAGAATTTAAACTAGGGCCAAGTACTCACACAGTGACATCCCCACCCCTGGCAAGGCCCCTCAGGTGGCAAGTCCACTCCTCAGTCCCAGGCTGGGTGTTTCCAGACGGAGGGCCGGCAGACAGTGAGGCACAGGGAACATCCTGCGGGGCTTACTAACTGCGGGTGCTGGCTGGGCTGGGGGATTGCAAACGTCCATGTCTGGACCTGAGCAGTTTCAGGCTTTCCAGCTCCAGGCAGGGAGGCTGAGAACTGGCTGTCAGCCTTGGGAGGAATTGGGGGGAAGGAGGAGGGAGAGGCACTTGAGGCTGATGGTGGAGAGAGAAGGGGAGAGTGGAAGGAGGGTGTGATGGGAGGTGAGGGGCTGTGGTGGGCAAGAGGGAGAGGAAGGTGGCCATGGATAAAGGGGATGCTCTGAGACCACTCAACTGTCTGGGCCTGACCCTCTGGGGTGTGTGATTGCAGGGTTGGGTGGGGTGGTATCGTGCAGTGCTGTGTGGGACTCCCAGCTGGCTGCCCGAGTCTGTCTGCAGCCCCGCCATTCCTGCCCTGGGACTCAGACCAGGAGAGTCCCAGGCTTTAGGTCAGCCAACCGAGGCCCAGCGTTGCTGGCAGGGGTCTTCAGGGGTTTCTGTGGATACTTTGAGACATTTTTAACAATAAACATCCTCTGTTTTGACACTGGTAACTTCACTTTGTTAGAAACCAGAGGCAGTCATCTTGTCAGGCCCCATCCGCCATAATCCACATGATTTTAAAATTCAACATCGTTTACACATAAACATTTGGTGACAGTTTCTCTGTGAATCTGACAAGTTAATCTGCTAAGAATTCACACTGACAAATAGGGTTTGATTACACCAGCCGTTGCTGATGTAATTCTGATAGGGGCGGACCTCAGGATGGCAGTGGGTTCCTGTATGCTGTTTGGGGTGAAGTGGGGGTGGGGGGTGGGGAGACTAGTATGGCCAAAGCCAAATGTGTCTTTGCTAAGAACGAAACAGCTCTGAGGCTGGGTGGGGCCGCAGCAGTATCTGTCCCATACTTCCCAACAAGGCCTTCTGCACGCTTGCCTACCTCGCCCAGAAGGTACCCCCCCCTAGGAAGCTGCCTGGGAGCAGAGCTCAGGTTCCTGCTTGACTTATCCTGGACTCCTTTTTACCCTTGAATGTTCCAAATCTGGTTCTAAGGGACAGTAGGTGCAAGCCATGTGGTAGGACCTGTCTGAAGAAGAGCAGTGTGGACTCATTATCAACCCCTGGCTCAGAGGCTGCGGCAGGAGTGAAGCTGCACTAACGTGGGTGGGAGGAGCAGTAGGAAAGAAGTCAGTCCCCAGACCAGCCTGGAAGCCATGATGAGGAACATGAGCAGAGGTGGGTGACAACTAAAAGACAATGATAAGAGCCTACATATACAAATGGTGAGAATATCAGCTCTGCAGATGACACTGAGCTAGGAGGTCCTAGAATTTCTTCCAAAAGAAATGTCAGATTCCTGGGAGTCAGAAGCAGAAAAACCTGAGCTTCACTGACTCCGAGGGGCTGTACAGGAAGTTCCGGGTTGAGTGAGGAGCTCAAACTCTCGCTCTCAACTCCAGCCAGCCTGCGCAGTACTGCAGCTTACTGCTGTAGGGAGAGAAGAAAAAACCCACTACTCACTGGGGAAGCACCTCCGCCCACGCCTGGCACAGGGCAGACATCAGGGATGAACTAAGAGGATGAGCATGGCCCAGAGCAGGGACCACTGGGGACTGTCCTTTCAGAGCAGAGGGCTGGGCTCAGGAGACTGTGGCCAGAATAAGCTACACTGAATCATAGAGACATTCTTGCTGTCAGAGAACTCACTGAGGACCCAAGAAAGGAAATGGATGCACGCCGAGTGGGAAAGCTCACTGCCTGGGGCTGGCTTCCTGGGCTAGGCCCATCCCTACTTGGCCCACCTGACATCTCCTAGGGGTGGGGGAGCCATGACAGGAGGGTCTGACTGCAGGAGGGCAGGAAACTGAGCTTGCCTCAGCACTGACCTCCCATTTTTCAAACTTTCCTGTAGCCGAGGATGGCAGGACAAGGTAAAGCCGGGGATGGGTGATCTTGAGGCAGAGGCAAAGCTGTACCTTTGTTGGTGGGCATGAAGTCCTTCGCCTTATCTTTGCAGTAGTGAAGGCAGCAGGAGAGGATCAGGTCATCGTTGTTACCCTGGAGGAAGACAGTGTGAGGAGTGCTACTGGGCAGGAGGGGGCGCCAGGCAGAGAAGGCACAGATAAACTCTGCCTCTGGGGTGCTGGGGAGGGTCACCTCCCAGAGTCCCTCCCATCCATGCCCCAGCGGGTCCAACTGTGCCAAGAGTGATCTTCAGGACATGAATTCCCATTCCTGGGCCTCGATGGTGGCTGCCCCTCAGCTGCTCATTGACTGACCTTCCTTTAGTCCCCTGCTCCTGGGGACCCTGATCTGAAGGCTGGCTATCTCCCTTTCTGCTGGGGGTCTTACCAGCTGGCCAGTGATGTCCTCACTGCGGAAGGCGATGGATTCGAGTTCGTTGCCACGGCTGGTCAGGGCCCGCAGGCAAGAGTCCCGACTCTCAAATCGCCGCTCAAGAAACTCAATGGACTTCCGGGCCTTTTCCTGCACCACACGGGCATAGCCCCCAGCCCGGTGATCTGTCTCCTGACCCTTGGCCAGGCCATCCAGCTCATTGATCACTGAGGAGACACAGTTCCACAAAGCATCAGTCTCAGCAATCAGCAATTATGTTTATCTTTACCCTAGGCCTCACTTTCCCAGCCAGCCCCTCCCAGACCACAGAATCCATCCTGCCCCACAGGAGTCTTCCAGGGAAAGTAGATGACGTTGGGGGGCAAGAAGCATCCCAGACTTTCCACAGTGCTCTCTCCTCTTTCTGCCTCTTCCTCCAGGCACTGAGCTTCTCCTGGGAGGAACTTACAGGGATTTTCTGGAGCTGCTGTATTCAGAGGAAGAAACCTGGCCCCTCTATTGCATTCCTTAGTTATAGGATCAAATTGAAAGGGTTCCTCAGGAGAGGTAAGGGTATGGAGCAGCTAAAGGGAAAGAGGCACTCTCCCTCATCCACTTGGGCCCCCAACCACAGCAGTTCAAGAGGGGGCAAAGTTCTGTGCCCCACGCCCCAGCAGAGGGCAGGGAGGTTACCAAGTGGAACGCAGTAGTCATGGCCTCAGTAGTCATTGCAAGAGCCCTGGTATTCCCCAAAAGCATGCCCTTGGCACATTCACCTCCTCTGATGCTGCACGTGTGTGCGCGTGTGCGTGTGTGTGTGTGTGTGTGTGTGTGCGCGCGCGTGTGTGTGCCTGTCTGCCTGCCTGCCTATGTGTCTGGGACACGGCTTCATTTTCTGGTGAAGATTCTTTCCAAAATTCCAGCCAAAAGCCTGAGGTCAAGTGGGAAATATGCACTCCTTGGGGGCTCTGGGAGAGTTTGGGGTCTGAGGCCTCTCCTCGGTGCAATGATTCATGGCTTGGGGAATCAGCATGAGCATGCTGTTCCATGGTGAGCCTGGCACTCACTGTCTGGGTATTCAGAGACACTTTCTGGAAAAGGCCCATGTGGGAACGAACACACACACACACACACACACACACACACACACACACACACACACACGATGCCCATGCTTTCAGCAACCTGAGGCTACAGTGTCCACACAATGTATGGTTGAGGTTGGGGAATAGTGGTGGATGGGTATACGGTACAGAAAACAGAACATCAAACACAAAAAACTGGTATTCCATCCCAAAATCTGCTTTCCTGCTTCCAAACTAAACAGGCTTCAAAGGGGAAGCTTGTTTGTGCTTCTGCACCAGGCGGGGCTTCTCAATGCTGGGGTCAGGCCTAAGGAGCACAGAGCAGGTTAAAGAGCACAAGAAACAAGCAGGCAAGGCTGTTGGCTTAACCCTTTGTGCTCTGGACATGGGGCAGGAGTCTACTGAGGAAGCCTCATTAAACAGGAGCTCCCTATACAGCCCCTGAGAGTCCAAGGCCCTGCCCAGCCGAGGAAGGTTCAAAGAGGCTGGCCTGGACTGTTTTAACAGAGTTGTCATTTCCCAACGCCCCTGGGGGCCATCTATTTATTCGGCATGTATCCTCTGGGTTTTCGCATATATTTGCTCCCTCTCCACCAAATCTGGCTTTCTCCACGGAACCACAAGCTTCTCCAAACCAAGGGCTGTAGCCCTGCCATTCACTGGAGCATCAGAGACTAAGGAGATCATGTACATAATAGGGGCCCAATCCATGCTGATGAACAAAAACCCTGTAGTTGGGATGGTGCCTAAGGCTCCTCCTAAGTCTGAGGCTCCTGAGGTGTCACCTCTCTCAGTTACACCATTTCCTGATCATCTAGCAAAAAAGGTGCCCAACTTACTTTCTTCCCCCTGAAAATCTCCTGGTAGGAAAGCACAAAGATGCATTTTCCTGAAAGCTGTCCCACCCAGGACTCAGCGAGGGAAGAGGGGAGTTGGAACAACAGGATGGTCTTGCTTGCTCTGCCTTCTGAAGAACAGAAATCCTTTCCTTAGGTCTAAGAGCCTGGGTTTAAGAGGTTCTGGCCAGGCCACATGGGGAGGGGGAAGGAAGACAGGGAGGGTGGAGGCGGGACGAGGGCTGCTTCAGTGCCAACATTCTCAGGTGGTGCTAACGTGTTTCCCACAACCCCCCAGGGTTCTATAGCCTCTGCAGGGGCGGATGTTTCCTGCCCTTTGTTTCCACCCTCATCTGGCACTAAGACACTTGGGACTGGGAGGGAAGGCCCAATGGAACATCTTGGCATGGATGTCAGAGGTGGCTTGGCAGGCTGACTGCCAGTCTGGTGGCTTTTCCAGAGGACAGGGATCCCAAACTTGCTCTAAGTGGCTGCTGAGAAGGGGACATTAAAAACCCTGGGCTTCCCAATCCTCTCTCAGACCCTCTTCCTCCACAGCATAGCCCTCAGCTACATTAGCTGTATCAGTTAGATTAGACAGGAGCCCAGAGCCCAAAGCCCATCCTGGGCCTGACCTACCACAGAGCTCCAAGAACTAAGGGTGCCTAGACAGTCTCCTGGAGACAGCCCAGCTGGGCTCCTCTGGCCTGAGGATGGAAGCGAGCTAGCTGGGTTCTGAGATGCTGACCCTGCACCAGCACCAATGACCAGACAGTGGTAAGGGCCCAAGTGGCAGGAATCCACAGGCATGAGCCAAGGGCTTGCTCTGGAGGGTTTCTGTCAGCCTGGCCTTAGGGTGACATTGGCCAGAAGAATGCTACCTCGAACCAACAGAATGATCATGAAAAGCTACAAGACAATCAGACCAAAGGCATCTAACCACTTCAAAATCCTCCCAGCCTCCCTGCCAGACCACCCAGCAGCACTGCCGTTATCTGCCAGGGCTGAGTGTTTACCAATAACGGGAACCAGCTTTGCTGTTTTACTGCAAGCTTTATAAGGATAAAAACAAGGGCTGGGCTCATGCAGCCTCTGGTTGCTGGGACACAGGAGTACATTTGCTCAAGCAGTTTAAGCCACGGATCAGCCATAATAATTTGAACTGCTTTTATTATTAAACAATTTTCCTTGCCCCACACATTCCCTACTTCTCTGCAAATCCTGTCTTACACACACAGCAGGGCTCTGCCTGCCTGGCCCCTGGGCTGGGGACATGTGTGTAGAGGGGGCTGCTGGGCACGTGCAGGGCTGCTCTGGCCTGACTCACCGATGAGGGGCACCACCAGGATGTACTTCCTGCTCTCCAGAAGCCGTGCCAGACTGGCCAGGTGGTCAATGAAGCCGTTGGTGTCTGGTACAAGGAACAAGGGTCTGATCTCGAGCTCCATCTGCCTCATCTGACTGTGGTCCTCCAGGACAGCCTACAGGGACACAGAATGGTGAGTGAGCCAAAGAGTGAGCAGGCAGGAGGGTGGGTGAGCCAGGCCCTGACTCCACAGTGTGTCAGCATCCTGCCCCCTGAACCTCTTTCCCCTCCAGAGGAACAGCTAGCCCCTGTCAGGCCTGAGGGACAGGCCCATGGGCTGGGCAAAACACTGCAATAAAAATGGACATAGACCAAATGGCCCAGGGAATGGGCGTGACTGAAACCCTGCCTTAGGACTGAGAAAGGACCTGATGGTATTCAAATAACAGGCTCTGAAAGTAAGACCTTGTGCTAAAAATCTTTAAGGGCGTGTCTGGTTCTTTCTCAATTCAGATACTTTATATATTATATATGTACATATATATCCCAAACAATTTGTATTTCAATTTATTTCACCACGTGTGGTTAAAAAAAAAAAGTTAAATTCAAAGACTACACAAAAAAAGTGATGCTGACAACTAATAATTAATCTCAAAGTCTCCCACAGCAGCAGGAGTCCACACGGGGTGACAGATTAGGGGCTGATCCGCATGTTTGCACAGAGAAAAACTCAGATTGATCAGAATCGCCAACTCCCACTCCCCTGCCCACCCCCAGCAGTGTCTCCTAAATATTAGTCTTTTGTGTTCTACTTGCACTCCTCTGCCATAACTCTGTACAACCTACACTCTTACTTACCTGATGTTTTTCTTTAAATTGACTTTAAGTCAACTCATCTTTTGCTTAGCCTCTTTTTTAAAAAACCCCAATGTATTTTATTTTTTAATATATATTTTTATTGATTTCAGAGAGGGAGGGAGAGGGAGAGAACAATAGAAGAAACATCAATGATGAAAGAGAATCATTGACTGACTGCCTCTTGCACACCCCATACCGGAGATTGAGCCTGCAACCCGGACATGTGCCCCGACTGGGAATCGAACTGTGACCTCCTGGTTCACAGGTCGACACTCAACCACTCAGCCATGCCAGCAAGGGTATTTTATTGATTGTAGAGAGGGAGAGAGAAATCTTGATTTGTTGTTCCACTTATTTATGCATTCATCAGTTGCTTCTTGTATGTGCCCTCACCAGGGATTGAACCTGCAACCTTGGCGTACTGGGATGACACTCTAACCAACTGAGCTACCTGGCCAGGGCGCTTAGCCTCTTCTTAAGCAATGACATCCATGGTACCAAGGGTTTGACAGCCAAGTCACATGTTTACGAGTGCAAACTAAATTTCCATAACGGAAAGTCAAAGTGTCCCTTATGCATCATCACTGAAAAACCATCTCGTGTAGCACCTGTGGCCTGAGTACCACACCTTGGAAAGCACACGCCTCGTGCTTGTGAGTCTTACGGCTGTTCACATCTTTCAGGGAAGCTCCATGCACATCTGGGAAAAGCCAATTTTCTCCAGTCTGACAGAGCCTTATGTGTGGCAGTGGCTGTGGGTATGCCTGTCACTACAGAGCAAGGTCACTATTGTGTGGCTTCCTCTTCTGGGGGCCATGGCCAAGAACCAAACTGATTTGCTGGCATCTGCCCAGATGGCGTGCTCCCAGTGAGCAGAGCTGGAGGGCACTGACACAAACCTGGCGAGAGCCTGGAGAGCAGGTCCCAGCCCTGTCACGCCCTCTCATGGCCTTCTACCACACACCAGCTCACAGGGCCACAGGCACAGGCGCAGGGCTGGGGAGTAGATGTGCGTGCCAAGTGAGATGGGGCCCACAGTGCTGGGCCCTGGCCACTAACAGTCAGTGAGGAAGGTGCTCAGGTTTCACTGGCAATGACAGTAAAACTGAAAGGGCATGCCTTTGAATGCTGGGGGTGGCTTCTCTGTGACCTGCTGGGGACCTCTCCCTATGAGTAAGTCGTTGCTGCCACTGCCACCACAGCTGGTGGAAGGCACAAGCCACAGAACGCTGGCAAGCATGAGAAATTCGGCTGAGAGGCCCAGGCTGCTGGGACTATTGCTCTCACCTCATTCAGGGAAAGTGCCACTGTTGCTGGCCACCTTCCCGGGGGACCTGGGTCATTCTCTCTCCCCCTGGGGCTGCCAACTAGAGAGTGACAGACATTCCGCCGAACTCAGCCTGGGCATTTTTAAGTATTTAATTTTTTATTGAGATGTAATTGACATATAATGTGTAACGGCTTGGGTATTCTGTAGGAACAGCACATGGTCCCCCTCGGGTGCAGTTAACAACCCTCTACTATTTCTCCTTCCACTGCAGGAGCATCAGCATCCCTGGTCCTCACTGTCCCAGCTCCTGGAGTTCTCTACCCAGCTTTCCCACTGCCAGGAATGGTTTTCTCAGTATCATAGGCCCTGAAGTATCTTTCTGGGTGAGAGGGACAGAATAAGCACCGGCACTGGTGAGGAAGGAACAGGGGCAATGCCATTTGTGGTGACAGGGCCTCAGGGCCCTAACTGAGCTGGGCATCTATGCCACTGCGCCACTGACTCCTTTCACATCTCAGTTTTCCAGTCTCCAGAAATGACACTCCAGCCTGGTTTGCCTCTAAGGAAGTGGAACTGACTGTCAGTTTTGACCCTGTGTGAACGAGCTCCTAAGACCTTATTCCATCAGACCTTGAGAGCTGGCAATAGGCAGAAGGGCCTTTAGGCCAGTTGGCCAAGGGACACTGGGGCCTAGCTGAGCTACTTGTGTGTTCTGATGACAGGACAGAAGCAAAATCTAGGAGCAGGGTCAAGGGAAGCAGTCCGAGTTCTCTGGGCTCTGGCTCCGGGCCAGAAAGGTGAACAGAGGCCATAGCCTCTTAGGGAAGTGGCAGCCTTGTTGGTTCCCCAGGGGTGGGGTGGGGTCAAGCTGTTTGAGGGTGGTCAGAGCTGTGCTGCCATCATCCGGTCCCAGGGACACCCGCAGACAACTTCCCTTAACCTGGCTCTGCCCAGTGAGTCACCACACAACTGCTTCCTGTTCCCCACATGCCCTCATGGAGTGAAGGAGATAAAATGAAGCTGATCCCTCTTCTCCTGGGGTACCAGTGGGCCTCTGGGGGGGCGGGGGGGTCATACCTGGGTCATGAGACTGACCCAGTCTCCTCCAAAGAAGGGCAGACTAAGAAAGGATCGGGAGTCTGCAAGCCCTTTCTGTGGGTGTCTGTGTTTCCGGCCCTCTCTGAGTGGCGCTGTGTGTGTGTGTGTGTGTGTGTGTGTGTGTGTGTGTGTGTGTTTAGCATTTGCCCTCCCAACTTTTCCAGATTTTACCCGTCAGATTCCTGGCAGCTGTGCGCGGCGCCTGTGCCGGCCGTCACGTCCCATTCCGATCTCTGGGTCGCACGGTGAGAGAAGGACACAGGATGCGCAGGGAGTGAAAAAGTGATGTCGGTGGGGAGAGTGCCAAGTCCCCAGTCACAGCCATGGGACGCTTGGGGAGAAGGGGAAGCATGCTGCTGTGGAGTTCAGAGGCCGGTAGTGAGATTTATTTTTGTTTGTATGAGTAAAAAGCTGCAGAAGCCTCTGGTAGGGGGTGAGGGGGGCGCAACTGGAATGCTGTGATTCAGACAGACTGGCCCTGGCCTGGAATCCAGTGTGCTGACCCGGAAGGAGAGCTGCACAGGAGCTTAGACGGGCTTCAGTGGTCCTAGGACTGTGAACTGGGAAGTAGGGAAAGCTTTAACACTTTGAATCAGACCGGTGGCAATAAGGACTAAGTTGTCATAAGGTGTGAAAGAGAAAAAACTTAATTCTGTTTCTGGGAGGTGCTAAGTAACCAGCTTTCTCTGAAGTAATGGAGTGTCCTTCAGCAAGCTGGTGGGGAACTGGGAGAGAGAGAATCCACAATAACATCCAATGAGGAAACTAACAACTGTGGGTTCCCAGGAGCAGCTCTTTTAGAGGCTAAATTCCTTTTTTTTTTTTTTTAATTATTTTTATTGATATCAGAGAGGAAGGGAGAGCGAGAGAAACATCAATGATGAGAGAGAATCATTGATCGGCTGTCTTCTGCACACCCCCTACTGGGGATCGAGCCCACAATCCCAGTATGTGCCCGGACCAGAATTGAACCTGGGACCCTTCAGTGCACAGCTCTATCCACTGAGCCAAACCGGCTAGGGCTAAATTCCTTCTTCTAGACACTGGGGATGATTTGGGGATGCTAACCCATTGAAAATTGAGACACTCAGAATTACAAATAAAGGTAATGCAATTAGTTCACAAAGGAATTCTGGGACGTGGAGACCGGTTCATAAGACCTTAGGTTTTCCTTCTCCTTAGGGCTCCACAGGGAGCGTGGCTGCTTCCTTTCTTCTACAGGGCGAGGGAATAATTTACTCCTGGGCCTCTCTGGGCGGGCAGAGCAGTGTCTTCACCAGAAACGAGTTTTGTTAACAAAGCAAATTTCCAGTCACCTTGTATGTGAAATTATCTAGCAAAGCGGCTGATACATGTATTAGCAGCTTAACAAAGCTGTTTCCTTTCTTCCTGCCCTGCTCCATTTTCCAACTTCTATACAACCTGGAGGGTAAATATCTGGGGAAACCACTAGGGAGCAGAGCTGGAGGGGAAGGGGCCAGGCAGAGGGCTGTTCATTTCTATTATGAGACTCCTGGTACTCTTGTTGTTGTTGGTTTTAACTACGTATTGGTACTTTTTAAAATGAAAAACGGAAATGAAATAAAAAATAGGAGTTGGTAAGATAACCGCCAGCACAGGAGGCAATTCCTTCTTGAGCTGCAGAAACCAAAGGGAGCAGATACTGCATTTGCTATAGAAAGCAAGCAGAGCCACCAGCCTCCCCGGGGAGCAGGACACTGAGCATCTAAGTTTGGGTGCTCACGAGAAAGTTGTGTTTAGGATCCCTTCTCTGGAGGTCCAAAGTCAGTACCATAGAGCTTAACATACACTTCCTTTCTTTAAACTTTTATGTATTGATTCTAGAGAAAGAGAGGGAGAGAAACTTCGATTTGTTGTTCCACTTATTTATGCATTCACTCGTTACTTCCTGTATGTGCCCTAATCTGGGATTGAACCCAAAACCTTGGTGTATTGGGACGACACTCCAACCAACTGAGCTACCTGGCCAGGGCTACTTGGTTTCATTTTTTAAAAAGTATATATATTTTTATTGATTTCAGAGAGGGAGAGATGGAAATATCAATGAGAATCACTGATTGGCTGCCTCCTGCATGCCCCCAACTGGGGACCGAGCCCGCAACCCAGGCATGTGCCCTTGACCAGAATTGAACCTGGGACCCTTCAGTCTGCAGCCTGACGCTCTATCCACTGAGCCAAACCAGCTAGGGCTCATTTTTAAAGTTGTAAGTATGATGACTTGCTTGCTACTTCTGATTGTTTTATGAGGACTAATCTTATTTTCAAATTAGACTGTAAGGAGCTTAAGGAGAGCTGCCTTTTTTATAATTTCTTTAACAACACCTTGCATATAGATTGATATATCATAGGTACTCAACGGGCTAAAATCACAGAATCTCAGGGTTGAAGGGCACTATAAAGATTGAATTTTAGCCTGGTTGGCATGGCTCAGTGGTTGAGCACTGACCTATGAACTAGGAGGTCATGGCTTGATTCCCAGCCAGGGCACATGCCCGAGTTGCGGGCTAGATACCCAGTGTGGGCCTTGCAGGAGGCAGCCGATCAATGTTTCTCTCTCATCATTGATGTTTCTATCTCCCTCTCCCTTCCTCTCTGAAATCAATAAAAATATATATTTTTAAAAGATTGACTTTTATCTAACACTTGTTCTGAGAATGCCTAAGAAGTGTGCCCTTTTTTTTTTTTATATATATATACTTTATTGATTTTTTACAGGGAGGAAGGGATAGGGATAGAGAGTTAGAAACATCGATGAGAGAGAAGCATCGATCAGCTACCTCCTGCACACCCCCTACTGGGGATGTGTCTGTAACCAAGGTACATGCCCTTGACTGGAATCGAACCTGGGACCCTTCAGTCCACAGGCTGACGACGCTCTACCCACTGAGCCAAACCGGTTAGGGAGTGCCCTTTCTTGATAGTAAGGGAGTGACAGGGCCTGAGCATGACACCTCTGAACTTGCTCCAAGCAGAAGCCTAAGTTGTTCCAGCCAACAGGCTGCCAGTTCTGTGAGAGAATAGAACCTTGTGGGTGCTGGGGAGCCAGGGAGGCGAGAAGCTGAAGCAAACCAGAGGCCCAGGCCACAGTTTGCGGAGAACCTGGAAAAGGCTCTGGAACGGGTTCGAGTGAGGAGGGCGGTTGCCCGACTCCACAGGCTGATGTGCTTTCCTGCCCTGGCGTGAACGTGCCCCTGGCCTGGTAGTGTGCACTGGCTCCCACCCTGCCTCCGACAGCTAGGAGCCAGGGCTGAGTGTCTGTCTTCCGCTAGCTTCCATACAGGTGTGGGGGGCTCTGTGCATGCCCCATTGTTCCACAGTGCCCCCCCTCCAGCTGGGTGGCAGCGTGAATGGGCTGCAGCTATATTTAGAGTAAAACTCCTGGGGCCATCACAAAGGAGTGACTGCATCTTCAGGAGGGTGGGTGGGTGGGAAGGGGACAGGGGAGTGAAGCTATTTTCAGAACACATGTCATTGCTGGCTACAGAGCAAGACTGTGGCCATAATGCGGAGGGAAACAATAGCTGTGGCCAGAGGAAGAGCCTGTTATGTTTCAGGTGGGATGTTTGCAACTGCTCAGGAAACCTGACCCCGCCCGACAGCAGCACAAATCACAGCAAAGCTTCATGGAGGCAGAGAGGAGGCGGGGGATTCACAGGGCCAGGGCCAGTACGAGGTGCCAAGAGGCCACGCCTCATGCCTGGAGGAGGATTTTCAGTGACTGCTTTGCCCAGGGGGCCTGCTTAGGAATGAAACACTTCTGACCAATTTCCCAGACAAACTATGTACCCTGCTGTGGTCTCTGGACACCTCCCAAGAAAGGCAATGGGAATGAAAAGAACTGGAAAGGTGGGAAGTGGCAAGGTGGTCAGAACCAACCCAACATGAAGACAGCTGTCTCAGGCAACAGGCAAAGCCAAGGCTGAGCTCGAGAGGGTGACCTCAAAGCCCGGGTGGGCGGATTTGGCCCCCTAGCATCCAGGGGCCTGCCTGGGAGCCGGGCCTCCAGCTGCACAGGCCCTGAGAGCTGCCCACACCCCTTTTCTGACCTCCAGTCGGCCCCACTTACCAGCCTCTGTGCAACGCCGGAAGCAGGGAAGGACAGGCTGCGAGGTACGGAGGGAGGCCAGGCCCCACCTCCCCCAGCCCCACAGATGAGCTTGGGACCAGGGGTCTAGGTTCAAGCAGGGAAGTGGGGGTGTGGCTACAGCTCCAGATCTCGGTTGGACTTTATAGCCGTCATGGGGGCCAGGAGGATTTTTTTCAACCCCATCTTCATATCCCCCTCCCCAAACATGTGTGGTTCCTGTTTTGCTGCATCTGTAAAAGGCGCTGGGAGCTGGGGACTTGCCTTACACCTCTCGGTTAACACCCCTGGAGACTGATGGAGTTCAGAGCAGTGTAATTTACAGCCCATCTCTCCCATCTTAATTCACTCGATGCTCTTCTCTTCCTTATTGTATTAGTGTGACCCAGGTACCTGCCAACAATAATGGCCTCTCTAGCTAGGAGCCTCTCCCCCACTCCCAGGACAATTTATACCTTTTCCTTGGGATTTTCCCCCCTTAAAGTAAACAAAAAGAGGAAAAATAAGAAAAGGTTAACATGGGTTTGGAGCGCTGCAGCCCCGTGGTTCTGGGCAGGGAGCCAATGGCCCGAGGGCACACACATGTGTGTGCTCTCCCAGAAGGGCCTTCACCGGCCCTGTTTTACAGCCACCTCGGCACAGACTCCAGGGTTCACGCATATGGCCAGACAGATGTGTCTGGCTTACGTTCAAGGCTGGAAAATGAAGAATTATGGAAGTGAAGGGCCCCGGGCATTAAAGTGGGGGGGGGGGGGGGAGAAGGGAAGGGGGGAATTTTTCCTCTGCTGAGAAATCCTCCTGTGGCTGTGAGGCTGGAGGAAGAAGGCTGACAGGAGGCAGGGCCGCCAGCAGCGGTTCATGTGGGGCCTGTTCTTAAAGGGGCAACAGCAACCCCAGCCTTGGTCAAACCACAGCAGGCCCTCAGTGCCTGGGCCTGAGCAGCCTACTCTAAAGGAGGTGGCAGGGAGAACAGGCTTTCGGACAGGGGCAGTCGCTGGCACCGGAAGTCAAGTTTCATATAAGACCTCCTATTTGTAAGGTGCTGCTTGTCCCTGGAGAGGCAGAACTGAACACGATAGCATATGCTCCCACAGCATCCTGTCCTTCTCTTTTGTAACAATGCTCACTCACTCTTCAAATCACTGGCTTCTCCACTCCACTGTACACGATGGGATGGGACATTTGTTCCCTCCTGAGCCCCCTGACCACCTTATTAAACTGAGCTGAAGATAGGGTACCCTATTCTAAGGAGTTCACAGTACAGTGGAGGAACAAGTCCAGAAATAAGTGTAATATGAGATGTGATGTAAGTGTCACACATGAAGTATAAATCAGTGCTACAGGAACACTGAGCAGAGAGAGATTAAGTCCTCCTGGGGGGAATCAGGGAAAGCTTCACTGGGGAGATGGAGTTTCATCTGGGGATTGAAGGAGGAATAGAATTTCAACAGGTAACAGGAAATGTGGAGTAGGAAAAGGGAACAGCATGAACGAAGATCCAAGAGTGGGAAAGGAGAGAAAGGTAGTATTGTCCAGGCTGGAGGGCCTCAGTCTGGGCAGGCACTTTACATGCCCTGTCATTCTAAGGTCTGAGGTAGGTGCTGCTACCACTTTCGTTTTATAGATGAGGAAACAGGCTCAGAGAAGTTAAACAATTTGCCCAGTGTAATAATATATAGATACGGGCTCAAGGGGTTTGGGAGGAGGTTGTGAACACACAAGAAAGCCTTGAATGCAATAATAAGGATTCAGCCAAGCAAAGGCTCTGATGATTTCTGAGCAGGAGAATGGCTCTTCTGGGAAGAGAATGATGAGGACATGTAAGATGCACTGGAGGCAGTGAACGCGGCACGCAGGCAGTGGGTGGGCTGCGCTATTGCAAGAGGTGTCATTCACAGTCTACAAGGTAAGCGGCACCCCCTGGAGTTGTGCGACACAGAGGACTTGACTGCTATAACCCAAGTTAGTACCTGGCCTAGACTAGCAGTAGTGGCAATGAGAATAGAGAGAGGGGAATAAATGAGTGAACAGATAGATTTGATTAAAAAAAAAACAAAAAAAACAAAAAACAAAAAATGAAATCAGACCCAAGGGGTTAAAACCCAGAGAGGAATTTAAGATGATGCTCTAGTTGCTACCATCTATTAAGTTACTCAATGAATACCTGCTGAGTGCCAACTCTATGCACTGAGACTAAGAAGTAACAGAAAGGAGACCAAGCAAAGAATAGTGATGAGGAAGCCTAGGTCAACAGAGAGAGAGAGATGAGGGTTCACTTGTTAAACTGAAGCTGGGGGAAGGCAGCTTCAGGGTCCAATGCTACAGGGAAGTCAACTATGATGGGTACTGAGACTTACAAAGGCAGGCACTTGGTGACTTATGACACAGATTATATAATTGCTGAGTGCAGAATCAAGAAATGGAGGTGGTGTCCTAGCCGGCTTGGCTCAGTGAATAGAGCGTCGGCCTGCGGATTGAAGGGTCCCAGGTTCGATTCTGACCAAGGGCACATGCCTGGGTTGCGAGCTCGATCCCCAACTGGGGGTATGCAGGAGGCAGCCGATCAATGATTCTCTCTCATCATTGATGTTTCTATCTCTCTCTCCTTCTCCCTTCCTCTCTGAAATCAATAAAGAAATATATATTTAAAAGAAAAAAGAAAGAAATGGAGGTGGTGAGTATAGGTAGAACTTTTGGTAAGACCTATGGTGAGGAAAAAAGAGCCACAAAACAGGAAGACAGACAGCGTGAGGATGAAGCTGCTTAGTGGGTCACAACAGAGACCACAGGAGGGCTGAAGAGGCAGCCCTCCCGGGGTGGATGGTGCTGGCAGAGGGATCACACACTGGGTTCCAGTATGCAGGGGACATGAAAATATCTAAAGAACGATGGATCCCAACTGGTGCTTATTCCCTGCTTAGGCCAGGGCTGTATGATGGGTGATTAGAACAATATCAGACCACAATGACCATTTATAAAGCACATTCTGTGTGCCATGCACTGTGTGTGCTAAGCCCTTTACATGGGCCCGTTTTAGTAGGCTTCACAGCAATTCTAAGAGGTAGGTGCTGTTACCACTTTCACTTTGCAGATGAGGAAACAGGCTCTGAGAAATTAAACAATTTGCCAAAAGTCACAAAGCTATTTAAGTGGTGGAGCTCAGACCGTGGTCAGGTCTGCTTGACCTCATGCACTGAGGCCTCTGCCAAAGGTGAGGGGTGTCTGAAAAGAGCTGAAAACAGATGTTCCTAAAGGGGCCTGATGCTTCCCATGCACACAGTTAAATGGGAGAGCGTGACTGGCTCTTCCCTGTCTGTCCTGAGCCCTGGATAAGAGGAAGTGAGCGTACAATGCAAGAAGGCAGACCTGGAAGAGCCATATGAAAAACTTGCTGGACAGGCTGGGTGGCTCGGTTGTTGGAGTGTCGTTCCGTGCACCAAAAAGGTTGCAGGTTCAATCCCCAGTCAAGGCACATACCTAGGTTGACAGACTCGATCCCCGATCGGATTTGATCCCTGGTCGGGGCAAGTATAGGAGGCAACGGATAAATGTTTCTCTCACACTGATGTTTCTGTCTCTCCCTTCCTCTCTCTGGAATCAATAAGCATGTCCATGGGTGAGGCTTAAAGAAAAAAAGGAAAAGAAAAGAAAAACTTGCTGGAAGTGGAGGTATGGGTCCACAGAGGGCTGATGGTGGAGGAATCCTCGTGTGGCAATCAAGCAGTTTCTCTCTGGGAAGGTTTAGAGGTCTGCAGAGGGGCTTGGCCATCACACTGGGAATCCAGATAAGCAGACTGTGGCCATGACATTCTCCCCCCTGAGAACAGGTGTTCTCAACAGAGAGTCCCTGGCCTCTCTGGTAGTGTATGGATAAGGTTCAAGGGGAACTTCAAAACTTAGGTCCCAGGAGGAGGGAGCCTACGGGCACCAAATGTGCTATTAGAACTTAGTGACAGAAAAAGAAAACAGGGGTTGGAACCAGACATGTGAGACTCTTCCTGAGACGATCCTGCTTACCCCTGCTCTGTACTCACATCCCCTCATGCCCCTGATGGGAGCCACCCTCCCATGCAGGCCCCACCTGGATCTTTTCTTGGCGACGCTGCTGCTCGGCTATCTTCCTGGCCAGGGCCAGCTTCTTGGCCCGAAGCTCCTTGATGTCATCCTCGCCCCCGCTGCCTTCAGCCTCTGAATCTTCTTCAAAGTCTTCAATCACCACATCCTCCTCCTTTGGGTGGCGAAACAGGCCAGGAAAGAGAGGATACTGTGAGCCCATGACACTTACCAGACCCACCTTTCTATCCTTCCCGCACCCGCACTCCATGCTTCTTTAGACCATTTCTTACAAAGGGCCCCAAGGTGTGAGTGGTAAAGAGAAGCTGTTACTCCCTCCCCCCACCAGTTGCTCCCTTTTGTACTCTAGGACTCTTTCTGAATGCCAGAGTCAGAGATCCACACGATCAGTCCCTCTCACACAGATAACTTCCATGCTTCTACTCACAGCTCTTCATTCTCCTTTGCCCACATTCACAAGGTCAAAATTTAGGTCTATTTTCATTTTAAAATCACCAAAGGGGAAAACAACAGAGAAAGTTAAATCACCCAATTTAAATCTAATTCATGCTAATAATCTGATAGGAATCAATTCTGGCCAACAGCTGGGAGTTAGGCATGGAAGGTCCCCTGCCCCAGACGGCGTCAGGGAGCAGATGCTGTAGCTCAGCAGACCTTGCCCTGGTTTCTTTTTAAGACCACAGCCTGGTGGTGTCAGGGCTGGGCCTTCTTATAGGAATTCACATGACATGACCTTGCTCAGCTGCCCTACCGGAGCTTGGGCAGGCTGGGAGATAGCTGCTAGCTTAAGAGTCTCCTGCAGGCTGGTGGAGACTTCCCCAGGGATGGCACCTCCCTGCTTGCAGCTTCAGCTCTCAGAAGCCACTGCTCCCCGGGTGGTCTCAGGCTCCATTCCTCTCTCTCACTTTTGGCCTTGGTCAGTAGAGAACATGCAGCTGCCCAAGAAGCTTCCTTTGAGGGACAGGGTTAGCATGGGTAATAGGGAGTGATTCAGTAGGAGGAGATTCCTGTGTTTCTAACTCGATGATAATGATGACAATGATTATGACAATAATGGCTACCATTTATTGAGAGCTCAGCATTGGCCAAGGACAGGGCTGTTTTTCATGTATTAACTCATTTAATTCTCACAATGGCCTGAGAAATAGATGCTATTATAATCCCTATTTTATAAATGAACAAACTGAGGCTTAGAGTTAAACAATTTGTTCAAGGTCACAAAGCTAGTAAGTGACATAGCAGGGACTCTAGCGAGTCCAACTCCAAAGTCTGTGCTCTTACTAATAATACCAACCAGCACAGGGGTGGGAGCCTAATCTGGACGGTGAGCCCAGATCCATCCTGGAGTGGCTCGGCTTCACCAGGTCTCCCATAGCCCACCGAGGACCTGTGCAGTACACCCTGATCTCCCCCCTAACTGCCCATATCCAGATGATACTCCAGTGGAGTCTTAGCTGAAAGTGGTTGGTAAAGTGTGTGGGGTAGTAGAGTCTAGGGTGGAAAGACAGGTGCTTCGGTAGCATCCCTAAGGAACTAGACTCTGTTATCTTCGTGAAGAATGATGCTTGAAGAAGTATCTACCTTTTCTCTCCCAATCAGCTTAAGTGACTCAGTCTTGTAGTCTGAGCACAGATGAGATATCAGGATGGGGCCAGAACTGCCACTATCCTAAGAGGTCTCAGGGGTCTGGGTGCTGTCTGCACTCATCTGACAACCCACAGGCTATAGTGTTACATGGTGGCACTTCCAGAGAGACCCAGGGAAGCAGGAAGACACTACATATTTACTTCCTTGTTCATGGGTTAAACTGGACTGGAGTGAGTGGAATAGGATGCCTGACTGGCCCATGAGGGAACGTGGCCTCTGCCTGCTCTGATCAGGATACACTGGGTTATCACGGGGCTCTGAGTGAGCTTGACTGAGGTCAAAGGAGGGTCAGCAAGGCTTGTCTGAGGTTTGCTCAGCTCTCACAGCAAACGAGGAAGTTCAGGGTTATGAAATTACACAGACCTGGGTAAGTAGGGTTTCCCAGGGGCCACTAACATACAAGGAACTCAGAAGGCTCGTGGGAAAAGGAAGAAGTGGGCAGCGTGGCATGGGTCACAACCTTTGTCTGGTTAATAAGATTTGAAGGAGAGTGGGGGCACCGCCAAGGTCTGGGACCAGAGAACTGGTCTGTAGGAGAGAAAGAACTGTGGCTCAGCCCCTCTCTGGGCCTCACTTGCCTAACTTGATTTGGCACTGCAGGCTCCACTGGCCAGAGGACATCTCTTACAGCAATCCTGGAGAACTAGCCTTGCTGACCTTCCACGGCTGCCTCAGCCTCCTGGTGTGGGTGAGATAACTGACTTAGCACTGCCCCACCCATGCTTCCCTACACAGTACCCAGGGCTTGGGTGGCACTGCTCTGTCCCGCCTGAAGGCTGGATACCCCGATGGCTTTAGCAACCCCACTGTCTCCTCCCATGCTGACAGCTCATTCTTTCCCATTATTCCCTGCCCAGGTTTCATCTGGGGAGTCTGGAATCGTGGGCTCAGCTTTATCCCTGGAACCACCTCTGTCCTGGAAGCTGAGCCTGTATCATCAGGGGTGGGGTGGGGTTCTCCAGCTATTTTAATGAAGCCAGTCCAAGACTTTGCTGCTCTGAAGACTGAACCAAAGGTGGCCACTCTATCACTGTTTCAGATCACAAACGACAGCTTCCAGCTGACATCTGGCTTCCCTGGCCTGTTGCTGATTTCATCCCTGCACCCCACCCTGCTCCACCAGGCGCTTGAGACTCTTGCGGGCCAAATGACTGTGCTGGCCTACGGGTGACCTGGCCTCTGGCTGGAATTGCTTCCGTCCCTTCCTTAAGTCCCACGTTCCTTCCCACCTAAGTCCCCTCTGTCTTTAACACTGTGGGGTAAAAAGAAGGTAAGAATCAACCATCAGGCAAAAGTGAGCTGTGTGCACACACACCCAGACAGAGTTACCCACACCCAGACACACAGCAGGGCAGCTGGCAGTGATATTAAACACACACATGCGCCAACACCGCTACACACTCACATTTACTGAGAACCCACAGACGGCGGGGAAGCTAGAAGCAGCGTTCAACTTAAACTGACACACAAGCCCAGGACCGACAGACCCACGACAGCAACCACCCCCAGAAAGACACATACATACATGGCAGGGCAACTGCCAGTGAGGTTTAGCAGGGGTAGGCACACAGGCTCACGCATGCTCACACTAGGGCGAGCGCACACGGTTTAGAGTGAAGCAAGGGCTACAGGAACAACCAAGGGCAAACAAACAAGAGAATTCCTTAATCACATCAGGATGTGCAGGAGGGAGGGAGGGAGGGAACGAGGGAGGGAGGGGAGCCGGGGGAGGGGTGATTTTCCACACGGGGCCAGCAATGTCAGCTCTTCCTGTACGTGTGCTAGAGGCTGGAGTTCAGGCCTGTGCTGCGCTGAGCTCCACACATCTATAAACTTGATCCTCAGCCTGAACCCTAACACCCCCCTCCACTCCCTTTCCTAAGCCTCCGGAGCTGCACATTATTAAACTCTTTCTTTCCCTCCCTTCTCCAATGCAACATTAAAAAGAAGCATCTGGAACTCGTAGCAGAGATGGAGGCATTGGGGTGGGACTGGCAGGAAGGGGCACCAGCAGAGTGCACTCTTGAGAAGTTGGCCGGTCACGTTAACATCGACACTGCTCTGAGTGGTTATAAATAACCAGGGGTAGAAGCCGAAGCCATGGGCAGAGCAGGGCTGGAGGGGGAGGAAGGGGAGCCTTCCCTCTGCCACAGCGGGCTCTTCCCGCACAGTACCTCATCTTCCAGTTGTTTTCCCTCTTGGCTTCCCATTTCCTTTCCCATGGTGTCTGGGACGGGTGCCACTGACACATATTTTCCACCCTTGAATGCCAGCAGAGGCTCTTCTTGTCCACAAAGGGCTTCCAGAAAATACTTCAGCACTGTGACCCTTTTGCAGTCGGCTGCAATAACCTACAGGGCAAAAGGGAGAGAAGAAAAACAGCCTTTTCTGAAAGGGAAGATGAAGATGAGGAGACACTGTTGGCTGCGGAGCACATGAGAAATGTGTTAACGTTGCTGGGCAAGGAGACAGAATGAGTGTGCGGTGTGCGTGCATGTGTGACACGGTGAGCAAGGGCCAAGGGGTGAGGACCAAGATCTTCTAAGGGAAGAAAGTCACTATGGTCTCTCCTTAGGTCATCTTGAGGGTAGCAGACAACCCCAGAATCAATGACAGGTATCCTCTGGGGTTGTGCCTCCCTCCTGCCTCCCGAAGTCCTGATAATAAAAAAGACTAAATTAAATTCTTTTAAGTTTGGTACCTAATTGATAGAAGGAAGGGTGGAGTGCCAACCACTGGCTTTCACAGAATACAACTTTCTGGTACCCCTCTCAGCCACTCTCCATTCTTCTCCAAGCTCCCCTCTCACCAGACTCCCAAAAGGAGAACTTTCAGCTGAGTGCAAAATGAATGATGAGGGCTTTCTTGGCTGTTTCATTTCAGCCAGATCATTTTGGGCTTCCCCTGGCGGGTTCTGCCCCACCTAAGAGCTTCTCATACTCAGAGACTGGGCTCAGGCAGGAAATTGTTGTCAGAAGGGAGACAGGCAAAGCAGGTGGGGGTGTTTCACCAAAGCTCTGCTCCTCCAGGGTTCACGCCATCCTGCTCCCATGTGGCCACATCAGCACATAAGCCAGTGCTGTCAGAGAAGCTGGGGCTGATTTAGCTGAAATGAAATTCAATATATTGAGCAATCGTCAAATTCGTAAGTGTCTCAGATAAGTCTCCATAGTCACCTTGTCTGGAGTCCTTCTCCTGTGGGACCACACACACATGGTGGCCTCACCTGCAAACCCATCTGCTTTGCTTGCACTCCCTCATGCCCTTTTCTCCATCTCCGGCCTCTGGGGTCCTCTCCTCCACATGAAAGGGCACTCACCAAGGCAGAGGAGGGGCCCTACTTGATCTGAAGCTTGGAAGCTGGTGAAGGCCAATCCACGCAGGGAAACACACTTCAGTGGTCAGATATGCCACAGGGTGGCAGCCCGTTCTCATCATCACCGATTCTAGCCCATACCGAGTGTCCCCAGCCCCCTCAAAGCTTTCCCACTCCACAACACAAAAGGGAATTCTATGTCTGAATCACACAGTAAAGTATGAACTTGGAGTCTGTCTTTGATTGTTTGCTCACTGTTTCACAGGTACATTTGTTACTCCTTCACTCGAACAATAACCCCACTGGTGGCAAAGACTACATCTCCTAAGCTCCCTTCGCCAGGGAGTGGGGCACACAGGAAGCTCACAGTAAGGAAGGACAAGCACAGAGAAACTCGGCTGAGTACCACAAGGAGCCACGAGGCAGGCATGATCCCTGTTCTCTGGACACTGTGGAAACGAGCACCATTCTATCGCAGGTGCTATATGACTCCATCCTCTACCCCCTTTCCCAGCAAAACCTGCTACTCTCCCTGCCAAGGAGTGGCTCCTGCTCACCCTCACCATTGGTCCTGGAATCACTATGGGCCTGAATCCCAGGCTATGCACTTCAACTACCTCCACCTGAGAGACTAACCTAAAAGGTGCTCAGCTATCCAGATAAGGCTTTGGAAAGAATAGCTGTCTTGAGCTTGGGGTGCCTGGTCCTGGGCTTACACCTCCTTGAAGGAGGAAGGAAGCTCTCCTTGGACCAAGGCAGGTAACCATGGATTCCATTGCGTGTATTCAAACATGTGATGAAGAAGGCTAGAAATACAGAAGCAGGGGCTAAAAGGCATTAAAGAACAGAGCTGAAATGAGTAATAGCCTGGCAGGCAGCACGCACAGTGGCCTCCCTGAATCCCCAGCCTCACACTTGCAGAGGAAACTTCTGCATTTCCACAAGACTGCCAGTTTCCTCTCTGTGGTCTAATTTTAACCACCTTGTCGTTACAGTGTGTGTCAGCCACCTGACCCCACTATGACCTCTGACCTTATGCCCCAGCTACTGCTTGCACTATGGAGAATTATGTAATGGGTCCAGGACTTTCCTTTTCAGTATGAGGCTGCTACTGCTGAATGGCGAGGAGGTGGGGGCTTAGGGGTGGGAGGAGGACAGAGAAGAAGCTTGCCAGGGTCCTTGGCATCACCTGGATGGTGAGAGGTTATGCTGGCACTCCTGCAATGTGCAGCAGAAATCTACCCAGAAGAGGAGAGTGTGCCCGTGCGTGTGTGCTGACAGGAGGGCAGGAAAATTCCCGCTGTTAGAACATAGGCTGGGTGGCATTCTGAGTGGCTCAGGAAGTGTGCAATTCCTGGCCAAGAAGGAGAAAGACCACATGTGTGGATGTGGATTCCTGGAGATGGGGATTTCCAGGGCACAGCGGGACCTAGGGATGCAGACATCCTGAGCCTGCCTGCACACATCCTTAGAGGATCACTGGGAACTGTCATTCACAGAGACTCAACAGCAAAATGGAACGCCCTCTCCCAATAGTGCCTTTTTCATTTTCACTCCTTTAGAAGCGCCTGGTTTCCCCGAGATTTTGTTCACTAGGGCCACTAGTCCCTCCCCAAAGGGCAAGGGAACTCTTGGCTGATTCTCAAAAGGGCGTTGATCCAGTGGGGTCTCTGAGCTGGTTGCTAAGAGGCCTGAAAAGGATTCTACCTGTCTGGAGAAAGAAAAGTCACCCAACCTTTTAGAAGAGGGTCCCTGTTCCTTTGCAATCCAACTAGCAGGGGACCAGGTAAGATTGTACACAGTCTCCTTATCTTTCTAAAGCGCACTGTGGGTGTAAGACATGGGGTTCTAGCTATTCAGTAAATGGGGAACTGAGAGGCACAAAGTCTAGGGCTTGCCCAGGGGCACAGAGAAGCCTTCTGTCTCTAGCTTGCTAGCCTGCCAGCTAAAGCATTCTGCTTCATGGTAGGAGAAATGGGCCTAGAGGGGTGAGGACCCAGTTCTCTTGGCCCTAGAGTTTCACAGATTGATGGGAATATTCTCGTAGACAAAGCCTCCAGCACTTGAATCTGGGGGACAAAAGTTTAAATTTGGTTAATAAGAGACATCATGATGGAAGAAGCCCTTCAAACCACCCACAAAGAGGCAACTCCAAGATAATCTTTGGCTGGCCCAGGAGGCCTTCCTGGTAGGAGAGGGGTTAAAGCTAGGCTCCCTGCTTGGAGAGGAAGGAGTCCAGATGAAGCGTATGACATAATCCCCACAACAGCTCTTTTCATGAGTATATTTTTCCATCCTGTATCAATGAAAAACAGAGAATGTAAGTGGTATGTACATTGTAGCTCTGGGCAAACTCTGGATTCTCTAGAGGGGAAGAGAGCTGGGCAGCATGGTGTTCCTTCCTGGGCTGTTAACAGGTTGTGCTGGACCGGGGCTAGAGGTGGGGAAAAGGGCTGCTGGCTAAGGAGTACCCCAGGAAACCCGGGACCCTGTACCTTCTCAATGGCAGTGATGGCCCTTCTGGAGGGAGACTCACTGCAGAGATTATTAGGAACACTAGAATTAATGGACAAAATGTCTTACATAAATCACTCCAGTCAGCTCTGGAAACAAAACTGGGGCTTTAGGTCAGGGAAAAGCTGAAAGCAAGGCACCCAGAGAAAGCCCCTTTTCCTTCTGAGGACCATCTGAGGCAGCGTGTTCCATCAGTGGGAACTGAAACCTCTAGCTTCAGGGTTCCAGTTATCACCCGATCAGGTCCACACGCAAAGAACCAAGCAGAAAGGAAAACTGAAAGTGAGATGCGGCGAGGCGGTACAGGAGCCTGGCCAGTCCCAGGCTCAGTTCCTTAGAAAGACAGAATGTGAGCATGCACAGGGGTAGGTGGAGGCTGGAGTTAAGAGGAAGGTTAGGTCTTGAGGGAAGAAGGAAAAAACTTCTAGGTCAAGAGAGAAGAGGGAAGGCAGACTGAGTTACTGATCTTGGGAACCTTAGGGAATGACAGATAAGCCAAGAATGGAGTTCTCTGAGAACTGGTGACTCTCCACAGCCACTCAGCCGAGGGCATGCCCAGCTTTCGCAGAGATGCCCAGGTAGAAACAGAAAGAGAGATCTAAAAAAAAAGAAAAAAGAAAAAGAGATCTAAGCTGTCTTATGGAAGACAGGGGAGGAGCACCAGGCACCAGAGTCTGCTGTAGTCTGAGTTGTAAGATTTAACACACACACCTCAGAGCAGCCATGGGGAAGGGAGGACACCTCCTACCACCACCCCTGGTCTAGCAAGGGAACAGGAGGCAGGGTCAGAGAGTGAAACCAGGCTCCTCTGGATGCAGACTCCAGGGAATGAGGAACTCTTTTATCTCTATTGGGTTCCCGTTTTCTCCATACAGACCTCCTGGAAGGCATGAGCATCATAGTGGATGGTTAGATTTTTCAAAATTTCTTTTTCTGAGCTTTTGATTTGGAGGAAATCAGAATTTAAACTTGCATTATCAGCCAGTTCTATTTTTTTTTTTTGTCTTAGAAAGTCCTGCTTGTTATTGCTCCTCTGGTTAAAGAGAAAAATCACACGGGTTTTCCCCCTACAAACTCAAGTTTACAGGTTGTTTTTCTTGTTTCTCTAAATGCAGTCAATTATTCTCACATTTGTTGAACCCTTCAATCAAACTTTATAGCTTGTTAATTTTACAGAATATCCTTAGAGCAAATAAGATGCAGACAGGAAAGTGAAGTCTTGCTGAGATTATTAAGAAACCTTAAAATAGCCTACAAATCCACAACCAAGGCTGGTAAAATACAAGCTGTTTGGCTGGTTTTTGAGGTCAATTTGCAATGGGTTAATTATCATCTTCAATGAGTCAAGCCTACATTATTGGCTACAAGAAACTGAACTCAGATGAAAGTGTTTTCACAAACTGGGAACCTCTAGTTATGCACAACTCACTCTCACAGGAGACTGAAGGGTGGGTAGGACAATTCTGTAGTGGCCAAGGGTGGGTCAGCCTAAGAAGAGGCCTGCCAATTAAAGTTCAGATCCAGGGAATCCTCTGGAGCTGGGAAGACAGAGGAAATGCTTTATTCACATTCCTAGGGGGAGGGGCTTCCAGGTGGGGAGCAGACTCCAGGGGCAGGGGGAAAGCTGGCCACAAGGATGAACAATCACTCTGAAGACAGAGGCAACAGTTTACTACAGAGACAGACATTGGCAGCCTCCCTAAGTAGAATGGAATTGAGAGAGAGTTAGAAGGGCAGAGAAAGGAAGAACCAATGCAGGGGCCGAATGACAAAGGCATCAGAGGGAGAGAAGACATGGGTACTTGTGCCAGATGCATATCCTGACAACCCCTGGGCATACTGTCCAAGGGGATCAGCTCAATCAGCATTTCACACTTTCCCTATCCCTGCTATAGCAGGACCTCATTTCTATGCAAGACAGCTAAGCATAGGTCTCTCCCTCAGTCCCTTTTGATCCCCATCTCCAGACCCAGCCCTCCCTAGTTCTATAGTTGGTCTGGGCTAGCTGAGGGGTCAGTGGGTCACAAGATGAAATGCTAACATCACTGGCCAACCTGTAGTTGTCACACCATTCCACGTGTCTGGTCCCAACAGCTGTGTTTCCTTCTTAGCAGAGGCAATGCGGGCCATTACAAATCAGCTGGCAATGTACAGATAGATGCCTGTTCAGAGTGGTATGCAGCTGCTCAGGCCACCCATATCCTGCCTTGCTTCCTAGAAAGAGGAGCGCAGGAACTGGCAAATGGTTGGATGGGAAGACTTGGCAGTGGGGGGAGAGAATACGCCAATAGTTTTACTGAAGATTCCAAAAGGTACAGGTACTTGGCTACTGAGAGGAAGATTATGTTCACACTGGATAGAGTTGGGAGAACAGAGGAGTTGTGGAGTACACATTAGCAGTGAGAAGGTAAGTACAGTAGGAAACACAAATCCATTCTGGAAGAGGCAAGTTGAAGCAATACAGGGAGCTGGGCTTCATAGTCAGGCTATGAAACTTGAACCTGAGATCAAACCTTAACTGCCACTTACTAGCTGTGTTTCCTTAGATAAGTTACTTAAAGTCTCTGAGCCTCTGTTGCTCAAGTTGTTTGTGAGGTTCAAAGGAGATAATGCATAGCAAATATTTAGCAAGGTGCCTAGGCCCAGTAAGTGCTCAATAAATAAGTGTCTGTTATTTTCTTTCTTCCTTGCTGCGTCACTCTGCTCAGAGGCAGGAGGGGCACTCTGCCTAACACCACTGAGATGTGTGGAAACCAGACTCAGAGGTAAGCAAGGAAGCCTGGGGCTGGCACAAAGCCTAGGGCTGAGGGGAGAGGCCCTGAATGCTTACCTGCATGTTGAAGCTGCTGAAATATTTTATTCAGAGCTAAGGTGTTGGATCCAGGCTGGTGGGCAGGCCACTTGGTGGAGGGAGGACCCAGCTCTCTCTAGTTGTCGCTCTTCCTAATTCTCCCAAAAAATTCCTGGACTTAACCAGAGAGGCATGTATGCATTTTATAGGACTCTAGAGACCCTAAGGGTCTGGGCTTTAGGACAAGCACGCCAGCAATGCACACATCAGAAATAAAACCCTGTAGTGAACATCACAATTGCTTTGCCCACCTGGTCCCTTCATACTGGGGTGTGTGTGTGTCTTTGTCTTTATTAATAGTATCCTCCTTAAACAAGACCCTGCTGCATCCTTGTTCCAGGCCTCTCAATACAAGAGAAATGATGAGAAAAATTTCCAGTGAGGCATTTTCTACCCACCTGTATTTTCTGAGCTTGGACCTTCTGAACAAAGCCAGATAGGAGTTTGGGTTCTCCTGGGCAGAGTACAGCTTGCTCTTCTTGAACTGTTCCCTCACAGAGAAAAACTACTCTCTTCTAGAGCGCTGAGCTCTGGCTGTACGAGCAAGGTGAATTCTTAACAGTGAGCGCGTCACAGACAGCAAACTACAGGCAGCAGTGGATTGGACAGGCTGCAGTCCAATCTGCTTCCCCTGCAGAGTGCTCTGAGAGCAGCCACCCAAATTGGCAGGGTTAGGGGCGGATACTGGCACTGCCAACACAAGCCTTTCAGGTCTGGCTGGCTTCAGCTGGTCTGAAACCTGGAACACAGGCGCTGGGCCCTCACTCACTGAACCAGCAGGGGAGGCTACGAGCTCAGCCCCTGGGGATGAAAGCCTTTGCATCTGTCTTAGTTTGCAAACATCCAATGCAGTCTGTTTCCATACTGCCAGTTAGTTTTGGGCCAGGAGCACTATATCCTGGGCTCTAGTTGCTCTGAGCCACATTCTTATTTGCCTTCTGGACAGGCAAGATCAGGAGACCACCCCTTAGACTTCTGTTTAGGTTTCTTCACCAGATTTGTTTCTGGTTTTATTTTATGTGTGTGTGTGAGATGCCCTTTCTGAGACATTGGCAGCATCCAACACATTTAGTCAACATTCAATTCAACAAATATTTACAAAGTGCCTCCAGTGGGGGGGAATGTGACAGAGATGTCACCTCAAAGCCTCCCTGTATCAAAAGAGAAATAGCTCCTCCCCTCACACCCATACATTACCTAAAGCACTCAGGAGGGCAGAAGTCTCATTCCTCTTTTCTCAAGGGAAAAGGAAGAGGAAGCCTGAGGGGAAGAGAAGCTCCTTGTAGAGACCTGGCACACCCTCCTTTATCCCTTTTACACAGAAGGGTCCTGAGGAAGTCAGATGGGGAATTCCCTTGGGCTTAGCCTTGCTACAAGATTAAATTCCAACTTTTCTCAATGCTTTCCGTGATCTGGGCAAGCTCTCTAGCACCCACCTACCCCTCCCCACTTGTATATTACCATTCTCACTTCTTGCTATTATTTCCTAATTCTCAACTCCAGGCCCCAGGCAACCTGTTCGATATTCCCTTGCATGCCATTTGCTCCCCTTTGCACCTCGAGACTTAACAGATTATTTCCCTAACCTACAGTGACTTCACCTTTCTGCAATCAACTCATTCCCTTATCTTCCTTTAAGTTTGATAAAAAGCCACCCCACCCCCTTCCCATCCACACATTTTTCCTAAGGCTCTAAAATGTGACAGGGACTGTTAGACATTCTGGGCACACAAGAGAGAAACAAGGCAGATCTTGATTTCACAGAATTTTCAGTCCAGAGGGATTCTGCAGTAACCTGACACTAACCTCTTCCAAATGCACAGCTGTCCTTTCAGCATCTATGGGTTAGTCCCACACTTCCTTCATCTTCTCTGACCTCACAGCAGCCCTCAACATCGGTATTACTAATAAGCCAGAGTGTTACTGATCATTCAGAGCCACACCAGAACCTCAATATCATCTCCCAGTGATCCAACCCTTTCTTGACTATTTTAGGAGGAAAAGGATTCAAGACCCCGAGGAAGCTTTTAAAGCCACCATTACTTAATGTTTAAGAAACAAATAAGTAACTTCTATTATTACCTAACAAATGTTCCCCCTGTTAACCTCAGTTCAGACCATGCTGTATGAAAGGTCTGCTACTGCCTTGAATCTACAAGGGGGCTCACTTCCTACTAGGGAACCCATTCCAGTTTTAACTTTTCTAAATTGATAAAAATGTCTGTCCCTTTTAAACCCCTATCTGCCTCCCAGTGCTTCTAATTCTTTCCTCCCTCCGGGCCACATAAAAAAACTTCTAATTATGCTTCTACATGACTGGTCTCAAATTATTTGAAGTCTGCTGTGTTATACCTTCTCTAGGCTAAACAGTCCCACTTCCTTCAACTGTTCCTCACTTCAACTGTCTCCTAAACATCCTGCTTATTTTTCACTAAGACTTTCACTGAGACTACTGTGTCTCCTGTAGCGAGTGCCCACATGTGAGCTGGCGGCAGAGAACAGAGTGGAACATCTCCTTGTTCCATTCTCGATACCTTGATTCTATGAATAGACTAAAACGGCTTTGGTTTTGCTGTTCACCACCTTGCACTAATACATTGTGAGCTTTTAATGAACAAATTCCCAAATTGTTTTCACATAGGTAACTAAATAGTATCTCCCCCCACTAAGTGCAAAAACCCCACTAACTAGTCCCTTTTATAACATTCCTTCACTGAGGTATCCTGCATTATAAGAAACCCTATTATTTAGTACTAGAGGCCCGGTGCACAAAATTCGTGCACTGTGTGTGTGTGTGTGTGTCCCTCAGCCCAGTCTGCACCCTCTCCAATCTGGGACCCCTTGGGGGATGTCCAACTGCCGGCAGTCGGACATCCCTCTCACAATCCGGGACTGCTGGCTCCCAACCACTTGCCTGCCTACCAGCCTGATCACCCCCTAACCACTCCCCTGCCAGCCTGATCAATGCCTAACTGCTCCCTGCTGGCCCAATCACCCCCAACTGCCCTCCCCTGCTGGCCCAGTTGCCCCCAAATGCCCTCTCCTGCTGGCCCAGTCGCCCCCAACTGCCCTCCCCTGCTGGCCTGGTCACCCCTAACTGTCCTCCCCTGCTGGCCTGGTTGCCACCAACTGCCCTCCTCTGCAGGCCTAGTTGCCCCCAACTGCCCTCCCCTGCAGGCCTGGTCCCCCCCAACTGCCCTCCCCTGCTGGCCTGGTTGCCCCTAACTGCCCTCCCCTGCTGGCCTGATCGCCCACAACTACCCTCCCTTGCCGGCCATCTTGTGGCAGTCATCTTTGACCACATGGGGCGGCCATGTTGTGCAAGGGCGTGAGGGTCAATTTGCATATTACATCTTTATTATATAGGATTGTGCTGCATGCTACTTGCTATGTGCAGCTGACTTTCTGGATAAGGTTAAGGTTATGCATTTATTCTTTCTTATTTGGTTTCATCTTGTTATGTACTTCTTTCATTGTAGCCTGTAAAGTTCCCTTTGGATCTTAAATTTGTCATCTGAGAATGTATTCCCTCTCAAGTTCAAGACATCCATAATTTGATCTGTTGATTAGTTTATGCTTATCAATATCTTTTCCCATTAATCTATCCTATTTTCTCTCCTAAGTAAGTTTCCTAAGGGCAGACAATGTAATTTGTATGTACATACACACAGAAAATCTATCTGCAGCATACACTATGGGTATTTGGACAACGTGGATGACTCATTGTGGGAGGCAAATGGCAGCCTCAGGACCTTAGGACAATTCCAGGGGACATGATGATCATGGAGAGGTGCTAACCACATTGTCTACTATGTGAATCATGCTCCTTGGGTTGTATTGCACACAGACACCCTGGACAGATTCAGAGATGCTACTTTCTGCTTTAGGTGGAGTTCCCCATGAAGTTTGGGCTCAATAACTTGGGATAGGTGCTCTCTTTTGACAAACTGCTTTCAGAGTTTCTAGTTTGAAATAAGATACCACAAGAAGCCAAGCTCTGGGCATATCACACGTTGCTGTAAGTAGAGGCTATTGCCCCAGGGTAAGGTATAACACATCTCAGCAAGAGGTGAGACTTACACTCTTCAAAGCACTGGTGTTATGCTCTTGGAAATACTACACCCAAGAAATATCTTGAGAATCCCCACAGCAAATTAAAAATATAAAAAGTACAGAAATTCTCAGGTTAGGGGTGAGGTAGAAGGCTACTATAAATTGCATTTTTGAGTCCTACATCTAGAGTCCTGAGTATCAAATGTGGCTAATAGTACCTCACAGTTGGAGACAAGACTAAGCTTTGATAACTAAACCTAACTAAAGTCTATTCATGAAATATAAGTAAAGCAAATGTTGGCACACAGAAGAAGCTAAATAAGTATTAATTCCCTTTCTTCACCTCTGAATACTAAAAAGCATTATTTTTCAAACCACCTGAATCAGAATCACATAGTGAGCTTGTTAAAATTGTAGATTCCTGGACTCTACTTTGGATTAAATAAATTAGTGTTTCTGGGGATAGGGCCTTGTACTGTACACTTTATTTATTTATTTATTTATTTATTTTTTTTTAAAATATATTTTACTGATTTTTTACAGAGCGGAAGGGAGAGGTATAGAGAGCCAGAAACATCGATGAGAGAGAAACATCGACCAGCTGCCTCCTGCACACCCCCCACTGGGGACGTGTCCGCAACCAATGCACATGCCCCTGACCGGAATCGAACCCGGGACCCTTCAGTCCGCAGGCCGACGCTCTATCCACTGAGCCAAACCGGTTTCGGCTGTACTGTACACTTTAAATAAGTCTCCCAGGTACTTATGAACACTGAAGTTTCACAATCACTGCTGTAAAGGCTGAAAAGATAGGTGGCCACAATTTTGGTCAATTCTTCAAAATGCAACTCCAGCTAAGGTACAAAAAATATGACCTTATATTTTCCATGGCACTTTCAGGATCTATAAAATCCTTAGCACCCTATGAAGCAATTAACTATTACAATTAGATCACGATAATAGAGGTAAGAAAACTGAAACTTGAGTAATTTCAATGAGATCTGAAGCCAGATGCAATGACTTTCTAGTCCAGTGTTCTCGCCACCTCACCAGAGCCGCTTCCTGGGAGAGCACCATTGGGCCTTCTAAGGCATAACAACAAACCCGTTGTGTGCTTCATTCATCCTTAAAAGTTCCCAATAACAGAATGGCTGCTACATGCGAGGCACCATGCCAAATGCTTTACATACACCAACTCACCTAATCTCGACAACTCCATGAAGTAGGAAGGCCTGTTATCTCAATTTGGCAGATGAAGAAATCAAGGCACAGACTTACTCAAGGTTATGCAGTAAGTGGAGGAGCTGCAATGTGCCTCTTCTCTTAATCAGTGTCCAACTGCCACAGTTCCCCATGGATCTGGACCATTTGCCTGTGCTGGGGACAGAGATGCTCACAACTCACAAGGGGATAATCTGATCTAGTAGAGAAACTCAAAGGGGGGCAGCCTTGTCCTGGCTGGGTAGCTCAGATGGTTAGAGCATCGTCCTGATATGTCAAGGTTGAGGGTTTGATTCCCAGTCAAGGCATATAGAAAAATCAACCAATGAATGCATAAGTAAGTGGAACAACAAGTTGATGTTTCTCTCTCTAAAAAAATCAATAAAAATTTAAAAACAAAACAAAAAACCAAAGAGGGGCAATCTTGTTGCTGATTTCTGAAGACTGAACTCCTGGTCTGGGTATGCAAGTCCAGGGAAAGCAGGATCTAGAGGAAAAGTTCCTTCATGCTCTCCTCACCTGGGCAAGTTACTGAACCTTGTTTGCAAAATACAGATGATCCTGAAGATCCCTTTCCATTCCTAAAGGTTTCTATGATTCTGGGAAGGCATCTTGGAAAGGAGGAGAGGAAAGACAGTTCAGCTCTGCCATTGACCTTGATGGGGGAGCTCAGCTCTGTCCTAGGGGACAGTGCCAAGAGCTGGGCTTAGCCTTTTTGGAAGGGTTGATGACTCAGAATCTGTTTCCATAGGAGACAATTCTTGACGGAAAAAGGTGGTATAGGTTCTTCTCATATGATAAGCCACGAAGGAAGAGTTGGAGGGTTTTATGGAATCATTAGCACAGAGCTCCCCTCTGGCCACAGAGCAGAGGAAGAAACAGCAGATCAGTTTATAAAGCTCCAGAGTGGAAAATTTCTGTTGGTGTCCAAACTAAGTTTTTGGCTTTCTGTGAGGTTTGGAAAGACTCGGACTGATGTTTTAATCACCTGTTTAGTGTTCTGAAGCCTCTTGTCAGAGGCCTCGCTGAGCCCGCTCCAGCAGGCAGCGGGGAGCTGCTGGCTCACGCACCATGCTTTTTCTGAGCCGTTTCTTTCCCATGGCCATCTCCAACACCCTGGAGCTCCCTCCAGGCCATTTGCAGGGTACAAGCCAAACCTGTGCGTCCCACCGGAGGCTGAGGACAAGCTCTCTGGCTAGCTTCTCACCAGATCTGAAGCCAGGAAAGGCTCTTGAAGAAAAGCCAAGGTGTGAAGAGGTCAAGAGTGGTCTCTGGAAACCAGTTTGCCAGGAACACCTTTGTGGCACAGGGATCAGGCTTGCCTTTGAGGCGAATCACCATCTAGACATCCTAAAGCCCTTGGGTATTGATCATGAAAGGCGTCCTCACATGGAAAAAAGAACACTGACCAAACTCAGGTTGGGTACGTTCTAAAAACAGAAACTCATGAGCATGCAAGAAGCCCAGGACAGAGGTTCAGGGTAATGGCAAGTAGAAAAAATAGCATTTTGCTTCCTCTGCAGATTTCACTGGTCACAGCTTCTCGATGGCTGACATATCCCATTTTACTGGGAAAGCTGTGGTGGAGATGAAGTGGTGACTGATGGTTGCTAGGCATTATGTTATTTCATTTGATTATCACAGTAATCCTGTGAGATAGAAAGAGGAAGAGGAAATTGAAGCTCTGAGGAAAGAAACATCCAGTAAGTGGTGAAACTGGGATTTGAACCTAGGTTTGTCTTACTCCAAAGGTCTGTGCTCAGTCTGTTATACTTTGTAGCCTCTTACGAAGGTAATGATACTTTTGGAGATAGGGACCTACTTCAAGTCCTTTTCACTAAAGGATACCCCCCTTGCCCAGCAGCCAAAAGGCCGACCCCCAAGACAAAATAAACACTTATGACGAATTTGCATTTAGATTAACACAAACCAAATGGGTACTTGGCTAAGTTACAGGCAAGAACAGAGGTACTAACATTAAAAATTCCAGGGGAAAAAGAGGCCATATGTAATACGTTCAACAATAAAGATTAAAAAATAAAAAATAAAATGAGATTACAGACCACATGGGCAAACAAATGGCCTGTTCTGATTAAACAAATACACCAACCTAAAACATGAAAAAAAAAATTTCTCAATGCATGTGCCCTAAAAGGAATTCTATCATTCAGATTTAATTTCCCTGGACACAGTACGGGTAAGACTTCAGTTAATCAGCTGATGAGCTGAATGAATATGGGAAACTAGTCACTGTTGGATGCCAAGTTAAGACCTATGCGTGAGTGTCCCCAGCAAGTTATTTGCACTACAGTGTTGACCTCTGGATGTATTGTAGAGAGGAAGGTCCAGCATAGAGCATGGGGGCAAGACAAAGGAAATCAAAGCTTCCTCTTCCACCTGGCACACAAGGTTACACAAACCCATCAATCCAAAAAACGTTTACTGTGCAAACAACAGTGCTGTTCATCTGGTAACTCTTGCTCTTGGAGGAAGATAAGAAGGTGGAGAAGAGAAAGAATAGTTTTTTTTTCCTGCCACAGAATTTTCTCTTTCCTTCTCTAGTCTGGTGTTTCCAGGGGAAGCTTCTTCAACTGTCCGCTCTGAGAGTTACCTTCCCTTTGTCTGGCCAGACCACTCCACACATGCCATTGTTCCCTGCCAAGTTATGCCAAAATTCAAGCAGATTAAGCCAACAACATGGCTTTTGATGAGGAAGGGGGGGGGGGGTGTCTTTCAATGGAACTCTTCTTACTGAGGGAAGAGCGACTCGTATAGCAGTAAATGGCACATACTGCCTTTTCTCAGTGACCTCAGAGGAACCAGAGGCTACAGTTGGAGAGAGATGAGACAGAAGGAAGGTAAAGAGAGGAGAGACCATGACCAGAGAGGTCTTAAGTCCCACAGGAATAACTGTGAGGACAAGAAAAAGGCTGTCTTGTCACGAGGGCAAAATTAACCAGACCCATCTGATTATAACAGAGGGAAGGATCTGTGTTGGGATCATGAATGGGGGCAGAAGCTTACACACCACTGCATACATGGGGGGATGTAGGAGAAAAGAATCTCAAAGCTGATGACAAGGCAGGCAGGAAACTTACATGTCCTTGCTGACAGGAAAGAAAGAGTGAAATTCTGGGTCTTCTCTCATCTGCAGGATTTCTAATAGGCGACTGAAGTTCACCCTCTTCCCAAGGATGTGCTGACAGCTGGGAATACTGCCCTTCAGGTCAGGCAGGGCAGGGATCTAGACCTCTCCAGAAGTTCACAAAGAAGTTCAGTAAGGACTCAAACCATGATCCAAAACACAAATGGGACTGTCATTTCCTGTTGGGTTTCCATGCTGTAAAAAACTGGGGGAGAAATGCCAACTACAAAGTGCTCTGTCTTATGTGGAAAATCGAGTATGCAATGTATCCAGCTCTAGGTTTTGACTTGTAAATCTAAGTGAGAACTAGTTGCTAGCTGCTAGAGGATTATAGTGTTAAAGAGACATTCCACCACCCAATCTGCCAGCCTTTCTGCTTAGTGTCCATGGACTTCTAGGGAGCTGATGACCAAGTTGTCTTCTTCTGTGTAGGAAGGGCAGTCTTGGGCTTTGGCAGTTCTTCCTGGACCCCACATCACTGTCTTGTGTTCTTAAACAGCTCTGATGGAACAAGCCATCTGTGAAGGTTATTTAGTTTGGAAGTGGAAGAGGGTGAGGATGTGGAAAAAGTAAACTGAGCAGCCAAAGGATAAGGGGAGAGAGAGAGAGAGAGAGAGAGAGAGAGAGAAGGCAGGTGGCATGTTCATGGGACTATGTGCCAGGGCTGAGTGGGGTGGGATTGCAGAAAGAAATGGTGTCGAAAGAAGGCCAGCCCGGGAAGCACTGGAATGCCCAGGACAGCGTGATTTTATTTCCAAAGTGGTGTTCTGCTATTCTCCTTCAAGAGTACACAGATTCTCACTTAAGGGTTTCCATTATAGGAGAATCCTTGGAATAATGCCTTGCCTTCAGAAAAATGCCCTAATGCTGCCCAATTTCTTGCTGGGCCTGAACATAGTCTAAAAGGCAAATTCAACAGCGTTTTTTGTTTGTTTGTTTTTTTCACATCCAAAGCCACAAGATAATAGCAACAACTGAGAGGTAAAACCTGAAGGTAGTAGAGATTATGAGAAAATCCTTATGAATTACAGAAAACAGCAGTAGAAATTATAGGATAATCTGGGAATATATATGGGAATTTGGTGTAAACTGGATTATAACTGGTTGTTTCTTTGGAGTCTTCTTAACAGCCCCCTCCACTTATTATGAAGAACATATATGTTGAAGAGACTTTTATTTTTATAATCTAGACATTTTCACTTATGTTATCTCATTTAATCCTTACTGAAATCTTACAAAGGGACTATTGTCACCCCCATTTTACAGTAAACCCAAGCCCAGACAGCATAACTTACATGGATATTTCTCATGAACAGAACAAAGCATAATGAAGACTATTACTTTTATTTAGGTCAGGGAGATGTATTATTCTGCAGGTCATTCTGGCAAAATGGCATTAGAGTTTATGGTATCTCATCTGGTCCATTCCTGATCACCAAGACTATGTAGTATATCCTCATAGGATTTGAAAAAGAAATAAAAAAGCTGCTGTTAGAATATATTTCTGATTATTTATTAAATCTTTCCAAGTTATTAAACTAAGAACAGGGATAGAGACAACCAGCCGGTAACTAGGAACGCTGCTTACTCTACTTTTGGAGTACACACACAGAACGACAAGCAAACAATTACAGTGTCTTCCCTTATCCGCGGTTTCACTTCCTACAGTTTCAGTTACTCTTGGTCAACCGTGGTCCAAAATTATTACATAAAAAATTCCAGAAGCAAACAATTAATAATTAAGTTTTAAATTGTGCGCCGTTCTGAGTAAGTAGCATGATGAAATCTCACGCTGTCTTGTTATGTCCTGCCTGGGATGTGAATCATCCCTTTGTCCACTGTATCCATGCCAGATACCCAACCTGCCTATTATTCACTTAGTAGCTGTCTCAGTTATCAGACCGACTGTCCCGGTATCACAGTGCTTCTGTACAAGTAACCCCTATTTTACATAATAATGGCACCAAGTACAAGAGAAGGTTAAACTTTATAATAGGTATGTAGGTATAGAAAAAAATAGTACTAGTATACCAGTATATAGGGTTCAGTACAATCCTCACTTTCAGGCATCCACTGTGGGTCTTGGAATGAATCCCCTGTGGATAATGGGTGACTACTGTATAAACTTTGCTAAAGTACAGTTTCAGTGCTTCATACTGATAAGAAGGAGAAAGAGAAAATTTCTGTACCAGCCATACTAGGGAAGCCTACACACAGCCTATCTTTTTTATTGACAACAAGAGCTAAAAGCTATCACCGAATTCTGTTACTTAGGCTAAAGTCACTCTTGCTGCTGACAAAGCAGAAAAGAAGTTCAACAATAGCTTCTCTTCTAGGGGGTAATGAAGATAGGGAGTCACCTTGGCTTCAAGTACCAGCCAAACCAAAGCTGCTTATAAATGTGTTTACACACATGGCACATGTTAAAAACAAGCAAACAGTACAAGCGGCTTAATTTTAAAAACAAAATCTCACCTCTGGTTTCTAGAACCTCTGTTCCTCAGCCCCATGCCAGTTTCTGGTATGTCCTTCAGAGATATTTACGCATACACTGTCATATACAATTAAGTATGGGCTCTTCCTATACCTTATAAATATAAATGGCGATACACATCGCCATTTTTTAAAATTTGACAGCGTTATCTTAGAGATTATCAACATCATTTGTGAAGCACACTTCATACCAAATGCTAAAGGTCATCAACAATAAGGTTCTGGAACAGATCCAGAAAACCTAATGTGTTTATTGCAACAGTTTCTCTGTATTGGAGGGACTGGAAAACCTAGCAAAGAAAAGCAGATAGGAGCAAATCAGTCAAGTCCATCACTCATCATCAGGTCCAACAAGCCTGATCAGCAACAACAGTCCCCTCAACCAGGCAGGGTCTCAAATGACAAAAAGCTGGGCAAGAGAGGCTGCATTTACATGTCAAAAAAGAATATGGAAAGTATAAGTGTGTGCTCCAGTCTACATGCTGCCCAGAAAGAGCTCCCACATCAGAGTCTTCAACAAATTTGAAGGCTAGAAACAAACACTGCAACATGAATATTAAACTGTTAATTCTATCACTCTATGTAAGCCAGGTGCCTTATACATCTGAAGGCTCAGGCACCATCTTAAAGGGCCAGTCTCCCTCTTGGGAACCATATGCAGCTACCACGGAATAGAAAGTAAAGCATTGCCCTAGCTGGTATGGCTCAGTGGATAGATCCTCGGCCTGTAGACTGAAGGGTTCAAGGTTCGATTCCGGTCAAGGGCACATGCCCGGATTGCAGGCTCGGTCCCTAGTAGGGGGTGTGCAGGAGGCAGCCAATGGATTATTCTCTCTCATTCTCATCATGTTTCTATTTCGATTTCTCTCTCTCTCTCTCCTTCCCTCCTTTCTCTGTGAAATCAGTAAAATACACACACACACACACACACACACACACACACACACACACAGAAAGAAAGTAAAGCATTTACGGTGTTTCAAGCTGATCTCACAGTCTGAGGTTCTACCATGTAACAGTACCCTATTCCAGAACAGGACATAACTCTTTGCTTCCTAGACTGTACTTCCTGAAACGTTTTAAGGTATCCCATTGAATTCATTCAAGAAATATTTATTAAGTAACTGCTATGTGGCAGGCCTTATTCAAGGAACTAGGAATATAGCAATCAGTAAAACAATGCTCCTGATGTTATGGAGCTTAACATTCTTGTGAGACGGAGAAACAAATAAGCAAATAAATACAGGACAAGTAATGGGAAGTACTATAAAAAAAAAAAAGTAGGGTAAGAGGGACAGAGAGTAACAAGGTTGGAGTATTGCTATCCTATATAATAAAAAGCTAATATACAAATCGACTGAATGGCGGCACGACCGATTGCTATAACGCACACTGACCACCAGGGGGCAGATGCTCAATGCAGGAGCTGCCCCCTGGTGGTCAGTGCACTCCCACAGGGGGAGTGCTGCTCAGTCAGAAGCCTTGAGCCGGGCTCACAGCTGGCAAGCGCAGTGGCGGTGGCAGGAGCCTCTCCCGCCTCTGCAGCAGCACTAAGGATGTCCGACTGCTGGCTTAGGCTTGCTCACTGTGGGGAGTGGGCCTAAGCCAGCAGTTGGACATCCCCCTAAGGCTCCCGGACTCAGGGACCCCTCCGAGTGCACGAATTTTGTGCATTGGGCCTCTAGTTTTATATAAGACTAGAGGCCCGGTGCATGGAATTCATGTATGGGTAGGGTCCCTAGGCCTGGCCTGAAATCAGGGCCAATCCATGGGGCAACTGGCAGGGCGATCGGGGCCCTGCTCGCACCTGCCTTGGCCTAGTGCCACCCGCTCACCTGCTCCACCATTCCACTGTGGTCCTGCTGTTGTCGGGGCCCATTGAGGCCAGAAGTGCCTCCACTGCCACCCGCTGCCAGCATCGTGTCGCCGACACCTACCATGTTCTGTCCTGCCCCCTGGTGGTCAGCGCATATCTAGCTCCAGGTTGGTCGAACTCCTGCCCGAGGGGACAATTTGCATAATAGTCTTTTATTATATAGGATGGACAGGGAAAGGTTCTTGGATAATATGCTGCTTGATCAGATGTGAAGGAGTGAGCCACAAAGCAGAGAAGGCCTGCTAAAGTAGGTAGTCGGAGTGCCAGGGAGTCCTTTTTCTCCTAGAAGGGCTTGCCAGCTATGCGTAGTATGAGGAAAGGCGAACAGGCTCTTCTAGTCCAGCCGGGAGAAAGAAGAGGCCTTGGAGAGTTTATGTAGCTTGCATGGCCTCCATGCAGTTTCTGGATATTTTCCATCACAGATGAGAGTTTTATGTTGAATTTTAAATTGACCACAAATATTTAACTTCTCTGGACCACAAATGCAGTATCTTCTCTGTGGTTTAGCTGGCACCAAGTACATATTTACGAATCTCTATATGTCTGCCTGTTATTTAAATTTCTTATATAAGTGCCAAGGTCTTTAGTTGTGATTTATCCCCTCCCACTCCATATTGGGTCGGAATCTGATCAGGCTGAATACTAGGAGAAAGGAGGTATCTTTACATTTGGAGCTTAGGGTCTTCCTAGTTAAATTTCCTATTTAAAAAATAGAAATTGGGGGGAAAAATCACTTGAGGGTCTATTCCAAGATCTTGTATTTGAATTAGGATATAAAAACTTTAACATTTTTCTGAGTCCTAGCCTGTTTGGCTCAGTGGATAGAGCGTCAGCCTGCAGACTGAAGGGTCACAGGTTTGATTCCGGTCAAGGGCACATGCCTGGCTTACGGGCTCAATCCCCAGTAGGGGGTGTGCAGGAGGCAGCTGATCAATGATTCTCTCTCAACAATGATGTTTCTATATTTCTCTCCCTCTCCCTTCCTCTCTGAAATCAATAAAAAATATATTGAAAAAATAAAACAGGACATCTTTATACTTTAGCTACATTAAAAAAGCAAAACAAATAAACAACAACAAAAAGCCAGGTATTACACCTGGCCCAAACTTGTAAATGTGTACTCTTATTTACTGCCTACTAATTCCTGAGACTTATAACCAGTACTGGAGTTACAAAGAATATAGGAAATAGTCCCTGCTTCTCAGCTGGGTCTTTGACAAGCTAAATTGGTAAAGGGCTCTAGCTGAAGAGCACAAACTGGGTCATCCCTAATCCCAGAGTCAGTTTCTCTTCCCCAGTGGCAAGAGAGCCATGTGGCATTTTTTTTTTAAATCAAATAAAGGCATTCAAAACAATCACTCCTACCCCATTCTGGATATCTGTCATTGTCCTATCTTTCTCAGTGCAGCTTACTGCGCCTTTGGGCTATGGTTCTACTCATATTCAGGCTGCAGGGGTAAGGGTAGAGGAGATACCAAGCTGAAGAGTTGACTCAATACAGAAAGACTTGAGGGGTATCTTCATGAACACTGGATTTCCTGAATTTACAGGGGAGTAGCAGAACTACTCATTATGAAGTAACAAGTCACACAGATATAAATCCATGCAAGCACATTTTAAGAACAATGTTCACCTTAATAAAATGAACAGTGACGTTCAAAGTATTCAACTTGGAAAGCTAGACACTCAATTTTTAAAAAACTAGCATTGACTTGTAATTAAAAGGGCTTTAAGTACATGCTTCTAGCTATTTTGTCCACCCTTCCAGTTTTCCATTGAAATTACTGGGGCTGGGGGCGGTTTGAAGAAAGCATATATTGGTACTAGGCAACCACATACCAGAAACTATGAGGAATTTTCTGCAAGACAAACTGCAGATGGAACTGGAATGAGGAAAATGACAACTGATGTTCAACCCTTTGCCTGCCTGATGAGTATGTAGATGAGACTGTAGCAGCAGTACCCCACTAATGCTCTTACCCGGGAGCAACTAGGACAAGAACCAAGTGGGTGTGACACACTTAGAAAGGCACAGCAGGATCCCACCAGGGTATCAGAAGAAGCTTAGCAGCTGTTGGCTTAAAATTGGTGTCGGTGCCCACATGAGGCAGAAGAAAGACAAAGCTGAGGCTGGCTTCTAAAATAGGAGGAAACCCTCCCCAAAATAAGAACAGTAAACCTGGTCTACTCTAGGAAACAGAGGGTTTAGCTCCTTGCCATGACTATCTCTAGCTCTAGTTTACTTTCCACCCTCCTCTAGGAGAGTTTAATACCAGCAGTGTAAATCAAAGGTTCCTCTTTTCCCTTTATCTGCACCTGAAAATCTTAACAGAGACATATCTAAGCTCTCAACAGGAATAGTTTAGACTGCTCTAATAAGGATGGAAAAAAAATCACCTAACATGAAAAGGTATTACAATTGAATAGAAGGATACTTACCAAAGAATAAGTAAATACCTCTCTAGAAGAGTCACTGTGAAAAGTTTGGAATTTTTTAAAAAATCCTCATCTGAGGCTACATTTTGTTTTTTTAAATTGATTTTGAGAGAGAGAGAGAGAGGGGAAGTGGTGGGGGGAAGGGAGGAGAGGAAAGGAGGGGAGGGGAGGGGAGAGGAGGGGAGAGGAGGGAGGGAGGGGAGGGAGGGAGGGAGGGGGAGAGAGAGAGAGAGAGAGAGAGAGAGAGAGAGAGAGAGAGAGAGAGAGAGAGAGAGAGAGAGAGAGGAAGAAAGAGAGAGAGGAAGAAAGAGAAGAAAGAAAGAAAGAAAGAAAGAAAGAAAGAAAGAAAGAAAGAAAGAAAGAAAGAAAGAAAGAAAGAAAGAAAAACAGTAATGTGAGAAAGAAACACTGATTGGCTGCCTCCCATACAAGCCCTGACTAGAGATAAAACCTGCAACTTAGGTATGTGCCCTGACCAAGAATCAAACCTGCAACCTTCTGGTGTATGGGACAATACTCCAAGAAACTGAGCCACCCGGCCAGTGCAAGTTTGGAAACTTTTAAATTAATACTCAACAGTGCCGAAACCGGTTTGGCTCAGTGGATGGAGCGTCGGCCTGCGGACTGAAGGGTCCCAGGTTCAATTCCGGTCAAGGGCATGTACCTTGGTTGCGGGCGCATCCCCAGTGGGGCGTGTGCAGGAGGCAGCTGATCGATGTTTCTAGCTCTCTATCCCTCTCCCTTCCTCTCTGTAAAAAATCAATAAAATATATTTTAAAAAAATACTCAACAGTAATGGCACAAGGACAGATAAACAGACCAATGGAGCAGAACAGAAAGTCTAGAAATAAACCCAAACATATAAAATCACCTGACTATGACAAGGCACCATTGTAGTTCAGTGGGTAAAACTGATCTTGTAATAAATGATGCTTGATCAACTGGCTATCTGTATGGGAAAAGATTAACCTTGCCTCTACATCATGCCATAAACAAAAATTAATTTGAGATGGATTACACACCTAAATGTGAAAGGAAAAATAACTTCTAGGAGAAAAATAGAGTATTTTTATGATCTTGGACATAAAACAGTAACCATAATAGAAGAATAATGATAAATTTGACTTCATTAAAGTTAAGAACTTGTGTTCATCTAAGACACCAGTAGGAGTGAAAACACGAGTACAGACTGAAGGAGATCTCTTCAATCTATATATCCAACACAGGACTTATATTCAGAATATTAAAAAAATTCTATAAATCAAGGAAGACAATTCACTCAAGGGAAATAAACTGAAGTCAGGAAAGGGCACACCACTAATGAGGGTCTCTCAATGGCCAATAGCAGAAGTAAAGGTACAACATTATTATTCACGAGGGAAATGGAGATTAAAACCACAATGAGATACACACTTACCAGATAGGCTAAAATTAAAATTAAAATCAAGGTTGGCAAAGATGTGGAGCAAGTGAAACTCTCATATACTGCAGATGCTCATATATATTGGTACAATCACCTTGGAAATCCATTTGGCAGTACCTACTAAGTCAAACATATACCCCCTTATGACCTAACAATCCCATTCCTAGGTATATATCAAAGAGAAATAAGAGCATATGTCCACCAAAAGACATACAAAAAATGTTCATGGCAGCTTTATTCATAATAGCCAAGACTGGTAAAAGAAATAAACTTTTATTAATAGTAGAATAAACTGTGGTATATTCATACGACAAAACAATACACAAAAATAATGAACAATAAAAATACTTTCACATGCAACAACATGGACGATCTCTCACAGCTGGTATTGAACAAAAGAAGCCAGATACAAAGGATATGTACTATGATTCCATTTATACAGGGGTTGGAAAAAGTAGGTTTACAATTGTGAGTACGCAAAACACAGAGTTAATATTGTAATGATCATAACCTTCATCTCTTTTTCTATACAAACAACTGTAAACCTACTTTTGCTTTCCCCTGTATACAGTTAAAAAACAGGCAAAACTGATCGTGACTGAGGTTTAGAATACTAGTTACCTGTGTGAAGGATAGTTTTAAGGACAGTGTAAAGAAGCCTGCTGGGATGTCACAGTATTCTGTATCTTGATCTGGGCAACAGTTAGCATTAAATGTAACCACATATTAAAATGTACTGAGCTTAAACTTAAAAGACTAGTACACATTACTTTAAAAGGTTAAAAATCAATAAAAATGTAAAAATAACATAGCAAATTTCATTTCAATCTAGATTAGGCAGTCAGATGAAAAACAGTCAAGAAAAACTCCAGGTAAGGCAGTACTAGTAAGCAGCAGTTAAATACAAAAGAAACCTGAATTAGTTAAATGGATAATTTGCTTCAGCCTCATCTACAACACAGAAGAAAAAACAGAGATAAAAATGGCAAAATTTTTTAGAAGTTAAGAAATGTAAAAACAGAACCCTAGTTTTAAAAGCTATTCCAGAAAGATTAAGACTGAGAAAAGAACAATACTTTTAAAAAACGAGAAAGGAAGAAAAAAAAAAAAGGAAAAGGAAACTTCCCTGAGTGAAAGAGATTTAAATCCTGAACTTTCAAAGGGCATGTTAAGAAACTTAATAACAAGAGACTAACATCTTCATTAGGGATGGCAAAAAGGTGTTGTGTTTTTTCTTTGCAGGGGGGGCGGGCGGGGTATTTTCTTTTAAGAAATATGAGGCTTCATCTGTGTTCAATGGGAAAGAGTGCCATGATCAGTGAGGAATGCTTGTCTCTTGCACAGAATGAATGCACACCTATCAGACAATGCCACCCTTGACCCACAGGTTCAGTCTTTAATTTCCAAGGATAATGAGAAAAAATAATGCTGTAAACATTAACACACACACACACACACACACTCACACCCTGATGGGTCTCAGACTTTTCTGTCCCCAAACTAGGTAGCCACTAATGTAGAAGTGCAAAAGAAAGACATTCTCAGATAAACTTAGAAAGAAAAATTTTTCTTTCAGGGAAAAAAAATCACTTAAACATGTATTCAATATTTAACACAGTAGAGCAAAGTATATATGTATATGTATATGTATTTTAAAAAGCAAAAAGATAGTTTAAAAAAGCAAGAACATCTTCAACAAATAAATGATATAACAACTAGGGAGGTGGGGAAACTGTTATGCATTAGAAGTCTTAAGAGACATATCAGCCAAATACAAAATACGTAGAGCTTGCTTAGATCTTAATACTGACGGATTTATTGAGAAATGGCATTTTTTGGTAAAGCTGGAGAATTTTAAAATGGATTATATAATATTGATAAGTTATTAAGCCCTGGCTGGTGTTGCTTTGTGGTTAGAGCAGGGGTCCTCAAACTTTTTAAACAGGGGGCCAGTTCACTGTCCCTCAGACCGTTGGAGGGCCAGACTATAGTTTAAAAAAAAGCTATGAACAAATTCCTATGCACAATGCATATATCTTATTTTGAAGTAAAAAAACAAAACGGCAGCCAAAACCGGTTTGGCTCAGTGGATAGAGCGTCGGCCTGCGGACTGAAAGGTCCCAGGTTCGATTCCGGTCAAGGGCATGTACCTTGGTTGCGGGCACATCCCCAGTAGGGGGTGTGCAGGAGGCAGCTGATCGATGTTTCTCTTTCATCGATGTTTCTAGCTTTCTATCCCTCTCCCTTCCTCTCTGTAAAAAATAAATAAAATATATTTAAAAAACAAAACAAAACAAAAAAACAAAAAAAACAAAACGGCAAAAACACCCGCATGTGGCCCTTGGGCCGTAGTTTGAGGACGCCTGGGTTAGAGCTTTGGCCCAAGCACCAAAGGGTCATGGGTTTGATTCCTGGTCAAGGACAGATATCTGGGTTGCAGGTTCGATCCCTGGCCCTGGTCAGGGGCAACCAATCGTTGTGTCTGTCTCACTTTGATGTTTCCCTCCCTCCCTCTCCTTCTCTCCCTCCTTTCCACTCCCTGAAAATCAATGAAAAAAATATCTTCGGGTGAGGATTTAAAAGAAAAATTATTAATTTTGACATGTATAATTATGTTATGGAGGTCATGCTAGGGGAAGAAGCCTTACAAGTTAGCGATACCTACTGAAATGTTTTCAATATGATGAATGGAATTTGATTTAAAACCTCCACATACAAAAATCTGGCTGGGGGACAAGGAGAATGATTTTTTAAAATATTGGCAAAATGTTGATCACTGCTCAAGCTACACAGTGATTCATTATACTATTCTATTTACTTTTCTTGTATGTTTGAAAATTCCAATAGTAAAAAATAACAAAACCAAAGTAATAACAACAAAAAATCAGAAAACCCCACAAAATCCAAGAATAAAAATAGATAAATTGTATTAAACAAATGGCAAAAAACAAAAAAGAGTAAAAGATATTTAATTCTATATAAGTGATGTTAATAGTATTCTGAAACAGTGAAAATGTCAAAAGTTATTCTTCAAAGAAAAGGTAAACAATGTACATACCACAGTATAAAAATATTTAATGACAATAGGGTTGAGAATGTAGTGATTAATCTAGAAATTACAGCATGGGTTTGAATTATTGGATGTGTGACTTTAGGTAAAGTGCTTATTTTAATCTTTTTGGGGTCTCAGTTTCTTTATCTGTAAAATGGGGATAACAACAGTACTTACCCCAGGTAGAATTGTTGTGAAGATTAAAACTGATACATTGTAAGCCTTTAATAAATAAGGACTACTGTCTAATATCTCACTAATATCTATAAAAACTAAGAAATTAGGCCCTGGCCAGATAGCTCAGTTAGTTAAAGCATTGTCTCAATATGCCAAGTTTGCAGGTTTGATCCTTGGTCAGGGCACACACAAGAATCAACCAATAAGTGCATACATAAGTGGAATAACAAATTTATGTTTCTCTCTCTCCCTTTCTCTCTCCCTCTCTCAAATCAATTTAAAAAAAAAACAACCCTAAGAAATTGGAAGTGTGGTGAGAGAAGACAGTATCCTAAATTTATGCTTGGGGAGGAGGTGTGGCAGAAACTACTAGTTATTTTCCATTATTTGTTCTCCTTCTCTTCCTCTGTAATAGAAAACTGTTGATTTTAGCTGTGCCTATTGCTACCTGGAATAAAAATATATCCTAGTCTACATTGCAGCTAGGTTTGGCCATGTGACTCAGTTCTGGCCAAGAGAATGTAGGCAGAAATATGTACAAAGTACCAGGATAGGTCCTGAAAGAGAGAGGTGTCTTTAAAAAAAATATATATTTTTTTAAACTGCATTCCTTCTTTAACTGTTTCTACTCCCCACAGGCTTGTATGCAGATTAAATGGCTGACATTCCAACCGCTATCTTAGACTAGGAGGAGTCTTTGGAAATAAAAGCCATGTACAACAGAGCAACGCAACAGAAAGGACCTCAGTTTATGACACCACTGAGTGCCAAATCAGAAAATATCGACTTGTTTCACTTGAGGGAAAGCTATTTCTATCTTATTTAAGTTACTGTTATTTTAGGATTTTCTGTTTCTTGCAGCTGAACATAAACTTAACTAAAATGAAAAAATATTATGTTCTGTTTAATTCTTGTATTGGAAAAGCAAAGACAAATAATTAAAAATATTTCATTTTAAAGATAAGCAAGTAGAATTAAAGAATCATTGATTGGCTGCCTCCTGCACGCTCCCCGCCCTCGCCTCCACCCCCCCCTCCCCCCCCCCCCCGCCCCGGGGATCGAGCCTGTAACCTGGGCATGTGCCTTGACTGGGAATTGGACTGTGACCTCTTGGTTCATAGCTTGATGATCAACCCACTGATCCACACCAGCCAACCTGAATTTTGCACTTTAAATGGTTAAATTTATGTTATACAAAGTTCATCTCAATAAAAATTTTTTTTTTTACATTTGTTTACCTATTTTTAGAGAAAGAGGAAGGGAGAGAGGGGGAGAGAGAGAGAGAGAAACATCGGTTTGTTGTTCCACTTATTCATGCACTCATTGTTTGATTCTTATATGTGCCCTGACCAGGGATCAAACCCACAACATTGGCGTGTGGGTACAATGCTCTAACCCAGTGGTTGGCAAACTCATTAGTCAACAGAGCCAAATATCAACAGTACAACGATTGAAATTTCTTTTGAGAGCCAAATTTTTTAAACTTAAACTTCTTCTAACGCCACTTCTTCAAAATAGACTGGCCCAGGCCGTGGTATTTTGTGGAAGAGCCACACTCCAGAGGCCAAAGAGCCACATGTGGCTCGCGAGACGCATTTTGCCAACCACGGCTCTAACCAAATGAGCTACTCAGCCAGGGCTCAATAAAAAAAATTTAAAAAGTGCCGAAACCGGTTTGGCTCAGTGGATAGAGCATCGGCCTGCGGACTCAAGGGTCCCAGGTTCGATTCCGGTCAAGGGCATGTACCTTGGTTGCGGGCACATCCCCAGTAGGGGGTGTGCAAGAGGCAGCTGATCGATGTTTCTCTCTCATCGATGTTTCTAACTCTCTATCCCTCTCTCTTCCTCTCTGTAAAAAAATCAATAAAATATATTTTAAAAAAAATTTAAAAAGAAATGCAATGTGTACATAGAGTTTAGAAGAGATATACCTAAAACAATGCAATTTCTTTTAAAAGGGGGTGGGGTGGATAGGCCGAAATTTATTAGGCAAAGACAAATACCAAAACAAAATAAAAAAGCAAAGTAGGAGTCAAGGCATGAGTGAACTGAAATGAAAATAGAGAAAAAACAACAACCACAAAACACCCTTTGGAATACAAGAAGAAACTGACAAGAACACAGCTGTAGTGGCAGACTAATAACACTTTCAGTCTTTAACATATCAAGCAGGTAAAAATAATAATACAGACTATTAGAATAGTGTTGTTATTCAATAGCTATATGTTGAATTTTGTATATTATAAAAATACATTCTCAAAATTCATTATACATCTTTTAAAATTAAGTACTAGGTTATAGAATTTTTAAAAGTATCCAAAAGTAGAAATTAATAATAAAAGTTTAAGAAATTCAACTTCAAAAAATAAAACTCTTCCAAATAAGTTTAGAATCAAAGAGAAAAATCAAAACAATAAAGACCATTGAGAAAACCATCACTAGAATAGTATACATGTAAATGGATTAGAATGTAGCCAAAGTATTAATAATGGCATATTTAAAACCATAAAGCTTTTAAGTACACTAGTAAAAAATGAATAAACATAGAAGATCCAACACAAGCAGAACAAAACAAGCTTAAGAAAAATAAAAGAAAATAAAGATAAAAATTAATTTATTAAACAATATAATGACCAGTTTTTTATAACTAAAAAATGTAAGTTGCTAACAAATTTAAGAAAAATATTGGAAAACAAAGAAATAAAGATTTTAGAGAAATGAATCATTTTCTGGATAATATAAGTTAACAAAATTGACACAAGAAAAGATGGGAATGTTCCATATCATGATTGTGGTGGTGTTTATACTACTGTATATTTTTTTCAAAACTTATCCAATTGAACACTTAAAACTGGAAAATTATTTATATATATGTTATGTCTCAATAATTCTGCCACAAAAATTTGACATAAGAGCTAAAATATTTGAAAAGACTAATAATAAGGGAAGAAACAGAAAAAGGAGGTGCCAACATTTTTCTTCCCAAAGATGCCTTTATAGGTCAGTTCCTTCACTTCATTCACGTATTCAGTTAATAAATATTTATTAGTGGTATGGAGGAGGGTTTTATTCTCCAGGAACTGTTATTTACTGTATTAATCCCCAAGCACTGGGGGTTAATACAGTAAATAAAAACAAGGTTTTTACATTTTAGTGGGGGAAAATAAATAAGCATAACAAAACAAAACAAAAACCAATTGTCAGGTGATGGTAAGTACTAAGAAGAAAAATAAAGTACAGTAAGGGGCAGAGAGTGCCTGGGTACAGTGCTCATTTCAATAGCTCTCTGGTAAAGAAATGTCTGATAAGGCTGACTCCTGATCTGAAGGACATTAGAAAGTAAATGATGCAGTGGGGTAATAGTGAATGCGGCAGAACAGAAGTGCAAAGGTCCAGAGGCATAAAGTATTTGGCAGGACTAAAGAATGAGTAGGCTTTGTTTGGCCAGTGAAGAATAGGTGAACAGGAGAGAGTGACAGATGAGGTCAGAAAGGAAGTAAACCTAGGTCAGGTCTTGATATGTTTTTTTTCTGAAAGAGATAGGAATCCTTTAAAGGGACTTAGAGCAGTTGTGTCAAATAACCCAATTTACATCTTAAAAGATCACTCTAGCTGCTGTGTTGAAACTAGATTGAAGTGGGGCAAATAGTCAGAACAAGCCTACATACAGTAAGTAATAGTGTAAGCAAGAGAAAGTAACACTGGACTACGGTGGTGCTCGTGGAAATGGTGAAATGGCTGGATTTTATAGTTCGAAGGAAGAGAGTTATGATTGTTGAGACACTGAAGTCTACGAGCAAAGAGTCAAGAATGATTTTTAAGCCCTGGCTCCGTTGGCTGGAGCTTTGTAAAGGTTTTTGGGCACATACCCAGGTTGCAGGTTCGATCCCCGGTCAGGGTGCATACAGGAGACAACAGATCGATGCTTCTCTCTCACATCAATGTTCCTCTCTTCAACAATGTTTCTCTCTCTCTTTCTCCCCCTCTCTGTCCCTCTCCCTTCCTTTCTCTCTAACATCAACTAAAAATAAAATAAATAATGATTTTTTTAAGTGATAAACACTTTCCAGATCACAAAAAGAAAAGCCGCTTCCCGTTAAAAAAATAAAATAAAGTCAGCACATACTCAAATACCCAAAGGGGGAAAAAAACAGCAAAGGCAGAAAACAGAGGACACGCCCAATATGGAAATAGATGTAAACATCCTAAGTAAAATAATAGCAAATCAAATTTAGCACACCATTAAAGTACAACTATACTGAGTCCAAATATATTAATCTATCATATCACATAAATTAAAGAATAAATTATTTTAACAGTTACTGAAAGGCATTTGTCAAAACTTCAGCATACTTTTTATTCTAAGCAGAGACTCAGTAAATTAAAATAGAAATACCCTTACTATCTATGCCATTTAAAACAACAGAAACAATATAGAAATGTTTAAAATACTAAATATTCCTATTAAAATAAACTAGAAAAGAATTCCTACTTTCAACATTATTATTTAATGCTTCTAAAAGTTTCAAAGCAATGAAGCAGAAATCAGAGAGATTAGCTTTATTTGAAGTTAATATACTCAGATAATTCAAAGTGATAAGTTAAAAAAATTAGAATTAATAAGAGAGTTTGATATGATGGCTGGATATAAATATGTATGAAGTTAGCTTTTCCAAGTACTATTCTGAAGGTGTAATGAAAAAAAGTCCCATTAATTATAGCAAGAAAATTAATGAAAAAATATGAGACACATAAAAGAACTGATATGCAGTGAACACTTTGTTTTAATAAGAAAATTTTTAGCAATGTCAAATTTTTTTAAAAAATTGTGAATGCAATTCCAATCAAAATATCATGAGTGGTAACTTCTGCAGCACATATACATACTAAAATTGGAATAATACTGAGATCAGCATGGTAATGCACAAAATTGACACATAAATTTGTGAAGTGTCCCACACATTTTACTGAATATTTGAGAATTGCTAAGAGAGTAGATCTTAAAAGTTCCCATCACAACAACAACAAAAAATTATAATTGTGTGGTGATAGCTGTTTACTAGACTTATTGTGGTGAACATTTTGCAATATATACATACATCAAATCATTATGTTGTACATCTGAAGTTTAAATATAAAGTTGTAGGTCAATTATATCTCAAAAAAGACAATTAGAATTTTTTTATTGGAGCGGGGGAGTTAAAGGGACTTAAAATTACTCTGAAGTTTGAATAAAGCACAAATAGGTGAGAAAAGTATCAAAACATATTACAAAGCTATAGTAACTCAAACAGTGAAGTTATGCTTCAAGAATACACAAATATTTAAAAAATTAAGTTTAGATCTCTACCTCATTATTCAGCAAAATAAATTCCAGAGGCAAGTTTTAATATAAATTTTCAAAAAGTAAAATATCGAGAAACTAGGATTATTCATCTGATTTTATGTTAGGAAGACTTTTCTAAGTATAAAAACAAATTGCATAAAGGGAAAATGGAAAGATTGACTATACAAAATTTAAAATAATTTGCATTTGAGAAAATTCCATAGACAATGGAAGGTAAGTGACAAACTGTACAAAATATTTTCAATATAAATGACTGGAAAAGGGTTACAAAAAATAAGTAAATTATATTTCAAGAGAAAGTGGGCAGAGAACATGAGAAGGTAATTCAAATGTCTATGCTTAAAAGTCCCTGAAAATTTTTCTTTAAACATTTTCAAAATCAGTTTATTAGTTACGGTAGTAATTTTCATTATTCAAAGACCCATTTTATTTTTTACCTTAAAAAGGAATAACTCACCTGGCTGGTGTGGCTCAGCGGTTGAGTGTTAACCCAGGAACCAAGAAGTCACTGGTTCAATTCCAGGTCAAGGTACATGCCTGGGTTGCAGGCTCGATCCCCAGTAGGGGGCGTGCAAGAGGCAGTGATAGATGATGTTTCTCTCTCATCGATGTTTCTCTCTCTCTCTCTATCCCTCTCCTTCCTCTCTAAAATTCAATAAAAACATTAAAAAAAGGAATAACTGAACTTGCTCACTGTATTTAATTTCTTTTTATTTTATTATTTTTTAAAAAATATATTTTTATTGATTTTAGAGAGGAAGGGAGAGAGAGATAGAAACATCAATGACGAGAGAGAATCATTGATCGGCTGCCTCCTGCACGCCCCCTACTGGGGATCAAGCCCGCAACCCGGGCATGTGCTCTTGACTGGAATTGAACCCGGGACCCTTCAGTTCACAGGTTGACAGCTCTATCCACTGAGCCAAACTGGCTAGGGTGCTCACTATATTTATTGTTCACTGGAAAATATATTTACTATTCTTGACTCCAAATGTTGTTCTGTCTATATAAAAAAAAATCAAAGCTAGATTTAAAGTCTAAAGATTTGACATCCTTAAAGATATCTAAAGAATGTGTTATGGGTATAGAAAACAGAGGTCCCTAAACTCTAAGTGATAGAAATAGCACTAATATACATGCGTACAAATTCCTAAGGTAGCTAGTGCAGGAGTTCTGCTTTCAATATGACCAAGTAAGCTCCTAGGCAACATATTAGTAAAGACATGGAGGATCTGAACAATACCATTAACCAGTTTGATATTTATAAAATGCAACACCAACAACCACAGAATTACATTCTTTTCAAGAACATACAGTTACGTTCTTCAAGAGAGACATGTGCTAAGCCATAAAACAAGTCTCAATGCATTTAAAAGGACTGAAAAACTGTAGATTATGTTCTTAGATCACAATGGAATTAAATTAAGAATCAATAATAATATGATATCTAGGAAAACCCCAGATATTTAGAAATTAAACACACTTCTAAATAATACATGTCACTACAAATCCTACAGATATCAAAATGATAGTAAGAAATTATGAACCACTTTATGCCAACAAGTTTGACAGCTTACATGAAACAAATTCCTTGAAAACTACAACTTACCCAAATTGATGCGATAAAAGATGAGTAACTACATAGTATATTAAATAAAATTTCAAAAAAACCCCTCTAGGCTAAGATTGTCTTACCAGTAAATTCTATTAAACATTTAAGTAAAAATTAACACCAATATTCCACAAATTCTTTCAGAAAATAGAAACAAGGCAAGTCATTTAATGAGATCAGCATAACTCTAATGCCAAAACCTGACAAGTTATAACAACAACAAAATTATATCCCTTGTGAACACAGATACAAAGGTCCTTACCAAAATATTAACAAATTCTATACAGCAAATAGGGCTTATTCAAGTAATGCAATGCTATTTTAATACTTAAAAATCAATCAATGACTCAAAACTTAACAAGAAAACAAATAACCCAATTAAAAAATGGGGAAAAGCCCTAACTGGTTTGGCTCAGTGGATAGAGCATCGGCCTGCCTACTGAGGGGTCCCGAGTTCGATTCCGGTCAAGGGCATGTACCTTGGTTGCGGGCACATCCCCAGTGGGGGGTGTACAGGAGGCAGCTGATCGATGTTTCTCTCCCATCAATGTTCCTGACTCTCTATCCCTCTCCCTTCCTCTCTGTAAAAAATCAATAAAATATATATTTTTAAAAATGGGCAAAAGACCTAAATAGACATCTTACTGAACTAGACATACAGAGGGCAAATAAGCATATGCAAAAATGCTCAACATCAGAGTCACGAGAGGCTTCCAGTCAAGATAGCAGCCTAAGTAAACATGGTACTCAGAATCTCCCAAAACCACATCAAAATTACAACTACAGAACAACCATCATTCAGAACTGCCTGAAATCTAGCTGAACAGAAGTCTCATAACTAAGGATATAAACAAGAAACCATGTCAAGACTGGTAGGAGAGGTGGAGACATGGAATGAGCTGGTGCCACACCCACACGTGGCAGTTAAAAACTGGGAGGGATATCTTGGATGTAGAGGTATCTGAGGAGCAAGGGGTCCTGGCCCCATACCAGGCCTCCAAGCCCAGGGTTCCAGTGCCAGGAAGAGAGGCCCCCATAACTTCTGGCTGTAAGAACTAGCAGAGATTGTGGCTGAGTGAGATGAAGGGCTTCTAGAATCTCGGTGCTCAGTGGGTACCTGAGTCCCACTGAAATGAGTTCTGCTCCATGGGATCGGCCCCTGCACAGTAGATCATCCATGGCCAGTACTCGCAGTCGATCAGCCTGGGGGTAAATCCCTATCATTGATGTGCCAACAGCAATCAAGGCACAACTACAACAGGAGAGTGAACACAACCCACACAGAATGAGGGGACACACCTGGAGTACCCAGCTCTGATGACTCAGGAGGCTATGCCACTGGGTCCTACAGGACACCTATTACATAAGGCCACTCTAGCAAACCAGGAGATGTAGCAGCTCTAATCCACAGAAACAAACACAGAGAGACAGACAAAATAGAGGAGACAAACATGTCACAAATGAAAATACAGAACAAAACTCCAGAAAAAGAACTAAACAAAATGGAGATAAGCAATCTACCTGATGCAAAGTTAAAAACACTAGAAAGGCCTTTACAAAAAATAAGTAAATTATATTTCAATAGAAAGTGGGCAGAGAATATGAGAAGGTAATTCAAATGTCTATGCTTAAAAGTGCCTGAAAATTCCTCTTTAAACTTTTTCAAAATCAGTTTATTAGTTATGGTAGTAATTTTCATTATTTCAAAGACCCATTTTATTTACTTATATATTTTTTTAAATTAATCTTTATTATTGAGACTAGGGGCCCAGTGCACGAAATTCATGCACTGGGGGTGGGGGAGTCCCTCAGCCCAACCTGCTGGGAGCCCTCATGGGATGTCCTACTGATGTCCCATGGGGAGCGGGCCTAAGCCCCAGTCTGGCCTCCCTTTGTGGGAGGCGACCGGGCTGATCAGGGGAAGGCACCAGCCCCATCACCCCGCTGCTGCAGCCACTGCCAGTCACCACAGCCACCAAGGTGTTTTCATCAACACGGACTCCAGTCCCTTCACCATGAAAAAATGACAACTTTCTTTAGGCATTTTCAAGATGTGTCTTTCATAGGATATGACATTTCTTTCTTTCTTTTTTTTTTTTTTATCCTCACCTGAGGATGTTTCCATTGACTTTTACAGAATGTGGAAGAAAAAGGGAAAGACAGAGAGAAACATCAAAGTGAGAGGAACACTTTGATTGGTTGCCTCCTGCATGAGCCCTGACCTGGGCCCCGGTCAAGGAGGAGCCTGCAACCTAGGTACACGCCCTTGATCAGAATTGAACCCAGACCCTGCGGTCAGCAGGCCGAGGCATTATCCACTGAGCCAAACTGGCTAGGGCAGGATATGACATTTCTTAGCCCTCCAGCAGCGGACCTTCGTTTTTTTCTCCAGAAGTGTGGTGGAAAAACCCTAGATCACCTTTATGGATTCTTATTACCCAAGTTACTAAGAATATTAACAGTGGCATACAGGAAGCTTAGCCAATGAGCAGTCAGAAAAGGTGTTTCCTCTGTAGTTCACACCAATCGCCGGCTGGGCCCTGCCCAGGCCTAAAGTCTCTGGCCGAAGCTTTCGGCCTGGGCAGGGGACCCCCAGCTCCCTCTGATCGTCAGCTCCACCCCTGCCCAGGCCTAAAGCCTAGGGGCCTGGGCAGGGGCCCCCAAGCTCCCTCCGATCGCCGGCTCCGACCCTGCCCAGGCCTAAAGCCTTTGACTGAAGCTTTCGGCCTGAGCAGGGGCCCCCCAGCTCCCTCCGATCGCTGGCTCTGCCCCTGCCCCCTCAGCTCTGATCGCAGGCTTGGCCCTGCCCAGGAGCCCCCTGGCTCAGGCCCTTCCCTTCCCAGGCTGCTCAGGGCCCACGCGGGGCTTACTTCAGAGCAGGCATCCTCAAACTACGTCCCGCGGGCCACATGTGGTGTTTTTGCCGTTTTGTTTTTTTACTTCAAAATAAGATATGTGCAGTGTGCATAGGAATTTGTTCATAGTTTTTTTTTAAACTATAGTCTGGCCCTCCAACTGTCTGAGGGACAGTGAACTGGTCCCCTGTTTAAAAAGTTTGAGGACCCCTGCCTCAGAGTGACCTGGGTGCCAGGATGTTCCCGGGACCCAGGCACTGGACGCCTATGTATGCAAATTAACCGCCATCTTTGTTGGGTTAATTTGCATACTCACTCTGATTGGCTATGGGCATGGCAGAGGTACGGTCAATTTACATGTTTGTCTATTATTAGGTAAGATTATTACAGAGGTCCCTCTTTTTCCTCCCATAGCTGCCCTCTACCTGGTCCCCCCCCGCCCCCCCCACTCCAATGAGGATAGTGGTAAGGAGCATCTGGGATAACTTCAAGTGTACCAACATTCACGTCATGGGGGTGCCAGAAGGAGGGGAGAGGGAGGGAGGGAGGGAGGGAAAGAAATTGAAAACTTATTTGAAAAAATAATGAAGGAAGACTTCCTTAACCTGGTAAATGAAATAGACATAAAGTCCAGGAAGCGTAGAGAATCCCAAATAAGATTAATCCAAAGCAGCCCATGCCAAGACACATTATAATCAAGATGCAAAAGGTTAAAGTCAAAGAAAGAATCTTAAAATCAGTAAGAGAAAAGCAGTTTGTTACCTACAAGGGAGATCCCATAACTGTCAACTGATTTCTCAACAGAAACTTTGCAGGTCAGAAGGGATTGGCACAAAATATTTAAAGTGATGAAATGCAAGGACCTACAACCAAGATTACCCAGAAAGGCTATAATTTAGAATTCAGAGACAGATAAAGAGTTTCCCAGACAAGAAAAAGCTAAAGGAGTTCACCACCATCAATCCAATATTATAAGAAATGTTAAAGGGGAGGAAGAAGAGGAGAAGAAAATGAATAATACGGTACCATCTCACACCTGTCAGAATGGCAATCATCAACAAATCAACAAACGACAAGTGCTAGCGAGGATGCGGAGAAAAAGGAACCCTCATGCACTGCTGGTGGGAATGCAGACTGGTGCAGCCACTGTGGAGAACGGTATGGAGTTTCCTCAAAAAACTAAAAATGGAACTGCCATTTGAGCCAGTAATCCCACTGCTAGGAATATATCCCAAGAAACTAGAAACACCAATCAGAAAGGATATATGCACCCCTATGTTCATAGTAGCACAATTCACCATAGCTAAGATTTGGAAACAGCCTAAATGCCCATCAGCAGATGAGTGGATTAGAAAACTATGGTACATCTACACAATGGAATACTATGCTGCTATAAAAAAGAAGGAACTTTTACCATTTGCAGCAGCATGGATGGACCTGGAGAGCATTATGTTAAGTGAAATAAGCCAGGCAATAAAAGAAAAATACCACATGATCTCACTCATTTATGGAAAATAAAGAACATTATAACCTGATGAACAAAAAGATGGATACAGAGGCAGTAAAGCACCAAACAGACTGTCAAGTTACAGAGGGAAGGCTGGGGAGTGTTGGGGAGAGGCGGGGAAGAGATCAACCAAAGGACTTGTATGCATGCATATAAGCACACCAATGGACACAAGACACTGGGGGGTGGGGTGGGGTGGGATGAGGGCATGCGACAGGGGGTAGAGGAGGCTGGGGGGAAGGTCAATGGGGGAAAAAAGGAGATATATGTACTACTATATGTAATACTTTAAACAATAAAAAAAATAAAGAAAGAAAGAAAATGAATAATAAAATGGCAATGAACACATATCTAAATGTAAATGGATTAAGTGCTCCAATCAAAAAACATATAGTGGCTGAATGGATAACAAAACAAGACCCTTACATATGCTGTCTACAAGAGACTCCATTCAGATAGAAAGACACAAACTGAAAGAGACAGCACAAGATATTTCATAAAACTGGAAACAAAACAAAAAAAAGCTGGGGTAGCAATACTTATACCAGACAAAATAGACTTTAAAACAAAAGCTATAGCAAGAGACAAAGAAGGACTCAGCAATTGCACTTCTGGGTATTTCTCTGAAGATACCCAAAACATTAAATTGAAAAGACACATACATCCATATGTTTATTGAAGCACTAGAGGCCCGTTGCACGAAATTCGTGAACTCAGGGGGAGGAGGGGTCCCTTAGCCCGGCCCATGGCCTCTCGCAGTCCGGGAGCCCTTGGGAGATGTCCAACTGACAGCCCAGGCCCGCTCCCTCCAGGAGTCAGACATCCTTAGTGCTGCTGTGGAGGCGGGAGAAGCTCCGGCCACTGCCACTGTGCTTGCCAGCTGTGAGCCCAGCTTCTGGCTGAGCAGCACTCCCCCTGTGGGAGTGCACTGACCACCAGGGGGCAGCTCCTGCGTTGAGTGTCTGCCCCCTGGTGGTCAGTGAGCATCATAGCAACCGGTCGTTCCGCTGTTGGGCTGAAACCGACTCTCCGACATCCCCCAAGGGGTTTCGGATTGTGAGAGGGCACAGGCCAGGCTGAGGCACCCCACTGGTGCACTATCAGGGCCAGGAAGGGACACAGGAGGTTGGCCAGTCGGGGAGGGACCGCAGGAGGGCTCCAGAGTGTGTCCAGCCTGTCTTGCTCAGCCTTGATCGGCTGGACCCCAGCAGCAAGCTAACCTACCGGTTGGAGCGTCTGCCCCTGGTGGTCAGTGCACGTCATAGTGACTGGTCGGCCGGTCGACTATCTGCCCCCTGGTGGTCAGTGCACATCACAGTGAGCGGTTTAGTGGCCTTAGCATATCATTAGCATACTATGCTTTAATTGGTTGAACGGATGACTGGACAACCGGACACTTAGCATATTAGGCTTTTATTATAAAGGACTAGTGGCCCGGTGCACAAAATTCGTGCACATTAAAAGGGGATTAATTAGAGGAAATAATTTAATATTGTTATTTGCCCTTTCTCTATAATAAAAGTATCAGAGATAAAAGAAAATTAGTAAAATGTATATGAAAACCTTTCTCCTGTCAGAGTCTGGGGCACACCATGGGACCCAGAGTCAAGTCCCGCCCATCTACATGCGCCTCAAAATCGTCTGAGACCCAGACCCAGCCGCCCCCCCGGCACTGGGCTAGATCCAGACCCGGCCAGTCCCACCCTTGTCAAGCCCCGCCAGGCAGGGGGCATAGCCTGAGGTCCTCTGGCCCGATGCCAGGATGGGGGGCGTGGCCTGAGGTCCCCTAGCCCATACCAGGGTGGGGGGCATGCCTTGAGGTCCCCCATCAAGCACCGCTGGGTGGGGGCACAGCCTGAGGTCCCCTGTCAAGCCCAGCCAGGCAGGGGGGCGCAGCCTCAGGTCCCCTGGCCTGGTGCTGGGGTGGGGGGGCATGGCCTGAGGTCCCCTGGCCTGGTGCTGGGGTGGGGGTGCGGCCTGAAGTCCTCTGTCAAGCCCCACCTGGTGGGGGGGCACGGCCTGAGGTCCCCTGACCTGGTGCTGGGGCGGGGGGAGCAGCCTGAGGTCCCCTAGCCCAGCACCAGGACGGGAAGCGCACCTTGAGGTTCCCCGCCAAGCCCTGCCGGGCGGGGGGTATGGTCTCAGGTCCCCTGGCCTGGCGCCGGGGTGGAGGGCGCGGCCTGAGGTCCCCTGTCAAGCCCCATGGGGGTGGGGAAGGGTGTAGCCTCAGGTCCCTGCTGATTGCTCGTTAAGGCTCCTTATGGGAACTTGGCCTCAGCTGTGGGTGCAGCCATCTTTGTGATGGAGTGATGGTCAATTAGCATATTCCCTCTTTATTAGATAGGATTATTTACAATAGCCAAGATATGGAAGCAACTGAAGTGTCTATCAATAGATGAATGGCCCTCGCCGGTTTGGCTCAGTGGATAGAGTGTTGGCCTGCAGACCAAAGGGTCCCAGGTTCCATTCCTGTCAAGAGCATGAACCTTGGTTGCAGGCTCCTCCCAGGCCCGGGCCTTGGTCGGGGCTCGTGCAGGAGGCAACCAATTGATGTGTTTTTCTCACACTGATATTTCTCTCTGTCTTTCCCTCTCTTCCACTCTAAAAATCGATGGAAAAATATCCTCAGGTGAGAATTAAAAATAAAATAGATGAATGAATAAAGAAGTGGTACATATATACAATGAAATATGATTGAGCCATAAATTAAAATGAAATCTTGCATCTGCAACAACATGGATGGACCTAGAGGATGTTGTGCTGAGTGAAATAAGTTAGACAGAGAAAGACAAATAAATGCTAGATGAGTTCACTTAGATGTAGAATCTAAAAAACAAAATAAATGAACGAGCTGAACAAAACAGACTCTTAGACTCAGAGAACATTTTGATGGTTGCCAGATGGAAGGGGAATGGGAGAATGGGTTAAAAAGGTGAAGGGTACACGACACACCAGTTAAAAATTGCTCATCTACCCTATGACTCAGCAATTCCAATCCTAGGCATTTACTCAAGAGAAAACACACGTCCACAAAAAGATCTGTGTACAACTATTTGTAGCAACTTCATTCATAATAGCTACAAACTGGAAATAATTTAGATGTCCATCAATCCATTAATTAGAGAATGAATAAACTGTGACATATTCATAAAATGGAGTATTACTCAGCAATAAAAAAGAGTAAGCTACTGATAAATGTTAACAACATGGAGGAATCTCAAATGTACAATCAATATTTGTCAATTTCACTGTATATAAATTTAATCTCAAAAATAAAGGTCATAAGCAAATATTGAACTTTAGTTAATGATACATATATCATTAGAGAAATAGTATTGATGACAATGATCAAAAAGAAATTGATGATGGATGAAGAGAGCTGGATAGATACATGATAAAGCAAGTATATATAATAAAATGAGAATGAGAGAATAAGATGCTGAGGATAAGTGAGCTCACTGTAAAACCCTTTCAACTTGGCAGTATAATAAAATGTTGGAAATCAATTATATCGCTAAAAATAACACAAGATACATTTGGACGCAGTGGACATGGTTGTTTGAATTTTTAAAAAAGGAAATCTATCTTTTTCTCTGTTGTTTTCACTAAATGGCTGTTTTACTATTAAGAAAAACATAGTAAGTGTCAGAATGCTGGTTTGCCACCTAAAAGAAGCTGCCAACTGCTTGTGTTGTAACATTGGCTCTTATATAAATCCCCAAATTCTAAAGCTAGAAATGTTGCAAATGTAGAGGCAGGAGTGGGAAGTGAGAGAGAAAAATTTGGCTCTGGCACTGGGTGGGAAGGGGCAATGGCTAAACTAAGTTAGAAGTGGCCGGTCACTCAGAGCTCTCAAGCTCCAGAAGTTCTGTGTCTGGATGTCAGCCCTACACACTGGCTTAAAACCTCAAGAAACTAGAAGATCTCACCAGTGGGATCAGCCAGAGCAGCTGAAACACGTCCCTGTAAACAATAAATGTTTATCTGGGCAGATAACCTGGCAGATAGCCGCGTCCTCATCTTAGGCAACTTGAAACCCCACAACAGGAGGCTGAGCACAGAGGAGCCATTTTCCTTTGCCACATGGGTAGGAAGGCAGAAATGGAAGGTGGTCCTGGCTCCTATTATGAGAGAGGCAACAGGAAGCCACTCTGCAAATGCCAGCTTATTCTCTACTGGGCGATGGCCAGATTCCCTTAAACACAGAGGGTGGGGACAGAGAAGTCAAGTCAACCAATTCTAAACAATGCCACCGCATGAAGCTGGCTGTTACACCACAGCCCTGAAGGTATGAGGAGTTCTGGCATGTTGGGCTGCTGCCACAGGAACCACACTGGCTGAGGGCTTCCCCAGGCCTGGGTGGGAGGCTTGTCACTGACTCCGGCCACACACACAGGCTCAGTCGCCACCTCGGTCAGTGGCAAACAGCTGCTGAGAGGGGAGGGGCAGACCCAGGGGTGCTGTGATCTGCACAGCAAAATCTGCCACTTTAGGAGACTCCAGACAAGCTTCATAAAAGCCATATGGCTTAAACCCCATGGAGATACCAGGCGAAAGAGCTGTACAAGGGAAAGAGGCAGCTGGAAGAGAGGAATGGAGGTGTGTTGATGGCAGACTCCTTTCAATGACAACTGTCTCTGCAAACAATTTTACTACTAGTTCTGAAAAGCCCATTTCTTAATTGAAGGATTAAATCTTGGCACTGGTTATACCTCCCATTTATATGCCTCTGCCCACATTCCTTTTGGGAAGGGAGAGGGCAGGGAAGTAGAACCCCCAGTTTGCCTAAAGGGAAAGTTCAGCCCTCGCTCATCAGACTATGACTCTCTCTCTTCCAGGGAAGAGAATGGAGATAGTTTAACAAGGGTTCTTTGCTCTGAAATAGTACCAAAGTTAAGCCAAGGAGAACAATAGGGTGTGGATCTGGGATAGAACCTAAAGGAGTGCAGGAATCAGAGAGTGAGAATTTTCATCTGTTTTTTTGAAGGGCTTGGGGAGGGGGGAGAGTTGGGGGAAATGCCAACCTATTCTTTTGACTTCATTCGCACTTATAGCTGCTTTATAATCATTTCCTGAAAACACAGTAGGAAGAGAGTGGTATTTGCTCACCCCACCCTCCATCTAACACTGCCCTGGCGATCCAACTATGTGCTTTAAACTGAGAAGAGGCCAGCTTTTTGCCTTTGGCAGCACTGAAGGCCAGACATTACCAGCACTCCTGTGAACAGCTCAAGGCTCCACCCAAGTAAGACTGCACACACTGAAATCCAAGAGGAATATCATTCCAGCACAACAACCCAGAAGAGAAAGAGGAGAACGGAGGAGGCTGGGTGGGACAGTTGGGACACTTCTAAGTTCTGACACCAGAACACCCAAGTGGTTAGCATAGACATTTTGGTAGAGCTGTGATAGATGAACTGTAGTGTGGGAAAACCCAAATGCTATAATTAAGAAGTTATCTCTATACAAAGAGAGGGGTGAGAATGAGGGTGGGGTATAGGCTCTCGGGTAGTAAGTTGGAGAAATCATTTTTAGAGAACTGGGTAGCTGCTGAGCTAGTCCAATTCTTAATATACAAGGAATGTTCCAAGTCTCTTTTTAGGAGAGGCTGATGTAGAGAGGTTATGGCAGGCTGGGACATACAAGTTCCGTTTCTGGTCTAGAAGTTGGCTGGAATACTCCTCTGCAGAGGAGTCATATAGACTGTTTATACAAAATGCCACAAACCCACTGCTCCTGGCTGTCCAAGGCTGAAGGCATAGTCTTCCTGGAGGGCTGTGTCTTGATAGCCTCTAGGCTCTAAGACTCCCAATTTTATTTAAGTTTTCCTGTTTACACTGAGAAGATCTGCAGATCTTCCTATGGCGTCTTCAGGGAGATGCTAGGGAAGGGGGCAGCAGGGAGACTGCTGTTAACAGTACTAAGGGCACAGCTCTTTTACATCCTATATTATTTTTTTATTTCGCAAGAAAGTGAGAATGGATATAGAAAGGGAGTTTCCTACTTAATTAATTTTAATGTTTATCATTTATTTATTTATTTTTGTTTCTGATGTGTAGGGATCTCTTAGACTCTTGACCCTCATGGTAAATGGAATTAAAAGCACAACAATTCTTTGCATGTAAGGGCACTTTCTGTTGCTATTCCCATGAGAACAGTATCAGAGTGAACAAAGTATAAGTGCTTTAAAATAATCACCATCTTCATTTAGAGAGGGAATTTCTTTTAAAACATTTGCCTCATTTTGGGCACCATGATCTTGGCTTATATGGAAACTGGAAAAGATAAAAGGAGGCCCATTTCAGCCAGAGGCAGTCTGTCTTTTGCTAATTTTTTGAAAGCAATAGGCTCTCTTTGGTTCTGGAGGAAGTCAAACATTTCTAAAAGGAAAACAGAAGGAGACAGAGTCTGGTGCTGCATGACTTGCATCTCATTTCTCAGGGAGAAGGAGAGAGAGAAAGAAAGGTAGAGGGAGAGGGAAATAGAGATATATTGCCTAGAGGGACTTAAACCCTCCTGTACGAAGGTGCCTCTAATCATACCTTCCATATGATGCAGTCATCCTGAGGCCAATGATGATTCAGGTACTACAAGGTCTCTGCAGATGTCACCATAGTCCAATGTTTTAGAAAGAAATGCAAATCTCAGGATGAATCTCTAGGGCATTGTGGTTCAACATGGCAGTTATTAGCCACATGTGAATATTTAAACTTAAGTTTAAAATACCTAAAATTAAATATAATTAAAAACTCAGTTCCAATAAAGAGAAAGACATCCCATGTTCATGGTTTGGAACACAATACTTAAAGGTAACAATACTACCTATTCAATGTATTCCCCATCAAAATCCCAATGACATATTTTTTCCCCCCCAGAAACAGAAAAACAGACCCTAAAATTCATATGAAATCTCAAGGGACCCCCAAAGAGCCAAAACAATCTTGAACATGAAAAACAAAAGTTGGAGGACTCACATTTCCCAATTCCAAAACTTATTACACAAAGCTACAATAATCAAAACAGTGTGGTACTGGCATAAGGACGTACAGACCAGTAGAATAAAATAGAAAGCCCAGAAAGAAACCTTCACATATGTGGTCAATTGATTTTAAACAAGGGTGCCAAGACCATTCAATGGGTGAAAGGGCAGTTTTCAATAAATGGTGTTGGTAAAGCTGAATATCCCCATGCAAAAGAATAAAGTTAGACCTTGCAACATATAAAAAGATAAACTCAAAATAGATCAAAGACCTAAATGTAAGACCTAAAACTAGAAAATGCTTGGAAGAAAGCACAGGGTAAAATCATGTTTCCAACCTCAAACATGTTGTATCCCCAAAGGCTTCCTTTTCCAACTTTCCCATTCTATTGATTGATTGATTATTGATTGGTTTTTAGAGAGAGAGGGGAAGTAGGGGGCAGAGAAACATTTATTTTTCCACTGATTTATACATTCATTGGTTGCTTCTGTATGTACCATGACTGGGGATTGAACCCACAACCTTGGTGTATCCGGACAATGCTCTAACTAAATGACTTACCCAGTCAGGGCCCAACTTTCCCATTTTAATCAACAGTAGTTCAAATCTAGTTATTTAGATCCAAAACTCTATAAAAATATTAAATTCTTCCCTCCTTTAATCTATTTATATTTAAAGAAATACCAAGTCATACTATAATGCTGCTCTCATATCCATCCTTTCCTTTTTGTTACTGCTGCTGCTGGTCTGAGCTAGATTCTCATCACCACAATCTTAGCTATGGACACTGCTCTCTAACACACCGGCTCTTTCTTTTACTGTTTCTCCCCTCCTTAATACTGCCACCAGAGTAGTCCTCTATATCTCCAATTCTGTCATGTCATTCCCTAACACTTTATAATATAAAAATATAATGTATTTCTTACATTTAAAAATTTTACTTCCCACAACTCTCCACTAAAGTAAGGTTGTCTTTTTATCATATCACATTCAGATTTGATCCCAGGTTTCCTCTTCTGTACTCCCCTACCAAATTAATGACATAAAACAAACATTACATACAGAAAGAATAAGTGGCTTGCAGGTAGCAGAATAAAAGCATTTAAGAAAATAAATGAAAAAAATAAGATGCATCTCCCATAAAATAAGAATTGTCAAGAATATGTTCATTTTGGGTATATGCCCGGGTTGCGACTCGATCCCCAGTGTGGGTAGTGTAGGAGGCAGCTAACTAATCAATGATTCTCTCTCATTACTGATGTTTCTATCTCTCCCTCTCCCTTCCTCTCTGAAGTCAATTAAAAAGTATTTTTTAAAAAAGAATACACTGAGCTATTTTAGGAAGAAAATGATAGTTCTAAACTACAAATTTATTAATGTGTATCCTATTAACAGGTCAAAAAAGAAAGACCACATGATCATCAACATACAAAGAAAAATATTTAATAAAATGTAATCCTCATTTATTTATGATTAAAAATAACTCAGCAAACCAGAAATAGAAGGGACCATCCTTAACCTGATAAAAGATATTTATTAGAAATCTATGGCAGCTTTGACTGAGTAGCTCAGTTGATTAGAGCATCGTCCAGATGTGCCAAGGTTGTGGGTTTTATGCCCAGTCAGGGTACAAACAAGAATTAACCAATGAATGCACAAATAAGTAGAGCAACAAATCAATGTTTCTCTCTCTCTCTGAAATCAATAAATAAATTAAATTTTAAATATCTATGGCAAACAGATCTAATGATATTACTTTAGAGGACTGCTATTAAAGTCAGAAACAAAGTAAGGATTACTATTATTATCATAGTAATATGCTATTATTATTGCCACTATTAGTACTAATAATTGTAAGGTTGGTAGATAGAATATTAACAGAAAAAATAGTACTCATATTTATACCACTAATAGTCAACTAGAAAATACAGTATTAAAATTAGCAACAAAAGCTATACAAGGATTTTATGGGGCAGATTATAAAACATCTTCAAAAGGTATAAAAGAAGACCAACAGTCCGTCTGCTGTCACTCAGTGATTGAGCATTGACCCAGGAACCAAGAGGTCACCAGTTCGATTCCAGGTCAGGGCACATGCCCGGGTTACAGGCTCAATCTCCAGTGGGGCTGTGCAGGAGGCAGCCAATCAATGATTCTCTCTCATCATTGATGTTTCTATCTCTCTCTCCCTCTCCCTTCTGCTCTGAAATCAATAAAGATATATTTTTAAAATATATATATTAAAAAAAATAAGATCAGTATATCATGTTGATGGATGGGAACTCAATATTGTAAATACTAGCGTTCCCGTTGCAGGAAAAATCCTGCAATAGGGTTTCCTGCTGCACTCTACCCCGCCCTGCCTGCTCTCCTCCCTTGTCCCCCGCCAGCCCCCCTGCTTTTCTCCCCCCCCCGGCCCACCAGCCCGCTCTCCTTCCTTCTCCCCCGGCCCCGCCTCCGCTCCTCCCTTCTCCTCCCCCTGGCTTGCTTGCTTCTCCGCAGCTTTGCTCCCTTCTGCAGCTCTTGGCTTCTTTCTACGCTGTCTTGATATGCAAATTAACCACCATCTTTGTTGGGGGTAATTTGCATATTCATCCTGATTGGTTGGTGGGCATGGCTTGGGCGTAGCGAAGGTGCGGTCAATTTGCATATTTGTCTATTATTAGATAGGATGGCAATTCTCCCTGCATTAATCTTTGAATCCAGTACAAATTACAAACAAAATCCCTTAAGAGTTTTTGCTGAAATTTGAAGTCATTGGGAAGAAGGACTAGGAGGAGTCAAGACATTTCTGTAAAACAGTAAGGTTTAAAGATTTATAAAACCAGAATGATGGTACTGACTGGCCCATTGGATCAGTGGAACAGAATAGAGAACCAAGAAACTGACCCACATATAAAGATTTTAATTTATAAAAATAAATTCCAGACATCAAAGACATAAATGTATAAAGTAAAATAAATGTTTTAGAAGAAAAAAAGTGTAGGCATGTATATGTTCTTTGAGACCTCAGGGTAGATAAAGCTTTCTTTTTTCTTTTTTTCAGGTAGAACTGCAATTCTTGTTAACATTTTAACCTAACAATAAAATGGTTTAAAAAAGATCAAATGACAAAATCTTTTATGGAGATAAAAGTAAACCTTTTTACCCAACAAAATATTTAGCTTTGGATTCATTATTAGGGCAACTGACTTTTTCATACAATAAACAAGCACATTTCTACTAAATGCCTTACAGTGGACTTGTTTTAATTAAACGCTTTTTATTATGAAAAAATTGAAACATACACAAAAGTAGAGACCAGAATAATAAATAAACCTGATGACTATGATCCACAGCTTCAACAATTAGCAATACCTGGCCAATACTGTATACACATCCAGGTAGAATTTCTTAAATAAGATATAAGATAAAATCTAAAGCAAAAAGGAAACAGATGATAAATTTATCAGAAAAAATTTCTACACAAATGAAAACAGTATAAATTTAAAAGATAAACTATAGATTGAGAGATTACCACTGTACATAGCTGACGAAGGATTCATATCTAGACCTACAAATCAATAAGAACCTATCAGAAGAAATAAGGAGAGAAAACGATCAGAGAATATGAACATGGAATTCAAACAGGCAACTCAAATGACTAATAAACATAGGAAGAAATGCTTAACCCCTCTAGTAATAAGGAAAATAAAGCCTGGCTAGTAGTGTGGTTCAGTTGGTTAGAGTGTCATTCATACACCAAAAGGTGGCAGGTTCAATCCCTGACCAATCGATGTTTCTCTCTCACATCAATGTTTCTCTCTCTCTCTCTCTCTCTCTCTCTCTCTCTCTCTCTCTCTCTCTCTAAAAAAAAACAAAAAACAAAAAAAAAAAAACCAGTTTAAAATATAAGGCAAATGCAAAATAAAATAAGGTATGTTTTAAGTACCATTAAACTGGCAAAAATTAAGTTTTGAAATGCCTAGTGGTTGTGAGACTGTGGAAAAGTTGGAATTCATATATATATTTATTTTTTAAATATATTTTTATTTATTTCAGAGAGGAAGAGAGAAATAGAAACATCAATGGTGAGAGAGAATCTTGATCAGTTGCCTCCTGCACACCACACACTGGATCGAGCCTGCAACCCAGGCATGCGCCCTTGACCCTTCAGTCTGTAGGCTGACGCTCTCTCCTCTGAGCCAAACCAGCTAGGCAGTCCTTCCACTTCAATGGTGGTAAAATTATAGCTCAAAGTAGCAATATTGGAACAAGATTATATGACTAAATCATATAATTCCACAGTTAGTCTCTTATCAAATGCCCCATTTTATTTCCTTTAGGGTAAAAGCTGAATTTATTTTACTTATTTTTTTTTTTACTTGTTTACTACTGCCTGTCTCCCTTTAACTAGAACATAAGGCCATGCAGTAAGAGAATGTGTCTGTCTCACTCAGCACAGAATTCCTAGCACCACAAATAGTAACTGCTCAATAAATATCTAATGTTAAATGAATGCCAGAAGTCAAGCCTACCAGAGTAATCTAAGGGGAGATGTCAAACCAAGCAGAGAAGCTGAGGCTACATACTAGTATTGGCTGTTTAGTAATATGTATCAGAACTTTAAGTATTGAGTATACTTATTGAGTACTTAGTCTGTGCCAGCACTGCTCGAAGCAATTTATATAACTGATAACTTATATAATTATAGAATTCCTTTAATCTTTGCCACAACCCTATGATAGTTCTACTACTATCCCCATTTTATTCACACAAAAACCAAGACACAGAGAGGTTAAGTAACCTGCACACTTAGTGCCAGTCTGGAATGAATATGGGTGATGCTATTACCAGCTACAGCTATAACTTGAACATTAGAGCAGGGGAAGTGGGAGTGAAGAGAAAATAAAGATTACATTTGGAAACAAGGTTTCTATTAACAAGATAGAAACTTTGAATCTCTGGATTCTCTGCCGACACCTAATTAATTACCTAGCATAATCTCAGGCAAGTTCCAACATGAGTTCGGGGATATGAACTTTCTAAAAACCTAAATAAAGCATGTCATTTCATCACTTTAACCAGCTTCAGGTTTGGGAGAAGGACAGAAGCAGAAAGAGCATAGGGAATGGAAAAACAAGAGGACACATCAAATATATTGCTTTCCCGGTAACACAGCTTCTGAATAATCCTGAGGAGAATGGCATGCCCATAGGGCGGTGTCTGGAAAGGTTCTTCCCTTGGGCCATGGTGAAGTCCACAACTGACTTTTGGGCAATTACAACACAGAGTAGCAGTGGTTCAGATGGGTTCTGGGCTAGACTTTTTGGGCTTGAATTCTGACTCTGCCATTTACTACCTGTGAAAATTTGGGCAAGTGACGTAACCATTCATACGTCAGTTTCCTTAAATATAAAAGGGAGGCTAATCGTGGTACTTACCACATTGGGTTGTTGTAAGGATTAAATGTTTTAATATATGTAAAGCTCTTAGAATAACACCCAGGACATAGCAAGTCCTCAATAAATGGTAGCTTTTATTGTAATTAGTTATCTGGAAGACAGAGATCTTATGTTTAATTCTTTGGGAAAAAATGCTAGCCCTGGAGGCTTGGATGACTAAATCATTAGCTAATAAAACTGAGACAACATGAAACAGTGGGACAGCACTAGACCAAAAATCAAAATGCCTGTTTGGGCAGAGATTGCCAGTTACCTCCCAATATTGAGTCTCCTCTTTAATAAAATAACTTTTATTTTTAGCTGGGTACATTTCTGTCCAACTAGGTAACTATATTTCCAGCCTTCTCTGCAGCTAGAGCAGCTATGTGACTGAAATGTAAGTAGAATTTTTATGTAAAAAAAATCAAAGAACTCTTTTGAAAAGTACAAGGGGTCCTTTTCTGTCCTCTTCCTACACTATGCTGCCTGCTGATGCTCTAGCAGCCATCCTGGGATGGGACCACATTCTAGGATGTTGTAGTTGTTAGCTGGAAGAGGCCTCAGTGTCTGCCAACTTGGTGGAGCCCTCACACTAGCTTTGGACTACCTATTTCAGCACTCTGATGTGAAAGCGTAATACCTTATGTATTTAGGCCTCCTGGTCTGTGCCCTCTCACAATCCAGGATCCCTTGGGAGATGTGTTGGACTGCCAGTTTCGGCCTGATCCCCTATGTAGCAGTGCGGGAAGCGGACGGCGGCCAGGAGGAGCTCAAGCCGGGCGGCACACTGCTCCCGCTGTGCCTGTGGCTGCTGCAGGCTCAGTAACGCTGCTGTGGGAGCACACTGACCACTAGGGGGAAGCTCCAGCACTGAGTGTCTGCCCCCTGGTGGTCAGTGCACATCATAGCAACCAGTCGAACAGTCGACCAGTCATAACGGTGGCTTAGGCTTTTATATATATAGATGATCTCAGACAAATTAGTCTTTCCAAATCTTAGTTTTTTCACCTGTAAAATGTGGATAATATCTCAGAGTTGCTATTGGAATCATGTGAAAGAACACATTTTAACAGTACTATATAGAATGTTGATGTAATTTTTACCAATGAAAACAAGAGACAAACTCAGAAAGGAAAAGCTGGTGATAATGATGGGAGGACCAAAGATAAAGACTAAGAAAAGAATTAGAAAAAGAGTCTAGGAAAAGACATTAGCTTGTAAAAGCAGGAAACTTTCTTTTACAGATATCATGAAAATTGATCACTTAAGCGAGATAATACCCTACTTCTTGAATCCTGCTTAAAGACATTACTAAATTATCAATAGGAATCTCAAATGTTCTACTCCTTGGAAGTCCGTTATTTCTGATGCTGACTCATTCTTAATTAGATGGCTTTTGCCCTTCAAATCCCAATGTCTCCCTTCCTGTCGTTACCCCCAACCTTACGAATCAAGTCATACTTTTTGACTTTACCACAAAGCAGAGCTATCCAACAGAACTTCCAGCAATGAGGGAAGTCTCCTTTACCTACTCTTAACAATATGGTAGCCATTAGTCACATATGGCTATTAATCACTTGAAATATGGCCAGTGTGACTGAAGAACTGCATTTAAACTTTAATTTTAATTTAAACAGACACACATGTAAGTTGCTACTGTTATTGGACAATACAGTCTATATACTGAGCTCTAGGAAAGAGAAGTAAATTGTATGGTATTTCCTCATCCTATTTGATTTATCCCATTTCTTGTCAATACCTACGCTAAAATGCTTTTTCTTAGCCTACTCCTGGTATGGCACTAAATCCTTGGGAAGAGTCCCCATTTCCATATTTGGGAATTGGGTTTATTATCTACTTTCCAGAGAAATAGACATATTTTTCATCCCTCACCCCCCCCCCCCCCCACGTCTGAGTGAAGAGACATTCTTAGAGCAAAGTTTTACTTAACACATCAGAATAACTAGGTTCATGGAATACATACACACACAGCACCAAAGATGATTAATTCCCTGAAAAGGCCAATTTTTTTTTTTTTTTTGCTTTTTTGTCTGAAGACATCAGAAATTCAGTTATTCATGGTATCTAAAGCAAGTCTAGTATTTTTAATTAAATAAAACAGGAGGAGAAACAGGCTAGTTCTACTACTAAGAGAAGATCAAACTAAAAGAAAGGGCCTGAAGCAAGGTTAATGGCCATGGAAAGCTGAAAAGCGTGGTATGGTAAATAAAGCTGTCAAAATAAGCAATCTGTCAACTTGAGAAGTAGTATCTCCATGATGGGGGATGGGAGGTTGAGTAAAATAAAACTGCAGGTAATTTAACTCCTAATGAAGGTCTAATACCTCTCAACAATGCTAACCCATTCCCACAAAGAACAAGTAATCATCAATTTTAATTAAGATACATAAGTATTTCAGCCTAGGACTGGACAACTTCTCCTAGGTATCTACTATCAGGCTGACAGGTGGGACAGAGAAAAAGCTCCAGAAGAGGGTATCCGAGGGTGGCAATAATACAGACAAATGTTTTTCTAGCTCCAGAGATACACACTAGAACAGCAGTAGCCAACTGTTGGTCCTTGAGGTCCGAAAGGTTGGCGACCGCTGGACTAGAACAAATATCCTGACCCTGATGACCTCTCCAGGCTGCTACTCAGGTGCTTGTGTTTTAGATGTGAGCAAAAGTATAATTCCTTCTAAACTCCTTGAAATGAATCCAAGAAATGATCTGACAGTACTTGCTGCAGATTTCCCTTAGAGGCATACCAGCGTGACCTTTTTCAAATGCAAATAACTGACTCATTATAGCTGTCAGGTTTCTTGGGGAGGAGTTTAAAAGAAAAGACAACACTCCCCTCTGACTGATCTGAAGAGTATGGCTGCCCTTGATTAAGTGATAACCAGGAAAAAAAGAACACCTGGAGAATGACCCCTGTGAACAGAAGGCTCCATGGGACTGGCCTGGACAGAACTTAATGGGAAATGGAAATCTCTGGCTCTGAAGGTCCTTGTTTGAGTTGGACCACCTTGGCTTTGGCAGCCCCATCCTCCTTTGTTAGCTCAGGTATTCACTGATCTTAATATAGAGAATCCCAAAGTCCCCTAGACCTCTAAGTCAGATCTCCCTAGTCTTAGGGCAGGGAGTGCCTATAAAACATGTCATCCAGTTATGCCCCACTGGCTCTTGCTCACATAGGAAGTATTTATCAAGCCCTCATACGATCAGCAGCACCGCACTAGATACTTGGGGATGTCTGTAAGAGTAGTTTCAAGGAAATCACAATCTAATGTTCATGTGTAGTCTTAAAGGCAGATGCAGGCAGAAAGTGGTGAGAGATGACCCAGGAGGACTGTGTCCATATTCAGAAGATACCTCCGGTCTTCCTAGGGGTTGTTATATCACAACATGGAAATTGAGCTATTTAGTAGGGGGATGGGAGAAAAAAACCTGGAATTTTAGAAATGAGAGAAAAAAATATGGGGTAAAGGCAGGTTGCAGTTGGGATTAGTGAAAATGACAGTGGAAACTTGAGATGCTTTCAAATATAAAGGCCAGGGAAAGGAGGCCTGGAAATTCAAACATGCCTAGATTAAGAAGTCTGTCCCAACCTACAGGAAGTTTATCCCTAACATCTAAATAGTCATGTTTTAAAATCAACAAGTTTGCTAGTTTTCAGCTGCCACTGACCGGAACCCCTCGTGGCTCTGGCCCACAGTATAGAGACTGTGCCCAGCCAGAGGAGATGAAGACATGCAGCCGGAAGCCAGCCAGCCAGCCAGCCTGAACCCTCCCAGCTTCGGGAGGAGTTTCGAGTAAAATGCTACCCAGCCATATTAGTAGACAAGATGGTTTAACCCTAGCAGCACAGGGCTCCCAAGGACCTGATTCTCAATCAGTAGATTCAGAGAGTAAGTGGTCTAGGATGCAAGGAGACTCCCAACAATGAGAACAGAAACTTGCCAGCAAGTTTAGCAGGCCCTTTGGCCCACACTGCTCTCCCTCCCTGTCCACTATAATTGTATATTCATGTTCACAGTCACATATTTTAAAATTTTAATATAATCATCTCCTAGAAATTACTGTATGTAGCCTCTTGGGATCTAAAGCAATTAAGTAAAGATAAATTTCTTTCATGGAGCAAGCTGTCAAAGGATGAAGCAATTTCATTCCCCATTTGAAGTGGGAAGCTTTGGGTCATGCATGGTTTATTTGAAACAATGCCATCACCTAAAGCTGCTGATCTTATCTAGACTCCGTTCTCCATTTCAAACTGCTGGAGATGTGTAGCGTGGCACTGCCTGAAGTCATGACATCTGGCTCAAGGCCAGCAACAGAACAAGCCAGCTCCTCTTCAAGGTTTCAAGAATAAGAGGACAAAAATATTAAAAGGAGATAACGATATAGGTGAAGTCTACCAAACCCTAAAAAGGGGAGATATTCCCTGGGCATCAGGTGTAACTACAGAGGTACCCTAACAATAAGGAAGTAGTATAAGAATAGGCAGAAATGCCCCCCTAAGGGAGTAGGGTGAAATACATGCCAGATTTTTCTCTTCTGGGAGACACCAAACTAAACAAACAGTGGGGCCTATTTCATAAACAACATGATAGATGGAAAGCATAGCAGGCTGTGAGAAGCAAAAGTCCAGGGTTCTAATCCCAACACTATAAGACTGTGTGTGAGATTTAGGGGAAATTCTCATTAATTCTTTTTATTTTGAACTGTGACTGGCACGTTATATTAAAAAATTATTCATAACCACATTTTTTAACTTTATACTATACATTGTGTTACCTAGGTAGTAATATTCAAACTTTTTAAAAGCCACTGAAACTTTCTTCAGATGAAACCCATGCACATCAGATCATGTCTGAGCACTGCTTTCTAATAGGAACCTTGAAGAACTAGAATTAGCTTTCAAGTGTTAGTGCACTAGAATCACCGGGAGAGCTTGTTACAAGAAACTGGTGGGCTCCACCCCCAGTCTCTGATTCATAGGTCTAGAATAGGGCCTAAAACATTACACACCTAGGCAGAAACCAGTTTGGCTCAGTGGATAGAGCGTCGGTCTGCGGACTGAAAGGTCCCAGGTTTGATTCCGGTTAAGGGCATGTACCTTGGTTGCAGGCACATCCCCGGTAGGGGGTGTGCAGGAGGCAGCTGGTCGATGTTTCTAACTCTCTATCCCTCTCCCTTCCTCTCTGTAAAAAATCAATAAAATATATTTAAAAAAACAAACAAAACAAAACATTACACACCTAACATGTTCCCAGGTGAATCTCTGTGATGCTGGTCCCAGTATCACAATTTGAGAACCAGAGGTATTGAGAAATCTGGCCAGCAGAAAGCTCTAGAGTTGGATTGTCTAATATAATAGCCACTAGCCACATGTGGATATTTCAGTTGAACTAAAATTAAAATTTGTTTCCCATTTGTACTAGTCACATTTCAAGTACTCAACAATCACATGTTGCTTCTGGCTACCATATAGGATGGTGCAGAAATAGAACATTTCTATCATCAAAGAAAGTTATATTTGATAGCACTGATCAAGAATCTATTTGATTGTGATGGTGAAATGTTCACCCTAGAGAAAAGTAAACTTAAGGAGAATTTCAAGTATACTAAGATGTGTCAGATATAGGAGAAAAAAAAGATTGTAACTTGGCCAGGGCAGAAATTGTTTTTTAAATGTACATAATAAGCACATGAAAAGACACTCACCATTATCAGTCAACCAGGGAAATGCAAATCAAAACAACAAAGCCCTGGCCAGTAGGTCAATTGGTTAGAGCATCCTCTTGATACGCCAAGGTTATAGGTTCGATCCCCAGTCAGGACACATACAAGACTCAACCAATTAATGCATAAATAAGTGGAACAACAAATTAATATTTCTTTTCTCGCTCTCCCTGTCTCCCTTCCTCTCTCTCTAAAAATCAATCAATTAAAAAAAAAAAAAAAGGGCCTTGACTGGGTAGCTCAGTTGGTTAGAGTGCTGCCCTGAATGCCAAGGTTGTGCATTCAATCCCTGGTCAGGGCATATGTAAGAATCAACCAACAAAAAAGAAAACAAACAAAAAACCCCACAATGAGATATCTAGGATGGCTATTTAAAAACAACAACACAGAAAATAGTAAGTGTTGGTGAAAATGTTGAGAAATTGAAACCCTTTGTGCATGGCTAGTGGGAAATGAAAATGGAACATCTATTATGCAAAATAGTACAACGATTCCTTAAAAAAATTAAACATAGAATTAACACATGATCCAGCAATTCTACTATGGACATATATCTCAAAAAAGTGAACACATGGACTTGAACAGATATTTTAAATAGGAAGGAAATTTTGACATATACTAGAACAAGATGAACCTTTAAGATGTCATGCTAAGGCCCAGCTGGAGTGGCTCAGTGGTTGAGCATTGACCTATGAACTAGGTGGTCATGGTTTGATTCCCAATCAGGGCACATGCCCTGGCTGTGGGCTTGATCCCCAGTAGAGGGCAAGCAGGATGCAGCTGATCAATGATTCTCTCTCATCATTGATGTTTCTCTCTCTCTCTCCCTTCCTCTCTGAAATCAATAAAAATATATTTAAAAATGTTATGCTAAGTAAAATAAGCCAGTCACAATGAGATAAATATTGTATGATTCCACTTAGATGAGGTTTGTAGAGTAGTCAAATTCAGAGACAGAAAGTAAAATGGTGGTTACCAAAGGCTGTGGGAAAGGTAGAATATAGGGAGTTAATGTTTTGTTTTGTTTTTTAACTTAAAAAATTTTTTTAATTGATTTTTTTAGAGAGAGATGGAGAGGGTGAGAGAGAAACGTCAATGTGAAAACATAACATCAATTGGCTGCCTTCTGCATCCATTTATAGGTCTTTTTCTTCTTTCCCAACTGAAACGCTATACCCATAAAACACTAACTCCCGCCCTGGCTGGTGTGGCAACTTGGGCATGTGTCCTGACCAGGAATCAAACCAGCAACCCTTTGGCACACGGGACAACACCCAACAAACTGAGCCACACCAGGGGCAGGCATTAGTGTTTTATGGATACAGAGTTTTAGTTGGGAAAGATAAAAAAGGCCTATAGATGGAAGCTGGTGATGTTTGCTAAACAATGTGAATATACTTAATGCTACAGAACTATACACTTAAAAATTGTAAAGTTTATATTATGCATATTTTAACAATTTATAATATTAAAAAATGGAATGAACCTCTTTTAAAGGATAAGACTTTAGTTAGAAGAAAATCACCCTTCCTAGCTCCTTACCCTCTTGAAATATCTGGTATAGGTATTTTCTGGTATTGATAACATAAAGAAGAACAGATTAACATTATCAATGAACCAAAGCTGCCCTGTGACCCTAGCACATTCGGAGCAAAAAGCAACCTAGGCAGGCTTGTAAGTTACTCCTTGACTTCCTGGTCTGATTCTCAAGGCCAAAAACTATCCTCAGCTCTGTCTGCATGAGATTCCAAGTTAAGGGAAGAAACAACAAAGCATTCCTATAGTTGTCTGCTTATGGGTTGGGCCCTCCAGGAAACAGAGTTGACTTAGTTCTAGAAGGCTAAAACTTGCCTTATATCAAAATGTAAGCCAGTGGGCAAAGCAACAATTCCAACATTTAAGTTCTATGTCCACAGGACTTGAATGTTCCCATGAGCAGGGAGGATCCTGCTCATGTTTTGTAATCCTGAAAGGCAGAACTGCCTGTTCTTTAGTGTTCAGTTTAGCCTGAGGGCTAGAAAGAATTACAGGTTGGACCCTGGGAAGAATGTCTTCTTGAGCCAACCGCATTCTTACTCGTGATCTTGAGCATGAAGGGCATAATATCAAAGCGTTGGACAGATGATGTTAGTGTCCTTCAACTGTGTTTTTCAAGATCCCCTCCAAAACACAGTTATATCCCCACCTAGTTAGACATACCTAATCTCTCAGAAGATTATGTTCCTTTGACTCTTAGATGTTATGGAAGTGATCAGATCCAACTCTGATAGCCATCTTGAAATGTTCTTTATATTGCACTTGCAATATGTTCCCAGAGTTAGACAGAAGGCAAATCACTATAGGTCTCTCTGCCTACATGAAGTGTAATTAGAAAGTAATAAGACATGTTTTAAAAAATCACAAATGAGTATCAGAGTAGTTAGGGTACTTGGTAGTCACACGTTATACTGAGGCTGTGAAATAGTCTTTTCCCCATCTCTCAAGCCCAGATCTCATGAGTGTGGGGGAGAACTAAAAAAAAAAAAAAAAAAAAAAATCCATAACCCAGCTGTGACACTTCCTTCCACATATACCTGTACATCTGTTTCCTACAGAATGCTGCTGCCTCAAGTGAGATGCGTGAGGCTTCTGTAGATGCTGGGGAACAAGATGGAACAAAAATGCTTCACACCTGGCTCCCAAATTACAGGAACGCTGGACTGGGGCCAACATAAGCTGGCACAGCACCAGCTGAAATGGACATCAATTAAGGAGCCTGTCATCTTTCAAGACTGCAGGGTCTTTTTTCACTCCACGATCCGCACTGCTCCACAAACCAGCCGCGGCACCACTGGTAGAGTTTTCCAGATGGGATCATTTCCCTTAGATTTCACACTTGCAGATTTATTGCAGAACTTGTTTTTAACCGCTCCCTTTGTTTTTAAAGCCTGAACTATGATTCCACATTAGTTTTATCTTTAATTGCACTTATTTGTCCTTAGTAAAGTGAGAAATTTGTACCTATACAGACAGAAAAAAAAATTAAGCTTGCCTAAAAGATGCTTTGCTTACAAAAAGGCATTAAATAACTGAGATTAGTAATGGGTCAGAAATTCTTCTCTGTATACATCATTCCTACTGGGGTCAGAAGCCAGAGAGCCTTGACCAGACTACATTATCCTGGAGAAATGGGCAGACCTCTAGGGCTAAAGCAGGCCTCCTCCAACCATCACATGCAGTGTCAGTGATCCATGTCATGTGCTGAAAGAAAAAAAACTCTGCTGTGTCTAGCCAGTGGCAAATGCTGTTTAAGATAAACATGTTAAGAGTGTCAGCAATTAAAAAGTGACAAGATTGCACATACCACCTTTTCTTGACTTTTGTCCAATGGGGTAGGACATATTTTCTCCCCTGTACCTAAGTGGGCTGCCTTGTAGAAAGAATTCCATGCAACATGAAAGAGTCCTATGATGAATAAGTATCTCATCCACATTTAATGTATGTTCTGAGAACTGAATTCCATTGCCTCAGGGGGCTGCCTGTTGCTGCCAATTTGCTTCTCATGGCAGAACCCTGTGTGGCAGAGCCTTGACTAGGTTCTGCTGATGCTTGTTTAGAAAAGAGTCCAGCTGGAGATGAAAGAAGCTCTTCAAAGTGGGTGACAACTTGGAGGCTATCACTTTAGGGCTTGGGAATGATTACTTATCAAAAATGACTTCAGTCTGGAATATACTCTGGGCAAGAAGCTGGCCTTCCCTCTCACATATTCCATGGAGTTTGCAGAGCTGGAGAAGCCTAAATGAGTTAGGAGTGATGGCAGAAACTAAAGAACCCAGTTGAAGGTAAGAGCCCAGAATCCACATCATAGGTGAGGACCGGAGAGAGAGGAATTAAAAAAAGGTTCAGACATTTGTCTGTACAAATCAATCTCGGCCCACTCCTTCCCCCTCCGCTTTTATTCTAAATAAACAGCTTCAAAAGGGGTGGTCCTCACATCTTTCTGCTGACTAAGGTCTTAATTTCCTTACTTGCCTCTACCAAGAGAGCCTGAAACCTCTAGCTCTCAGCATTTAATCAGTCAAAACTTAATCTCTGAAGTGAAAAGACATGCCACAGACTGAGAGAAAATATTTGCAGTACACATATATCTAACGAAGGACTTGCATCCAGAATATAAAGACCTCTCAAAACTCAGTAAGAAACCAAAACAATCTAATTTAAAAATAGGCAAAAGATCTGAAGACACTTCACCAAAGATATACAATGGTAAATAAACACATGAAAAGACGCTCACCATGATTAGCCATTAGAGAAATGCAAATCAAACTGCAACAAGATACCTATTAGAATGACTTAAAAAAAAACAAAAACTATAGTATCAAGTGCTGGCAAGGATGTGGAGGGACTGAAATTCTCATACATTGCTGGTGGGAGTGCAAAATGGTACAGCCACTTTGGAAAACAATTTGGCAGTTTCTAACAAACACACACCAAATGACTTATACATTCATTACCATAAGAGCAATGAAAACGTAAGTTCACATAAAAACCTATACAGAATGTCTGTAGTAGTTCTATTCATAATCACCCCAAACTGCAAACAACCCAAATATTAATCAACTGGTGAATGGATAAATAAATTACAGTATATCCATACAATGAAATACTACTATACAACAAAAAATAATGAATTACTAATATGGGTCTCAAATGTGTTATGCTATGTGAATGAAGCCAGAAAAACCTAATTACTACATGGTTTTATTTATATGACATTTTGGAAAAGGCAAAGTCATAGGGACAGAAAACAGATCACAGATTGCCAGGGGCTATGAATGGGGAGAAGGGTTGGTTGCATGTGGGAGCTTTTGGGTGATAGAAATGCTCTAAATATCTTACTTGTGGTGATGGTTACATGACTAAGTGCTTGTCAAACTGCGTAACAAAGAATAGATGTAAACAAACAAATAATTCTTGGTCTCTGGGGAAGGAGATGAACTGGAGCAGCATCACTCCAGTCTGTGACTGTGGATACCTGGAATGCATACAGCCAGAGTGTGACATGGCTGACACAGAGCCCACTTTCTCACTGAAATTAGAAGCAACATTAACATAGACCCAGATTTCTGCTGAAATAAAATTACCTTTATACTCTTTATCTCCCAAACTTTTCCTATTTGCAGAGATAATACAACCTTCACATAGAAAATAAGATACCAAGTACCACCCTGGTTTTCCTTCCCTCCTTTTGTTTCCTGTTTCATTTGGGCAGAGGTCTGTTTCTACAAAGGAAAAGTTTAAAAATCATGGGGGAAACCAGAGGCTAACTGGAGTCCTCCTGGCCTGAATGGGTTAATGTACACAGAACCTAATAAAAATAAGCCCGGAAACATATTAAAAAAATAAAAATAAACAAACACCTGCTGACCTCTAATTAAATGTATTCTCTAAGAAATCTTGTCATGTTTTCAGTGAGGTCAAAAAACATAAAGTATATCTGTATAATAAAGTTTCTTTTAATATCATTATTTTCCAATAATGAAATGATGGGGATGGACACCTCCAAAGATGCAATATTTTGAAAGAAAAATTATACCTCTAATAATGAGGTCATAGGACCACAGGGAGCGAGAAGGTCGAGTGAATAAAGATGTGCAGTATCTAGAGAGCTGTGAAAGCAGTTAGCTTGAAAAAAAGAACATATTCCCACTCTCATTTTAGTGGCTTATCTTCACACCTCAGCTTCACAGCTTAATCCTTCTAGTCCTTCTTGGGTGCTTCAAGTGAAAGGAAGGAAATGGTACTTGGAAACTATAACTAAGCTAGAAACTCAGCTCCTACCTTCGAAGAGCACAAGCATGTAAGCATATGCACACATACAAATGCAGAGAAAGGGCTTTTTCATTTAAATGGAGGAAGCTGCCATGTCTACCTCTATAAGAAAAAATATTAATCATCCACCGTCTGGTTTTAATCCACACACTCCTGATCCTGCATCTGAATGTATTGTTATCAGGGGAAGGAGCATTTCTGCTCAATCTTATTCACCAGCCAAAAACCTGAAAATGTGAAAACCACATTGGTGAAGTGCCTTCTTGGGGACCCAGAAAACTTTGAGCTGTTGCTTTTTTATTGTTTTCTTTCTTTTTAAAAAAATGATGAACAAATGTGAATTTCAGAGGAGAAAAAAAAAGAAACAGCTCAAGTAACAGGTCCCTCTTGGAGTGACATTATCCTCAGGGAAATTAGCACTTTCTCTTCTGTCATTCTCAAAGGGGATCCAGCCACACAACCTGATTGACATCAGCCTGTCAGAGACAAGCTTGGGCACCCAGGTGCATCCCTTAGGAGCATTTACAAGTGAAATGGCAAGCCCAAACAGCAAGCCTTTGCCTCTGGTCTCCATTCTTCTGTTCTGTGCTTTGCTAGCAGCAAAAGCAGGGACTAAAAGAGTGTCTGTATGTGTCTAAGCATGCTTCTCCTACTGTCTGTGCTAGAGACCTTTCCCTCTCCTCAGTCTCACCCTGAAAAGGGTCTCCAAGCCAATATGTGGGCTTGAATGCCTTCAAAGCCATTAGTCACCACCATTGCACTCTCACTCCAAAATTCGAATGGGGCCACCCGTGACACAAAAACTCTGGCATGATTAGGGGATAGCAACAGCAGAAGAAACCACAATACGCTTGAGACTCCCAGGAGAACAATGACTAGTGCTGGTAGGGAACAGACTGACAGACAGAGCAGACAGACTGTAACCAGGCCTCGCTCTGTTTTTGATGCAACGCAAATGTTTTCCATTAGAAGTTCCCTGCCCCACAAACACTCATACATGCGGCTATGAAATCCACATACTTAACTTCTGCTTTTTGGCACTCTGACCCAACTACCTCTCCTGTTCCTCTGGAACAGAGCAAAGTTGAGAGCAAAGAGATTCCAGTACCCTGGGCACACAGGTAAAGGGAAAGAGAATCAGAATCAGAATCAGAATCAGAATCAGAAGCATGCTTATTACTAAGTACCATCTACTATGAGTATGACTGAACAGGCTAAAGGGAAGAGGGAGGAAACAAGGACTTTTCTTTTGCCAGGAGAGAAACAAGTAGTGTATAGCTCTGGCTCTAACTGGTTGGCTCCTATACTTTCAGCTTTAAGTTTGGCTTTACTGTCTAGTAAAGTCTGCAGCTGATCTTCATCAGGAGGTGTCAGTCGCCATTAAAAGCAAAACAGGCAAAAACCTCAGAAAACTCATTACAAAGTCTGCAAAATTCTAGTACTGTACTAAGAAATCAGGGAATGCTGGCTGATCAGTAACCCATATTTCAAACACTGAGAATCAGCTGAGTTTTGCAAATATGAGAAGAAGCTGAACTAGAAATCCTTAAACCATCATCAACCATCCCCCTACCATCTGTAGAACGTGGCCCAAGTTCATTTCTAATCACAGCCACAGAGGTGGGGACATGTGGCTATCTGGCTAATCTCTTCCCTTAAAAAAAAGGGGAGGAGGAGAAAATGACAAATAAGTAAAAATTCAAGAAAATAAAAGAAGAAAAAATATTGAAAAGGGGGGGGGGAGTGAATTTTTAAAATGGCATGTAAGAAATAAAAGGAAAGCCCCTATTCAGGCAGCTCTGGAGTTCCCTAATTGCACAAGAGCAAAGGCCCACCCCCCACTCCCCAATGTGTATGCCTTGTAAAGCAATTGCTCAACCTACACTCATTGTGCAATTCCAACCTTCCAAAGTTTTTTTGCTGCACATATGCAAACCACGTTTTTCACTGCACTCAAGAATTAAGAACAGTTTCTCATTTTTCTCTTCTTCACTTTAGAGGGGGCTATGTGCATGAGGGGGAAAAAAATCTATTGCTAGATAAGCATTCACTACAAATGAGGTTTTCCATTATTTCATCTGGTTATTTCTGAGTTTACTAGTAGTTAAGAAACATTTGGATTTACTCTAAGGCCGCTAAAGATTAGTTTTTCCTGTTACTGACAATAATGATATCACAAAAAATTGTCCACAAAAACATCAAACCTCTGAAAGCCTTTGTTCCAAATGACTGCAATTCTGGAATATTTGGAGCACTTAAAAGTGGCAGTCCCTACTTTAACAGCCAAAATTCCAATGAAAGCCTGGGTAAGTCACAGTGTTTCTTGTTAATCACAAACCTTTTTTTTTTTTTTTAGAGAAATCAAACTATCAGGGAGAACAATAATAGATGTGTACAAAGATGAGGAAAGCATGAAAAGAAAACCCAGAGGTCACACAGAAAAGGACAGATTTAATTCTATAAAAATTTTAAGTTAAATTCTATAAACAGGACTATAAAACAAGCTACAGCCTTGGTCGGTGTGGCTCAGTTGGTTGAGTGTTGTCCCCTTCACCTGGAGGTCATTGGTTCAATTCCCGGTCAGGGCACATTGCCTGAGTTTCTGGAGCAAATCCCCAGTGGGGGGCCTGCAGGAGGCAGCCAATCGATATTTCTCTCTCCCTCTCCCTTCCTCTCTCTAAAGTCAATTAAAATGTATATTTTTTTAAAACAAGCTACAAATCAGGAGAAAATATCAGCCAACATATAGTAATAAAATATAATCTATCAATAAGAATAATAAATAACAGCCCTGGCTGGTTTGGCTCAGTGGATAGAGCGTCGGCCTGCGGACTGAAGGATCCCGGGTTCGATTCCGGTCAAGGGCATGTACCTTGGTTGCGGGCTCGATTCCCAGTAGGGGGCGTGCAGGAGGCAACCAGTCAACGATTCTCTCTCATCATGGATGTTTCTGTCTCTCTCTCTCTCTCCCTTGCTCTCTGAAATCAATAAAAATATATTAAAAAAAAAGAATAATAAATAACAATATAAAAACGGACAAGGCCAAAAATATGCAAGTCTGAGAGAAAGAAATATAAATAAATGATAAATATAGAGAAAGATCCGTTATTCTGCTAGTAAAGAAATGCTAGTTAATGAACAAAATAAACTGATGAACAAAATGGGACCAGAGGCATGGATACATGGAACAGGCTGGCAGTTCTCAGAAGGGATGGAGGTGGGTGGAACTGGAATTAGCTAAAGAACACATGCATACATGGACACAGACAACGTGAAGGCCTGCGGTGGGGGCTGGGTAGAGGGGGGCTAAGGCAGAAGGGAATGGGGGACATCTGTAATAGTGTCAATGATTTTAAAAAATATATTTTTTAACCCAGAAAATTTGCAGAAGTTGAAAATAGTGATAATGATACACAGTACTGGTGAGAGTATGAAGAATCAGACACTCATATATTGTTAATAGAAGTGTAAATTGGTATGATCATTTTAGAGGGCAATTTGGCAGTATTTATCAAAATAGTAAACTTGTATATCTTTTTTTAAAAATATATTTTATTGATTTTTTACAGAGAGGAAGAGAGAGGGATAGAGAGTTAGAAACAGCCAAAACCGGTTTGGCTCAGTGGATAGAGCGTCGGCCTGCGGACTGAAAGGTCCCGGGGTTTGATTCCGGTCAAGGGCATGTATCTTGGTTGCGGGCACATCCTCAGTGGGGGGTGTGCAGGAGGCAGCTGCTCGATGTTTCTAACTCTCTATCCCTCTCCCTTCTCTCTCTGTAAAAAATCAATAAAAATATATTTTAAAAAAAAGAGAGAGAGTTAGAAACATCGATGAGAGAGAAACATCGATCAGCTGCCTCTTGCACACCCCCTACTGGGGATGTGCCCACAACCAAGGTACATGCCCTTGACCGGAATCGAACCTGGGACCTTTCAGTCCACAGGCCGACGCTCTATCCACTGAGCCAAACCGGTTTCGGCAACTTGTATATCTTTTGATAAAGCAATTCCACTTTAGGAATCTATTCTACAAAAACAGTCCTGTAGTGCACAAGTATTTTAAGTACTTGTAGGAACAAGGAAGTTTGTTTTAGCACTGCTTATAATAACAAAAGTGGACATAATTAAACATCACCTAAACAACAAATGGATAAATTATACCTACACAGTAGAATATGATGTAACTTGAAAAAGAATAGTGTAGATTTATATGTTCTGATTTAGAAACAGTTCAAAGGTATATCAAGCAAAAAAGAAAGTAATGTGTATATAGCATGCATTTTCATTTTATTAGAAAAATCAATACTCTGTGTATGTATATCTGCAAGGATGGTTACCAAATTGTTAATAGCAATCATCTGTGGAAGGGAAGGGAGGGACTTGTACTCTTTATTTTCTACTAGTGGCCCGGTGCACGGATTCGTGCACACTGAAAGGAAATTAATTAGAAGAAATATTTTAATATTGCTATTCATCCTTTCTCTATAATAGAAGTGTCAACCAAATTCACGATCGACAATGCAGATCGAAACACACACACATGCGATTGGCACCAGTGAGAGCTTTATATGTATCCTGCATGCATGAGTCAACTTAGCCTTTTATATACATAGAATAAACTTGCTTAATTAGACCTGCTTTCTGATTTAGCTAAACTTTTTCCAGCCCAGTGAAGCACCCCAACTTCTCTTTCAGATAATTGTCAGCAACATAGCAGTAAATACCAACACAAAGCACATTATTATTGTAGATCACACAGGGAGAACAAAGGGTAAAATATTTAACTGCAGCAGTGTTTGACTATATTCTGCGCAGTGAGAAAACCTGAAGTCATTTTCAAGTTCCATCATTTCTTACTTCTTTTCAGTCGGTCAAGTTTCTAAACTTTCTAAATCTCTGTTTTCTGGCTAATGAAAAGAAAATAGGATTCCACCAAGTCTCCTATCTACCTACTCCAGGACTTCTGTGAGGATCAAATGAGATGAGGCACGTGAAAACGCTTCACAAACATTTGGTTAAAGTGTAAAATGTTTGCACCTGGCTACAAAGCAAGTTGTGTTCCTGGGCTGAAGAAACTCCAAGGAGGCTGGTTACTAGGGAGAGGAAGCCGGGAGTTGCCATGTGACATCATTACCCAGCGCCCACAGCCACCCTTTCTGGGCTGGGCTGGGCTGTAGGCCGCATTTTGCGCCATGGGGTCTTGGCAGCGTGGGCTGCAATTTGGTGGGCTGTCACTCTGGGGTGGTGGCGGGGCCTGTGTTCCACTTGGAGGAAGGCGAGTATTGCTTTGTCGGCACCAGGTCCGTGGTGCCATTTCTTTGTAAATGGCCAGTGCACCTCATGGCAGCTCCTGGATTGAGCGTCTGCCCCCTGGTGGTCAGTGTGTGTCATAGCGACCAGTTGGACAGTTGGAGGGACACTTAGCATATTAGCCTTTTATATATAGAGATAGTTCTATATTATTTTAATATTATCGCAGAGAGAATGAATTACTCTTGTAATTACAAAGTAAAGACAGTTCACCTTCTGTTTCTGACCATGATGGAGTAACTGGTATTGGAGTAGTCCTCCCACCATAAACAACTATAAAATACATGAGGCAACTGTTTTTTGGTAGTGGACAATAGGCAGTGCAAGACTGTGATCCCTGAAGAAATGCATTAACATGCATTTCTTTACAAGCAGAATAAAGAATCTTTCTCTATATTTAGCGTCTGAAATGACTGTGATCACAGAGTCCTTTCATAACACAGAAAGCTGAATCCAAAGAAAAGTATGGTACATATGCAGGCCAAGACCACCAAATGCTTATCAGATGGCAAGTGCCATAGGGCTGAGAGAGAAACAGAGGTCTAGCAGTGCTGGGGGAAGAACACTGTCTAAGGCCTGGGGAAGGTGGAGTTTCAACACTGTCAGTGTGAAGAGATTTTAACACTTCTGAGTTAAATCTGAGATTTCAGAGAGGCCACACCCTAGAATTAGACCTAGTCTAAATCTACATCATAGATCCTAAAACCCAGCCTATAACAAAATCTGCAGGGTAGTCAGGGCTTGGAGGTTGACTATCACTAAGTTAATGGAACTTAGGAAACATCCTAGGTTTCTACACAACTACACTAATAATGTGTAAAAACCAATCCTACACAAATTCAAGATGATCAAGCAGTAATTTAACTGCCTATTAATATAAAAAAACAAACAACAAACTCTCCAGAATCTCTCTAACAAATTATCCACAATCTCTAGTGATTTTAACAAAAATCAATAGAGAGCATTTGAGAGCTTGCTCCCCAGCATATGTCAGTTTTGCTCAAATAAACTTTTATATAAAAATTCTAAAAAATAAAAAAATTACTTGACACAAAGAAACAGGAAAATGCAATCCATATTCAGTAGAAATCAAATATGAGATGCCCCAGATGTTGGAACTGGCAGGCAAAGACTTTAAAGCAGCTATTATATATATGTCCAAAATATTAATGGGAAAGAGGTTCAAAAAATTAAAGGAAAATATGATCTGAATGAGCAAACAAATAGGAAATGTAAACAGAGAAAAAGAACCAAGGAGAAATTCTTGAACTGAAAAGCAAAATAATGAAATAAAAGAAGTTTAAGGATAAGTTTAAGTTTAAAAATATATTAGAAATGGAAGAAGAGTCGGTGAACTTGAAGACAGATCAATAGAAACTAAGTAATCAGAGATTAGAGAGAAAAACACAAGATAAACGGAGTCTCACAAATCTGGGGGACTATACCAAAGAGTCTAACATACACATAATTGGAATTCCAAAAAGAGGGCAACTGAGGCAGAGAAAAAAAAGAATGTGAAAGACACCCCAAATTTTATAAAAAATACCAACTTACAAATCTAGAGGATCAGTGGACATCAAGCAGGATAAATGTAAAAAGAACTACACCTATGTACATCCCAATCAAACTTTTGAACACCAAAGATAAAAAAAGAAAATATTCAGCTCTGGCCTATGTGGCTCAGTTAGTTGGGCATTGTCCCGTGGTTGCTGGCTCAGTCAGGGCACATGCCCAGGTTACAGGCTTGATCCCCAGTAAGGGGGCATGCAGGAGGCGGCCGATTAATGTAATACTCCCACATTTACTCTTCTCCCTTCCTCTCTGTTTAAAAAAATCCATAAACTATTCTTTAAAAGAAAAAGGAAAATATTCAAAGCACCCACGAAATGACATATTACATAGAGAGACATAAGAATGCTGATTTCTCATGAGAAAACAGTGGATTCCAGGTAATAACATCTTGATGCTAAAAGAAAAAAACTTCAGTCCAGAATTCTATATCTAGTTAAAAAAAAATTCTTTTAAAACCATAAAGAAATAGAGAATTTTTAGATAAACAGCTATGGGGATTTGTCATCAGCCAACCTGCTTAAGTCCTATAGACTCAAAGGAAATGATATCAAATGGAAACTTGGATCTACTGAAAATAATGAAGAGTACCAGTAAATAAATGGATTAATATAAAAGTATGTTTCTTTTTGTGTCTAATTTACTTAAACCAACAGTTAGGTAGAAATAACAACATGGTACAGGGTTTATAACATATAAATAGTAAAAGGTATGATAACTGCACAAAAAACGAAAGGGAATGGGTAAATGGACTTATGCTGTTTTAAGGTTATTACATTTGCAGTGTTAAGCAGGAAACAGGAAGCATAAGGTATAAAGTGTAAAATACAATACTGACCCTAAATATATAATGAAAAGTTAAGAATGTAAATTGTTAGTCCTAGAAAAACCACTGAAAAAAAATTAAAAAGGATATAGTTAAGAAGACAAAAGATTTCCTAAAATAGAAAAGGTACTAATCATAAAGAAAAATTGTGAAAAACTGTATTTCATAAAAATTAAAAATTTTTACTCTTAAAGATTCTATTTTTAAAAAGTAAAAGCCAGCCACACACTGCAAGAAAATATTCACAGGAAATATATTTGACAAAGATTTGTATCCAGAATATATAAAGAACTTTTTACAATTCAATACGAACACATCAATCAATATCCTAATTTTTTAAAAATGGGCAACAGATTTAGACACTTCCCAAATGAGGATATATGAATTGCTAATACCCACATGAAAAGATGCTCATCATTAATTAGGGAAATGCAAATCAAAACTGAGATACTTCACACTTCCTAGAATGGCTAAAATTACAAAGACTAGAAATACCAAGTGTTGGCAAGGATTTGAAACAAAAGGACTCTGATACATTGCTAGTGGGAGTATAATATGGTGCAATCACTTCAGAAAATAGTTTGGTAGTTCCTTTAAATTATATATAAACTTAAATGGTTGAGCAATTTTACTTCTAGCTATTTGCCCCACAGAAATGAAAACATATATCCACAAAAAGACTTGTACTTTAGTGTACACATCTTTATTCATAACAGTCGAAAATTAAAAACAACCAAATGTTCATTGTCAAGTGAATGGATAAACAAACTGTGGTACATCCATGCAATGGAATACTACTCATTAATAAAAGGGAATGAATTACTGGAAAAACACAACATGGATGAATTTCATAGATATTATGCTGAGTGAAAGAACAAAGGCATACTGTATGATTCTATTTACATGAAATTCTAGAACAGGCAAAACTAATCTATAATAAAATTAATTAGATCAGTGATTGCCTGGGGCAGGGAGGAGGACTAGAGAGATTAACCGCAAATGGGCACTCAGGAATATTTTGGGAAGATGAAAATATTCTACATGTTGATTGAGGTGGTCTTTTTTTTTTTTTACTTTGAGGTGGTCTTATTTAGGTGTATACATACATAAATACATTCAATGTATGATTTTATTATATGGAAATTATCAACAAGTTGATACAGTAAAGATACAAATTTAAAATTTTTACAATTTTTTCAGGTAGATAAAGTTATGAAGTAAAAATATAATGCATGATCTTTTACATACAGGAAAGATTATTAAAGAAAATAAAAAAAGCCATGGGACAGAAGTATGAGGCAGAAGATTATGTCAATCAATAGGTAAGTATTATAGATCTTCCTGTTATAAATTTCAATTTCATTTTTCATTATGGCCCATATTTAATAAGTCTTGAGCCAAAGATTGTTTGTATGTATGCATGCAAATAGGAAAGCATGCTTACAGCACTGACTTTCTGGTTTTTATGTATCAGTTATCCCCAAGAGTCACTGTTTATAAGAAATCTTGCAGGGCATTGTCCTTGGAAGTTCCTCAACACTACTCTTAGATGTTTCTGCTCTTAGACACACTTCCAAAATGATGCATATCATCCTGTGCATATATTCAGTCCCTCTTAGAGTAAGGTGACCAGATCGTCCCGCTTTTGGTGGGACAAAACCGATTTTTAACAATTTGTCCCGCGTCCCACTTTTTTAAAACGCCGTGGGACGCGGGACAAATTGTTAAAAATCGGTTTTGTCCCGCCAAAAGCGGGACGATCTGGTCACCTTATCTTAGAGCACTCTCATGGGTTTGCCAAAAATAAATCAAGTTCTTTCTCCAAAGACACATATTCTAGACCAGCGGTTTTCAACGACTGTGCCATAGCAGGCATACTGGTATACTGCAAGAATTTTAAAACATGTAATACTTGACTATTTAGTCAGGGGCACTGACCTCTTTTCCCTTAGCTTGTCAAATAAAAAAATGACAATAGCCAACACAACAACCGTATGGTGTGAATGAATCAAAATTATACTTTTTTTTTGTCAGATTGGCAAAAATATATTTTTAATGTGCTGCAGAATTTTAGTAATTAGTTTATGTGTGCCACGAAATAAAAAAGGTTGAAAATTGATGTTCTAGGTACTCGGGTATCTTAGGACCCAGAACATTCCAAGATTTGAAGAGCATCCAACTCAGAGAGAAAGAAGCAGATAAATGCAATCTGAGCATCCATTCCCCTAACATGAACTTTTTGACTTCTCATCCTCAGAAACTATTATGGGAGACCAGAAAATTACTACCCTAAACCAGGTCAATAGTTCTCAAGCTCCCGGTGAGAAATCAAGCTCCCAGTGAAAATAAAAAACTGTCAAAGCTGGGAAGAGAACTAGAAGTACTAAGTAATATGCTTGTTCAGCCACTGTTCTACTGTATTTATAGTCAATTAAGACTGTGTGCTCTAGATGTGGATTGCTCAGATTTGACTCCTTTATTCTTAGCTGCCATCCTAAGTAAATTCTTCTTATAGTCCAAATTCCCATACAGCTTTTGTGAAATTTAAATGAGATCACTATCGGGCCTCAGAGGGAGGATAGGGGAGGGTGGGGGGAGGGGGGAGAGATCAACCAAAGGACTTGTATGCATGCATATGAGCCTAACCAATGGTTAAGTTCAACAGGGGGTTGGGGCATCCATGGGGAGGGGTGTGGGATGGGAATGGGGGGATGAGGACAAATATGTGACACCTTAATCAATAAAGAAATTAAAAAAAATTTAAATGAGATCATATAAAGAATTAAAACAGTGTCTAGCTTCTGACAGGTGTGCCTTAGTGGTTGAGCATCAACCTATGAACCAAGAGGTCACAGGTTCAATTCCAGATCAGGGCACCTGCCCGGGTTGCAGGCTTGATCCCCAGAAGGGGGCGTGCAGGAGGCAGTCAATTGATGATGTTCCTCTCATCAATGTTTTTATCTCTCTATCCCTCTCCCATCTTCCCTCTCTAAAAAAATCAATAAAAACATTTTTTTAAAAGTTCAAAGGTTATTCACAAATAGCTTTACAAATCATTAAGAAATAAATGAATGAGCATTCCAATGGTGAAATGACAAAGAACATAAGGCAATTTAATATAATTATATGTAAAAATACATATAACCAATACATATAACTTTAAAAAAAATCTACCCAATTAATAATCAAAGAATGAAAATCAGAACAGTGAAATGCCATTTTTGCATATCTCTAGCAAAGTTACAAAAATATTAAACCATTCAGGATTGGTGAAAATGCTAGTACACAGACACTCATATTCTGCAATTTAAATGGCTATAACTTTTTTTGGAGGGCAATTCAGCATTATCTATCAAAAGTCTTAAAAGTCTGCATACTCTCTTTGACCTATTAATTCCACTTAGAAAATTTATTTTATGTAAAGATTTCTGTATAATTTACATTTAATATATGTAAAGATTTCTGTATAAGATCTTTTGAGATGGCATCATTTATAAAACTGAAAAATCATTAACTTCCTAAAATGTCTAATGATTGGGGACTAAACAAATATTATGTTATGTCCAAAGAAGTTGATATAATGCTGCTATTACACTTCATGTTGTAGGTGAACATGAAAATATATTCAGGATATATTTATTGCTAAGTGAATAAAGTAGATTACAAAACAGTACATACAATTTGATTCTATTTCTGTTAAAAAGCAAAAAAACTTCATATTTGTCCATCTGTCCGTCCACCTATCCAAACATTATACAAGGATCAAGGATCTTTTATTTTCCTTATTGCTAACCGTGATTTCTCTAGTATTTATAAAATAATTATCTATTTTATAATACAGAGATTATTTTTATAATTAAAAACTATAAAAAGCACAGACTTCTGAGTTAGCTCTACTTCCAATATCCTAAGTGAAGTGACCAAACTGATTACACAGAGTATATCCCCCATGCCTCTTGATCCCTCCTTTGTCTACTATTCACTGCTATGGCTATTATTTAGAACAGTGACTGATGCACAGCAGTCAGTCAATATCTATTAAATGGGAAAATGCCATCCATCTGCTATCAATATAAAGAATTACTGCCAGATGGATAGATAGCTAGAAGGAGGTCATTAAGAGCCAATTCACAGCTTCCCTTCTTAAGTAAACAACTTTTTAAAAAACTTTCTTTTGTTTGAAGTTAGTTTGTAAACATGGAATTGATTTTTGTATACTGACTTTATATCCAGTAACTATGTTAAATGCACTTATTAATTCTAATGATTTATCCTTATTTTCTTTTGGATTTTCTAAGCATGTACCAACGTTATTTGCAAATAAAGATAGCTTTATTTTTTTCTTTTTCAATCATCTTTTTAATACTTTATTTCTTTTTCTTATCTTACTGTACTGGCTAGGACCTCCAACATAAGCTGAATGGAACTGTTAATTAATCACCTTTGTCTCATTCAATATCTTTTTTGTTTTGTTGTTAATCCTCACCCGAGGATATTTTCCCATTGATCTCTAGAGAGAACAGAAGGGAGAGGGAGAGAGGGAGAGATGGAGAGAAACATCGATGTGATTGGCGCGCCTCTGACCAGGGCCAGGGATCGAGCCTGCAACTAAGGTACATTCTTGACTGGAATCAAACCTGGGACCCTTCAGTCCCTGAACCTTTCAGTCCAAGGGTTAACACTCTATCCACTGAGCCAAACTGGCTAGGGCTCATTCTATTTCTTTACTTGCTTGGTGGTTATACCATTGCTCACTTTGTGATGAGTCTTCATTGTCTGCATTTTCATATTTATATTTCACAAATAAAAAGGTTAAAAGAAGAAAAAGAAAGCTGCAGGAGAAGTAAACAATGAAGAGCCTGGCAAAATTCTCCAGTTTGAAGGGTGTATTAGTTTCATACTGCTGCTGTAATAAATTACCACACATTTAATGACTTAAACAATACAATTTATTATTTTGCAGTTCTGGAAGTCAGAATTCCTAAAACCAAGGTGTTGACAAGACTGTGTTCTTTTTGGAGGCTCTATGGGAGAATCTATTTCCTTGCCTTTTCTAGCATCTAGAGGCCACCTGCATTCCTTGGCTCATGATCCCTTCCTCCATTTTCAAGGCCAGCAACCTACTATCTCTAAATCTCTCTGTGTGACCACTGGTTCTATCATCACATCTCCTTTTTCTGACTCTGACACCCCTACCTCCTCATAAGGACCCCTATGATTACATTAAGTCCACCTGGATAACCCAGGATCATCTTCCAATCTCAAGAGCCTTAATCTAATCACACACATAAGGCCCTTTTGCCTTGTAAGGTTACATTTAACAGGTTTCAGGGATTAAGACGTGGGTCACCCTTGGTTTACCTACTACAAAGTCTGCCTACCACAAAGTGCGAGGACATGAGGCAGATGCAGAACACTACTTAGAAGTTTTTTCACTGCTACCAAGAAGTACCACTCATAATCAGCAGTTCAGAGAGGCCCAAAGGAAGTGGCCAGAGAGGCAGAATTTCTTCTTGACATGAGAGGCCACAGCTCTAGGAAGGAGGTCAGAAATTGCCATATCATTTAAGTTAAACAAAGGCTGCACACGGGAAACTAGCTCTGGTATAGTAGCTCTACTATATACAGAACAGGAAATGTAGAAAATAAATTCATTTATTGAGATGCACACTACCTGGCTTCCTTCTCACTACCTTTAGGGTGGTGACTTACAAACTTCTATCAACCACCTTTAGACTTGAGAAGGGAATTCTAAATAATATTTGGAGACAAAGAAGGCATCTAGTGAGAATTTTACTAATCTGTTTGGAGAAAACATCAGACCTGAGTAAATTTTTCTTTGTTTAAAGAGGTATAAATGGCCAAAATCAATTGTAGAAATTCAAGTTGGGGCCTATGAAAAGAATCTGCAACATAAAAAAAGGAGAACATAGCATTCAAAGAGATGGAGAAACAAAGCATACTTGGAGGGGGGGATGTTAGGTGAAGAAGACAGTATCTGTTTTATTCTTAAAACAGAATTTTTAAAATCATAGAACCTGTGAAATATGCTGAAAGATGAATGACAAAACAAAGACAGATTGAAGGGACCTGGATAAAAGGCAGGCAAAAATATATAAAGGTTATAGAATAAGATAAGAAAATAATGTAAGAGAACAAATAATGCAATAGCAGACCGAAACAGTAAATTAGAAGAAGAGTAGAATCAGCACTATAAAAATGTGAATCAATTGCAGGGAGGACAAACCTGAGGAGTCCTTCAAGAATGCAGAGGCGCCCTAACTGGTTTGGCTCAGTGGATAGAGCGTTGGCCCTGCGGACTGAAGGGTCCCAGGTTCGATTCCAGTCAAGGGCACATCCTGGGTTTCAGGCTCAATCCCCAGTAGGGGGCATGCAGGAGGCAGCCAATCAGCGATTCTTTCTCATCATTGATGCTTCTATCTCTCTCTCCCCCTCTCTTTTCCTCTCTGAAATCAATAAAAATATATATTTTTAAAAATGCAGAGGCAAGGCAGAAAGCAATTAAAATGATGACAGAAGAGAGATGCAGAGGACAAAGAATGGAGATCCAATACATTGGGAGAAAAGAAATTATTAAAGAAAAGAATAGAACAAACAGAACATTAGCAATCAAGGACATGAGATGAAAACTTTTCTGGTCCAAAGACAGACCTGGATGTGCATATTAAAAAAGCTCACTAGGTACCACGAAAAATTAAAGTGCAAAGCCTAACAACTAAATAAATCTTCATACAATTTGAAATTCAAGATCAGAAAAAATTACCCATGTTAGACAAAAAAAAAAAAAAAAAATTACCTACAAAAAAGGGAAATTGGACTTTTTTCTAATTTTTCTTTTTTTAAATATATTTTTATTGATTTCAGAGAGGAAGGGAGAGGGAGATAGAAACATCAATGAAGAGAGAGAATCCATTGACTGGCTACCTCCTGCACGGGGATCGAGCCCGCAACCCGGGCATGTGCCCTGACCAGGAATCGAACCATGACTTCCTGGTTCATAGATTGATGCTCAACCACTGAGCCACACTGGCCAGGCCTCTAATTTTTTCTAATCATTAATGCAATAGAATAATATCTATAGCTTTAAGGAAAAAAAAAGTAAACCTAAGCTAAGTTGCCATTCATGTGCAAAAACAAAATAAGAACAATTTCAAGTATTAAAAAACTAGTCATAAAGAATGTCCTTAATATATTAACAAAAAGAGCAAAGTAAGGAAGAGATCATTTTGATCATATATGTATGTATGTGTACAAACTTGTTTTAATGGGCACAGAAGTGGTCTAAAAAGACAAATATCGCTCTAGCTGGTTTGGCTCAGCGGATAAAGTGTCGGCCTGTGGACTGAAGGGTCATGCGTTCGATCCAGTCAAGGGCACATGCCTCAGTTGCAGGCTCAATCCCCAGCCCTGCTCTGGGCGCATGTGGGAAGCAACCAATCGATGTGTCTCTCTCACACAGATGTTTCTCTTCCTCTGTCTCTCCCCTTCCCTTCCACTCTCTCTAAAAATCAAGGGAAAAATATCCTCGGGTGAGGATTAACAAAACAAAAAAGAGAAAGGAAGAAATATTACTAGTAAATTGTTAGCAGCAGTTATCCCTGAATGCTGGCTTTTGACTTCATATTATTTTTGTGAATTGTTTGATTCTTTTGCGTAAGTATGTGTACAACTACTGTATTTTACAAGTCATCTTAATTTTTAAAAAGCATCCATGACATCTTTGCTGAAAAAAATTCCTCAATATTGCCCTAGCTAGTTTTGTTCAGTGGTTAGAGCATCGTCGGCCTGTGGACTGAAGATCATGGGTTCGATTCCAGTCAAGGGCACATACCTCGGTTGCAGGCTCAATCCCTGGCCCCTGTCAGGGCACATGTGGGAGGCCCAATGGATGTATCTTTCTCACACAGATGTCTCTCTCTCTCTTCCTATCTCTCCCGCTCCCTTTCACTCTCTCTAAAAATCAATGGAAAAAATACCCTCAGGCGAGGATTAACAACAACAAATTCTTCAATGTTGCATTTGAATAACAAATAGATAAAAATAAATAACATAGAAATGAGAAAGCCATCGATTAGAAAGATTGATGGTGAGCACTAAAAACACTTAATATAAATTAATTCTCAATAATTAATGTAAATTTAGAAACATAACACAATTGGGTGAAAAAGAAAATACATAAACAGTCCTAATTTCCACATTTTAAATATGGGATGTAAATAGGTTTTTTTTTTTTTTTGGTTTTTTTTTGAGAGAGAGAGAGAAACATCGATTTGTTGTTCCACTTACTTATGCATTCATTGGTTGATTCTTGTTTGTGCCCTGTCCAGGGATCAAACCAAAAAATGTGGTGTATTGGGACGACGCTCTAACCAATTGAGCTACTTGGCCAGGGCATGATATTGATACTTTGAGAATAAAGAATTAAAGGTTTTTCAAAAAATTAGTCACTGGTAACTTGTACTTACAATAAATATTTTCCGGACCACCAAACAACGAAGATAACATTTCCACCCAAACCATATGCATAAAACAAGAACAAAACATACATTGTATGGTTCTAGTTTTATGAAAGGAATACACACATAAGCATGAGCAGAAAAAAACTAAAGGAAATATAATAAACTATTAACACTGGTTAATTTTAAGTGGTAGCTTATAGGTGATTTTTATTTTCTTGTGCTTTTCTATATTTTCTATTTAAAACATTTTTTGGTAATTATATGAACAACAAACAATATGCCCAAAATGTCATTTAATATATAAACAAGCAGACAAGCTAGTACTTCCAAAAGTTGGCTAATTTAAGCCGCATTTAACCTCAAATACACATTTTAATTTACTCTATTTTAGGTTAGAGAGTGGAGTCGCTGAAAGCCAGATACTCTAAACTTATTTTTTAAAATACATCCTTTATTGATTTCAGAGAGGAAGGGAGAGATAGGAGAGAGATAAAAACATCAGTGATGAGAGAGAATCATCGATCGGCTGCCTCCTGCACACCCCACATTGGGGATCAAACCCACAACCCTGGCATGTGCCCTGACGGGGAATCGAACTGTGACCTACAGTTCATAGGCTGACACTCAACCACTGAGCCACAGCGGCAGAGCACAACTACATATATTTTTAATGAAAAAGTTTCCTGGAATCCCACATCCAGACAGAAAGCAAAGACGACTGTAAGGATGACTGGGATGGGATGGGAGACTTACAACATGACCTTACAATGTAAAATAATTTATTCTCTATCAAGCCAAAGAGTGGCCCCAGCATTAGCTTGTTGGTTCTTCACTTACTTCTCGATCAGACAATAATATGGAGAGAGACAAAGAATATCACAGAAGATTAATCTAGCTGGGGATGCTCAAATGAGTACTGCTTACAACCACTTATGAAATAAATGCTTTGGTATCCATTAAATAACTAGAGCTTTAGAGCCTAAGGAAAGATGAGCCTGTTGCTAAATAAATCCTTGTTTAGTATCACCTATAGTTATACATTCACATGCATATTTTTTTGAAGATGATAATTAAGCTTTTTTGATATTAAGGCACAACATGAACTCAACATCTTTCTCCTAAAAGTTTCTTTTTTATCACTTTTCTTATCTGCCTATAGGGTTGTTGGGGTTTCAATGAGAAATGCATGTAAGTAGGTTAGAACTGTGCCTAGAACATGATTAGTGACTGCAACAGCTTAACTTTATTATTACTAGAGGCCAATGCACAAAATTCCTGCAAGAGTAGGCCTTCCTTCCCCAGGTTGCCAGCACCAGTCTCCCTCTGGCACCCGGGACCCGGGCTTCCCTCCGGCCCCCTGGGACCTGGACTTCCCGGCTTTGTCTGGAAGGTTGTCCAGAAGGACATCCGGTCTAATTAGCATATTACGCTTTTATTATTATAGAAGATGGTTTGATTACTTTTCAATCACTTAAGCACTACTAGTATAATATGGCAGGAAGGACAAGAGTTTTACTTTCAGGATGGCTATTTATTACTTCTTTTAAAACTTGTTATTATGGACAACTCATATATATACAAAAGTAGAATATAATGATATCAATGTATCCATTATTCAGATTTAGTAATAATGATCAACATGTAGTCAATAATAATGATTGCTATTTAGTAATAATCAATATCTGACCTTTTTTCATTAATATTTCTATCTACCCCCTGCCACAGATTATTCTGAAGCAAATCCTAGACATCAAATCATTCATCAAAACATGAGGTTTTAAAGTCATACTGATAAGGGTTCTAATCTAGACTTCCTTACTAGCCACATGACCTTGAATGTGCTACTTAACCTCTGGAATTTGGTGCCTAGCAGCCACTCAATGAACTTAAGATCACTTTCTTCCCCCTAGTTGGCTCTAACTGATTTCAAATCTGCAATGTGATGTTTCTCTCAAAATGTAACCAGCTCCACTCTATTGCTTTTAGCCTAATATGCACTCCTTTCCTTACTTCTGGATAATCCCAATAGCAACCTGTTTTCTCACTGCTTGTTCATTTCATATCTGGGTTTTCTCTAAGGTTTTTTTATTTTAGGCAGAACACTAATCCTTGAAGGTGTTTAGTAAATAAAAAAGTTTAAGAGTGAAACAAATTTGGAAAAGACTGCAAAGGCTATCCTTATCACAATGTATGCTGTATTAAAAAGCTCCAAGTTAACACTGCTTTACCCTAACTTACATGATCATCCATCCAACAATTAAGAACTTACAAAACTGGAGTGCCATAGAACATGCTTGGGAAATACAATGACATGTTAATGCCAAAACACTACTCCTTAAGGCAACGTCTTGAGATACTATAAGCTCAACAAAATTTCAAGAGTTCACCCTTAATTATAGGTTCAAATTAACTTATGTTGCTTCTCATATGGTTGTATATGCCACAAACTGCCTCCCAAACTAGGAGGATCTCTGCCTTATACATCTGGATCTTTCATTTTGTATGTGTAAGACAGTGTAATGTAGGCATGCTCAGTAATTATCTGTTGAATGAGCATCAAGGCTAGAGCAAACTTGTGATTAATCTTGACCAGCAATGACATTGCTCATGTTGCTGTTACTGAAGAGTCCTTGAGATATTTTACATTTCTTAGGAGTAAACACAAGAAGCTGGAGAAAATGTCTACCATTTTCAGATTTCTAAAAGGTCAAGTTCCTAAATACTCTCTCTGACACATCTATACTAATCTTCCAGGTCAGGCATGGAGATAATCCATGAGTTTATCATCATTCTCCACTCTTCTCTTAAGCTTCAGTCACCTCTTTAAAAAAAAAAAATGAAGGTACTAGCACTTATTAAGGTAGGCTTATTGTGAGGACTTAATGAAATACCTAGGCCAGGGGCTGATATTCAAGAGATGTTATTTTTCCCCAGCCATGAAGAATAAAGCAGAATAAAAGAAAAAGAAAGGTGGGCAACATCTTATATTGAGTAACTAGGGAAGACCTCTCTAACAAGGTGGCATTTAGAAGAGAGTGAGAAAGCCACACAGCTATATGGGGACAGAGTGTTTGTCCCAGGTTAAGAGGAAAGCAAGTGCAAAGATTCTTAGGCATCTTTGAGGAACAGCAAGGATGCCAATGTGACTAGAGTATATTGGGTATGAGGAGCAGTAGGAGCTGAGGTCAGATAGTTAAGAGGGTGTAGGTAGCATCAAATCATTGAGGGCATTGTAGGCTGCCGTTAAAACTTTGGCTTTTATTCTAAGTGAGAGGAACAGCCATCAGAAGGTTTTAAACAGACATGACATGATCTTATTCATGTTTTAAAAAGATCATTCCAGTTGCTGAGCTGAAAACAGACTGGGGAGTAAGAGGAGGGATGAACTAGAGAAACCAGTTAGAAGGCATTTTGATGAATTGAACTAGAGTGTAGTAGTGGTAAGAACGAGCTGTATCTGCATTTATTTTGAAAGTGAAGAAACATGAATTGCTGATGGATTAGTTATGGAGGTGTGAGAAAAAGAGAGGAACCAAGAATAACTCCAAGAATTTTCATATGAGCAACTCAAAAATCAAAGTTGCCATTTACCAAGATGGGAAGACTAAAGAAAGATCAGGTTTGGGAAAGAAAAATTCAGGAGTCTGGATTTGGAGATGTTATATTTGACACACCTATTTCACAATCCTTGAAGCAGAGATCTACCTTAGTGTCAATGAGTGACAACTGCCGGGGTAGCCTGTGAATCTCTACTCCAGGCAAAGGGCATGAACAGCTGGCTCTGTGTTCTTCTCTGGCTAGATCATATACTTGTAACAACTGTATTCTATCACAAATATATCATAATATGTGCTATCTTATATACATGTATCATATACTAACACGGGGAGAGCTGATGAGAACATAGGGCTTAGGAAGTCTGATGCTGGTTAGTTCTCCTCCTTGTTCTGCACTAAAAGATAGCTAACATAAGAGCTAACTCTCAAAAGCGTCCTTGGAGTCAAGACTACCTTGTGATCACATAAGAATAGTACCAGGATCCCCTGACTCAAGCCAGGGTTATCCAGTTTCTCTTCTAACTGAACATCTTTTACAAAGTGTAAACATTGTGTTAGCTGTCCTATCTCACGTACTACAACTCCCTATTCTTATTCCCTTCTGAAACTCGAAGAGCAAGATTTCATTCCAACTTTTCACCGGAAAAGCATAAAATAAATATTTCTTTTGCTTTCACATTCCCAAAATCTACTAGCCATTAAATGCATCCAAAGAATATGGACTTTTGGTATGCCAATGTCTAGAACTTTTATCTACTTACAGAAATTTAATCAAAGGGAATATATATATATAAAATTCTGCTATAAGGAATTACTTCACTATTGATAGTGCACAAATTGGGAACAATCCTTTGGTTCAATGAAGCAAAAATGGGTTAAAGAAATAATTGGTATATAAAAGAATATTAAGGGATTATATAAATGATTCCATATAAAAATACATTAAAAATATTAAGTAAAAAAAAAGGCAGACTACAAATAGTATGTATAATATGACCCCCCAGTTTTGTTTTTTTTAAAGTGTATGTGTATACTATTAGTCAAATATGATTATGTATGATCAGCAAAAATAACAGTGATGTAACCTCTGGGTAGAGGGAGGGGTTGTAGATAAATGTTCTTTTTACTTGTCTACAAGGAACTTATACTGTTTTCTACTAAGAACAAGTTTAAAATTTTTTATATTCAATATAAAATATTTTATATTTGTAATTTAAGTCTGGAATTTAGTTTTTACTATCTTAAAAAAAATCTACCCACATTTCTATACATACTTCATCTAAGTCAAAAGACTTCTTTCTGAGGAGCCATTTGTGGACTCTACCCCAAAGGCCTCTCTCCCAGGAATCAATGCTAACAACTCCACAGAGAGCTCAGTCACAGGGTTCTCCTGCACAGCACAGGAGACTCTGCTCCTAGGGTCTGTGGGTGCTACTTCCCCAGTCCAGCAACTGTTACATGGGAATGTAAAGCAGAATGAACTGCTTTACTCTCTGCACCTGGCCAAAGACACAACTGTTAAACAGAGACTAAGTTCCACAGTCCCCACCAGGGCAACAGCAATGGACTTTGTTTTCTATAAACAGACAGACAAGAAAAAGGTTCAGGTTAAATCAGTCCTCAGAGGAAGAAAAATAGAAACCAGGCAACGAACGGGGAATGCTTCATATTCCTAAAAGTTTTTTTTGTAAGTTAACACATGGTGTCTGCTTCTCTCTAGTCACCTATTTATCACTCTCCTCCTTAGAAAAGGGAAAAAGCCCTGGCTGTTTTCCTAGTGCAGAGTTTTGTGGCTGGGGGGAAGGAGGAAGGGGGGAGAAAGGAGGGTGCTTTAAGCATGATGCAAACCATTTGGAGTTGAGTGAGAGCACTGCCAACACAAGCTGGACTATTTAAACAAGTGAGGAAATGATCGTATATACAACATGCCAGCAAGCACACACACACACCAAAGGAAGTCGAGAGGGCTTTTTTTTTCAGGACACAGAGCTGGATGTCAGCGGCTAAAAGGTCGATATTTTCCCTTAACACCCTTCTCAATGACTTAATCATGTTCCGTTTGCACAGAAAACTTCCCAAGAATAAAAAAGTCTGGAGAATTAAGAGGAAGGGTGAATGGGGAGTGATGTTTGGCCTGGGGCTGACCTTATCCGAGGTTTTCTCCACGTAGCAGGGATCCTGAGGGGCAGCCAGCAAGGGGACAAAGCCCGAGAGAAGCCGATCCTCTTCCAGAATAAGAAGGGTGAGGTCATCGTCCGGGTCCTTGTACAGTGGCACCTCAGACTGATTCACCGCAGTCAATATGTTACAGAAATCAGCCAGCATCGACCACACATCCACAGCAACCCTGTGAGAAATAAGGTAAGAAAAGAAGAGCAGCTCTAAAGAGGGACCAGTTCAAGTATTCTAAGCACTTGTGAATAGGGAAGTACCTATGGCAAATGTCTATGGCTGGCATCTGCCAGAAAATCTTACCCAAAAAAACTAGGATACAAAATTGCACCCTTGGCAGCAATCTGGTGAATGTGTGTCTATCCGTGTAAAGTTAAAATTGATTAGGGGGAGTTTTTAATCCTAACCAGAGAAAGAGAAGAATTTAGAGAATCAGTTGCCTAATGCAGGTCCTGTCACCTTTCCAGACAGTGTGCCTAAGACACTTACTCAAACACTCTGGACACCCAGTGCCTGAGGCAGCTCCCAGAATTCCCCCACTCCTGTCCAGCCAAGAATATGCCACACATACAGCTAGAGAGCGCCAATCTTCCCTCCTCTTGCACAGCCAGAGGGGCTAGTCACACCAGGGAGTCATGTGTTTGTGGGCTTTTTCCTTTCTTATAATGCTTTAGAAATCTCTTCCTATATATAAGCAAAAAAACAATTAAACACACATCCAACAAAAACCTCATTCCTGGCCTGCCAAGCTTCCCATTCATTTCAGCAGCTGAACCGTATCAGCGCTATCTTGGCCATCCTATTCCCTCTCCTTTCCCTCAATTGTAGAAAATTAGACATAGGGTAACCAACATTATGGTTTGCCTGGAACTATCCCAGTGTTAGCATTTAAAGCCCCACATTCCCAGAAACACCTCAGTCTTTGGCTGATTGGAATGGATGGTCATCCTAATTGCATATCACCAGGTCCTGGTTGAACCTGAGAATAAATCTTGAAAATGCAAAATCTGGTCCTCCCCTGTTCAAACTCCAGGGCAGAATTATTAAAAGGTTCAATTCTCTGTCACCATCAACTGCCAAAAATCTCCTGTGGTTCAGATTCCTTTTTTGGTGGGAGCTAAGGATCCTTACAACTCTCTTTTGACAAGCCCAAGACAAGCTCAAATAGCCAAAATGGTCAGAGTCAGGGCCTGCCAAGTCCACAGACTTACGTTTCTTCCCCAGAGGACAACCTAAACAGGGAGTCTGGAACAGGCAAGTACCCTATGGATGCTAAGTTGTACTCCAAAAAGAGTGAGACCCATAAAAGAATTACAAAGAAAAAGCTTTACAATTTGGTTCAAGAGGTGGAGTGACAAGAGGCAAAAAGCAAAGAGAGGTATATGAATGAGCTACATCCTGGAATCTTCCCAGACCAGTTACTGCGCATGAGCCAAATCTGCTAAGGAGGGGCTTCAGATCTAAGCAATTTGTTGCTCCTGGAGGCTAGGAACTTGGGGGGATGGCAGAAAGGAGGGCATTCAAGGGACATGCTATTGAAGGTGATGCTGGAAGAGAAAGTGGAGTAGAGGTGTGGGGACTCCCTGACTGGATCCAGGTGGAAGGAGCCTGCACTGGTTTATTTACTGTAATCACTGCACTAGGAAAAGGCAATGAAATGAAACATCTTGTTTTCAAGAGTGTCCTGGGAACCAGGCGGAACACAGCCCCATTAATCACACAACGGCACATAATCAACACACGTGTACAGCAGAAGTAACTCGCTTCACAGGCTTTGCCCAGGAAAAAGAACATGTTTGGGAAGAATCACCGGAGGGACAAGGGTTTTTTAAAGCCTCTCTCTGCACAGACACCAACAACCAGACTCATTCACAAAGCTCCATCTTTTGGCTCAGCTGGGTTTGGCTGTCAGAAATGTTTAAATATGGAAAAAAATAAACAGTTGCAACACGTTTCTGTGCAGAGATCTGCCTGAGCCCCTTTGTGATGTAATGGGAAACGCGCATTCAGGCTACCAGCTGTAGAATAAACAGAACTTCGAGGGTTAAAAGGAACTGAACTTTCCACGACCCCATCTGCAGAGAAGAAAATAATAAGAGGAATGATACACTGCCCCACAGCTCTGATAGTTTATCCTCCAGTCCCGGCTGCAGAGACAAGCACCGGATGTGATAGGGCTGCTCAGGGCCGCCTCCGAGGTTAGCACTGCCCATGGGAGACGCACAGGGAGGCTCTTCCAGCTCCCTGCTTCCTCCCCCAGTGCCCTGCTGGCCACTTGAGCCCACTGCCTGAGTCTGATCCCACAGCGCTGGTGAGCTCTGGCCAACAGGCATTGCTCGGCTGCAGAGCAGCAATTTGGAAAATAAACAGGAAAGACGACAGTGAGAAGGAAGAAGGTGAAAAGTCTCCCAGCTGAATTCTTGGCTTGGGGGCCTTGGTTGGTGCTGTGCAGGTCAAGGCTGCTTCAGGATGTAGTTGGGGGTGGAAGGTGTGGGCAGCAGCATCCCCAGCCAGGGAGAGGCAGCAGAAAATTACCCACGGCTGCCACAGTGGGAGGCCCCACATCCCTCTCTTATCCTCTTACCCCTACCATCTTGGATCCAAGAGAAGAAATATGTGATACCATGTGGTTCTCATTACCATGCTCCCTGTCCCCTACGGCTCAGATAAACCAAAACTGACTCCTCCCAGAGACTGCTGGCCACCACAAGGGACCCCTGCCCACATCTGCCCTTTGCCCATTACCACCCACCCACCTTGTGCCAAAATCCTAAGACTCCCTGCAAAAATGAAGTGGATGAGAGTTCCTACCGCAGTGTTAATGTGTAAGACAGCAGCTGGTGCCAGAAGACATAAGGTGTGTCCTGAGTCCCCAACTCAGAAATATAAAGTGGCACCACAGACAAGAACACAACTAACTAGGCACCCATGGGCCATATGGTGACTCTCCACAGAGGGCAGGGAAGAGGGGAGTGTTAGGAAACTAACAATAAAAGGAAGAGGTGAGATGCCTAAACCCCAAAGTTAAGATATTTGCAAAAGAATGAGGTAATTCCTGGAACCTGGAGAATATCATCACCTCAGTTTACCCCAATCAGGCCTCTGGGCTGGGAGGTCAGTTCCGTGGGTGAACACAGGGTTTCCTGAGTAGAAGGGGAAAAGCTTAGCTTTTTCCTGCTCTAGTTCCTTATCCCAGTTAGGAGTGCCTTCCAACCTTCACCCCACAGCAGCCCTTGGAGTCTAAGGATTCAAGGTTGGCCTGGGCTGAGTAGCCCAAAGTAAAATTCTGGTGGCTCTGAGGAGCTTTAAACAACTCCTAATCTTTTAGAAATGCTTTGGAAATGACATTTCAAAAGGTTTTCCAGTCAATTGCAAACCAACTTTGGTTCTAAATGAACCCTCTAGAGTCTAGAGTGCTATGGGCTCAGGCAAGTCCCTCTGGCTTGTTCTGGTCCCAACTCATATTTTGGGGAAGCTCCCAGAGCCCACAAAACCCCACTAAAGCTAGGGTGCATTCTTCACCTAGCAGACACAAAGCAGACAGAGAGTATGAAACTGAGTCCAATGAGTCCGTTTATGGCTCTCAGAATGGTGGCAAGGGAGCCTCTCAGCAGCTGTGATGTGATTAGTGAGCAGGGATCAGCAGTTGTAGGGTGACCCAGTGGCCCAACCCCACAGAACACACCACACACCAGGAAAGCAGACCCCTGGCTGGACACCAGATCCTAGCTTGGGACAGACCAGCAGTGGCTAGTTAGAGGTATGCACTCAGGACCAAGGCTCACTCACTTCTCCACAGACATGCATTCACTTACTCTACCAGGAAAGGAAAAAAATAAGAGTTAATTTACTTTTTATTGCCTCAGAATTCCAAGGTTTAATGTAGCTGTCAGTTTGAGTGCAGTGCAGCTGCTGGCCGATACAATGCAGCCCAGGCCAGCCCAGGTGACTGGGGAAACACATTTCACAGAAATGAACCAACACACACTCTTGGCTGGTTGTTTGGGGGATATTGACTTGGGGAATCAGATTAACCCTTCAGGCTGGAGTTAGTTTTGCAAACAACATAAGAAAAGTAGCTTCAGTCCAAGGAACTGAGAAGCCCTGGTCTCAGGTGGACCAGTGGATTTCTGTGTTTCTACAATTTTGGCGTTTTCTCATGTAAGATGTTATTCGACTACAACATGCTCTGAAAGATGAAGGTATGAGATATGTGAGGCAAGTTATACCACAACAATCTATCTCCTTCCTAGAACTCAGAACAAAAGGCAGATCTGCCAGCTTTATAGGGAAAAGGTCGGGTGGGACCTTTTCTGCAAGCTCCATACAGGGTGTGACTGAGGTGGGCAGACAGTGTGGAGAGTGGAGTAGTAAGGCCTAACCAAGGCCCAGGCCATCCTCTGGCAAGTCTAAGGAAGACTGAGCCCTCACACACCCCTTCTCTTCTTTTTTTTTTTTTTTTTTTTTTTACTGGGGGAACAGGCTGACTGGTGATTAATATCAAGTACAATGACCCCATGTTACAAGCCTGCAGGGGCCTGTGGAGGTGGCCATTTCCTGTGTAATACCAGCTTGTTTAAACACTAACATTCAAACTCCACAGCTGCAGAACAAACCCGGAAAGAGTTGAGTGAGAAGAAGCCCTGCATTGTGTTTCGGAGCTATGGAAGATCAGAGAAGTAGTACAGATGGCAAATGAGTTGGGTCTTTTGGTTCCTGGGGTGAGAAGCTCTGGAAATATAGACAAGATGGCATGGAAACTAGGCACAAGAACGTTGAAAAAGAGAAAGCTCATGGACTATAGACACAAAGGGGAAAGACAAAAGGCCAAAGCAAGAGAAATGCTCTTAAGATATGCAATACTCCCTAACTGGTTTGGCTCAATGGGTAAAACGTCAGCCTGTGGACTGAAGGGTCCCAGGTTCAATTCTGGTCAAGGGCATATGCCTGGTTGTGGGCTCAATCTCCAGTAGGGGGCGTGCAGGAGGCATTCAATCAGTGATTCTCTCTCATTATTGATGTTTCTATCTCTCTCTCCCTCTCCCTTCTTCTCTGAATCAATAAAAAATATATTTTTTTAAAAAAGATGTGCAATATGCTCTTTTAAAAACCTGTTTGCCTATGGACGATTATACTGTAGCCCAGCGGTCGCCAACCTTTCGGACCTCACGGACCACCAGTGGTCCACCGACCACCGGTTGGCGACCACTGCTCTAGCCCACAGCTCTCCACGTAGGGTTCAATGGCCAACATAAGACCATTGTAGCCCTGGAGGACTTTTGGCCCAAATGGAGAAAACTGCAGGAGATGAGCAACTAATAGCAGAAATGAACCTGAATCCAATAAGTCAACTTGGGCCCTTGGGAGAGTGCCCAACCTAAAGTAATTTTGCCCAATATGGCAAGTCAAATTCTGAAGCTCAGACACCCCACACTCCTCCAAGAACATAAACTTCTCCATGTCCTAAGAAGTGCAGCTGGAGCCCGATGGCAAACAGGTCACAGTAACCTCATTCCAGGATTTCTCAAGTACCTCTACTATGCCTCCTTCAACCTCTATCTAGGTCAGTGCCTTATTTGATTTCAGTTCTCCCAAGCTACATTCATATGTATAGTCTCTGTCACATCACTATGGTGTGTTAAACCCATCAGCACTGTGTGTTTGGGAAAGAGCAGCCCCCAGGGGACCTCAACATCTCCACGGCATGAGTGGAGCCCTCGGCGGCCTCCCTGGTGCGGATTCTCACGGTTCCTGCCTCTCTAAATTTTAGCTGTAACCACTCCAACACGTCTTCTTAGTTTAGCACACACTGGACCCAAATAACCTCAGCCCAGAGCTGGAAAGTACTCTCCCTGGGGTCAGCTGCTGTACCCTGCTGGGGTCAGACTGGAGCCTTAGGCCAACACCCCTTCCTCTCACAAGGAGTCCTGTGGGAGGAGTGGGGAGGGGACAGAGGCTCCTGCCGTGGGAGAGATCACATGTGCCCACACTCAGCACTTGGAGGAAGAGGAACCCCCTGGTGCCAGGCTGTAGTGCTGACGCCCTAACCCGGAGCCAGGGAGACTGGGTGGGGAGCCAGGGTAGCAAAGGGGCTTCCCACAGTCACCACCACTTCCTTCAGGGAAGTGCTGATGGACTATTACTTAGTGACCTCCTAAAATGCCCTTTTGGGAAGACGTATTAAGCATCCTTGAAGGGGTGCCGATTAGATTTGGGATTAGTTCTTATTTCAGAGCTGCCCTATGAGGGTGAGTGAGCTAGCTGTTTCTTAACTCAAGAATTTCTATCTCATCCTACAGGGTCAACACATGTTGGCTCCCTGAGGAAATTAGCTTACTGCATACTCCCTATATATCCCTACATCTCCCTATGTGACAGCACCTCAGAGGGCTTCCTATAAGCCTTTTCCAGCATGCTCTGTAGACTATTCAAGACAAGCCACGGAAAAGCAGCAAGTCCAGGAATTTCTGGAGCTTTTTTTTTTTTTTTTTTTAACAGTACTCCAATCCAACAGTGTGATAAATGCATCCGAGCTACAATTAGGAAGATATATAGCATCAGAATGCTAAGGTCTGGGCAGCCTGGTGAAACGCGGGCTCTCCAGAGCCCCAGCTATGTTTCCCATTATGTAACCCTGGTCATGGGCAGACAGCCAGACTCCAAATGAAAAAGAGACTCTGGCTTGGCACTGGTTCTATTTTCCTATCCTCATTCGGGGTCAGCGCAGTGTCATACAGCTGCAGAGAAAGCTCTGGGGATTAAACCTGGGAAAGCCTCCAAGACCAGGACCTGGGTTCAAGTACCAGCTGAAAGCAATAAACCAACTGCCACAGCTGGGCTAGGTTTGGATGTTCTCAAAGTCCCCTGACTCTTTCACTTACTGAGAACTAGAGATCAAGATGAGGGAAGATTTGGCTTCAGCAGAGACTCTGAAATGAGGTAGGCTGTCCCACTGCCCTAGCCTTGCCAAAGGTCCTGGGATGCAAGAGGTCACTATGCTTAGGCTTGTGGAAGCCTGTTGCTCTGCTCCTCTCCATCACCTGACATTCACAACTTCACTCATGCTCACTTGTTAAGGTTGAGAGTAGCTGTCTTTCCCTTCTACTAAGAGGCCTGGAACAGAAATGTGCCCTCCCCTCACCACCACCCCAATAAGTAGATAGCCCCTCCAAACACTGTGGTCTATTCTAAATAGACCAAAGCATTCGACACTCTCTTGCAGTGACCCAAGGCAACTTTCCACACCCTGCTATAATCCTCTGTACCAAAACCTCCTGGGCTATAAAGCCATCTTATTACAACAGGTACAAATGGGAAGTCAACCTACTTACATGCTGACCCAGCACAAAAATGCTTAAGTGCCACTGTGTGGGAAGGCACAAATGGCCCCGAAATCCTGCCCTTATCACCCTAAGTGTTCCACATGTGCCTAAGTGGCTACTCACTAGGAAAAGTAGATATGATCAGAAAGAAGAGGAATATGGACTAAAGGAGAGAACTAAGGAGACTAATGATGAGCTTTGGAATATCCCTAGAAATGTGGAGGACGCTTCAAAATGATTCTCTAATTGTATAAGGAAAGACAGTACAAAATAGACAGGGAACAAGATTAAATAAGGGTTCAAGTGTGTAAGAGAGACAATTTGGGTATGGGGGATTCTGGAAGAGAAGCAAACTAAAATGTAGGCCATCTGGCCACTTTATCAATGAGGAATTTGTCTTCACAGAGAACAATTCAGGCAAAGACCAATAAAAGCATGCAAAGCAGAGGTGTTAAGTGGAAACCCTTTCCTTCCTACTCTCTTGAGAGCATTCCTAAACCCTCCAAAATGAAGATCACACAAGGACCTTAAGAATGTCAGAGGAGTTACTATTCTGACATCTACACAACTATCCGGAGTATGTCATTCCTTATGGCCTTAAAGAAAAGGCTCCACAAAATGAAAGATCAGTAGGCATAAGACGCAACTTTGAAACCCAGAGAACTACCATACCTTGCCAATCTCTCAACCATAGTATTTACTCAGTGTTAGCTAAGCAGGCATATGAGAAACTGAAAAGGAAGAAGATAAATTCATATACCACTTTTTCAGTGCTTGGATCTGAAGGCTATGAGGTAGGGCTACGCTCAGTGGCGGTCAGGCCAGGTCTGCTCTGTCCAGCAGTGGCACCAAGCCTCAAACCACCATGCCTTGTGGTCAGGCACCAGGACAACAATGCCCCTCCTTTATGCTTAAACTTACATTCCAGAGACAACCAGCTGCTGACCCTACAGAGAGTGCAGAAGAGAACTCTATTCTCTACCATACTGACTTTTCTAGCCTAGAGGATTCATCAGAGAGTGATGCCCACAACTATAGGAATCTGTTTACTGGACAATCAGATTCAATGTATTATTTGGTCAGATTTGCTCCCCCTGTGAAAAAATCTATAAAAAACTAAGCAAATTTGTCAAGTACCCCAGCCCTCTCTGCCTCTCTGTGGCCCAGGAGGTGAGGCCCAGCTGGGGATGGCTGTAGCTCAGGACCACGTGCCCAGCTGCTGATTGAGCCCTTGCCCAAAGATGGGCAGCAGCTTGCATAAGCCGGCAACGGGCCATTTGCTGCAGCATCCAAAGAAAAAACAGACTCAGCACCTCAAGCAAATGAGGCCCAGCACTTCCTGTGTGAGCTTTCCATTTCCTCAGCCAAACAAAAGCCAAAGGGAATGAGAGAGGGAGGAGGGATGAAAGGAGACAGCCGCAGAAGAGAGTTAACAGGCCCGATGGCCCAGGATATGGGTAAATAGGGGTGGGATGGACCATATCTAAGGGACTTGTGGTTGTGAGGTGAGGTGACCCAGGGAAGGCCCAGGCTCCAGAGACAAAGAGTCTGCCTCCCCACCCTCCACCCCACGAAAGGAAAGGAGGAACATTCTGTGACCCTGCACATGCGCAAAAGCAGTGGCTTCAGAAACTAGGGAGAGCTGAGCCTTTGTCATTTTCTTTCTAAAATTGCAAACTGCCTAGTCGGCATTATAGATTAATAGCCTGAAAAGTTTGAGGCTGTACATGTTAACTCTTTGGGGAACGTGGCTGGGAAAGAGCTGACCCCTAGCTAGCAGATCCATCAGTTCATTTGTGTGGCCCCAGCTGCCCAGCTCAGGGCTTAACCCTGGCTCCTGAGGCCCAGCCTAGAGTGCATTTTGGAAACCTAGGAGAGTTTACAGAAAGGATGCAGAGGACTGTCTGATGCTGTGAGTATCACTCACACAGTTACAGAGTTAGAGTTGGGGGAGATAGGGAAAGAGGGTCAAACAGTCCAGCGTGCATCTTGGGGTGAAGAACAAGAAAGGAATTTGAGGAAGGAAGGGGGGGGTCAGACTACACAGTGCACACAGAAAGATCAATAGCTGCTGGCGAGAAATCTCTGCTGCAGCATTCCCTCTGTGGGTCACCTACGAGTAGAGACTCACATGGCTGGCCCCAGACCAGAAAAGCTCCCCACTCCCTAGAAATGCTGTCCGTAGGAGCCTAGGTCTTCACACTGTATCCTCCAGTATTTTCCCCCTCAGAGGAGCATGGAGAATGATGAGATGTTGGGTATGGATGCCTGTTACCCAACACACACATACACACCCAACAGAGAGCCAGAAGGAGCTCTGAGTGCACTACTCCTGCCAGAGGCCACAATACAAAGAGTGGAAAGGAGAGGGAAGGAACACAGAGGCAAAGACAGAGACAGAGAAACCGAGAGAGAGAGCGTGAGTGAGTGATAAGAAGAGAGAGAAAGAGAAAGGAAGAAGGAGGAATGGGGATGGACAATCAATAGTTGACCAGAGATAGGCACCTGCATGCACATACATTAAGACAATAATGTGCAAACACGAATATACACAGAGATAGTGACACTAATACAGAGAAGAATGGGACACATGGAAACATGGATATAGATCAGGAGTCAGCAAACTTTTTCTGTAACAAGCTAGATAGTAAATATTTTAGGCTTTGCAGACCATAAGGTCTCTGCTGGTACAGTATGAAAGCAGCCACAGACAAAGTGCAAACAAATAAGCCTGGCTGTGTTCCAATATGACTTTATGGACACTGAAATCTGACTTTCATATCATTTTCACAACTCATGAAATATATTTTTTTAATTTTTCAACCATGAAAAAAATGTAAGTCATTCTTAGCTCATTGGACGTAGTTTGCTAACTCCTGATATAGACACAAAAACAGCAGAGGCAAACAAAGAGACAGAGGCAAGCAGGCAGGGACAAGCCAAGACAGACAGGAACAGGCAGGAGGAAGAGACAGAGGCAAGCAGGCAATCAGGCAAGCAGACAGAGGCAGGCGAAGAGACACAGGTGAAGCAGGTAGAGGCAGGTAGATACAGGCAAACCCACATACACAGAACTCTTCCCTCCAACAGAGAGAGACAGTCACAAACACGAACACAGTATAGGTAGTCTTGTATACAGACATTTAGGCATGCACAGGACACAGTCACACAAAGAAACATGGACAGGATCAAAGCAGACATGGACCAAAAATCAGACAGACATGGATATGGACACAGACACACATTGAAACAGACCCCTGGGGACACATGCACCCAAGGATAGATATAGAGATACAGACACAGATATGGACACATACACAGACAGGCATGGACAGGTACACTGAAAGACCCTTAGCTAGATCTCAGAGACAGAAACACACAGACCCTCACACTTAAATATAGATAGACATTCAGACACATGGAGACAACCAAACCCAAACAGGCACACAGAGAGATACAGCACACAGAGATACAGACAAAAGAAATAGCCGTATGTGGTTGCACAACAATGTGAATGTAAAATGCCACTGAATTGTACACTTAAAAATAATTAAGATGGCAAATTTTGTTACATATATTTTTTATTAAGTTTATCGTTATATATACATTTTTTACCATAATTTTTTAAAAAGGAAGAAAAAAGTCATATAAACACACAAAAACATCTATATAGATATACCCAGGCATAAACATCTACTCCACAATGAAACACAGACAGGGAGGTGGGGGTAGGGTATGCTGATGAGAAAGGGAAAGAAGCAAGTGAAATAAAGAGGTACATGCACTCATTCCTCCCCATACACTACAATGTCGTGAGAGGAAGCAAGCAGACAGAGAACACCAGAGCACAAAAAGCAGTGAGAGATAGCCTGAAAGATGCATAGAGATAAAGTAAAAGGGAGAGAGACAAAGTCTCTCACGCACACACTGACACTCAAGAGGTGGCTGCAGAAATAGTGAGCATGAACAATATGAAGTGAATGAGAGAGGAAGAGGAAGGAAAAAGAACAAAACAGAGCAAGCTATGGAGAGAAAAAGAGAGACTGAGAGAGGAGAAAGAGAGGAAGAGACCAGAGCATAGGCAAAAATAACCTGAAACATCAGGAGACAAGGAAGATGTTCAAGGGAGGGAAAAACCAAAGTTCAAATGAGGAGGGAAGAGAGAACAAGGGGCTGTGGGTGGGAGGAAACAAAGAAGAGAACTGGGAGGGGAGCTGTGGGAACACAGGTGGGCCAAGGCCAGCAATGCTGAAGGAATGAGCAGGCTGACTCACTGTGAGGGCAGATCCAGGGATGTGGGTGGAGGATTCCAGGTGTCTGGGTAGCCGAGCATCCAGTCTGACCAGACTTTCACACTGGGGAGCAGTTCCTTCAGGTCCGGAACGAAGGAAGAAACCTTGATGTCATCTTGGTCATCCTCATCCTCAGGAGAGGATGGCTGAGCTGCAGAGGCAAAGGGGAGAACTGGGCCTATGTCTGCTGTGGCCCCCGAGTGAGGCCTGGGGTGCTGGGGCTGCAGCAAGCTCCTAGGGAAGGGAGACCAAGTCCACAGGAAATCTGGGCCCAGGAGCAAAGGACAAGTATCAGCACCTAAGAGGATTCTGAAAGGGAGGACAGAGAGAGAACCAGTGCACTGGGTTTGCCCCTGCAGACAGCTGTTTCTGTTCCACCTGTGGCCTGGTTGAAGTTGCTATTCTGGCCTCTCACTCCGTTTCAGCTTTCCTTCAACACAGTACTGAGATGGTACCAGAGTTCCTGCCAAAACTGCATAACCTGAATTTAATCATGAGGAAATATCAGAGAAACCCAAAATGTGGGACATTCTACAAAATAAATGGCCTGTACACTTTAAAATGTCAAGGTCGTAAAGCACATAGAAAGATTGAGAAACCATTCCAGATTGAAGGAGACTAAAGAGACATGACATCTAAATGCAAAGTGTGATGCTGAAGTGGATCCTAGGCCAGAAAAACACACACACACACACACACACACACACACACACTTAGAACAATTGGTACAAACTAAATAAGGTCTGTAGATTCAATAATAGTACTATATCACTGTTGGTTTCCTGATTTTGATAACTGTACTGTCATGTAAGAGAATGTCCTTGTTATTAGGAAGTACACAATCAAGTATTTGGGGGTAAAGGGCTACCATGTCTGCAACTTAGAATCAAAAGGTTCAGAAGAAAAATAAGTGTAAGTACATGCGTGTGTATGGGAAGAGAGAGAACTTATAGCAAATATGGTCGAATGCTAACAACTGAAGAACCTGGGTGAAGAGTAAGAGTTCTTTGTGTAATTCTTGCAACTTTTCTATAAATTTGTAATTGTTTCCAAATTAAAAGTGACCTCCACCATCCCTCAAACAAAAAAAAATAAAATAAAATAAAAGGCAGCCTCAGAGGCTGGATGCATTCACAAAGCTGATGTGGCAGGAGGATGACAGAGGGGCCAAACTATTCACAAATACTGAACCAGAAGCTGAGAGAAAGGTACAACCTTCAGCCCTGCCTTACAGCTCAGCAATCAGGCTTGGAATTCCAAGGGCAGCCTTAAAGGATACAGGACACTGCACAACCCAAGGGCTAAAAATAGTCCCTGCTGCATGTCCGGTGTGGCTCAGTGGTGGAGCATCGACCCATGAACCAAGAGGTCCGGGTTGGGGCACATGCCCAGACTGCAGGCTCGATCCCTAGTAGGGGGCATGCTGGAGATAGCCAATCAATGGTTCTCTCTCATCATTGATGTTTCTCTCTCTCTCCCCCTCTCCCTTCCTCTCTGAAATCAATTATATATATATATATATATATATATATATATATATATATAACTAGAAGCCCGGTGCACGAAATTCGTGCACGGTGGGGAGTTGTCCCTTAGCCCAGCCTGTACCCTCTCCAATCTGGGACTCCTGGAGGGATGTCCGACTGCCCGTTTAGGCCCGATCCTGGTGGGGCCTAAATGGTCAGTCGGACATCCCTCTCACAATCCAGGACTGCTGGCTCCCAACTGCTTGCCTGCCTGCCTTCCTGATTGCCCCTAACCGCTTCTGCCTGCCAGCCTGATCACCCCCTAACCACTCTGCTGCCAGCCTGGTTGATGCTTAACTGCTCCCCTGCCAGCCTGTTTGCCCCCAACTTCCCTCCTCTGCCAGCCTGGTCACCCCTAACTGCCCTCTCCTGCAGGGTTGATCACCTCCAACTGCCCTCCCTTGCAAGCCTGGTCCCTCTCAACTGCCCTCCCTTGCAGGCCAGGTGCCTCCCAACTGCCCTCTCCTGCTAGCCATCTTGTGGTGGCCATCTTGTGTCCACATGGGGGCAGGATCTTTGACCACATGGGGGCAGCTATATTGTGTGTTGCAGTGATGATCAATCTATATATTACTCTTTTATTAGATAGGATAGAGGCCTGGTGCACGGGTGGGGGCCAGCTGGTTTGCCCTGAAGGGTGTCACAGATAAGGGTGGGGGTTCCCTTAGGGTGTGGGGCGGCCTGAGCGAGGGGCCTGTGGTGGTTTGCAGGCTGGCCACGCCCCCTGGTAACCCAAGCGGAGGCCCTGGTATCTGGAATTTATTTTCCTTCTACAATTGAAACTTTGTAGCCTTAAGCGGGTGAGCCCAGCCAGGGTGTGCGGAAAGCTTTTCTTCCCCTGTTGCCGCCGGCAACCCTGGCCTGCTCTCTCAAGCTCCATTCTGCCACCATTTGTTTGAATTTGTTTACCTTCTATAATTGAAACTTTGTAGCTTGAGTGGAGGATTAGGCCTGCAACGGCTATGGAAAGCTTAGCTTCCTCTGTTACCTGGGAAACCTTGATCTCTGTGGCTGTAGCCATCTTGGATTGGGGTTAATTTGCATACTCGCCCTGATTGGCTGGTGGGCGTGGCTTGGTTGATGGGCGTGGCTTATGTAGCGGAGTGATGGTTAATTTGCATATTACCATTTTATTAGAGAGGATGTCCCTGCTCTGGTCCAGTGGGTCTCCCAATATGGCTCATCCACAACCTTTATAGCACCCACCAGATAAAGAAAGACATATAGATAAAGGAGGAAAACCAAAACATCAATTATGAAAAAGGGAAATTCACTTTTCTGTGTGTTTTTAAAGTGCAAGAACACGCAGCAGCTTAGATGTACAGTATAAATCCTAACTACTGAAGGAGAAAAGAAGGAGGGAATAGTTTTACAAAGAGAAAATAGGGCCATAAAGGTAATCAAATTGGAAAAGGAGGTGGGACTAGTTAGGTGGGCAAAAGGTAGATAGGGTATTGGAAAGTAGAAGAATGGATAGAGGGTGAAGACACGGAGAAAGCAGCATGGCATTCTGAGTTTGTTGGGACAGGACCCAGGCAGCTGGAAAGCCAACCAGTCAGGGGGCCCAGCCCCTCATCTGCTTACCTTTGGCAGACTCCTTAAGTAAGTGGGTGCAGCGCCGCACCAAGAGAGAAAACATGGCCAAGCCCAGGGCTGCAGCTTGCTCCTGGATCACAGAGCGACACTCCTCCGAGAAGCAATCTGAGGAGAGGCAAATGAAACTCCCATCAGTATATGCTGGGGGTCAAGGGCTACTCTCTCCTAGCTCACTAGTGTACATCCTGATCACATCACTGAGCTCCTTTTCCTCATCCAAGACTACGGGTAGTAATAGTCCCTCTGTCAAAGGTTAGTTGTAAGGCTAATTAAAATAGTGCACCTGGCCCGGTGGGCATGGCTCAGTGGTTGAGCATCAATCTATGAACCAGGTCAGGGTTTGATTCCTGGTCAGGGCACATGCCCGGGTTTCTGGCTCCATTCCCAGTAGGGGGCGGGCAGGAGGCAGCCAATCAATGATTCTCATCATTGATGTTTCTCTCCCTCTCCCTCTCCCTTTCTCTCTGAAATCCATAAAAATATTTTAAATAAATAAAATAGTGTGCCTGGAGCACTTACCACAGTGCCTGGTGTATGGGTAAGTACTCTAAAGGTTATATTATAGGGATCAACTATATAAATTCTGCATCATATTACTTCCCCAGCACCAGTTACCCCAAGATAGGCAGTTCCAGTTGGAGCTGCAGGCTCTCTACCTTTAGTTAGTTGGCTACCGATAATGTGAGGCCATAGTAACAAGGACTCATATTTAATTAACTCAGTCTCTCTAATGTATATATAACAGGAGTACAATCACCAATTAAGATAATAAAAATACAAATTTAAAAGTTATCTTCCTGAATCACCAACCTTTGGTTCTATCCTTACCTCCTCTATGTTCCTCCTTCTAAGAGAATACAGGACACTTACAAATAATCTATTTTCATTGAATGAATTGCTTTTATATAGGACAGTGTTTGGCACACAATAAGCACTTAATCTGTGTTAAGAGTTATTTTCACAAATTCTTTTCCCTATGGCTAAAAAGTAAATCTGGCTCCCAACACTAGCACCCTTTCCCCCTCACTTTCTCAGCCTGGCTAACTTCCTTCTGGCTACAGCTCAGTGAAAGGAGCCACCTTGGTGGTGGCCGGAGCTACTATTTGGCAGAAGCTACATATACACCCCCAAACCGCCGCCTGCACATATTCCTTGTGAGTGGTTCTCCCTGATAGCCACTTCATCCAGGCTTGAGAGGAATCGGTGACAAACAGGAGGCAGCAATCCAATCTGCAGCCTCAGAGGAAGAGACACCCAATATACAGATGAAATCAGGGGCCAGACTCACTCACTCTGGCAGCAGTTAATCTGTTAATTCCCTCTGTAATACAGGGGAGAGCTCAGAATCTCCAAGTGTTAAAAGGATAATTAGCCACATGTTTGATCTCTGTCCCTGCTTGCATTTTAACCTTGATAACAGAGGGGGAGCCCCCCTCACACTCTCTGTTGACACCAGTCTTGTCGAATGAGACCTAACTGAAGTCTTTACTGCAGGAGATGCTACACAACCAGTTACTCCCAACTGTCTTTGCCACAGGAACAAACACAATTAGGATACACCAAGTCAGCTCCAAACCACTTCAGAAAGCCATGGAAGTGAGAAAGAGCAGGCTGCTGCTCAGAAGGTCCCAACATATGAATAGCATCAGTGTAGCAATTCTATTGTGGCTTTCCAGCCATCCTACCATATGCCCACTGGCTCCAAATATCACCCTCTCACTTTCTGACTCCACTGTGGCAGGCAGTAAGGAAGTGGTAACAATCCATGTGATTAGAATAGATCACCACTGGCAAGGCCCTAAACCTCTGTTAAAGACAGAAAACAAGCATCCAAGAACCAAGCGAAGAGAGCATGGAAAGTAGGAAAGGGGAAGATGTATAAGCCATCACAAGAAAAGTTGCCAACATCTGCCCTCCGCCCCTTTGATAGGCAGCAGCACTGTCTAGACTTACCATCCCAGCTCAGCTCAGGCTCCTGCCAAGCACTGACAGCAGCCTGCCTCTAATTAGCAACAAAACCTGGAACGGAGTGAATAAGTCCAGAGGAAGCTAGGATAGACAAGTGGAGACCACATCCTGGTGGACAACACACTGAATACACATTAGTGTCCCCTCACCAACTGGCATTTAGGCAGAAGTGACCTGCACATACAAGGCCCTTAGAAGGGATAGGGTGGGAGGGGTCTTAGCTCCAAGAGACTAGTATTTTGAGAAGCCCAAGGTTATAATAAGACACTCTCATTTGCCTGAATAAGAATAAGATGGGGCAGGGGGAAATGGCTTTCACCAAGCCCATTTCTATTTTTATAACAAATGGCAATCTCAGGCTAGACTATTTCTCAGTGGGGGCTAGGGCTCAAGAGGGAGAATAAACTGCTTAAGAACTAATGTTATCTGTGACCTCTAGGGGATCTAGGTTTGCTCATTTTTTAAGCCTCCTGCAATAAGGTCTGGAGACCAGGTGGGGGGAGCCTCTTTGCTGTAAAGGTCTGGAAGGGCTCAACTATCTCTGAGCAGCAGCTAAAAGGCAGCCTCATGACTGCTCTGCTGTTGGCCATGGTTGTATCACCTCAACTTTTTCCTAGCCTCCCATCTTCCCAGGAAAGGGCCTGATAGCCCTCACTGTTGGGTGTCTTGTCCAACTGATGGGGAGGTTCAAACCCCTAAGTTGTTCTGCTCTGATCAAGCAGGAGGTACTATCACAGCTATCTGGGGGTCGGAATGCCTAGATTTCACTCAGCCCTCTGACTGACCACTTCATATGGAGTCCTTTCTGAAAGGCCTGCCCATATCTACAATGTGCTCCACCCTGTGCTGGGTATTGTGGAGAACACGGCTACAAATGGAACAGGGTCCCTGAAACTGTAGGTCATTTCAATCAGGTGGAAAACACACACAGTTATTTACCAAGTAACCATGGCAACTCGAACCCAGTGCCTCAGTGAGAAATATTTTAAGTGCTATGGTATCTTCAAGAGATGCTCTTCACCTCAATTGGGCCTCTATGGGCTAGAAGCCATATGATGCCACTCCTTAAAAAGTATTCACTCTTATACAAGTAGGTAGGAAAAGAGCATCCGGATTCCCAGAGTCCACCTACTTTGGGGCCAGACCTGGGAAACTGGCCCCAGGATGATGAATGCCCATATATATCCCTAGAGTTGGGCTGGGCCAGGCCAACAAATGATGTGGGGTGGGGAAGGAAAAAGCATTGTTTGCCTTGGTATTTGCTTGGGTTCCTCTGGCTTTGTGTCAGGTAGCAAGAGCCTGACATGAGCTGAAGAACTCATTAACATTGTGAAACAGCCTTTCCCCTTCTTTCCAAAAGCAGGCTTGCTCAGGATTTAGGGGGATGGTTTTGGCTAAGGAAGTCAGACAAAAATATTTCTTACCAAACAAGTCACCTGAGGTTTTGCCCCTTCCCACATGCTCGCAGATGGGCAGGTGACCACTGCTCCCACTATTCCTGTAGCCAAATACCTGCTCAGGCAAAAATAGTCTTCTTGCTCCTATGTAACAAGGAGACTTTCTCATTTTTCTGAGAACATATTCATGGAAAACATAAACCAACTGTCGTCAAAGTTGTATGAAATCAGGAAATGGAGCGACCGGGAGAAGGCTGCCATGTGGCCGGATGTTATGTATTTCTAATTAGTGCTATACATCTTTCAACAGCAAGTGTCCTTCTGCTGGGAAACACAACACACTGCCCTTGTTATTGTAACTGTCAGAGAAGTGCTTAAACAGATAATCTCCAGGAAAAGTGATAAACACGTCCCCTCTCCAACCAGTGTGTGTGCGCGACGATGCTGCCAAAGCAAAGCTGTGCTTGACGGCTCCAGGATGGCAAAGCATCCTCCTGCAGGAAATGGGAGTGAGGCACGAGGGGTGGAGAAGGAAGAGGAGGGGAGGAAAGGCAGGCCCACCTGCGTGGACCATTTAAGCCCAGCAAAGGGACAGAAGTTCAGAACCATCACTTCTGATCTACTCCTGGGTCAGGGATAGATTTGGAGGAAACCAGTATCATAAGGGATGAGGTTTGGCTGGTCAAAAAAATAAATAAATAAATCTGGCAGTAATGAAACAAGCAGAGTTCCCCTGGTGCACACAGCCAGCTTCCTGGCAAGAGGAGAAGAAGAGTAATGAAGGGAAGACACAGGATGGATGACACACATAGGTCTGATACCCTGACAGCAGCAGAAGGGATTCAGAGGGCCCTGGGGACCATTAGCCATTCCAGCAGAGAATGCTTGGCTGCTTCACTAACAGCTGGAGAAGAATGCAGGCAAGACCTCTTATTCACGGATTCCCTCCCCACTGGCTCTTCCCAAAGAGAGGAAATGAATGGTCAGTCACCTCCAAACTAATACCACCTGGAGGCGATTTGTTGGCTCTTATCTTTCAGACATAAGGCTGCTTTTCTCATGAGTCAGTCACCAGTCAGACACAGGACTGGCACAGTTCCTGAGCAGCCCACCAAAACCTCCTTGTGTACAGGAAGTGGGCAGTGAGAGCATCTTTCAAGTGCTGCTGTTTGAGCCACACAGTTAGTTCTCTGTGGCAGTTGCTAACTGAAGAGGAGGTGGAGGAGGCAGTCATTGTACAGGAATCAGACAAAATCTCAGAGCAAAATGAGAGATGTCCATGCCATCAGGGGATAATTCCATTCCTTCAGGAGAATAAATGAGTCAGAAGACTCAAGCACCAATACACCTAAAAATATTATTCGTGCACAATGGCAGAACATAGTAAGGCTGACTGGGTGGAAGGCAAGCCATAGCATAGCCCCAACCAGGACAGAGGAAGTAGAGGGTTTCCTCCCTAAGAGCCCTTATTGGCATGCCTGTTACTTCTTCTGGATTTTCTAGGTTTATAAAACACCAATTTATTTTAGTGGGTAGATGTGGGGGCAAAAGAAATCCCAACCTCTTAACAAAGTAACCTCTCCCAGTATTACCAAAAATATTTACTTGGGGGCCCAATTTTGCAGGATATAAAGAAAAATAGGATCCTGTCCATAAGAGGTTGATAATCTAATGAAGAAGACAGAAAGAATACACAGATACCCAAATAACTACGATTCAAGACAATGTATTACATGCCATAAGGAAGATGGAAGCAGATGCTTTCTGTCACCAGAGGGAAAGAAAATCGTTTCCAGCTAGTGTGTAGCAGAGGTTTCATGGAAGAGAGCACTTGGGAGCAGGGCTGCAAAAGATAAACAAAGATGGGACTGGCAGGATACAGGAGGGACTGCATGTACTAAGGAGACATGTAGGTAGAGACACACCAGGAACATTCCCAGACGACAAGCACTGTACTCAGCCTGCTGTGTGACGGGGACCACAAAGCACAGGGCCTGCACCACCACAGCAAGAACACAGACTTGACTCGACAGGCACTGAGGAGAGCACTTACTTGCTCAAGATTTCTGAATGAAGCACAGGTGAGTATTTCACCAACATTAATCTAGTTAAAGCATTTAGGACAGATTAGGGTAGCTAGAAAAGAGTAACAGGGAGGGAGACCAGTTGGGAAACTAAGAGGGCATGAACTTATTTTGAATTAAGAGAAATTATATGCATAGTACTTCATACACTTTATAATGTCAAATAAATGTCACATCTTTCTTATAAGAAAGGTGGAAGGTGGATTATAAAAGAGTGACAGATGTCAAAAATGCAGCAGAAAGAAAATCAAGAGAGGATGGAGATATGTGGGGGAGGGAAGGAATGAACTGTAACAGGTCAAAAACTCTCTCACTGATAATCTCGGCAGGTTGTAGAGAATCCTGAGACCTCAAAGAAGGATAATACCCACCAAAGGAGATCCAGGAAAGGGGCAGGAATTTGGGATTGCAGAACACCTGGAGGGAGGGAAGGAGGCATGCATCAAGGAGTCCCCAGGCTCCAGCCCACTTGGCTCTGGGCCAGTCCTGTCTTTCCAGAACAAAGACACTTCAGGGGGTCAGAAATACTTGAGGAAGACCTTGCATAAGGAGGCCTGGGAAGTCTGAACCGGCTCTCCCTGTGGAAGCTATTAGATATTCAGCACTTCATTTGTTTCCAATTCTTGTATGAGTGCAGCTCCAGGCTGTGGGGTGAGAGGCTCCTCTCTGACGTAACCAGGAAGCAGCTGCAAAATTAAGGAATCCCTCATGACATCATAAAAAGGGTCGATGGTTTACTGGGGAAAGTATAAAAATTAATTACATATTCCCACGTGACTCCCTTCCCCTAAATCTGTACACACCCCCTCCCACCTCAACACATTCTCTCACCAACAACATTCAGAAGCCACCTCTGTGAACAGGGTCCAAAAGGGCAACAAAACCCAGAAAGAGAAAGTTCTTTGATGTGCCACTGTCTGCCCCGTCTATGTGGAACTTATCAAGTGATACCTCGTCCTGGAATTTTTATACATGCAACTTATTTCACAACAAAAGTTTTAAGCTCCTTGAGGAAGAGCTATGTCAAGACTTCACATCCTTGAAAGATAGCACAATGAAGGGGTCTAAGAAATGTCTGTTGTTCATAATAGTAGGTACACTTTCCTCTCTCATTGTGAATCCTAACCATAAATGACATCATTCTACTGTGGCCAGCAATAATAACTAAGATATATTGAGACCTGTGTTAGGCACAAAGTCATTTATATGTATTATCTCAAAGCTTTACAAAAGATTTGCAAAGGAGTAGTATTCTCCCTTTATAATGAAAAAACAGGCTCAAAGAAGTTAAATGACATGCCCAAGGTCACAGAGCCAATAAGTGTTAGAACTAGGATTTGAATTCAAGTCTGTCTGCGCTTATATTCACAGTTTCCATACCTGGCTTTCCAATGCTTGCAATACAAGCTTCAAACTCCAACTGATCCGTCCTCCTTCACCATAAACATGAAATCTCAGACTATTCCAACCAAAATTCCGCACATGAAGTTCTGAGATACCAACTATGTGAAAACCAAAATTTGAAACACAATACCATTTACAATAATGCCAATGAAAACAAAATACTTAGGTATAAACCTAACAAAATATGTATAGAATCTCTATGCTGAAAATTACAAAATGCTGATAAAAGAAATCAAAGAAGACCTAAATAACTGGAGAGACTTACCATGCTCATGAATTGGAAGACTCAACACTGTAGAGATGTCAGTTTTCCCCACAGAGATTTGTAGGTTTAATGCAATTACTACCAAAATCTCAGCAGTTTTTTGTAGACCAAGACAAGCTTATTCTAAAGTTTATATGAAAAGGCAAAGGACCTAGAATCTCTAAACAATTTTGGAAAAGAAGAACAAAGTGGGAGAAATCATTCTTCTCACTGTTAAGTCAAAGAAAGAAAGATAGCCTGGTTAACAAATAGTGATGGAGCAATTAGACACTCACAGGCAAAAATATGAACCTTGACCTACGCCTCACACCTTATATGAAACTTAACTGAAAGTGAACCAAGACTAAAATGTAAAACATAAGACCATAAAACTTTTAGGAAAATAATAGAAAAAAAATCTTCAAGTGGCAATCTATAAAAGGAAAATTGATATACTGGACCTCACAAAAACTTTTACTGCAAAAGACTCTGTAAGAGGACGAAAAGGCAAATTACAGACTGGGAAAATATATTTGCAAACTACACAACTTACAAAGGACTAGTATCTAGACCAGTGATGGCCAACCTTTTGAGCTTGGTGTGTCAAACTTCGCCAAAAAACTGAGCATAACTCGGGTAGTGTGTCACTTTGAGGAAAAAACTAACTCCAAAACTCTAGTCGCAAATGTTTCATCCTCAGGAGCAGCAAATGTTTCATCCTCGGTATGCAGCCGCGTGTCATCAGAAATGGCTACGCGTGTCAGTGCTGACACGTGTCATAGGTTCGCCATCACTGATCTAGACATATAAAAACTCTCAAAACATAACAGTAGGAAAAGAAACAATCCAATTAGAAAATGGGCAAAAGATATGAACAGACATTTCACCAAAAAGGATATACAGATGAAAAATAAGCATATTAAGAGAAGTTCACTTTCATTAACCATTAGAAAAACGAAAATTAAAATTACAATGAGCCCGGCTGGTGTGGCTCAGTGATTGAGTGTTGACCTATGAACCAGGGGTCGGTCAAGGTTTGATTCCCGGTCAGGGCACATGCCTGGATTTTGGGCTTGATCTCCAGTAGGGGGCGTGCAGGAGGCAGCCTATCAATGATTCTCTTTCACCATTGATGTTTCTATCTCTCTCTCCCTCTTCTTTCCTCTCTGAAATCAATAAAAATACATTTTTTTAAAAACTACAATGAGATACCACTAAATGTTTACCAGAATGGCTAAAATAAAAAATAGTAACAACACCAAAAAGCTGGTGAGAATGAAGAGAAACTGGATCACACATACATTGCTGATAAAAATGTAAAATGGTATACAGTTTGGCAGTTTCTTCTAAAACTAAAAATGCACTTATGATATAACCCAATAATTATACTCTTGGGCACTGACCTCAGAGAAATGCAAACTTAATTTTTACACAAAAAGACCTGTACACAAATGTTCATAGCAGCTTTATTCATAACTAGAAACCCGGTGCATGAATGTGTGCACTGGTGGGGTCCCTCAGCCTGGCTTGTGCCCTCTTGCAATCCGGGACCCACCGGGGGATGTCAGACTGCCAGTTTCGGCCCCAGGGATCAGGCCAAAACCAGCAGTCCGACATCCCCCGAGGGATGTAGTAGTGCATGAAGCGGCAGGCGGCGGTGGAGCCCGGCCCAGGCACCACACCACTCCCGCTCATCCCGGCCCCTCTGGGCCTGCCACTCAGTAGTGCTGCCACGGAGACGGGAGAGGCTCGCACCACTGCAGCTGTGCTTGCCAGCCATGAGCCTGGTGTCAGGCGCCCGTCAGTCAGCTGAGCGGCACTCCCACTGTGGGAGAGCACTGACCACCAGGGAGCAGCTTCTGCATTGACCATCCGCCCCCCTGGTAGTCAGTGCGCATCATTGCGACGGGTCAACCAGTTGCTTAGGCTTTTATATATATATAGATAGCCTAAATATTCATAATAGCCTAAAATTGGAAACAACCCAAAGCTGTTCGTAGCAGCCTTATTCATAATAAACTAAAACTGGAAACAACACAAATATCCTTCAATGGGTGAATGGTTGGTTAAACAAACTGTGGAACATCCATACCACAAAATATTACTCAGCCATTAAAAAGAAAGAACTACTGATACATGTGCTAACTGCAATATGTTGTCAGGGAATTATGCTGAGTGAAAAAGGCCAATTTTAAAAGGTTACATACTATATGATCCTATTTATATAACCTTTTGAAGTAATTATAGAGATGGAAAACAGGGGTTAGGATTTGAGGATGAAAGGGGGCAGGGATGGTTCTAAAGAGGTAGCATGAGGGAGTTTTATAGTGATAGAACAGTTCTGCATCTTGATTATGGTAGCAGTTACATGAAGCTACCTGTGTGGTAAAATTGCATAGAACTACACACGCAAACATAAAGGAGTGCAATCTAAATAAGGTCTGTGTATTGTACCAATGTCAATTTCATGGTGTTGCTATTGCACTCAAGTTGTGGGATGCTAATGTTACAGAAGGAAGGATGAAGGCTGTACAGGACCTACCTGTACATTTTTTTTTCAACTTATTGTGAATCTATAGTTATTTCAAAATAAATAGTTTAAAATAAGTAAACAAACATACAAACAAAACCAAAAAAGATCTGACACAGGATTCCAGACACTTCTCTTTTACATAAAAAAGAGCTACTTAACATGTTGGGGACATCTTTTCAATTAGCTGATTACTGTGTGCAGATGCTGCAGCCCCTTGTTCTCACCTTGTGTGGCCTGGCCTGAGCTGCTGGAGATGCCGCCCAGCTGTGTGGCTCCTTATCTGGACTGAGCAAGAAACTACCAGGACAAACAAAAGGAAAATAAGACAAAAGAAGGGAAAGCTCACTGAAGACAGAACTTCTGTCTAAAGAACAAGGAGTAAAGCAAGTGAACTTCATCATCAAGGCTATGATTCATTGGATCAGTAAAGTCCATGTCGAGCAGCACAAAGTGAAGGTGATGAGAAAGTGAAGAAAGATGACAAGAAGAATGAATTGCAGAAGCTAAGTGAGCTGTTTAAACATGTTCTTGCTGCTCAAAAAATAAGTAAAGGTATAAATCTCAAACTAATGGTATGTACATTCTTTAACAAGGGCAGTCAGGGGGAAAAAAGTTGCTTAAAACATGAGCCTTAGCACTGTTTTCTTCATAAATGAAACTGCTTATGCAGTTTCAGTGCTATATAGCTTTGGACCATTAATCAGATGGATATTAAGACATTTTAAAAATTGGCAGCATCAGCTACAATACCGTGTTAAATTGCCTCTTTGCCAATAAACCTGTAAAGATCAAACTTTAAAAAAAATAGACTTCATTAAAATAAAAAACACTTGTTCTTCAAAAGACAAAAGTGAAAAAAAAAGCCAGAGAAAATTTTCTAACTGGGAAAAATAGTTGTAAAATATATATTTGACAAAGGACTCATATCTAGAATATATAAAGAACTCTTTCAACCTAATAAGGTTTTTTAAAAATGAGGAAAGATATATGGATGGCAAATAAATACATGCTTAACATGCACTTATGACAAGATGTTCAACATTATTAATCATTAGGGAAATCAAAACCACAAAGCAACTCCACACCCACTAGGATGGCTATAATCAGAAAGAGAGAGGAAAAAAGTGTTGGTGAGGATGTGAAGTAACAAGAACTCTCACAACACAAATGACACAAATACTTTAGAAAACAGCTGGGAAGTTTCTTAAAAAGTTAAAACACATATTTACCAAATGACCCAGCTATACTACTCCTATGTATTTGCCCATGAGAAATGAAAGCATTTATCCACACTTGAATTTTCATAGAAGTTTTATTCATAGCAGCCAAAAACTGGGGGGAAAACAAATGTCCATCAACAAGGGAATAAATAAACAAATTGTGGTATATCCATACAATGGAAGACTACTCAGCAAAAAAAGGGAACAAATTACTGAATCAATCAACAACATGGATGAATGTCAAAATCATTAGGCTGAGTACAGAAGACAGGTGGGGGTCAGGACACGAATATGCTATTTGAATTATAGAAAATGCTAATTAATCTACAGTGTCAGCAAGTAGATCAGCAGTTTTCTGGGGATTGGGAAAGGAGGGTTAAGGAAGAATAGACTACAAAGGGGCACAAGGAAACTTTTGGTGGTGAAGGATATGTTTACTTAATTTGGGGGAGAGGGGCGGTCCTCAGGAAACTAGTTACAGAGGCAAAAGGGCCCTTGGAGCTTAGAAGAGAGAGGGAAGGGGGTGGGGAAAGGTTCAGGTGTGCTCTGTAGATGGGGTGATGGTTTCACAAATGTGTACATATGTAAAAATTCACCAAAATGTATGCTTTAAATATGTGTATTCTAAAATACATCAACTTCTCTCAAAACTGTTTTTAAAACTGTTAAATAGAGGAATGACATTTGAGAGGCTAGTCTGACTCATCATTTCAGATTTTAAGAGTTCATAACTTAAAGGCGAATTTAATAAAGAAAACTAGACATCTACTGAGTGCCCACTATATACCCAGGCCCTGGACAAGGTGCTTTGCATATGTTATCTACTTTGAAACTCAGAAAAACCCTGCAAACTGGAGTCTAGTTCCCATATTATAGACAAGGAAACTAAGACTCAGAGAGGATAACTTAACTTTCTTCATCAAGGTCATACTGATTATAAATGACTGAGTGGAGAATTCAGATTTAAAAAAATGTTTTTATTGATTTCAGAGAGAGGAAGGGAGAGAGAGAGGGATAGAAACATCAAGGATAAGAGAGAATCATTGATAGGCTCCCTCTTGCATGCCCCACAATGGGGATCAAACCTGCAACCCAGGCATGTACCCTGACCGGGAATCGAACCATGACCTCCTGGTTTATGGGTTGATGCTCAACCTGAGTAACACCAGCCAGGCAAGAATCAGATTCTTGATCTGGTTGGTTTCAAAGCTCTTTATAGCGTGACAATGCAACTGCTACCTTTGGAAGGTGAGAAAACAATCTACAGAAGTGCTGCACCTTCTTCAGGAAACAGCTTGGCTTTCCCTCCACCTTTATATGGCACTCTAGAGTCAAGAAATGTCCTGGGGGCTCTATCAATATATCTTGGTAAGACCGACAGCAAACCATTTCTACTCTCTACAAGAAAAAATAAAAGCACTTCTAAATGAATGTGTAACTTTTTCCAGAAAATACCCATGCAGTTTAGAAATGGTAGTCCTACAGATCCTGGGAAATCCATCTATCCATCCACACTCTGGCCATTTCCACCTTAGCTGTGTCTCTGGATTGGTATTTTTGTCATTCAGAATTTCCTGCCACATTCCAAGGTTATTAAAAAAGATGTCACCTCTTGGGAAAGCTGAACTGCTGCCAACAGAATGGCATGCTGGCACCAGCAGAGTCACTCAGGAATGGGCCACAGCAGAAAAGGGCCTGCCAGTTCAGCATCTCATTTGAAAGAGTTACAAGTAGATCTTGTAGGGCAGAGTTTTTGCTCCACACAGATTGCCTCTTTCCCAATTTGGGGGAAGAACAAGTAAGAATGGCAGCTTCTTAATTACATCAGGCAGGTAAGTCCCTATGAAACTCCATCAGCAAATCTGGAGTGTCTTGTTTAAGGATTTATTTACTTAAGGTTGTGGAGCAGAAGAAAAGGGAAGGAGGCTTCCTAAGAGGCATGCCCATTAGCCAACCTACAGGGAAGCTTTTGCTGCAACAATGAGAAGGAATTAATACAGCTACATCCCTTCTGATACAGAAGGCAGCGATTTGGCAGCTGATTCAGACAAACAGCTTGAAACCCACCTTTGCTGGTATGAAGTTTCGGGAGCACTTAGGGCTTAAAGTAAAAGCTAATGAGACATAATGCCTGCAGACATCCTGCTTCAGAGAAAGCTTCTTTGACATGGGAGGCAGAGGGGCAGAAAAGTGCTCTGTTTCCATATTAACAGATTAAATCCATTTCTTTCCATTTTATGGCTTCCTAAAGAATTTTTAAAGGAGTTTGACAGAATTTGCAAACAATACAAAAAAAACCCCACCCCACAAAAACCTTCTGAGATAGATATGGCAGAGAAGTACCCAGAATAGGAAGGGTTCTCTTGGACTCCTGAGAATGCAAAGATTAGAGTCATCAAATAAATCTTGAGGAGTCAGTACTGAAAAATGAGGTCAATGATAAGTCATAATTCTTGGGTGGATTCCTTGTGAATAACCAGATCTGCACATTCATATGGCTCTGCTCTAGCAATTCACTCTAAAAAGTTTCTCAAAGCTTTACAATTCATGATCCATGCCCAAACTACAGCAAGTAAGAAATGACTCCATCCAACCCCACCCACCATGTAACATGTAGTTTTAAAGTAGAAAAGAGGTCAGCAGGGAAATAAAGCAATTACGTCAAAGAAGAAAGGAGCATCCAATGAAGGTGACTAGAAACCCACCAAGGCATGAACTGGTCCCAACTCAGAAGCTCTAGAAAGGTCAGCCCTTTTAGTAACAGCTCTTCCAAATTTGCATTCAATTTGCTAACTGGTCAGTTGTCAACAATACTTACTGAAATCTATATACGTTGTTTTGAACTAGATTTACATTTTTAACTTATATTTATTCTTTTATACCTATTCCACAAAAAATTTTAGGTAATTTAAAGGCAAAATCGCCTATAATGAAAGAACATTAGTAGATATAGAAAACCAGAACCAAGAAAAGGAAAATACAAATATGTCAATCACATGGATTAACAATCTGTCATGAATGAACTTAAAATTTGCCTCTGATTTTTCTGGCAGTCAAAGGAAAAAAAGGAAACACCAACAATTGTATAGTTGTCATTATTGGAAAGGAGTAAGTATATCAGTTGCTCAGGAAAAACAAATCTTTTCTCAGCACTGAGTTCTAAAATATTTTTTTTTAATATGGACTCTATGCAAGGGATACTGTATGAAAAAAATAAACAATGATCTTGAAAAGGTCTTTTAACACATGGCCTTATACTACACATTGTTAAAATATACTCAAGAAATACAATCCTAAAGTTATCTGTGTTGTTAGACAAAATACATATGTATTACAATCTAAGAATGTTTTTCCAAAAATATAGATATAGGAATATTCAAATATTAATAGGTATACAGTGCTTTAAGAAAATCTTTAAAACTAAATTAAAATAATTCTAAATTAGGAGATAATTTTTAGTTCAAAAGGATCCAGGCAGGGTTTCTTTAGGCAGAGAGATCCCTGATGTGTAATCCATTTGTTTACCCAACATTCTGTATGTGACAAAGAGACTAAGTCAGAAAAATTCAAGTACAAGTGCTATCTATATGCAGTGAATGACTAAAGACTGAAGTATTCTAAAATCTTAAAAGAAAAACCCTAGATAAATGAGAAAGTGACAAACACTATAAAAGACTCTTGTTTAAAAAGGGCAAAGGATATCTTAAAATATATATGCTATTAAAATATACATGTATAAACATACATGTATGGATATTAAAGGGAAATGGTCTAAACTATATAATTCAATTTATGAACACTTAGGGGATATTTCTAAAACAAAAGTACAACAGCATGTTATAAAGCAAAGAGATTTAAAAGCTAAATTTATACTTGAACATTGGTACAGAGAACAAAGCTATATAATTGTGGGATTAGCACCCCAGACAGTTTTTAAGCACCAGTCAACTTCAGTTTCTTGGTGAAATTTCCTCCATTTAGAGGACAGCATTGACCTGTTTCTGCCTGGTTCAAAAGACCTAACAGATTTATGTATAGAGCACTGCCTTGCTTCTTAAAAAGCACCCACACCACCAGATAGTAAATGACAACAGCCAAGAAGAAATAACTTGCCTCCGTGGCCCTGAATGGCTATTCTTCCACCCCCACTCCCCAGCTACTATCTCTTTCCTCTCCAGTATCTAAGTCCTTCCTTCTTCAAGACCCAACATAATATAAGTCTGTCCTGTGGTTCCTGATAGGCTGCCTTCCTCTGGACTCAAAGTATTTCTATTCATAATATACACCAGGCATGTGGCTCAAAGCTACACTAGCACAGGATTTACAACTCATTGAGCTTCCCCTACTAGGCTATAAATCCCACTAGAGCAGGGTCTATAGTGCAGAATCTGGTAAATCCCAAGAACTTACCAAATGTGCCTAGTCATCAAGAGGTGATCTGTGCCGAGTAGTCCCTCACTTAGTGCTGGGTTAATTCATTTCCTTATTCACACAGTCAGTGTTTATTAAGCAACTACTTTACCTTGTTCTAGGCATTTAGCTTTCAAAGATGAATCAGATACCAACTGGACCTAAAGGAGTTGAAGACTAATAGGATTCAGGCATGTATTATCAAAGAAGAAAATAAAAAATATCTTCAGAGGTAAAGATATTGTATGAAATTATATGAATGAGTAAATTCACTGCTACACAGTTCAACAGGAAAAGCCTGTGAACAACCTAAATTTCCATGAGTAGAAGACATTAAATAAATTATGGGACATGCATAGAGTGGAACAGATAGCCATTAAAAAAGGTGAGATAACTATTTGTAAAAATACATGTATACAAAAATAATGTAACAATTAAAGCTACTATTCACTACATCCTTACTATGTGCCAGGAAGGGGAGGGGCAGAGGTGTAAACAATATGCAGAAAGAAGCAGAGCTGGAAAAAAAGGCTTTCTTGGTTCCCATCCCTTTCTTGGTTCCAATATAGCAGGACTGGCTATATCCTTGTCCTCAAATTCCTTGCAATACATTTCCTTTCTTGTTTAAGCTGTTTCAAGATGGTTCTTATTATTTTCAAACGCCCTTTACATACAGGGTAAAGAAGAAAAAAAGTGAGGTTGACATTTGTCAAAACTCATCAAACTGAACATTTAAAATCTGGGCATTATTGTCTTATGTAAATTATACCTCAACATAAAAATAGAAACAGTGAGGCTGAAACAGCTGAGGCACACGGAGGACACTGGTACCAATAACAGAAATACTATACAGAGAAGGAACAGTTCTTGTGGGGCAGCAGATGACTTGGTGCACCACCCAGATCCCCTCCAGGACTAAGTCACTCACTGTCCCAACCGCTAAGAGTGTTGGCAGCAGCAGGTCTCAGCTGATCCCCTCTCCCAGACTTTCTCTCAGCTGAGGAAAAGCACCTCCCCAATGTCACTCCTCATTCCCAGGGATAACTCACATCCATTCACTAGCTGATGGAGGGCAGGAGGGGGTATAAAGATTCAACCCTGCCCTAGCCTGTTTGGTTCAGTGGATAGAGCATCAGCCTGCAGACTGAAGGGTCCCGGGGTTCGATTCCAGTCAAGGGCACATGCCCAGGTTGCGGGCTCAATTCCCAGTAGGGGGCGTACAGGAGGCAGCCGATCAATGATGTTTCATCATTGATGTTTCTCTCTCTCTCTCCCTCTCCCTTCCTCTCTGAAATGAATAAAATATATATATATATATATTTTTTTTTTTTAAAAAAAAAAAGATTCACCCCTTTGACCCAATTTGGGACTATTCTAAAGAGTTAGCCCAGCTCCACAGCTCCTTGCAGAACTGGCCGAGGCCTCTTATTTATAGCTGCAGTGCAGTTTAACTTCTCCCTCTGTCCTACCCAGCTTCCTTCATGCCCCCTGAGATAGTGACCCTGAGAGCATTCCCAACCAGCTTTCTGGGGGTGGGGAGCAAATCTCCATCTTAAGAGCTTGCTTCTTGGGAAACCTGATTTGCAATGTGAAAAGCACAAGTCGATTTTTAGTAAGCTTGAGATTCCAGGTGAAAATGTCAAACAAGAAGTCAGAAATGTGGGCTAAACTTCAGGAAAAGGATCTGGGCAGTAAAGAAATTTAGGAGCGACCCACAGAGAGGAAACAGTTAAAACCATGAGATTTTACAATACACCAATGGGGAAAGACTAGAGAGAAGGCCAAGGTAATATCTTTAGTTAATGTTGATATTTGGGATCCTGGATAAGAAAGGGAAGACCCAAGAAACAGGCAGTGAGAAAGGAGAGAACAAAGGAACCAGTTATGACCCCTGAATACTTTTCTAGAAAGTCTGCAGTCAACAAAGGCAAATGCTACCCAAAAACCTAAGAAGAACGAGACACACAGTGTGGCTTACAGGATGCTCAGCTTTTGTTGGTTTGTCTTCAACAGCTTCTGTCCTAGACAACAGGCACAGAATCTCTCTGAATGCCCTGAAGTAGACCACTGCTAGGCTGGTCAGCAAAGAAAAGATGAAATGCCACAGTATATAAACCTAAGTGAGCCAAGACAGAGGTCAGCTGCTTTGAGTCATTTGGAAGAAACCTCTTCTAAAAGGCTTCTTTCAAGAGAATTCCCAAGGATGTTCTGAACAAACAGCTGGGATCCTTGAGAAGGATTACTACCCTTATTGAGCAAATTCAAACCTCAGTCAAAGCCACAGACTTTCAAATAGAACTGATTCTAACATACTTTTCTTTTTTTTTTTGCACCAGACCATAAGTATAAAAAGGGAGGAGTGGGGTAATCACTATAGACATTAGCAACATCATCAGTGCTTTGAATACAAACTCTTCTTAGCCAGGGCACCCTAAAGGAAATAATATACCACACAAACAGGTGTTATTTGACCGCCAATCCTTGGCTGGAGTAAACAGAAAAGGATTTACCTTCTGTATGAAAGGAATTTACCTTCTGCTCCTGTGCCCAACACAGCTATGCAATATTCTTCAATGACTCATTGACTTTCCCTGTGTTTTCTTTCTGGGTGTGGCTGGGGGATCCCCACATCAACATCTCTTGCCCCAACTCCTCCTGCCCAACCTGCAATCAAAGACCAAGGCACCGAACATCGCAGACTCCCTAATGGGGCTATATTTCCTGCAGAGATCTGAAAACCTGTCGGAGTTCCAAAAGTCAGCACTAATTTCAAATCTGATCAGCATCTCTGAAAGTCACAGTTACCATACAGCTGAGTAAAATATTTTTTCATAAATTTAACGCCAGCGTGTCTGTGTTTGGAAACTTTGAAAATACATGTTGTATGGTTTACTGCACTGGAAAAGGTGCCAACAGAGTTTCAAAGGAAGGGAAGTGTATAACTGTTTCCTTTCAAATGCATTTTCCAATGGGATCCATTCAGGGAAAAGGCTGGAACTAACTAAAACATTATTAAAAACTGTTATGGAAAGAGACAGGGAGATGGAAAAAGATAGACCCAAAAAAGTAAAATACATAACTAAGAGTGAGACAGACACACAAGGAAAAAGAAAGGGGATCTGGGCAGAGAGACAGGTTGGACAGGGAAATGGGGTGAGATGGAGTTTTGTCTGGCAGTTGCTGTTCGTGGTCTCATATTATTGCAGATCAATCGATCAAGGATGCAGTGCTGCTGGCCCAGTGGCACAAGACAAACCACAGAGTTGGCTTTAAGTTCAGCACTTGCGAACTGCTGACCTTCAGTTTTCAAACCAAAAATATTCTTTGGGAAACAGTAATACCAGGTTCAGTCCAACCAGCCAAGCAAAAACAAGGACTACTAACCTGAAGTAACACCCTATTCAGTTACATCAGGCACCAACCCTTCACAGCCATCAACTGGGAAGTCTACAAACCTGAAACCACACCCCACCAAAAACTAACTCCAGGTTCTGACTCAACCAACTAGGCAATGATAACCAGAAATGCTAAAACAAGGGACGGTGTTTCAAAATTGGCTTTACCAAGACCTCAAGTAGGAAGGCCGGTCCTCACTCATGGAGCCAGAAATATAGTAATTATTTCTCAGGTCTCATGCACAGCTCCAGTGGAATCTACATGCAATGCTCAAGGCAGGGTTTGGTGCTGACTTACAAAGCCAATTTCTAAACAAAGAATTAACATGTTGTAGTGAATGAGGGTTTGGTTTTGTTTTTACTAAATTCATCTAAGCTAGGGTGATACTAAAATTGATCTCCTAAACTAAAATCCTTACTTGTAAGAATGAAAGGGTATGCTATTAATAACTCATAAATAGGGTCTATCCCTAGGCAAACCAGGGCTTACCTTCACCCTAGCCTAAGCCATAGTAGCTTTTCTTCTCCCTGGGTCAGTATTATAAAATTTTAGCTAGGAAGAATCATTTTTAAAAGCCAGGGCTGTTCTTGATTATTGCCAAAGCACTTTCTTTTTGAGCTTCTCCAATGGAGAGGTAAACAAATCAATTAAGTTAACTGCAAAAACTAACAAGAAAGATTGAGCTGACAATCAGGATTCTGGAGAAGCGAAAAAATTCCAGGCAGCAGCTTCAGGGGGAAAGGGAAATGTGCCACAGATGGAGCTGCTGAGGCTGATCCACCAGGCCTCTCGGTGCTAGGCCCTGATGCCTCAGCCAGCTTCAAACAGGGAAGGGCGGGCAGACCTTGGTGCAAGTTTGCTGAGTTCCAGGCCATCATTCTTGAGGGTGTAATAACCATGGGCTGTAGCACACATGTTGAGGGATGAGGGAAAAAAATAAACAGAGAGACAAAAGAATGAAGATGCACTGCCAATTTCAATTGTGTAGCTTTTATTTTTAAATGCTTATCAAGCTGAGAGAGAGCAGAGTTCTTGGAAAACAAGGTTTCCTTTTTTCCAATGCCAGCGTAAAACACCCTCAAGGACGGGCACTGCACAGACTGTAACAACAACGAACGTGGCTCTGCATCCTCCCAGCAGCACAGTCCGCCATGGGTCCCACGCTGCTCTAATTTCGGCTCAGCTGAGAACTCGAAATAACAGGCCCACTGCCTCTGGTAAAAACTGCTCTTTTTAAATTTTTTATTAATCTCCAAACTGGCTGTGTTAGAATTACAGCCCATTACCTACCAACTCTCTTCACTAGTAAAATAAATTTGTAAAAGGCCTAATTACTTTTATTGAACTACACTGCCTGGGGATCAAGTACAGGAAGCCGAGGGCTCAAACAGTTGTCAGCTAGGGAGTGATGAGGAGGGGATCGGGGGAGGACCAAGAGTCACCAGCAGGAGAGAACATGAGGTCCACAGACCTCAGAGCCCATGCCCAAAAAGAAACAAAAGGGCACTAACCCTGTTTTTATTCTAAACAGCACTGTGAGGCTCCATGCCATCATGGCATTTTGGGAAGCCTGTCACGAGTTACACAGGCCTATGCTGCCCACGCCCAGCTCAGCAGAAAAAGAGAACTGCAGTCCAAGACTGATGGATCCAGGCTGTACTCTCAGCAGAGAGCTGGGAGAGTCTGACCAGTAAGGAAACAAACAGCCATCCTTCCTACCCATCCCACTCTATCTTTCCACCCAATCCAAGCCCCCAAAGAGGAAAAACAAACAAAACAACAACAAATGCAGGCAATTGCACAAGAGCTGTATCATGAAGGCAAGGCCGACTGCAACAACTTCTGAGCTGTGCCCTGCACCTCATCCCAGAACACTGATTACAGAGCTGGAAACGTTACTCATACACTGAGCCAGTCAGCCCCTCATCTAGGGCTGGTGCTGAGAAGTATGACTAGGAACCAGCAGTCAACTCCGACACACTCATTTATAATAAAGGATGTGTATTAAACAAACTAGTCCAACCTTAGACAAAAAGTAAGAAAAAAATGTGACTGTCATTCTTCATTGTCCACAAAGGACCCTTATAGGCAAATCCCATGCATCTTTTGGACTTTGATAAACGGTATTTCTCCTCCAGAGAACACCATTACCAAAGAATCTTTTTTTAAAAAAAATCCTGATAAGAAACCCTGCTATGGCAGGTGAGTTAAACCTGTGGCAGACATCTCTTTTGGGGATGATCAGACTGGAACATGGTATTTCACTGAGGCAGAGAGGTCTGCAGTTACTCTCTGTATGCCACATGTTTAACCCTAAAGAACTGAGGAATGCTCTCAACGGGAAAAACACAGCAGCAAATGCTGTGATACCAAAGCCACAATTCCATGGGCCCCTGGAGCCTCTCAAACTAAGCTGCCAGCTAGGGAGCTAACACTAGCTTTGGATAAAATGCAGCTCTGGTAGAGTAATTAATTTTTTTCTTAACTGGGATTACATTAATTTTCAAGGACTAATGGAGTCCAGCTGTAATGGGAAGAGCGGCTGCTGATGCACAAAGGCACTTGTGCATACAACATTATAAACACACACATACACACACACAGACCTATAAAAAGGATCCACTATAACAGGATATTTTTAGTTTCTACAATGCTGCACTAAAAATATAGCCCCGGCTGATACATCATGGCAGAACTATTCTCTCTCTGTCCCTTCAGGAACAGTTTAAAACATTTATTTTTGTTTCCTTTTGCAATGGTCAGAGTAAAGAGAAAATAGCAACTCATTGATAAGAGGAAACGAGAGAGACATGAAAAATTGAAAACTACCTAAAAACTCATGGAGAGGTTTATTTTATTAGTTCTTAATAAATATCTTGCAGATTTCCTCAGGAAATACACCAGATCACATGTAAAATAGTTTGATACTGATGTCAACTGCATCAACATATGAAGTCTATTAGGGTGAAGCCGCAGCAGGGTGATCAGCGTGCTGAAAAACTCCACAGTACTTGGAAGGGAGGGGGGGGATCTCACGGCCTTCCAAATTCTTCGAGAGGTAAAAAAGTCAGCCAAGACGCAGAGAGAAAGAAAAAAAAAAAAAGATCCCACATCCTGCTTTCAGCTGCCAGCAATGTGAAGTGCCCAGAGATTAATTCTACGTCTGGCCTGGAAATGTGACTTTAAAGCATGAGGGAGGGGAGATGGGGGGTGGGGGGTTGAGGAGGAAAGAGGAAAGAGAAGGGCAGGCTAACTGAGGCTGGCAGCAGGCCACCAACCCCCTCCCAAGCCATGTTTCAATGTAGACAGAAGTAAACCCCAATAGACAGCAGCGCCTCAGCCTGCCAGGGCCTTACACCAGCTGCAGCGCATCTCGCTCTCTACTCAGCCCCAAGTGCAGATGTTCCCTACAGCATCACTTCCGCTAGACTTTCTTTTAAAGAAATAGCACACACATGTGGAGGTCTTTCCAACACTTCCCAAAAGGACTTTCTTTGCCTTTAAGGGCCTCAAAGCAAGGGTGAAACTGATAGTAGGTTCCATAATGGCTCTGTCCCAATCTCCCTTGGAAAGGACCATCCATAGGCTAAATAGCATTAGTTAACAGGAACCCTCCTATATAATAAAAGGCTAATATGCAAATTGACTGAATGGCAGAATGACCGGTTGCTAGGATTCGCACTGACCACCATGGAGCAGATGCTCAATGCAAGAGCTGCCCTCTGGTGATCAGTGCACTCCCACAGGGGAAGCGCTGCTCAGCCAGAAGCTGGGCTCACGGTGGACAAGCACAATGGCAGTGGCGGGAGCCTCTCCCGCCTCTACAGCAGTCGGACATCCCCTAAGGGCTCCCAGACTGCGAGAGGGCACAGGTCAGGCTGAGGGAACCCTCCCCACCGAGTGCACGAATTTCATGCACCAGGCCTCTAGTTTCTTTATAAATTTGGCTTCCTATTGTCTTTAGAGGGAGAAAGAGGGCCCATAGTTTTGGGCTAAAACTAAAAGGGGGGAAAGTATGTCTAAGATTTTTAATCCTGGTTTCTCAAAGACATCTGTTGTAGCATTACCATCTCAAAGGGGTTCTGAAAGCTTTATCATCATGGAACTTGAATAAGGCTGTCTTAAAAGAAATGTTTTAAAACAACTGAACATTTTACCAACCACAATTACTTAGCTGCAAGAAATACATTAATTTTTTAAGAAATAAAGTTTGTGCCTGGCCACTGTGGCTCAGTGGCTGAGTGTCGGTCCATGAACCAAGAGTCACAGTTCGATATCCAATCAGTGGCAAATATACTGTAGTGAGAAGGTTTAATCTGTTAAATGTCATTTATGCACAAGGTACTAGATGTAGAAACAGATTTAGAAGTGGTTATGTAATTTGCATGATATAGCAAATAACAGAACCAAAATTAGAACCTAGTTTTATCTAACTTCCAACATTTTTGTCATTATAATTTCTAAAAATGTTTCTTATTACAAAAATATTGTGATCATTATAGAAAGCCACAAAAATACAGAGAAAACAAGAGATAATTTAAAACACCAAAATTCCAAAATCCTAGAGAATTATGATTGTTTTTATCAATATCCATCAGTCTTTTTTATGAATGTATGTATAATATGTATTACTTTACAAAAATGTGATTAATTGCCAAGTTCATAAGCATGGCCTTCAGAGAAAAGAAAGACCACATTTTCAGCAGCAGACCCCGTCCCAAAAGTCAATCACCCAGAAAACAGAAACATCATGACCTGATTCCCCACTCTGGGCAGCATACATCTGTTCCATCCTATACTGCTCTCTGAGTTCCTTAAAGCAAAGAAATTTCAAAGATATCTCATTATACTCTGGCCTCCTGCACATCCCCAAGTCCAAGATAGTCAGGTGCACTGACTCACTCAGCAGGAATGCTGTCCTCAGTACACTTTCCACAGTGTTTACAAAGTCAAATCAGAGATTATGGGAAATACCTGTATCTAAATGTCTCTGGTAGAGTATGATCCCATGCACTGGTGGCTTGTGGGCCTTCCACTGGCACAGCCTTACTCCCTTGCTCAATAAATGGTTTACTCCAAGAGCTTTTACTCCAAAATAAAGATGTACTTCCTCAGTAACATTCTGTTACACACAGATCATTCATTCATTAGTGAAAAGTAGGATAGCCACAAAGGCAACCATGCTGCTTCCTCCCTGAAATAGCAAGACAACAGGACCACTCACCTATGAACCCATGCTAACTTCCAACCTGAACTATTCCTAGCTGGCAAGTTTTCACCTGAGGTGAGATGAGATGAGCAGTCTGACGCTGACAATGCAATCTATAATGACTCCAACCTTACCTCATTCAAAGTATAATGTATAAAAATGGGCTGATCTGTTGCTTGGGAACTTTTATGATGCAAAAGATCTACTCTCACAAATATTGTTGCATTAATTAAGCATGTAGGAGCGGTTCCTCACATCTCTTACCTAACAGTGTTACTGGAATTCCCTCCAGCTCATGGGAATGAAAATATATTTGCAGAGCCAGTTAAAAATTTCTCCAGTGGAAAGACCTTTTTAAGCTTAAGAGCAATGGAATAAACCACAAAGGGAGGGGAAAAGACATTTTTAACTATTTAAAAACTTTTCTACATAAAAAGCATGAACATAATTAAAATAAAATACAATTAAGAAAATTATTAATGAATACAGAAAGGACTTAGTGTATTTACTACCTGTAAAGCTCAAAAAAAAAAGATACAAAAGATACTAGGCTGGATACTAGTAGAAAAATGAGCAGAGTACAAAACTACACAGAACTATAAATGGTTAATAAAACATAGGAAAGTGTCCATTCTGACCAATAACCAAAGAAATGAAATTTAAAACAAGATAGGTTGGAAGACAGTTTAGCAGTTCCTTATAAAACTAAACACAGCCTTACCATATGATCTAGCAATCACACTCCTTGGTATTTATAAACGAGTTAAAATCTAATGTTCACACAACAACCTTCACACACATGCTTATAACAGCTTTATGCATAATTGCTAAAACTTAGAAGCAACCAAGATATTCTTCAGTAGGTTAATTTATAAATAAATAAACTGTGACATATTCAGACAACGAAATATTATTCAGCACTAAAAAGAAATGAGTTATCAAGCTATGAAAAGACATGGAGGAATCTTAAATGCATACTATTAAGTGAAAGAAGCCAATCTGTAAAGGCTACATACTATATGATTCTAATTATGTGACATCCTGGAAAAGGCAAAACTATGGAGACAGTAAAAAGATTAGTGACTGCCAGAGGTTAGGGCAAGGAAGGGATGAATAGGCAAAGCGCAGAGGATTTTTAGGGCGATAAAACTATTCTATCTGATACTATGATGGTGGATACATGCCATTATGTATTTGTCAAAACCCACAGAATTTACAACACCCAAAGTAACCACCAACATAAACTATAAACTTTAGGTGATGGTGACATGTCAATAAAGGTTCATCAATTTTAACAAATGTACCAGTCTGTTTCTAAATATTGATAGTGGGGGAGGTTGTGCATGTTTGGGGGCAGGACATACATGGAAATACTGTACTTTCCACTCAATTTTGCTATGAACTAAAACTGCTCAAAAATAAAATCCATTACAAAAAGATAGTTTGTCATTTATCATTTATTCAACAAATATATAAATGTAGTCATTGTACCAAGGACTACAAAACATTAAAAATACTCAGTGCTGCCCTAACTGGTTTGGCTCAGTGGATAGAGTGTCGGCCTGCGGACTCAAGGGTCCCAGGTTCGATTCCGGTCAAGGGCATGTACCTTGGTTGCGGGCACATCCCCAGTGGAGAGTATGCAGGAGGCAGCTGATTGATATTTCTATCTCTATCCCTCTCCCTTCCTCTCTGTAAAAAAATCAATAAAATATATATTTTTTAAAAATACTCAGTGCTATTAAGAGGTGGTAGCTGGGCATTCTCAAACACTGCTGTAGAAGTGTAAGTTGGCACAACTTCTTAAGAAAGTAATCTAGCAGCACATATCAAAGCATTAAGACTTCAGACCCTGCCCTGGCCAGGTAGCTCAGTTGGTTAGAGCATTGTCCTGATATGCCAAGGTTATGGGTTTGATCCCCCAACAGGACACATACGAGAATCAACTAATGAACGCATAAATAAGTGGAACAACAAATTGATGCTTCTCTTTCTCTCTCCTTCCTCTCTCTCTCTCAAATCAGTTTTTAAAAAAGACTTTAAAACCCTTTAACCCAAAAACTGAGCTTCTAAAAATATATTATAATAAAACAATATGAAATGCAGACAAAGGTTTTATGTACAAAGATAATTAGAGCATTATTTATTCTAGAAAAGTGGGGGGAGGGGAATGTCCAAAAACAGGGTAATGATTACATGAATGTTAAAATACTCATATGAAAACATTATTCAGCTACTAAACAAGTTTACAAAAAAATTTATAATGGAATACTTATATTAAGTGAAAACAGTAGAATCAAACATTTTCAGTATTCTTTCAACTGTATTTTTAAAAAACTTGATATTCATAAGTACATACAGGAAGGAATATCATTGCTAGGAAGTTAGTTTATAGGTGGTTTCCTCCTTTATTCCTTTTTAAAATTTTATTTTATTTTATTGATTTCAGAAAGGAAGGGAGAGGGAGAGAAAGAGAGAAATATCAATGATAAAAGAGAATCATTGATAGCCTGCCTCTTGCACACACCCTACTCAGGATCGAGCCCACAACCCAGGTATATACACCGACTAGGAATCGAACCGTGACCTTCTGGTTCATAGGTTGACACTCAACCATTAAGCCTCACTGGCCAGGCTTTAATTCTTATTTTTTTAGTACTTTCCACAAAAACCCAAAATGTTAAATCTTTTAAAAAAAATTATTTAGCTTTCAAATACTGGACAGTGATCCTCAGTATGGTGACAGTAAAAATATGGTAAATGAGTAGAAAAGGAGAAATAAAAGAATATTTATGGGCAGGAAGAAAGACAGAGAATAAATGATGAAAGATTTAGGAGACCAGAAAAAATTAGTATGCTGTTCTCAAAGAAATTTTGCTTTCCAGAGCCCCAAAGACATTGGCTCCAGGATTAACGCTAAATACCAAGGCACATTTAATGTATTTTAATTTAATGCCAGGATACAAAACATGCATTTGGAAATTACATTTTTAGAAATATCACCTTAATAAAAATACAAGGAAAGACAGTAAAATGAACAATGACCCAGATAACAAAAACCCCCTAGCCTTGCGATTCAATCTTCACTGCCCAGACTGATTTGCTGACAAACTTAATTATTGATCTGAACTCAATTCAAAACATATTAAGAACTTACTGCACACTAGGCACTGTACTGGATGCTCACAATACATCAGCAAATAAAACAGGTCAAGGATCCCTATCTTCAGGGAGCTTACATTCTTGCAGAGCCGCAGTAGGGGAAAATAAATTAAAATATATGCACAAGCCCTAGCTGGTTTTTCTCAGTGGATAGAGAGTTGGCCTGCAGACTAAAGGGTCCCAGGTTCGATTCCGGTCAAGGGCACATGTCTGGGTTGTGAGCTCGTTCCCCAGTAGGGGGCTTGCAGGAGGCAGCCAATCAATGATTCTCTCTCATCATGGATGTTTCTATCTCTCTCTCCCTCCCCCTTCCTCTCTGAAATAAATAAAAAAATATTTTAAAAATGTATATGTATGTACAAAAAATAAGTTACCTAGTATTTAGAAAATAAGTGTTATGAAAAAGAAAGTAGAGCAGGAGAGGGGAAATCAGAAGCACAGGTTGGAAGTGCAGCCTGTTAATAGAAACATCAGGGTAGGACTCATGGAGGTAACATTTAAGCAAAGACTTATAGGAGGGAGGTATTTATGCTACAGAGAGCTGAAGCCAGAGTATTCCAAGAATAGAAAACTGCTAATGCAAGGGTCCAAAGGTGGGAGAATCCCTGGCTTATCAGAGGAACTGCAGAAGGCCAGTGTGTCTGAAGCAGAGTAAGGTAAGCCAGGGGGAGAATAGTAGTGAAATGAAGTTAGAGAGAGGCAATGTTGTGGTGGTGAGGACGGGGAGTTCCATATAAAAAGGACTTGTAAACACTATAGCTTTTACTCTGAGTGAAATGGGAAGGCAGTGGAGGATTCTGAACAGTGACATGATCTGATGCTTTTAAAAGAATCACTGCACGTGCATGTGTGTGTTTGTGTATCTGTGTGTAAGGAGGGTAGGGAGTCAGGGGTAACAAAGAGATTACCTAGGAGTTTCAAGTTTTTCTGGATTGTCTTTCTCTTCATGTTTAAAAAGTAGTTTTATATACAAAAGGTATTCAGGCCATGTTTACAAAGAGGGTTTTCTCTTCCAAAGTGGAATCTTGAAGAATGTGTCAATGGCCTGCAATTGTGTCCTTAGCAGGCATCTCAAAATACTAATTACCAAACATTTCTCTCTTCTCATTGCCCTGACATGAGTTCTGGGCATCACCCTCTCTCAGGGGAGAAGTGAAAGGAGGTTATGCAGTACAAGCAGTGATAACAGGATGACGTCACAGGTATGCCTCAAAGAAGCCTCCAGGGAGTTCACTCTGCAGTGATTTACTCTACCCTGCCAACGCCAGCTGGAGAAGGGATGAAGAAAGCTGACAAAACCTTAAGCCCTAGGCAGGCATTACAAGATCTTTCTCCCTCCAGTCTCCTACCAACCCCTCCCCTCTTTCAACCACTGATCCTTGCTTCAGAAGCCAAAGTGTGAACAGCACGTGTCTGGATTTCAGAAACCTGCCCAGCAGTTGGAAATTCCCTGCAGCGTGTCAATTGCTGCATCTGCTCCTGGCACTTGGGGCAAGGAATCACATGGGCATTTTCTGAAATAAGCCCCAAGATGGGAATCTGATGTCTGAAGAGGGGACTAAAGAAGTCAGAACACCCCAATTACAATAAATAAATTCCTAAATATATTACAATCTGCCTTCTAAAAAGGAAACTGAGACATGCAAGCAAACCAAACAGCACTAAGAACAGCAGTAGTCAAGAACAAAAGCACAGAGCACCCTGACTAATGGAAAGGATTTTATGGGCCAAAAGGGTTCACCAGATATGTAATGTAATGTGACTGAAACTAGAGAGTACTCTATTCCAGATCTCCAGCTCATATGCTCTTAGTAAGAAATGTCTGCAGGCCTCTCTCCCCACTCTCCGTGCCTTTCTTCCCCACTCAATTAGTCCTCTGAGCAGTCTATATACCTTCAACACCTCTTAGGAAAATCTAAAAAGGTGAACTCAATAACCCCACCTGCCATAAAACCAGGAGTAGAAAAAGGAGCTACTCTCTGAAAGAGCAGCCTACATGCTCTTGCCCCCTAGATACAGGTGCCCTAGCCACACTGCTCAGAGACTGAGCTAAAAGAAGGCTAGAGTCTGATGGTAAAAAAGGAAAAGGAATCAGCATTTCCTCTAGGCAGACTAGGTACCTAGAATTATTATGCCAATTCAACAACTAATTACTCTGGGAAAAGTATTTTTAAGATCTTTTTTAGAAAGTATTGATGAGCTAGTAAATTAGAATGGAATCCTCTGGTCAGGGATTGAATAAAGATGGGGAACTAGAGATGTGTGTGGGATATAGCCCGGCTTTACCCTAAGAACATTTGCTACCTGATGAACTTGGTTTCCAAAGTTTCATATGTACAGCCAATACAACAGGATGCCCAAGATCTGTGCCATAAGGTTGGGATCCCACAGAGCTACAGCCAAAGTATAGGAGTGAATAAAAAATAACCTTTAGCCCCTTGAGAAGACAGCTGGAAATTCACTGTGTCAAACCCTGGGTCTGACTAGAAGAGAAAAAAATATTGCCCTGAAAATATGGACTATACACTAGTCCTCAAAGGGTGTGCAGTCTGAATTCACATTACCTGGGTGGTATGAAAACCCTCAGGCGGATATTTTAATTTAGAGGGGTTATTTTAGACTTACACTGGGCTGTGGACAACAGCAAACTTAAATCCTATCCCCATTTCCACCCCAGGTCTCCAAGAATTCTCACTAATGGAATCCCACAGAAAATAAGCAGATTACAAGAAAAAAATTTTAATTACACAAGAAAATTTTAGAAGGTACATGAGAACAACCAGCAGAAATGAGATTAGCAGAAACTCACCTAAGTGAACCCATTCATCATAGTCTCTAAAATAACCATGTTTAATATATTTTAAAGACATAAGAAACAAGCTTGCAAATATGTTCAGGAAACAAGACACTACTAAGAAAGTAGTTTTGAAGAAAAAACTCAAAACATCTGGAAATAAAAATTTATAATTAAAATATCAAACTCAGTAGGACATATTTAACAGATTAGATATAGCCAATGAAAGATTCAGTGAACTGAAAGACAGAGTTAAGGAAGTTATCTGGAATGTAGCAAACAAAAAAAGAAAAGTCAGAAAAATGAGAGAGAACTTTAAGAGACAGTAAAGACTGAAAAAGGTCTAACAGAGGTCTAATCAGTCAGAGAAGAGAAAGCATGGGTAGATGCAGTACCTTTGAAAAAAAAGATGCAGATGCTAAGTATCTTCCAAAACTACTGAAATCAAATCACAACAAATACTTAGCTGAAAAAATAATAAATACAAACCTAGACAAATCATTAAAACTGAAGAACATCAAAGAGTTTTTAAAAAGACCTAGAAAGCACCCAGAGAGAAAAAAATAGATTACTTTTAAAAGAGAAATAATCACAACAGTGAAAGCCCAGAGACAGTAAACTATCTTAAATGGCCTGAGGGAAAATAACTGTAACCTAGAGTTCTATTACCAGCCCTGACCAGTTTTCTCAGTGGTTAGAGCATTGGCCTGTGGACCAAAGAGTTGTGGGTTCCATTTCTGGTCAAGGGCATGTGCCTTGGTTACAGGTTTGGGCCCTGGCCCTGGTCAGGGCACGGACGGGAGGCAACCAATTGATTTACCTCTCTCACTTGTTTCTCTCTCCCTCCCTCCCTCCCTCCCTCCCTCCCTCCCTCCCTCCCTCCCTCCCTCCCTCCCTCCTTCCCTCTCTCTCTCCCTCACTCCCTCCCTCATTTCTCCCTACCCTCCACTCTCTCTAAAAAAAAAGAAATCAGTGGAAAAAATTTTCTCAAGTGAGGATTTAAAAAAAAAAGAAAGAAAAAATAGAGTTCTATTACTAGTGAATACCTGTAAAAGATCTTTTAGGAATAGGAAAAATAAAGCTTTTCAGACAAATAAAAACTGAAAAAGTGTGTCATCAAAAGAACTTCACAAAATAACTTCTAAAGAATATACTTAAGGCAGGAAGAAAATGATCCCAGGTGGAGGGTCTGAAATGCTAAAGGAAATTAAAAGAAAGTAGTAAATACATGGGAAAGTCTAAATAAACATTTACTGGCAAAATAACAACAACAAATAAAACAATAATAATAATAATAATAATTTGTCCTGCCGAGTTTAAAAGAAAAAGAATAATTAAAATACATGACAACAGTCCTAGCCGGTTTGGCTCAGTGGATAGAGTATCAGCCTGCAGACTGAAAGGTCCCAGGTTCGATTCCGATCAAGGGCACATGCCCAGGTTGTGGACTTGATCCCCAGTAGGGGGCGTGCAGGAGGCAACCAATCAATGATTTTCTCTCATCATGGATGTTTCTATCTCTTCCTCTCCCTTCCTCTCTGAAATCAAAAATATATATATATTTATATATTTTATTGATTTTTTATAGAGAAGAAGGGAGAGGGACAGAGAGTTAGAAACATCGATCAGCTGCCTCCTGCACACCCCCCACAGGGGATGTGCCCGCAACCAAGGCACACGCCCTTGACCTGGGACCCCTCAGTCCGCAGGTCGACGCTCTATCCATTGAGTTAAACCAGCCAGGAAAAAAATATATATATTTTAAAAATAATAAAAATAAATAAAATACATGACAACAGCAGCATATAAATTAGAACAATAAATGGAAAGAGAATGAATAGAATTTAAGCCTTCCATGGTCCCTGTATTATTTAGGAGGAGAGTGAAAATGCTGGAATAACATTTTTTACTTTTAGCAAGACAAGTATACATACTTTAATTTCTAAGGTAACCACTAAAAGAAAAAAAGGAAACTAGTTGGGCGGGGGGAGATGGAAAAAAATCCAAAAGGAAGAAAGGAGAAGAAAAAAAAAAGAATGGGAAAAAATATCTGCAAAACATTTATGTCATAAGGGGCTTATCCAAATTATAGAAATAACTCTTAAAACTTAACAAAGATAACTTGATTTTTTAAATGGGCAAAAGATTTGAATAGACACTTGCCAAATAATATATACAAATGGCAATTAAGTATATGAAAAGTCACTCATCATCCTTAGTCATCTAGGAAACACAAATTAAAACCAAAATGAAATAGCACTGCAGCCCCAGCTGGTTTGGCTTAGTGGATAGAGCGTCGGCCTGCAGACTGAAGGGTCCTAGGTTCGATTCCAGCCAAGGACACATGCCTGTGTTGCAGACTCAATCCCCAGTGGGGGGTGTGCAGGAGGCAGCCAGTCAATGATTCTCTCTCATCATTAATGTTTCTATCTCTCTCTCCCTTTCCCTTCCTCTCTGAAATCAATAAAGATATATCAAAAAAGAAATAGCATTGCATATTCACTAGAATAGCTAAAGTAAAAGAGATGGACAATACCAAATGTTGGCAAGGATGCAAAGAAAGTGGAATTCTCAGACACTGCTGGAAGGAATGTAAAATGGATCAAACACTTTGAAAAACAGTTTAGCAGTTTCTTATAAAGTTAAACACTTACCATATGACCAAAGAAATCTACCCGTAGGTATTTACCCAAGAGAGATGAAAACATATGTTCGCAAGACACTCATACAAAAGTTCATGGAAGTTATATTCATAACTAGAGGCACAGTGCACAAAATTCTGCCCAGCCTGCACCCTCTCGCAGTCCGGGAGCCCATCGAGTATGTCTGTCTGATGGGGAGTGGGCCTAAGCCAGCAGTCGGACATCCTTAGTGCTGCCGCAGAGGCGGGAGAGGCTTCTGCCACCACCGCTGCATTCACCAGTCGTGAGCCTGGCTTCTGGCTGAGCGGCGCTCCCCCTGTGGGAGCACACTGACCACCAGGGGGCAGCAGCTGCTGCATTGAGCATCTGCCTTCTGGTGGTCAGTGCACGTCATAGCGACTGGTCGTCCCACCGTTAGGTCAATTTGCATATTAGCCTTTTATTATATAGGACTAGAATAGCTAAAGTAAAAGAGATGGACAATACCAAATGTTGGCAAGGATGCAAAGAAAGTGGAATTCTCAGACACTGCTGGAAGGAATGTAAAATGGATCAAACACTTTGAAAAACAGTTTAGCAGTTTCTTATAAAGTTAAACACTTACCATATGACCAAAGAAATCTACCCGTAGGTATTTACCCAAGAGAGATGAAAACATATGTTCGCAAGACACTCATACAAAAGTTCATGGAAGTTATATTCATAACTAGAGGCACAGTGCACAAAATTCTGCCCAGCCTGCACCCTCTCGCAGTCCGGGAGCCCATCGAGTATGTCTGTCTGATGGGGAGTGGGCCTAAGCCAGCAGTCGGACATCCTTAGTGCTGCCGCAGAGGCGGGAGAGGCTTCTGCCACCACCGCTGCATTCACCAGTCGTGAGCCTGGCTTCTGGCTGAGCGGCGCTCCCCCTGTGGGAGCACACTGACCACCAGGGGGCAGCAGCTGCTGCATTGAGCATCTGCCTTCTGGTGGTCAGTGCACGTCATAGCGACTGGTCGTCCCACCGTTAGGTCAATTTGCATATTAGCCTTTTATTATATAGGATAGCCCAGAAGGGGGATTAAAACTGGCGGCGGAGTAAGTGGATGCTGCACGGACATGCTCCCAGGACCAAACTGGAATTACAACTAAAATACATAATAGCCCAAAACTAGAAACAACCCAAATGTTCCATCAACAGTTGACTAGATAAACAAAACTGTGGTATATCCATACAATAGAATATTATACAATAAATACAAAGGAATGAAATACTGATAACATGTAACAATATGAACAAATCTCAGAAACATTATGCTGAGCAAAAGAAGCCAGACACAAACGAGCACACACTTATGATTCCATCTATATAAAACTCTAGAAAAGACACATCCAATGCATAGTGACAGAGAGCAAATAAGATTTCCTGGAGCCAGGGATAGGGATGGAGATCAACTGCAATGGGCACAAGAAAACTTTTTGGGATGATGGAAATGTTCTGTATCTTGATTATAATGATGGTTACTTAAGTATATAAATTGGTCACATGTATTAAAATGCACCCTTAAAATGGGTGCATTTTATTGTATATAAGCTTTACTTCAATGATATTGATTTAAAAAATTGGAAGGTATCTATCTATCCTATCTAATAATAGAGTAACATGTAAATTACCATCACTCCGCTACGCCCACGATTGGGCGGCGGGAGGCTGGGGGCGGGACTCGGGGTGGCCTATCCGGCCATTGAGAGGCACGGATCTGCTGCCACTGAGGGGGGCTACCCTGCTGTTGAGAGACGCAGGGGACGGGACTCCCGCCCCCTGTGCCTCTCAACGGCCAGATCCGCGGCCGCTGAGGGGGCCTGCCGCGGACACCCAGCTGCGCCTCTCAACAGCAGGGTAGCCAGGTGTCCGCGGCAGCCCCCCTCAGCGGCCGTTGAGAGGCGCAGGGGGCGGGACTCCTGCGCCTCTCAACAGCAGGGTAGCCCCCCATCAGTGGCCGCGGACCATCAAAAGCGTGGGAGCTGGGTGCCTGTCTGCTCCGGCACCAGGCCTTTCAGAAGCCTCCGCCGCGCCGGAGGCTTCTGAAAGGCCTGGTGCACCAGTGGACAGGCACCCAGCTCCACCGCGAAAAGTGAAAGCATGTAGGGGACCCTACACGTGCATGATTCAATCATGCACTGGGCTTCTAGTATATATATAAAAGGCTAATATGCAAAGTGTCCCCTCAGGAGTTCGACCGGGAGTTCAATCACTTGCTGTGACATGCGCTGACCACCAGGGGGCGGCACGGAATGAAGGAAAGCCCTGGCCGGCAGCCAGCAGCCAGGGAAGGAAGGCCCCGATCAGCCCTGATTGCCTGCCAGGCCTAGGATCCCTACCCGTGCATGAATTTCGTGCACCAGACCTATAGTAGTGTATAAATCCAAATATACAAACAATTCTTTTTTTAATATTTGATAAAGTTACAAACAATTCTTTTACCAACTGGTCATGAACAAACATTTTCCACCGTGAGAGGGAGATTCCTCCTTGCCCATAACAACAGTAAATATGAACCCCAGAAAACCTTGATTTGCCTAAACTGTATCCTTCTGCTAGCTTCTTACCTGTGGCCCCACTTGAGCCTCAAACAACTTGGGAGAATTCTGATTCCACCAACTTTCTTATCTGTACTTTAGTCCCTCTTCTAGTCTCAGATCAGATTCAAAGATCACTTTCTTCATCAAAGAACAGCGGCTGCTCAGATATGGGATTTTGTGGCAGGGGATGCTTGCATTGTTGATGTGTCTCAATTAAGTCCAGAGAATTTTTTGTGTCTTCTGATATAGAAGGCCGGATACTTGAGGCCTGAGTGTAATTTACTAGCTGTGCAAACTTGCTTACATCACTTAACCTTTCTGATATGTTTCTCATTATCTATAAAATAAGACATAAAATACCTGCTCACCTGTCTCAGAGGGCTAATAGGAGAAATCAAATGAGAATTCATATATAGCAACTAAAAAATATCATTAGATATTATCACAGTGTTGTTCTGTTGTCATTATTGGCCACTACCTCTGAAAGCTACAATTTTCCCCAGACCAACATTTACTTGGTTAGGGTCCCAAGTACAACTTACTTCCCCCAACCTCCATCCCTAGAATACACCAGCTCCCTCTGTGTATTCAATGAACATATCAACCTGGGCCCTCTGTAAGCTACACATTCAGAATTCTATTCCTCAGGAAAAGCTTAAAGAGAGCTCAGAAAAGGCAGCTGGGAATCCTGCTGCCAACATTCCACCCAATTCCATCTCTTTTTCAGAATAAGTCCATCCTGGAGCAAAAAAATCAAATTGAGAAGCTATAAAATGGCAACAGAGATGAGGTATCTAGCTCACATTAACTACTGGGCAATGATGGGATATTGCATTTCTGCACTGTACACCGAAGCAGCCATGTACATCAAACCACACTATTACCTTGGGGCAAAAATAGACATTTCTTCAATTGACATGATAAGAGGCTTAATAATTGGTATAAATGAATTTTCTCCTTCCTTTAGCTTTTCATAACTGCTTCTCCTCCCCAGACTCAAGTAACAGATTCATTCTAAAAACAACATGGACCCTGGAATCCAGAACTGGGTAGGCCACTGAAAACTTTACTTTTTCTTCTTTTCCAGAAAATTCTGAGGGAAGAAGTCTATGCTAAGCATCCTGTTGATAGTTATATCTTGCCACAAGGGACAGAGGGCATAGCTGAAGGATGCATCTTCCCCTGGACTGCTTTCTCAAGCCTAGCCTCTTCTGACCTTTGAATCTATTTCTCACAACATGTTGGCCAAGCTGGCTCTCTGTTAATGTACTATGAAAATGAAGATCAGGCAGTGCTGATTACCTGTAGAAATCTACCCATGGATCCTTGAGGAGAAAAAGCCCAAGGGCTTCTACCACCAGAAATATAGAAGGAGAATGAGAGGGCCAGTTTATGCAGCTAAACTCAAGCTTAACCCCTTATGAAAGGTGGATTTCCTGTACAACTATTCTGACAAGCAGAGGATTAGGCACTTCATACATTCTGCTTGGGTAAGAGACTCAGACAGAAGTGAACTGCCACAGAGGAGCAAATCGCTTTACTGAAGAAGTCTAAGGTGGCTGTATGTTAAAGACAAAGCAATTTTGGTTGTGAATGGAATTTCCCAACTAGAGTCAACCTCCATACATAACAATGCCATGTAGGTGTGAGGTCCCCACGCATCTGGGTTAAGCTCTATCAGTCCCGTATAGACAGCTATGATTCTCAATCTCTCTGGAGGAGCACGTGTGGCACTTTACCTCCTGCAATTCAGGATTACTAACCAACCATAAAAGCAAGCATAAATGATTATGAAAGGAATGCCAGTCTAGCCCTGCCTCAATCCCAGCCCCTAAATGTTCCCTAAAGGCAGTAAACACCAATGGCACACATAAGAAGTGTCTCTTGGGTGCCCTCTTGCTGCCACCAGGGCTTTTCTGCAAGGCTGAAATAGAGCCCTACTCTATGAACTGGTAGAGGAGGAAAAAGAGGGGGCCAGGGCACAGAAAAGGGAAGTTATTCCAGTGGTGGCCAATGAATAACATCCAATGATTTATAGGAAGTATAATCCAATAATGCAGTAAAATAAAACAGTGTGTGCATGAGATGGTTTTGATTCCAGGAATTATAAAACATATTTTTTTAAAAGAGAGAGAGAGCAAGAGGGGAAGAGAAAAAGGAAGAAAAAGAAAAAAAGGGGGGAGGGCAGATTGGAGCAAATTGGGCACAGATGGGGGATGCAATGGGCTTTTAGTGATGCTCTACCACAAATGTTGCTTCAATTATTCCTTTTCAAAAACTAGAGTTTTATTTCCTTAAATTACAGAATTTTTAAAAAATTAAAATTCTTGGCATGCTTGTGGTTTAGATCAACAGTTCATCCTCCAGCATCACGTCAGCCAATCAGATGGCTACTGAAGTGTTAAATGCTGAGGCACGTGGAGAAATCCCGATTTCTCCCTTCAGGCTTGGGAATGCCATAGAGCGATTACCAATTGTGACATCACTCTGGGAACCACCTATCACCACCACAAGATAATGTTGGACACAGGCCAGGTAAGGAACATACTATACAATGTACGCTGGCTTGCCTTCTTCATCCATACATTCAATAATTACTGAGTGCCTAATAAATTCCAGGCACTACGCTGAGGGACCCTAAACATCCCTCAAATTTATCTGTCCCCAACCACTTCACTATAGAGTACTAGGATTCTAGATTCTTTGTAGTCCCACTAGTGTGGGATTTTTGCATAGGCCTCATTCATTAGAGGAGGAGATAATAGCTCCCCCACTAATACCCCTGAGTGTTAAGATCACTGCTGAGACTGGAAAGTTTAGTTGGTAAAATGATGTGGCATAACTCAACTTATTTTCTCCTATGGACAGGGGGGCAAATCTGACCTCACAAACTCTACCTCCCTGAGCTCTGGGGAAAACTATAACCTAGGAAAAGGGGAAAGATGCCTTTCTCTCACCACCATCTAAGCTTTTTCATCCATTTTGTCTTGTGAGGTGTCCAAAGCTTTTAAACAGTTCTCTGTCTCTCTTGACAAGGAAAACACATCTGAAAAGTAATCACACTAAAGTGATAGTATCATTCCTACTCCTGGACTATAGGTAATTTGAAAAAAAAAAAAAAAAAAAGACAGTTATACAAGGGTAACACTGAACACACACACACAAAATGAATTAGGGGAAAATGAATTAGGGGTATCATAAGGGACATATGTTTTAGTAAGGACATCCCTGCTGCTCTCCAAATCATACTTTAGGTCCACATCTACAGGGAAAGCCCAAGCACAGATTGAGAGGACCTCGACTGCCTTGGGGACCACTGATCACCTCTGCTTCATGCTGGAACGTTCCTTCTCCACAGAGTCCAGGAACTGACTTATGCAAACACCCACCCAGAAGGATATGTCCAAGAAGGAATGGAAAGAAAAATGATGGCCCAGATGTTCTGTAATTTGCACTGACTGCCAAATCACCACAGACCCCAAGCACCTGGGAGGGCCGAGCAGCATCAGGCCCTTGCTTCCTGGTTTCAGACAGTCAGGGTCCCGCAGCTGGGTGGCTGGCGACTCTGACAGCAAGCAGAGTGGCCTGGAGAGAAGACTTTAGAAGGGCACCGGCTGACAGGACTTTGGGGCTGAACACTCAGGGCTGATTTATCACTTCCTTACTCATAAAAATGTGATTCAAACTGCTGCTGATTAGTGAAGGATTTAAACCTTTACCCTCTCCCCAACCCCCTTCCCTCTCCACCCCCGGCACAGATGCTGCTGCTCAGCCACAACACCCCCTTCTTGCCACTGTCCATGCAAGCACAGCACAGGGGCCCAGAGAAGATGACTCATATGCTGGGAAATGGAAAAGTGCATCTTCCCACCAACCAGCCCCGCTGTGTGCTCTGCTCACCCCTCTCCCAATGGCAGCCCACACAGTGGGGTCTGGACGGCCGCCTCAGCTGCACACCGGGTACTTGGCAGCACGTCCACAAAGCTCTCTGACCTAGTTGAGTGTTATATCCTGTGGTCCAAGCTGTTTATCCCTGAAACACCCTAGGAACTTCTGACCACCTCATATCATTCTCCTCTTGGCCCCATTGCCTCATGGAGGTGAGCATCAGGACAAGGCCAGAAATGAGTAGCAGGCTCTCAGGCACAGGCTTTGGCATGTCCTTCCGGGCTAGCAGGTCCTCATACGACAACCATGGAGAAGAGTACTAAAAAAGTTCCCTGGCCTCAACCGGGGGAACCACCTATTTCCTTCTTTCTCTGTTCTCACCATCTCACCTTCCCTTCGTCTGTATTTTTTAACCTTTACTAAACAACAGCTACAAGAAAAGGACTCACTGGTGGCCTATGAAAGGCCAAGGTGTTCCTTTTCATGGAGCAGAAGCTGCTGACAACAAATGCTTCACAGGCAAGAGCCACAGGTCCTTTACATTCACACCTCCCAAGATTACAGGTCACTTGATGCTAGAAAAATACCTTGGCAGAGGCTACAGCTCTGTGATGGGCAGCTCATTGAACTCTGTGGGTTGAGGTTAGAGGAAGGCAGGACAATGAATAGGAGGGCACCTCAGGAGGCCCCATTTCCTGAGTCCACTGAGCTTCCTACTTGGTAGCAAAACCAGCAGAGTCATGAAGAAGGAATCAATCTCCTGCCCCTTTGGACTTCACAGCCTTACCAGGACAGCACTTTACAAACTTTATTTCCTCCTTCCTGGAAACCACCACTGTCCCCCAGGACAGCATGCATCCTCCGAGCTGTTCCCGGGAATAATTAGCCAAGTTCAAAATGGCACCTCAGCCTCTGCATCTTGCCTTCTGCTGGGAATGCTAAATGCTGTAAGCAGGCAACTTGAGCGGAGATCTTCTATGATTCAGATATAACTGGAAACCCAGACAGACTAGCAGAGGGCCTTACAAAGTCCCAGGAAGAGCCAAGTTTCAAGGGACATTGTGGCAAACCCACTCATCAGTAAGCTAATGTAGAACCCTCAAATATAAATGGAAAGGAAAATAAATCAATATCAGAGTGAGAGAAAGCAACAAGAAAATGTGCAATAAGACCCTGGCCGGGTAGCTCAGTTAGTTATAGCATCATCCTAATATGCCAAGGTTGTGAGTTCGATTCCCAGTCAAGGCACATACAAGAAGCAACCAACGAATATATAAATAAGTGGAACAACAAATCGATGTTTTCTCCCCTCTTCCCCCTCCCCCACAAATCAATAAATAAAAATTAAAAAAAAAAAAGTACAATAAGAGAACTAGCGATAACCTGTCCAGAAACACCAGGTCTGTTTTACAATGGAGTCTCCATGGGGCAATTCCCATTTCTTGGCATTTCAGATAATAACCTTTCAGCCAGGAAACCAAACTTTACTCTCTGTCAATGCTTTAAAACAATTCTTTGGCATCATGGAACAAATCTCTCTTGCAAACAAACACACAAAATAATGTTATCCCTATATTACATATTTCCATAAAGTTAAACCACATATCCTTACCTAGATGGGAAGGGAAGGGAAATAAAGGGAAGGGGGAAGGGAAAGGAGAAAGAGGAAGAGGAAGGGGGAAGAAAGAAAGGGAAATGGGAAAGGGAAAGGGAAAGGGAAAGGACGGGATCCTGGTAACATCCTTTGGCTGTGACCTGGTCATCAGAACATTTAAAAATCCTGCCAATCAGCATCTCTCTGCCCTCTCCCACCCCATCCCCTGCCTCAAAAAACCTCAGTGTTACAAAAAGCATTTCAGAATACACACCAGTATGTTAGCCAAATTCTGGGCCTGGTGATTTTTGTGCTTCCAATTTGAGTCACCAAAGCTCATCAATTCTCTGTTCTTACTCCCTGGCAGGCTCCCACAAGGGATATCCCACAGGGAACTAGACTTTTCCATATTGAACAAACAGGGTACATGAGTCCAGAAACAGCTATTCCCAATCCCTGCCAAGCGTATGGTCTCTGCGATGAAACATTTCAGCAATGCCTCTCCCCTGGGAGAGGCTCTGGGTCTGCAGACTCCAAGAGGCCTTGCTGCTGCCTTTAGCATGGCCAGATGTGCAACAGCATCTCTGGGTTTGCAAATTAAGCTCTATACCCATGATTCCCTCCTTCCATCCCACCCAAGCACTAGAGAGTCATACAGATTTCAGAGAGCAAATTAAGGATGTGAGAGGCAATGGTGGGGAAGGGTGTGTGTGTGTGTGTGTGTGTGTGTGTGTGTGTGTGTGTGTGGTGGGGGGGATTTAGTGGTATGGTAGCATAGGGAAAAAAGCTAGATTAATCTTTATCTGTCTAGATAAAGAAAGTGAACATGCCTTACCTTTCAACTGGGAGTTGTGTACAGCAAACATGTTGATGGTCATAAGCTGCAGCATGCGAGTACTTCCAACAGGAGATGGACTATGCTGCAGCAATACCTGGAACTCCTTGAGTACCTTCTCAGCCACTGCAGGGAATGTCTCCATCCTACAAATACATCAGCCCATCAGTGAGGGACATCCCCAAGAACACTGCATCCCCAAGAACACTGGTATATTCTCTCTCTCTCTCTCCTGTCTCTCTCCTGTCTGTCTGTCTGTCTGTCTGTCTGTCTGTCTGTCTGTCTCTCTCTCTCTCTCTCTCTCTCTCTCTCTCTCCTGTCTCTGTCTCTCTCTCTCTCCTGTCTCTCTCTCTCTCTCCTCTCTCTCTCTCTCTCTCTCTCTCTCTCTCTCTCTCTCTCTCTCTCTCTCTCTCTCTGAAAGCAGACAACTAACGCACAGGGTGTCTCCTTGCTACTTTCACAAACCTTCCTACAATCCTAAGATTGTGGACAAATTTAAGAGAAAGAAGTGTTCGAGGTTTGGAGATAAATCAACTCAATTTTGGATAAATTGCTATGAGTTATTATGCTTTGGTATGTTATTTCCTAACCCTTGGCAATAACTGGATTCAAGCTGAAATGAAATCAAAGTTTCTCTCTGAAACAATTGGTTTTTCTAAATAGCAAATAAATTTCCTTTAAGCTCTAAGACCTACATATTCCCCAAACTCTCTGGTTCACGAATCTAAAGATTCTTTACTCAAAGCTTTACTTCAGGAAACCAGAAATAGTTCTCTGCTGCTATCTTCTCAGGCACCGTCTCACCAACTGCTCCACCTGAGGGTCCCATATTTCCCCTGGAAGAATTCTCAGACTGAGGGCCCCAATGATCTGTTTCAGCCTTTCCTGTGTTGCTGTCCTCCTCACTCTCACAAGACTCTGCTCATCAAGGTCTGCATGTTTTCAGGCCAGTGGAAATATAATGCCCTGGCCAACTGCCACTCCCAATACAGGAAGAGCCTGTAATGTAGGAAGGTAGAAATCCAGCCAGTGACCTAGGGCTCCTAAAGAGAGGTCATTCAAACCACTGACAGCCAAATGTGGCCACTGGATCCCAAACAGTGGTGCATGCCTGGAGCTCCTTTGGCAATAGGAACAAACCACAGCTGAAGTTGTCAGAAAGAAAAAGCAAATTCAAACTTGGTGCTCGAGAGAGAAGCCAGGCACATTGAGCCTTACGGCGATGCTGAACAATTCGTGGTCAGCAAAGTATCTTTTATTCATCCTTAACACCCCCACCCCCAAAAGAAATGTTTGTAGTGCACTGGGTGACGGGGTGAGGAAGAGCTTCAGGCTGGATTAATAAACAGCTTCTGAAAAGCCACAGGAAAGGAAATCCTTCTCAAAAAAGACAAAACAGTTTCAAGTCCTAGAGAAAGGTGCTTCTAGTGTAACCCAAACCATGATCCTTTCCCCACTGAGTAGGACCCTCCCCAGGTTAGCAAACTCTAGAGATTTCTGACATCTTGGCAATCTTCATTCATTGCCCTTGGATGGCAACTCTTATTACTGACCTTCTGGTACCCAGAAATCATGCCACAACTATGGGTCAATTACAGTTTATATTCCAGTTCCCTTCTCTGCTGAGCTGTCTTCATTTTCACTGGCATAAAACATACTATGCATTTGCTCCCACCTCCCCATATGCCATTTCAAGTGCCCCATCCCCCACAAAAAATATAAAACACACACACAAAACCCACCAAAAAACCCTCTTTTTTCCCCTCTAAAATGTTTCAGAACCATTAAAACTCTTGGTAGGTTTGGAATGGCAGAATGATATGTTTGGAGCTGGATTGGATCCATTTTCCCCATGGGCTATAACAAAGGTTTCATTTTAAATCCTGACACTGTGCAGCACTCTTTCTGGTCGGAGGTGGGGAGGGGGGCTAGCACTTCTCATTACGAGAATAGCAGAGTTCACTCTGCTTGAAAAGCAGCCACACTGGGCAAGTTTCAGAGCCATGTGTCTCCGTGTTGAAAGGCGGTAGAGAGCCAACACAGAACGACATGACAGAGTGTCACGTGGGACAGTCTTGCTTCGAAGCTGTGTCTGAGGAAACCTCTTCCCTGGATGGGAATTGAAACAGATCCATTAACACTCCCTAGGTCAGACTGGGGTCTGAAAGGAGCACGAGGCCAAATATCCATATCTTCTTTTTTTTGTTTGTTTATTTTTTTAATCTTCCCTTCGCCTTTCAACTCATTCGACATCAACAAAAGAAAAAAAATCAAATGCATAAGGATGTTAGAATAACTTCAGTTCTGAGATATGAGGGAAGATGGATCTCCTCAGACAAAATCACTTTGTCAGGAAGTATCTGAGGGACATGCAGATAAAAGACTCTTCCTCAGAGCTCAATAATGGGGCTTCTGGTTCCCAATTTTGTAACTAAAATGTTATCTGATTTTGGCTTCAAATTACCTATAAGTAGTTTTATGTCTTCCTCTTTGCTCCACCCCATATTATAGAACAAAAATCATACTAAAACTGAGATAATGACAGAATACAATTTATGTTTAGAAACAACCCACAAAATAGAATTATGGTTTTAATGGATACATATGTAAATATGTAAATGCAGTAAAAAGGTCTGGAAGAATATATAACCTGATGTCTAGTGTTATCTCTTTGGAGAGCACAGGGGCTTGGGAAGAGCTGAAAGAAATTTTGGCCTTAGCTATAATGTTATGTTTTTAGAAGGAGATTTTGTATATTACTTAATAATTGTTAGCCAAGATGCAGCAATAGCAGTGGCAGCAGAGGAGGAGAAGAGAAAGTATAAAAAGATGGTAACTTACAACAGCAAAAAATTGGAAGTAGCCTAAAATGCCCAGTAACAGCTGGTGGTTAAGATGGCACATCGGTAAAATTTAATTCTATTTCTTAAAAGTTGTATTAGAATTTTTAATCATGTTGGTAAAGTTTTACAAATATTAAATGAAAAGTTTTAAAGTAGTTTAATCTGAACCCTTTTGACACATATTTGTAAAACTAAATGTGTGTGTGATGTATATTGAAAAAAGATAAAAATATACATCAAATGTCAACAGTGGATAGTTATCTCTGGATAGTGAGAATATGGTTAACTTTTTCTTTCTTCTTTTTGCTGGGTTTTCTAAATATTTTATGTGATTTACAATAAGTACTATGTACAATAAAAAGATTTCTCCTACAATGCATATACTACTGACTTTTATATAAAACAATTATAATTTTACAAGTATATCAAAATACAAACATTATTTTTTTAACAATTCCAAGTCCAAAATAAATACATCAGTTTTTGAATTCCAAGAGATCTTGAAGCAGTGCAAATAGTATGAGGCAAGCAAGTGAAAACTAAACTGGTAACTTTAACCAACGCAATAACAGGAAGCAAAATTATTATATTTATCACAAATCAAAAGTCTATAGGCTGCCGGCTTCTTGACTTCCCTCAGTGGAGTCCAAAGGCAGGTCTGATCTGCCTGCCTCTCACTAGGAAAGCAAGTGTCTGTTAGGAGCCATTCTACACCCCTGACTGATTCCTCTTCCTGTGCCTGAGAGGATTCTGTCCCAATCCTTTAAAACTGCAGAAGATACAGCATTTTCAGGCTATGCATTTCATTGACTTAAGGGACTGCTTTCTGAAGTGGTCTCTAGAGACACCTTATCTCATTTGAATGGCAGTTTTAAGAAACCAGTCTTTCCGACAACATGGAGTGACTCAGACAGTGACTTAACGGGGCAGGACCCAACCTCTTAGATGCTAAGGAACACAGCTGAGATAGACAACATTGTCTTTGGAAAAGAATCAGGCTTCCTAACTCTTCTCAACTTCTTAATTTTAAAAAACTGAACAAGACAAAAGCAACCCAGTAGCAAAGAAATAAAACTAAGCAGAGTGACAAGGGTAGACATTAGAGAAAAAAAGTCACAGTGCTACAGAACATAAGGACTGGATAGCTTCTACTTAAACAACTGATAAGAAAACCGAAGCCCAGAGAGGCTCTGACTTGTTCACTCTCAAGGTCATGTAACTAGTCAGTGGTGAAAAACAAGCTCTTTGGCACTTGATTCTACCTAACACTCCAAGCCTCTTTTTCCCTGGATGCTGAGAGTAAGGAGGCTTGGATTGCACACAGTAGGCTTTCAAGCATATGCTGATGAAATTTGGAATGCTGGGCACAGAGAAAATGAAGACTGGAGAGCAACACTGGGGCTTTTCTCAAAAGGCAGGCCAGACAGTGGATGTGTCTTCAGCTGCTCCCCATTACAAACTCCTCACTCTTAATTCGTTTTCAACGCCTCCGACATTTCACATCTTCTTGGTAATTAGGCAACAGTCCATGTTGTTGTGTGTGGCTTGGGCTCATTGCTTTTCTAGTCTTACAGACTTCTATACTTTTTTTTCCCAATAGAAAAGTTTCTGCTGTTTCTGCCTTCCAGAATAAATATGGGACTCAATTCTCTTTCACCTCCAGGGGAGTATAGGAGGAATAGTCGTCAGGGGGCTGGAGCGCCTAGACTTTACATACGTTCTCCTCATGTGAACACTACTATAACTCACTTTTTATGAAGGTGCAACTGGATTGGCCTTATCTTTTGCCAAGAGAATATGTTACATGCAGGGATGGAAGAGATACTGAAAAATAAACTGGACCACAGCAAACCATCTCTGACAAATGAGATAATCTTTAAAGGATTCCAGAAAAGAAAATTCCTGAACATCTTCTCTGTGAAGTTTTCTTACACCTAACCCAAATCTCTCCAGCTGCAACATAAGCCTACTTTCTCTTGCTGTCTTCCCACAGAAATCAAAACTACCTGGTTATAACTCTTTTATAGTTAAACACAGTTAGGGGAACGAACAGCTGTCTTTAAATAAACCTTTTTTTACCTTAACTTTTTTAAGATTAATTTTTCCTCTAGAAATCATTTTCTAGCTTTTTAATCATTACTGTGATTATTTCTCAAGCCTCCTCCAAAAATACATAAATCTAAATGTGAGAATTTTAAAAGAGGGGAAAAAATATTAATGCCTAACTTGATAAAAATATATCCTAAATATTCCTACATTCCAGACCAAGATTTATAACTTCTTTAGTCCCAAAAGTATCTAAAAAAGCTAACAAACACCTAGAGCAGTGGTTCTCAATCAGGAGCAATTTTGCCCCCGAGAGAACATTTGGCAATGTCTGGAGACATTTTTAATTATCACAACTGGGGGGGGTGGGGGTGCGGGGCATGATGCTACTGGCATGTAGTGGGTAGAAGAAGCCTGGGATGCTGTTAAACATCCTACAATGCACAGGACAGCTCCCTACAACAAAGAATTATAATGCTCAAAATATCAATAATATAGAGATTGAGAAACCCTGACTTAAAGCAACATGGCACATGAAAATTTAAAGAACATGAGAAAAGGAGAGAAAAACTGAGTGAAAAGGTAGTAAGGGAAAGAAAGATTTAAAAAATGAGAACTAAAAAAGATGATAAAGAGATAAAGAACCAAAGTAGCTATTTTAAGTGCAGCACAATAATACTTCCTGCTATAAAATGATACTGATATCATCTTGCCCACTTGAAACTTCAGCTATACATTACTCACTAATAACTGACCTGGGTCTACTATAACCTACTACTAGAATACGAACTAGATCCTTCTCTCCAATCTTTCTCAGTCTATCCATTTCTGTAATGGTTCACTCATTCATACAACAAATATTTACTGAGCATCTAGTACATGATAGGCACTTAGATACAACACTGTTAGGCAAAAACTCCTGCCAGAGTAGAGCTTATAATATGGGGGTAGGAGAGGCAGTGAGAGGGGAACTACTGATGCACCTAGTTTACTTTTCCTAAGTGAATCACTTCCACTTATTTCTATTAATAGGGATACATCTATTGGTAGTACTCCGTTCCCCAAGTCATTTAAATCAAGACTACCTTTGTGATAATCATCACTGTCACTCTTATCTATGTTGATAACAAATGAATATGTAATAAGCATACTTTCTAGTTCACCATCCATAGAATAATGTTTCTTCAAAGAAGGACAAAGCCTTTTAGCCTCTCCCACTAAGAAAACACTCTAGAGAATTAGAGATAAACTTACAAGGTTATGACAGAAAGTGAAAGGGAAACACTGACAACAACAGTGAGATCTATAATCCGAAACAAATCACCTCAAAGGGTAGCTTACAATAAAACCTCCAAGTCAGAAAACATTAAAATGCAGAAGAGCTCTCTAAGAGCACCGCCACCTAGTCCTCTCCAAGACAGAAGAGGGACTCAACGCACACGTGCTCTGACGTGCAGGCGTTAGTCAGGCTTTAGGATCGCTAGTTTTATACAGTGGAAAACAACTCTGATCCACCAAAGGAACACTCAAAACTTGATCTCTGTCCAGGGATTTAATGGGTGAAGTAACAGGGTTTTGCACACACAGCACCTTCCCTGAGATTTATATGTAAATCCATGGGAGATGGTGAAACCATAGAAAAGTTTTAGCATTTACTGAGATCAGCAACATGGTACAGGAACCTGAGCATAGAAGAAAGGGGTGTGGTTCAGAGGAAGAGAAAATGTTGGAGGGGGGAAAAAATGTTACTCTTTTCTTGAAGGGAAAATGAGTGGACAGTATTCTTCCCAAGGAGGATCCTTGGCAGTTGCACCCAGGAAATGAGCATGACTTCTTTAAGGAGCTTACTAGGGGCTGAGATGGAAGGCAGAGGAAAGAAAAACCCAGAGAGATTAAGAGTGGGGGATTGAGAAAAGACTGTGTTTAAAGGGGGCTTTAGTAAAGGTAGAGAAAGAAGAGACATAGGGATGGAGAATCATATTTCCCAAACTTCATGAGCAAAGTAGGAGTGAAGGGAAGAGAAGGTGGAGGCCTCTAAGAATTCACACCCTGTGCCCTCAGTTACAAACACAGTCTAGTTGCTAACAATATTAAATTCCAAAATGACTTGTAATGTAGGAAAATAAAATAAACATCCTGCACACTTACCCAATCCGGGTAAACAGCTTCCCATGGGCATGGAGAAAACTGAGGATGAACCTTTTGTTCAGCTGCATGGGAAAAAGAGAGGAGAAAACAATTAAACTTTCCCCAGTTTCCTGTTACTGAACAGAGTCCCTAGTGACACAATAACCTGGCCAGGGTCTAAGGGGTGGGCACTAGGGATGGGAACCAAATAGACATGCCCAAACTCTCACACAGACCCAGGGCACATGCCCAACAGCTGCTGCTCAGCTGAGCCAAAATGACAGCAGCCTCAGTGAGCAGACAGCACCCTCTGCTGGCAGCAGTGCCTGTGTGCAGGGAATGAAGAGTTGAATCCCAACTAAGCTGGGTGGAAAGATGCCTGAAGCTCTGAAATCTAGGAGCCACTCTTGCACCATAATGATGGAAATGAAACACTGACATGGACAGGGATAATACTGATTTTGGATAAGTCCCTAATCTTATTTATTAGCTATTTTTCTATCTAACCAAGAAAGCAGGACTCTTCTTTGTTTTTTTTTGTTTTTGTTTTTTTAAATTTCTTTATTGATTAAGGTGTCACATATTTGTCCTCATCCCCCCATTCCCATCCCACACCCCTCCCCATGGATGCCCCAACCCCCTGTTGAACTTAACCATTGGTTAGGCTCTTATGCATGCACACAAGACCTTTGGTTGATCTCTCCCTTCTCCCCCCACCCTCCCCTATCCTCCCTCTGAGGCCCGATAGTCCGATCGGTGCCTCCTTGTTTCTGGTTCTGTTCTTGTTCATCAGTCCATGTTGTTCATCATTTCCCCTAGATGAGCGAAATCATGTGTCACTAGAGATGTACTTATAAGAATTGAATGTGCGACGGGCAATAATAGTTATGTTGACAGGCAAAAAATCAGTCTGTAGTGAGTTTCTTTCTGGACCAACAGTTCTTTTGAGACCCAATATCAATGTCCACCAGTTCCTTATGAGTACATGTCGGCACTGACCCCTCAGCTCTGGATGGTGGACAAATGGTGATAATGCAGGTCCGACTCCCTCTGGTTTGGTCTCGGCCGGACCCAGGGGGGGCACGGCTTCACCCGGACCCGGGACCCAGGCTCACCCGGATCCAGGGGCCCGCGGCCTCACCCGGACCCGGGACCCAGGCTCACCCGGATCCAGGGGCCCGCGGCCTCACCCGGACCCGGGACCCAGGCTCACCCAGACCCGGGACCCAGGCTCACCCGGATCCAGGGGCCCGCGGCCTCACCCGGACCCGGGACCCAGGCTCACCCGGATCCAGGGGCCCGCGGCCTCACCCGGACCCGGGACCCAGGCTCACCCGGACCCGGGACCCAGGCTCACCCGGATTCAGGGGCCCGCGGCCTCACCCGGACCCGGGACCCAGGCTCACCCGGATCCAGGGGCCCGCGGCCTCACCCGGACCCGGGACCCAGGCTCACCCGGATCCAGGGGCCCGCGGCCTCACCCGGACCCGGGACCCAGGCTCACCCGGATCCAGGGGCCCGCGGCCTCACCCGGACCCGGGGCCCAGGCTCACCCGGATCCTGGGGCCCACGGCCTCACCAGGACTCTTCTTTGGTAAACAAGGATAAAGTAACCCACCACTAACTAGCTCATCAAATTATACTTCTCCATCTTTTAAGACTAAAGTTCAATTTCAAGGTCTGGAGTTGAAAATTCAATTGTCTACAGGAGGCCAGGTTTGAAATAGGCTGGTGGGGACAGTAGTAATCTATGGCTGGTCCACTCTTTATGGACCCAGGATTATCATTTCTTTCCTCTTTTTTTTTTTTTGGTCTTTTAAAGAAGAGCTGAAAGCTGGGTTTTTATGTGAAATCCTCTAGCTTTTAAATGTTGGCTACTAATGAAAAAAAAAAAAGTCAACATTAGGCAAGCCCAAAACACAAACATGCCAGCCACATCTGGCCCATGAAGTAACAAATTTACAATCTCAGTTCCATGTTCTAGAAAACCTACTGCTATTAAAACTGAGGGGAGAGATTCCTCTGAGCAAAACAAGGGTGGGGGAGGGAGGATTCAACTCCAAAGAAAGCGGAGATAATAAAAGACCAAATCTTGTCATCTTCCCTGGTCTCCTAGAAGCAATATGCTGAGGAGTCAAGAATCTAGATCTCAGGGGGGTGATTAGGGCAAGGAACAGTCCAGCACCTCTGGATACTTTGCCCAACAGGAAAAACTCTTTTGATTTACTCCCTTGCAAAACAGAATACCAATCAAGTTATGGCCATTCTATTTCATACAGAAGCTAGGTGTGGGAAAAGGAGTGCATTCTCACCCCACCAATGACTTCAACGGCAAATTCTGCATACAAACTTCAATCTTTATCTTTGTTTAAACGAATTACAATTAGTCAGCAATACTATATCAAACATTGATTTGTAGTTAAAAAGCTCAAGATGCCCTAGCTGGTTTGGCTCAGTGGATAGAGCATTGGCCTGAGGACTGAAGGGTCCCGGGTTCGATTCCAGTCAAGAGCACATATCTTGGTTGCAGGCTTGATCCCTGGCCCCAGTTGGGCCGTGTGCAGGAGGCAACCAATCGATGTGTCTTTGTCACATCGACGTCTCTCCCCCTCCTTTCCGCTCTCTCTAAAAATCAATGGAAAAATATCCTCAGGTGAGGATTAACAACAACAACAACAATAAAAGGCTCAGGACACTTAATTGAAAGTACCTCTCTCTACTGTTAGGTGAGTCAGGGACAGGGACACTGAGTTCCACGAACAGAAGGGAAAGATGAGGAACTGCTGCAAAATAAATTGCCAGTGGTTATACCACCGTTAGTGGCAAAACCTGGGCTAGCACACAAGTCTCTAGATCTACTGGTAGAGGAAAGTGGTGAAAAACATGGACTTTCCTGTCAAATCTCTGCCATTTACCTGCTGTGGGATCTCAGACAACTGACTGAACCCCCCTACATTTTTCTTTCTATACATGGCGGTAACAGTACCCATATATTAATGGGTTGGTAGCTTGAGATAAGGCAAGTAAAAGCATGCTTGACTTGTTGTAAACACTCAGTTGTTAGCTGAACATTCTATCCCAATGAATGATAAAACAAGTAGTAAAATGTTAACAACTAGAGAATTTGGGTAAAGGCTATATGGGAGTTCTTTGTATTATTCTTACAATTTTTCTACAGTTATGAAATTATTTCAAGATAAAAAGGTAAAATATCTATTCTCTCTCTATTTCTATTTTAACTCAATTATCCCTTTCCCCACAGCTATCATCATAAACTGGTTAACTCATCCATTACCAGGAGAAATCCTTTACAACTGGTTATATTTATACGTACAGGATACTTTGATAGAAACAAAACAATATTAACCCATCTCATTCAAGGCAATTATCATCCCCTAAGCTACAAGGCAGCTCAGAAATTTAAACAACTTAAACCAGTAAGTGGGAGAATTGGAACTTGAACCCAAGTCCTCTGATTCCAAAAAGTTCTCCTTCCCTTATACTGCATCTATCTCAGGAAGAGAACTGGTGAGCTTTACTCATGAAGGGCTGATGAAAAAATAAGAGCAATAATAAGGCATATTATATTGATAGTAAAAAGCAGCTCAGTTTTAAGTTTTCCTTACCTATTAGATAGGAAACTCATACTGTATGATCTACAATGCCTCCTGGAGTACAATGAGAGCACTCCTTGTCTGTTTCTGAATATTGTGGTTCTATCTATACTTCCCCAAGATCCTTCCCATAGGGTAATAGATGAAGCCCACTTAATTACCCGAATTTGCACTGGCCATTATTGTATTTTACTATATGTAATAGAAAGTGAATTTCAATGCATTGTGTTTCTACCAGTGTGCAAAAAGGGAATCTTTGGGAACTTTTCAAACTAGAGGCAAAAATACATTATCTCTGACCTTAGTTAATGAGAACCACTGCTTTATTTTTAGTCTGAAAGTATCTGTCACCCTAAACATATAGTTGACCTTTGAACAACATACTTATGTTTTTCTTAATAACTTCTTTCCTAGCTTACTTTATTGTAAGAATATAACATTATTACATATAACATATAAAATAGGTATTAATCAACTGTTTGTTATCGGTAAGGCCTCAGGTAGTTAGTAGTTAAATGAGACAAGCAGGCTATTAGTAGTTAAATGAGTCAAAAGTTATACATGGATTTTGGACAGTGCAGGTCATCAGGGCACTGACCCCCAAAATTGTTCAAGGGTCAACTGTAGTTGTTTTGTTTTAAATCACCAACAACACTTCAAGTAGGAAAGGAGTTAAAAATGTAGATGCATTCTAGAAAGAGGAAATAAGGCATATTATATTGAGAAAGTAGGTTTGTTAGACATTGACAATATGGGCCTAATCAACATTGTATGTAACAATATAAAGTCTTCTGTTTTGAAAAACCTAACTGATACCAAGTCCACAGTAAGGAAAGTCTTGTCTTATTTGAGCTTTCTTCCCTCTCCAACACATCATGGACTGGCTTTCATTTTTGTAACTTTTTGTGGATTGGTTTTTTGTTGTTGTTTGTTTGTTTGTTTTTAGAGAGGAATTGGGGGGGGGGACATCAATGTGAGAGAGAAACATCAATTGGCTGCCTCTTGCACATACCCTGGACCTGTAACCTGGGTATGTGCATTTGGGACCCTGTTTTGCCACCTTTTGGTGTACGGGACGATGCTCAAACCAACTGAGCCACACCAGCCCGGGCATGACTTTTTGTTTTTTAACAATACACTCAGATGGTCTCACTCAGGTAGAGAAAAAAATACTGCTCCTCAAATGATGAGACTATTTGCCTCCAGATCTTTCTTGTACCTTTACATAGTAATCACCTGAAACTAAAAATGCTTCTTAGGTATAGCCCCGAGGAACAGTGTTATAATTATTAAAGGGCTCCTAACTCTTTATTTTAAGTCCAAACCCAAGTCACTATGTATGGACTCCTGAGCCTTTTGTACCATCTAAAAGCAATGAACCAAAGAGACACTAATGGCAGTAGCTGGATGGCTAAGTCTCTAGACACAATTATGTCTGTCCTGCCATTAACTATGGGATTATGAGTAAAATGGTTTAGGTTGTTCCTCAACTATAAAATTTAATTCCCACCATTGGCATTGCCTAACTCCAAGCTGAAAGGACAAAAATAAATAATATAAATTAAAGCATTCTGAAGAGTAAATGTTTTATGCAAGCCCTGGTAATTATCACTCTAGTGCTTTGTGAACTGTGGAGCAAGGAAGGAGAAAGAAGCTGCTCAGAGACAAAAATATGACACAAGTGGAGAAGATTCTGAAATACACCCAATTTCCATTCCTAAATAGTTGCTCTTGCTTCTAAATAATTGTGTGTAAACTAAATTTCTAAAAAAAGAATCACTTTAAGGATAGTAAGAGTATTCAGTATTAAAAGGAATTCCAATGTGCATTTTTAAAGTGCTTTGTGGAGCATTATCATTCTCTAATTAATCTGTCCAGAATATTTCTATTTTTATATATCAAGTATTTAAAAACACACACACATACATATACATACAAAAAAACTTGGCTTGTTTTTAAAAGGAGGTTTTGTCTCTTAGATCTGAGACCAAATTTCAATGGTACCTATTAGTAAATGTCTGGGACTTTCAGAACAGGCAATCAAAGCCCATTTATCATCTCCCTAAAGCACCAAGATCACAGGATAGAGGAGAGTGAGCACAGAGGTTATGCTATTCACCTTCATCCCCATGCTCCTAGGCCAGGCAGAGTCAAGAGCAAACCAGAAGACAGGGTCTCAAATGCCAAGGAACTTATAGTCCAAGAACAAAAGATAAACAAATAACATACCAACTTGCCAACTCCCCATTTATGTTCCAAAACCTAAGACAAGGCCTGAGGGCTATGAAGGTGCCAGGAGCACTGCACTTCCCTGTCTCTATCCCTCAGCCAAAAAAAGTCTTTGTGAGAGATGAGATCTAAGATGATAATAAAAGCCCAGCCTGTGTGGCTCAGCGGTTGAGTGTCAACCCAGAAACCAAGAGGTCACCAGCTCAATTCCCAGTCAGGGCACATGCCTGGGTTGCGGGTTCAATGCCCAGTAGGGGGCGTGTAGGAGGCAGCCGATGGATTATTCTCTCTCATCACTGATGTTTCTATCTCTCTCTCTCTCCCTTCCTCTCTCTGAAGTGAATAAAAACATATTTTTTAAAAAGTGTGTAGGGCGTGGAGGAGTTTGGGGAGGGAACAACCTGGCACACAAAATGTGGGAACCCTATCGGTAATGCAATAATCATTTAGTAGAGATAAAAAATTTTCCTTAGGACTTTCAGTATTCCTCTTTCTAGGACATAAAGAGCCACACTGAGGCTGAAGTAAAGCAGGAATGGTAATTACTCCTCACCTTTAGTTTCTCCACCCCTGAATTGTTCTGGGCAGGATGACAGCTCAATTAGCTCTAATTAAGCACAAGTTTCATGTAGAGATGTCCTACTTAGACAGCTGGATCTGAGCCATGTGAATTCAAGTGTAAAACGTGCCTCTGAAAACCACCTTTTCCAACTAATGCACCCCTTGAAACCACGGCTCTCACCCTCACACTGCAGCTTAGTGCTGCCTCAACAAAGTCTTACATTAAAGCAATTTACTGGCTATTATTTCATTATCTCTCCTACTTAATGCCAGCAGACTGGAGGGAAATTGGGCTAAATGTCAAATCAGCAGTCAGTTCCAGAAAATCCAGCCAGCAAGCAGAAGGACAGCCGAGCTTAGAGTACCCGGCAGGCTCTCAGGAGGGAAATTGGCACTAGGTAAAGGAAGAATGGAACCACAATTTTGTGACTGTTCTATATTTATTGTTCATTTGTTTCTTTGGAGGGAGAGAGTAGGGTAGAATAGTATGATCAAAGACTTACCGATCTTAGAGTGGAAGATCTAGGTTCAAATTTAGGTTATGCCATTTATTTGCTATAGAACTATTGGCAAGTCACTTCATCTTTTTTTTTCGTTATTGAATTTATTGGAGTGACACTGGTTAATAAAATTATATAGGTTTCAGGTGTACAATTTTACAACACATCAACTGTATGTTGTATTGTGTGTCCTCTACCCCAAGTTCACCTCATCTTTCTAAAGCTGTCTATTCAACTATAAAATGAGGTTGAATGAGATCAGTTCAGTGATTCCGTAACTCTGAGTGTGTGTGCATCACAAGAGCTTTTGTAAAAAATAGGTTCCCCATCCTACAGAATCAAATCTTCAGGGAGGGGAAAAGGGGACTGCAAGTTAGCATTTTAAAAGGGCTCCAGGTAATTCTGAAAAACAGCCAGATTTGGGGACCACTGGGCTAGATCATGGGTCAGCAAACTATGGCTCAAGAGCAAATCTAGCCTGCTACAGTTTTTTTGTTTGTGTTGTGTGTGTTTTGGTATGGCCCATGAGCTAAGAATGGATTTTATATTTTTTAACAGTTAAAATAAAAAATCAAAATATTTCATTACACATGACATTTAAATTTCAGTGTCTATGAATATGGTTCTGCTAAAACACAGCCACACTTGTTTGTTTACATACTGTTTGTAGCTGTTTTCCCCCTGCAAAGGCAGAACTGAGTAGCTGCAGCAGAAAATGTATGGTCCAAAGCCTAAAAATATTTACTATCTGGCCCTTCACAATGAAGTTGGATCCCTGTGCTAGATCACCTATAACACTGGTATCTCAAAAATGTTTCTACCTGCACAACACTTGAGAACTACAACACACATATATGGAATCAGCAATGATTCTCAAGGGCATGAAGAGGGAGGGGTAGTATGATTTAATAGAAACCCCATGTCCTGGATATTCTGATACCTACCTACCTACCTCCTACCACCTCAGGAGAATCATCAGTCTACAGTGTTCCTTCCAATTCTAAAGGCCGACAAACATATAATTGTACCTAAATCTAACCTTTCTTGCCAGCTTCTGAGCAAGCACCATCTTATTCTATGATAGCAAAAAAACAAAACCCCACCAAATGCCAAAAGACTGCTGCTCTCAAAGATTTTGAACTCAAATAAGCTAAAGGCTATAAAGAAATATACTAGTAAATGGGATGTTCCTGGTTTTCACTTTGGAAGCCACTATGAGGCTAAGTAACTAGGTGGAAACAGGACATAACCAGCACAATAAAGGTTCCACTTAGGCCTGAGGGCCTCTGAACATTTCCCAAAACATCCCTAATCAAAGGAAAGTGCCAGATTAAGGTTTATGAATCCCTGTGCTGGGGTCTGACAATCTATAGCAACCAGTACAAAAGTGCCACCAGTTTAGCATCTCGAGGTATACAGAAAAAGAGAGAAAGTTCAGCCAAAGGACAACACTGTTGCTCTGACTGGGTTACTTTCTGAATGACGCTTCTTTCTGACTCATCTCTCTCAGTGCCTGGGAACTCTCATGCCCATCCACCCAAAAAGTAGGGGAGCTGATATATCTTGTGTCTGAACTGCACAAAGTATGAAAAGAGGAAATGGCTGAACCTTCCATTCAGTAATCATGTGGGCAACCAGAAAGCAGTTCTCTAAAGACACAAACACAAATTCAAACCCATCTTATAAATGAATGGGTCAACAGAGGGTGAGAAGGACCCCATTCAACAAAAACTTACCATCTTCTGTGTACATGACACTGTGCACGAACTACAGACAAGGCAGAGATAATCCCTGCTCCATGGGTGACACAATTATGAAGTATCAGGACTGAAGAAGTACAGGATGCTGTGTATTTCTACAACAGGAGCACCAGATATCTCTAAAGGAAGAGACCCTTGAGTTGAAACCTGAAGGTTGAGTAAATTAATCAGTTGGTTTTGGAGAGAAGCAAAGGGAATGGCATATGTGATGGTCCCAAGAGTGGTACATTACAGACTGGCATGGCCAGGAGAGTGAGTCTGCAAAAGGGAGGCTGGAGAAATAAACTGGCCAAGTAGTGAAAGTCCTTGTTAAAGAGTTTGATTTTAATCGAAGCCATTGAAGGGTTTTGAGCAGGGAAATTACATAAGAAAACCTCCATTAAAAAAAAAGGACATTCTAGCCCTAGCTCGTTTGCCTTAGTAGACAGAGGGCTGGCCTGGGGATTGAAGGGTCCGGGGTTCCATTACAGTCAAGGGCACCTGCCCAGGCTGCAGGCTGGATCCCCAGTGAGGGGTGTGCAGGAGGCAGCTGATCAATGATTCTCTCTCATCATTGATGTTTCTATCTCTCTCCCTCTCCCTTCCTCTCTGAAATCAATAAAAATATAAAATAAAATAAAAAGACATTCTAGTTACTAATTTAGAAATTTGGGGATGGGGGTCAAATGTGTGGAGGCCAGGAAACCAGTTAAGAAGCTGTTGCTATCATCCAATGGCAATGGAGACAGAAAATAAATGGGGGGGGGGGGGAATAAAAAATTATTATACTACACTCATACAATTATGATCCCTGTTCCTAACTACCAGTGGTTCTAATCCTAAATAACTCAATTTACAGAGACCAATAGTGGCCCAGAACCAAGTATGAGTCTTTAGAAAAAGACTCAAACTAAATAAAACACTGACTTCATTATTATAGGTAATTTGAACAGCCTTATTATTTTATTTCCTTTCAATGATATTTTTAAATGGCCTGGCATGGTGTTTGGTACTTAATACATATTCAGTAAGTGACTATTAAAGAACCTATTAAAATATATAGATTTAACAGTGATTAAATAGATGATTCAGGTAATACACACAAAAAACACAAGAAAAACAGTGCAATGCTAATATTGATGCTGTATGGTAATAACATACTCAGCACTAATTGTAAGAATTTAAATTTCTCTCTTTTTGGAGGGTAATCTGGCAAAACCCAGACAGAGGTATTTAAAGAAAAACAGAGTTTTATCAAGACATAAGGATTCAGATCTTGAGTAACTGCATTTCCATCTGCTGCATTCCAGCCCAATGGACAGGACAAGACACCATAATTAACATCAGAATAAAAGCCAAAGTCCTTAAAAATGGCCTGCAAAAGGCCTATGCAATAATCATTCCCCACTCCTGCTGCCCCCTATTCCTTAAATGTATGTGCCAAGCATGTTCCCACTCCAGGGGCTGTGTGTTTACTCTCTAGCCTTGATTCCCAAACTTTACAACACATTAGACTTGCCTGCAAATCATTTTTTTTAAATATGTTTATTGATTTTGAGAGAGAGAGAGGAAGGGAGAGGAAGAGAGAAACATTGATGCAACAGCAAAACATTCACAAGCTGCCTTCTGCACACCCCCTACTGAAGATCAAGCCCGCAACCTGTGCATGTGCCTTGACTGGGAATCAAACCGGCAATCTTTTGGTGCATGGGACGTCACTCAACCGAGTCACACTGGCCAGGGTAGCCTGCAATTTTTTTATTTATTTCTTGACCTGCAAATCTTTTAAAAATACATATGCCTGACTTCCATCCCCAGACATTCTAATTAAATTGGCATGGGAGCAGGACCTGGGCATCAGGATTGTTAAAAAGCTCCCAGGGATTGTACCATGCAGCAAAGTATGAGAACTACTTCTCTAGTTTATCCTGTTTTTATAACACTTATCACCAATTTTTACACTCATGTGTGTGCGCATACATATGCACAACATGAGAGCAAGAACTCGGTGTATTTTGTTCACCACAGTGAGCTCATAGAAGTGAACAAATAGCCTTTCTAGTCTGGTCTTCAGCTACTCCTCCTGCATCCACCCTTGCTGATACAACCTACCCTTCAGCAACAAAAAAATTATTCGTGTTACCCTAAATTCACCACTGCTATGCCAAATCTCCATCTAGTGCCTTCTCGTGCACTCCTATCTATATCTAATAAAGCCCTACTTTCCTTGCTTAAACCGCTCCCAATCCTCTACCTCCAGGCTGAACCTGACATCTTATCCTCAAGGCTCAGAAAATATTTCATATACCTCTGTAATAGTGGGTATCATAGCACATCTTAATTACACATATACATGTCTGTCTTTTGACCAGCTCTGTCCATTGCACTTTTTCATGATGATGGAAATGTACTTTATCTTCACTGACCAATACAGTAGTCACTAGCCACATGTGGATAATGAGTATTTGAAAGGTGGTTAGTGTATTTCATTTTAATCAATTTAAATAGACACACAGAGCTAGTGGCTACCATATTGGTCAGTACAGCTCTAGACTGGGATGTTCTTTAGTGAATTATCAATTCTGACATCACAGGGCAGGACATAATTATGAAAAGGAGACAGATGAGTGGATGCAGAGATGGATGAATATGAGAAACTTGGCTCCAAAGATTATAATATCCACACTTTTACAATTCCTGGCTTGCCATATGTTAAGAACAAAAAGACACACCCAAAGGCTCAGCCAATGGGAACAAAGGACTTGAAAAACCTATCCAGTATTCTGCACTTCTGTCCAGCTATATAATCTACACAGTGTGGGCAGTGTAGCCTAAAACCTGATTTTAACTATAGGACTACACTTTTCAGAAGCTTGCGGGCAGCCCCCAACTAAGAACAGTTGAATTTATAGAGCTGGCTCTGTGCTCTAGGAGTTAAAAAGTTCCCCAAGCTATTCAGACACAATTTAGATGTTAAGAGCTCAAGTTTTTCCAGCTGAACAAAATAAGTGTGTCATACTCAACCACCTTAATAATAGTCAAAACTTCTAAAGCAACGTACACGTGTAAGGCACTATTCTAAGCACGTTATGTCTATTAACTCATTTAACAACAATCCTGTGAGGTAAGGACTACTATTATTTCTAATATTATTTATTGACTAGGGGCCAGGAGCACGAAATTCGTGCACAGGGGAGGGGTCCCTCAGCCCAGCCTGCCCCCTCTCACATACTGGGAGCCCTCAGGGGATGTCCTACTGATGGCTTAGGCCCACTCCCCATTGGGAGCGGACCTAAGCCGCAGTCTGGCCTCCCTTTGCAGGAGGTGACCGGGCTGATCAGGGGAAGGTGCCAGCCCCATCACCCCGCTGCTGCAGCCACTGCCAGTCACCGCAGCCACCAAGGTATTTTCATCAACATGTACTCCAGTCCCTTCACCATAAAAAAATGACAACTTTCTTTAGGCATTTTCAAGATGTGTTTTTCATAGGATATAACATTTCTTTCTTTATTTTTCTTTTTATCCTCACCTGAGGATATGTTTCCATTGATTTTTTTCCCCTTCCCTCTGATCCTAGGCTCGGCCCCTGCCCCCCCACCTCTGATTGCCAGCTCGGGCTGCCCAGGCTTTAGGCTTGGGCAGGCCCCCCGCGGCCCCTCCCATCGCAGGCTTGGCCCTTTCCCAAGCCTAAAGCCTCCGCCCCTCCGATGGCCAGCTTGGAGTGACCTGGGTGCTGAGGAGGTTCCCAGGACCCAGGTATGTATGCAAATTAACCGTCGTCTCTGTTGGGTTAATTTGCATACTCACTCTGATTGGCTGTGGGCATAGCGGAGGTACAGTCAATTTACATGTTTCTCTATTATTAGGTAAGATTTTAGAGAGCAAGTAAGGGAAGGAAGAAGAAAGGGAGGAGGGTGAACTCCGATTTGTTGTTCCACTTATTTATGCATTCACTGGTTGATTCTTGTATGTGCCCTGATCAGGGACTAAACCTGCAACTTTGGCATATTGAGATGACACTCTAACCAACTGAGCCACTCGGCCACAGCCAAGACTACTATTATTTCTATTTTATAGATGAGAAAACTGAGCAGAGAGAGGTTAAGTGACTTGCTCAAGGTCAACCCAGGCAGTCTGGCACCAAAGTCTGGGCTCTTAATCTTTTTCACCTTTACAAAAAGGCAACCTTTTTGGCACAACCAAAAAAGATACTGAAGATGTTTATAAAGGCCAAAAGCTAAAGCAACCCCAAGTAATAACCCACCAATGATTCACTGAGACCACTAGGCCAAACCAATTGAGAAGTCTTGTAGATTAAAAGCAAGTAGATACATCCAGTCCAGATCATATCATGCAAGTCAATGAAAGCACACTTAACTGCACCCCAGGATAATGCTAGCCAGAAGTAAGAAAAAAGAAAAGTGAACAAAAGTTTCTTTTCCCACCCTAGCTGGTTTGGCTCAGTGGATAGAGTGTTGGCCTGCGGACTAAAGGGTCTCGGGTTCGATTCTGGTCAAGGGCACATGCGTGGGTTGCAGGCTTGATCCCCAGTGGGGACATGCAGGAAGTAGCCAATCAATGATTCTCTCTCATCATTGATGTTTCTCTCTCTCTCTCCCTCTCCCTCTCTCTTCCTCTCTAAAATCAATAAAATATATATTTTTTTAAAGTTTCTTTTCCCTATCAGTAAAATAGTTAAAAAAAAAATCCCTAACATTTTTCTCAATAAATCCACAATCTGCCTGATTAATAATATGGAAACAGTTCTTCAAGAGTCAAAGAATGTGTGTGCCTTCAATCAAAAATATCTGAAAACGTACCTTCCTTCCTACCCACCTACTACAATACAGGAAAACCCCTGACTCTCAGGAAAGGGAGGGGTAAGAACTAATCTAAGAACCCAAAGGAAGAACAAAGCTTCAGTTTAAGAAAGATGTGGTCACAAAGAAGGTTTCACAAACCACTCTGCTGTGGGCACCAAAAAGCAAATAACCAGTACAGGGAGCTCTGGCAACCTTGTATAAGATTCAGATTTAAGCAAGGCACCAAATAAGGGAAGGATTCTGGCGCATCAACTCCTAGAAAAGTGTTTCAAGTTAAAAATGGTTATTCAGGTTTGGATGTGAACTTCTGTATCTGTTCTTTATCAACAGAGGCACCTCTACTTCACTGGCAGCTAGCAGCAGAAAGCAAAGAAAACTGCTAGAATACACATAGACAGCTGACCTGGTACAGCCTGGCATTTACCTGGACACCGAAGACAAGGCTATAAATGGCAATGCAGAACTTGTGGGATTCCACATCCCAACGGGATCCAAGCATCTCCAGGTACAGGCAGGCCATGATGTCATTTTCCCCCAACAGCCAGTTCAACGTTAAGGCTGAAAACCATGGCACTTTTGGTGAGAGTCAGTTTCACTGTGACTGGAGCTTCCATCTAGTTTTTTATCAGTCATATCTTTTCTATGCTGGTTCCCAGACCCAAAATACCTAGTTCAAAAGACACAGTAAACAACTTCAAATCTCTTTGATTCAATTCTCCTTTTCATTCTCCTTATCCTTATCCTCTCTCAACAATGAAAGTTAATCTTAGGCATACCAGAAAGCAGGAAAACGGTGCTCCATCCCTGCCACTATTACAATTAAATATATTTTAAAAATTTTGACTTTAGAATTAAAAGGAAGAACAGAAGTGACACAAATAAAAAACCAATCACATGTTTGTGACAATTTATCAACCTGTATGGCTGATATTATACACTTTTCTGTGTGTATATTATACTGTAATTAAGGTGGGGTATTTTTTGTTAATTACCACAACCTTTTCTACTGTTCCACAAAAAGTCTTTATTCTATAACCAATACCCTTTGGCCCATATGCCCTAACCCCTACCAAGATTCTAACTCTCATGTGGTAGAAATGAAGGTGACTGTGCTAAAAGTTTGGGGCTCCACCTAGGTGCTGAAAACAATGCTAATATTAAATACCAGATCTGTTGATAGTATAGACTGTATTCCTATTTTACAGATGTAGAAAGAAGGAAAGAGATTTAGAAAAGTATGCATGGGGAGAGGGGAAAAAAGGAATATAGTAATCCAGAATATTATTGTCCCTTGTGACTCCCAGTCTGCCGTAGTCTCAAGGGACAACATCTCAGGGCATTTATAGTGCCTTATTCAACCTTTTCATGTATGTCAATTCAAAGTATTTAAAAAGCCATATTGTTTTACAGATCTGTCCAGAAATCTAAAAGAAAATATGCCAAAGAAATTTCTCAGAGAGAATGTCAACTGACTTACACATAGTTTGCTTTACAAATTAGGACCTAGCATCTCAAAGATTTGTAGCACAAGTCAGCTCAAAATCTCATTAGACAGAATAAGGTTTTACAGCTTTACCAAGAAAATAACGACCCTGAAAAATGCAAATCCATAGAGGGTATGATCCCAACTCCTCTTTCCCATATGCTTCAGTAACTGTAATCCTACTGTGCATGTGAAAGGCAAGAATAGGACTTATTGCCAATGGTTACAACACAAAGCATAACTTATTCCTAAGCCAAGCTGGGCTTGGCTCAGAAAGCTTCCCAGAATGATGGAAGGCATGACTTTAGGATGACTCAACCTTTGCTAATGCATAAAATAAAGCAGAGAAGGACTATTTGAAGGATATACTTCTAGGCTTGGGCCAAATCAAAAGCCCAGAAGTATCAACTTTGTGATAAATCTTCAGTTCCAGCTGAATAATTAGACAGCATCAATATGGACATCTGTACTATGGCCTAAGATAGTCTAATGATAGACTCTTGGCTAGGAATCTCAGAAGCAATCACTTGCAGTTTCTAACCACACCATTGTTTTTATCCATGTTGTTCCTTCTGCCAGAAAGTGTGCTACCCGTGACCTAAAGAATTTTTTCATCCTTCAAAACTAAGGATAGATCACCTTTCTAGGTAGCCTTTCTTATTCATCTGTATTACCTCTGTACAATGTATATTATTTCTATTATTACACTTGTAACATTTATTGCAAGTATTTATTTCCATATTCCATTTTTCCTACTAGACTATGAGTTGTGAGTACCTTGAGGGAAGGGCCAATATCATTTTATGTGCAGTGACTAGAATGATTAACATATAAAGGTACTGCCCTGACTCATTTGGCTCAGTGGATAGAGCGTCGGCCTGCGGACTCAAGGGTCCCAGGTTCAATTTCGGTCAAGGGCATGTACCTTGGTTGCAGGCACATCCTCAATAGGGGGTATACAGGAGGCAGCTGATCAATGTTTCTCTCTCATCAATGTTTCTAACTCTCTATCCCTCTCCCTTCCTCTCTGAAAAAAATCAATAAAATATATTTTTTAAAAAACATATAAAGGTACTCACTAAATATTTATGGAAGTGACCCAAATGGGGACAGGGAAAAGCTTGATCCCCTCAGAGATGACTAGCTGCCCTGAGAAAGAGGTTTTACAACTAAACAAGCAAGAGGGGAAAAAATGACCATATAAAACTATGAAACCACTTAGTTAAAGCAACAAAGTTATATACAAGATAAAATAAATTAAAAATGAGAAAGAGGAGCCAAAGAGAAAGAAATTAGAGGTCATTATTAGTAGGGACACTACATAAAACGCATGCCAGAAAGTCCTTCACACTTATTAAAGGAAGTTACAAGTTCAGCTCTAACCCCTGGAACAATTAAAATAGAGAATTATTCTATATAACAAATTCACAAATGTACACAAGGTTAAAAAAAAACAACAATAAAAAAAACAACACAGCACAGCACAACTATCTCTGATACTAAAAACAGAAATTTCTCCTAAGAGTTTCCACAAAGAAGATACCAAGCAATGCAAATAGCAATGATTCCCTAGGTCTCTTTATTGTTATTTGTCTTAATATAGGCTGATGACCTTATACCAAAGTACAATTCAGTCAAAGCAATACTACTAGAAACCAATATGTCACCTGGGTAAACAGTTCTCTAATGGTTTTAGGCACAGATGGCATGAGAAGAACAATAATAGGAGAGATGCCCAGTGATTCCCATGCTCAATAAATTTTTGGATCAGTGGATAGATGGAAGACAAACAACTGGAAAAATCACTGAAGCTCTTAAAAATAAAAATGTGTAGTAAATACATTTTATGGAAAGTCAAGCATCAAAACTCAAAAGGAGTCTTAATAGTATTTTAAGCTCCTTCTGGTCTAGAGAGTCTATATACTAATACTTGGGAAAATAAAACTAAGCAGTAACTTCAATATTAAATATTTATGAGTAAAGTGAAAGGCTTCCAAGAGGAGAAAAACCCGGAGTTTTCCCCTGGAGCCAAACAAACAGTCTGCCGACTGGGGAAAGATCACAAGCCAAGAAAACGACTATTTCACATTCTCTATCTTAGCCCAAACACTGAATCCAAGACAGTGAAATAGAGTAGACAGATGCAATTGTGGAACCTGTAAGAGTAGAGAGGGAATGCAGAATGAAAGAACTACAAATATGTCTCCCCCAAGAGTATGGGCAGAAACAAAAACCAGTATAGGAAATTGGTGAGAAAGGCAACACGGGGAAAACAAAGGTCAATGCAGTCTCGTACCCCACACAACAGGCAGTATGTTACTATATAAAATGAGCTGCTCCCACAGACACATCACCTCACTACTCTACTCCTTCCCATGGCAGTTGCAGATTGAACAAGGATCCAGTGTAAGGGTCTCATTCATATTTGGAAGGCTCTTCACAGAGTAGGAGCTGGATCCTAAGGGACGATTTACAGTACACCCTCACATATACTCCAGTTGGCTAGAACTCAGCAGCTGATTGCTCCCTTGTCTAACTTGGTAAAGAGCCAAAGGAGGACTTTTTTTCAGTCAACTCTCCCAGGCTGGAAAATTCTCTAACCCCAGAGTTCTGGCTTAAGTCTGGATATCAGGTTATTCACGACATGCCAAAACTACGTCTTTACATTGGCTTTGAACAAGTCTCTCAAGTACACAATACAGATTCCCACAGATCTCAAAATCATCTGGTCATTAAGGCCAAAGATGGCCATTTGTCCTCACATACTAGTAGAGAGGTCATGCTTTTCAAAGCATGGGCAACATCAAAACAAACCTTTCATCAATCTCAACAATTCTTAAAATGAGGGAACAAGCAACAAATATACTCATTAAATGGCCCCCTTAAGACCTTTTTATTCTAGACCCTACTGAAAACTCTCTCTATTCCTCTAGCAACTCGAATACTCTATGATTGATCCCTATGTCATGAAGAGCTGAATCCCAAGTCTGTTTCTCTCATCGAGGAAGAAGGAAACCTTAACAAGGTGTTGTTGTTTTTTATCTCATCAAGCTCCACACTTGGTAGTTCTCAACCAGAATCGTACTGCCCCTCCCAGGAAGTGCTTGGAAATGTGTGTGTGCCACTACTGGCACCTAGTGGGCGGGGCCAGGAATGCTAAACATCCTGAGGTGACAGGTCCACAAAATGAAGAACTGTCCCCCCAAAAGGCAGTTATTCCCTCATTAACAATTAATGTCCTAAATGATCTCCACATTAACTGTCTTCACCCTTCCCAGCTTCTAGAGCAGTAGTGGGTAAACTTTTTCTGTAAAGGGTCAGACAGTAAATAGTGCAGACCTTGTGGGCCACAGACATCTGTTATATGTCCTTTTTAAACATCCCCTTATGTAAGAATGTAATAAACCAATCTTAGGTTGCAGGTCACTGGCAGATTTTATCTACATCTATTCTAGAGCATTACCTGACTCAGTACAGCCTGTTTATATTGAGATGTTTATTAAAATATGATAGAGTGTGTTATATACAACTCTAATAATGTATATACTAGAATTGTAAAGACCACAATAAGAGCTTCAGAACTTAGTCTTAAAAGATAAGAATTGGGACATACATTTGACTTTTAGTCAATTAAATGGTTCTCTCATCTCCTCTTTTCCTTGCCTATGCATGTCAGTCACAACTTTCCTTCTGAATTTTCATTTTCAAACATGTTACGGGAAAGAACACAAGCAGTCTGACCCTCTCCCTGAAAGATATATATTACTTCCTATTCACCTTGCGTGCCACTCAAAAAGTCTCTTTAAAATTCTACTGTTAACATTTTTTAAAATGTCTAAACCAAACCAAAGCCTGGAAACTCTGACTGGTATCTGGGTCCTGACTTTCCGGATGGTAACTAAAGGTCACGTGGGGTGGAAAGTGGCCTGTGGGTAACACAGAATACACACATGCACGCGAACAGGATATGTTGGTAATCTGGTTTCCTGAGACCTGGTGAGTTGTGAGAGTTCTCAGCAACACCCTTGGGGAAGATGAAAAACCTTAAGCTGGGAAATACTGGACTTTTAAAAAGTGTCTATTCTTGGAATTTCTAGGTAAAGCAGAATGTGCATATATACCTCTTCTTTCTCTACATTTTACTTGTCTAAAACTACAAACAAAACAAACACAAAAAATAAATGAGTACTTGACGAGGTTTCTTCAGTGTGGAAGCTGGTGTTTGCAGCATGGCTTATGTCACGTCTCAAGCCCAGAAAGACAGAGAGTGTGGTTTTGGTGTTTAACCAGCCTCAACTGCACCCTGGCACTGTTTCTTCCCTCAGAGAACTTCGCTCTGTCAGAGGAAAGAAACCAACCTCACATCTTGAAACAAAACGGCTAGGATAAAAATAAAGCCCTGAAGTGGTTTGATGACCGAGGTCATGTAGGGTGTTAAGGGTTTGTAGGTAGGGCCAATGTACTTTGAGAAGTTCCACTCACTGCCAACCACAAAGACACCAGCCCAAGAGTCCAGCAGTGATCCAGGCAAGTAGCCCCAGTCCTTGCCTGTTGGGGACTGCTCCTCACAGCACACTTCACATTATCAATAGCTGAAAAACCCAGTCCTGGTCCTGACTTTCTTTAAGAGTAACCTCACCAAGCTGTTTCTTTTATTTTTTTAAAATCTATTTTTATTGATTTCAGAGAGGAAGGAAGAGGGAGAGATAGAAACACCAATGATGAGAAAGAATCATTGATTGGGCTGCCTCCTGCATGCCGCTCCACACTGTGGATCGAGCCCACAACCCAGGCATGTGCCCTGACTGGAAATCGAACCATGACCTCCTGATTCATAGGTCGATGCTCAACCACTGAGCCATGCCAATCAGGCACTAAACTGTTTCTTACAGCCTAAGAAAAACAGCCAATCTGTAGCCTCTTCCTATAGACAGAGGCTTTTATGAACTCCTGTCATCCCATGTTGCCAAATCTCAAGTCACAGAATACTTCTAATAGCTTCTAGGGTAGAAGGGTATGACACAAGGTACATACTGCAGACTATTTTATAAAAATAAAGGGCTATATATGTAACATGAAGTTAATATAATCCCCACAGCAACCCTAAAAATCATGGTGGAATCTTTATATGCATGAGGTTAAAAAATTAAGCTAACTTTCTCTGCTATTATAATTATGAGGCAATGAAATCATCACAGATAAAACATTTACCTACCAGCATAGACACTCAATTCTTCTCCATCACTGTAGATTAAATCAATGCTTACATTACCCAGAGAAAAATCAGCCCAAAAGCTTTTTTGAGCTTTAGTTCTGGAATTGTAAACCTAAAGGTTCACAACCCTAAGAATTAGAATTCACTCCACTAAAAGGCAAGTCATCCTGCCTAAAGAAGCAGGTGTTGTAAAACCATGCTTTGACCTATAGTTGTTTTCACAGGACAGGGGGTAGGGGAGAATGAGAGGAAGGTGGACGCATTAGACAAGCAGAACCCACATATCACAGCTTTCTTTTCAGCTCAGTAGTGGTGGTGGCAGCAGCAGCAGCAGCTCAGGTACACAAACTATGCAAGGGTCATTGAAAGCAAGACAAATGATGGGTCTGAAGAAAATGCCACATGCATAACACACTTTTTAAAAAAGTCTTTAAGCAAGTACAAGCTGAGCATATGAGAACTCTATGCCATAAGCCACCTAACATGGATTTCCCATAGTAAAACTGCACTCCTTTGTTGGCCAATGTTTACTTTGCTGGACTCTTGATTAAATGCAAGAGAGAGAGAGAGAGAGAGAGAGAGAGAGAGAGAGAGAGACACTGACTCATACGCTATCTAGTCTCATAGAGCCATGTATTCAGAGTCAGAAAGAAAATCATCATTCTCAATTTATAGTAGAGCCTTGAAGAATAAAATCACCATGGAAACAGGGACACAAGAGATTTAGGCCAGGGCAGCATGCAAAATTTCAGGCAGAAACTATGAATCCCAAATCCAGGGAAACAAGGTTCTCACTCTGCCAAAGATTTCAGGTAACTATTAAAAAGCCTGGGGCTAAGGAAAACTGTATGAGACAAGATAAGTTTAATTCTGACCGATTGGTTTGGTGGGTGGCACTCAGACTTTACCAGAACACAGCCTAAAGTTCTTCAATTCAATGGCTTAAGCAGTATAACTTCTCCCTTTTCACCAAGCTAGGATGTTGAGGGGGGTGGAAATCTGTCCCCAAGCTCTGTGTAAAAGCCTCAAATCCCAGAGGTACAAATTTCATTAGGAAACAGGAGTGATACCTTCAGATGCTTTACACTCACTACTGGACAGTAGACAAAGAGGGAGCCAGCCTGGTAGCAGGACATAATGACGACATACTGACAACTAGTTTCTGGGTCAACACCAATGAAAATGTCACAGGAAACCCATCAAAACACCTATGGCCCAATAGTTAAGACACTTTCCTGTGCCCAAAGTCAGGCCTGTTTGCTGGAACTGCCAACCTTAAATAGAATCTCTGAGAACTTAAATAGGTAGCTCTTAAAAATCTGAACTGCGCCCTAGCCGATTGGCTCAATGGATAGAGCATCGGCCTGCAGACTGAAGGGTCCCAGGTTTGATTCTGGTCAAGGGTACATGCCTGGGTTGCAGGCTCAATCCCCAGTAAGGCGTGCAGGAGGCAGCCAATCAATGATTCTCATCATTGATGTTTTTCTCGCCCTCTCCCTTCCTTTCTGAAATCAATAAAAATACTTTTTAAAAAACAAACAAACAAACAAACAAAAACTAAACTGCAATAAGCCATTTTGGTGGCACTCTTAAAGCATGGATCACAAGATCAAATGCCTACATAGGTGATGTTAAATGAGCAATGTGCGAGTACAGGAGTTTTGGGGGCTAGTGATAAACTAAAGAACATAAGGCCCTTTAAAAGGGGGTAGCTGCTATTCAACTCTGGCAAACCATTGCCAGATCTTGATTATTTTGTGATTAGCTACCAACTGACTGAAATTTTAACAGAAAACAAACAAAAATCCACTATTTGTACCACCTGAACCAAATGATTAGTCTTAGTATCACTAAAAGATAATCAGAAGCCTATTAATGCAGTGCAAAATAAAGCACACAGCACCACCTACGAAGTACTCTTGCCAAAAAGGCTGAACCTGGTCTAACCAAGTTTCTAGAGCTAATCCTCACTTACAGGAATATGGGGGAGAGGGACACCACAGGGAGACAGACAAATCCAGAATGTAAGAATTCTACAGGACAACAAACCTGCTTTTTTAACAATCTTATGACATGAAGAAAATTATTAAAAGAGATGCCAAAATTATTCTTGATTAAAAGAGACTTTGGCCCTGGCTGGTGTGGCTCAATTGGTTGAACGTTGCTCCATGCATGAGGGGGTCAAATGTTGGATTCCTGCTCTGAGCACATACCTGGGTTTCAGGCTCGATCCCCAGTGAGCGGTGTGCAGGAGGCAGCAGATCAATGTTTCTCTTTCACATAAGTGCTTCTCTCTCTCTCTCTCTCTCTCTCTCTCTCTCTCTCTCTCTCTCTCGCTTTCCACCCCCTTCCTCTCCCTCTAAAATCAATAAAAAGATATTTTAAAAATTTTAAGAGATTTAGGAGACAAAACAATCAAACATAGCATGTAAATCTTGATTTGAACAAAGCCAACTATTAGAAGACATTTGTTAGATAGTCTGGGAAATGAACATATAGATCAGATACTGAATGATGCCAAGAACAGGCATGGTAATGGCAATGTGGTAAGAAAAAGTTCATTAATGTTTAAAAGGTGTCTATGTAAATGTAATATGTAGGGATGCAGTGAAATGATGTGATATCACTTTAAAATACTTCCATGGAGGTGGAGAGAAGGGAAAGTTGAAACAAATGTGGAAAAATCTTGATAACTGTTGAATGAGTGGAGGTATATGAAGGCTCATTATATTATTTTCTCGTATGTGTTTAAATTTTTTCATTATTAAATAAAACTCTTACAGTCAAAAAATAGGTCTGAATTTAGAAAGTGGGCTATCAGTTTGTGAATTACATACACATTCATTTTCATTGTTCACTTTGGTCAGAGACAGTAAAAAATGCAAAAATAAGCTTAATAGCTTAAAAGATCATTATAACAAAAATATAAGTATGTAAATAACAATTACCACCATCCTATATAATAAAGAGGTAATATGCAAATTGACCATCACTCCAACACACAAGATGGCCGCCACAAGATGGCCGGCAGGGGAGGGCACTTGTGGGCGATGAGGCCAGCAGGGGAGGGCAGTTGGGAGGGACTGGGCCTGAAAGGGAGGGTTAGTTGGGGGCAATCAGGCCTGTAGGGGAGGACAGTTAGGGGTGACTGGGCTGGCAGAGGAGGGCAGTTGGGGGCAACCAAACCTGCAAGGGAGGATAGTGGCAACCAGGCCTGCAGGGGAGGGCAGTTGGGGGCAACCAGGCCTGCAGGGGAGGGCAGCTAGGGGCAATTAGGCCAGCAGGGGAACAATTAGGCATTGATCAGGCTGGCAGGGGAGTGGTTAGGGGGTGATCAGGCTGGCAGGCAGAAGTGGTTAGGGGCAATCAGGCAGGCAGGCAGGCGAGCAGTTGGGAGCCAGCAATCCTGGATTGTGAGAGGGATGTCCCAGATTGGAGAGGGTGCAGGCTGGGCTGAGGGACACCCCTTCCCCCATGCATGAATTTCGTGCACCGGGCCTCTAGTCAATATATACTAAGTTACAATATGCCACTCATTCTTCTTTATATGCATTATCTCATTTAGTCTACCATCATCACTATTTTACATATGAGGAAACTAAAGCTCCACCAGGTTAAAGAAAACGCCCCAAAAATCACAGCTAATAACTGATAAAACTAGGACTTGAACTTAGGACTTTCCAAAGCCCAAGCTGTTAACCTCTGCACTATCCTGACTGGATAAAATTAATGAAAGCTATCAAGTTGCCAGTCTCTCAAGCAGGGGTGGAAAACATCTGGCCCACGGGCCATATAAGACCGGAGAAAACATTTGGTCTGGTCCTGCCAAAGCATTATGGGTGAGTTAATTAAATGTTTGACCAAATAAAGCAGGCTAATTTTTAAGTTGATAATTTTGTATGGCCCAAGAATGATGTTAAAATATCCAAATGGCCCTTGACACAAAAAAGGTTCCCCACTCCTGCTCTAAAGAGATACAAAGGACTTACAGGTAACTGTTCATGGAAAGATCTCTCAAGTCCAATAGTAATATTGGGGGGTGAGGGTGGGGGTTTAGGGGAAGCAAAGGTGCCCTGGCTGGGTAGTTCAGTTGGATGGAGTGTCATTTCCAATGCACCAGGATTTTCGGTTCAGGCCCTGGTCAGGGGACATACAAGAATCAGCCAGTGAATGTATAAATAAGTGGAACAACAAATCAACGTGTGTGTTTTTTTCTTCTCTCTCTCTCTCTCCAAAATCAATAAGTAAAAAATTTAAACAAAGTAAAGGTAGCCCTAGCTGGTTTGGCTCAGTGGATAGAACGTCAGCCTGTGAATTGAAGGGTCACAGGTTTGATTCTGGGCAAGGGCACATGCCCAGGTTGCAGGCTAAATCCCCAATAGGGGCATGCAGGAGGCAGCCGATCAATGATTCTCTCTCAACACTGATGTTTCTATCTCTTTTTCTCTTCCTTCCTCTCTGAAATCAATCTATATATATAAAACCCTAATATGCAAATAGACCAAACAGCAGAACAACCGAACAACCGGTTGCTGACCACCAGCTACCAGAGGGTGCCCGCGGAACATGGCGGGTGTCGGCAGCAGGTGGCAGAGCATGGAACATGATGGGCGTCGGCCGCGGCAGGATGCGTAGAGCAGGTGAGCGGGGGTGCCAGACTAAGGCGGGACGCCGGTCGTTGTCATCGGGGTGAGTCTCTGGTAGTTACTAAAAATTCTTTGCTCCCGCGTACTGTGGTCCCACCTGGCGCTCGCACCTACTGCCAGTGCCGGCCCTGCTCATACCCACTGCCAGCGCCAGAGCCGTCACTCACACCTGCTGCCAGCACCCAACGCTGGCTCCGACTGCTCGGCACCGTCAGCAGGTGCAAGCAGCGGCTGCCAGCCCAATCGCCCCTCTGGGCTTTTCCACCTCCCCTGCTCCTGAGGGCGACTGGGGCCAATAGCCGCCTCTCGCACCCACTGCCAGCGCTGGCGCTGGTTCCAATTGCTCAGCGCCGTCAGCAGGTGCAAGCGGCGGCTGCCAGCCCCAATCACCCGAGAGCTTCTCCACTTCCCCCTACTCCTGAGGGGTGATCGGGGCAGCAGTCACCGCTCACACCCTGACAGCACCAGCCCTGCTCACACCCGCTGCTGGCGCCAGCCCCAATCGCTCCACGCCATTAGCGGGTGCAAGCAGGGCCGGTGCCATCAGCGCCTGGGAGCGGCAGTGGCAGGAGTGCTGGCAGACAGGGGACCAGGGGCTGCAGCAGGAGGAGCCAGGAAGGGGCACAGAGGATGGGTCGAGACCAGCCTCTGTGCCCACCACAGCCTCACAGCCCATAGTTCCTTTCAAGGTGCACGAATTTGTGCACTGGGCCCCTAGTATTAAATAAGGTGTCTTTAAACAAACGCATACATAAAACAAGGTTGCATATTGATGAAATCTTATAACCAGAGGCTCACAGGAATCTAACCTATATTTTCCTTAGGAGCAATGGTTCAGTATTCACTAATTCAGTATCTGTGGCAACTAATAGAACATATTAAGTGCTGCAAATAACAATAATTAACTGTATACTGAAACATTCCATTTATGCAGCCACTAGAGACCCAGTGCACGAATTGGGGGGGGGGGGGGGTCCCTCAGCCTGGCCTGCGCCCTCTCGCAATCCGGGAGCCCTTGAGGGATGTAGCAGTGTGCCAAGCCACAGGTGGCCAGGGAGGAGCCCAAGCCGGGCATCACACCACTCATATTCATCCCGGCCCACTGCACCTGCCGCTGCTCAGTAGCGCTGCTGCTCTCACCAGCCGTGAGACTGGCTGAGCAGCACTCCTCCTGTGGAGTGCACTGACCACCAGGGGGTAGCTCCGGCATTGAGCATCTGCACCCTGGTGGTCAGTGCACATCATAGTGACTGGTCAACCGGTCGTTCTGGTCATAATGGTCGCTTAGGCTTTTATATATACAGATTCTTTCCACTAGACCACATGCTGGCAAATTAGGCCCACTGACCAAATGTAGCCTGCTACCTGTCTGCGTTAATAAAGGTTTACTGGAACACAGCCATACTTATTCATTTATGTATTGTCTATGGCTACTTTAGCTCCACAACAGCAGAGTTGAGTATCTGTAACAGAGACCATATGACCTGCAAAGCCTAAAATATTTACTATCTGACCTTTTTAAAGAAAAGGCTTGCTGACCCATGCACTGGACTCTTAGCTCTTAAAGGAAATACTGATGTAATATTCATTTTTATAATCCTAGCACAGAGCTGGCACAATAGGACAGGTACTCTAAACTTTAGTCTCATTAAGCACTGGACCCAGAACACAGGCTCTACTCCAAATACTCAGGGCTGACTGCATTAAATTTCAGATCGGAACAAGTTCTAAAAACAGATACTATGCAAGGATATAAAATAATGAAATGTGACAGAAGGACAAGGAATAAAAGTTAAAAACCAAGGCAAACAATATAATTTAGTAGGTGAAATAAGCTGAGAAAATTAAATAAGGAGAGGCCAAATAACAGGCAATAGGAGCTACTGAGGTACAGTCCAGTATGAACCCCAAAACACACATCTAGAGGGATGAAAGAGAAGGTTTGGCAAGAACCTGGCCAAATATACAATGACATTTCACTTGCCTAAAGACATTTCTACACATAGCACCAAGCATGTTGTAGGTACAAAAGTCACGGTTGGGAAAAATGCTAGAAATGGTAAACCAAATCATGCCAGAACACAATAAGTTTGAGAGAAACATCTATCAAAAGCTCCCATTTCCATTTGCTCATTCTTCCACAGTAGACACACACGTTACATACTATTCAAAATTTAATAGAGCAATCACGTCTGAGAAAATCCTCAGCAGTTCTAACAGAAACCCTTGCTTTTCAGTGTGAAAATTATTTCTGATGCTATAGTTTAATATCCTTAATTAACTTACTAACAGCAACAACTCATTTGCTAAGCAGTACTCTCTTCTGATTTCCAAAGGGAACTGAGGTATAGCAGAAGGCACATCCACTGAATAAGGAACACCTGGAACCCTGGTGACATTAGATTTGAGTGGCCTCGTTGGTAGTGTAAGAGTTTAAATGGGAGTCTCAATATTTAAGAGGGTACCACTTACAGTTGAGGTTGGCAGTCCCTCCCCAGGTTGCATGCTTAACCCAAACCGCATCTCAAGGCTGAAAACCAACAACCCGCAACCTTTCCTCCTGTAGGCATTCAAATTGAGAGAAATCCAAAGCCCATACTTGGCAGAGAGATAACACACTAGTTGGGCTTTACTATCATTACTAACAACCATCTAAAGCCAAACTTTCTGTTTCTTATTCAAAGATCTGAATTTTAGTAGTTTATGCTAGAAACTCTCTAGGAGTTGTCAAAGGAACAATTCCTATTAAAGCTAATCACCCAAAAAGGACAACTAAAATGAACAATGAAAAGCATATATTTAAATTACACACGAGTTAAATAAATGATATACATCTTCATAATGGAATATCATGTAGCCATATTAAGGAAATACTAAGAAAAGATATTCTTAGACAGTGCAAATATAGTCAGTATCTTCTATCCTGCTTGTTTTGAAAATGTGAATTCATGCCACTGTGATCAACATATTAGGGAACAATATGAGCATAACACAAATTTTATATTTGCTTATGTCTGATGTTGTCCATGAGAAACACTAGATAAACACAGAAAACTATACCCAACTGGCCCTGGCCAGTTTGGCCCAGTAGATAGAGCTTCGGCCTGTGGACTGAAGGGTCCCGGGTTCAATTCTGGCCAGGGGCATATGCCTGGGTTGCGGGCTCGATCCCCAGTAGGGGCGTGCAGGAGGCAGCCAATCAATGATTCTCTCTCATCATTGATGTTTCTATCTCTCTCTCCCTCTTCCTTCCTCTCTGAACAATAAAGAAATATATTTAAAAAAAAACACAAAAAAAAACTACACCCAACTGAACTAAGCTGCATAGGAATACACAAACAGCTATCGCAATTCACCACATGAACTCATGATATGAGCCACACCTTCCACATCTGGTGTTACATTTGCCCATCTAATATCAGATAACCCTCCTTCCTCCATTTCACAGTAACTCAGAAGCTGCAATCCTTCTGAAGCCCACTTCTATAGGCAAACTTCCTATCTTTTCCAAGGCAGTATTTACATTATTTCTTAACCAATAAACGTACAAAATTGTACAACTGCTTTATTAGATTCGTATCTTTTTTTTTTTAATGTCACTGAAGAAGTGCTTGAGTGTCATTTCCCTAACCCCATTTTCCTCATAAGCTCTGTGGTTTCTATTGTGTGATTTTGCATAGTGCAGTGATTTTTAGAAATGTATGTGTTACATTACAGAACTGACTATAAGTCCAATTGGTAATTTAAAAAAACAAACTATAGATTAGTATATATAGTATAATCCAATTTTATTAAAAACATATATTTCATGTGTCTACAGATATGTATGCATACTCATCAATGCTTACAAAAAGGTCTGGAAGAACCTCCTGCAAATAGTTAATAGTGCTATCTCTGAAGGCAAGAATATGAGAGACTGTCACTTTAAACTTTAAGCATATTTTTGTTTGATTTAGATACAATGAATTGGGGTTACTTCTGAAATTTTAAAAATTCCTTTTAAAAAACAAACAATATTTCCAATACTAGAAGTACTGAAAAGAGTACTTCTAAACTTCAGTCTCATTAAACACTGGACCCAGAACACAGGCTCTACTCCGTTTGATTGTATCATCCCCCGCTTAAAGTTCTCAATACTTTAATGCAAAGTTCTCAATATTTATGAAGGATCTGGCCCTCCTACCTTCTCCAGCTTCATCCCTCACTGTTCTTCCCCTCATTTATATATTCAATTAAGATTTATTTAGCCCTAACCAGTTGGGCTCAGTGGATAGAGCGTCGGCCTGAGGACTCAAGGGTCCCAGGTTCGATTCCGGTCAAGGGCATGTACCTTGGTTGCGGGCACATCCCCAGTAGGGGGTGTGCAGGAGGCAGCTGATTAATGTTTCTCTCTCATCGATGTTTCTAATTCTCTCCCTTCCTCTCTGTAAAAAATCAATAAAATATATCAAAAATATATATATATATATTTATTTAGAATCTTCCATATGCAGGCACTGGGGATAAAGCAGTGAAAATTAGACACAAACCCCACTCTCATATAACTTTGAATCTAGCAAGGGAGAGACTTTAACCAATAACAAAATGTACTTAAAATTACTTAGTAAGAAATGTGACATTAAAAAGGGGAAACAGGCAGGCTCGGGGATCAGGAAAAGCCTCCCTGGAAATGGAAGTGATATTTATGCTGAGGATTTAGGATATGTAAGAATGGGACTGATAAAAAGAGAAGAGCATTGCAGACAGAGAGAATGTGCAACAGCCAAAGGACCAAAAGAGAGCTTGGGCCCTTCAAGGAAGCAGTATGGCTGAAGAACAAAAAAAAAGGGAAGATGCCAAAACCGGTTTGGCTCAGTGGAGAGAGTGTCGGTCTGCGGACTGGAAGGTCCCAGGTTCGATTCCGGTCAAGGGCATGTACATTGGTTGCGGGCACATCCCCCGGTGGGGGGTGTGCAGGAGGCAGCTGGTCGATGTCTCTCTCTCATCGATGTTTCTAGCTCTCTGTCCCTCTCCCTTCCTCTCTGTGAAAAATCAATAAAAAATATATTTAAAAAAAAAAAAAAGGGAAGAGAGGTATAAGGTAAGGTTAGAAGCAGCAGAAGCTAAATTATGTGGGCCCATAGACTATACTAAGAATTTTGCACCTAATTCTAACAGCAAACAGATACAATTAAAGGCTTTTAAGAAGAGAAATGACATGATCAGAAATGTGCATTTGGAAGCTCATTTGGGTTATTGTCTAAAAAGAAAGGCCTAAGGAGGGCCAGGAATAAATGTGGAAATGACACTAGGAACTTCTTTCAATAGCCTGTGGATTACTAAAATGATAGCCTGGACTAGGATGGTGGGAATGAAATAGAGAAAATTAAATTAATTCAAAATTCTGTTAGTAGATACATTCAACAGCTCTTGATATTGACTGGCTGTGGGGATACAGGAAAGGAAGGGATAAAGAATGACTCAAGTCTCTAGCAACAGCACTTCTCACACCCTTGCCTCCAGCCATACTACACTACTTGCAGTTCCCTAAGCTGTCATGCCTCTTTTTTTTTTTTAATACAATTTATTTTATTTTATTATTTTTTAAACATATTTTTATTGATTTCAGAGAGGAAGGAAGAGGGAGAGAGAGACAGAAACATCAATGATAAGAGAGAATTATTGATTGGCTGCCTTCTGCACACCCCCTATTGGGGATCAAGCCTGCAACCCAGGCATGTGCCCTTGATTGGAATCGAAATCGGGACCCTTTAGTCCACAGGCTGACGCTCTATCCACTGAGCCAAATCCACTAGGGCGGTCATGCCTCTTTCAAGCCTCAGAGTGGAAATGCCCTTACATCATCCTTCAGCTGCAAAATGCTTCCTCATCCCAGCCTTCCCTAATGCCCAGATTAGGTGCTCTAATTGCGTGCTCCTGCAGCTTCTCACACTTGCCTGTATCATAGCACTTAGCACACTGCATTTTAATCATACTAGAGGCCTGGTGCACAAAATTTGTGTGGGAGGGTGGGCGGGGGGGAGGGCCCTTCAGCCTGGCCTGCGCCCTCTCGCAGTCCGGGACCCCTCAGGGGATGTCTGCCTGCCGGGGAGGAATCTCTCACCCTCTTTCAGGTTAAACCCTTCACTTGTGCTCTGAACCCTACTTCCTTCCCATCCTCTGCAAGGACCTCTCCCTGCCATCTATTTCCTTTCTTTCTTAGATCTTTAACCTATTTATCATTGTTTTCTCCTCAAGCAACTGAATCAACTCTCATCTATAGAAAAATCTTTGCCTGAACAGCGTGGCTCACTGGTTGGGTGTCAACTTATGAACCAGGAGGTCACAGTTCGATTCCTGGTTGCAGACTCAATCCCCAGTGGGTGGTTGTGCAGTAGGCAGCTGATCGATGATTCTCATCATTGATGTTTCTGTCTCTCTCCCTCTCCCTTCCTCTCTCTGGGATCGAAAAAACTTTTTTGTTTTAAAAAGATACTTCAAATATCTTTATCTCTGACCTAGACTACTCTCCTCAGCTTCAGACATCTGTTAGCCTCTAAAACTCTACTTTGATGTCCTATAGAAATTCCAACATGTCCAAAACTAAACTTAGGCTCTTTCTCCTAAAACCAACTCCACTAAAACCAACTTTATTCCCTGTCTCAGACAATGAACCATCATCCACTCAGTTTCTAAACCAGAACTTCAGGTGCTACTTTTATTTTATTTTTAAGTTTTTTAAAATTGATTTTTAGAGAGAGGGGAAGGGAGAGGGATAGAGAAATAGAAACATTGATGAGAGAGAGACATCATCCATCGGCTGTCTTCTACACACCCCCTATTGGGGATCGAGCCCACAACCCGGGCATGTGCCCTACCAGTGACCTCTTGGTTCATGGGTCAACGCTCAACCACTGAGCCACACCAACTGGGCCAGGTGCTACTTTTAACTCCCTCTTCTTCCCCAGCTTCTCATGTCATTCAGCTAATAAAGACCAGTGCTAACTTTTGGATTCTACCTCCTTAATATACCTCATATCTACTCACATCTCCCCATCTCCTGGTTCAGATCTATTTCACATGTTGGATTACTATAGCATCTTCCTACTATTCTTATTTCTAATCTTACTCTTCACCAAATTTTCACAAGTTTTCACAAGCAACCAGAGTTATATTTCTAAAATATGTATCTGACATTTTATTTCCCTACTTAAAGCATTCAATAGCTAGCTCCCTACTACCTTCAAGATAAAGGTCAAATATTTACTTCATGATCCTTCAAGATCTGGTCCCAGCTTACCCCACCACCCACTCTACTATGAATTTGATTCTCAAGGCACAATGAACTACTATGCTCTCTCTCCCTTACTTCACCAAAATCCCACACAGAATCCTAAAGCATCATAATGATGGCTCAAACCCAAAGCAGCAAAAAATTCTTATCCTATACTAAGTAAATATTCATTTAAAATAATTACTTTTACTAAATTCTATAGTACCACATAGTGGTGAGAGAGGGAAGCGCATAATAGAGATAAAGGAAGTGTGGTGACCGTGCAGTGCCTCATAGTTGTGTGTACCAGGACACCCACACTTAGTTAGCTCATCTTGCTGATTATATCACTCCAAGAACTTACATCACTGGGGCTCAGGCTGCCCAGTCCATTCTCCTGCTCAGAATCCTTCCCAGACTCAGTGCCCTGAGAGGACCGGGGATTGGATGGATGAATCCAAATCTCCAGGCGAGTAGTGTCATCTCCAACATGCCGGAAAGTAGACTTCTTTCCTTTCCGCCACTGATCAGTGTTCAGTTCCAATTCCTCGTGTTGCTTTTTTTCCATCTGTTCTGCCTATACAACATACAAACATACAAGCTCAGACTCTTCTGGGATTCAGTTAATAAAGACAAGTGCTCACCTCATCTGAGTATGTCAACCAAGAACTATAAAAAGTAAAAATTTTGCCACAGTTCCACAAGAGCACAGTTTTAAAACAGGGGGGAGGAGGGCAGAGTACCATCTGCTTTGTCACATAAAAGTTACTGATTCAATAAACTAGATGCTATGGAATATGCACATTCAAGTGCCCCAGAGAGTTCTCCTAAAGATGAGTTTGGTTCTGCATAGGGACTGACTCCCACCAGCACAGCCCCCTTGAGCACATTTTTAGTCATTCCCTTAAGAACACAGAGACACTAAGAGAAACACATTCTCCTAGGAAGGAATGATTCTGCCTGCATCCCCACTCACCTTTCGTTTGGTCTCTTCAAACAAGCTCATGAGACTCTCCTTGGCAGTCAGGATAGGGTTGCTGGCAGCTAAACTGCGCATATAGTAATACACAGCATCAAGCTTCCTCCTCTGTGGAAAGAGGCCAGAGACACTGAGTCAACCAAGTTTCTTTCTGAGTCCAGCCTAAATCAGCTGACCTAAGAAACCTTAATATCTCACCCAAGCTGTGCCCCAAGAGGAATTCCAGTAAGAAAACGAGAATGTTATCCATGGAAGAAGCCATGGCAATTACATCAGAAAGACCTCTTCTTGCACAATACCTTATATGCAGAGGTACTCTAAGAACCAAGTACTCATAAGGGGGCGGGGGGGAATAAAGAGCTCATAAAATATAAAAGTCAGTTATACTTCGTTTTTAAATAAAAAATGTTCAACTCACCTAATAATTTATTGTTTTTAAAAATTATTAATAATGGCAATATTGATTAAGCATAACCAAATATGAGGCAAGTGATCAGCACTTCATAGATATTATCTCAAAACCTAAGGATACTGCCATATATTATTATTCCCATTTTAGAAATGAGGAAATGGGAACTCTCCTCAAATACTGAAAAGAATTATCATATGACCTAGAAATTCCACTTCTGGGTATATACCTAAAAGAATTGAAAGCAGAATCTTGAATAGGTATTTATATACACTCATGTTCATAGCAGCATTATTCATAATGCCCAAAAGGTTGAAGTGTCCACTGAGAGATGAATGGATAAACAAAATGCAGTATATACATACAATTGAATATTATTTGGCCTTAAGTAGGAAGTTTTAATACAAGCTATAACATGAACGAACCTTGAAGATATAATGCTAAGTGAAATAAATCAGTCACAAAAAGAAAAATACCATATGATTCCACTTATATAAGGTTCTGAGAGTGGGCAAATTCATAGAAACAGAAAGTAGAAGAGTAGTTGCCAGTGGCTGGAAGGAGAGGAGAGTGGGGAGTAGCTGTTTCATGGGTAGAGAGTTCCAGTTTTGTAAGATGAGGAGAGTTCTGAAGATCATTTGAACAACAATGTGAGTGTACTTAATATTACTAAACGGTACACTTAAAAATGGGTTAAGGTGGCCCTGGTCGGTTGCTCAATGGTTAGAGCATCAGACCACACACCAAAAGGTCACGGGTTCCATTCCCAGACAAGTGCACATACCTAAGGTTGTAGGTTTGATCCCCGTTCCCAGTTGGGGTGCATGTGGGAGGCAACCAATCGATGTGTCTCTGTCACATCAATGTTTTCTCTGTCTTTTTCCCCCCTCTTCCTTCCCTTCTACTCTCTTTCTTAAAAACAAACAAACAAACAAAAAAAAACCTATCAAGCCATGAAAATAAACCTAAAGCCAATCTGAAAATATTATATCCTGTATGGTTCCAATTATGTGGCATTCTGGAAAAGGTAAAACTATAGAGACAGTAAAATATCAGTGATTGTCAGAGGTTCATGGGATGCAAAAGGGACAACAGGTGGAGGGTGGAGCATGGGCTATTTTCAGGGCAATGAAACTATTCTGTATGATATTATAATGGTAGATACATGTCACTACACATTTATTTGTTCAGACCCATAGAAAGTACAGCTGTTAAAGTGAACCTTAATATAAACTATGGACTTTAGCTAATAATAATGTATCAATACTGGCTCATCAATTATAACAAATATAGTACACTAATGTAAGATGTTAATAATAGGGAAAATTGAGGGGGAGGAGAAAGTTGAGAGGGTATATGGGAACTCTGTACTTTTGCTCAATTTTTCTATAAAATTAAACTGACCAAAAGAAATAAAAATAAAAGCTATTAAAGAAAAAAATATCCCCAAGTTGGGGAAGGGGGAAAGTCACAATAAGATATTACTTCACACCGCCCAGCCAGCGTGGGTCAGTGGTTGAGCGTCGACCTATGAACCTGGTGGTCATGGTTAGGTTCCTGGAGGGTGTGCAGAAGGTAGCTGATTGATGATTCTCTCTCATCACTGATGTTTCTATCTCTCTCTCTCTCCCTTCCTCTCTGAAATCAATTTTTTTAAAAAAGATATTACTTCACACCCAACAGGTTGGTCATATTCAAAAACAGAAAAGAAAAATAACAAATGTTGGCAAGATTGTAGAGAAATCAGAACCCTGGTACATTGCTGGTGAGAATGTAAAAGGGTACAGCTGTTATGAAAAACAGTTAAACACAGAATTACCATATGACCCAACAATTCCATTCCTAGGCACAGACCCAAAAAAACAGATATTCAAAGAAACACTTCACAAAAAACACTGTTCACAATAGCTAAAAGGTGGAGACAATTGAAATGACCAACTGATGAATGAATTAAAGCATTGAATGAATAAAAGTGTTATATCCATACAATGGATATTATTCATCCATAAAAATTAAGTATTGATACATGTTACAACATGGTCAAAAACTTGATGATAAATTAAAGAAGCCAGATATAAAAGGTCATATACTGTATGATTCCACTTAGATGAAACATCCAGAATAGGTAAATCCAAGGGCAGAAAGCAGACTAGTGGTTGCCAGAGGCTGGGACTTGGGAGGCATGGGGAGAAATGGATATGGGGTTTTCTTTTATGGTAATGAAAATGTTTTGGAACTAGACAGAGTTGGTGGTTGCACAATGCTGTTAATGTACTAAGTGCCTCTGGATTGACAAATAATTATTTACAAACTAGAGGCCCGGTGCATGAAATTCGTGCACGGCGGTGGGGGGTGGGGGAGGGTGTCCCTCAGCCCAGCCTGCACCCTCTCCAATCTGGGACTCCTTGAGGGATGTCCGACTGCCCTCTCACAATCCAGGACTGCTGGCTCCCAACCGCTCGCCTGCCTGCCTTCCTAATTGCCCCTAACCGCTTCTGCCTGCCAGCCTGATCACCCCCTAACCCCTCCCCTGCCAGCCTGATTGCTCCTAACTGCCCTCCCCAGCAGGCCTGGTCACCCCTAACTGCCCTCCCCTGCAGGCCTGGGTCCCCCCAACTACTCTCCCCTGAAGGCCTGGGTCCCCCCCAACTGCCCTTCCCTGAAGGCCTGGTCGCCCCCAACTTCCCTCCTTTGCCAGCCTGGTCACCCCTAACTGCCCTCCCCTGCAGGCTTGATCGCCCCCAACTACCCTCCCTTGCAGGCCTGGTCCCTCCCAACTGCCCTCCCTGCTGGCCATCTTGTGGCAGCCATCTTGTGTCCACATGGGGGCAGCCACCTTGTGTGTTGGAGTGATGGTCAATTTGCATATTACTCTTTTATTAGATAGGATACCTGTAAATTATTTTGTTATATTAATTTTACTGCAATTTTTTAAAGCCATTGAGGAAAGATTATATTTTCTAATTAACAAGAAACATAGAAATTCATTCAATAATTACAAAGAAGAAAAACTAGAAAAGGAGACAAGAAATGAGAAAGAAGGAAAAACAGAAGATGGATGAGAAAGGAGAAAAATAAAGCCACAAAGGGGTGTGAAAAAACACAGATCACAAAGAGAACAGGGCGTGCTCTCATTCTTGGGAGATGCCTGTGCCTTTCCTGTGCCCCTCTTTGTCCTGGGGGGCGGGGGGAGGTGTTACCTTTGCCTTGCCCTCTCCTAAGCTCGAGGGCCCTTCTTTTGCTTCTGTAACTTATACCCTGAACCTACACAGCCTAGCTAGCTCAGTTCTACTACCTCTGAAACTTTCTAAATAAACTTTCTCATAATTTGAGTTCTTGGCTCTGAAATCTTTCTTTGCTGGTCTCAAGAACTAAGGTCCAATTTCACCACCAGTAACACTTCCAAAGAAGTATCAATCTTCAGACCTTCCACCACTACCTAGAAATGACCTCACTCAAATGAAGACAGAGTTCCTTGGACTGTGCTCAAGCCTCCCCATAAAAGCCCCGCTGAAAGAAAAAACAAACAAACAAACAAACAAAAACAACAAAGAGAACAGGACGGAGGTAAAAAGTGAAGAGAGATTTAATCTATTCTGAAGGAAGTGTTATCAGTAAACCACATTACTTAATCAATAATTTCAATCCATAATTATTAGGTATTTCTTTGAATCTTTTGTGAAATAAAGGGGAATAAAAATTACTGACTCAAACATTATTTGGGCAATGAATTTTACAGCATTAAGAAAACTCTCCCCGCCGAGACCGGTTTGGCTCAGTGGATAGAGCGTTGGCCTGCGGACTCAAGGGTCCCAGGTTCGATTCCGGTCAAGGGCATGTACCTTGGTTGCGGGCACATCCCCAGTAGGGCTTGTGCAGGAGGCAGCTGGTCGATGTTTCTCTCTCATCGATGTTTCTGACTCTGTATCCCTCTCTCTTCCTCTCTGTAAAAAATCAATAAAATATATTTTTTTAAAAAAAGAAAAAGAAAACTCTCCCTGATAATGATCTTGTTAGCTGCTTCTTACACTTGAACCTTTGGTACCTACCATTGGTCTCCACCCTTTCTCCTTCCTTCAGCTTCCTCACTAAGAGCTCTGTCAGATCCCAAGGTTCTCTGTTAGAGCCACATTTAGAGGAGTTTGGTAAGATCCAGAGAGGTATGATTTGGCATTTACTGTGTTTCTGCTAAGGAGACTCCTTAGGTGAAAAACTAAGAGGAGTAAGGGAATGATCTGAAGAAAGGAAACAAGGATCTGAGTACTTGGGGCTAGTTGAGGACTTTAAGAAGGAAAGGGAAATGGAGCTTTATTTTCCTTCCAGAAATAAGTAACCTAGTTCAACGAGATAGGGAAGGGAAGCAAGGCAAGATTCAGAGCAGAAGCCTTGGTCAAAAACAGAGTGGTTTGGCTGGAGCATGAGCATTCCCCAAGGAACTTAATTTCAGTGAAAGTGGATGAAGTATAGATTCCACTGAAGTGAGGGATCCCTGACAACTTAACTCTAAAAGTAACAGTAACAAAAGGAGCTTGAAGATAGAAGACATAAGGGAATATACTTTGTATTCTAGCTGAATAGCTGAAATCTAGCTCCAGGAGCTGATGCTGTCAAAATCCATATTTCTAAGATACTGCCTACAAAATTCTTACCCTCTCCACAGGATTTCTTACCGTATACACTGCCAGCAGAGCCAGCTGGTTATAGGGGCGCCCATTCTTGGGAGCAATGTGCTGGGCCTTCAGGTACCAACTGGAATAAAAAAAAACAGTTTTAAAAATGCTAGTCCCATATCAACCCTTTCCCAATTCATCACATGCTAGTCCTTACTACTTAAGACATAAGCTGGATTGTTAGATGTAACCCTGAAGTGGTAAAGCATGACTAAAGAGACCAATAAGGACACCTGTAGGACATCCATAAAATTCAGGTAACCCATTGCTCTTAATAGGGCTTAGCTTAAAATGCACAGGGAGAGAAGCAAATGAACAAGAGGCAAAAGTACCTGCGTGCTTTCCCGTAGTTTGCTGTGTCATTGGCTTGCTCCCGATACCTAGCAATATCTCCTTGACAAATCATACATCGCTGGGCACTGATCAAGGCATATTTTACCTTCAGGAAAAATAATCAGTTAATAACATACCCAAGAAACTCTAACTTCAACCCCGAAGGACAGGGACGGGGCCAAAATGACAGAGCAGCATCTGTCATTTTGGCACTAGTAGTCCTCAACAAAGTAAAAAGTTTTCAAGACTAACCTTGACTAGCAAAAAGAAAATAGCCAACAGTGTGATAAAAAATTTACTGAGAAAGAGTGGCAGAAGGGAGAGGGGCCATTTTTTTTTTTTTTAATCCTCACCCAAGGATATGTTTTTATTGATTTTAGAGAGAGGAGAAGGGAGAAGGGTGAGGCAGAGGGAGGCAAGCACATCAATGTGAGAGAGAAACATTGATTGGCTGCCTCCCATATGCACCCCGACTGGGGATCAAACCAGAAACCTAGGTATGTGCCCTGACCGGGAATTGAGCCCACAACCTTTTGGTGTATGGGATGATGCTCCAATAAACTAAGCCACCTAGCCAGGGTGAGAGGGGCTCATGCTTATTTCAAGTTCCAGGTAAATGGAAGAAAATATTCTGAAACTAAGAGTCAGAGGCCTGACTCTCCATGTAATAGTTGTGTGATCTTAAGTAGGTCTTTGGGACTCGGTTTCTTCATTTGAATGTAAAAAGCACCTATTCCATAGGGTAAATGAAGAAAATAAATACAAAATACTTCACAAATTTTAAAGTGATATATAGACCCTAGCCAGATAGCTTAGTTGGTTAGAGTGTCATCCTGATATGCCAAGGTTGTGGGTTCAATCCCCAGTCAGGGCACATACAAGAATTAACCCATGAATGCATAAATAAGTGGAAAACAAAAATCGATGTTTAACCCGTTTGATTCCTGGTCAGGGCACATGCCTCGATCCCCAGTAGTGGGTGTTCAGGAGGCAGGCAATCAATGATTCTCATTATTTATGTTTGTATCTCTCCCTCTTCCCTCCTCTCTGAAATCAATATATTTTTTTAATTTTTTGATGTTTATTCCTCTCTCTCAAATAAATAAATAAAGTGATATACAAATATTAAGACAACTACTTACTGTTCTCTTTCTCTCCTCAAACTGTTAATATCACCACATTGTGTTACTGCATTACATCCCCTTTGCAAAATAACAGTTCCCTAAAACAGTAAGTTACCCTTTACCAAATGTGCCAGGACTGTATAGTTATATACATACTACAGGCCCAGTGCATGAAATTCATGCACTCAGGGGGGGGGGGGTCCCTCAGCTGGGCCTGTGCCCTCTTGCAGTCCGGGAGCCCTCGCCACCGCCACTGCATTCCCCAGCCACGAGCCCGGCTTCTGGCTGAACAGAGCTCTCTCTGTGGAAGCACACTGACCACCAGGGGGCAGCTCCTGCATTGGTGGTCGTTCTGCTGTTTGATCGATTTGCATATTAGCCTTTTATATATAGGACTAGAGGCCCGGTGCACAAATTCATGCACGAGTGGGGTCCCTCAGCCTAGCTGGCGATCAGGGCCGTGGTAGGTTGGCAGGCCGGGGGGAGGAGCCGTGGGAGGTTGGCTATGGGTACACACTGACCACCAGGGGGCAGCTCCTGCGTTGAGTGTCTGCCCTCTAGTGGTCAGTGCCCATCATAGTGACTGGTTGACCGGTCATTCGGTCGCTTAATCTTTAGATAGATAGATAGATAGATAGGTAGATAGTTAGTTATGTGTGTATGTATATATGTATATTACAACAGAGTAAACCCTCAGCAATCCTAAGACATGTGCCCAACCTAAAAACCTCCCTGAGGAACATCACTTCATAACATATAACTCCACTCCACCCCACACGTAAGAAATTACCATGTCCCTGAACAAAGGACAAAGCTTCAAGGACAAGGACATAATGACCTCTCAGGAAGGCTCATTTACTAGCTAAATAACTACCTCCTGCACACCATCCTCCTAACACATAACTCAAACATGTGCCTCAGCAGTTATATATCACTGTCATCCACCTTCAGAGTCCTGACTATCCTACATATTCTATGAATGAACACTAAAAACCCTTGGTATTTTAATGATTAAGCACCAAGAAAACTAGTTATATTTCCATACTACAGCCACTTTGCCATCTCAACGAGGGGAAGAAAAAAAACTGCCAAAGGCCCTCACAATGAAATTCTAGATGATCTAGCCTCTGCTCATTTATTCAGTGCCATTACCCCCCCTATTCTCTGTGCCATTTCAAACTAGACTTCTCGGTCCTGCTAACACACCATGCTCTTTCCCACTTCAGGACCTTCACATATATTGTTCCCTACCTCTAGAATGTTGTAGGTCTTGCATCTTCACATACCCCTTCACCTAGCTAATGTCTCAGGTTTTCTTCAGCCACAGCTTAACTGTGACTTCCTCATTCCTCCATGATCCTCTAAGCTCTTTTAACAGTGTATACCCCCACACACACACAAAATCCTTTGCAGAAGTCACTGCATCTGCAATTACTAATCCAACATCTGCACTCACCCCTAATCAAACTCTAAACTTTAAAAGCTTGGAGCATGGAAAAAATAAATTAATTAATTAATTAAATTAAATAAAAGCTGGGAGCATGGCTTTCTTGTTTCACACTGAATTAATTGTGTGCCTAGAATGGCACCTGACATGTAGGAGGGGCTCAATAAATACTTGCCGATTAGTAATAGAGCTTACGCATAGTAATTCATCAGAAGGAGCAGAAAGGAAAGAAGAAGCCATTACTTCATAAATCGCACCCCTTTCTCTAATGAATCTTTAAGCTCTTCCTTTTCCCCTGGACCTTTCTTCTCTACATAAATATGCTCAAGTCTCTCGCAGCTTAAAAACAAAGTTCTCTTGAGACTATGTTCTCTTTTAAATACTATTTCCCCTCCTTGCCTTCATAACCAAGACTCTTAAAAAGAATGGTCTATATTACTCTCTCATTATATGTACTACCCCACTTCTCATTCACTACAATCTGGCTTCCATCCTCTCCAATTAAAATAACTGGTGGGTGATAAGATCATCCAATCCAATGAACACTTTTTAGTAATCTTAGTATTTGATGACTCTATAGCACTTGACAATTTTATCCACCACCACCTTGAAATCTGATAACCCCACTCTCTGTCAAGCTATTCCAGTCTCCCAACTTCTGCTTCAATTATCAACTATATATTGATGACTCCTCCATCTATATCACCAGCCCAGCTCTTTGTCCTGAGCTCCAGACTGACCAGAATATTCATTTGTTCATTTTCAAGCTCCTACACCTAAACATATCCAAAACTGAACTACCCTTTTCCTTTCCACCCACTCTCCTAGGCCACAAACTGAGAGGTGATCTAGACTCTTCATGTCTCCAATCTCATCAGTCACACCAAATTAGCCAGTAGTCCAAGTCTATATTCCTTACATCCTTCTAATCTGTTTCCTCTTTTCTACCTCCAATATCTCTACCTTCATTCAGAGCCACAAGCTGACTCTCCTACCTCCACTCTGGCACAAACTAATCCATTTCCCAGAATGACTGGTTATAAAAACAAATCTATGATATCCATTTGTTAGAAATCAATCAATGTTTCCTCAGTGCTTTCAGAATAAAGTCCAAACTCTACAGCAAAATTTTATGATCTATCCCTTTCTACTTCATTAGCTTTATCTCCTTTACAGCCCAATTCCACATCACATATACCAGCATATTGAACTTCTTGCACTTTTCCAACAAGGCTTGATTCTCTCACTGTGCCCTGCATTGAAACTGCCCCTCTGCTGCCACTCATGTTTCAAAACTCAACTTGACATTCTCTATAAAGCCTTCCTTGACCCTATCCATCTAAATCAGATCCACTTCTGCCCAGTGTGGCTCAGTGGTTTAGCATCTAACCAAGAACCAGGAGGTCATGGTTCGTTTCTTAGTCAGGGCACATGCCCAGGTTGTGGGCTCGATCCTCAGTAGGGGGTGTGTAGGAGGCAGTCTATCAATAATTCTCTCTCATCATTTATGCTTCTATCACTCTCTCCTTCCCCCTTCCTCTCTATGAAATCAACATATTTAATTTTTTAAAAACTTTAAATAAATAAAAATCAGATCCACTTCCTTCTATGCCCCTTCAACACTCTATATATACCATTATCATAGTACTTATAACTACAATAAAAACAATTTTAAAAAACTGAACACTTGGAGGCTAAATAGCATGCTATTAAACAATTATTGGTTTACCAAAGAGATCAAAGAAGAAATAAAAAGCACCTTGGAAACAAATGACAACGAAAACATAACAATCCAAAATCTATGGGACACAGTGAAAGCAGTCCTGAGAGGAAAGTTCATAGCTCTACAGGCCTATCTCAAAAAACACCAAAAAATGGTAATATATTATCTAACCCTACAACTTAAAGAATTAGAAAGAGAGCAACAAGAAAAGCCCAGAGTAAGCAGAAGGAAGGAAATAATAAAGATCAGAGCTAAAATAAATGACATAGAGAACCACCCAAAAATACAAAAGATCAATAAAACCAAGAGTTCTTTGAAAAGGATAAACAAGATTGATGAACCTCTAGCCAGGCTCACAAGAAACAAAGAGAGAGGACCCAAATAAACAAAATCAGAAATGAAAGAGGTGAAGTAACAACCAAACCCACAGACATACAAAGGATTATAAAAAAAATACTACTCCAACTGGACAACCTAGACAAAATGGACATATTCCTAGAAAAATACCATCTTCAAAAACTCAATCAGGAAGAATAAAAAATCCTAAATAGGCCGATAACTACTGATGAAATTGAAGCCGTAATCTAAAAACTTCCAACAGACAAAAGCCCTGGTCCAGACAGCTTCATAGGGGAGTTTTACCAAACATTCAAAAAAGAACTAAAACCTAACCTTCTCAGACTATTACAAAATATTCAAGAGGAAGGCACACTTCCAAGCTCTTTCTATGAAGCCAGAATTACCCTAATCCCAAAACCAGATAAAGACACTACAAAGAAAGAGAATTACAGGCCAATATCCCTGCTGAACATTGATGCTAAAATCCTCAATAAAATTCTAGCAAATCAGATCCAGCATTACATTAGAAAGATCATACACCATGACCAAGTGGGATTTATTCCAGGGATGCAAGGTTGGTACAATATCCACAAATCAATAAACGTATTGAGACAAAAATCACATACTCATATCACTGATGCAGAAAAAGCATTTGACAAAATCCAACACAGTTTCTTTTTTTTTTTTTTTAATATATTTTATTGAGTTTTTACAGAGGAATGGAGAGGGACAGAGAATTAGGAACATCAATGACAGAGAAACATCGATCAGCTGCCTCCTGCACACCACCTACTAGGGATGTGCCCACAACCAAGGTACATGCCCCTGACCGGAATCAAACCTGGGACCTTTCAGTCCCCAGGCTGACGCTCGATCCACTGAGCCAAACCGGTTTCGGCCCAACACAGTTTCTTGATAAAAACTCTCAGCAAAATGGAAATAGAGGGATCATACCTTAACATAAAAAAAGCCTTATATGACAAACCTACAGCCAACATCATACTCGATGGGCAAAAACTAAAACTATTTCCCCTAAGAACAGGAACAAGACAGGGATGCCCACTTTCATCACTCCTGTTCAACATAGTATTGGAAGTGCTAGCGATAGCAATCAGACAATAAAAAGAAATAAAAAGCATCCAAATTGGAAAAGAAGAAGTAAAACTGTCACTATTCACAGATGACATGATATTCTACATAGAAAACCCTAAAGACTCCATCAAAAAATTACTAGACTTAATAAATTAATTCTGGCAATGTAGCAGGATACAAAATTAACACCCAGAAATCTATGGCTTTTTTACACACCAATAATGAACTCAAAGAGAAACTAAAAAAAAAAAAAAAAATTCCATTTACCATTACAACACAAAAATTAAGATACCTAGGAATAAACTTAACTAAGGAGGTAAAAGACCTGCACTCGGAAAACTACAGGAAATTGAAAAAAGAGATAGAAGAAGACATAAAAAAATGGAAGAATATACTGTGTTCATGGATTGGTAGAATCAACATCATTAAAATGTCCATACTACCCAAAGCAATCTATAAATTCAATGCACTCCCCATTAAAATACTAACAGCATATTTCACAGACCTAGAACACTCTCTCCAAAAATTCATATGGAATAAAAAAAGACCCTGAATAGCTGCAGCGATCCTGAGAAAGAACAAAGTTGAAAGGATCACAATACCAGATTTCAAGCTATATTTCAAAGCCACTGTTCTCAAAACTGCCTGGTACTGGCACAAGAACAGACATATAGACAAATGAAACAGAACAGAGAATCCAGAAATCGGCCCAAGCCACTATGCTCAATTAATATTTGACAAAGAAGGCAAGAACATACAATGGAGTCAAGACAGTCTCTTCAATAAATGGTGTTGAGAAAATTGGATACATGCAAAAAAATGAAACTAGAACACCAACTTACACCATACACAAAAATAAACTCAAAATGGATCAAGGACTTAAACATAAGATAGGAAACCATAAAAATTTTAGAAGAATCCATAAGCAGCAAAATATCAGACATATGTCTTAGCACCAATACAGCTCCTAGGACAATGGAAACTAAGGAGAAAACAAACAAATGGGACTACATCAAAATAAAAAGCTTCTGCACAGCAAAAGAAACCATCAACAAAACAACAAGAAAGCCCACTGCATGGGAGAACATATTTGCCAATGTTATCTCCGATAAGTGTTTAATCTCCAAAATTGACAGGGAACTCATACAACTTAACAAAAGGAAGATAAACAATCCAATCAAAAAATGAGCAAAGGACCTAAACAGATACTTTTCAAAAAAGGACATACAGAAGGCCAAGAAACATATGAAAACATGCTCAAAATCACTAATCATCCAAGAGATGCAAATCAAAACGACAATGATGTACCATCTCACACCTGTCGGAACAAATCAACAAACAAGTGCTGGCAAGGATGCGGAGAGAAAGGAACCCAGACTGGTGCAGCCACTGTGGAAAACAGTATGAAGTTTCCTCAAAAAATTAAAAATGGAACTCCCATTTGACCCAGTAATCCCACTTCTAGGAATATATCACATTACAATAATTGATTTAATTGCCCTGTTACCCCAATGGGCTGTATCTTTCACTTTTGTAACCTTAACACCAGCACAGTGCCTAGCACATAACACTAGATAAATGCTTACTAAATAAATGAATAAGTTTAAGATAAAGAAACTGGCTTACTGTCTTGCGTAATGGCTTGCTACGAATGGCAAGACCATCCATGTAGTCCTCTAGTTTGAACTTGTAAGTAACCTGCAGCTTTTGAAGCAAACTATCAAAGAAGTCACTACCCTGTAAAGAGAAAAAAATAAGAAATTAAAAAATAAGAAGCTGAATCAGCCAGTTCTGACCCAATCTACCCACCAGAAACGTGGGCAAGTGACCTTTTCACAGTTCTACTAATGTTCAGCCATCTGATATAAAGGGGGGCATATACAGTATTTAGTGGCCACTAACTAAGCAAAACACAAACTCATAGCATAAGCCACTCTATTATTTTAAAGATATGAACACCTACACACACACTCTTCTCCCCACCCTCCCATCCCCACAACCCCTGGTTAAGATCTTCAGAAAGCTTCCAAGCTCAGAACTAACTCCAAATGTAACTTATTGTCTCAAGGAAGCAACAGGAGTAAGGTAGGCCTAAACCAAGAAAAGAGCATACAGTTTTTTTGTCAATGTTCTGTTATATAGTATTTCATGTGGTAAAAATCCATCACAACTAGAGGATACTGAAGTTTTTTTCCTGTGTACAAAAAAAATGATGGTTTACCTCATCCAAGAGTTCCAACAGTCTGTTCCGAATCTGTTCTGGATTATCAACATTCGGATCCTTGAGGAGCTGCCTGAACTTCTCAATCACCTGATAGAAAGCATTCTTCCACAGGATCTGATCCACATTCTGATTATCAGAGAACTCAATATCTAATAGAATACAGCGCTCATATAGCTGCAGCAGTTCAGCTCTGGAATGAAATACATGCAACTTCTAGCTCCAAATACACCACAGAAAAGGCTAGACTCAAGATTTGAGCTTTTTGCAAATTAAATATCTTTCTTAATAGGAAATCCAAAATGCCATCAGGTATAATATTCATTCTAGCCTCCATTCCGCACAGTAGAATGCCATTTTAAAAACAGTTATGTCTAGGAAAGTAGTTTTTCCCTATATGCCTGAACCTAAATTTAACAGCTGACGTAAGATCTTCACCACAAGTTTTATGTTGTTCATTTCTTGGCATTCTGGAAAGTCTTTCCTTTTCCATTTCCAGATTCCATGTTCTCTTAAGGATAATTTTTTTTTTTCTTAAAGAGAAAGTGGGAAGCATAATAATTTCTAAGACTAGAAACAAAATTTTGTTTTTTTCCAATTGTCGCTTCCTTACAAAAATCAATGTGAAAGGGAGATAACACCCAGTAGCTTACCTAAAAGTTTTCTACTTTCCTCAGCCATAGGAGTCTATACACCTCCCAGCTTATCCCCATTTCCCTCTAGCCAGGATGGAATACACCATACCTAAGCTGAGCCATCTTTTCCAGGCCCTCAGGACTGATGCGGTCCCTGGAGAGCAGGTTGCTGAGCTGTAGTTCCTGGTTATCAGCCACCCGGAGAAGCCTATGTAGTTCTTGTTGCTGCATGTTCCTCATGTGCTGCTCCATCTCCTCAGGACTCATGGTGCTGGCAGGGAGAGGACTACAAACATATTGTCCTGATGGAGTCGGGTAGCCTGGGTAGTAAGGCCCTGGGTACACACCATTTGTAGGGCCCACTGGGTACTGAAGAGGGCTATAGCCTGTAAAAGGATACTGGGAGGCAGGGCCTGGTGCCCGAGGGTAGTAATAAGGGTTGTCAGAGTTTTGAAACTTATAGTAAGATGCTTGGGCCTGGCGTGAGTCACCCCAAGATGTAGGGCTGACTTCATCATCAGTGTCCAAGAAATGTAGCTGGGGTGTCTGGCTCTTTAGAGCAGGTTTCTGATCAGGATTGTTTGGGTCCCACAATCGTCGAGTGGTGCCTCCTCGGCCCCAACTCCGAGATCCCTTACTACTAGATCCAAATAATAGCCGAGATCCTACAGGTGTAGACTCTGGAGAACCAGCTGAATTGACAGATAGGGTGGTATGGGCAGGCAGAATCAGAATGCCACGGCCACGACCCCGAAGTTCTTGTTTCAAGTTTTTGGACTCCTGCTTCTCAGAGCCTTTGCCCCCACTGCTCAAGCCTTTATCAGGCTTTATCCTATCCACATCCTCTCTGGCTGGCCTCACTATGGGGGAATCTTTGTTCATGGTTTCTGCATCAAAAGTGACACGAAGAGTACCTCGATTTTCTTTACCGTTGCTTTTCTGCTCTCCCTCCCCATGGCCAGAACAGTTTCTTTCTAAATGTTTCTTCCTTTCTGTGCTCCTCCTAGGCCCATCAGACTCATCAATTCTGTCCTCATCTAAGGAGTCAGTTGAGGACATAGATACTTGCTTCTTCAGTCGTGACCTCAACTTGGTCCTATCCTGGCGGCGGCGGCGACATCCATTATCAGTCAGGCCAGACCCCTCAGCACTGTTGTTGCTACCAGCTGAGCTGGTACTGCAAGTGCGGTAGCGGTTCCTTCGTTTGTCTGAGCGGGAATAGCGCTTTGCAGAACCGGGCTTCCCCTGTGCTGGGTCTTCATTCACTTTCTTCATCCCCTCCCCTTTTTCAATCCTCTTTCCTTTTTCTCCCTTTGCAGCCCTTACTCTGTCACAATTTAGGCTCCTTTGTGTCTCATTTTTGTCTGGTTTATTCACAACCTCCTCTTTCATTTGTTCCCTACATTCATCTTCTTCTACTTTCAGTTGTTCTACCTGGTTGAGGATTTCTTCCTCCTCCATCCTGCTAGTAGATTCTTTGGTAAGAGTCTGCATACGCCTTCCAGGCTGATAGATCTGCATGTCAGGTTTCTTTGTTTTCTTGATAATTCTTAGACTTCGATCCTCTTGTCCAGCAATTCTAGGAGAGGACTCCTGTGCCCGAATATTTTCTGGGTCTACAGGACCATTTTGCTGTTGGTTGTCGAGTTCCTTGCAAACATCTTTAATGAGCTGTGTACCATTTCCAACAGCTGAAGAATCCCTGTCATTAACAATTTCATCCTTAAATTCATCACTCCCAGAGGGTTCTTTGATTTTAGGTTTGTTCCTTAGTCGTGAAAGACCAGGCTTATAGATTTCCAGATCAGGACGTCTATTATCTTTGCGTTGCCTGGGCTCCTTCATGATTTCTGTGATGTTGGAGAGTATTGGGGAGGAAAGGGTAGAAGAAAAGAATAAAGAAGGTGGGGAGGGGGGAAAATGTCATTCTGGTAAAGAAACAGAAAAGTCAAGCAAAAATTACACATCAAAATGCTATTATTGGCCCTGGCTGGGTAGCTCAGTTGGTGAGCGTTGTCCCCAATACACCAAGGTTGTAGGGCACATACAAGTATCAACGAATAAATGCATAAATAAGTAGAACAACAAATCGATGTTTCTCTCTCCCTCGTCTCTCTAAAAAATCAATAAATCTTCAAAATGTTATTATTGATTAACAAGGAAGGAAATTTCTGCAGAAACAGAAATTCTACTATGTTTACAATATTTGTTCAGCAACTGACAAAGCTAAGAACTTAATTGTGAACTCATGGACACAGACAGTGAAGACCTGGGGAGGGGGCGAGGGCAGAGTGGAGGGGGCTAATGGGGAGGAAGTGGACATCTATAATACTTTCAACAATAAAATTAATTTTTTTTAAAGAGAAGAAGTGGGAGCAGGGAAGAGGAGGTCAATGGGGAAATAAAAGGGGACATCTGTAATACTTTCAACAACAAAGATAATAAAAATTTTTTTAAAAGCTTGTGTTGGAGTTACCTACACCTGAGGTAAGGAAACAAGAAAAAAAAATAGTGTTACTCAAGTCATATTCGGATCCCCAAGGCCCTAAATTACCCCATTACTGTCAGAATAGAAGATCTCCAACCATTTCAGCAACAGGCTGTTCTCTATTACAGAGCCCTCAAATCCATCTTAGTCTTTTCTTCTGCCTCTAACGTTTTTCCAGGGTGGCTGAGTCCTTTTAACACACTAGTAGGAAAGAAGTAAAAGTGGGATATGCATAACAATCCATGGTCTGGACATCCCTGGAGAAAAAAACTGCAAGTCCAGACTTTGACTTGGCCAGAACAATCCTCTTCTTTAGGCTACCAATTATCCAATCATATACCTCCTGCCGAAGCAAACTGGAAGCAGTTTCTTTCACATTCTTCAACTCCACTCATGCTCACCAACTCTCTAACAGTAGTCAACAGAGTCATTCCAAGAAAATACTGCTCAGACTATCATCATTAGAATACTGAGGCTAACTGCTACTATGATGATGGAATATGAGAAGGAAAAAGTTCCATAAGGAAGCTTTCCCTGGAAGATGATGGAAATATTGTGACAAGCTCTCAAAATACCAAAGACTGGGGCACCCAAGAATAAGAGCACAGGACTTCAAAAACCGCTGTCTGGGCTCCATGAACTTACTTAATGACAAATAAGCAAGTCTCTATTTTTTGTGTCTGTTATCTAATCTATTAAGGGGAAAGACTACTACAAATAGCTACTAAACATTTCCATGGAAAAGTGACAGGAATTAGTGAGATTACAGAGTATATAAAATGAAATGCTATATAAAATCCTACTATTGTTCTATAAACACCAATGTAAACAAACCCATAATAGAAATTTACACCTATGTGTATAACAAAACAGAACAGGAAGAAAAAAAACCGCCTTGATGTTTTACTGCTACAGTGTTCTCAGAAGTTTAAAAGACTGTTTCAAGTCTGAATAAAGTAAAGCAGTTTAACGCCAGAATAGCTCACCCTCAGCAGCCTTTGTAACTTAGGTGAAATGGAGAGAGGGAGAAGAACTACTACTATTTTCCACAGCAGAGGGAGAAAAGAACCTGAATAAAGCCAATTCAGTTGACCAATGAAAGCCAATGTCACAGACTTTTGGCCACAGGTCTGCAGAAGCATAGCTACCATTCTACAGAAGTGCACTGCCTAACAAAGGAGAGGGGAGACACTAGAATCTTCCCTAGGCGCTTTCCTGGTGTGGCTGGAGACTTGAACTTGCAAGTGGAGCATTCTCTGTGAGAAAAACGGCTCCCACACACGCCAAGGCCAAACCAGAGTAGAGTCAACTCTCTGAGGTCCTGGATCCCTTCCAGTGGCCCAGTCGTCAGAAGCCTGCCTTGGGGGGAAAAAGTTCAGCAAAGAAGTCCCAAGCTATTCAACCTTCCTGCATTTCCCCAGTTCCTTCTCTCCAAAGCTAAAGAGATGACGGGCCGGGGGATGATCCCTCTGGGAACGAAACACCCCGGGGCCTCCACCAGACCCCAGCGCCACTCCTTTGCGCGTCTCCTGACGGCTCGGGATCCACGAGAGGGTCTGAGAAGACGGAGGCAATGGGGGAACAGTCACCTTCGCGGTAAGAAAGGGGGCGGAGGCAGGCACTCGGGTTGGACTCATCTGAAAAGGGCCAGAGCTGCCTAAGCGGGACCCCACACAGACCCTGGGGCTGGTAGGGCGGTCAGGGGGACCGCCCTCGGGCCCCCGCCCCCACTGTTGGGGGAAGGGGCGGGGGCTCCGAAGCGCCGCGGACCGAGCGGGGAGGAGGCAGAGGAGGAGAGGAAGGCGGGGCGGGCAGGCCCGGCCCAGGAGCTGGGCGGTGCGACTCACCTCTGCTCCCGGCCTGCGGAGCCAGAGTGGCCAGGATCCCTCGCAGCTCCGACGCGGAGATCCGGACACGCTCCAGCCCTTCCGCCATCTTCGCCACTGCTGCAACAGCTGCAGCGACGCCGCCACCGCCGCGCGCAGCCAGGAAACCACGGCGGACGGGCGGCGCGCGCGCTCACCCACCTCCCACCTTTTTCCCCGCCCCCTCCCGTCCTCCTCCCCGAACGACGGTGGCCGCACTGGGAGGAAAAGCGCTAAACGGACGCTCCGCCACTGGAGAGGGAAAGAGACCGAACGCGAGCCTGGGCGTGGGAGGCGGGCGCCGCGCATGCGCAGAGGTGTGGTCGGGGAAGGTGCGCGGAGGCTGGAGTTGGAGGCGCGGCCCCTGTGAGGTGAGGTGAGGCCCGGCCAACCGGCGGGCGGTGGCGGCGGTAGCTGCTGTCGTTGCTGTGGTGGCCATGGAGGACACTGGTGCTGGTCTGGGGCTGGGGTTGACAAGAGACACCGCAGGGTCCGGCCTCCTCCACTCATCTTAGGCCAGGGTCTCCCACCACAGGCCCGGACTAGTGCCCCAGGCCTCTATTTTGGAACCTTAAGAATCTTGTAAGAGTAATTATTATTTTTCCCACTTTCTCCTTCACCTCCTCTTTCTCTTTCCCCCCCCCAAAAAAAAGATGAAGAAACTGAGTCCTAGGGAACCGTAGTTCCCGGGGTGACACAGTCGATAAGTACCAGAGTATCAAAGTCGTCTCTTTTATGGCAAAGTACATCCCCCAAGCCAGCCTCCTGACTATTTATTTTAAAATCACAGTGTCGTTGGCTCTTGTTGAGGAAGGGGTTGTGTGGAAGTAAACCAGGAGGTATTTATACGTCCGTTTGGGAATTCCCGTATCATTGTGGATCCTTGGAAAAATTACTTAACTTCCCTGGATCTTGAGGTTAATTGATTGTTTTACGTCTTTAAAATTTAACTGGATCAGCCCTGGCCGGAGCGGCTCAGTTGGATGGAGCGTCCTCTGGTGCACAGAAGGGACGCGGGTTTGATTGCCAGTCAGGCCACATACTCGGGATGAGGGTTCGATTTCCGGTCTGGGCACATGTGGATGTTTCTCACATCCATGCTTCTCTCCCTCTCCCTTCCTCTCTCTCTAAAATCAATAATAATTTAAAAAAAAAAACTTTTAAAAAATAAAGTCAATAAAAATATATTCTCAGGTGAGGATTTAAATTTTTTTTAAATGTAACTAGATCAGAAAACTGCTACTTTAACTTCTTGTTCAGTAGCACTTATTCAGAACTGTGGTGAAACTCCCTCCCCCACGGCTGCTTTCCTCCACCTGTTGCTCCTTCCCAATCCCAAACAGTCAAAGAATAGTTACGAATTATTCCTTAGACTGAGCCTAAAAGATTTGAATAATCTCTGACAGAATTCAGTTCCTATAATGTGACAGACACTTGCCACCAGAAGGTTAAGCAGAAGTAGAAAGTCAGTAAGATACAGAAAGAGATTTATTGATTTTTTTTTATTTATTTTTTTACAGAGAGGAAGGGAGAGGGATAGAGAGTTAGAAACATCGATGAGAGAAACATCGACCAGCTGCCTCCTGCACACCCCCTACTGGGGTTGTGCCCGCAACCAAGACATGCCCTTGACCGGAATCGAACCTGGGACCCTTGAGTCTGCAGGCCAACGCTCTATCCACTGAGCCAAACCGGTTTCGGCCAGAAAGAGATTTAAAGTTCCAAAAGTAGGAGTGTGAAATACTATTTGGGCCTAAAAAAGAAGGAAATCTTATCTTTTGCAGCAGCATGGATGGACCTGGAGAGCATTATGCTAATTGAAATAAGTCAGAGAAAAACAAGTACCATGTGATTTCACTTGTATGTAGAATCTAACGAACACAATAAACTAACAAAATAGAAGCAGACTCAGATACAGAGAACAGACTGACAGCTGTCGGGGGGGGGGGGGGAGGGAGACATGGGGGCTGCATGAAAATGGTGAAAGAATTAAGAAAAAAAATCCACCCACAAACACAAAAAAACTCATAGACACAGACAACAGCATGGTGATTACCAAAGGGAAAAGGGGGAGAGAGGAGGTAGAAGAGAGTAGAGGGGGGATAAATGGTGAGGGAAAGAGACTTGACTTGGGGTGGTGAACACAATACAATATATAGATGATATATTATAGAATTGTACACCTGAAACCTATATAATTTTATTAACCAATATCACCCAATAAATTCAGTAAAATAAGTAAATAAAGTAGGGGAGTGATTTGAGTGGTCAGAGCAGGTGACAGTCTTTAAAACATGAAATAGGAAGAAATAAACTAATTCAGTTTCACATTGAAATTGTAGAGAACATTGCATCAGGTTGGTTGGTTTTTTCAGTCTTCCATGACTGACACTTTTTGTAAGTAAGATTTTTGGTGTGTTTTTTGTTTGTTTGTTTGTTTGTTAATTCTCACCCGAGGATATTTTTTTCCATTGATTTTTAGAGAGAGTAGAAGGGAGGAAGGATGAAAAGAGAGAAACATCCATATGACTCACATCAAGTGGTTGCCTCCCACACATGGGGATCAAACCTGTAACCCAGGTACATGCCCTAGACTGGGAATCGAACCCATGACCCTTTGGCTTCGGTGCCCAGGCCTTCACTCTGACCACTGAGCACGCCAGCCAGGCTGTATCAGGGTTCTTTTTAAGATGGAAAAATAATCTGAAGAAAACTTGCTTAACCAAGAAAAACACTGTTACCAATGAGACAGTTTCAGTGAACTACAGATAAAATATGCCAAAAGTTAAACCAGTTTGAGAAAATTTATCAGAACTCAGAGGGAAATATAATAGATAAAAATTATTAGAGGTAAGGACAGAAGATATAGAGAATAGATCCATAAAACTAATAATCAAATATGAGCTCCAGAAGGTGATAACAGAACTGACTGAGGAGAAACAATCAAAGAAATAATTTAAAAATTTACTAAGTTGATGGAAAAATTTGAATTTAAGATTTAAATTTAACCCTCAGATTTAAAGGGCTAATGAAGTACCAGGTTAAAATAAGTGAAAAGACAACCATATTTAGACATATCAAACGAAAGCTTCTGAATTTAAAGAGTTGAAATATGTGTTGACATAGAATAGTTTTCAAGATGTTATATTAGTTTATAAAAAACAACACATGCTAGTTGCAGAACAATACAGGGGTGGGCAAATGTAGGTTTATAGTTGAGAGCACCTGAAATATAGAGTTTATTCTTGTATTGTTATTTATTAACTAGAGGTCTGGTGCATAAATTCGTGCACCAGTGGGGTCCCTCGGCCTGGCCTGCAGGATCAGGCCGAAACCAGCTCTCCGACATCCCCCAAGGGGTCCTGGATTGCAAGAGGGTGCAGGGCAGGCTGAGGGACCCCACCAGTGCATAATCCGGGCCAGGGAGAGAAGCGGGAGGTTGGCCAGCCAGGAAGGGACTGTGGGAGGGCTCAAGGGCATGTCCGGCCCATCTCACTCAGTATCGATTGGCTGGACCCAGCAGAAAGCTAACCTACCAGTTGGAGTGTTTGCCCTCTGGTGGTCAGTGCATGTCATAGCAAGCGGTTGAGTGGCCTTAGCATATCACAACCGGACTTAGCATATTAGGTTTTATTATATAGGATTATTGTATTTTCCATACAAACAACTGTAACTCTACTTTTTCCCACACTTGTATGTAGAGTAAGGTTCTCTCTGAGTGCAGCAAAACCATTTATTGCATATGTAAATATCTATATAAATACATCAAAAAGGTGTGGAAGAATACATACCAAACTTTTGAAGTGGTTATCTTTGTGGAAGAGAGTGGATTTAATGGTAGAGACTGAAGGACCTACATCTTTTTATAATGCTTTAAATTATTACAGTAAGGATTTGGTCACATATTATCTTATATAATAAAAGGCTGATATGCAAATCGACCGAACGGCAGAACGACCGGTCACTATGATGCACACTGACCACCAGGTGCAGACGCTCGGCACAGGAGCTGCCCCCTGGTGGTCAGTGTGCTCCTACAGGGGGAGCGCCGCTCACCCAGAAGCCAGGTTCACAGCTAGCAAGTGCAGCAGCAGTGGCGGGAGCCTCTCCCGCCTCCATGGCAGTGCTAAGGATGTCCGACTGATGTCCCCTGAGGGCTCCTGGACTGCGAGAGGGCACGGGCCAGGCTGAGGGACCCCCACCCCCAAGTGCATGAATTTTGTGCACTGGGCCTCTAGTGTGAGTAATAAAACAACAAAGCAAATTTGGATAGTGGTGGAGAGAGAAATTCAGTTCTAAAAACAAAAATTGTACAGGTCATCATTGCCGAGCACAGAGTAGTAAAATGAGTAATGAATAACCACAAACTTAAAAATTCTAATCACTTGGAATTTTTTAAAAATCACCAATTTTGAATAACTCATGGGTCAAAAAAATAAAACTAATGTCATGGATTCTTTAAAAATTAAGGTTTCTGTAGGTGGAGAAGGTTTTAGGGGCAATAAATGATAATGAACAGAGACTTGACTTGGGGTGGTATACATATACTACCATGTACAGATGATGTGCTGTAGAATTGTGCACCTGAAACCTGTATAATTTTGCTAACAAGTGTCACTCCAGTAAATTCAATAAAACAGAAAAAAGTTAATGAAAATATTGCAACCAAAACCTATGGTATATTATTAAAGCAATACTCATGGAAATTTATAACCTGTGCTTTTATTATTAATTTTTAAAGAATAGAAATTAAAAGGAAAATAGAAGAATAAAGATAAAATCAGAAATTAATAAGGGAAAAAGAACAGTACTTGATAAAAAAAAAATAGAGGATCTCATTCTTTAGAAATAAATTAGACATTAAAATGGACACATTTCTGGAAAAGAAAAGATACCTAAAGAACATCCTCTTGGATGTCTCATAAGTAATTCAAACTTAGCTCATCAAATCACTCATTTTCTCTAAAATACTTGTTTCTTCATCAGTCTTATATGTTAATAAATTATACCACCATCAAAGTGAAAACCCTGGAGTTATCCTTGTCTCCTTCACTCCCCACATTCAAACCAATATCAGGATATGTCCCTTCTATCTCTGTAGTGGACATCTATGGAATTCACCACCTAAACATTCTCCCCTTTTCTCTTGAAAACTCCCTCACTCTCAGAAGTACGTTCTCTTTGTCCTTTTGTTTCTCTTTCCTTTTTTTCTTCTTACTCCCTTCATTTGCTCCTATTTTTCCCACAGGTACAGAAATTTAAGGCAATCATACTATTTGGTTCTTATTACCATCAAGGCCTTTCTTATCTTTTCCCTATTCCAATTACTACTCATGTTCCTATCCTCCCCACTTAAGTCATCGCTCTAATATGTTTGAAATATGTACTTGGATATATCTGTGTCTTTTAATAATATATAGTGTCTTATGTATGTATATGTTTTAAATGTACATAATTGACATTGTGTTATAGAAATCATTCTGTTTCTTTTTCATGTTTCTGTAAATACTTTTGATGCATAATATTGTCTTAATTGCCCTCACACCCTTGGCCACTGGTCCTGGGCCAAGAAGGGTCAATCAGAGTCCCTACCCAGAATTTTTTTAACTGAAACTGAGAAAGAAAATTCCTGTCCAGTGTGGAAGCCATAAAATGTAAAACACAGGAGCTGTCAGCAACCACGCGTCCTGCCATGTGGAACTGGTCTGCGACAAAAAAGAATGAAGCTAACATGCAGAAAGCAGCAGAGGTGAGAAACACAGAGTCCTAGAAAATCTCAAATCCCTGGTTTTAATTGTTCCTGAAGGTCCATATCCCTACCTGTCCCATATTTTAACTCTTCGATTCCATGAGCCAGTAAATCTCATCACCTCCATCTTGTGTCCAGTTCAAATTGGGGTTCTATTACTTGCAGACTAACTATTTATAACTAATTATAATCTTCAAAATGTAACTATTTTTCTGTTTTTTTAAATTGTGGTAAAATACACATAACATAAAATATATCATCATAGCCATTTTTAAATATACAGTCCAGTAGTGTTAAGTACATTCACATTGTTGTACAATCTCCAGAATTATTTTCATTTTGCAAAATTAAAACTATACTCGTTAAACAGCTTCCCTTCCCTTTCCCCCAGCCTCCAGCAACCACCATTCTACTTTCTATGAATTTATCTGCTCTAGGTACCTCACATAGTGTAATAATAAGTATTTGTCTTTTTGTCTGGCTTATTTCACTTAGCATAATATCCCCAAGATTCATAGATCAGATTTTGTTTATTCGTCTATCAGTAGATACTTGGGTTGCTTCTACTTTTGGCTATTGTGAATAATGCTGCTATAAATAATATAATAATAATAATGATGGTGATGATGATGATGATGCTATGAATAGGTATACAGATATGTATTTGAGACTCTCTTTCAGTTCTTTTGGGTATATATCCAGAAGTGTAATTGCTAGATCATATGGTGGTGATTCTATGTTTAATTTTTTGACATACTACCATACTGTTTTCCATAGTAGCTAAACCAGTTTACATTTCCACCAATAGTGTACAAGGGCTCCAGTTTCTCCACATCCCTGCCAACACTTGTGTGTGTGTGTTTAATAATTGTCATTCTAGCCCTAGCTGGTTTGGCTCAGTGAATAGAGCGTCGGCCTGTGGACTGAAGGGTCCCGGGTTCAATTTCTGTCAAGGGCACATGCCCGGGTTGCGGCTGGATCCCCAGTAGTGGGTGTGCAGGAGGCAGCCCAATGGTTCTCTCTCATCATTGATGTTTCTATCTCTCTTTCCCTCCCATTCTGAAATCAATAAAAAAAGTATTAAAAATAATAATATTTGTCATTCTAATATATGTAAGATGGTATCTCCTTGTAGTTTTGATTTGCATTTCCCTAGTGATTAGTAATGTTGAGCATCTTTTCATGTGCTTGTTACAAGTCCATTTGTATATCTTCTTTGGAAACATGTCTGCTCAAATTCTTCACCCATTTTTTTTAATCAGGTTTGGTTTTCCAAAATGTGATTTTTTTTTTAAATAATCAAGTGATTATTTTTTTCTGCCTCCACTTTCACCATCCAAGTCCCTATTGTCTTTCATGTGGGAAACTTTAATACTATTTAACTGAATTCCCTGATTCCACTCTTTTTTTCATTCACCATAATGTAGTGCTTTTCTGAAAATATTAATTCTAGCATGTCACTTACCGGTTCAAAATTTTCCAATGGCATTCTATTGCTCTTAAGTAACATATCCATGAATCATGGTCCCTAATGATCTAGACCCTGCCAACTTCACTCTCATCTCATACACTACTCTTTTCACATACGTTGGCCTCCTTTTAGTTCCTAGAATATGACAACCTCCTCCCCTCCTTAAAGTCTTCACACATGTTATTTCCTCTACTTGAAACACTTTTTTCCCTACTCTGCCCATTCATCTTATGGGTCAACTTAAAATTTCACTTCTCCATAGAGAACCTTACCTGATATAAATAAGGCCCAACATTATAGTATCCTATTATAACACACTTCCCTAATATCACCTATTACTAAATGTAAATAAATATCTATTTTGGGATTACTTATTGCGCATCTCTCACGAGATTGTAAGTTTTATGAGAGCAGAGACAAGTCTATTTTTCTAACACAACATCACCAGACCAAACAGTATCTGACACATAGAAGGTGCTCAATATTTCATAACTGAATGAATAAATGAATACCACAGATATGAAGAATACCTAGATATATTAATATGTACAACTTCATACTAATTTTGTATGACTTTGCAAATAATACGTTACTGAAATTAATTCAGGAGGAGTTGGAAAATCTACATTAAAAGAATAATTATGAAGTCACTGAGAAAGTTACCAGAGGGATATTTGTAAGGTAAAGACAAATTATCTTTATTTGCAGATAGTGTGATTATTTGGAGAATGAACTAGAAAACTATTAGCTCTAACAAGATACTCTAGTCCTAACCGGTTTGGGTCAGTGGATAGAGCGTTGGCCTGTGGTCTGAAGGGTCCCGGGTTCGATTCCTGTCAAGGGCACATGCCCGGGTTGCGAGCTTGATCTCCAATTATAGGGCATGCAGGAGGCAGCCCATCAATGATTCTCATCGTTAATGTTTCTATCTCTCTCCCTCTCCCTTCCTCTCTGAAATCAATAAAATAAAAATAGATATTTTTTAAAAAGATAGTCTAGTAAAGTGTCCTATTACATTTTCATATGCATTATCAGTAAATAATTTAAAATCTAAGGAAATATACCTTATCTCAAAAAATGTATTCTACTTAGGCATAAATTTAATCATATCTGGATAGGACACAAATAAACTATAAAAACTTTACTGAGAAACCTAAAATGAAAACACTTTACTAAATTGAAAGACACAGATGTTTATGGATAGGAAGACTCTCTTCTTAAATGTCATATGCCCCCAATTCATTGTTCATTTGACAGTGGTATTTCTGACAACCTTGATAAAGGATTTCTAAAGTCTCTTTGAAAGAATTATTTGTGAGAAAAGCTAATAAATTTTAGAAAGAGTAATCAGGGAAGAACATAATATAATGAACAACTGGAAAATGAATTGACAGTCTCATAAATGGAACAAAATATGAAGTCCAGAAAAGCTCTAAGCACTAATAGAAATTTAATTTTGATAAAGATAACATTTCAGAAGAAAAAGATGATTCAGTCAGTAAATTGGTGTGTTCAAGACTCATGAAAGAATAAGTGGCCAATAAATATACAGAAAAAATGTTCAATCACTTTAAAAAAAAGCAAATTCAAACTACTAGATATTTCATTAAATGAATAGATAAAATGATATATCAAAGGTGAAGAAAAATGGACATTCCTTAGAAACTACTGTGAGAGTATAAAATGGTATAATCTACAACTCTTTTGGAGATGAATTTGGCAAGGGATATCAAATGTCTTAGAAGTGTACATGCCTTTTGATGCAAATACCAGTTGGTGGAATCTACTCAAAGCATGTATGGAGATACACAAAGATCTTGTAACAAGGCTATTATTTATTACATCATTATTTATTACTAGAGGCCCGGTGCACAAAATTTGTGCACAGGCGCCATCCCTAGGCCTGGCTGGCGATTGAAGTGCGAGCATCTGGCATGGAAGGGTGGGTCCCAGCTGACCTCTGGGCCCTGGGCAGCACCTGGGCCCCCAGGCCCCCGCACACTCCTCTCCACCTGAGTCACAGCACCCAAATCCCCATGTGGAGATGCAGTGAGCACAGCCAGACGCTGCAGGCCAGGGCGCAGCGTGGGCCTCTGGACCACCCAGTGGCGCTGCACGGAAGCCAGGCAGGCAGCCTGCTCTCTCCTGGCTTGCCTTGCAAGACCACTCCTGTGCGAACCCATGAACCCAACCGGCCCCTGCGGCCCGGCTCACCTGGAAGAAGAGGCTGTGCAGGTGTGGGGTGGGCTCCTTGCTGGTGCCTGGCACCTGAGTGCGGGGCTTTTCCAGCGCAAGCCCTGGTGTCCTGGGGAAGGGTAGCTGGGGGAGTGAGAGCGAGCTCAGCGGACACCCTGCATTCTCACTGCACCTCTGTCCCAGGTAGCCAGTGAGAGGTCGCAGCCCCCCACCCCACCCCGCCCGGGTCCTGTGGGAGATTGGTCGCTGCCACCCATCCCCAGTTCCCCGTCCCAGCCCCCAGCCCGGCTCCCTCAGCGCCTCGGAGCCGGGCGGCAGGACAGTCGGGGGGGCAGGGGGGGGGGGGAATCAGGCCCCGCTCACCCCAGTCTTGGCCTGGTGTCGCCCGCTCACCTGCTCCACCATCCTGCCACAGTCCCACTCTCATCAGGGCCCATTGGGGCCAGTAGCACCTCCACTGCTGCCCACTGCCAGTGCTATGTCGCTGACACCCACCACGTTCCGTGCCACCCCCTAGTGGTCAGCACACATCATAGCGAGCGGTCGAACTCCTGGTCGAGGGGACAACATTAGGCTTTTATTATATAGGATAGCCCCCCCACCCAATCTAAATGTTCAACAATAGAGTTATGTAAAACTATGGTATTTTTGTAAAAAGGAGTACTATTAAGCCATTTTAAAAGTTGCATAAATAGACCTATTGATAAAGATTCACATATTATTCATAATATTGTTTGAAAAAAAGCAAGTTACCAAACCTGTTAAAGTTTTGTCTGTATATATATGTGAGCCTAGAGAGATAAGCACCAGGCCTTAGGTAGCATTTGTCTTTGGGGAGGAAGCAGATTAAATCTGTTTTTCTATTGAACATGCATTGCTTTTGTTTGTTAATAAGGAAAAATAAAGAAAACTTTGTTTAAATGCTATAATAAAAGTAGTGAAAATTTGAAGCATAATACAGTTATTGAAAATCATAATTATGAAAACTTTGAAGATACTGAGCCAAATGGAGAAGTAAACAAAATGTTATCTTTGCCCTGATTTTAACTGTCATATAATGTATGTATATTGAAGAAAAGGAAACATAGAAAATTAGCATAATTTATTAAGATAGTAGGATTGTAGGCAATTTTTCTCATTGTTAAATAATTTTTAAAAATAAAAATTTATAGCAGAATTTGAATGTAGCTCACTACAATGATGAAAATGTAGAAACCAGTCAAGAGATGGATGGTATGGGTAAGGGGTGAACTTTAAGCCTTCATAATCATCAATTACTTCCTATAAAGCTTCATCAGAAAAAAAGCACTTATACTTACTAAGAAAGTCAGCTTCAAAACAAATTCCCTTCTATACAAAGATTCTGGAGCCCTGGTAATGGAGACAGTTCCCCATTAACACTACAGGCCCAGGCCTATTTTACTGTAATGCATTTTCTTTTTATTTATTTTTTTTGGTTAATCCTTACCTGAGGATATTTCTTCCATTGCCTTTACAGAGAGAGAGTGGGAAGGAGGGAGGGGGAAGAGAGAGAGGGAGGGGACAGAGAGAGAAAGAGAGAGAGAAACATCAGTGTGAGAGAGACACATTGATTGGTTGGTTGCCTTCCGCACACAAGCCCCTGAACAAGAACAGGAGTGAACCTGCAACCCAGGTCTGTACCCTTGACCTGGAATCCAACCCCCAACCCTTCAGTGTGTAGGCTGGCTCTCTAAACACTTAGCAACACCAGCCAGGGCTTTTTATTTATTTATTTTTAATCCTCACCCAAGGATATGTTTTTTATTGATTTTAGAGAGAAAGGAAGGGAATGAGAGAGAAACAGCAATGTGATGTTGCCTTTCCTGACCAGGGATTGAACCCATAACCTAGGTATGTGCCGACAGGGAATTGAACCTGCACCCTTTTTTGTGTGTGTGTGTGTGTGTGTGTACAGAACATTCCAACCTAACCACACTAGATGGGCTCTTTTTATTTTTTAAATATATATATTTTAGAGCAGCTTAAGGTTCAGAGCAAAATTGATCCAAAGGCAGGTTTCCATAAAACCCCTGCACCCCCATATGCATAGCCTCCCCCATTATCAACATCCCTCACAAGAAAGGTATCCTATATAATAAAAGTGTAATATGCAAATCGGCGGAACAACCGGTCAGTGGGGGGTGGGGCCGGTGAGCAGGTGTTGCCAGGCCAGCCAAGGCACATGCCAGTGGGCAGAGGGAGGGGACAGCGATGGGGTGGGGGTGCGATGGGGGCTGGCACCATCCCCTGATTGCCCACCTGGTCACCTCCCACAGAGGGAGGCCACAGACGGTAGCAGAGGCAGGGCAATTCGGGGCAGGGCCAGCCAGCACCGTGCCCAGATAGGCCTGGTGGGGTTGCCTCCTACAGAGGGAGGCCACCAGTGGTCGTGGCACAATTGGGGGCGGGGCTGGCCACTCGCCGCCCACGCCATCCCGATCGGCCCACCAGTCACCTCCCATAGAGGGAGACCAGACTGCGGCTTAGGCCCGCTCCTCCTGGGGAACGGTCCTAAGGTGTCAGCTGGACATCCCCTGAGGGCTCCCAGACTGCGAGAGGGTGCAGGCCGGTCTGAGGGACACCCCCGCCCCCCCCCCCCGCCCCCGTGCACGAATTTTCGTGCACCAGGCCTCTAGTGTTGGTTACAATTGAACCTACATTAACTCTTTACCACCCAAAGTCCATAGTTTACATTGTAGTTCATTCTTGTATATTCAATGGATCTTTTTTTTGCATTTTGAAAATCTTTTCATTGAACATGTTGACTTTTGCTTTTACCCCTTTTTTATTCCTGGATTTCAGAACAATGTGTGCTCAGTACTGCATCTCCTTTGCTGATGTTGAAAAAGCCCATATCAACATTCGAGATTTTATCCACCTCACACCAGTGCTAACAAGCTCCATTTTGAATCAAGTAACAGGGCGCAATCTTTACTTCAAATGTGAACTCTTCCAGAAAACTGGATCTTTTAAGGTAACAATCCCTTTTGATAGTGTGGCATGTATCTTTTCAATCCCTTTTCACATATTAAATTTATTTGATCCTCCTGACTACTCAGTGAGGTAGGTAGAATTAATATCTTCTTATAGCTGAAGAAAGGGTTGTAGTTTTCCTTTGATCAAGTTCTAGTTACTTAGCATCAGGTGTTGACAAGCCACTTTTTTACTGTCCAAACTAGGATATGAGAATGAAAGAGGAAACTTCTAATGATTAAATGGAGACAATAGACATCACCCTGAACTGCTGCAAGGCAAAATGGGCGAGTGGGATCACTGTATATCCAAGTTTAAGCATTCACTTTGTGTCAACTTGCTATTGATACCTTATTATGAATATAAAAGGTCGAAACCTAGCTCAAGCCTCTTTTTTTTTTTTTTTTTAATCCTCACCCGAGGATATCTTTCCATTGATTTTTAGAGAGAGTGGAAAGGAGAGGGAGAGACAGAGAGCAACATCGTTGTGAGAGACACATTGATTGGTTGCCTCCTGCATGTGCCCTGACCAGGGCTGGGGATCAAGCGTGCAACCGAGGTACATGCCCTCGACTGGCATCAAACCGGGACCCTTCAGTCTGCAGGCCGATGCTCTATCCACTGAGCCAAACCAGCTAGGGCCTCATAAAATCTTTTTCTACAAAGTATGTCAGTGCCTTCCTATGAAAAAAGATAGACTTATGTGTGTTGATTCATTACCATACTTTTCTGACCATTAGTTGAGCTTTAAGATCCTTAAGGTAAAAATCTGAAAGCTGCATTTAGTGCAGTACCTGACAGGTGTCAGTACCTATTAAGTGATAGCTTTAAGATTTCAAGAATCTACCTTTTCTCCCACCATTAACTGAGAGCTTTTATACTAAAACATAAAATATTCTCGCCCTAGCCGGTTGGGCTCAGTGGATGGAGTGTCAACCCATGGACTGAAGGGTCCCAGATTTGATTCTGGTCAAGGACACATGCCCAGGTTGTGGGCTCACTCCATCCCCAGTAGGGGTTGTGCAGGAGGCAGCCTATCAATGATTCTCTCTCATCATTGATGTTTCTATCTCTCTCCTTCTCCCTTCCTGTGAAATAAATACAAATATATATATCTTTAAAAATTCTTTTTCCCTTTGCTTCTGCCAAGGCCTTGCCCTATGTCCAGCTTGAAGGAGAAGGCAGGCTGGTCAACAAATAGGTCAATGAGAAGTGTCTTAAGAGAGATATATACAAAGTGCAATGAAAGAATGAAGTTACTAATTTTGCCTTGGAGATCAAGGAAGTTGAACCAGATGAGATTGATCCAAATTTTATAGGATGAGTACTTTTATCCAGATCAGGGAGTGGGGGGAAAAGAACTACAGGTAGAGATACGGCATGCTCAGAAGTACAGGGGTGTGAGCTAACCTGGTAGGAGGGAAACGAAACAATTTAGGATGACTACAATGATACAGGCAGATTTGTATTTGAAAGGCTGTAACTTATAATTTGTTTTTGTTTTTTACTAAAAAAGGCATTCAGCCCTAGCCGGTTTTGCTGTGATTAGAGAGTCAGCCTGTGGACTGAAGTGTCCTGGGTTCGATTCCGGTCAAAGGCATGTACCTCAGTTGCAGGCTCTTCCCAGCCTGTGCCCCAGTTCGGGGCTCATGCAGGAGGCAATCAATTAATGTTTTTCTCTGACATCAATGTTTCTGTCTTTCCCTCTCTCTTCCACTCTCTCTAAAGATTAATGGGAAAATAGCAAGTGAGGATTAAAAAAAATAAAAAGGGAAGTCAAAGAAAAAAATAACATTTGTCTTTAAAAAATCACTTTCATAATCTAGTGGAAATATTAGATGAGAATGATCCTTGAAGCAGAATCACTTGAGGTTTGATAACACACAAATTGAAAAATGAGGCCTCACTAAGGTACTGGCAAAGAAGACACACGAGATATTGAGGAGGTAGAATAGATAAGATTTAATGATGGACTGGATGTGCAGTATTAGGAAGAGGATATCTAGTAAAGCTCCTTGGTGTGTATGTTTTTTTAGAAACTTTAATCAAATACAAATTCACTCTCTTTTCAAGGTTCGTGGTGCCCTTAATGCAATCAGAGGTTTGATTCTTACCACTTCTGAAAAGCCCAAAGCTGTTGTTACTTACAGCAGTGGAAATCATGGCCAGGCTCTCGCCTATGCTGCCAAATTGGAAGGTACTTATCGATTTCTCCAGGTACTGGGTAGGATTGTTAGAGTAAAAAAGTATCCTTACTTTCAGTGAAGTGGGTGATAGCTGTGGGAATTTCTCTAAGTCCCTATCTGATTACAAGCAACTGAACAGAAATTTCTACCCTAAACTTGCCTGATTTATACTAACTGTGTTTCTCCATCTCAGGAATTCCTGCTTATATTGTGGTACCCCAAACAGCTCCCAACTGTAAAAAACTGGCAATACAAGCCTATGGAGCCTCTATAGTCTACAGTGAACAGAGCGATGAGGTGAGGAAGGGAGCAACGTTCAGTAACATCTTACCAGTTTTCACTGTCAGATGAAATTTCTCTTCCTACATTATTGGGTACTTCTTCTCAGGCTCCTGTCCCCCCCCCTCCCCATTTTTTAAATTTTTATTGATTTTTTACAGAGAGGAAGAGAGAGGGATAGAGAGCCAGAAACATTGATGAGAGAGAAACATCGATCAGCTGCCTCCTGCACACCCCCCACTGGGGATGTGCCGCAACCAAGGTACATGCCCTTGACCGGAATCGAACCTGGGACCCTTCAGTCCGCAGGCCGATGCTCCATCCACTGAGCCAAACCAGTCAGGGCCCTTTTTTTCTTTTTTAAAGATTTTATTTAGAGGAAGGGAAAGGGAGAGAAACATTAATGTGAGCAAAAAATTGGTCAGCTGCCTCCTGCATGCCCCCCCCCCTCCCCCAGGGGTTGAGCCTGACCTGGAATTGAACCAGCAACCTTCTGGTGCACAGGACAGTGTCCAACCGAGCCACACAGGCCAGGGCTCCTGTTTCCTTTTTATATATGCCTAACCTTTTATTTATCTACACTCATATTAGTTTCATAGTTTGAAATATCACCCATCTATATGCCAACTCCAGCCCTGAACTTTGCCCTTAACCCATATTTGTATATCCAACAGCTACTCAGTATTCCTACTTGGATGTCTTAATAGGCATCTCAAACTTGCTGTCTAAAACCAAATGATCTCATTCCCCCCTATATTGCTCTTCTTCCAGTCTTTCTCATCTCAGTAAACGGCAAACTAGTTGCTAAAAACAAATGTTGGAGTCATCTTGATAACTTTTGCACTCCACATCCAAATCTTAGGTCCAACTTTCAAATTCACCTACTTCTAACAGCCTCTACCATTACTACTCTGATTCAAACCAACATCAGTTCTCAGGTAGATTCAGCAGCCGCCTAACTGGTGTCTCTGCTTCCACCCTTGTCCCACTAGTCTGTTTTCAGAGAAACCAGCTATCCACTTAGTAAGTTAGAACTTGTCTCTTGTCAGCTCAAATTCCTCCAGTGTTTTCCCGTCTCATACACAGTGGGAACCAAAGTTCTTCCAATTATCTAAGGCATGGACTGGCCCGTTCCTATCATTCTGACCTCATTGCCCACTGTTATTCTCCCCCAAACACTCCATGCCAACCACACTTAGTAGTTTCTCAGAAAGGCCAAGAGCTTTGCAGCCTTTGCACTTGGGATTACTTTCCCCGGGAATATTCTGGGTTCATATCTATTAAAATATCACTTTATCAGCAGCCCTTTGTAAGTACCCTGTATACATTTTCTCCATAGCATATAGACATACTATAGTTACTTATATTCCACCCCTCCCCAACATACTCCTATATAATAGAAGAGCTAATATGCTAATTAGACCAGATGGTGGAACAACCAGTGGGCAGAGCCCCTTGCACAAATTTCATGCATCAGGCCTCTAGTTAGAACATTACTCCCTGGAGCACGGACTGTTTTGTTCAGTTATATTCCCAGTGCCCAGAGTCTCAAAAAAGTAGATGGCCAATAAAGTGTTAAATGCTTTAATCTAATTTGTTGAAAACACTATTAAATACAAATCAAGTATGCTAAAATAATGTACTCTTTCAGTCCAGAGAAAATGTTACCAAAAGAATTATAGAAGAAACAGAAGGCATCATGGTACATCCCAATCAAGAACCTGCAGTGATGGCTGGGCAAGGGACAATTGCCATGGAAGTACTGAACCAGGTAAAAGCCTAGTCAGTTCTTGCTGAACTACTGGTAAATCTGATGTTTGACTATAGAATCATCTATTTAATATGTACATTTAAAACTGGTGTTTAATAGACCTATTATACTTTATATTCTTTTCACTAAAGGTTCCTTTGGTAGATGCACTGGTGGTACCTGTAGGAGGAGGAGGAATGATTGCTGGAATAGCAATTACAATTAAGGTGAGAAAACAACTTCTGGAAGACTCCCCACTTTAGGCATAGAGGATTTTATTTCACATCATAGTACATTGTGGTACTTGCTCAACATTCCCCCTAAATTGCTGTTCCCATCATTTCTTAGCACATGAGATGAAAGGCCCTTCTCTGCCTCACCACCCTTTCCTTAATTTATGACTTTACAGCACAAAAGCAATTACAGTGAGTGGCACCCTATCACAGTCCTTTCCCTGAATTCCATCTCATCAATCTACTATCCAAGTCAGGGGCTACTGTTTTCTCAAGTGACCAATAGAACCAGATGTGATGTAGGCAACTGAAGGCCAGTATTAGGCATACAGTGTAAAGTGCTTTAAAGTCATATTTTCATTACATCTATCAGAGAAGGCTCTTACTTGGTCAGAAACGTGTTACTTGTACTGCCTATGTTACTGCAGGCATGCAGGCAGTAGCTAGTGATAAGGCGTCTACTATTTCTCTTCCCAGGCTTTGAGACCTACTGTGAAGGTATATGCTGCTGAACCCTTGAATGCAGATGACTGCTACAAGTCCAAACTGAAAGGGGAACTGACCCCCAATCCCTGTCCTCCAGAAACCATAGCAGATGGTGTGAAATCCAGCATTGGCTTAAACACCTGGCCTGTTATAAGGGACCTTGTGGATGATGTCTTCACTGTCACAGAGGATGAAATTAAGGTGAGGCTCCAACAGGAAAGAAAACAAAAGAACGGAGCAACTTTTTAGCAAAAGGTACTTCTCTTGCAGGTAGCAACTCATCTACTGGGGATTTGACTTGGTGACTCATGACATGGGAGGGTGCCCTAGAAAATTGGGACAACCCTCATTTAAGAAGCAGAGTTAGAATGAAAAAAAAAAAAGACTAGCTCTTCATTGGCAAGCATATGTATATATCACTCAGCTTTTAAGTGTAAAGGCCCACCAACTAGGCTTTCCTTCTCCCGTTTCACTAATTCTTACTCCCTCTCTACCAACAGTATGCAACCCAGCTGGTATGGGAGAGGATGAAACTGCTTATTGAACCTACAGCTGCTGTTGGAGTGGCTGCTGTTCTGTCTCAGCATTTTCAAACAATTTCCCCAGAAGTAAAGAACATTTGTATCGTGCTCAGTGGTGGAAATGTAGATTTAACTTCCATAACTTGGATGAAGCAGGCTGAAAGGCCAGCTCCTTATCAATCCGTTTCTTTTTAATTTATGCATAAGGAAGAAATGTGATTCAGTGTCTCTAGACACTTGGAAATTTTGTTTCCTAGTCAATGTTAACTTCCCACATCTTACCTACTTAAACAGCTTTCAACATCCTAATGGAGGGTAGATATATTAATAAGATTTAAGGGTGTTTGTTTTTTTTTATAAAGTAGCAATAGAAAAAACATCCATACTTAACTGAGACACCTTGTCAAGGCCAAGAAAAATCTTTTGCAAAAAGGAACAGCAGGCTTGTAGGCTAAAACAGATAACATAAACTTTGCCCAATCACAACCTGCAGGTTCCCATCCCTAGGGTGCTAACTAGTAGCAAGGAGAAAGAATCCCATTGTATCCATTACTTCATGTCCATTTCTGGCACTGTTGAAATCTCACTTTTCACCCAAGGTACTGGTTCTGGTACATAGGGATCATAAGTCCATTTGGGGAAAACTCGTTTATAGAGGTTCATCAGTACTGTGTCCTGAGATTTTAGCTTCCCATCAAAACTGCATTTCATATGGCCATGAGTACCTAGAAAGAAAACACAGCAAGGTGGTGAAATTAAAATAAAAATTTAGCACTGGTTTCTACCCTTATAGCCACTTAGTAGCACTGGAGATATCTAGCTAAGGTTCCAAACATCACATTCTCTTACCTAAAGGCTCCTTGATATGTCCCCTGCGGCCCCACTTTGTTCTCAGTTCCACCGGTTTAAACCACAGCACATCCTCTTAGAATGAAACACACAGAAGACCAAGATATATTTACCTGCAAAATGTACACCCAACCTTCACCCCATAAAGGCAATCAGATTCCACCCTTCACACTTACCTCTGCTGAAAAACATGTAACGTACTACTGCCATCTTAGTAAAAATTTTGAAAGGATGACCACTTAGAACAACTCTCTTGATGACCATCCTGTCTGGATCCACTGACAAGAGATGGCCTGTAGCAATGAGGCTGTGCATTCCTAAGGGGCAAAAGCAGAGCAGCAAGAGTCTTTAGGTCAAAGCATTTATTGCTCCAGTCCATTTAAAGACCTATGCAAGATATTCTTAGAGAAACCTTAAAATAGGGATGTACTATGCTGTCTTCCTAGATCCATGGCAAAGATCGCTAAGTGATATTCCTGCTGAGCCTGTCCCCAGAACCTATCCTAAATATAGCACTTTGAGCAGCTTCTACCAATTAGCTCCAGTTTGCAAGCAAGATCACACTCCATTGCCCGGCTGGTGTGGCTCAGTGGTTGAACATCAATCCATGAACCAAGAGGTCACTGGTTTGATTGCCATTCAGGGCACATGCTGGGGTTGCAGGCTTGATCCTCAGCCTCAGTATGGGGCGTGCAAGAGGCAGCCGATCAATGATGTTTCTCTCTCATCAACGTGTCTATCACTCACCCTTCCTCTCTCTCTCAAAAAAAAAAAAAAAAAAAAAATCACTAAAAATGTATTTTTTTAAAAAAGAAGAAAGGATCAAACCCCATTTGTCACCCCTGCCTTAGACCCACTGTAAGGCTGAGACTGGGATATTCTGAAAACTATCATCCCCTTCTCTATACCATTTGGCTCCCAAATCTAAATACAGAAAACCATGTTGAGTCTATTAGAGACCTGTAGGTCTGTTTACCTCTGTGAACTCAACTTACCATTGCTGTTCTGTTTGAAAAGCAGCACAGATGCAGGAGGAAAAGTGATTGGGGCATATACTGTCACCACCAGGGCCATGTCAGCAGTCAAGAATCTCTGAAATTTATGTTTATCCGCTGCCATAATAAAGGTTAAAAAATAAAAACAAAAAGCATTTTGAGGAAACAGGTAATCCAGAGAGGCCTGTGAAAAGCTGTATCACTGGAACTCTTACACCCAAGGCAACTTGTGTTTCTTTACCCCACTAGTTCTCAAAATATTTTCCTGCCCCAATACACCTCAAAGGTTCAACCCGACCCCATCACAGTGATTTTTCAGAGGCAGAATTTGAGCCTGGACTACATTTGGGGTTTGAAAAAGTTCTCCAGTGATTCTAATACATATCACCCCTAACTACCTCATTCGGGAATCAGTACTTTATAGAGAATATGTCCACTAAATCAACAGCTCTTAGTCTTGAGAATTGGCAAACGTTTTCTATAAAGGGCCAGATAGTAAATATTTGAGGCTTCATGACCATACAGTCTCTGTTCTAATTACTCAACTGTCACTGTAGTACAAAAATAGCCAAGACAATATATTTTTTAAAAAAGCAAAACTGTATTCCAACAAAACTTTATAAACAGTAGGACTTGGCCCAAGGGCTGTGTTTTACTGACCTCTGATCTTGGGGACTATCTGGAACTTCTGTTTTTACCTTCAATGAAACCCTCCTCCTTTTTAAATACTGAAGTATAGGGAAGTAAAATATTTTAAAGGAAAGAAAAGTTAATCACTAATTTAGACAGTATTGGTGATGAGAACAGAAATTATCCAGAGCTCCCATTAATACTGCCTTCATCATCTTCCTCTGGCCATTGCCGAGCTGAGTATGTGTAAGTCACATTCAAAAGCCCCAAAGTTAGTACAAAACTTCCCACTCCTAATTTGTAGCACAATAATTTTTGACACACAAGTGTCACCACTCTCCAAACTTTCATCTAGTCTCAACATCTCAGAAGCCACACATCTCTTGCTTAATCCATCTGGGGATGACCCACTAGCCTTCACCAATACTGCCAATGGCATATCAGATGCCAAGGGTTCCACACTTTGATACACCATTTTTATATCTACCCTGGAACAAATACTCATGGCAGAGAAACCTCAGCACTACACAGAGGTAGCATCACTGGGATGCTTCAGACAGGTTCAGACATTTTGAATAAACACATCATTGGCTTCTAAACCAGAGTACTGAAAATGCCTCTAACCCAGAGACCTAGAATTTGAAACTGTGTGCTCTGTACCACCTCACCTAAAGTTACAGTCTCCCAAGAGACAATAGGATAGACAAGAACCCAGAGGTTCCCCACTGCTTACCTGCAGTGTGCTGAGAAAATAAAGGTGAGGCTCGAAAGCGCCTGAACCCACAGTGGAAAATCAGCTCCTCTTTAGCTTTCACAGGTTCAGTGTTGCCAGGATGCCGGCTTACCACCATATTCAGTACTGACATCTAGTGACCAAGTAAGAAAAACAGAACTTCATATCTAGAACAGCTTAACCTGAAAGAAGGCAAACCAAACTAACAGGTTCAGATTCACTCTAAGAACTGACTGCTAATTTATGGTGTGGTACAGATGTGACACAGATTCACCTTTTACCTTCACACCAACTGGCATTTAAACCAAACATAGGCTGATTTTCAGAGCTTTCAAGTACCCATCTATACTAGTTGACATTCCAGTGTCTAACATGCAAGAGCTCAACATCTGCCACGTGCTCAGTGACTTTAGCCACTCACTCACCACACACCTCAAAATCACACTCATGCAAGCCCCCTTTCTTCCTCAACACTTACTTACACTGACCAAAGGCCAGAGCTCTCACATACATTCCAACCTCATGACTACTGCCTCCAAGAGAAAAAATCTACACCTTGGCATAAACCCTCTTTATTTTTAAGGCTGCCAACCCTTGGTTAAAATCTGATCTAACAAATATACTTATCTCAGAGAAGTCTCAGAACCACACAGGTTGCATCATTACGATGCTTCAGACAGGTTCAGACATGTTGGGTTAAACCATCATTGACTTCTCTATCACCTCGGGCTAATCCTAAAGGCATATTTTTTCGCATCCCAATGAGCAAAATGTCAGCCATAAATAAAATGTTAGCCTGTCAGATAAAACTGGTCAGAAAGTTTCATAACTCCCATTTCCCATAAGACACTAACTTTCTGTTCATGAGGCAGTAAAGAAAACGCAGCCAACGGTGCTCCGCGCTTGAAGTACTCAACCACAGAGACAGGTACTTCAGAGACATGAAGTGTGACGTACCAGCCAACCTGCCAGATAAAGCAGAAAACAGCCACACAATTAGCCTTAAGGCCTCAATAATGATGAAACATTTCTCCAAATATGTTAAAAAGTCTCATAAGGCCAACCCCTGCCCTTCAAAATTGCCTTTCACAGATGCCACAACTATCCAGATTACACTTTTCCAGTTAACATATCGGATACCTCCCTTCTCCCAATATCACTCTTGTCAGTGACTCAGTGGCTCCTCTAATTCAGCTATGGGCAGCACAAAACTAAATAAGGTACTCTTGCCAAGAGGAGTAAAGGAGGGGGCCCCTTGGCAAACAAAAGCAAATTGTAGGGGTGAATAAAGGAAGGCGGATACCTCAGCTCCTTCAACGTCTTTTTCCTTGATTTCTTTAAAGATGCGTTTCCTGGTATTGGTAAAGTTCTGAAACTGAAAGATCCGAGCATAATCTTGAGGAAGGTTTTCCTTAGGATCCCATGGAGATGTCCGGAAGCTCTTGAGGCCTCTGTATTTCTGAAATCTAGAATATAGGAGATTTTAAATAAATAGTCTAATTTATATGGTGCTCCCCTTTCACTTAAGTCAATAATATGGCTAAGGCTCTAACTTAAAGAACTCATCACTATTTCTTCAAGACAACCTAATAGCCTAAATCAAGACCACACTCCAAAACAGTTAACAAATATTTCAGAACCAAACCCAAGTTTCTTACTGACAAAGGACAAAGTATTTATTGTGGCTCCCTGGTGCCTATCAGGGAGTGGCTCCTTAATCTGAGGAACACGGTCCTTGTTAAAAGCCTAACTTCTCTAATATCCAACAAACTCCTTAAGTTTTCAGACTAATCCCCATGCTTTTATTCTTGTGGTTCTACCTAAACTCCCCCAAATCTCCAAACATTCTATACATTGAGTATTAGTTCACATAGGAAGCATTGCTAATTAATCTTATTAAAATACTGTTAACATTATTAGTCTACACCACACAGTCTAGAACTTGGTAATATATTAGTTTCCTGTATGGATGTCTTATCTTCCCACATAGAATGTTAGCCCTTCAGGAGCAGAACAATGTTTTTCTTCTTTTGTGTCACACTGACAACTCTGAGCCACATAAATTTAAAATAAAAAATGTATTAATTGATTTTGGAGTTGTTGACTAACCGAATTCTAGCAGCCACATCACGAGGGGTATCTACTTCATCTGGAAACATCTCTTCCAGTCTTTCTTGTTTATATTTTTCTAGCATTATTTCCTCAGCCTCTTCATCCACTTTCTCATCATATAGATCATCACGCACAGACTCTCCAATAGTCATAGTTTCACATTCCTCCTCTTCTTCCTCTTCACTGCTCTCATCCTGTGGAATAAAGGATTACAGTTTCAGAAGAAACCCACACCTATCTCTACCCTAAAAGCCATTAAGCTAAGAATACTGTTATTAGACACCTAGTCCAAACCATATCAATTCTGAGGGACTCAAGTTATAAAACAAGTCTCATTCCCGACAACTACAGTCATTCTTAAAAAACTGACCACAGGCCCTGGATGGGTAGCTCAGTTGGTTAGAGCATTGTCCTGATGCATACAACAAGGTTGTGGGTTTGATCCCAGTTAGGGCACATACAAGAATCAACCAATGAATGCATAAGTGGAACAGCAGCCCTGGCCACTTTTCTCAGTGGTTAGAGTGTAGCATGCAGACTGAAGGGTCGCAGGTTTGATTCCTAATCAAGGGCACATACTGGCTTTAAAGGTTCCATCCCAGTCCCCGATCGGGACGCAACCAATGATGTCTCTTTCTCTCTCTCTCTCTCTCTCTGCCCCTCTCCCTCCTACTGTATCTGACAAATCAATGGAAAAAATGTCCTCAGGCCCTGGCTGGTTTGGCTCAGTGGATGGAGCATCAGCCTGCAGACTGAAGGGTCCCAGGTTCAATTCCACATGTCCAGGTTTCAGGCTCAATCCCCAGCAGGGGGCATGCAGGAGGCAGCTGATCAGTGATTCTCTCATCATTGATGTTTCTACCTCTCTCTTCCTCTCCTTCTCTGAAATCAATTAAAAAAAAAAGTCCTCAGGTGAGAGTTAAAAAATAACAATAATTAGAACAACAAATTTATGTTTCTCTCTCCCTTTCTAAAAAAAAAAAATAAAAAAAAATCAACCAAAATTAAAAAAGAACACAATAGCCTATAGATAAAAAACAAAACAAAACTGACAACACATATCTAAGGTCAGGATTGCACTTTGCTATGCAGTTGGGGCTGTACACAGAAGTGGCCTAAGGGACTATTTTCTTACCTGAGATTCCTCTGCCATAAAATCCTCATGTTCTACATCATCATATTCATCTTCTTCCCCACCACTTTCGCCATCCTCATCCAAAATCCATTCAGCTTGGTAGCTGGATGTTCCTTTAGGAACCTTCTTTACCACCTTGGAACTTTCCTTCAAAAAGTCTGTAAAAGCCCAAATGAGTTAAGTAAATTTTATACCTCCTTTTCCCTATTACTTTGGGTATTCTCACCTAGGAAAGACACCAGATATTACTGCCAACACCAAAATCTCTAGCAGACACAATAAGCAAAACAGACTACTACTTCCAAATTTAATTCAACTGCCTCAAAACTAGCAACACTTAAATAAACCTTGCAATGACTCCAAAGTTGTTTTCATTAGAAAATAGTAAGTGATTTTGAGAAATGAGGCAAAGCTGTGTCCAATGTTTGCTTAAGCAAACAGAAAGCATTTGGGGAACGAGAAGAGACAAACCTCTAAATAAATCCTCATCCCACTCTACCTTATAGGTCTTGACTGTGAGCAGCTAGACAAAATCCACAATTCCAGGCCAGATGAATTACAAACAAGCTTGCCATTACCAACCATTTGCCTCACTCAGTTCCTCCTCAGTGGGCCAGGTTTGCTCCCCCTCCATTGGATCAGGTATAACCTCTGTTTGCAAAGATTCTTGTCTATCAGGGTCTGCCTTCATAAGGACCTTAAGGTCTTCCTCCATATCAGTTACAGCATCTGTAGCACAAATCTAAAAACAAAAAACAGGTAATGGTCAGTCAAATATTAACGAAAAATCTACTAAATCTAACACAGTAACCAGAAAGATGAAAAAATAACATAGTCCTCATGTAGAAGATGAATGAAATAAATTGAAACAGAAAGCCAAAATGTGTCAAGTGTTTTCAAATGGTTCTGTTTCCTAGCATTTTAAGTCTATACCTCTGCTTGACTTGAGGCTTTTCAGAATCTGGCCTATCTTGTTGTTACATACTTTATTCCCATTAAGCTGGTTTCTTCAGAGTTCAAAGAAACCCTCTAAGCCATCATTATGCTAGGTTCATATTGTCTCTATATTCTAGGATATTCTTACATCTCTCTAAAACTTGTAAATCACATTCACCCTACTCAACACCTAGCTGATGTCTGATATCTCTGTGAAGCTTACTTGTCAACTTTCTCAACCCCCACAGCAGCTCTGTACCTCAACCACACTTCCCCAATCTTTATTTCCCAGGTGTTTGCCATTTTTTCCCCCTGACCTAATTGTCTGAGAAAAGAGACTACATCTTGTGTCTCCTATAAACCCAGAGCCAGCTGCTGTGTAAGGCATCTGGAGTGCTGGATCAATATGTAACATACCAACATATTTGTAATTGACTAGTGCCTTACTTTGAACTAGCAGTCGCCCCCAGAGACTAGGGTTTTTGGGCATGCAGACTTCTCTGAAGTTAGTTTCCATCTTACACCAGCTTATACATGAAGCAACAATACACACTCTTTAAAACATCAATCTTACCTCCATCGCCATGCCTGAGTCCTTTTGGGATTTGATCACTCTAGGGTTTAAAGGGAAAGGATCCATAGGAGCATCTATCTGTTTCATCTGGAAGTCACCATGTCCAATGATATGCAGCAAGCTATTTACATTCATAGTCTGTCCACGAACATAGCCTGAAATTTTCAAGGTCCCCACCAAGTTATTCTCTTCATTAGGCACAAAGTCAGCATCATGAGCAAAGAGATAGGCTCGCCGATCTCGAAAGGCAAGATGCCGCTGCTTCTGGTTAGCCAACTGCCTGAGCAGCATCCCTGCCTCCTGTTGCGTGTCTAACAAAAGGAGCTTGTCATCAGGAAAGCGTTTCTCCACTACTTTACTTAGCTTCTTTCTGGCATCTATTTGTTTCTTCGGAGGGAGGCCAGAAATCCCCTGGATAGCTAGTGCTAGGAGCAAAAGAGAAAAGGGCTTCATGACTTCTTGCTTCACTGCATGAAAATTCCCCAAGCAAGTTCACAAAAAAAGCTAACAGTTGTGAGCATAGAGATCACTGGGAAACCCAACACTCAGCTACCTTAAAGAAATTACAGAGTAAAACCAAACTTTATACTCTTCTTCCTCTGGGCAAAGGGCAGTCCAGAAATAAAAAGGCACCTTGTACAAAATATTGAATGTAAACTGTAATTAAAAAAATAATTTAAGGCACAATAATGCAAGCTACAGGTGCACACCAAGTGATAATTCACTTCCTTCATGGCCTCCAATATTTCCAAGTCACTTACTATAGGTGGGAAGGCCCTGAGCAAAGAGGCAGGAAAGGCAGTAATCCCCGGTGCTGTCCCAGCCTTCTAGTGGATCAAGGAGGAAAAGGATGCTATCAGCCACTTTAGCCAAATCTAGCACAGTGTGCAGATCTCCTGGAGATAGAAGACGAAGTCAGTAGGAAGAAGTGGTTGGCATCAGCACTTAATACTAAAATAAATATTATCACTACTCATACATAGTGATAGAAAATATTGTATACTCTAACCTGGCCTTGCAGATGTGAAAAACCACCGATGTTTCAAACCGGGGCATAACAGCATAAAGCTGTGGGTGCTTCCCCGTTCATTCAAGCATACTGTTCCAGTGTCCCTATCCTGAAGCAGCCGAAACGCCTCTGGCAGGGAAATCCTGTCGTGCAGAGGCACCACCAGTACCTGATGAGGAGGGCCATCTTTACTGCCCAGCTGTCTCTTCTCTGCCAGAACCTGAAAATAGAAAGGACCAGAGAACATCTCAGTGTTTCAGCACTTCCTTTCATTATTGTCCTTCCAAAGTAGGGATGCCCTACCCCCATCATCATTTCTCTCGTAAAAAGCCACGTGTCTATCATGGGGGGTGGGCAGGAGCTCAGACCAAAGCAAAGGATGCTTTAGCATGAACCTAAACTAGCACAACTAACATGTGCTCCAGGGTTATTCACCATCTCCGGCCTTCCCAGGGTCACATTTCTAGTTGGAGGCATTATCCGCCTAGAAAAATTGTGAAGCCACACCATCCCCAAGCCCTACTCCTCTCACCGCCTCTTTCTTTTGCTTCCGAAGCTGGCTGGCGCGATGCCTCTGGTCTACTCTGCTGAGCTCCTTCCTCACCTTCTTGCTTAGGCTTTTCAGTGCTAGACGGCCTGGAGGGAGATCATAAAGGGGACCAGAATAAGGGCAAGAAAGGGGACCTCTTTTCGCCCACCTTAGAGCATTACGCTGGGTCCAGGCCGGAGGTAGGAGTTGAGACTGGGTATGGAGAAAAGCAGTTAAATCGACTAAGCCCTTCTCCCCCCAACCCTACATTCTCACCCTTGCCGTCCCGCTGCGCAGATCCCCGACCCCGATGCCGTCCGCCTTTATGAGCTTTATTCTGTTGCTTGAGCGGACCTGAGCGGTGGGCGGCCATGCTGCCGCTCACATGTACCAAGTCAGCACTACTTCCGGCCCGGAACGAGTGCTTCCGCTCCCTCCCTTAGGGGCGTGTCCTCCCCGTGGCGGGGCGGGGTTCTCCTCGTCCTCTCGCGAGGGTCCTTCCCGCCGCTCCCGCGTCTTCACAAAACCACTTGGTAAACTTTTCCCACACGGCTGTCGGCCTTTGGGGGCTTTAAGACGCCGAATGTAGACGCCAAGTTCGCGCTTTTACTTCCAGGGGGCTGTTTTGCTCTCCTTATATTCAATTTTGCTCTACCAAGTTGCATCACTTAGAAGATTTGAATGGAAACTTCTCCATCCCTGCGGAAGAGGGCAGAGCCCCTCCTCTCACCCAGTTTTTCACACGCCGCTCCTCACTTTGCAGCAGCCTGTGCGCTGTATCACTTTGAGCAACGTTTTGTGACCCTCATTTCCCTTGCGCTGCTGAAGGCTAATAGCGTGGAACGCGCTTCTTTAACTTTCACTGGCTCTGTACAGTTCCCGCGGGTCCCGGTTACCCCAACCCGCGCCCCCACCTCCCACATAGCTGCAAGAAGGGCCGGACTGAGCGCGACGACCCCTACGACGCCGTCGGCGTCTTTAAGCTCCTGTTTCCTGCACTACCACTCCTACCCACAAGCGGAGGGCAGGGGGTTTAGAGCAAGAGTGGAGTTCTGGCCTTTCAGCCAGGGGACTACCGCTTCCTTTCCCGTGGCCAGACTCGAGGCGCAGGGGGCCCCCGGACTTTCCCGTCGGGAAAACGAGCCGGTAGACGTCAGGGGGTGCGTCTAGCTGGATTGAGGCCAGTTACCGCGCGAGCAACTTTCTCTTCAGCCGCAGGGTTCAGGCGCGCCTCGCCTCCGTGGTCGTTGTGCGGGCCTGGCTGCAGGTGCTCACAATGCGGGTTCCCGCCCCGGGGACTGGAGCCGGCGCGTTGCCATGACAGCGGCCGGCGTGGCGCGCTCCCAGGCCGGCCGCCCCCGGTCTCCGAGCGCACCCCCCCCCTCCCGCCCCGGCTGTGGGAAGGGGCCGGGCCAGCTGCCTGACGTCTGTGCGGGGCTCAGAAGATGGCTGCGGAGCCGAGCACCGGGCAGTGGCTGCGGCGGCGGCGGCGGGCGGGGAGCGCAGCGGACGGGGGCTCCGCTTTGCGCGTGGGGCGCTGAGCCGAGGGGCGCGGAGGCGGCCAGGGCGCGAGGCGGGTTTGGGGGAGCGCTCGACGCGGCCTCTCCGCCAGCCGCAGCACCATGGGCATCGCGGAGGACGCACTCAAAGAGAAACTGCTGTGGAACGTGAAAAAGGAGGTAAAGTCGGGGCGAGGACCCCCGGGGGCTCGCGTCCCTGCCCAAGGAACCCCGTGAAGGGTCCGCGCCCACCGTCGGGCGCGGGCGCGGGCGCTGGCAGGCCCCGGGCGGGGGCGGGGTCCTGGACTAGCCGAGGCTCCCACTCCTCTCCCGGATCTGGGGTCAGCGCCCCTGGGCCGGAGGGGCCAGGCCGGTGCTCCCGGGCTTGTTTGCTCTGCGATCCTGCAGCTCCCCGCCCTGTGACGGCAGCTGAGCTGGGAGACCGAGGTCGGGGGAGGGGTGGCGGCGATTTCTGGAAAACTGAAGCTGCCCGTGCATTGCCCGTGCGTACTGGGGAGGGGGCGGGGCCCCGCGCTGGCCTTCTAGTGAGGCTGACCGGGTGATTTGGGGACTTAGCTCCTGTTTGTCCTATACCCACTCTGGTACCCTTTGGGAACTGAGTGGCAGCTGCGGGAGGGTTCGCCTCACACCTCACTGCTTCTCAATCCAGTCCAACTCCTTCCCCAGAGAAGTGGGTGGGAGGGCGAGTTTGATAATGGTTTTTAAGGCTCAGATTTCCTCCCCCTTTTGAGGAGCCCCCCGCCCCATGTCAGAAAAAGAATCCTTTTCTCTACTAACTAACGTCTTTTACCTGCCCTAAGCCCATTTCAATTTCGGTTTGGGGGGGGTGCCCATATGAATGACTCACCCCCATATGAGAGCTGGAGAGCTCAAACCCGCAGAATGGATTAAAATAGATGAGGCCCCTGGAGCCATGAACAGCTCTGACCTACCTCTGTGTCTGCCAGATGTGTACGCTCCACGAGGGCAGGAAAACTGTCTGTTTTGTGCACTACTCTGTATCCAGGGCACACAGTAGGCACTCAATGATTATTATTTGGTAACTAAATCTACTGATCTTGAAGACTGCAAGGTCTGGTGGGAATGCATACATTTTGGAATAGTCTGGACCTATCTCTGTGTGATCTTGAATAAGTTACTTAACCTCTCTGAATATTAATTTCTTCATCTCTAAAATAGGGATAACAATATCTACCCCACCTATAAAAGTTACCATATTGGTTTCTTTACCCCCTCCTAGAGTTTCAGGATTGGAGAAGAGTCTGGTTCTCATAAAATCCTGGAAGGCTCTCAATAGTTCTCCTGCGTTAACTGGCCTATTGTGCCCTAACATTTGTTGCTTTCCCTTTAATTGGTAGTTGAAGCCAACACCTTTCCAGCTGTGTGTGCGAAGCTCCATTGTGCCTTTGCTGTGAAGTGGCCAAGAAAGAGTGTTTTTTTAGGCCAGGAGTATATCAGATCAGCGCTTAAGCCCCAACTCTGTTCTCCCAAGGAAAAGAGAAATCTCAGATCTCAGTGATTATCCTCAGGAAACAAGCAGTCTAGTGACAGAGACGTATCTGAACAGTATAAGCAAGAACAAAAAGGAGGCATGCCCAAACTATGGACAGGGGTGCTAGGATTGTTGGTGTGATTCAAATTTGGGGTTAGTCAGGGATGATAGGAAAGATTTTTGAGGAGACAATGATTCTTTTCTCAGTATTTGGAAGGCTGTCTGCAGACTCCAAGAATGATTCCTGAACAAATGTGAGAAATGTCCAGAATATGTCACAGCTATGTTAAATTACCTGACAAAGGTTGACCTGCTTTGAACTTAGTCCCCTTACCATTTGAGTACTCAATTTTGAGAGAAACATATCCTTTCTTCTCCTACCAGTAGAGACATTGGGGATACTTGTAGGCAAGGCTGGCCTTTCACAATGAACCTCTGGCACCCAAATTCTAGGGGCATCTGGAGGTCCTCTTAACCCAGTGGTAGGCAAACTGCGGCTCGCGAGCCACATGCGGCTCTTTGGCCCCTTGAGTGTGGCTCTTCCACAAAATACCACGGCCTGGGCAAGTCTATTTTGAAGAAGTGGCGTTAGAAGAAGTTTAAGTTTAAAAAATTTGGCTCTCAAAAGAAATTTCAATCGTTGTACTGTTGATATTTGGCTCTGTTGACTAATGAGTTTGCCGACCACTGTCCTAACCCAAAAATCTGCCCTACCAGCCTGCTTCAGATGCTTACAGGTTTCTGAGCTGTGACATTATGCTCTGTTTAATGCAAACAGCCTTGGTAAATAACCTAGGAAGCTTTTTTTTTTTTAATATATTTTATTGATTTTTTTTACAGAGAGGAAGGGAGAGGGATAGAGAGCTAGAAACGTCGATGAGAGAGAAACATCAACCAGCTGCCTCCTGCACACCCCCCACTGGGGATGTGCCCGCAACCAATGTACATGCCCTTGACCGGAATCGAACACGGGACCCTTCAGTCCACAGACCGACGCTCTATCCACTGAGCCAAACCGGTTTCGGCGGGGAAGCTTTTTTTTAAGAGTATAGAGTACAATATAAGAATCAACCAATGAATACAGAAATAAATAAAATAACAAGTTGATGTTTTTCTCCCTCTTTCTCAAATCAATTTTAAAACATTTTTAGTTTAAAAAGTTTAGTGCAGGATTGATCTGAGCCCCTTTACCTAATTGCTAACCATGAGCAAATTCAAGCAAGAAGGAGCCCCCATCTCCACCCTCCCTGTTCCCCAGGTTTTAGAAGCTCCATCACCCTTCTAACTGTACAGTCCTAGGTGAGGGACGTGGGAGCCAGGGCAGCATCAGGACATTTCATGTCTGGTCCCAAAAGAATGGCAAAAACCGGCTCTGCCAAGAGTTTACTTTATCTGGAACATTTTACAGGGGGTTTGAGGTAATCTGTTCCTTTAATCTCCAGGATTAGTATCTGTCTCCTGGCCGGCAGGTTCCCCCAGGACATCAAAAGTGCTTGGCTTAAATGTTGGGAGCACCTAGAACCTCATATACTATAGATGGGAGTGTAGATTGGTACAACCACTTTGTTGTGTGTGTATTTTTTAATATATTTTTATTGATTTCAGAGAGGAAGGGAGGGAGAGATAGAAACATCAATGATGAGAGAGAATCACCCATAGGCCGCCTCCTACACGCCCCCTACTGGGGATCGCGCCTACAACCTGGGCACGTGCCCTGACTGGAATGGAACCCGGGATCCTTCAATCTGCAGGCCAACGCTCTATCCACTGAGCCAAACCAGCTAGGGCATGGTACAACCACTTTGGAAACAATTTGGCAAAATTTAGTAAATCAGAAAACAGGCATCAGAAATTCCTTGCCCAAAAATATAAATCCAAAGACATGTCCAGAATGTTCATAGCAGCACTATTCATAACAGCCCCAAACTAGAAACTACCTAAATACCACTCAGTTGTGGTGTGTTCACACAATGGAGAATGAACAGTCCACAACTACACACAACATGAACAAATTTCGCCATCACACTGGAGAGCAAAAGAAACAGTCACAAAACACTATTTACTCAGTGATTCCATCTAGTGAAAGTACAAAAACCCACAAAATTACTCTATGATGTTAGAAGTCAGGATAGTGGGTACCCCTGAGGGGAGTAGTGACTAGAAGGAAACCTGGTAGAATGGAGGAGGGTGCTTTGGGGTGCAGGTCAAATGCTCTGTTTCTACATCTGGATGCTGGTTTCGTAGGTGTGTTCAGCTTGTGAAAATTCATCGAGGTGTATAATTATACACCTACTACAGTACATGTCAATAAACTAAGTTGGGGGGGGTGGTGGTTTAACCCTTTGCACTCGCTTGCTTTTTTCTCGATTCCTTTATTCTACTCGGGATTTAATTTTTTAAATACCCCAGATTTTACAAAGCGCAGCAGTAGAATAAAAAACTGGAGTTTCTTTTCATACAAACTTATTTATTTGGATTTTTTTATATTTCAAGTTATTGATACATTCAAAGAGTATAAAAAGAGCTGCTACCGATGCTAACCGTGTCGAGTCACACTCGACATCCGAGTGCAAAAGATTAAGTGTTTTCTGAAAGGTGTGACTATTTACAAGGTATTTGGAAGCTTTACATCTGAGGAGGAACCCAAACATCAGGATTTTACCAGAAAGAGGGCTGGGCTTGTGAGCATGTGGAGAGAGTGTCCCTAAGGCCCGGATGTACCTATCCCTAACCTCAGAGAAGGCAGAGAAAAGGAGGGGCAGGTTGTTTATCTGCAGCCTGTACTGAGACAGTTTGTCCCTAAAGGACAGTGCGTCTGCCCAGAAGCCCTTCTCCAGCTAAGTACAGATGAGCAAACAGCATCCTATCCCTGTTTCCCACAGCAGGGTACTTCCTGCCGAGCTAGAACATCTGCACTGATTGGTTGGTGGATTTATGGTATCTCTTTTTCTGGTTGCCTTTCCAAAATGCTTAGAGCTTCCCCACCCCTCCCATCCTATCATTTACTCTGCAAGTGTCTGAACCCAGACAGGAGGGCAGAGCCAGGCTATTTACTTGTCCACAGGCCTTTGATCAGGAAATAAATGACGATACTGTCCATTTATCCACAGGTGAAGCAAATCATGGAGGAGGCTGTCACCAGGAAGTTTGTGCATGAAGATAGCAGCCACATCATTGCTCTGTGTGGTAAGTGAGTGACTGGGAGATAGTGGGAGATGGGCGTAAAACTGAAGGCACTGTCCTGGGGTCAGGGAAAGATGAGACCTCAGGTTTCATAGTTTTTAAACCTGGGTGCAAGTCAGAATCAACTCAGAAGCTTTTGCAGTCTCCTTGGGCCCCATCCCAAACCTACTGAATCAGGATCTTCAGGACCCAGAATTCTATTAGTCCCCTAAAACAGTAGTATTCAAACTTTAGTATACACCAGTGACCTAAAATGCTGGTTTGGCTCAGTTGATAGAGCATTGGCCTGAGGACTGAAGGGTCCCAGGTTCGATTCCGGTCAAGGGCACATGCCTGGGTTGCGGGGCTCCATCCCCAGTGGGGGGGGGGGGGGGGGGGGAGGGTGCAGGAAGCAGCCAGTCAATGATTCTCTCTCATCATTGATGTTTCTCTCTCTCTCTCCCTCTCCTTTTCTCTCTGAAATCAATAAAAGTATATTTTAAAAAACAAAAAACAGATTCCTGGGCCCCAACATTGGAGTTTCTGATTCTGGTAGGTCTGGATGGGCCTGAGAATTTGCATTTCTAACAAATTCACATATGATGCTGATGCTGCTGGTCCAAGGACCACACTTCAAGAGCCATTGTCCTAGATAATTTGGGTTTGAGACCACTACTCTGGTTTGTCCTTACATTAACTTCGGGGATGCATTTGTACTTTTTGGATGCTTTCTGTGCCACATCTACTTTCTAATTAGTCCCACCTGTGTTGCTTCAGCATCCCAAATCTCCAAGTACTTGATTGGGTGCAAAACAGCATGCGTGGAGGAGAGGAGGGATAGCCAGAGCTATCTGTGATGGTTTATTACAGACTTTCTCCTGCTTTAAAAGGAAGTCTGCAATAAGCCATCACTTCCTCCTCAACATGAACACTTTTGCCTTTGTAGGAGCAAGCCTGTCTCTACACACAGCAGAGTTTTTATTGGATTTCCAGAGATTTAATCTTCCTTACAACTCCCTTTCTGAAGGAACACAGAGCCATTTGCCATTCTGTTTTTTTACTTGGCCTCTGAGATTGGTGTTAGACGTTTGTGGAAGGGAGGTTGTGAATTCTTGAGGGGAAGGAAAGAAAGGAGCAGATAAGGGAGGGGATGCTTTTTGACAGTAGCATGGTGAGGCAGGAGAGCTGTCCTTCCCATCAGTCCAGCAATAAAGACAAAGGTCCACCAGGTGCCAGATGCTGTTCTCCAGGTAGGGAAACAGCAGCAACAAGATGGATAGTCTCTGCCACAGAGGCTTACATTCTGTGGGGAGACAGACAGGAAATAAATACCCACATAAGTACATCATGCAATAACAGGTATGATAATAGCTATGAAGAAAAATAAAGCAGAGAGATGTGGGAGGCTGTTTGGGGAGAGGCAGCCTCTGAGCAGAGCCTGAGTGGCAGGCTGAGGACTCACACAAATCCTGATGCTCTGCTTACTTCTAAGTCATCTCGGTCAAGTGTCTTAACATCTGCCACCCTCAGTTTGCTCCCCTAAAAATAGGATGATGGTTCCCAGCTCAGGGAGTTTTTGTGGGACTGAGATGATACGTGGGAACGTTCCTAGTGTTGTAAGAGCTCAGACAATGCCTGTCTTTCCTCCCCCTTTGGATGTTGAGGCTGAAGCTAGGTTGTAGGATTGGAGTTCCCACCATCTCCCCTTTGTGTAAGTTTTCCCAGTTCTTTGAGATGATGTAATGATTCCCAGGTTTTCAGGGAACAGTCTGATCTCACCTTTTCTTGGGTAGAACCTTTGCTAGGAGGAAAGCATGCTAGTCCTATATAATAAAGAGATAATATGCAAATTGACCATCATGCCCTCACAAGATGGTTACCTACAACCAGGCCAGCAGGAGGGTTAGTGAGGGATGACCAAATGACTGAACAAGCAGGCTGTGTGGGGTGACCAGGCCGGCAGGGGGGTTAGTGAGGGATGACCAAATGACTGAACAAGCAGGCTGTGTGGGGTGACCAGGCCGGCAGGGGGGTTAGTGAAGGACGACCAAATGAATGAACAGCAGGCTGTGTGGGGCGACCAGGCCGGTGCGGGGGCTGTGAGGGGTGACCAGGGCAGCAGGGGGGGGCAATTGGGGGCAACCTGGCTGGCAAGCAGAGGCAGTGAGGGGCGATCAGGCTGGCATGGGGGCTATGAGGGGTAACCAGGGCAGTGGGGGCAGGGGGCAGTTGGGGGCAAACAGGCTGGCAGTGGGGGCAGTTAGGGGTGATTAGGCAGACACGCAGAGGCAGTGAAGGGTGATCAGGCCAGCGAGGGGGTGGGGGGGGAGAGAGTTAGGGGCGACCAGGCAGGCAGGTGAGCAATTAGGAGCCGGTGGTCCAGGATTGTGAGAGGGATGTCCGACAGCCAGTTTAGGCCTGATCCCCGGGATCAGGTCTAAACCAGCAGTTGGACATCCCCCGAGGGGTACCAGATTGGAGAGGGTGCAGGCTGGGCTGAGGGGACCCCCCCCATGCACGAATTTCGTGCACCGGGCCTCTAGTCTTGTAATAAGTGGCTTTGAAGAATATTAGAACTCTACTCCTTTCTACTTGTGCTGTGCTCCCCTGACGTCAGCCACGGTCTGTCATTGTCACCAGGGGGCTCTGCTGGCAGCCCAATTTTGCATGGTTTAGTACTAGGCTTTGTCTAGAGCACCCACATCAAAGACAAAAAACAAAAATTAGTACAAACAGCTTGTGCATGGGCGCCACACATGGGTGGCCATGGAGGAGTGGGGGGGAAGAAGCAGGGAGGAAAGCTGTGGGCATCCCACATTAGGCCAATTAGGGTGAAAAGAAACCGTCAGCTCCCTTCTAATCAGTCTAACCCAGTAAGGCTTTCTCTTTTTTTCTCCTGCCTGGAAGCCCAGGGCTCTCCAGCAGGTAGGGTATCACCCTCAAAAGGAATGATTCTTCTTTCAACCAGTTTCAGTTGCTAAAACAGAAAAAAGATTTATGAGATAGACCCAAGTCTCCAGGGGTCTAAAGTCAGCCCAGGAGCAAGAGGAACCCTGTTCTGCTGGATCGCAAGAGGTGCCTTGGGTCCAGGAGTGCAAACCTACCGGGTGGGATGAGAAAGGTGAGCCCAGGAAGCTGGCCAGGTACAAAGCATCTGGCATGGTGGGAGCTGGGCTGGACTGAACTGGACAGTGCTTGCCCTCTTTGAAGAAGGCAGCTCCACCCAGCTCCTGCAGGAAAGCCAGCCTGGGTGTGCCATGGCTTATCTGACTTTAAGAGAATCCCAAAATCTGGGATTTTATATGAAATTTCCCAATTTTTAAATGCTGATAACTAATAGTCCTTTTAAAAAAGTTGTGTGGGCCACACAAAAGGCATCTGCAAGCCTCTGCCAGTTTGCTGCCTCTGCCTTGGGCTTAGTGCAGAGGCACAGAGGGGAACATTAGCAGGAGGGGCTGCCAGCAGTATAAAGCCCAGTCAAGCTGGGGCACCTGAGAGCCACTGAAAAAGGAATCCGCACACTGTGTCAAAATTGGTATAGCCAGTGAGGTGAATCTCAGTCTGGGCTCAACCAGGTTGGTTGAAAGCAGTGATTATCAACCTTTTTTTCCTGCCTGCAAGCCATTAGCATACATCACACAGTGGAATCATAATCAGGGGTACTTGGGGGGCAGGCAGAGGGAAGAATAGATACACACTGAGGGAAAACTCCACCCGTCTGACTTTTTGGAGATTCTGATATGCCAGTTTCCTTCATCTGCTGGAAAAATGTTCAGGAATGCATTTTTAGTCTGAAGCAGATTCAGTGTTTCACTGGGTCTTGTTGGTCTAGCCACATCCAGAAGTCAGCTTTGTTCTGGGAGAAATGGGGGTGCAGAGAAGTTGCTGAGAGATTGGGAGCAGAGTGAAGGCTGTGCAGACTTGTATCTGCGTAGGGAGGTCCAGGAACCTGGATACTGGGCAGCCCTGCCCCCAATGCGTCCTGAGGAGAGGAGACAATTATGAGTCTGAGAACCTTTGGTGCCAAGCCAGGAACTTCTCTGTGGACCTTGTGGAGTGCTCACATTCCCTAGAGCTTTGGGGAGTGATGGGGCCCCTCTGTTCTTGGCAGAGGAGGGCAAGGCCTGGGCAAGATGAGCTTCTCTGAACTTCCTTAGAATAGAGACATTTGAACTGGAAACAGAACCTTCCTGGAGAGGCTTAGAAATGGAACTGAAGAATCCTTGAGTCAAGACCTGGCCCCGGGGCACTGCATACCCCATGCCTCTCCTTTCCCCTTTCTCCTCCCCCACAGGCATGCACCTCCTAAACTTTAAGGATCCCCACAAGACTTGCAACCAGGGGAGCAATGGGCAGTGGCAGCTTGTCCCAGGCAAACCCCCTGAACCTGTCTCCAAGGCCCCTTTTCTCTGACTTCTCAGTGAGCCATAGCAGCCCAGCCTGGGCGCTCCTGTTGCTTCTGCAGTCCTAAGCCCTTCCTTGTTTCACTGTCCCAGCTTTCATAAGCATACTCTCAAAATAAAACAAGGCCAACCTGGCCCTGGGCAGCAAACTCAGGGCAGCTGCACCAGACCCTGGTTCCTTTTACCCATGGGGCGGAGTGAGACTCCCAGGACTGGCTAGAAATATGCATTTGTTGTATGTTGGCTGTGGTCGTTCCTAAACCTGCCTGTCCAGAAACTGATCAGGCCCCGGCAGGTACTGACTGTAGGAAGGGTTCTCGGTGTGCTGTTCTCTGACCACAGAGTGTGGCTACAGTGCTGCTCTGAGGCAGCCCTGCTGAACCCCCAGGCCAGAGGGTCAGGCCCTGTGTGACTACTCCCCCCGCTCCCCTGTGAAGACTGTGGCTTGGAGGGTAGGCACAAACCTACCACTGAAGGGTTTGTCATGTCAGTTTTGCATTTTGTTTCATTATATGGTCTTTGAAACTTTTACTTTAATGTCCACGTACTGCTGATTCAAAATAATGCTTCTCGTTTTCCCGGTGGCTTATGGAACCCCTTCTGCCATTCCTTCCCCCAGAGGTCAAGCTGCTTGTGGGCAACTCAAGGTCAGGGTTAAGCAGCAAATTGTCCCAAGTTTCACCTTTGAACTTTGCATTTGCAATTATGTATGTGCTTAAAGAGGGCATACTCAATTTAGGCATCAGCTCATGAGGACTGGTTTTCTCTGGACCTGCCCTCCCCTCTTGCAGCTCTGGGTGTGTGTGCCTCCACAATACCTCAAAGATATTGTGGGTTCTGTTTTAGACTGTGCACAATAAAGCAGGTCATAATCTTTTTGCTGGTGGGGGGGGGTCTTGCCTTCAGTTGGTAAAAAAATGCAACATCTGTGAAGCATAATAAAGCAAAGTGCAATAAAACGAGGTGTGCCATACTTCTGTTTATCTTTTTTTTTTTTTTTTAATTCTGATTGGGAACTGAGGTTGGATTGTAACTTTGGTGGTAGAGGGGATTTACAAGGTCCACGGAGAAGTTCCTGGCCTGGCACCATAGGTTCTCAGACTCATAATGGTCTCCTCTCCTCAGGAGGCATTGAGGGCAGGGCCCAGGCCAGGCCTGGGCAGCCCTGCCCCTCAGTCTCCAGGTTCCTGGCCCTCCTTGTGCTGATCAAAGATCTGTCAACCTGGGGGTTGCTTCAGGCTGAGGATGAGCTGTAATGGGAGACAGGGGTGGAGTCTGTGGAGCTGGGAACAATATCAGGGCTTTATTAACCAGCTCCCTGTTGCTAAGCAGCTGTCATTAGCCGGGAAGGTCGGCTGCAGGCTGCAGTGAGCTCCTCTGGGGAATGACAAGGAAATGCTAATGAGCTGGGAGAGAAGCAGGTGCTGCGGAAGGATTGCCCCCCACCTGGGATACTGCAGCCAGAGATGTTTCAACACATTCTGAGATTCAGACTCCAGGCAGTGTTTAGTGTGCCTCTTTTCAGTGGAAGGGATTCCTTCTCTCTTCTTCCCACCTGCATTGAATGAACAGCTCATTCTTGGGATATCTGGCTTTTGCCTTCCCTCCAGAAATGAATGAGTAGGAAAGAAGGCCCTCTGGGGAACTGGCTCCCCTCACCTGTTTCAGGGCATGGCTGAGGGCACTTAATGATGGTCTGTAGCTGAGACTTTGGAGTCCAACAGACCTGGGTTCACACCCTGACCCGGTCACTAAGTGTGTGTGCGAGTTTTCAGCAACTCTGAGCCTACCCAGAGGGTTGATGTGAGGATTAAAGGAATGATGTGGGTAAAGTACACTGCATGGAGCCAGGTATGCAGTAGGTGCTCAATAATGTTGCTATCATCATCAGCAATGACATTCTACTTTGTTCTTGAAAGTGATCCTACAACCTTCCCCATGAAGCCTCCTAGAACTTACTCCAGGATTCCATCTGGCAATCTGTGTTTCTGGGAGTTTAAAGCATCTGGACAGTCAGAGAAATTGAACTTCAGGAACTCAATCAGGAAATTTAATAAGTATTATGCACATGTTTTTAGACAGTCATCATTTAGAGATACATACTGAAATATTTATAGATAAAAGTATATGATATCTAAAATTTACTTCCAAGTAATCTGGGGGGGAAAAAACGTGGTTGGGATCCGTGTAACTGAAACACGATTGGTCACAGCTTGATCATTGCTTAAGTCAGGGTGATGGATACATAGGGTATGTTATATTGTCCTTGTTTGTATATATTTGGAATCCTCCATAATAAAATTAAAAAACAGGGATGAGGAGAGGATGGGAGAAGGAAGAGATAGAGATAGTGAATATAGATAACTTCCCTGAGAAATTTTACATAAAGGGGAGCACCTGAATGGTTCAATACCTGAATGAGAATATAGGGCCAAGGGGGGTGCTAGTGATGGTGGTGGTAGTGGTGTTTTTTGTGTTGTTGTTTTTTTAAGTTGGAAAAATTACAGAATGTTTATGTACAAATGAAAAATGTCTCATAGGAAAACATTAAAGATACAGGAAAGAGAAGGGGTGATTGCTGGAGCCATGTCCTTGAGAGGTGAAAGAGGCGGGTACCAGTGCGCAGGTGGAAGGGATGGCCGTAGGGAGGAGCACAGACAGATCATCTGTAGGTACCGGAGGGCGGGCAGGGGATGGGCTTGAGGCACCGGGAGGAAAGGCACCAGCGTTCATGATCGTCTTCAGTGTGCTGGGTCAGTGGTCGGCAAACCGCGGCTCGCGAGCCTTGGTTTGCCGTTCTGTTGACTAATGAGTTTGCCGACCACTGTGTTGAGCAGTAATCAAGGAGCCTTTTGCACCTCTGCAGATACTGTTGCCTTTGGTCACTCACCACCCATCAAGATGGGACCTGTTCTTTCTCCCAATTGTAGCTGAAGCGCAGAGAGATTTAGTGATTTGCACAAAGTCAAATAGCTAGTAAGGAAAGGGTTTGAACCCATATCTGTCTTGATCCAAAGCCTGTGCGTGCTGCCCAGGGATGGGTCTTACTGGTGAGACCTGCCTAGGGGTAGAGCCTAGAGGTGTGGGGCATTGAGGTGGAGTTGGCCCTCATGGAGACAGAGCTCAGGTCACCAGTGAATTCTGGGACACAGTTTGTCCCTTGCCAAGCTGCGCGAGGCCAGCACTGGCCTGGTTCCCTGGGAAGCTGTTGTGAGCACTGTGTATGCTGACCCTGCCTTTCATTCCCAGTGAGGCAAGGAAGATGGTTACGTGTGGTATGAATTTCATTTCCTTCACCTACTTGGTTCTGGAACATCGGGGCAGTGCTTTCTTGGTTTAGGGTGTTAAACAAGGCTAACTGCTGCCCCCCTCACTGCAGCAAACAGCCAGCATCACCAGTGTAGGCTGAGAGAAGATGTCCTCTAGTTACCATAGAAAGGCTGGTTCAGAGTGGAGGCAGCAGTTACAAATCCCTGGGTGGAAGTACTAGCCGGGGAAGTGGGGTGGAGACAGACTGCTGATGCCTGGCCTAGGCTCTTTGCTCCTCCCACCTCAGCGCTGCAGATAAACACCGACTTCCTCCATTAGCAGTTGAAGGAAGTTCCTAACTTAAAAAGAGGCCACCCATCCACCCCTTCCTTTCTCACCAGCAAGGCTGCCCTTCTTCTGACAGTCTTGGTTCCACTTTCCCAGGCATTTGGCTTGAAAAATTCTCCTCTGAGTAGTGTCCCCAAAAACTCCAGGACCACACCCAGCCACCTGCGGCTGGCTGCTCCACCCAGGGCGTTCCTCGCTTGGGTTTTCTATGGCAACTACAACTGAACTGCTCCGTTGCACAGATAGCAGCTGGCAGAGGTGGGGGAGCAGAGAACACTTGCCACACCTGCTCCTCCCATTAGGAAAGAACCCCTCCCGGTTCAGAGCCCTGGGCCCAGCCATCATGCGATGCTGTGCTAACTCTGGGTGCTGTGTCCCTCTACTTCAATCAGCTGGCCTAGATCCTTGATGGTCATTCAGCAAGTCGCCCTATTATGAGTCTGGGCTTGTCCAGGCCCCTTGGCTCATGAGCGTAGCTTGAAACATAGATATGCAGGTGAAAGCCGGGGTTGTTTATGGGGACCCCTGAGCTGATTGAAGATCCTTCTCAACCACTGCTGCATTTCCTGGGCAGCCATAGCTTTTGTCCATTCCTGTGGGCTCCTGAGACACCTCAGTTTGTCCCAGCCCACTGAATTGTTTCTCTGGTCTGCCCAGCTCAGATGACCTAGTAGAGCCCAGATGCTACTGTGGGGATGGGAAACAGCCAATCAGGAGACCCTGTTTGCTGAGGGAGCTGATGAAGGAAAGGGTGCCCCTGGACAGACCCAGCCTTTCTGGGTTTTGAGAGTTTTGATTCACCTCCAGGTTGGAGAGAATCGCTGGCATCATCTCATAATGGAATACTCGTATCTGGCTTGGATGGTCACCTACTCAATTATTATAATTACTAGAGGCCTGATGCACGAAATTCGTGCAAGGGGCTTGGTCCTCTCAGCCACAATGGCTCGCCTCAGCCCTCGCAGCCCCGGCTTCATCCTGAAGGACGTCTGGAAGGTCGTTCGGCTGTCCGGTCTAATTAGCATATTATGTTTTTGTTATTATAGATTATTTTGAGTTGCTGATATATTTACTTGGTTCAAAAAGCAAAATTATACAAAAGATATACAGCGAAAAGTCTCACTCTTTTCCCTGCCCCCATTTACCCACTTCTCCTCCACCTACAAATTCACACACAGGTAACCACTTTTGTTTCTTGTGTATCCTTATAGAATTTTTATACTAATAAAAAAACTGTATTCCTTGTTTACCCCACCCTTTTTGTAATCAAGATATCATGCAATCAATCATACCGCTCTGCATCTTGCTCTTGGAGACCTTTCCATTATTAGTGTCTAGAGAGTATCCTCATTCTTTTTTTATTATTATTATTAAATATATCTTTATTGATTTCAGAGAGGAAAGGAGAGGGAAAGAAAGATAGAAACATTAATGATGAGAGAGAACCATTGATCGGCTGCCTCCTGCATGTCTCCTAATGGGGATCAAGCCCGCAACCCAGGCATGTGCCCTTGACCGGAATCGAACCTGGGACCCTTCAGTCCACAGGCTGACGCTCTATCCACTGAGCCAAACCAGCTAGGCCAGTATCCTCATTCTTTTTCGGAGTTGTATAACATTCTCCTCTGTGAATGTACCATGTTTATTTAACTGTTTTTTTATTGATACACATATGGATAGTTTTTAGCCTTTTGCTGTTTAACTAAGTAACCGTGGCAGTTATATCTGTAGACTAGATTCTTTGAAGAGGGGTTACTGGGTCAGAGGTTACTTGCAATGTTGACAATGCCTGCATAGGAGTGGTACCAATAAACATCCCTCCAGCAAGGTATGAAAAGATTCAGGAACTTCCCAAGTCCTTTCCATCCCTGTCTACCAATGTCTCCTCCATTCCAAATTGGAATGATTAAATCAGGATGTAAGGGGTTTGTAGGAGGGGACCCTATCAGATGTCATTAGTACTTGTGGTCTCTACCCATTTAGCATTTGTTAACCTTATAACTTCATAGACTTTAGGGACATGTCAGAGGCTGGTGAGGGAGAGTCGCAGGGCTAGTCTGGGCCTGTAATTCCTAGCCTTTCTCTGGGAAGATGGTACCAGACCTTTTAGGGGAAGGAAATGTCCATAGCAAAGTGCTAGAGTTAAAATTAGTTCCACTCCGCCCTTGCCAGTGTGGCTCGGTTGAATGTTGTCCATGTACCAAAAGATTGCAGGTTCAAATCCTGGTAGGAGACATGCAGGAGGCAGCCAATCAATGTTTCTCTTTCTCTCTTCCTCTCCAAAAAAAAAATAAATAAATAAAATCAATAAAAATATTAAAAAAAATAAAATTAGTTCCCACTTCTGCCCAGAGTTGCGGTTTCATGGGCCTTCCTATCAGTGGGACAGATGACAAGTAGAGAGGGTACCCTGGGCTCATCTGGCACCATAACTCAGAAGGCCAGGGTGGGGAGATAAAAAGGATCCTGCTTGAGTCATGTCTCTGTTTCTATTTTGATTCATTCGCCCAAACCTTTCCACCCCAACTAATGACTGAAAACTGTTGATTTTTATTAGTGTGTGTTTTCCCCATATGAAATGAGCTGAATGATGTCAGGGCTGTCTCACTCCTATTCTGGTGCATCCAGAGTGGCTGTAGGTGGTTCCTGGACACACTGGGACAGGGGGTCCTAAAGCCTTTATGTCTCGGTGACCGGGGCCCACACAGCTCAGTTAGAGGGGGATGGGCCCTGCCGACTGGTGCTTTAGCTGTGATGGGTGTCACCCTGGGGGTGAGTCATGGTGGCCATCTGGGGCAGGAAGAGGAGTAAGGCACCTAGTTCTTACTGCTTGGTGCTCTGGGCCAAGGAGGGGAGAAGAGGCACAGGCCTCTGTGTAGACTTCTCCCTGGGGAGCAAGGACAGCAGAGAGTTGGACATTGTTGCTGATGGGTCTGGAACTGCAGCTCTGAGTGTGGCATTCACTGTATAGTAAAAGAGAGAGAGAGAGTCTTTGTGTTTGCATCTCTGAATTTTGAATGTCTGTTTCTGCTCAACTTAAAAACCTTAGAGCAAGGGTCTTAAACTTTTGGGGGTCAGGTACCCCTTTTAGAAGCTAAAAGCCATAGGTCCTCATCCAAAATAAAAGCACTCTCCGTAACAATGCTGGAGCAATTTCAGGGGGTCACTGGAGCTCCAGAAACCCACCCCCTAACCCTCTTAGGATAGTAGTTCTCATTTATTAGTGTTGTTATTATTACTATGATTATGTTATTATTTTGCCTACATGCTGCACACAGTAACATTTTTCATTGCATGTGCTGATTCTCTGTGGGGGGTGAGTGGGATTTCTCCTTTCCCAGACATTGCCTGAGTACTTTTCCTGGGTTTCACAGAAGGAAATTAGGAGCTGTAGGGTGAGAAGGGGGGACTGGGCATGATATTTGGGCTTATCAATATTTCCCTACTTGGAGTGATTGCAGAGGAATGCCTTTGCTTACTCCAGAGGACCTAAATGCCTGTGTTCAGAGGCTGCCTAGGAAGATGGGTGAGGCCAAGCGGGATGGGTGTGCCACTGCCTGCCATTCCCAGGCTCCCCAGCGTGGCTGCATTCTATCTCCTGGGGAAGGTGGGAAGGTTAATGACTAATTATCCCAGCCATTAGTCACACCACCAAGGCACTTGATTCCCTGCAGGATCAGTGCCACCTGCTGCTACTCTCCCTATTCAGTGCTCTGGATGGGGAGTGCGAGCCTAAGGAAATAGTCACCACCTTCCTACAGGTGTGGGCTTGTTGCTGCAACAGCCCCAGGGCCACGAGATGGGACAAAGGGGTCTCTCCCCTGCACACCCAGAGCCACACGAGACCTCCAGGGGCCGAGGAGACTAGCTGTGGAAAAGAATATGTGGACCCTTAAGCGGAGATTCCACCACATGCCCCGTACACACATCAGATGTGTAGCTATATCTGTCTGCATGCACATGTGAACATAGATGTAGGAACACGTGTTAAGGAGAGGCCGTGCCTGTAAAATAAGTCCTCCGAGGCCTGAGCAGGGAAGAGCTCTAGCAGGAAGCACTCAGGAGAGGGAGGGGTCTCGTCTCTTTCCCCACCCCTGGGGTGCTCTCACTGAGCTGTCTGGGCTCCAGGGACTCTCCACTATTTTTATTTCAGTACAAGAGGGCCAAACAAAGCTCATTTTTATAGGACAGCAGTGACTGCCTGTCAGTTATGAAAATGAAGGCAAAAATCAGGTGAGAACCTCTGTTTTCAGCAATTATGTCCTAAGCCTGGGTTTCTAACAACACTAGTCACAATAACTGATGGGCTTCATTTCCGCTGTTCTCTAAGAGGACAGCATCTGCACCCACCTCTGGGGCAGGCTGTGATCCCGTCTCCAGTGCGTCCTCTCCTCTCCCTCCCAGGGAGAGGTCTTGCCAAGGCCCAGTCCTGATAGTTAGCTGCAGAACAGGGTCTCGGCAAACAAGGGTGAGGAGTCAGGAACCGACAGGGACCAAGTGCCTCCTGCGTGCCAGGCCCGGTGCAAGAGATTTTACATACTTCATCTCGTGTAACATTTCAGACCAGTCCTTGGAAGTATTCCTCATTCCACAGATGATAAAACAGAGGTTCAGAGCTGAAGTCACTTACACAGGTTTCCCGGAGATCGGATGAGTGGCGCCGCCAGTTTCATACCCTGTTAGTCCGCCTCCCTGCCTCCATCCAGCACAGCACTGTTTTCCATCCTTGTGAAAGGAGCACCTGTGAAGTGAAGGGAGCACCTTCTCCCACCTGTGCCTTCCTGCCCTCTGAACACATCTGGAGAGGGTGAAGGGAGCTCAGGCCACTCTGTTTCTGTGATCAGACCCCTCCCCCTTTCTGGGCTTTCCCCTCCTTGCTTGTAAAGCAATTAGCTTGGCCAAGTCCCCTCTTCCCCCGAATATACACACTAATATGTTTAGATTCTATTCATGGCCAGGAGAACTCCCCACTTTCCCCCCACCAAGCCCTTCTTTCCTTCCTGTGGAGTCTGTCTGCAGTCAGCAGTATCCAGATGGAGAGAGGAAGCCTACCCCCTAAAACATGAATGAATGAAGGGAAGCCCTCCCTGCATGGGAAATAGAAATCTCTCACTCTTGGCTTCGGGGCTCATCAATAATTCAGGGGCTGCTGTCGGATCTGATCTCTGCAATGGCTTCGTCAATATTTCAGCTCCTTCTCCAGAACCCGTTTCTTAGCAACCACAGCATCCATGCTTTCCAGGAGGGCTGTGTGCTGGGTGCTCCCTGCATGTCCAGTCCTGTAAGTGGGCAGGGGTGGAGCTACCCGTGCCAACGGGAACTGGCAACTTTGGTCCTCACAGCCCCAGGGCGATGCTGCCCACAGGAGGCATGTGCACACCAAGTGAGTGAGAGGAACGGCCTGGCACGGGGCCCTTACAGGTCCATTCAGGGCAGGCAGATGGACAGGGAGGGGGATTATGGAAGGAGGTCGGTATATCTTCCTGGCCTGCCTAAAACTGACACCCCACCCCCTAGTCCCAGGTCAGCCCTGCCCTCCCTTGGTGTAGGGGAGGGGAGTGTTCTCTTTTCTCCCCCTCCCCAGGCTCAGGTGCTGGTTTCCTTTGTGGCCTAGGTGCGGTGGAGGCTTGCCTCCTGCATCAGCTGAGACGCCGTGCCGCCGGCTTCCTGCGCAGTGACAAGGTGGCAGCTCTGTTCACCAAGGTGGGGAAGACGTGCCCAGTGGCTGGGGAGATTTGCCACAAGGTACAGGAGCTGCAGCAACAAGTAGAGGGCAGGTGAGCCCTGGGCCTGCCTCTTCCCCCTCCCTTCTGCTCTTTCCATTTGGTATTGGCTACTTCCCAGGTTGGCTTCCTGGGCTCATTTCTTGCAGGGCCTCCAGCCTAAGGGTGAGCCTTGGCCACTTTCAGGCACAAGGCCTTCAACACCTCCACCTAGTCAGTCCTCTGGGTTCTCATCTTGTGGCACCAAACTGCACTCCCAGTGCCACCAGTCTGGGGCTCAGCCCTGGGCTCTCGCATTCTTAAAGCCCACCCCTCTTTGCAGGAAACCCTCGGTGGGTAACCAGGAGGCCCTGCGGAGACAGGGCTCTACCAGTGGGAAGGCCCCAGCCCTCAGCCCGCAGGCCTTGAAACACATATGGGTCCGCACAGCGCTCATCGAGAAGGTGCTGGACAGGGTCGTGCAGTACCTGGTGGAGAACTGCAGGTGAATGCCCCTCCCTGGGGCCCAGCTCCTGAACATCCCTTCAGCATCCCGCCTCCGCAGGCTTGACTGTCCACCATAGCCTGTGAGCATGCCCCATCGCCCCTGCAGCACCCACCTCGAAAGCATGGGCTACACCACACACCTCACCAAGCTCAGTTCTTGTTTGTTTGTTGCTTTTCTTTCTTTTCTTTTTTTAATTCTTTATTGTTGAAAGTATTACATATGTCTCCTTTTCCCCCATTGATCTCTCCCAGCCTGCTCCCACCCCCCAACACAGGCCCTTACCCCCTACTGTCTGTGTCCATTGGTTATGCTTATATGCATGCATACAAGTCCTTTGGTTGATCTCTTAACCGCGCCCCCACCCCACCCCCAAAGCTCAGTTCTTATGGGTTTACTTCTTGGTGACTGACATGCATTTGGTCTCTGTGGGAACGTCCCTACTTGGTGAGCTTGACTGCCCTGGAATGAGTCCGGGAGCCCCAGCAGTCCCCCTGTCTGTCTCTCCCGCTGGCAGCAAGTACTACGAGAAGGAGGCATTACTGGCAGACCCTGTGTTTGGCCCCATCTTGGCCTCTCTTCTAGGTGAGCCTGAGAGCAGAGCGGCCTACTCTGGGCCAGTGGGAGCTGAGGGTCAGGTGCTGAGGGGGCACCATCCGAGCTGGCTGTCCCTGTCTCCACAGTGGGACCCTGTGCTTTGGAGTATACCAAGCTCAAGACAGCCGATCACTACTGGACCGACCCTTCTGCTGATGAGCTGGTCCAGAGGCACCGTATCCGCGGTCCCCCTAATCGCCAGGACTCCCCTGCGAAGCGCCCAGCCCTAGGAGTAGGCATCCCTTCCCTACCCCTTGTGCTCATCCAGGTTATGCCCAGGGGCCTGAGGGAGGGGCAGCTGGTCACCGTGCTCCTTGAAGATACAGGCTGGGCCTTGGAGATGCCCCAAGGTAGTGGCCATCCAGAAGAGCCTTTTCCCCACACTGGCACTTAATGCCAGGAGCACACCACTGGTTTGCGGCTAGAGAGCAGAGGGTGGCTGAGAGCAAACCAGGGGCAGGAGGACCCCTGGGGTCAGCTAGAGAGGATCTGCCTGGAAACCTAGGGTCCTCCCTCCAAGGCTGATTTCCCAGGGCTGGGGCTGAGCGGGGATTTTGTGCAGATCCGGAAGCGGCACTCGAGCGGCAGCTCATCGGAGGACAGGCTCGCTGCCTGCGCCCGAGAGTATGTGGAATCCCTGCACCAGAACTCCAGGACACGGCTGCTCTATGGCAAGAACAACGTGCTGGTGCAGCCGGTAGGAAAGCTTAGTGCTCGCCCTCATCCTCTTCCGAGGGCCCCAGGAAGGAACCTTCCAGCCACATCCATCCCTTTCTTAAGGGGCTTGACTAGAGAGAAACCCCCCCCCCCCAATTCACTGATTCATGCCCAGTCTTGAATGGGCGGGAACCAGAAACGGCATCTGTTCTGGCTGAGAACCAGAGCATCCGGGGATGGGAATGGCAGCCAGCAGGCAGCTTGGGTATGGCTGGCCCAGGACATACCTGGCATCCAGGAAGCTGACAGGGCAGAGCCAGTGGCACCAGGCCAACCAGGAAGAGTTTATGCCTACATCTGTGTGTGGCTCGTGTCTCCCCTGCTTCTGCCCGGCCCCATTCCGGGACCCTGGGTTGGACTAGCTGGGCCTCCCCCACTCCCACCTGGAGCTCGTTTTCCATTGGCCATTCCTGGGAGCCCCTCAGCCCCTCATCGTCTCTCTCTCCTGGTGTGTCTCCTCCCCGCAGAAGGAGGACATGGAGGCCGTCCCCGGCTACCTCTCCCTGCACCAGTCTTCAGAGAGCCTAACTCTGAAGTGGACTCCCAACCAGCTCATGAATGGGACTCTGGGGGACTCCGAGCTGGAAAAGAGGTGGGGGCTTTGGGGAACTCTGTGTGGGGAAAGGAAGGGAGGTGGGCAGAGAGCCACAGAAGGGAGTGAGAGCTTGCCACCAGGCAGGGGGATGGAGAGGCCCAGCCTGCTCCAAGAGGCAGGCTCACACCTTACCCGATGCCAAGAATTGCAGAGAGAGGCTGTCTGGAGATATTCCCAAGCTCTCTAAGATCCAGCCAGTCCTGGACATTAAGAGGTTTGCCTGAGCCAAGCTCGAGGCATCTGAGGCTGCCAGGCTCTGTGCCATGAGGGCAGCACGGAGCCCAGAGGGACATGGCTGGCTGAGGTCACTTCTCGGCTATGGTCATCGTGTCTACAGGGTGGTTTCACGGGTGTTGGGGCCAGAAATGAGGAAGGCTGGTCTTGCAACACAGTGACACCAATTTGGTTCCTTTCCAGCGTTTACTGGGACTATGCCCTGGTTGTGCCCTTCAGTCAGATTGTCTGCATCCACTGCCACCAGCAAAGTGAGCCTCCCTTGTCCTGGGCACAGGGGTGGGGGAAGAGACTGCCTTCTCCAGTCACACACTGTGCATGGCCTGTTGAATGTCTGTCCTCTTTCGGTCATCCCCACACTCTAGCCCTACTGTCCTCTATCCAGTCTGGAGGCCTGGCCAGCTGTGCTGCAGCGGTGGCTGGGAGGCCTTGGAGGCCCAGTTTCGCTCACCCATCTTCACTCCCCCCTCCCCCAGAGAACGGTGGCACACTGGTCCTGGTGAGCCAGGATGGCATCCAGAAGCCACCGCTGCACTTCCCGCAGGGGGGACACCTACTCTCCTTTCTGTCCTGCCTGGAGAATGGGCTTCTGCCTCGGGGACAGCTGGAGCCCCCACTCTGGACCCAGCAGGGGAAGGTACGCAGGGCTTGGGAGGCTCTGGGTGAAGGGGTGTGTGAGGTGGGTTCTCTGCCCACCTCCCTTCCTTTCCCCACACAGAGTTCCTAGGAGCAGCCTTGGGTGGGACCCTGGGATGGACTCTGCCCTGGACAGGCTAACTACCCACCCCTTCTTCCCCAGGGGAAGGTGTTCCCCAAGCTACGGAAACGTGGCAGCACGCGGTCCGTAGATGTGGACGAGATGGGCACAGGCTGGGCCACAGACTACGTGTTCCGGATCATTTACCCTGGTCACAGGCATGAGCACAGTGAGTGTCCCATACTTCCTCTGTGGAGAGAGAAAGACGCTTCGGGGGTGGGGGAGAACAACATCACCCAGGAGGGGCAGCAGGCAAGGTCCACTGACCAGGCCGGGTTCAGTACTTAGCCGCCCATTGGACCTTTTTCTGCAGATCATCCCCCTAAGAATTTGCTTCTCTTCTACCTGCTGTCTTTCCCTTCCCTTGTCACCCCAAGACTCTTGGCTCAACTGATCCAGGGGTCTCTACACAATATTCTCTTAGTCATCCATTCACGCCCTGCCCCAGGGGAGGAATGTGGCGATACTAGATACAGAGGGTGGAGGACTCTCCATTTCACCCCGGCCCCCTGCCTGACCTCCACTCGGTGGCCTGGGGGCGGGATCAGCGCTTCTTTTTGGATGGTGCACATTGTTCACTGACTCCACCAGAGCCAGAGCCCTCCTCACACCGGCTGCTGATGAGAGTAGCCGCAGCTGGAATAGGGGGTGCATCTGAAGAGGGTGAGGCTCGCAGCTGGGGGGGCTGGAGCTGAAAGTGGCTTGGCACTTGTGGATCCTGTCCCACCTGGACATACACATCTGGATCCTAAAAGGTGTCCACCAAGCCCAGAGTTCCCTTTCTGGTCAGAGTGCTCTGCTCCCCACAGGTTTCTCCGGGCCAGACTCACTGATCTTGGGAAGAAGGTCAGGGAATTTGCCAGCCCGGAGCGTTTGCCAGACCACCTGCTTCCTACATTTCCTAACTTGTGCCAATAAGTTGTCAACAAGTTGTTTCTGCATTAACAGACAGATTACCCAGACTGTAAACACATAGCCGCAGCACAAGGAGTCCCAAAAGGCTTGAAGGGCAAAGATGTGGGGATCCCCCCCCCCTCCCTCCCATGTGCCTGACTGGGAGACACATTTGCAAACCTGGCATTTAATCTCAGCCTATTGCTCGGCTTAGGTTGTTCAGGCTGCACTTCCTCTCTTAAGCCTTGGCATTTCCCATTTCTGGTCACTTCATTTCCCTGGAGGGCAAGCCAGGTGCCAAGGAGCTGAAACCCAGCGGGTGACTCAGGCTCCTCGAGAGCAGCTCTGGGAAATCCTTGGAGGAGAAGTTTGGATTTATAGTCTGAAGGGGGAGATTTGGGGTAATCTTCCGATTTGGCCCAGCCTGACTATGACACAAGCTGAAGGGTGATCAGATCCATCTGCCGATAGTCACGCCCAGCCTGAGCCAGGGCCGGGAGCTCCTGAGCTGCTGGTCTGTCCCAACTGGTCCCCGTCTTTCACTACCCTGGCTCCCCCATCAGTTCTCTCTTCTCTGTTCTTCCTAGAGAGGGCCTTCTTCAAAAAGTGGAGCTCTGTAGCTGCTGCCGTCCCCCCACTTTCTTCCATACTCTCCCCAGTAAATCAAAGGACTCTCAGGTCCCCTCTCTTCCATCCCTGCAGGCTCAGGGTGACCCGGACTCCATTCTGCTCCCCAGGAGGACGGATCCGGTCCCTCCTGCCCCAGGACCAGGGTCCTTATGCTTTGCTCTCTCGCTGTTCTCTTTGAGCAGTCACTATTAACTACCACCACCTAGCGGCCAGCCGCGCGGCCTCGGTGGACGATGATGAGGAAGAGGAGGATAAACTACACGCGATGCTCTCAATGATCTGCTCGCGGAACCTCACAGCTCCCAATCCGATGAAAGGTTTTTATCCCTCCCTTTCTCCCCGACCTCCCCCTTCCCTCTGCCCCACCCCCTGGGCCCACCGGCCACCCACCGCAGGGGCTCGAACTGCAGTGTTGGCATTATGGGACCTGCACCCCGGTGGTTTCCCTTCCATCAGGAGGCAGACCTGGGAGGGTAGAAGGAGGATGTGCTGCAAGAAGAGGGGACCAAGCAAAATGCAGTTGGCTCTGGGCTCTGTAAGGAGAGGGAAGAGATCCCGCAGTGAGAAGGCCTGATGACCTGGTTGTCCCTTGGAAACTCTGAATGGCTGTCTGAGCCCTGTTCCCACTCCTGGACAAACCCAAGACAGTGTCTCTCTTTCTCTCCTGCTGGCTGGGCAGACTGGCCTCTGGGGCCTGTGCCTCTGACTCCTAACTCAACAGACATAGGACAGAAGTACCAGGCCCCTCCTGGGCAGGGGGTGGGGCCATCCTGGAAGGAGACCCAGGGCTCTGTTTACCCAGCAGGCCTGGGTGTTCCAGCAGGCACTGCCTGGTGCTTTAGTATGAAATCTAGAATCTAAGTCAGGTGTGTTCCACCCTCACGGACTTCAGAGTGCACAGCTGCAGAGGTCCCTTCATTGTAAAGGACACAGCACAGTGCTCACAGCCACCTGTCCATTGCCCATCTTAGCACAGAGCTAGGCTGGTGGAGAGGGAACCCCACTCTCCTTTTGGAGTGTGATCATCAGCCAGGACACCTGTGCGGGCTAAGCCAGGGTGCTCAAGGGATATTGGTTATGAAGGGCCAGCTCTCTTGGAGTTTAGGGAAACTTCCCCATCGCCGTGCCAATAAGTCTCCCCATCCGTGGGCAACCAAGTCCGTGGCCTAGCACACCCTCAGCACACCCTGCCAGCTGCCCTTTACTCACCACATGCCTGCCTTCATGTCTATCTTCCCTCCCAGCCATTCCAGTGGGACCTGCAGGCCAGCCTGGGTGGGAACGCAGGGGAACCTCACTTGTGATGTTTATTGCCTGCACATGGCCTGCCATCTGGTTCCTTACAAGCTTGGGCTTGGGGCTGATGCTTATTATAGGCTGACTGACTTTAAACAGTGTGGGAAGGGTGAGTCAGGAGAGCCCGGGCTGACCCTTCTTACCCCCAGGAACTGGCTGGGGGTGGGAAGGGGGGGTCCCAGCCAAGCCCCTGTCTTAGAAGACTTGGTGATAGGAAGCTCATTCCTGACTAGTCTTCATGCTGAGGCCTCCAGGGTCAGAGAAACCTTCAGGCCCACAGGGTGCAGAGGCCTCAGGGCTTATGTGGGCATTCTCTTGGGGAACTAGGGCCAGCCTACCCAGTGTGCCAATATGCAGCCCCTGGGACTCTAAGACTTGGGAAAGGGGAGGAGGCATGAGAGCAGAATCAGCAGGTGGTTGGGGAGATGGTGTGAGAGCCCCCTTCCACTCCATTCCATAATGACAACACTGTTGAGTCCATCCTGCTAGCCGTTGCTTTTCAGGCCTGCAACATGCTTGACTTGTGCATGTGAATCAAGTGGCGGGTGTCCAGACTCTCCTCTCCTTCCCCTACCCCCTTCTCCTGCTGCCTCCCCACAGAGCAGAGATGCTGTTCACTCTAATTCTGCTCCAGGCTAGGCACCTTTCACTCGGAGTCTTAGGGGCTGTGGGGTTCAACCACCCTGATTGTTTTGCTTCAGACTTCCCTCAAGCTCAGAGGAGAGAGTCAGAGTCAAAGCTGACCCAGCAGCGCCCCCGCCCAGCCTGCTGCCCCTTGCCCAGTCACTCCAGAGCTCCAGCTGTCTGCACTGGGTTAATTCAGAGACGCATATTCAATGCTGGCTGGTTCAGCTCCTTCCTGGAGAATTAAGGTGAAGAGCATTGACCCAGGAGACTTGCCATGGCTGAGCCCTGCTTTCTGGGCATGAGCTCGTTTCCCTGTGTGCCCACCCTCTGCCCTCTGCACCTGTTGCCCCTCACTGCCTGCCCGCCTGCTGCCTGCTGCCTGCATGGCTGGGCCTGCTCCCACCCCAACTCCTCTCAAGACTGGCCTCTCTCCTGCCTGCTGTAGGGGCATGAGCTGGGCTCCTGCCCCACCCCACCTGCATCTGTCCGCCCCCCCTCTTCTTCCCAGAGTCTTCGGCACAGCCTGCAACTGCTCACTCCCAGAGCCGCAGCCCCTCCACACCAAGTATGTTCCCTTAATTTGCCTCCTGGTGGAGCTGAAGGGCCAGATCTACAAAAATCCCAGCACAGGTCTGGGAAGAGATTCCCGGCAAACATGGGGCAGCCCCAGAAGGGACTGGAGGGTTCAGCTCAGCCCCTCCCACCAAGGCACCCCCAGAGCTGGAGTCTGGCTCCCACAGAAGCCAGGCCTTTGTCTGCTCCAGACTCAGCAGGCCAGGGCCCAGGAAGAAATACTGCTTGAAAGAATTCATCACACACACAGCTGTCTTTCCCTGTTCTTCTTCACTCTTCTCTGTCCCCTCCTCCCTCCTAGTGCCGTCTCCTAGTCCTTTCACTTCCTGCCCTCACTTTGCTTCATCTTTGTGGCTCACTGGACCTGCTGAGCCCCCCTGAGCAGTGCCTTGCCCCACTTGGGCCCTAGAAGCTCTCAATGATCTTGAGTTCTGGTTCCAATCAGCTGGGCAGGCTGAAAGGCTCCATCTACCTTTGGTGTAGATGTGTCCAAGGAGCTGTCTTCTGAGGCTGCACCGGGGACATTCTTCTGGCTGGTGGAACTCTCATCCCTGTGGTGATCTGGCAGCCCTGGGACTCTGGCCCTTCCTGTCAGCTCACCTGTGTGTTTGTAGGAGGCCACCACACTGAGTGCAGCAGGTTAGGCAAGGATGGAGAACTCAGGAAGGACCCACAGCAGCGGGCAGCAGGGGTGCCTGGCCTGCGCAGAGAGCCCTGACCCTCAGGCACTGGCTACCAGGTCTAGAACCCTCAGGGGTCCTCCAGGTCTCTGATCAGTGGAGACTCTGCTCAAAGTTCGCAGTTCCAGGTCCAGGCACCTACCTGTGCCTCTCAGTATGTCTAAGAGGACCAGGCTGAATCATTGGAGGCCATGCCAGCTGGTAGCATTTTAGGGAGCTCAGGCTTTTGTTGTTCCTTCTCTTTCTTTCCCTGCCAGACTCTAGAAAAGCGTTTTCCATCACTAATAGCACGATGGAGAGAACAGACACAGTGATGCACAACTCAGTCCAAGTATTGTATCACGTACAGAAAGGTTAGGCGGAGGCTGGGACGTGTCAGGCACCCTCCCTCTGCACCATCGCCATCTCTGGGTTCTGGACCAGGCAGACTACCCCTGTGGTTCCCCACCAATGGGTGATCTCATGCTGCAGCTCTGGGCACAGAGGTGGGCATGCTGCAGGGTGGCTGTGGGGGGAGGCCTGCCAGGCCCTGACCATGGCCCCCTTCCTGTCCTCAGATGCTGGTGACATGATCGAGATGCAGGGCTTTGGGCCCAGCCTGCCAGCATGGCACCTGGATCCCATGTGTAGCCAGGGCTCCTCCTGCTTCTCCTGCTCCTCCAGTAGCTCCCCATATGCAACTCCCAACCTCTGCAGCTGTGTCCCCGACCGGTGAGTGGGCAGGGAGACACTTCCGTGTGAGTGTGTCCATCCATGTGTGTGTGCCAGTCTGTCCTTAGGGGCTGTGTCACTTGCCTGACAGGGTGGCCTCAAGTTGGTCAGACCTGGGTTTGAATTTCATTTCTGCTATCCATGTGACTTTGGCAAGTTACTGAGTCTCTATGTTTCTGAGCCTCAGTTTCCTAATCTGTAAAATGGGGGTCATACCACCTGCTTCCTAAGGTTCTTGTGAGGACTAAATGAGGTATATAACCATGTGAGTACCCAGAGCTGTGCCTGACACATGGATGCTCAAAACTTGTGAGCTCCCCTTCCCGGTGTGGACACAGATCCCGTCATCAGGCTGTGTGTCTGGGGACACACAGCAGACATCTGGGCACCGGCCATGTTCTGGGAATGGCATGGGAATGGTATCTTGTGTGCCAGCACTTGATGCTCTTGCCGGTTGCTTGATCGGACCTGTTATTTCTTTTTACCTGCTACTCCTGATGACTCAGAGATGGTTCTCTCCATTTTTCACTTGAGGAAACCAAAATTCATTAACATGAGGTGAAGTTAGTTGCCCAAGCTCCCCTGGGGGGTTGGAGGCCAGGCTGGACCCTCAGCAGCTCTGACCAGGGTGGCTGGTAGCAACAGGGAGCCCACTGACATGCCGCTGGGCTATGGGTCCTGCTCCCTGCACCACCCCGCGTGCCGTACCTGCTCCCCTCAGTGTCCTCACTTCTCACCCTCCTCCCAAAGCAAGAGCCACAGCCCTCTGAGCCAGGTTGATTCCACAGGTTGCCCCTCAGGCTACTGTGTGAGAGCATGAAGAGGCAGATCGTGTCCCGGGCCTTCTACGGCTGTGAGTGTGGGGTGAGGTGGGGCCATGGGAGGCAGGGTCAGGGGGAGGCGTCCTGGTCACGGCCTCCTGGCTCACCCCTCCACCCCCAGGGCTGGCGTACTGCCGCCACCTGTCCACGGTGCGGACCCACCTGTCAGCGCTGGTGCATCACAACATCATCCCGCCCGCCCGCCCCCCAGGGGCCTCAGGGGGCCTCACCAAGGACGTGTGGAGCAAGTATCAGAAGGATGAAAAGGTGCACGCTGTGGGCCAGGGCCGGGTCAGGGGCTGGGGCGGGCAGTGGTGGGTGCAGCGTGTCTGCTCTGGGCGCAGCTGTCACAGGACAACTGGGCATTCAGGTGAATCACAGTCATGGTCGGGCTGACAGGCCAAGACTGATGGCCTTGGAGTGGCCGGGTCATGGCGGAATCTCAGACAGCTGGGGCTGTAGGTTTCCCTGGGAAGGGCACTGGCAGGGAGTCCGTTCTGCTTCCCCATTACCCCACAGCCTCGGCAAATCTCTGCACCTCTCCGGGCTTCGTTTCTTCCCTGGAAGGAGGGGGTTGAAGTAGGTCCCAGCCAGCTCTAATGTGGGGCAGGGGGATGTGGCTGCCCAACGAAGGGTCTCCGTGGGCTTCAGCGGTGACCGAGTCAGTTCCCAGCCCCAGCTCTCCCTGGGGTGGGTCACCCAGAGGGTGACTGCGGGGACTGCACAGTCTCTACTCCCTGGGTCCCTCAGAACTACAAGGAGCTGGAGCTACTGCGGCAGGTTTACTACGGAGGCGTGGAGCACGAGATCCGCAAGGACGTCTGGCCCTTTCTGCTTGGCCACTACAAGTTTGGCACGAGCAAGAAGGAGATGGAGCAGGTAAGGGGAGCCCTTTCCCGTGGGGTAGGGGGACGGGGAGTCGGGCCAAGGGACCCATACAAGCTCAGTGGAAAGAAACGTGGCAGGGGAGGGTTCACAGAGACACCCCACTGTCCTCACTGCTGGGCCCCAGCCTAGTCTTCAGCTGTCCCAGCTCCTGCAGAGGAGGGCCTGGTGCACCCCTCCCCCATGGTCATGGTGTGTCCGATTCCAGGTGGACGCAGTGGTGGCAGCGAGGTACCAGCGGGTGTTGGCGGAGTGGAAGGCCTGCGAGGTGGTGGTGAGGCAGCGGGAGCGGGAGGCGCACCCAGCCACACTCACCAAGTTCTCCTCGGGCAGCAGCATCGACAGCCACGTGCAGCGCCTCATCCACCGAGACTCCACCATTAGCAATGACGTGAGCCGGACCTGGGAGCGGGCGGAAGAGCGGGGCGGGGCGAGAGCCACCAGCGTTTCACACGCAGGAGTCCAGAGCAGCAGCCCGACCTCTAGTACTCACTGCAGTGGAGCCCGCGGAGAGTGGCTTGATGTGTCTTTGTCTCTTTCTGTCTCTGGGTGTTGCAGGAATAAAGTGAGATAGTGCATTGTGATCGGTTTTAATGGACTAGGAGGGAAAGATGGATTTATGGGGATTAGGGGAGCACTCCCTGCTCCTAGTGAGGCCTCAAGGCTAAGAATAGGCAGCCCTGGGGTCTAGTCCCAGGGCCACTACTGACAAGATGAGTGAGTCTTCCCATCTCTGAGCCTCAGTCCCCTTTCAGCCCTGCTGCCCTTTGATTGTAGCGGCTTCCCTGAGGGCTGTTGCTAGAGGCCAGGGGAGCCCGCAGAGCGGTGCTATTGGTGTCCACTGGCACGATCTCCCGCCTCTGTGGAGTGCGTCGCCATCTCACAGGACTGACCGCCAAAGGCAGTTCAGAGCCTGCCTAGCTCTCGTGGCGTCACCCCCGCTTTAGGTGAACAAGCCTGAACAAACTGGCTTCGGGCCCGACAGAAGTGATGAGAAGTCTCAGGCTCAAGGACACTGTTTTACTAACATATTTTTTTCTTTAAAATTGCTGCTTTAGATAATGTATATTCTAGCTACTTTACTAAATCTTTCCTAATATTAACAGAAAACTCGAGCTGGAGCAAGACTGAAACAGATATAACACCAAGGCACACTCTTCTTTCCATGTACTTTGTTCTTAATCCCCTGTTCGGGAGCCTGTTCTTTCTCTCTGGCTTTGGGCTTCATAAGATCCCGAGTCGGTACCAGTGCCCAGCTGCTCAGCTCACAGCAATGGCCTCGCGGGCCCTGCTCTGGGCTCCCATTGCCTCGGCCTCGTGGCTTTACCTGATCCTAACCCAACGACACTTCATGCTTCTCACCCAAAGTGAAAAGTCCTTTTAGCATCCCTTTCCCTACATAGTCCAAACAGAAGAAAAAGTAAAAGCCAGTCTGGCTATGTCTCCTTCTTTTCCCTGTGCTGGTCCATGGTGAGGCCTGTTTCCCATCAGCACAATACGTTTCCTTTCACTTCTGACCTCTCCTCAGCTTGTCTGAGGCCAGTATAACTGACCAGGTCCTTGCTAGAAAAGTTCCCTGCCTTGTTGGTTTTCCAAATCCTCCAGGCTGCCTCCCTCCCCCCGCCCCCTCACACACACACACACACACACACACACACACACCAGCACACGGAGGAAGCGCTCCTGACCTGAGGCAGCCTCGTGACTTCAGGTGTTTGTAGAATGACACCGCTCACACTGCCATCAAGTACCATTGCGTGTCCAGGCCGCCAGTCTCCCTTCTTCCCTGCAGCAGCCACAGGAAGCCTGGGGTGTTCCCCTTTCTCATGCCCCGGGAAGAAGCAGAGGAAGGGACTGGATAGGGCTGAAGTCTTCATGTTGGCCTGGAACCTCATTTCTCCACCCGGCCAGCTGGGTCAGAAGGGGAGGCTTGGTGCCCAGGGGAGGCAGTGCTGGAGGCCGTGGGGTGGAGTAGGAGGTGTGAAGAGAATTCTCTATCCCTCTCACTTATTCTGTCCCCGGGAAGGAGACACTGAGCTGAGGGAAGGGGCTGGGATGCAGGTATGAGCCCCACCATTTGTTCTCCCCACCAGGTGTTCATCTCTGTGGATGACCTGGAGCCCCCGAAGCCCCCAGGCACTGAGGATTGCAGACCAGAGCCCGAGGAGGCACCGGGAGCAGGGCCCCTGGGCACGGCCATGGTGGAGCAGCAGCAGTCAGTGGAGTTTGACTCTCCAGACTCAGGACTGCCTTCCTCTCGCAATTATTCCGTGGCCTCAGGCATCCAGTCGAGCATAGATGAGGGGCCAAGTGTGGGCTTCGAGGAGGACTGCGGTGGGGAGGAAGGCTCCGACAGGCCGGAACCTGCAGTCCACGCTTTCTCCGAGCCCCAAGATCCCAGCCAGGAGAAGGCCTCTCGGGCCAGCGAGCTGGAGGCAGGAGAGGAGCTTGCCGCTGTGTGCGCTGCTGCCTACACTGTAGGTGGCCATTCCCAGGCACTGTTCTCAGCTGGCCCAGAGCCCTCCTGCCATCCCAAGGCTTGGGGGCAGGCTGGCGGGTGGAAGGTGGGGTGCCTGTCTTGGAGAGCCTGGAGCCCGTCTCTCAGCGTCCCAGAGGACTCTGTTCTCTGAGTCCTTGGCTCCCTGCCTTTCCTGCTTTCCTGTGGGCATCACCTCAGGCCCCAGCTTACCCTGAGGGCCTTCCACTCTTTCAGATAGAACTATTGGACACCGTGGCCTTAAATCTGCACCGCATAGACAAGGATGTGCAGCGATGTGACCGCAACTACTGGTACTTCACACCCCCCAACCTCGAGAGGCTCAGAGACATCATGTGCAGGTGCCATTGTAGGGCAGGGCTCAGGGTGGGCGGCAGGGACCCTGCTCAGTGAGAGGTTAGGTCAGCAGTGCCCTGCCCCCTCGCTGCACCAGAATCACACTGGACTTCCTCCTGCAGTGCCCCTGCCCCACCCTCTTCACTCACAGGTTTTTCAGGAAGCCTTCTCTGTTTTCCCTCACTCCACAGCTCCCCCACCCGGCCCCAGCCTTGTCTCTTTCCCTGACCCCCTGCGTGCCTTGAAGACAGGGCTAGTTGTTCACCATGGTACTCCCAGTGCTTTAGGGTCCGGGAAGGCTGACTTCTGGGGAGCAGGCTACTCTAAGACCCATCTCCCTGGGAATCCCTGAGGGGATGGGGCCTGGCACACACCTACAGTGACTCTGTCCCTGGGATTTCAGCTACGTGTGGGAACACCTGGACGTGGGCTACGTGCAGGGCATGTGTGATCTGCTGGCGCCGCTCCTCGTCATCCTTGATAATGGTGAGGGATAGGGGCGGGAAGAGGGAGTTCCCACAATGGCATGGGCCTCAGGCATGGGGCAGGGTTGACCTAAGCTGGAGAAGAAAAGAAGACTGCTAGGTCTAGACGGGTAGGAATAGTAGCCAGCCCTGTCCTCTGGGCCACAGGCACCCCCTGTGAAGTGTTAGGGTCTCCTGCCCTGTGGCCTCATTCCTGTCTCCCCTCAGATCAGCTGACCTACAGCTGTTTCAGCCACCTCATGAAGAGGATGAGCCAGAACTTCCCCAATGGGGGCGCCATGGACACCCACTTTGCTAACATGCGCTCCCTCATCCAGGTGAGGACTGTAGCTGCTCATGGGCACGTGACCAGGCACCACTGGGCTTGTCCGTCTTCCACAAGGAGGCCAGGGAGTGGTCCAAACATTTCTTTTATATATAAGCTTAATTTCTTTGATTTCAGAGACACATTTTCCCCTCAATTACGGTTGAAACAGAAGTCACAGTAGTTAACGTGGGCTTCTATTCCTGGCTCTGGTGTTCCAGGCTGGGAAGCCCCATGTGGGGTTGAGGCCCCATGCTTCCCAGCTTCTTTTTGCAGCTGAGATATCCCTTCAGAATCTCAGCCGCCACACGTGGGAGCAGGGCCAGCCCTTTTCACGCCTCTGCCCTTCCTACCAGTCTCCTGTGGCTTCTTCTGTAAGTCCTTGGTAATAAGACTTCTGTTCATTTGATTATTCAGATTGTTTCATAATTTAGTTGTAATTCCAGTTTGGACCTGGGAGGAGGTGAGTGTAACTTCCACCTACTCTGCTGCCATCTTGGATCCCCCTTGACAGTCAATATTATATTAGTTTCAGGTGTACAGCATAGTGGTTAGACATATTCCTAACTTATGGTGATGCCCACATAAGTCTGGTACCCACTTGGCACCAGACATAGTTATTACAGTGTTATTGACCATATTCCCTTTGCTGTAGCTTACATCCTCATGACTGTTTTGTTACTACCAATTTGTACATCTTAATCCCTTCACCTTTTCTACCCAGCCCCCAAACCCCTCCCATCTGGCAACCATCAGTTTGTTCTCCATATCTATGGGTTTGTTTCTGGAAACACATTGTTTTCACTGTTAAAAATGGAGAGGAATGTAAATATGTAAATGCTCATGAAAGTTCTGGTGAATAGTATGGTTGATGAAGTCAAACACCCAGAGCCCTGGCCAGGTGGCTCAGTTGGTTGGAGCATTGTACACCAAAAGGTTGCAGATTGGAATCCCAGTCAGGACACATGCCTAGATTGAGGGTTCGATCCTTGGTCGGTGTGCATGCAGGAGGTAACCAATCAATTTACCATCTCTCACATTGATGTTTCTCTCTCTTTCTCTCTCTCAAAAATCAATAAACATATCCTTGGATAAGGATAAAAAAGAAAAGAAAAATCAAACACCCAGAAAATGGTATAACTCCAAAAAGACTACAACCCAGAGAGATGGGTGGGGCCACAGAGTGCACCCTAAGAGACGAGAGGGGTTCGAGCACAGCTACCAGGCGCCAAGCAGAAGAGGCCTGGTGGAGGGTGGGGGCAGCAGGGAAGAGGCACTTCAGCTCAGTCCTTCTCTCTTTTCCCACTCACACAAGATCCTGGACTCAGAGCTGTTTGAACTGATGCATCAGAATGGAGACTACACCCATTTCTACTTCTGTTACCGCTGGTTCCTGCTGGATTTTAAGAGAGGTAAGAGGAGGGTTGGATGGCGGGCCTGGGGTCAGGGGCTATGGGTGACCCTTTTGCCCCAAAGTCATTGGTCCTGGACCCTAAATGAACTTTAGAACCACTTGGGGAACTTTTTATTTTTATTTTTTAATATATTTATTTCAGAGAGGAAGGGAGAAGGAGAGAGAAATAGAAACATCAATGATGAGAGAATCATTGATCAGCTGCCTCCTACATGCCCCCTACTGGGGATCGAGCCCGCAACCCAGGCATGTGCCCTTGGCCGGAATCAAACCTAGGACCTTTCAGTCCGCAGGCTGACACTCTATCCACTAAGCCAAGCTGGCTAGGGCAACTTGGGGGAACTTTTTAGAAACACCAATGCTGTAGGCTCTACCTGGCCTCAGACTACTAGTGTGGCTGGCTGCCTGGGCATCGATATTTTAAAAGCTGAATCCAAAGTGAAGACAGAGTGGAAAATCACCCTCAGGCAATGGCTTTTGGAACTGTTTTTCCAACCAAATCTCCCCTGTGCACCAGGTTTCTAAAAGCACAGCTGCTTTAGCTAAAGAGAAGCGTAGAGTCTGCAGGAGCCTCATGTGCAGGAATTACCAAGGAGAAGGGCAGGGTCTTGGCCTGAGGCATGGAACCCACCCCCTCTTGGACCTGGCTGCGTAATGGAGAGAACCCCAGAACTTTGGCCCTTGGGGCTCTGTCTCCATATGTGGCCCCATTGGAGGCCATGGGCGGCCAGACTCAGCCTTAGCCCCTTTTCGTCCCCAGAGCTGCTATATGAGGATGTGTTTGCTGTGTGGGAGGTGATCTGGGCGGCCCAGCACATCTCATCAGAGCACTTTGTCCTCTTCATTGCCCTGGCCCTGGTGGAGGCTTACCGTGAGATTATCCGTGACAACAACATGGACTTCACCGACATCATCAAGTTCTTCAATGGTAGGAGCTTGTCCAGCCATCTGGCTGTCCCCAGCAAGGGGATAGGGGCCTCCCTCCTGGCCTGGGCAGGGTTGGAGAGGCTCAGAAATACCGGGTCCCCTCCCCGTACACAAATGTCAGGAGTCCAGCAGGTGGAAATGGAGTAGGGTGGGCAGCCATAGGGCTCCTCCCAGACTCTTGCCCTAGCTCCGGCATCCCCACAGTTACCCATGTTTCCTCCAGAACGAGCTGAGCATCATGATGCCCAGGAGATCCTGCGGATTGCCCGGGACCTCGTCCACAAGGTGCAGATGCTCATAGAGAACAAGTGAGGGCCAGGAGGCAGCAGCCAGCCAGAGCCTAGGCTCCTGGCCCTGGGCTCCGCGGGGAGAGGTGCAGGGGGGCACAGCAGAGACTGCCCCACCTCTCAGCCAACCCTGCCTGCCCAGCTGTGTTCCTAACAAAGTGTGAGCCTGGGATCCGACTCCGGGCAGTTCTAGCCCTGAAGAGCAAGTCAGGGGCCAGGGTACCCTCAGGTCAGGGCCAGGAGGGGAAAGGGCAGCCTCAGGGAGCAGCTGACCTGGGGAACACCTACTCTGCTTCCCTCTCAAGCACCTGGAAATAGCCCCACTGCCCCTGCAGCCTCAGCCTGAGTGCCCCATGCTCTCTCCTGGGTCAGCCTGGGGCCTTGTAGAGTCACCAGGGCTATAGATGCCTGGGCCCCACTGGTGAGGGTTGTGTGAGACAAGGGGACTCTGTTGTATTTCTTCTGATAGTCCCTTCGTAGGCCCAGTGCATGTGTGTGCACCAATCCCAGTCGGGGCAGCCAGAATGGCTGTGAGTTTGGGCGTGTTTCCTGGGCCACCTTCCAGGCCCTCCTCTGAGACTGTGGGGCAGAGCAGCCCACTTCAGCACTGCCACTGCCTTTGGCCACCTGAGGTGACCCCATGCCCTCCCCTAGTCCGTACAGTGCACCCACGTGTATCTGTACAGTCTCACTCCTGCCACCTTGCTCTTGCTTTATGCATTAGATGCATCCCTGAAAACAGTATACATGACACTTTGCCAGCCGGAGGATCTGGAATGTGGTTGGAGCACTACCTCTCAAGAGGAATCGCAGGTGATTCCTTAGGGAGGGGATCCTGTCACAGCCTCCTCTCAATTGTGGCCCCAAAACTTGGGGGCAGCTCATCATCTATCCCAGGCATCCGCTGAGTCCTAAGGCTGGAAGGAGTAGGTGCCAGGGTCTCCCTTGTTTGCTGCTGGTGAAAAGCAAGGTTAGCTCTGCCTTCCACATGCTTCTCAGGATGTCCAGAGGCCTAAGGACCCAGAAACCCCCGTGGAAGAGCCTCACTCATGAGGGGGAGGTGTTATGCTGCTTGTTCTGCCATCCCCACCCCACCCCCACCACATGCAGGCTGGGCCTTGCCCCAGGGCCAGGAGGCTACTCTGCCACAGGGGCTGGGGCCTGCCCAGCAACCACTAAGGTCTGGAGACTTCCTGCATTAAGAAACAAAAAAAGGACCCAGCAGCCTTTTTGCATCCAGCACAGCCCCCCAGCCCACCCCTGTCCCAGGCACTGCACGGCCTGTTTGGGGGCAAGCCCGCCCCATTGCCCACTCTTGTTGTCTGTGAGTCCTCAGCCTCCACCAAGCATGGTGGCCATTGTGTGCCTGCCTAAGTGACTCAGTGGTTTTGTGAGGAGCAGAGTGTGTATGATTTTTGGCTCAGAAACTATACTCTTCAGTGTAACAAACCAATAAACACAGCATTTGGCAATGCTTGAGGCTCTGGGGGCTGCTTGTGGGCTTGTGCTGGACGGTGAGTGACTGTGTGGGAATACTATCATCTCCACAATAGAACAGTAAAGAAGGTCAAGCCCATGAGGCAAGGATGGTGAAAAGAGAGAACCAAATTTTCCAAAAGAGGGGGACCTCGGCTATGGGCTGGTTGGGGTGGGGATAATCGGTAGGCCCAGAGAGAACCCTTAGAGCCAGCAGTTCTACCTCAGACTGACAAATGGCTTCTGCATCCTCTGGATTAGAGTAGGTCCCTGTCCCACGCCTTCCACAGTCTGACCTCCTGAATAGCTATAATGATAAGCTGGAGCCTCCCAGCCCCTCCAGCCAATGGGGAAGGACCCTGCTCACTGAGCACTGTCTTTGAGATGTCTGCTTCAAATTTAGGGGGAGCCTCAAGAAGTCAAACCTGCTGAGGCATGGAAAGGGCCCCTGATTATCCTACCTGCCTTTCCCCCACCCGAGGACCACCCATGGTCCCAGGTAGAGGCTCCCGTCACCAGCATGTGGTCTAGTCTGGAAGACACTGACAATAGGCGTTAGGGCCTATTGTCAACTCACTCCTAGCTGCCCATGCAAGGAAACCAATTGACACAGGGAGCTCTGGGGCCAGGGAACCTTATAAGCCCCTCAAAGAACACCCCTTTCCCAAGTTGATCCTGGTGCCTGGAGCAATCAGAATTCCCTCTGCTGTGACTCCTGAAAGTTCACTAAAGGCCCTGGTACATTACTCTGGATGTGGCCTGGTTCCTTCACACACTCTCACCCAGAAGTGCTGGCACTCCCCCGGCCCTGAATGGGCTTCCAGAACTAGAAGGATGGGTCCGCTGAAGGTAATGTGTGTGTGGATAGGAGGAGCAGGGAGTGTGAGGAGAGCAAACATCATCCCTCCAACTCTAGTAAGGCTTCCTCTTTCACAGAGTGAGCAGAGCTGCTAAATGGAAGCTCCTGGATTCTTACTTGGGATTTTTGTTTTCCATTGCCCTGGCCATAGGCCCCTGTCTTGCAGGCTCCAGCTGAGCTGGGGTGGAGAGTCTGTGCTTTGAGTGCAGGGAGGGGAGTTTCTGCCAACCCTTATGATAGTGATAGCTCTCAGATGATACTGGGTCATCATTACCAGGGCCAGTCTTCATCTTTGTCCCAGTGCTGGGCATGGTGTCTGACACTGAGAGGATGTGCAGGAAATAATTAAGTTTTGGCCTTCCCTTAATTGAAGGCACCCATCTTACCCATCTTTCCCTGGAGCTACCAGTAGAGGGAGCCAGCATCTCACAAGTGAAAAGGGCTGGCGGAATTATGGGGCACTGTCTGGCCTTTTGAGGCTGGCTTTTCTTCAAATAATGGAACCCCAATACATTCGTGGCCACCACTACCTTCCCTGACGATGACATCACACACACACACACACTCTCTTTCTCTCTCTCTCCATCCCTGACTCACCCTCGAAAGAGAAACTGAGTCAGTACCCCTGGCTGGGGCTGGGAGTGGGGCAGGTGTCAGGGAGTTAAGAAAGGCAGGATGAAGCAGCCTGCCTGGTCTGTAGTTAGGCCCTGCTAATTGCTCTCCCACCTCCCCACTTATTCCTGAGACAGCCTGCCAAAGGGCAGGTTTCCCCTAAACTGGGAAGATGTAGTTACAAAGGTTTCCCAAAACTTGGTTTGCAGGCCACCTTAGAACATGGCTTTGACCTATTCCTCTTGTTCCCTCCCCTGAAAGGACAGCCATATGGACTCCCTAGTTGACCTGTCCTAACCTCTACCCCATGAATGCATCCCTTCCTCACCTTCTTTTCCATTGGAACTTTCATGAGTTGAAGATCCCCCAATTCTACAGCAGGCCCCAGGGCAGGATGGCACATGCTCAGGGAGAACCCTGCCCAAGTCGAGGTCTGACTGAAGCTACACAAGGCCCCAGGCTAGCTGTGTCTCTAACGTCACTTAGCCATCTCAAACCTGTTACTTTTTCTGCCAGAACGGGGCTAGTTCTTGGCCTTACCTTCACTGTTGTTATGAGATAAAACAAGATAGTGTTTGTAAAAATGGTTTGAGGAAGTACTGTAAAAGCATAAGAAGACCAGAACTGCAGTTCTGGGAGCTTGATGATGATTCAACACTGGCATCAGAACAGGAAGGTCTCTAACCTTCTCCTAAAACTGACCAGCACCGAAGCTGCTTGAGGACCATCCCGCAAACACCAACAGGGAAAGGGACCTGGTGCTTCTTGCTGGAGGTCTCTGCCTCCTTTCGCAACAAAAGGACCCAGATGCTGCGGGCTGGCAGCTCCATCTCAGGTTTCAGTGCAGGTTTATTTCAATTTTATATTTTATTCCAGGCAAGTGCTTATTACATGGATAGTATTCATGTCTCAATACCTAAAGTCTTGGAGCATGAACAGCCACTAGAATACAGTTCAATAGTAAAAATACAATATGTACAAAAGTAGGGTTTTTTGTAGTTTTTTTTCCCACACAGCAGATGTATCCAAACACATAAAAATCTCTACAGTCTGGGGTCACTACGATTTATATTTCAGGAAACGGAGACACAGTGACCGAGTCCTCACTGTAAACAAGGGCCACCTCTTTGGGGGATGGGGGTGGGACCCTGGGATGGGGGAGCAGCAGCTGTTCCTGGAGAGAGCAGGGGTTCTGGTGACCCCCGCCCCCGTTTCCCTCCAGGCATTCCCTGCCCTTCTTTGGCCCCCCCCAAGGAACCAACCTCCCCCTCTCCCCGAGGTAAAGATTCCCAGCCAGTGAGCCACTCTGAACATCAAAAAGTAAAACACGCATGAGAGGTAAGATGTGTGTGTGCGCATGTCCCCCAGGCTGGAAGGGCTAGGGAGGGGAGGGCAGGGGCAGGCGGTCCCACAGGGTGAGGACAGATGTGGTCCTGATAGCTCTCAGAAGGGAGATGCCCAAAGGGCTGGGCGGCTGCCCTCTCGGGCACACAGAGTCACAGCATTCACAAACAACAAGAACAGCAACACCCATCGTCACCAGTCTGGACATAGTCATTCGGCACTAGATTCAGAGCCCCCACTGCTGGGGACGGAGAGGGGCACGGGCAGCAGGCGGATGAGGTATCTGTGCAGGCCCGAGGGGCGACTGGCTGACACAAGTTTTAACTCTGGACCAGCCTCAGGATGTAGGGAGGTGAACGGAGCTGAGGAGAGGCGGTTCACCAGTTTGACCATTTCCTGGGCACCAGGCCTGCCCTTCTCCCTGTTCTTTCCATTGTAATCACATCGGGAGTGGAACTGGCTCCACAGAGAACCGGGGTGGTGCTGGCGGCTGCAAGTGCAGGAAGGCAGCAAGCTTGTGAGGTGGGAGCGCTGCGTGGGGCTGGGGGCAGTATGGGACTCTCTCCTGGAGGCCTCTAAGGCATCTGAAAGGCCTCCCCCAGGAGAGAGACAGGAGAAAGTCCTCTGGGAGGTCTCCAGGACCAGGGAGGAACTGAAAGGGAGTTCTTAGGCATATAAATCTATCCAAGACCTCTGCTGGGGCCACTCCAGAAGATCCTGCGCCCCAACACTTACCCCACCCCCAGCCTGTCAGTGCAAACTTCACACCTAGGGACACTCTCGTCCTCTCTCCACACTGAAAGGCCATTGGTGTGTCCAGGTGGGGAGCCAAGTGTGCACGTGTGTATAACGGTGTGTCTGACACAAGGCCACTTGTAATAAATACCTACATAAAAAGAGAACCCACCCAGCCAGAGTGGCTCAGTGGTTGAGCATCGACCTATGGATCAGGTCACGGTTCGATTCCCAGTCAGGGCACATGCCTGGGTTGGGGCTCAATCCCCAGTTGGGGTGTGCAGGAGGCAGCCGATCAATGATTCTCTCTCATCATTGATGTTTCTGTCTTTCCCTCCCTCTCCAAAATCAATAAAAATATTTTTTTTTTTAAAAAAAGAGAAGTCAAAGTCTGCCAAGGTGGAGGCAGGGAAAACAGCATCCCCTACACACCAGCTCCCTCCTCTCCACCCCAAGCTCAGCCCTGCCCTTGGCCCAACTAAGGACCTTTCCTCAGAGGAAGGCAGTGGCACACAGAAGCCCCACCAGGGAGGGCACACGCAGTGACGCCACTGGAGAAGGGCAACGTTCAGGGCAGAGATGATACTGGAGACAGAGCTGTTGGGGCAGAAGCAGCAGCCCTGCCCTGGGCTCTGCTCCCTCTGCAGGTCCCCAGGGCCTATTTGGGAAAGGGTTGGGAGCCTAGAGGAACCCCTGCCGTTTCACTTCCTAATTGCCTCAACAGTGTGGCTTCAGGCTCCTGGAACCCAGACCAGATGCTGGTCATGTCTCCCAGGTGGCACCCTAGGCACCCATCCCTCAGGGGAGTGCAGAGCATTAAGCAGAGGCCAGGGAATCGGGGGAGTGACAGCCTTCTGGAAGCCAAAAGCCACGCCTAGGGATGGGAACAGGGGTCCAGAGCAGCTCTCAGTCCAGACCCAGGCTGGGGATGGTGGGGGCAGCGAAGCCCCTCCTTTCCCACCCACCCCACCCTCAACCTGCCCTCTTGAGGTCAGGAGCCCAGTGGTAAGGGGTGAAAGGCTCAGAAGCTTGGCAACAGCTTGGGTTTGGTTTACTGTTGGTAGAAAATCCTAACTAGTTTCTGCTGTAAAGAATCACAGTGACTGCAACTGGGTTGGCAAGCCCCAGGCTGAGGCACCCACCTGTCTGCGTAGGACTCCAGACCAGCCACTTCCTAGGACTTCTCACCTGTACTCAGAATAGGGCCCACAGTGCTCCCCAACTTTCTGAGCCCAGTTGCTTCAGTTCAGCTCCTCCTTTCCCCTCCATAGGCCTGGGAAGAGAGGCTGAGGCTCAGGAGGGAGGGCCCAGATCCTCAGCCACATCACCAGACAGAGCAATAGCAGCAGCAGCAGCACAGGAAGGCAGCAGGGGAGGGAGAAGGCAGAGAACACGACATCCACATCAAACTGTTTCAGGGGACAGGATGGGGAGGCAGGAACAGCACCAGGCTGAATCGGCAGCACGTCCACCAGGGCGTCTCTCATCACTTTATCAAGTCCCAGTGCAGTGGGCTAACCCCTGCCCTGTGCCCAGCTCCCTGGGGTGGCCCCTCCCTCCCCTGGCTCAGAGTCTCTGCACCCCCTTCCCCTAGGAGGCCTGGGGGTGGGTGTGGGTGGGTTGGGCCTGGGCCGGACTGGAATGTGTGGAGCTGGTGGGAGAGTGTGGGGACAGGTCCCCCTCCTTGCCCCCACTGGGGGCCTCTGAGTGGCCTCATCCTCAAGCCAGCTTGAGTGTGCTGACCGGGAAGGAGGGCATGGTGACCATGGTCACAGGGTTGAGCACTGTCTGGCCTACCAGCTGGGGGTGGTGCACCACCTGAGCCCCCACGGCTGGCTTTGCCATGACGGTGGTGGGGGGCCCCAGCCCAGCTGTGCCATTCACTTGCTGGTGCGAGAGGGTGTGGGCAATGTGGCTCACCGCCACGGGCTGGCTCACTGCCACAGGCTGTGGGTATAGGGGAAGCTGGGAGCCAAGGTGGGCCACGTGGTTAAGGGTGGCAGGGTGCACTGTGATGTGGCCAATAGGGGGTGTGGCAGGTGCCAGCTGCACAGCAGGGCTGGGGGCTGAGGGGGCAATGTGGGCGATGTGCTTGCCGCCTGGCCCCTGGAGAACGTGGTTCACAGTCTGGATGACTGAGGCGTGGGTGGTGGCTGTGTGGGCGATGACTGTGGAGCCTCCCCCAGATGCAGCCACCAAATGGGCTGGAGCTGGCACCAGCGTCTGGGCAGGGGCAGCTGGTGGGGGAGGAGGAGCCGGCAGAGGTGTCTTCTGCTGTGGCGGCGGCTGCTGCCCAGGCAGATGGGCAGGAGACAGGGCCACAGGCTGGGAGTGGGGGTGTGGGTGGGGAGGCAGAGGCGCAGGGGCGGTGCTGGGCGGTGGCTTCGGCAGCTCCGGGTGGGGGCGGTGGCTCAGCTTGGGAAGGCCCAGGCCGGCCTGGTCCTCCTCCATATCCTCGTCTATGTTGTCCTCGCCCTCTGTGGGGACACGAGGACAGGGATAGGTCAGAGGGCTTAGAAACACGAGGCTGGAGAAATAAATGCCCCTGGGGCCTGGGGACCTCATGGGACTGGAGTGGGAGGGCACTTTTCCAGCAGGCGAAGGCCTGGCCAGGAAGCCTGACATCTGAGAGGTGGGGCTCACCAGAGGCAGTAGAGGTGGAAGCCTGGTCGTCCTCGGGCTGGCCTGTCTGTCGGAGCACACGGTCGATCTCTAGCACATCCATCCACTGGCTCAGCTCATGTTTGAGCTCTGCTAACCGCTGCTGCGTGGCAATCTTCTCCCGCGCCAGCCGCTCCATCTCATGCTCATATTCCTTCTCCTTCCTCTTCAGGGACTGGAGAGCAAGGTAAGGAAAAGCAGGATACCCTGAGCAGCAACCTCGGGCCCACAGTACTGCGAACATCCCCCCACAGCCACCCTTGCTTCCAGATCACCTGGTCCACAGGGGCAGGTCTGCAGTGACTAGGGGGCTGATGGGGGCTGCGGAGACCACACCTGCCTCCTGGGCTATTGCTCTGCCCAGTGAGGCTCAGTGTCCCAGGGACTGTGGGCTCTCCGGCAGGCGTCATTAAAAGAAAGCACAGATCCAGGTCAGCGACTTCCCCTTCTCCACATCAACTCTGTCCTGAAGGGCTTCGCTGCCTCTTGCCCCACCCACCCTCCTGGCAGCACCTCCCTCCATTCTGCAGATGACAAAAGGTGTAACAGATTTCTCAGGTATTGCCCAAGGCCTATGCATACCACCATTCATACTATTATGTCACCCACTGATGCCGTAAGCTACCCTCCTTGGAACCCATTCCCCATAGGACCCCAAATGGGTCAGCCCTTTTCTCCACCTCATTATTCACTAGTCTACTTAACTTCAGTGTTCTTAGAGGATGACCCCTAGACTTTGTAGAACCCCCACATTTCATCTTCTTGATCTGCCTCTATCTGGCCCCCAGCGGCTGCCAGCTATGCACCTCCTCTCTGACCTCCAAGGTTACTCCCTGAGGTGCCCACCTGGGACTCCTCCCAGCCTCTGTTTTCACACTGCCCGCAGCCCCTAGACCCCCCAGGCTACTGAACAACCCTCAGCCCTGGAATGTGCTCCTCCTCTAACACCTGTACCTGAGTAGCAATGATCAATGAGAAATGGCTCTGGGGTGCTGGACAGCATCGCTGACTTGACTGAGCACCCCTGGAGAGGCTTCTGTCTTTCACCACAGGTTCCAGGTCACTCTCACCCGAGAAGCTGATGTCACCCACTTCGCTAAGAACACCCTTATGCAAGGTGCCATCTCTCCCTCGAGTTCTCCAGGGCCACAGGTGACCTTGTGCCCCTTAGGCTGACCCCTCACATAGGGCTGGATGCCCCATCTCTCAGACTGTGGCACTGCTCCCTATCAGAAGGGTCTCCAGTTTCCCTTTGCATGAGGCTTAATAGCAGCTCCAAAATGCCAGCTCGTGTCCTATTTCTTGGCTGCCTTCCACCCCAAGTCTCACCCATCCTCCATGACCTCCTGACTCTGAAACCATTAAGACAACCTAAGTTTCACAGGCCTCCCTGTTGCTGGCTTCTCCTCAGCCCAGGCATGCCATGACTGCTGGGTCAACCAGATGACACAGATAGTCCTGCCCTGCTACCTCCTGGGTCTCTTACCTGAACTGCTCTTGAGCTTCTTCTAGCTTCCACGGCTTGCCAGTCACGGCCAGGTGCAGAGCTCACTGGCTCTTCATATACCAAACTCACCACTTGGCCTTAGTTTGCTTGCCTCTCCCAACCTTATGTATCCAGATGCTCACATGTGGATCCTCCCTTCTCACCCTTCTCAGTCTACCTGCTCGTGCTCCAAGACCACACTTGGGCCCCACCTCCTCCACTGCCCTCAACAATACATCCTCCTGACATCCACCATGTACCTGAGCATTTAATGAAACTGTCAGGTTACACTTAATCAGACGATGACTCATATCACAAAATATTTCATGTTTAGTTTCCACCGCATACACACTGTCCTGTCTGACCCTGTGAGAGAAGGCAAGGACTCTTCCATAGTTAGCTCATAGCCCCTGACTCCACCAGTGGCCAGGACAGAGCTATGGACAATGTCTCACTTGGCCCCAGGGGAAGAATCTGTGAGGACAAGAGTGTGTTAGCTCCCACCTCTATCCTGTCTCTCCCTTCATCTCAGGAGAATCAGTCGCCCATTAGACTTGAGTTTCCCCTGATTTCATTTCCTAAGGGCAGCCTCTCTTGACTGTTCACCTGCCCCTCTTGGGCATAGCAATGTCTTCAACTCTACACACCAACTAGGCCCAACTTCCCAACACTCCCTCCTACAGCCCTTAATTCCTTACCTGACCAGTGAGAGATACCTCAAACCATTAGTGCCTGCAACACAAAGCTCAGACACAGCCATGCTCTGCAGTAGCCTGAAACCTGGTAGCTTTACACTTCTATAGCCCGTCCCAGGCCACACAGCCCCCTCTATCTTCCTGGCTTTGAGATTAACCTGCTTCTCCCCATATTTCTGCCAGAAAGTCCCCCTCCTCTTACCCACACACACGTCTGGCTTCTCACCCAAAAAGGCCACTGCTAGACATGACATCAGTAGAGGCCTCATAAATGACAGGGCCTGTGGTGAGTCAACCCTCACTCCAACCGTGCTGCTGCGGGCTGGAAGTGGCCCTCCTGATCTCTACCTGCTAGCAGGAAAGGTAGACTTCTGGCTCAGGGAGAGAGAACATCAGGGGCCCACACCTCCTTTTCTCACCCAGCCCAGTTCCCCACAGGCCTAGAAGCCCCTGAAAGATTTCCCAGGGTATAACTTTAGTCTGCTTCATTTTAATATTTTTTAAGTTGACTTCAGAGAGAGATAGAAACATCAATGATGAGAATCATAGATCAGTTGCCTCCTACACACCCTCTACTGGGGATGGAGCCCGAAGCCCAGGCATGTGCCCTGACCGGGAATCGAAACCTGTGACCTCCTGGTTCACGGGTTGAGGCTCAACCACTGAGCAACACCAGCTGGACACACACTGCTTCATTTTAAACCCATTTCCTTTCTAAGACTACCTGGATGTGTGGTTTGGTACCTGCCTACTCCTCCTCTTCCTGTCTCTGTCCACTTAACTGTCGTTTTTCAAATACTTTACCACCTCCAAGCTACTCTGGGTCTGGCTGGGGACTAATCTTCCCACAGCTTCCTGCCTCAGCACACCACCAAAGCCCAGTGTACACGCCCTATGTGGTCTCTCCAGTTTTCTCTCTCAACTCCCATCTCGCACCCTGCTGCCTCCCATCTCCGTATGGCAATCCTCTTGCTGGAGAAACTTTGGCCTGAGTTGTGCTCTCTGCCCTCTACTTTGCTTAGGTCAGCCTGAGACCTTCAGGTCTCAAGTCAAATGCTCTGTCCTCAGCAACAACTCCCCAGAACAAACCCTGCAATCCCCGACACATGACGCCCTCATGGCACAGTCCTCTGTTTGGTTTATTTCTTTATAATCTAACACAAGACCAAACCAATGAGGACAGAGACCCATACTTTTTTCTTTGCGCCCTGCTTTATCCTCAGAATCAGACACAGGACTCTCCATAAATGCTTGAATGAATAAATAAATGAGTGAAGTTGAGGATTTATAGACAGCCTTGTAAGTTTCTGCTTCCATTGCCAACCCCAGGACAAGTATCTCTATGTACAGCCTGTATCCAACATGCTTCCGATTCAGCCCAAGCAAATATCCCGAATTTGCTGGTTCCACTGAATATATTTTCAAACCCACACGTCATGCCAGCAAGACTTCCTTCCCTAAGTATGTGTCTATAAAGAGGAACCTTCCCATTTCTCAATAACTGCTATTAAGTTAATATTTATAGAAGGCCAATCCTCCTAACAATCCCATGATGAAGACACTTTTTTTTTTCCTATTTAGCGTCACAACAGTACAGAAGAAACTGGTATTCACACACACACACACACACACACACACACAGCATTTGAACAGGGATTTGCTCCCAGGCTACAGGACTGAAAGACCAGTAGCTAACATTCAAGCCCCAATTCTGCAGACACATCCCAGAAATAAGTCTGCGGGGCACGGTCCGAAAACCACGGCCCGGCCGCTTCCCTCCCCGTCCCGAGCCGTTCCGGACGCTGGCGCCCCGCCCCGCCCCTCCAGGAGCACGCGCACACCCACGCGGACCGGGCTTTGCTGTGTCACCCCGGGGGCCGCACCCCACCTCCGCGCGCTCAGGAGCTCCGCCCCTAGCCGGCCCGACCAATCCCCGGGCCCGGCCCCGCCCTTCCCGGGAGCTGGGAAGCGCGCCAGCCCCGCCCCTTCGGCCAGAGGGCGGGCGGAAGGGCGCGCGCTTGTGAGAGGCAGCCGGCTGGGAGCAGTGGAGAAGCAGTGCGCCCGCCCTTCAACAAGTCAGGCAGCGGTTACCTCAGGGCTGTGACCCCGCAGCTGAGGCCGAGGGAGGGGTGGTGCTCCCCCGCTGGCTTCTAGCCCAGCCCTCAGGCTTCCCGAGCCCGCCGACAGGGAGACCCGCGGCGCCTCCGCCCCCGCCCCGCGCGGGCAGGGAGCCCTAGGCCCTCCCACTCCCCCAACGGCCGATTCCGACTCCGTCTCTGCGGCAGCCGTGCGTGGCGGTCCGCCCCACCCCCACAGCCTCCTTCCCCGCACGCGAACCTACGGCTGGTTTCCAAGGAAACCGAAACTCGGGCCGTCATGGCAACAGTCTTATCTGACGGGCGTCCCCCGCCCCCCCCCCCGTACTGAGGACCAAGGCCCGAAGGGAGGGGACACAGCCTGGAGGGCCGCTTGGAAGGGCTTTTTAACAATCCTGAGGGAAGGAAGGCGTCATTTTTAAGGATGCGGTGCCACAGGGGCTATTGGTCACCGCATTCCCAAACCCCAGGTTTAACGGGTCGTGCACCTCAGTTGATCTTAATCCTTCTGGGGTGAAAATGGGGGGTTTCATCGGCGCGCCGCCGAGTGGAAGGAGCCACGCCCAGGGGACCCCACCCACGAGACGGGTGGGATCCGGTTCCGCCCCGGCACTGCGGGCGGGCGGAGGCGCGGGCCACCCCACGCCCTTTCCACCCGCGGCGTCGGGCGGCAGAGCGGGACGGGCGCGGGTTAGTCACAGAGCTCGAAGCCCGGCAGTTGGCGGGGCTCCGCGGGGCTGTCCGGCGGGGCCGCCCTCCCTGCGCAGGCGCACGCGTCCTCCCGCCCCCTCCCGGGCGGGGAGCCCCGCTGACGTCAGCCGGCCATGTGCTCGGCGCCCGCGTGGAGGCGGGCGGAGCCGCGCGAGGGGCGGAGGGCCGCGGGAGTGGGGAGGAAGCTGGCGCTGCGCGGCGGCCGGCGCCACCGCCCGCCTCTCCCCCGCTAGGCTTCCCTCCACCGTACCTGGATGTACCGCAGTGCCGTCCGCAGCACGCTCAGATTCGAGGTCTTCTTGTCGTCCACGTTGGGAATATTGCGCTTCAGGGTCTCAAAGCATTCCTTCAGATGGGCCCTCCTGAGGAGAGGAGGGCGAGCATCCCTGGTCAGCCAGTGCTAGGGCAGTGGGGGCGCGGTGGGGGAGGGCAGGGGAGGCCCAAGGAGCGCTTGGGGGACCAAGGGTAGAACCAGATCACACACACGCACGCACACACACCTGTTCTTCTCCAATTTGTTGTGGACTTCTCTGGTTCCGATCCTGCAACCCAGACAGACAGGAGGCTCAGGGAGGAGGGCCCGATTAGGCGGCCTTCCTGCCCCCTACCCCCACAGCCCAATGCCACAGGCTTTTTCTCTCTATAAAAGCAGCAAGGGGAGAGGTTCACCCCGCGGAGGGCACATGTATGCTCATAATTCACAACCCCTGTAAACCCTCCATCCCACTCTGAGACAGAGGGCTCCTTGGGCTCAAAGAAATATCCCAGTCGATCCCAGCCCTCTCCCAGGAGACCCATAATGCAACACTCTTTCCAAAGGCCTACAAATACTACCAGCTCCAACCTTGGACGGAATCAGAGAACACAGACGCCCGAGAGCTGAGGGCAATACTCATTCCCCACTGCCCGATGGGCATGGCACAGTGAGACTGTGTGCAAATACAGGAGGGCGCTTTTTCGGTTGGAGAGGTAGGGAGGGCACAGTTCTGAAGGGCTAGCTTGGGAGGGTACTTTCTCTTGCACACACAGCCCATGGGGGCGGGCAGTTCTTTCCATTCCACCAGCCCCAACTCGGCCACACCTCACTTACCCCCCAGGCCTCTTCTTCTGTTCGCTGGATTTGACTTCTTCAGTTGGTGCCAACTTCAGGGTCCCAAGAGTGGGTGGGGGTGGCTGCTGGGGGGCCAGCTGGGGCTGGACTCCAGGGTGTGGTGCTATGGTCAGGATGGGTGTAGGGAGGGGCTGCAAAGGCTTGGGGCTGCCAGTGGGCTTGGAGTCTGGCAGGAGAGGTGCAGGGGTGGGCATCTGTGGCCTGGTGGACAGGGGAGCAGAATCCTTAATGCTGAGTCCAGGGGTGTTAACCAGGGTGGGTTGGCGAGGTGCCAGGGGCAGAGGCTGGGCTGCAGGGGGCAGTGGTGGGGGTGGGGGCAGGGGCTGAGGGGAATTGGTCACTACTGGAATAGGAATGACAGTCAGTGGGGTGGGGGTGGCAAGTGCTGGTGGGGGTGCTGGTGGGGGTGCTGGTGGCGACAGAGGCAGGGGTGGTGCCTCGATGCGGGGTTCCTCCACAGGCAGGGCATGGGCCAGCCTGGCCAGGCTGCTGGCCTTCTTCTGCTCCTGTTCCCGCTCCAAGCGAAGACGCTCCTGCTCCTCTACGCAGAGGGAACACAAGGATTGTCTCAGCGGGACCAACAGTGCTGGGCTCCAGCTTCACCTGTCCTTCACCAGCAGAGCATAACCCATCCTCTGACCTTGTGCCAGTCAGGGCTCAGTGACACCTCTGCTCCGCTTGAGATGCCACAAATATCCATCCATACCCAGCCTGGCTCTGAGCTAAGTGCTGGTGGCACAGCAATGAGCAAATGAAACAGACCCAGTCCCTGCCTTTGGGGAGTTCAAGGCCTGGAGGGTGGCGGAAGGGGCAAGTAACGGGATAATAATCCAGGCTACGAGAGAAGACAGGCCTTGGTGGAGTGGGAGCTGTCAGGATGCTGGAGGCGTAGCCACTCAAAGGTTGAAGGGTTAGGCAGTTGATGAGCAAGGGTCAGGAGCAAAAGGGTGATAGATGAGCTGGGCAGAGGCCAGTCCATGACAGATCATAGCTTCTGGGCAAGACCTTCAACAATATTTACCAATAGAAGGCAAGCAGTACCGCCCTAGCTGGTTTGGCTCCATGGATAGAGCGTCGGTCTGCAGACTGAAGGGTCCTGGGCTCAATTCCAGTCAGGGCACATGCCCGGGTTGTGGGCTCGATCTCCGGTGGGAGGCGGGGAGTGCAGGAGGCAGCCTATCAGTGATTCTCATCATAGATGTTTCTCTCTCTTTCCCTCTCCCTTCCTTTCTGAAAGCAATAATGTATATATATAAAAGAAGGCAAGCAGTACCTTCATTTCACAGATTGAGATAAATTAGCTCAGAGAGGCAAAGTGATTTGTTGAGGGTCACAGCAGGTCACAGGTAAAATGGGTAGACCCAGCCAGATCTCTTTGACACAGGGTGGATGCCTGGCACTGTGCCAACATATGCTCACCAGGTGTCTACACACACACCTGGGTCTTCACAAGAGCCCCCCACCACAGGTGGGGCAGGGACATCACCTTCAGCTCACACATGAGGAAAAGAGGCTCAGGACTCGGGACTCCTAAGGCTATGTCCCAATGCCTCTGGTTACCTCAGGGACCCCACAAAACATAAATTGGTCCTTCTCTGTCCTTTGTCATGCTGAAACTCATTTCCCTCAAATCCCACCCACCTCACCCAGCAGCACAAACTAGAAAGGTACAAGGCAGCAGAAAGGAAAGCCATGGCCTTTTTAATAGAGGGTGAACAAGGCGGTGAGTTCAGGCAACATTGCACCATCGCCCAGCATCTCTGCTGAAAGAAAGCCCCGCAGGAAAGGGAGGCCTGTTTAGCAGCTGGCTGGGAACAGGGTTAAGGGAAGCGGCCCATGCTGCTCTGCCCCATTTTAGGGCCCCTGGGTACAGAGCTGGGCCAGGACCCTGGGGAGCGGCTGCAGCCCCCAGGCCAGGGAGCAGGCTGGTCAACCTGCCCTCCCTCCTGCCCAGCTTCACCACTCTGCAGACTAACCCAGCTGACAGCAGGGACACGCCCCAAACAGGCCACCCCACAAGGGGTGGGGCTGAGGGATGAGGTTGGCAAACCGCCTCCCTCAGCAGGAGGGCATCAACCCCCACTTGTCTGTCAGGCTCCCAGGCCCCAGAAAACCTTAGAGCTCAGGGCCCTGTAGCCAATCAACAACTTGAGTGAGCCGGGCCTGCGCTGAGCCCCTCCCCCCACAAAGAGGCAAAGGAGGAAGTAGAGGGGGATGTGCTCTGAGAGGGGAAGCACTCAGTGGTTTCCCAGCAGCCAGAGCTCAGGAGCTGGACAGGTCAGCACCGGCCTCTTCCGCATCTGTCTCCCCTGCCCTTCAGGAAGGGGAGCTGCCAGGCCAGAGCAGGCCTGCTCCAATTAGGGGAGGCCTTTCCAACCAGCACTGACTTACGTTACAGCCCACAGAAAACCAGCTCTCTGCTCCAGCTTCCTACAGAAACACACTGGGAAAGAAACCTGCTGAGTTCCAGTTATGGAGCCCTTCTCGGGCCCAGCCTGGGACATCCCTAGTCCACTTCTCTGCACCCATCTTCACCTCCCCACACTCAAGACAAGACCCTGGAACTCAGAGCCCAACACAGTCCCCACCTCCATTCCTTTGAACCAGGACCCAAATTTTCATTGGCCTTGGGTCAAGTATTCCACGCTCCCATATTTAGGGGGGGAGACAGGGCCCCAATCCCAAAGACAGGTGACCTGGAACTCAGATTGAAGGCAAACCTCATATCCCCCATTTTTTAAAGCAACTCCAAAGTTCACCCAGGAGATGGCAACCTCCTCTTCTATGCTTTCTCTTCCGAAGCCAAGGAGGTACGCCTCTCAGGTGCCAGAAAGGACCCAAGTGAAAGGCCAAACTCTATCACACCTGGGTCAGCACGAAAAAGCTTAACTGGTGGTAAAGAACGGGATAGCCCAGGCCAGATCCAGCCCACCAAAGCTTCCTGCCTCCTCCCCACCAGCTCTGGCTCAATCCCAACCCAGTGGCTACCCTCTCCTAGTGCACTGTGGAGGGGAAGACAGTCTAGGGCAGTGGTCGGCAAACGGCGGCTCGCGAGCCACATGAGGCTCTTTGGCCCCTTGAGTGTTCTAATGCCACTTCTTCAAAATAGACTCGCACAGGCCGAAAACCGACTTCTGCGCATGGGCCACGAAGTTTCAATCACATTGTACGTGCGCGCCCGCACGTGGTATTTTGTGGAAGAGCCACACTCAAGGGGCGTAAGAGCTGGCAGTCCCTCGGGGCCTCCCTCGGGAGCATATGGGTTTAGGCTCTTTTAAGTAATGCTTTGCTGCACCCATGGGTGCACTCACTTCTCACTCCCACATACTCTGATAACTCCCCTGGGCTCTGCCCAGAGGCTGTACCCACCCCACCCCACCCCAGGGAATTCAGCATGACCTCTCTGGGGTGATCCGGCATTATGCTCCCTTCAGCCATCCCCAGGGACTGTGACCCAGGGGCTCAGCTGGCACAGGGCTGGAGCTTGAGACATCCACACCTGGTGGCCCCAAATGTTCAGGGTCATTCTCCCCTCCTGCATGCTAACAGTGAGCTTGGCACATAAGGCAGGTCCAGGGTGCAACTAGGTCAGAAGCCTTGGACACTTGGCCAGCTTCCTCCCATTAAGGTAGAAAAGGGTCCCCCAATGGAGCCATCTCCATGAATGTGGGAAATGACCAACCCCTCTTGCTAACCATCAGGATGACCTTGCCCTTCCCGCTCCTCTCATACACACAGACAAACATCCTCAGGTTCATCATGTGAGCAATGTGGCTGCTCTAGGTCAGGAAACTGACCCTTGAGTTTAAATGGGGGCGTGCATAAGAGGCTCCCTGTTCGGAGCTGCTCATCGGGTACATAACCTGGGACAGCAGTTCTGATCAGAAGGTTCATGCACCATTCCCTCCTGTCCCATTCTTCCCATTCCCAGTCTGAGGACAGGCCATCAAGGAGAAAATGAATAATGGAGATTAAATTGCCGTGGCCTGATCTAGCCATCTGTACATGAGTTTTTGGTGTAGATTTGGCTTTCCAGCATCCACTAAGAACCTGCCCCACCAACAAGCTGTGACTGGGCAGCTAAACTAGGCTTCAACTCACCTCCAGGTCTCACCATGTGGGGGAGAGGGCAGGGCTCTGCAACTTCTTAGGAGAGAACCATTCCCGGGTTCCTTCACAGAGTTGCACACATCCTCCCTGTCCTTACTGGTCAGCTGTGGACTTACTTATTTTGGAAAGGGTGAACAGACAATAGTGGGGGTCTTCTCCCTTTTCCCATATGACCAACTAGCCTGCAGGTAAAGTAAAGATGAAGTGAGTGTTTCCTTGAGACAAGGTCAGGGTCAATCCTGTTCACCTCTAGCACAGTGCCTGGTACACAATGGGGACACAATAGGTATTCTTGAATTGTACTGATGGTGGCAGCAGGTGACTCAGTCTCTACAAATCTTGTGCAAGCTCCTCCTCCTGCTTCTAGGCAAGCAGTTCTTAGTCACCACCAACACTATCCACCGCCTGACCCTACTCTGGACCCCAAAGACAAGGGGGAGGGGCGTTTGGGTTGATGTCTGAGCCCATCTGTTCTGAAAAACCCAAGCATCTCAGTCTCATATATCTCGTGTGACTTTTGACCTTGAGAGATCCGTGGAGCCAACCAGGCCATCCGACCCGCTGCTCCCAGTCCCTGGGCGGCTGCTACTCCCCCCACTGGCCGCAGCATCGGTGGCGCGGCAGCAGGCGCGCGCGCAGACGCGCGCACACACAACACACACTACTACCTCCTGCATGACTCATCATTGAAGCAACAATAGGCAGAGAGAAAGGAAAGGAGGGCGAAGCGAAATCTCCACCGCCAACAACACGCTGAAGGGGTGGGAGGGGGAGGGTTAAGGGGGGCAGGAGTCCCCCGATGCTGCACACACCGACTGATGAGGGATGAGGCCCTAGCAGCAGTACGGAAAACGGAGGTCTTCCCCCAGCCCCCTTTTCTGCAGCACCCTGCAGCTAGGGGCCATCAGCAAGGGCGAGTGGGGATAGGGGGCACCTGAAATCTTCCTCTCTCCCCTGTCCAGGAAGCGCCAAAGTTTTTGCCCCTTCTTAGCCCGGCTCATTCCACAATGTGACCGGGGATGTTGCCAGGAGATCCCGGTGAGAACGTTTTGGGGTCAGTGGGAATGTGTGAGCTCTAAATATCCTGTTGCTCTGCAATTCTGAGGGTTTCCCTCGTCTCATGATCAAAAACAGGAGGTTGGGGCGAGAACCGACAGGTAAGCCCAGCTCCTCCTTCGCAGGGAAAAGGCTCTCCCGGAGAGATTCTCAGCGACCAGAGCCAGGGCCCAACCCGGCGCCAGGCCTCTGGCCAGCCCCGCCCAGACCCCGCCTCCGGTCGAGCGCGAGGCAGCGAGGAGGGGCCCGGCCGCGCCGTCCCTAGCGGGAGTGTCCCCCGTGCACGTGGTCGGGGGCGGGGTCCGTCCACGTCACCAGCCGGTGTAACCAACGGGCTTGGTACGCACACACACGCAACATTCCAGCCGAAAGCGGGTATGGAACGCGCAGACACGCCACATTCCACACCGGCTAAAGTGGGGCGCAGAAAGGGGGGCCCAGGGGCTGCCCCCAGCGACCTGCAGGCCGTTTTTCAAACACCCAATCAGCCGGCTCTCACCCAAACCCCTGACGCTAGACCCAGCCCAAGCTCTGGGAGGCGGGGTCAGGCGGGGCTGGCCAGGATCATAAGACACGCGATGTCATTTCATTCTGCAAAGGCCGCCTCCGCCCCAGTGGCGCGTAGATCTGCCAGGAGTGCCCCCCACACCCGCCCCATAAGGCGAGGGGAGCTGGGGAGTTGCTCCGCGTAGAGTAATTTCTACCCCACACTCCGTTACACACACGCCCACTCGTGTGCACTGTACACTCGCCCATGTACACGTCCGTGCATCTGCTCTCCTCCAGGCTCCCATCACACATCCCCCGTGCACACACGCACGCACACACAGGTCTGCCACCCCCACGCAACACCACTGCTTACCCCACCCCCGGCTCTCACATATTCAAAGCTACCGAGGGCGCACTGACCCACGCGAAAGGAGCCCTACAAAAGGTGCACAAGGGGTGGCAGGCAGCTGGGGTGGCGCTCACAGGAGCCGGGTCCCTCGCTGCATGCTAATGAAGTCATTAATTAATTTCCCTGCCCACAACACTCCTCCCTCCCCGGGCGGCGGCTCTTGCGACGAGCCTTGCACTGCTGGCTTCGCGGGCCGCCCGGGAGAGGGTCTTGTCCGCGGTTTCGGCGTGGGTTCGGGGACCCGGGTCGCTCGCCTCCCCTTCCCGGGTGCCCCAGGGGCCCAGCCCCGCCGCTCACCACGTGCTCTCTGTTGTTGCTGCGCTTGCCATTCCAGGAAGCGGGCCGCCTCCAGTAGCGTCTCTATGCTCATCGCGCTGAGAGCTGCCGGGGGCGCGCCGGGGCCAAGACTGCGGCCCGCGAGCCAGGCACAGGACAGGCTGGCGGGCAGGCAGGAGGGAGGGATCACCTCCGGGGGGCGACAGGGCTGGGCGGCGCAGCGCACTCGGCAGGCAAGAACGGGGGAGCACAGGCAGGAAAATCAATGTCTCCCAAAATGTTTGCAAAATATAATTTGCAAATTTAAAATAATTTGATGCAAAGGAAAAAAAAGGCGGCACTGCCTTCTTCCTTCCCCTCCCTCTCTTCCTTCCTTCTATTGCCTCCCGCCCCGCGGCCCCCGGGAGTCCCGCCGACAAGAAAAGGCTTTGCAACAAGATGGCGAGGAGGCACCGACACACACAACAAGGGAAGGAGCCGCGCTACCCCCGGCCGCCGCCCCCGCTACTACACCGGGGCCGCAGCCAAAGCCCGGACCGGAGCCCCCACCCGCAGGGCCGCGGCGTCTCACGGAGGGAGGGGCGGGGTCGGGAGCCAGCTGTCCCCACCCACTTACGGCGCGAGCACACGTGGCCTGGGTGGGGGTGGAAGCTCGGGCCGGGTTCGCGCCCTTCATTTCCGCTTTCCCGCCTCGCTCCGCCCCGGTTGTATGCCACAAGTTGAACAAGGGTTGTGGCTGTGTGTTTGGATCATTCACAACGTAATTTGTCCTGCTGGAGGGAAGGAAAGGTGGAAAATTCATCTCTTATGTAGCTCAAATAAGGACATTTTAGGTCAGGGAAACAGGATGGTAGAGACCGGCCGGATCTTTGGGTCTCCTCTCCCTACCCACACGTGACCTAATTCCTGCAACCACCCGGCTGTCGCAATTGGCCCCGGGATCCGCCCCTGGGCGGAGCTGACAGCCGGAGGCTGCCAGAGAACTTGGAGGGAGCGGAGTGGCGATCCGATTCCGCGTTTTGTCTCCATTCCTCCCCCCGCAGTGCGTTAGCATTCTATTAGGCGACGTCATCGGGCCACGGGCCAATGGGCGGGCAGGACAACACGGCATGGAGCAGCTCCACATGGACACCCCGCACCGCCGGCCGTCTGTTTAAAGGGCCAGTGTTTAGCAGGGTCACTTTCGCAGGTGCGGATGGGGCTACTGTGTGAACGAGAGATGGGACGTCGGAGTGAAATTCCGCAGTTGTGCCCTGAGGCCTAGCCTTGACTTTCACTAGCCTTCCTTTAAAACAAATTATCTCCCTTTCCTTCCCCTTAACTCTGTCCACTGGTCTCTGATGTGGGTGGAGGCTCAAACTGTGCCACCCCAGAAGCCACCCATTACTCTGGGACCCGGGCGGGGCGGTTATGGCGAGGCATCCCCAGCCCGGACCAAGGGGGCGTGGCCCAAATCGGGAACAACAACGTGGAGGGCGGAAGCCCGGCCCTCCTGGTGGCTGGGCCAGAGGCCGCGGGCGGGGCGCGGGGGCGGGGCCTCTTGGCCCGGCCTCAACCGGGGTCGCCCATAGGGCTGGCCTTCCCCCGTCTGCCCCCCGCCGCCAGCCCTCCGGCGGGCACCCTTCTTACCGCCGCTTCTTGCGCTAGTGTTTGGGGGTGCAATCAGAAAGTTAGAACTTTGAGGTCAGCTTGGCCAAATCCTCATCTTGCAGGTAAGGAAACAGGCCTAGAAACTAGAAAGGACTCAGTATTCCAGTTGCTCCGTAGGGAGCATTTATTCCTGACCCCAAGATGACTCTTTGAAGGCAGTTCCATGGCAGGGTCCCCAGTTAGAAAAAAAGTCCCGGAGGAATACCAAATTGCTCCCATGGGAAGGAGTTTGACCATTTAATATGTGATTAGAACCACGAAAATCTTTACCTGAAACCCTGCTGTTCTGCTTTGGAGGAAGTTGCAGAAACCCAGGTAGATTGTAGTCACTCGCACAGGCCTGCTGAAGGCACATTTGGAGTACCCTGGTGCACATTCAGCTCTGTTGTCCCAATGCTAGCAGGCCTGGCCACAGATTTCTTTCCTTGTTAACCAGTGCAGTGGGACAATGCCATTTGGTTTTAAGATCCCACGGCCTGGGCATCAGCATCATATAAAACCAAAAGCAGCCCTAACTGGTTTGGCTCAATGGATAGAGCGTTAGCCTGGGGACTGAAGGGTCCCAGGTTCGATTCCGGTCAAGGGCATGTACCTTGGTTGCAGGCACATCCCCAGTAGGAGGTGTGCAGGAGGCAGCTGATTGATGTTTCTAACTCTCTATCCCTCTCCCTTCTTCTCTGTAAAAAAATCAATATATTAAAAAAAACAAAAACCCAAAAGCAAACCTTTATGAGGAGGTCTCTTTGGCCAACCACCCTGCCAGTCCATTCCCTTCCATCCCCACTGTACCTTAGAGGGATAAATTCTTAATTTGGGGACTAGAGGAGGGCTAGACCCATTGAAAGCTGGTACATAGGCTTTGCTCCTTACCTTTGAGGGAAATAAAATCTGCACATGCTCTGATGAAGTAGCTCAGTTGGTTAGAGCTTCCTCCAATATGCCAAGGTTGTGGGTTCGATCCCACATATAAGAATCAATCAATGAATGCATAAATAAGAGGGACAATAAATCAATGTCTCTCTCAAATCAATCAATCAATCAATAAAAGAAAAAAATCTACACAGATCCTGGTGAATGAGGAACAATCCATGTTGTTTCCCAGCATGTCTACAAAGGGCTCTGACCTTCCACACAAAAATGCCTGGATGCCACTGGCTCTGTTTATGATGAAGCTGGAAATTAACAGGTATTAAACATCCCAGTTCTTCTCCATGGGATGGCTAAATACCCTTTTCCCTGAAGGGCTGGATCTGTGCTGGTTTTGACATTGCTTTCTTTGAGGTGCCTGCAACCTGCTACCAGTGTTATTGGGCCTGGCCAACTGCAAAACCGAAGAAAATGGCAAGTTTAAAGGCAATATATAGGTGTGTATGATGGGCGAGGAGGGAGGGTACACAGTATATATAATAGTGGACTGAAATAACGTTGTTGACCAAGTTCTCATTTTGTTTGGGGTAAGCACTGGACCATTCTGTCCAGTGACCCAGGATGCTCAGAAGCTACAACCTGCCATACCCTTCTGTCCTCAAGTCGTCATGGCACACATATAGCTCTTGAAGTCTCTTCTAGAGGCTGAAGTCCAATTTTCCTGACTCTTCTTGTCAGGGCCAGCTCTATCATATTTAGAAGGCACCACTTCGCAAAGTAATATTCTAAAGACACTTTTTCTTTAGTGGGGAAGCAGGAGATAAAAGTGAACAGATTCAAATGCCAGCCTCTCCCTTGCCCCCAATACCCCATCTGCTCCAGAGCTTAGTGGAGATGCTTGCTATTTAAAACAAACAGCCTTACTGGCTTCACATGATCATCTGTTTATTTGGGTCATGTGGGGACAGCAGCCAGGGGATGTTAGGCAAAAGCAAGAGTTCAGAAAGGAGGCTCTTTCTGGGCCTATAGTTGCCTACAGAAGCCTGACAATGGTCAAACAGATTTTTTTCCATCAACTAAGATTCCCCTAGTTGGGGAATGGGCAGATATCTCTGTCAAGGTGATGGATAAGGAATAAAAGGAGAGGGGAGTGAACAGAAGGGCTGTTTAATGTTTTAGCCTCAGCTTCCTGTTCCAAGGGGGTGGAACTAAGATAGAAGCTGCCAATTGTATTCATTCAACGGAATGGGAAAATAAATATTTTTTATGTTTTAGCAGAAAGGTTAGCACATTTTGGGAATGATCCAAAGCCTAAGGATCTCAAAAACAGTTGTTCTAAAGTTTCTTTGTGCCTTCTAGGTGCTGAATACCTTTGAGGCAGAAGAAACCTGGGCCATCATCCATCAATGAGTGCTTTTTCATGAGATTTCTATTTTCAGTCTTCCTTCTCCAGGCGTGCGCACCCTAACGCCCAGATCAAATCCCTCAACTTTTTAATATGCTGAGCTAGAGACATTTCCTAATGAGACTACCTTCCATGCCCCCCACTTACCCCAACAAAGCCATATATATAGGCATTCAGACTAGATCCCAGATGTCCTAACATTCCATGCCTGACCTCTGAAATTTTGCAAGTGACTTTAGGGAGCTTTTCACCTATCATAATTAAAACAAGACCAGAAAGAGAAAGTCAGCTATGAGACGAAGAGGAAGGAGCAGACGACTAGTCCACCCAGAGACACACCAGACACTATCCATTTAACAAATATTTATTGTGTGCCTAACATATGCCAGCACTGGGCTGGGTATCCTTGTAGCCAAGGCCAAGTGACCCTTTGGTAAGCCAGAGTGGGGTAAAGGTCACAGAGCAGAACTCCATATAATACCTGCAAAAGGTTAGCTTTGCTCTTTTTTTTAAAATACATTTTATTGATTTTTTTTTTACAGAGAGGAAGGGAGAGAGATAGAAACATCGATCAACTGCCTCCTGCACACCCCCTACTGGGGATGTGCCGGCAACCAAGGTACATGCCCTTGACCGGAATCGAACCCGGGACCCTTCAGTCCACAGGCTGACGCTCTATCCACTGAGCCAAACCGGTTTCGGCTAGCTTTGCTCTTTACCACAGCGCTGGATGTAGCACAAAATCATGTGATTACATAAAGACTCATAGAGTACTGAGATACCCATTTTAGAAGGTTAGGGTCCCCAATAATAATATTTTTTGTAAGAATAAGAAAAATTAAGTGGATTTCAAGTAGGGTTAGCCAGCTGAACCTGATTCCTGATAAGCCTACCCTGAATGATGACCAGGGTTTTGAATTACTTTAATAGAGGTGAATCCTATAGGGTACTCATTCAATCATCAGTGAAGTGGGCTCTCTAGAGCCCTAAGTTTCCATCTAAGTCTTTACCTACCATCCTCCACTCCTGGTGAGTTGTCAAAGGACCTTTCCTGAACTTACGAAACAGGTACAATCAAGTTCCACCTTGCCATTCATGTACTTTCCCCTCTTCATTGCCTCACACACGTTGTCATAACTGGAAGAGTTGAGATCACTGAGTCCAAACTCCCAAGAGAAGGTATCCAAGGTCTCAAAGCTGTTTAGTGTCAGCTGGGATGAGAGGTGGCCTGGTTCTCCTTTGACTGTGTGAAACAGGCCAGCTGGGGTAGTGAGTCCAGAGTCCTGAAGACCTCACAGAAATGGGTGATGGTAGGGAGATAACCTCTTCCTTCCAGGCTAGAGACAGGAATACTCATTAACTCTGCTCAGTGGTGCTCAATAAACAAGCTTAGCAAATGAGTGAGAAGGCAAAGCAGAGGATCTCAGAGGACACTGCACTGCCTCAGGCCACGCTGAGGAATTAAGAGTTTCTAACTGGGCCTGGGTAGGCAGGGATACTTCAGGGGGAGCTGGCCTAAAAAGGTGACTGGGGGAAGGGGCAGATTTTTATCCAGGCAAAACCGCCCTGGGTGTGGACACTGAGTAATAAGGAAAGATATGCAGTTCAAAAGCAAAAAGGGAGGAGCCAGGCACTATGAGCTTTTCTGAGAAACCAAAGAGGCTAGCCACTATGCAGCTAGAGACTTAGGATGTGGATGACTTAGGAAGGAGGAAGCTGATAAAGTGGAAAAAGGCACAAGGGAAAGGATGAGGGCTTCAGTTAGTCCTCTGGAGGGGTGCGGGGAAGGAAGTTGTGGCTTTAGAGTAAACTAATTCAGGTTATGGGAGTGAGATGGACAAAGTTAGTAGAGATAGGTAAAGTCTTACAAAATGAGTCAAGAGCCAGCTGGATCAGTTGGGGTGAGGGGATGTTGATAGGGAAGGCCCCTCCCAGGGTTCAGGGCTGGAATGCAATCAGTGCCCCCCAGAAAGGACTAAGTTCTTCTGTCCCAGCAATCCAAGCTCATACCTAAAAGCAAGGCTGCAGGATCAAGTCTTTAAAACCCAAGAGATCAGCTACCTGCACTCTAACTGATGGCCTTTCAAAAGACTGCAAAATCCAGAGCAGTGGCCTGTCACTGAACAGACTGCCTGGATCCAGGGCTCAGCTCCATGCCTGCAACCAGAATTCTTACCAAGGCCCCAGGCCCCATTGGGCAAGTCTATACTAGGTAGTGTTAGGGACACTCCAGGAGCCACATGTCAGCCTGTGCCTCTCCCACCCCTCCAGGCTGGGGGCTGGGATAGTACATCCACCCAGCCTCACAGTCTGCTCACGTCCCCATACCCATCAGAGACATCTCAGATGGCAGTGGTGGAGCTTACCAGTCATCTCTCTAATGTGTTACCCTGTGATAACTCTGAACCATTTGTTAAACAGGTCCTTAAACCTCAAACCATAAACCAACATCAATTCAAGTGTTACATGTAAAAAATAATGCCAAAAAGAGCCATAATAAAATATAGGCAGACATTTTTGTTGCTCCTAGGGTGAAGGAGGTGTCTACCCATAAAGGCAAACAAAGGAAATATAAAGGAACAGCCTGACAGATTTGATTACATAAACCCTCTAAAAGCTCCTTAACTGTAAAAACAAATAAAATCACCATAAATAAAAGAAAAAGGTTAATGACAAAATGGAGGAAAATACTGGTAAGATGTGCCTTTGCAATTCAATAAAAAGAACACCTGGATAGAAAAATGAACACAGAACATAATTTAAATTTTATAAAACAATATATGAAGTAATATATACAACATAATTATGTATAAATATATGAAAATGTTTGACCTTGCCAATATCACAATAAAATTAAAACAATGAAAATATTCTTGCCTATGTATTAAAAAGGTTTCTAAAAATTAGTCTGCTATCTAATTTGTGGTAAACACAAGCACTTATAAAAATGTAAACTAGTACAACCTTTTTAGTGAGCAAATTAGCAAAGTATATAAAGAACCTTTAAAAGCCCGGCCGGCGTGGCTCAGTGGTTGAACCTTAACCTATGAACCAGGAGGTCACGGTTCGATTCAGTTTGATTCCCGGTCAGGGCACAAACCCGGGTTGAGAGCTCCAACCCCAGTAGGGGGTGTACAGTAGGCAGCCGATCCATGATTCTCTCTCATCAGTGATATTTCTCTCTCCCTCTCCTTTCTTCTCTGAAATCAATAAAAATATGTATTTTTTAAAAAGAACCTTTAAAAGAGTCATATCTTCTGCTTCAGTGATCTTTTTTTTTTTTTTTTAACATTTAATGGATTTTTAGAGAGACAGGGAAAGGGAGAGAGAAACATTGATGTGAGAGCAAGACATTGATTGGCTGCCTCCTTCATGCCCTACCAGGGATTGAGCCCAAAACCTGGGCATGTGCCCTGACCAGGAATTGGACAGGCAACCCTCCAGTGCAGGGAACGAAGCCCAACCAACTGAGCCACACTGGCCAGGGCTGCTTCAGTGATTCTTACATAAACTTATAAACAAATATATATTTTCCCTAAGTGGCAGCCCTGACCAACTTTAAAGTCATTTTTCATGAGAATTTTCAGCTAAAAATATTCAAGAACACCTGAATTGTGAATAATATATTTATTTTTATAATATTCATTGCAAATTGATTTTTTAAATTAAATTCAAAATATCGTAGCATGTGGGGATGGTTTCCGTTTTGGACGTGTGGCAGTTAACTACTTATTGATTCCAGAGAAAGGAAGGGAGAGGGAGAGAGACAGAAACATCAATAATGAGTGAGTATCATCGATTGGCTACCTCCTGCACACACCCCCACTGGAGATCGAGCCTGCAACGCAGGCATGGGCCCTGATGGCCTCCTGGTCAATGCTCAACCACTGTTTTTATTGATTTTAGAGAGAGAGAAAAGGAGAGAGAGTGAGAGAGAAACAATGATTGGTTGCCTCTCATATGTGCCCCAACTGGTGATCAAACCCACAACCTAGCTATGTGTCTTGACCGGAAATCGAACCTGAAACCTTTTGATGTACAGGACAATGCTCCAACCAACTGAACTACCTGGCCAGGGGCTCATACTTATTGTTCTCAACTAACCTGACCTATTGCTTTGGGTCTACTTCCCATACTAGTTTTTATTCTGAAAGCTGTCCCATTTTACCCCCAAAAGCAGATTTAATCCCCCCCCCCCTCAAACCTATCTAAAGCTGATCTTTCTGATGTTTAGCTCTGAAGTTCCCCAGAAATGGTTCAGACTACCCTTACAGTTCAGGTGAGATGAACAGCACTAAGGCAGTGGCACTAGGGATGAAGAGGCTGAGCTAGATTTGGAAGATATTTCTGAGGGGGAAGATTTTAGTCCCTGATATTGAAGGAGAGGGAGGAGCAGAGATAACTGAACAGCTGGGAGGATGTATGGTGATCAAGACTATAGCAGCACAAGTTATGATAGCTAAGATCTGGAAACAGCCCAAGTACCCATCAGTAGATGAGTGGATAAAAAAATCTGTGATATATTCACACCATGGAATACTATGCAGCAGTAAAAAAGAAGGATATCTTACCCTTTGAGACAGCATGAAGGGACCTGGAGAGTATTATGCTAAGTGAAATAAGCCAGTCAGAGAAAGACAAGTATCATATGATCTCACTCATATGTGGAATCTGCACACCCCCCCCCCCCAAAAAAAATATATATATAGAAGAAATGAGAACTCTAGCCCTAGCCAGTTTTGCTCCATGGTTAGAGCATCGGCCCTCGAACTGAAGGGTCCTGGGTTTGATTCCGTCAAGGGCACACACCTTGTTTGCAGGCTCGATTCCTGGCCCCAACGGTGCGTATGGGGGAGGCAACCAATCAATGTGTCTCTCTCACATCCATGGTTCTCTCTCTCTCTCTGTCCCTCCCCCTTCCTTTCACTCTCTCACCCAAGGATATTTTCCCCATTGATTTTAGAGAGTGAAAACTCTAAAAAAAGGAGGGTGGGCAGGAACTAGACTTCAATAGTTGAAGTAAGTGAGAGTTAGGACAGTGAAGGCTGCAAATATTTACAGTTCTAACACCTGCAGGTAGAAAAGGTTCTACTAGATTTTCCTAAAATACTGAAATAGGATTCATAATTAGGTAAATTTCTCAAAAATTTGGATTTCTGACTTCCCTCAAAGAAATGAAAAGATCCAGGGGAGGTAAGAGATCAATCAAAGGACTTAAATGCATGCATATAAGCATAACCAATGGACACAGACACTAAGGGGGTGAGGACATGTGCTGGAGGGTGGGGTGGCCAGGCGGAAGTCAATGGGGGGGAAAGGAGACATTTGTAATACAGTATGTAATTCTTTAAACAATTACACACACACACACACACACACACACACACTCCAAATTAAAAAAATGAAAAGATCCAACAACACTGGGCACCTATTTTTACATGGCAATAACCAACAGGAACTGAATAAAAGCTACTTCCTTCTAGTCAGAGCATGAGCTATCCCTTGTTGCCTGGCCCCTGGGGTAGAAGATGAGGAAGTACTGTACTTCCCTTTGTGAATGAAAAAGTCCTTATTAGTGCTTTAGTGCTGATCCAGGTCACTGAAATACAGGCCAGAGTTTGGTCCATAATGCCCACTTTTGGCTCTCAAGGCAAGAATCCTGGGACAAGCCAGTTGGAATTGAGGATCCTGTCAGACCAGACTAGGAACCCCCCTTTCCCAGCCAATTTATGGGAGCAGGCCTGCCTCACCCAGGCCCAGGCCCGGCAGTGCTCTCTGGATGGCCTTCTCTTTTGGACAGCCAGCAGCAGCACATTTCCCTAGGGGCTGACTGGCTGCTAGAGCCAGCCAAGTCCCCCAGCTGAGAATTTCCTGGCTCTAGTTTCTAGACTCTCAGGCCACACTCCCTGAATGGCTCCACCAGATGGCAGGCAGCCTTTTCTTTTCTTCAGATTTTGAGTTCATTCACCCTACCTGGGGAAGACAACTTGTTAGTTTTCTGACAATTACTACCCTCTCCAGCAAGATTGAAAAGCACATCAGTTTTGTGTTCTGCATTTGAAATATTTAGTGCTGTCTACTAAAATATTTTAAAAATCCTTCTTCAATTATTATACAATTAGGTATTGTGTAGGAGTCATTACCTAATTATCAGTTATTTAACATTGATTCTGATCCAACATGTACATGCTCTAGAATTTTATTTTGTGGTTTTACTAACTACTTAATGATTCACACTACTGCCAAATACAAAATTCTATGAAAATTTGGTAGCACAAATTAAGAACTAATCACAAGTAATTTCACTTATTAAATCTTGCTCATTGATCATAGGCTGGAAAATAATATAACCTTAAAGTGCTAAATGGTTAGAATGGGTAAGAGATGCTTTTTGTCTCTTCCCTGTGTCAAATAATTGACGTCTCCTTCCCTAGAGGTGGGTCAAATTAGCCTGGAACTTTATTTCCAAATCTTGAGATCTGTTACCTTGGGTCTTTGGGCCTGAGTTCAAATCCCATTTCTCTGACTTAGCTCTGTGAATAAACTTAGGACAAGTCACTTTAAGTTCTCTGAGCTTTCATCTCTTTAAGCTATCACACAAGGACACCATACCACTTTGCAGGGTTACTAAATGATACAATTTATATAAAGACAGCCAATCAATATTGTTCACTTCTGCAGTACATGGAAGCTTCACTTTTGCTCTTGTTCAAAAAGTGATAGTATACACCTGCAATTTTATACTTGAGGCCTTGGGACTTTTCACTTGAGTGTACTGGAAGATTTTCTGCCTAGAAATTGAAAACTCAAAGAATACGAAGAAATGAACAAGTTGAGAAGGCCACTCTTAGTTTGCCCTTCCAGATGTTTTCGTACTTCTCTCATTTCACTGCTGCTATAACTCTGGGAAGCAAGAATTCCTCATCTTTTGAACGAGGAAGCCAAGGCTTAGTGAAATTGACTTATCCTGTAAGTGGAACTGGAATGTAAACTGAGGTCTGATAAACTGTGAGGCCTGCGTTCTTTTGTTTTTCATTCCCTTAGGGTGGCTAAATAGCCTAGGATTTAAACATCCTTTGCCCTCTTAAGAACATCATATACAAGCCAATTATGCCAAGTTCACTTGCACTTTCTAGTTCATTCCTTCTTATCTCATTTCCCTGGCTCTTCCATTTCCCAGAGGAGAGCCCAGAGTCCCTGATATTTTTGCATGAGCTGAGACAGGCTGGTAGGCTACACCTCAAAGGGCATTTGGCGGTGCAAGGCCTTCACTCAGTCACAACATAGTCCCTGGAGTAAAAGCATATCCTCCAAAAGGCAGCATTAGCTGTTCCAACCAGCAATTAAAATAATAAACCGCTGCTTTAGTCATTTGGGTGAGTCACAGCAGAGGATCTGAATGCCTTTACAGAGCAGAGTGGGAACTCTCTGGCATGTATGTGAGGCCCTGCTGCTAGTGGGGTGAGACCCATGTAGGGCTAATACTGTGCTGGCACGAGCACCTACGTTTGTACTGGGGAGCATCAGGAAGGTTCGGGACCTTAAACGCCCTGCTCCAGGAGGCAGAAGCCAATTTCTTCTACTAGCAAGCCACCTCTGAGTTTTACTGAGGTGACAGCCCATTCAGCAAATCCAATCTCCCAAGCACCAACCTCCCTAAAAAATGTGGCCAGTTCCTTTCCTAGGGGTACTTCCTGGATGGCTATAAAACTGCTGTTATCTTTGAGACTTTCCTACTCCCAGAGGGCTCTTTGGTTTTCCAAAATGAACCTTCTTCCTCCTAATGTGCAGATCTGTTGGGTGGCCACTTAGAACATCTGATCCTGTGCCATAAAAATAAGGGTGGATGAAACTTCTTCCTGAGCCCACACAGACTCCAGGGTTAGTAATATACATGTTGTACACAGAAAAAGCCCTTGTGGGAAAGAAGACCCAGCCAACCTATAAAATACATACCAACACAGAACCAACTGTGCCATCTATTGATGTAAACAACACATTACATGCATGCTAGTCAGCCAGCCAGATAAACCAAAAGTATGAAAAGACAAAAGAACATTGAAAACAGTTTCTTTCTTAGAACTCTCTGTATTACTCTTCATATAACATAAGGCTTTTGAAAAGTTACTGTTTAAGCTCACTAACCATCCCCCTATAGCACCCTAATTAACTAGATACCAAAAGAAGTTTGATCCAAAGGACTGACCCTACTTGGATATATTCTAGAGTAGCAGGACAGATGGAAAGAAAGAAAAAATAGTCAACTGTGACCATAAACATAAAAAGTTGAAAAATTATGTCCAGATAAAAAGACCATAGGGTAATCGATTTTTCTCCTTTCTACCTTTATTTTTCAAATTTTATTTACATAAAAATATTTATCTGGGTAGCAAATGGGTATTTCAAGAAAATACCAAGCGCACAATTTGATCCATTCCCACAGTGCAGTTAAGGTGCTTGAAAAAGGGGCCAAAGGTGCCCCCGTGTGGCCACAGAGGAAAATGCTGTGGTTTAAGATGGAAGGGCTACCTTTTTTTTTTTTTAGTTGATTTGAGAGAGAGGAAAGGAGAGGGACAGAAAGTTAGAAACATCAATGATGATAGAGAATCATCCATCGGCACTCTCCTGCATGCCCCCTACTGGGGATCAAGCCCACAACCGGGCATGTGCCCTGACCAGGATCAAACTGTGACCTCCTGGTTCACAGGTCAGTGATCAACCACTGAGCCACGCCAGCCGGGTGCTACTACCACTTTTTAAGAGGCCTTGGGTTTTCCACACCTTGCAGTTTTATTATTTGTAGAAGTTGGTGTAATCACATCATAGCTATCAATATGAGCCCTTAAGATTAGCTGAAACTCTACCACAGAGATGCCAACCCTGCTCGGACATGGAGCATTGCTCTGGTAAGTGAAAAATCAGGCTGTGGGGAGAGGGAAGCAAACTGTTGGAAACAAAACAGATTCCAAAGAACAAAAGAAGCTTTAGTCCTCCTTGGAAAACAAGTTCAGCTTCTGTTCCCATTTGAGTTGTAGAAGATCAGCAGCCAGTGCCAGGGACCAGAATAGAATTTAAGATCATACCCCAAAGATTTAATTCCATACCAACCCATCAATATGAACTTGACCTCCAGACATTTAAGGCAAGTATCATTCAACACCATACATGGGTCAATAACCTTTTTTTTTTTTTTTAAGGTTTTTATTGATTTTGTTAGAGGAAAGGAGAGAGAGAGAGAAACATCAGATTGGCTGCCTCCCACATGCACCGGGACCAGGGAATTAAGCCCACAACGTGAGCATGTGCCCTGACTGAAAATCGAACTGGTGGTGACCTTTCAGTGCACAAGACAAAGCTCAACCAACTGAGCCACCCAGTCAGGGCAATAACCTATTTCTTTAAAGAAAATAAATTCCTTTTCCCCCTATACCAAAGGTATATGCTATCACATCACATATCACACAATTATAAAGTACATGCATACCTAAAAGAATTTTTTAAAAAATGTATTTTATTGACTTTTTACAGAGAGGAAGGGAGGGGGGTAGAGAGTCAGAAACATCGATGGGAGAGAAACATCGATCAGCTGCCTCCCGCACACCTCCTACTGGGGATGTGCCCGCAACCAAGGTACATGCCCTGACCGGAATCAAACCTGGGACCTTCCAGTCCGAAGGCCGACGCTCTATCCACTGAGCCAAACCAGTTAGGGCCCTAAAAGAATTTTTAGATGTCTTTTAAAAATGTTTTCAATGGCCCAGCCAGCATGGCTCAGTGGTTGAGCATCAACCTATGAACAGGAAGTCATGGTTCAATTCCTGGTCAGGGCACATGCCCAGTTTGTGGGCTCAATTCCCAGTGTGGGGCGTGCAGGAGGCAGCCGATCAATGATTCTCTCTCATCGTTGATGTTTTTATTTCTTTCCCTCTCCCTTCCTCTCTGAAATCACTAAAAATATATTTTTAAAAATGTTTTCAATGTTCTCATTAGATATCCAAATGCAAAGAAGGCACTCACAGCTCTAGCAGTGGAAGCTTCCCTTGTCACATACCTTTTAAACTCTAAGTGCATTGACAACACCTATAAAACCTCCTCCATGACACCAAGCCTAAAACCTGGGGCAATGAAACTTGCACACATCTTTGGTCCTCCAGTTACATAGCTTATTCTCTGGGAATCTCTAAGTACTAGATCTAAATAAAGGCTAATACTGTGCCTGAAATACATTTTGATCAGGCAAGGAGTATAAATAAATGCACTACTGTTATAACATGGAAAAATACTTACAAGGTATTAAATGAAAAAAGCGTAATATAAAATACACAGCATGAGTACAACCAAAGTTAAACCCAATCACACACCCCATCTACAGAAAGAGACTAGAAGGAAATACTAAAACACCATTAGTGGTAGTGTTTGAGAAGGTTGAGACTAGGAGGGACTTTGTTGCTGTTTTCTTTCACTTTTCCAAATCTTTTAATGAGCACCTGCTAGATTCTTTTTTAAGTGACACAAACAAGCAAAAAATAAATACTTATCGGCCACTAGTTGCCACCTAACTCAATTATCCTAAAATTCTATCAAGATAGAAATTTACCTTGGTTTGGTCTGGCATATGATTCAAATGTGTCATCAGAGGTCAATACAGCAGGCTGGTGTGGGTGAGCACAGGAGATTACTGGACCAGAGGAATCCAAGGCTATGCATTAAATCTTGGTTCTGTGTGACCCTAGGCCAAGACGGGTCTCCTCATCCTATCAAATGACAGGTTGGACTATAACAGTGGTTCCTAATCCTGAGTGGGTTATTGACTGTTCTAAGTCAGGAATCCTTCTCTCCAGGAACAAAACAAAACACATATGCTCACAGAGCTGTTAAAAACAACCCAGGCTCGGCCGGCATGGCTCAGTGATTGAGTGTCGACCTATGAACAAGGAGGTCATGGTTTGATTCCTGGTGTGGGCACATGCTGGGGTTGCAGGCTCGATCCCCAGTGAGGGGTGTGCAGGAGACAGCCGATCAATGATTTTTTCTCATCATTGATGTTTCTATCTCTCTCTCCCTCTCCCTTCCTCTCCGACATCAATAAAAATAGATTAAAAAAATTTTTTTGGAATAATGTAAAAACAACCCAGGAGGTTTATGATTCTCTTGAGGCTCACGGACCAGGTTAAGAACACTGATGGGTTAATATGGTATCTTCTGCAGCTGTTTCCATCGCTACAGGGAGGTATAACATGATCCCATTTTCACTTCCTGTATCTTTGCTGAAGGCCTGGCCTAGCTACTGCCAAAATATGCCAAGGTCATCAGTATTCTGCCCTAACCAATAGCCACCTTTCTAAAGTGTGGCTTAACTATTCTGCTCCGGTCTTCTTTGTAGGTAACAAGGGACTCTGTCTGGCACCATACTCAAAAAATTTCAGTCTAAATAGAACACTACGCTACTGAAAGTGAAGCTCAGCAGAGAGTACCCAAAACACCAAGAGAACAAAAAAAAGAAACTTTTTCCAGAGGCATTCCTGCTGAGCCCTGACATTCCAATTAGAAACGTGTTTTAAGAATATGGTTATCCTGGCCTCAGAATTCTCCTATGCTAACAGGTAGGTAAGTACAGAGGGGATTACTAAAGAACCAACACAAAAGTAGTAACTGATCAGCTACAACTGATCTGCCAATAGATGAGAATTTCTTAAGCAACCTACTGCTTACTCCATTTCTTATTTTTATCATCATTTACCCATTCAAACTCAAGAATATATTTCCCCAACCCCAGGATTCAAACAGGATGGATAGTTTTCAATTCAGAATTACTCATATTAAAAACAAAACAAAGCTCCATTTCAAATGTCATATACTAGTAAAACTACTACAAACAGTACTTTCAACAGGTTGGAGGTAGGGGTATGGCTTCATTCTGTTGTGTCTCAGTCACTCACATCTGGGAGTTTTGCTTACCTAATTGTTTCTGGAATAAGCAACACCAAAACGGACATGAGTCAGGAATGTGACGTTTCCAGGCACTCCCCAGATCAGGCCCTCTTCTGGCATTACTAAGCTTCCTCTCCCTGACTCTCCCATCACCTACCATCAGGCCAGTTCTTTTCCTAGGACTGACTCAGAGGCAGTCAATCATATGTACCCAGAGAAAGTCTTCAGTCTTGAAGGTGACTCTAGAAGAGGGTACAGAGCCTATCTGCCCAGGTGTACTGCCTCCATTTGGGGGATGAGAAAGCACGATGCTCTGTACAGTTCTGACCCAGACCAGATTCCAAAAATAATCCTTTTGGCCTCAGAGAAGCAGTCTAAAGCTAAGGTAATCAGTTTAAATCAGGTTTAAATCCATTATGAGTTTTCTGATGGCTTTTTGTTGATGCTGATAATCACAATTCTTCCTCCTGAACTACCATACTATAATGCCCTGTAACTTAAAAAAAAGTGGATTGGGGCGAGGTCTAAAAATGAATTTATTTTTGTTTTTAAAGGTAATTCCATGTAATACTACCAATAGGTCCATGGCAGAATTCCTCTTGCCACCCCACAGGCCACTCCAAGCAAGCTGCTTTATAGAATTTTTCCAACTGTGCAAGAAGTTTAGAGTTAACTGGCAACAAGCCTGAAAATCTGGTTACGTATATAGGTACAAAGCTGGTTCATCAAATCCCTGTTCTGACCCTCAACCCAGTGCATTTCAACTAAGGCATCATCGACCTCCTTCTTAATGTTTATCAAACACTTGAAAAGGTAATGTCCAGCCACTCCTTGGAGAGGGGTCTCTTTTTCAGACACTGGGCTGATGAGCTGCTCAGAAGCCTCTCGGTCCTGGGCTCCATTGCTAGAGCCTTTACAACTTTCCAAAACCTCCATGTCTCCCTTTTCCTCACTCCTTTCATCCTCCATGGGTCCTGGGTTTCCTTCCTGGGAAAGCGAATCCTGGATTGGGCCTTGGCCCTCAACAGTGGCTGACTCGCCTTCCTGTAGAGCAGGCCCACACAGGACACTCTCCTGGGGGCCCTGGGCCAAATCTTGGCTACTGCCAGACTCTTCGGGGGTGAACTTTTTCTCTTCCAAAGCTTGGATGACGTCCTCAGGAGCTCGAGGAACTTCTCTCAATTGTCTCACTCGTTCTCTTTTCTTTCTCCTTAAATGAATCCAGGAGTTTTCTATGGCTGTTAGGAAAAGGCTAACTTCCCCCTTTCCACACGGAACTCGTTTATGCTGGACCTATTCAGAGGAAAAAAACAGAATTTTATACAAAATCACTTTTTTTTACTCTCAAAACACCCCCCCCCCACTTTCTTTTTTAAAAGAAAATAAAATAAAACATATAAGTACTTCTTCAATGTATATAACCAGGTACCTTAAGATCAGTGAGAATTTTTTCAATCCACGTTGTTACAACTGCTATGCCTTCTTCCACTGTCTCAGAGCCCAAAGATGATGCTTTGAGGGATAATTCTTTCATCACAGACTCCAACACTACAAATGTGATGGGTTTCCTTGGCTTCTCTAATTTTCTTCGCTTACTTGGTGGTGACTGAAAGAAAAAGAAGGAATGGGAAAAGAGGGGAAAGTTATAGAAATAATTGAATGCATTTGTAATGAACTCGGAAATTTCCATGACTTCTGCTATCAATCATAGAGCACTCAAAACACAAAGGCTTTTCTTTGGCATGTTTTTTTTTGTGTGTGTGTTTTTTTTTAATTAATCCTCACCCAATGCTGTGTTTCTACTGATTTTTAGAAAGAGGGTAAGGGAGAGAGACAGAGAGAAAAACATCAATGTGAGAGAGAAACACCAATCTGTTGTTTTCCTCATGTGCCCCAACTGCGGATCAAACCAAAACCCTTTGGTGTACAGGATGACACCCAACCAACCGAGCCACCTGGCTAGGGCTGCAAGTTTATTTTAAATACTTAACCCTGGAAAATAGGTTTAACACCTCCCCATTTTACAGAAGGGAAAACTAAGACAGAGAGGCTACATAACCAGCTCAAGGTCACATAGATAGTAACTGCAAAGTCAGGACGTGAATCCCAAACCCAGGTTCCTTCTGCTGCCATACCATGGTTCTGGCTATCAGTACGTAACAACTCCTCTAATAAGTAAATGTCCTTAATCTACTTGTGCCCCAAATGGGCCTGTATGATTACTTCCTTCAAGGCAACTCAAAGACCCTGGAGGCACTATGTTCTTTTCTATAAAGAACTGCATGGCTTAAAAGCACCAATTTGTAATCTGAGTTTAAACTTGCTGAGGCTTGAAAGAAGCTGGTGAGGCTCAGCTTGTGAGATCACATGCTAGAAATGACCAGGGTACCAGGATCACATGGGCAGATGAGAAGGACTGGTGAATCTTGTCTAATGTTCAAGCCAATCAAGTGACCAACGAAGCACTGCCTCTTAGTTGGGGAGAGGGGACACCAGCACAGATGAGAACAACAGTGTTTGAAAGTTGGTTCATCTTCCTGTTTCAAGCTTGGAAAGTGAATTATACTCTATCCACTAGAGGGACTCAAGTTCCACTTTATAAGCCAAAAGACACTGCTAGAAATTATTTCTTTAAAGTAAATACTTACTAAATGTATTTTTTGAAAAAAACAACTCAGCTAAGACCAGATATATTATGGATACTTTATTTTAAGAGACAGACAGACTCCTACTTTTTGACAAAATTTATCAAAACTTTAGAAAAATTAAGGTAATTCTACGGTCATGGTAAAAATGAACAGGTGAGGAGTATAAGGAAAAAGGCTGAAAAAGAAACAATAGTTTAGCTTTGCAGATCTTTTCCTACAAAAAGGAGCCCCTGATAATTGTGCTACTAACTCCGATTCTACCTAGAAACAGTGACAGAGTACATGCATATACACACACAGAAAGGTCTAAGTATTGGGTGAGGTCTGATAAGAACTAACCAGCAACACCATACCCCATACATATATAACAAAATAAGCAGCTTATTCTATGCTATAAAACTACTAGACAGTATTTGTAAGTAACAATCTGTATTTTTCTCTATTATTCAATCATCCAGCATAAGAAACATAATTTCTAGTCTACAGAGAGTCTAACACTTTGCACTAAGGAGCTTAAAATACAATTATTAAACTAGGGAGGAAGAAAAATGGTGGTGTGTAGGAGGATGAGGCACAAGAATCAGTTTCCAATAAACAAATGGAAACGGACTCACAGATACAGGGAACAGATTGATGGTTGCCAGAGGGAAGGGGGTGGTTAGAGACTGGTAGAAAAGGTGAAGGGATTAAGTACAAATTGGTAGTTACAGAATAGTCACTGGGATGTAAAGTCAGAGAGGAAGAAAGAGAGAGAGAATACAGTCAGAGAGGAAGAAAGAGAGAGAGATAGAAACATCAATGATGAGAATCATTGATTGGCTGCCTCTTGCACGCCTCACATTGGGGATTGAGCCCGCAACCCTGGCATGTGCCCTGACAGGGAATCGACCATGATCTCCTGATTCACGGTCGATGCTCAACCACTGAGCAACACTGGCTGGGCAGGTGTATTTCCTTATATTAAAAAATAAACAATGGAAGGATAAATTATAAAACTGTTAAACCCATGGAGCAGTGAGGGATTAGGGTGAGACAAGAGAAAGAAGCCAAATTTCTGACTATATCTCCTTTTAGATATTAAAACCATGTAAATATATTTTATAATTACAAAGCAAAATTAAGTAACACAAAAAAGGCTATCCCTAAAAATATAAAATAAAATCAAACAAATGAACCCACAAACAGGAAACATTCCAAATGACTTTAAAATCCATTATGAGATTGTCCCCAAAGGAAAAAAAAAACTATTTTCATAAATCTTTTTGTTATTGGTAATGTTAATTTTGAGAACTGTGGTGTATCAGTGGGTCAAAAGAAATGAATAATTATATTAGTATGGCTAATGACTGAGATTGCTGACATGAGATTTTTGAATGGGAGACATAGACAATTGGTGATATTAAGTAGAAACAGAATAGAAAGTACAGCATGAACTTAGAATGTATTTCATCTTTAATTCCTCGCTCTATCCACTGGAAAAGCCTAGGAATAATACCAATTCAGTGACGACCAACCTAGTGCCCAGATAGCTCTAAATACCATTTCCCACTAAAATAAACCAGTGGTCCTTGGAGAAATGGTTGATTCCAGGTCTGGGATAGAAAAAGATATGAGCTGCCAGATCAACCTGTCACACTACAAAACAAGGAAGCTACCAAAGCCTACAATGGTCTCAATAAGAAGACCCAGGAGTCAACTTGAGCAAACTTCCCATGGCTAAAGATGGACATCCTGTGCATCCATAAAAACAGTAAGTGTAATGGATTGAAAAATATTCAAAGTGTAAATCCATGAGTTTATAATACTTTCAAAACAAAAACTAAACCACCCTCTTTGGTCACTTTTGGAGATGCTGGGAAAACACCAACTCATTATTCTTAAAATTGAAAACTAAAGCAAAATAATCCAGCATTTATCTTGCCTTTACTAGATGAACTTTCGGGTAACAACATAATTGATAAAGGCAAGTTTCTCTTTAGATCATCAATGACTGTTCACATTACAAAAGGACACAGCAAACATTATGTGCCTCCTGATGGAAGTATATACCACACACCACCTAAAAAGTAGTCTTGCCCTTTCACTCTCCCAAATCAAACCTGTATATGAGCAACTCTCTAGATCTAACTACCAATTTACAGGAAAGACAAGGTCTGAGGAACATATTAACACCATGAAAACCTACTGAGAAAAATCCAGATGTAAAAAACTCCATAGGACAAATAGGCTCGTTTCTTCAAAAAGCAAGGGAGGCTGAAACCGGTTTGGCTCAGTGGATAGAGCGTCGGCCTGCGGACTCAAGGGTCCCGGGTTCGATTCCGGTCAAGAGCATGAACCTTGGTTGCGGGCACATCCCCAGTGGGGGGTGTGCAGGAGGCAGCTGATCGATGTTTCTCTCTCATCGATGTTTCTAACTCTCTCTCCCTTCCTCTCTGTAAAAAATCAATAAAATATATTTTTTAAAAAAACAAAAACCAAGGGAGAGCAGAAGATAAGGGGGAGGGGGAGGGGAGAAAGAGGAAGAGAGAGAAAGAGAAAAGGGAGGGGAGGGGAGGACACACTACAGAGTAAAATCAATTTAAATAATATCAATCAACTGTATAAAATGTAAGATTCTAGTTTGACAAATTTTACATTGAATCACTATAGAGCTGAAATGATGAACTATTAATATTTTATGTATGATTATGGTATTATGGTTATCTTTTAAATCTTTACCTTTAGAAATAAATGTGAAAATAGTTATAGATAAAATAACTATGCTTCAGAATATCAGGACAGAGGGAAGGAGTACAGATGAGACAAGAATGGGCATAAACAGTTCGATTCCCAATCAGGGCACATGACTGGATTGCGGGCTCGATCCCCAGTGTGGAGTGCGCAGGAGGCAGCCGATCAATGATTCTATTTCATCAATGATGTTTTTATCTCTCTCCCTCTCCCTTCCTTTCTGAAATCAATACAAATATATTTAAAAAGAAATAAAATAAGACACCAAAACCATAAAGGAAAAGAGGGGTACATTGGGTTTAATTAAAAGTATGATATTTTTAAAATAAAAAGGTGTTGGCTAGCTAACACCTGGGAGAAAACATTAGCAACATACAGGGTGGGGCAAAAATAGGTTTACTACAGTTTATTGTATGGAAAATAATCTCTCTCTATAAAAGCCTAAGAGACCATTACAACCGGATAACCAACTGGTAGCTATGATGCGCACTGACCACCAGGGGGCAGACGCTCAACGTAGGAGCTGCCTCCTGGTGGTCAGTGCACTCCCACAGCCAACCTCCCGCAGTCTAGACCCCCCCACCCAAACTGGCCAGCCAACCTTCCACGGTCCCTCCCCGCCGACCAGCCAGGTGGTCAGTGTGGCCAACCCCCCTCAGTCCCTCCCCCCCCTGCTAGCCAACCTCCTGCAGTCCCTCCCGCTGGACTGGGAGAGATGGCCCTGATCGCCAGCAGGGCTGAGGGACCCCACCCTTGCACAAATTCGTGCACCAGGCCTCTAGTACAATAATAAAAATGTAGTTAATAAAATAGACAAGAAATGCAGACACTTGACATAAAGAGAATATCTAAATAGTGGATATCTAAAAAGATATTAAACTTCATTGATTACCAGGGAAATGCAAATTAAAATCACAATGATTTAACTGCTAGAATATTAAGAGCTGGGTGTAAACAACCCCTTTAGGACCATATACTATAGTAGAACTTATACCCCAAAACCCATGACCCAACAGTTCCACTTCTAGGTTTATACTCAACTGAAATGTAAAATCACGCATAAGAATGTTCAGAGAAGATTATTCATAACTAGAGGCCTGGTGCACAAAATTTGTGCATGGAGGGGGTTTCCTGAGCCAGGCCTGCACCCTCTCCAATCTGGGATCCCTCTCACAATCTGGGAAGACTGTCTCCTAACCACTCGCCTGCCTGCCTGCCTGCCTGCCTGATTGCCCCAATCCCTCTGCCTGCTGGCCTGATCGCCCCTACCTTGCGCCCCTGACGGTCTGATCGCCTCTACCTTGCCCCCCATCGGCCTGATCGCCCCTACCTTGTCCCCCTGCCAGCCTGATTGCCCCTACCTTGCCCCCGTCGGCATGATAGCCCCTAACTGCCTCTGCCCCGGCCCCCACCACCATGGCTTTGTCTGGAAGGAAGTTGGACATCTGGAAGATGGCCGGTCGACCAGGTCTAATTAGCATATTACCCTTTTATTGGTATAGATTATATAGGATAGGATTGCTTAAATGGTGGGGAAAAGCCTTTTTTAGCAGGAGGAGATGTTCTTGGCAGACAAACACACATAATCCCTATATCTAGACTGATAGCCAACCATATGCACCATACTGCCAAACCAGTCATTAAAAAATTGAATCACTTTCTTACACCTTACACCAAGGAGCTATTGCCCTTAAAACCCCTCCTCAGCCCCTACCTTAGGTTCTGCCCCTGCAGTTCACCCAGAGTAGGTTCTGACAGGTCGGTTTCTATGCCAGTCAGGCATCAAAAGCTCCGCCTCCTAGGCAGCCATTGGCTCCTTGCAGTTGACTCAGATTTGGTTCTGATTGGTTGGTTTCTATGCCAGTCAGCATCTCCAGGCCTGATCATAGAGGTGGGGTTGATCAGCAGCCGCCCCAGGCTGCTGGCAAGCAGGTTTCAACTGCTGACCTGTGGGAGAGAGAGGCTTGGCTGCTGGCAAGGCCCACAGAGAGAAGCAAACCCTGCTTCTCTCTCTGGGCCTCGCCAGTAGCTGCTGACACTGCTGATCAGCCCTGCCTCCCTCTCTCTCTGAGAGTTCAGCAGTTCAGCCCGCTCGCCTACTGTGCGTGCAGCCTGGCGTTCGGTTGAGCCTTCAATCGTTTTGGATGTTACAACCCTGGCTCTTTATATATATAGATACCTGCACATGGAAAACAACTCAAATGTCTCTAAATAGTAGAATGGATAAATTGTAGTATATTCAAATGATATAGTAATACTGTTCCAAAGGACAAACTCTGTTCAGCACCAATGTGGATGAATCCCACAGACATAATTTGCACAAAAGAAACCAGATACTATCGATAAATAGGAGGTAGGGGTTAGTAATTAGGAGTACGCATGAGAGGAATCTGGGTTACTGGTAAATAAGTCAGTAAGATTTAAATCTACACAGATACAACTTTATAAAAGCACATATCTTTTAATTTTTTTAAGTTTACCAAATTATTTATGATTAGAAACAGAATCAAGGCAATTAAAACTGTCTAAAGTTGACAAATGAAGAAATAAAGATAAAAGCATATTTTTATCTAGAGCACTGTTATCCAACAGAAATTTCTGTGATGATAGAAATGTTCTGTATCTGTCTGGTCAATATGGTAGCTTCTAGCCACATGTGGTTATTGGAACACTTGAAATGTAGCTGGTGAGACTGTTGAGAAACTAAATTTTTAATTTAACTTAATTTAATTTAAATTTAAAGTCAATGCGCTTGTGGCCAACATATTGGAAAGCACAGATCAAGAGAGATGGAGGCACCACCATAGGAAACAGAATCCACTAAAATATGTTCTCTCTGGGGAGCGGGATGTTATAAAAAAGTTGTGATGGGGCTAAGTTTGCTTTTACCATAAATTCTTTTGTACTATTTGCTGTGTAACTTTATGTATGAATTTAAATTTAAAGAAGAAACTACTCTTTTTTTTTCAGTATGTAAAGCACATACTCAAAATTGTTAACAGTGGTTAGCTATGAGTGGTAGGGATTATGGTAATTTTCTTTTCTTCCTTAAAAAAAAATTATCCATATTTTCTAAAATGCTTACCAAAATGAAACATTTAAAAAGAACAACAACAAAACACACACACACACACACACACACACACACACACACACACACACACAGCAGCCCTGGTCAGGTAGCTCTCCGGTCAAGGCACATACAAGAACAACCAATGTGCCCTGACCGGTTTGGCTCAGTGGATAGAGCGTCGGCCTGCGGACTGAAAGGTCCCAGGTTCGATTCCAGTCAAGGGCATGTACCTTGGTTGCGGGCACATCCCAGTAGGGGGTGTGCAGGAGGCAGCTGATCGATGTTTCTCTCTTATCGATGTTTCTAACTCTCTATCCCTCTCTCCTCCTCTCTGTAAAAAAATTTTAAAAAAATCAAGAAAAAAATGAACAACCAATGAATGCATAAATAACAAGAACAACAAATCAATGTCTCTCTCTCCACTTTTTTTTCTCTTTCTCTAAAATCAATTCTAAAAAAAAAAAAAAGCTGAAACAAAACAGTACCTTGAATTTAATTCCCTCTTCTCTAATGAAGGAAGGAAGATAGGAAAAAAGCATAGTAATTTAGACATACATCTGTTCAGTAAATATTAAGTGCAAACTACCATATACTGCACAAAAAATTATAGAATAAATGAATGAATGTATATGATTCCTGCCCTCAGGAAACTTCTAAATTAATGGATAAATCAAGATGTCTGTGGCATAAATAAATCACACAAGCTTGATTTTTTTAAATGTTTTTATTGATATTTTAGAGAGAGAGGAAAGGAGAGGCATAGAGAGATGCAAATATCAATGAGAGAGGAACATCATCAATCGACTGCCTCCTGCACACCCCCTACTGGGGATCGAGCCTGCAACCCAGGCATGTGCCCTGAATGGGACTCGAATCCTCCACCTTTTGGTTCCTGGGTCAATGCTCAACTGTTGAGCCACACTGGCTGGGCAAACTTGATTTTTAAATAAACATTTAAGTCAAGCAATATGTTCACATTCAAGGGAAGGCCTTTGCATTAAAATAGTCACCTTGAAGGGCCAGTTATTACATTACTTTAAGAAACCATGTAATAGTTTTAAGAAATACCTTCCAGCTATTTAAAAAAAAAAATCAAACCCACTTTTAAAGCACAGAGGTATTCTATTTTGGATAATATTTCAAATTAGCTATGTGGGCTTTGAAAGCAATTTTAACAAAAATCCTAAACTCCAAAAAGAGAGTTCCTTTAGGAATTAAAATAATTAGAAACTGAAACGCAAATAAAATGGTTTGATAAACAGCAATAGAATAAATGTAAGACCTACCACTTGGGGGAGGGTTTGGGGTGACTGGTACCAATGAACCTGCACATGTCAAATTATCCTATCTAATTAAGAGGGGATATGCTAATTGACCCTCACGCCATCACAAAGCTGGCGGCACCCACAGCCAATAAGGAAGGAATATGCTAACTGACTGCCCCGCCCTCAAAGATGGCGGCACCCACAGCCACAATATGGCAGCGCCCAGTCCCCTTAGCTCCACGTGCCTGCCTCTGGAGTCCCCCATTCCCCTCAGCCCCCCAGGGCCGGCCAGAGGTGCAGGCATGCCTCAGATGGTGGCTGCCCAGCCGCCCAAGGCTCAGGTAACCAGGGCCGGCCAAGGCTTGCGCTGCCGGCAGAGGCAGCAGCAGAGGTGTGATGGGGGCGTTGCCTTCCCCTGATCGCTGGGTCACCTTCCACCACTGAGGGCTCCCGGACTGTGAGGGGGGGCAGGCCGAGCTGAGGGACTCCCCCCTCCAGTGCATGAATTTTCACGCACCAGGCCTCTAGTAACTCAATAAAAAGTGACAATCCAAGAAGAAGAAAAAAATGATTACATACTAATGTAGCATTGTAGTTAATTCTGTAAGCTGCATTTTGGGAAGAGAAAGGTAAAACTAAAAAAAAAAAAAAAAGAAGAAGAAGAAGAAGAAATAATTCTAGAAAAAATAGAATTAACCTTTTTTATTATTTATAAAACTAACCTTATTACTTGTCATACTTTGTAAAAATAGCAATGGAACCAAATGATAAATATAGTGTATCTTCTCACATTGTCAATTTGACTCAATATTAAAATTATTTAACTTTTAAAAAGTGAAAATAAAAACATATATTATCCCGGGTCCGGGTGAGGCCGTGCGCCCCGGGATCTGGGTGAGGCCACGCGCCCCTGGGTCCGGGTGTAGCTGGATCCCGGGTCCGGGTGAGGCCGCACCCCTGGATCCGGGTGAGGCTGGATTCCGGGTCCGGGTGAGGCCGTGCGCCCCTGGATCCAGGTGAGGCTGGGTCCCGGGTCCGGGTGAGGCCGCGCCCCTGGGTCCGGGTGAGGCCACACGCCCCTGGGTCCGGGTGAGGCTGGGTCCCAGGTCCGGGTGAGGCCATGCCCCTGGGTCCGGGTGAGGCCGCGCACCCCTGGATCCGGGTGAGGCTGGGTCCCGGGTCCGGGTGAGGCCGCGCCCCTGGGTCCGGGTGAAACTGGATCCCGGGTCCAGGTTAGGCCGTGCACCCCTGGATCCAGGTGAGGCTGGGTCCCGGGTCCGGGTGAGAACGCGTGCCCCTGGATCCAGACGAGTCTGGGTCCCAGGTCTGGGTGGGACCACACCCCTGGGTCCGGATGAGGCCACGCGCCCCTGGGTCCGGGTGAGGCCACGTGCCCCTGGGTGCGGGTGAGGCCACGTACCCCTGAGTCCGGGAGAGGCCACGCGCCCCTGGGTCCGGATGAGGCTGGGGCCTGGGCCCGGGTGAGGCCATGCGCCCCTAGGTCCGGGTGAGGCCACGCGCCCCTAGGTCCGGGTGAGGCCACGCGCCCCTGGGTCCAGGTGAGGCCATGCGCCCCTGGGTCCGGGTGAGGCCACGCGCCCCTGAGTCCAGGTGAAGCCGTGCCCCTGGGTCTGGGCGAGACCAAACCAGAGGGAGTCGGACCTGCATTACCACCATTTGTCCACCATCCAGAGCTGAAAAGTCAGTGCCGACATGTACACATAAGGAACTGGTGGACATTGAAATTGGGTCTCAAAAGAACTGTTGGTCCAGAAAGAAACTCACTACAGACTGATTCATTTGCCTGTCAGCATTACTATTATTGCTCGTCTCACATTCGGTTCTTATAAGTATATTTCTAGTAACATGATCTCACTCATCTAGGGGAAATGATGAACAACATAGACTGATGAACAAGAACAGACCCAGAAACAAGGAGGCATCGATCGGACTGTCGAGCCTCAGAGGGAGGGTAGGGGAAGGTGGGGGTAGGGGGGAGAGATCAACCAAAGGACTTGTGTGCATGCATGAATAACTGCACAAATGAATAAGCATAACTCTAATAAATCTATTTTTCTTTTTCTCCGAAAGCGAAATATTTCCTGTTGTGCACATCAAACAAGTCAGTCCAAGACTAATGACATGGCAATCGGCTACTAAAATATTCGCTGCTAATATTAGTGGAAAGAAATAGTGCGCCTGCATGTAAGGGGCGTAAGGGAAATGAATGCAACACGATTATAGTAATCAGTCATTAACGAACATTGTAGTTCGTTATTAATAATTATGTATAACAGGATATTGTAAAAATTAAGTTATGAAATTTTTATTAAAACGTTTCTTATATACCATTATATTGGCTGGGACACAAAAATATTTGTTGTGGGCCCCATGCAGCCCGTGGGCCGCGAGTTTGACGTGCTTGTTCTACATCATTCCTTTCCACATTCAGGAAAATACTTACTGAGCACCAACTACGAGTCAGACAACAACAATTTCTCCTCCATGAAGTCATCTCTGATAAGCCCAGCTTGAACTGCTGCCTTTTCTGAACTCTTTCAACCATTCTGGTCCCTACCATTCATTTTTGTACTTACACACAATTCTGAATCAATCCTTCATGTTTTTCTCTCCCATAAAACTAATCATCATAAGGAATAGAAAATGGTGTCTTTGGTATTACCACAATGAATAAGAAAAGTAAGTAAGAAGACGGTCCTTAGCTTTGGTTTTGCTCAAGAGCTCAGCTCCCTAATCATCATATCTATTTTATAATGTATAACTGGGTACAGTATTGGTTTTCAAATCATTTCTTAACAGCAAATCCTTTAAACAAATATAATCAATACATAAAATTGCTAAAAGCAGATCATCTCTGGATAAAATGAGAGTGAGGCCTAAAGTACCAACCTGATGTCTGCCCCCAACTGTCATCCTCTGGGATGCCTAAAAGGAATCCCTAATCTATCTGGTACTAGTTTGAAAGTCTATGGAGCCTGGCCTCTGTGGCTCAGGGATTGAGCGTCACAGTTCTATTCTCGATCAGGGCACATGCTGGGGTTGCGGGCTTGATCCCCAGTAGAGGGCGTGCAGGAGGCAGCTGATTAATGATTCTTCCTCATCACTGATGTTTCTATCTCCCTCTCCTTTTCTCTCTGAAATCAATAAAAAATAAAAATTTTAAAAAAGGACTTCTAAATAAAAGCCATCCCACTAACTTGGTGTGATTAAAAAAAAAAAAAAAGTAGAGCACTGTCAGGAGACCCTAAAACTCTGACACTAACAAGGCTACCTAATCAATGTGACCCCTTCCCTCCATCTGATCTCCAAAAGGTCCTCTGGTTATTACTCTCTAGACGGGAAAGTCCCAGGAAATATCTTGAATGCAGAGGAAGAATTTTTTAAAACCAGAGTTGCAATGCTTATACCAAGAGTGCACAACTTGCTAGAGCCACATTATTTTTCCTTTTTCTTTTAACAAGCGTCTAGCTTCTGAAAGCTAAGCTAAAATAACGCCTGAAGCAATTAGAAGAGAATCTGGGACAAAGAGGAATTTTAAGTGGCTTGTTAAAATTCTGTAAAGAGCAGTCTTTACAAGATGCTTCCTTATATTCATCATCAGTCAAAAATGATTGTACAAAATTCTATCAACACTAGGACTCCTCTTATTGTTACTAAAATAAATACAGACAAAAGCAATGGGCTTAGTGTAGGCACTGAATCAGCAGTGAATTAGAATTTTTCACCATTCAGCACCAACAGAAAGGAGTCAGTTAGGTCTGAGATAAGTGAAAACAGAAGTTGCCATAGTAACTCACACATTTACCCTAAAAAGGCCGGACTGGGGGTGGGGGGCTGGAAAGTAGGTCAATATTTCTGCCTAACTAGCTCTAGTTCTTGGCTTCCTCTCCTCATCTAAAGCAGCATCCTCTTCCTTCCCCACTCACTATAGGAGCAAGCAGCGGGAAATCAGGTGATAGAAACTCATTTAAAAAAGCAAGGGGTGAGGAAAGGTCCAGCAGAGGGAAGGTGAACTAAGAGGACAGCCCACTAAAAACCTCAGGAGTGCCCTGGGACTACCCCTGGGAAAGCAGTTGCTGATCAAGGGCTCCAGTGCTCAGAAACTGTTGCTGGGTTACCACAAATCAGAAATTGCCATTTTCCCTGTAGCAGTTTAAGTGCACCTAATGGAACACTTGGGAATGCATTATTAACAGCTTTGGGTTAGGTTAGTGCTGGGGAGGGATGAGTACTCTGGCATGGAAGAAACCCGAGACCCTTAGCAACAGGCATTCTTTGATGGTTAAAACTACGAATTAGGCTCAAGGATGGCCTAAAAGACAGAAAAGCAAGGAGGGAAGCTTAGAAGGTTCCTTCTCAAAGTCAGCTGATTTTGCTAACACAGAAACATAGTGCCCTTTGATACTCTGATCTGAAATAGCTACTATTCCAAGAAGGCGAGGGCAACCCTGGTCTCTGAGATGATGTGAAGAGTGCCAGAGCTCATTATTAGCTCTTCCACCCGCGGTGCCAACAAATGTGGGAAGCAAGTTACACAGAAAGCATTTGGGAGCAGGTGCAGTTCCACTTCCCTGCAGCTGTTAGTGTCTGCATAGCAATAACCCAAGGCATTAGTAATGATTTTTAACAATTTGGTGTTAAAGCCCTGGTATTCTAGAAGATGAAAGATAAGGGAGGGAGGTCCAAAAAGCAGAAACATCTTTGTAACCAGTGAATATTTCAAACTCTAGTCTCTACATATCCTGTTGTAGTCATTGTACAGAGACGGATCTAGGATTCCATGGCTCAGGCCATTCAAACGTGACTGGGGAACTTTTCTTTTTTTTTTAAATATATTTTATTGATTTTTTACAGAGAGGAAGAGAGAGGGATAGAGAGTTAGAAACATCGATGAAAGAGAAACATCGATCAACTGCCTCTTGCACACCCCCTACTGGGGATGTGCCCGCAACCAAGGTACGTGCCCTTGACCGGAATCGAACCTGGGACCTTTCGGTCCACAGGCCGACGCTCTATCTACTGAGCCAAACCGGTTTTGGCATGGGGAATTTTTCAAACCAGCAGAATATTAGGAAGGACAAGCTCAGTTTCAAATTCTAGCTCATGTATTCAGAAACATCTGCAAATTGTCTGCTTGTACTTCTGCATGTCTCTACTCCTCTGTCAGAGACACAGCAACATTTAAGATGACTTTAGAGACCAGGAGCAGCCAACACCTTTGGAGAGGAGCACTGAGAACGACCCTATTGTATGGGCAAGGGATTAGAAACCTGAAGGACCAGGTACCAGGCCTCCATCAATACTCTGGGCAGGAGGAGCACAGACAGAGCCAAGTGCGCATAAACTTAAGGCAGGAGGCTATAGGCAAAGCAGGCCTGGGCTGGGGAGTCGGGGGCAGGCTGGGAGAGGGCAATGGGGACAAAAGAGGACATATGTAATACTTTCAACAATAAAGAATTAAATAAATAAAAAAGATCTGAAGCAAATACGGCAAAATATTAAAATCTGACAGAATTGGTAAATGAAAACAAAATAAACCCCCCCCAAAACAATAAGTCAATCACTTTATGAGGGAAATGTGAGAACAGATGTTATTCTTTTTTAAAAATAGTATATTTTTGTTAATTTCAGAGAGGAAGGGAGAGGGACAGAGAGATAGAAACATCAATGAGGAGAGAGAGTCATTGATCAATTGCTTCCTGCACACCCCACACTGGGGATCAAGCCCGCAACCCAGGCATATGCCCTTACTGGGAATCAAACCGTGACCTCCTGGTTCATAGGTCGATGCTCAACCACTGAGCCACAGATGCTATTCTATTATGACTTCGCAGTGCAGCCCAGAGAATTTACTCAGTCTCGCGAATTTGCACTTTTCTTTTACATAGAGCAGCACATAGGACAAGGAGAAGTTTGTGGAACAAATCACTTTGTAAAACATTCTACTACAAAAATGTTCAAGCTCAAGCATACACGAAGTAGAAAGAATAGGATAATGACCTATCACCTCAATTCAAAATTGATCAATATTCTAGTGCAAATCTTAAAGCCAAGATAGGGATCACTTTAGTGAAAGGTTCTAAGTGTTACAAATCAAACCCCAAATGGCAAATTTCTATATTCAACCAGGAACCTGAAGAGATAGGTACTGTAGGAAAGCAGCAGTAAGTAAAGGAAAACAGATTTCTACTTAAATTTTTTGTTAATACTCACCTGAGGATATTTATTTTTTTCCATCGATTTTTAGAGTAGAAGGGAGAGAGCAGGACGGGGGGGAGGAAGAGAGGGAGATAGGGAAAGAGAGTGGGAAGGGGAGAGAGAACAAAAACATCGACCTCAGAGAGACACATCGATTGGTTACCTCCTGCACACACCTCAACCAGGGGTAGGTATTAAATCTGCAACCCAGGTACATGCCCTTGACTGGGAATCGAACCCATAGCCCTTTGGTGCATGGGCCAAAGGCTCTAACCATTGAGCAACACGAGCCAGGGCCCATTAAATTTATGAGGAATGTCCACCAGAATACTTATATCTGCAAGGTATTTCTACAAGTTATATTATCTGCATTTTTAATTCCTAAAAGATGCATTTCCAATTAATTTGTTTACTGAGCAAGAATCACTGTCTTGCACCAAACCATGAAAAAGGCTCCACAGTTACCATCGTCAGCCTTCCAGGACTGTGTCATGTTTACAACCACTTTTCATTCTGATGCAAACATTGGGAGCAAAGTTAAGAAAAACAGGAAAGCAAAGATTTAGTTCATTTATGACCTACTAAAACCCACCATGTGCTGGCATTTGGAGAAGCTAAAACAAGGTCTGTACTTACTGGTACTGTTACATCATCATAAAAACTCCAAGCTAAGGCCCATCTCATTGTCCGACCTTGACAGAATTCAGTGTAGGTGACTTTAGGAACCTGAAACCAACAAACACACCATCTCATCAAATTGAAGTCATTCTACCAATATGTTTCTGGCTGCTGCTTCATGTGAAATTGTGTCCCCAAACAATTATGCATAGCTGCCTAATAATAATGAATAAATTATTTCTCAACAAAGTTGTGGCATTTTTCCCTCCCATAAAACATTAGAAAAAATTTATAGTTCTGGCTTGAGATCCAAATACATGTAACATCCAAAACACAGCTCTTCAAAGAAGCATTGTGGTAAAATGATTTGAATGGTTTTTTGGTTTTTTTTTGTAAGAAAGCAAGCCACCAAATGACTAGACACACCTATACAGTCTCCCTTTTGTCTATCAGATTTTAAGAAAGAAAATGAAACGACTTTGTAGCTATTATAATTTTAACAAAGAAAAAGTGTGATAGGGAACATAGGATAAGTAGAATGTTAGAGAGAAACCAGAAATCAGAAACAGGTTCTACCACTGACCCCACATCTGATCTCTCTGGAAAGTCACCCTGCTCAGGCTTACTCATGCCAAAATACCATAAACTGGGACGGGTGATGAGAGGGGTGGGAGAGTATTTATTCGCCACATGCTTTTTAAAACAGAAGCAAGGGGCTGAACTCATGTGAATTGCACATAGAGGGACACAAACTGTACTGAGGATCGTCTGGTTCTAGGTGTTTTTTGATAACTAGACGCATAACCCAGACTTAATTCTCTTAAGGTACGTAGCCTTGAGTTTCTGCAGTTATAAAGAAGTCAGATGTGGCAGGTAGACACCAGGTTGTTTTATATATTTTTTAAAATTTCTTTTAGAGAGGAAGGGAGAGGAAAAGAGATAGAAAGATTGATGGGAGAGAAACATCAATTGGCTGCCTCCTGCACGCCCCCTACTGCCTCCTGCACGCCCTCACTGAGGATCAAGCCTGCAACCTGCATGTGCCCTGGCCGGGAATCGAACCAATAACCTCTTGGTGCATGGGACGATGCTCAATCTGCTGAGCAACACCAGCCAGGCAACACCAGGTTTTTAAAATTTTTAGTTTCTCTCTTGACATTCTACTCATCCTGTTTTCCCACTTTTTCTTTGTTATAAGCAATTGTCAAACAAGGCCTTATTTAAATAATTTGTGAAAAGTCCCTTTTGGCCCCCAAATTAAAAAGTAAACAAAAACAAAAAACCCATTTAAAGATTTAAGGTGTAAAGAAAAATCCTATACTCCAACTACCATCAACAGTAGATACACAAGAACAATCATGAGGAAGGCTTACCCCTTGTACTCGGAGTTCTTCCTTCAGAGGAGCAAGGCTGCATTTCTTTCCCAGCATACAGCTATACCACCTGGAGGGGAAAGTCAGACAAGTCAAACACTGTTTATGTGGTTACTTTTATTTAATCCTCACCTGAGGATATCTTTATTGATTTTAGACCAAGAAGAAAGGAAGGAGGGAGGGAGGGAGGGAGAAAACATTGATGTGAGAGAGAAACACTGATTGGTTGCCCGGACCAGGAATGGAAACTGAAACAATTTTGGGGTGTACAGGAAGACGCTCCAACCAACTGAGCCATCCAGCCAGGGCTATGTGGTTATATTTTTAAATTACGCATTATTCAAGTGAACAAGATGAGAACAGCAGCAAACAAATACTGAGTTAAGTTACAAGTGACAACAACAATAATTATATGTAGACAAAGAACAAATCTAGAAAAGGAAAATAAGCACAAAGCAACTGAAAAAACAAATATAACACTAAAAAACCCCAATAACACATGAATCCACTAAGCCACTCCAGTGATTTAGGGCTATTATATACAGGGTGTCCACAAAAATGAATACACACTTAACAGCTGATAGCTCAATTCTGAAAATGAAATGTATTTTAATAAACACTGCCTCTATAATCATTCAAAGTATGTGCATACACTTTTTGGGACACCCTATATTTGTTTTTTCAATTTGTTTTGTTTTAATATATTTTTATTGATTTCAAAGAGGAAAGGAAAGAGAGAGAGAGAGAGAGAGAGAGAGAGAGAGAGAGAAACATCAATGATGAGAGAGAATCATTGATCGGCTGCCTAGAGCCTGCAACCCGGGCATGTGCCCTGACCAGGAATCAAACCGTGATCTCCTGGTTTGTAGGTCAACACTCAACCACTGAGCCACGCCAACCGGGCAGAATACCCTATATTTGTAAGGCGAGTGAAAGAGAGAGAGGTCTGTCTCAGCTGGGTGATTCAGTTAGCATCGTCCCATACACCAAAAAGGTATGTGCCTTGATTCCGGATCAGGGCACATACCTAGGGTTGTGGTTTTGATACCCGGTCAGGATGCACCTGGAGGCAACCGACTGATGTTTCTCTCATGCATGTCTCTCTCTCTCTCTTTTCCTAAAATCAATAACATATCCTCGGGTGAGGATTAAAAAAAAAAAGGGGGAGAGGTCTCACCTGTAATGCTAAAAAAACAGGCCATTTAGCCTTAGGACAGAAATAACAATAAAGACATGTATACTGAAACTAATACAATGTGTATCAATTATACCTCAATAATTAAAAAAAAAACCATGTACTGTATAAACACCCCTTCCCACTATTAAGAGAAATTGTAGCCGAAACCGGTTTGGCTCAGTGGATAGAGCGTTGGTCTGCGGACTAAAAGGTCCCAGGTTCAATTCCGGTCAAGGACATGTACATTGGTTGCGGGCACATCCCCAGTGGGGGGTGTGCAGGAGGCAGCTGGTCGATGTTTCTCTCTCATTGATGTTTCTAGCTCTCTATCCCTCTCCCTTCCTCTCTGTAAAAAAAATCAATAAAATATATTAAAAAAAAAGAGAGAAATTGTAAAATCTAACATGAACCTGTATTTTGAGATGCCCTCACTGGTAAATAAATTAAGGATACATGTTACATTAGAGTTCTAACAGAACATGAAATCAATTTCTTCTATAGTAAATACAAATTCAGAAAAGGGAGTGCAGAGAAGATGGAGTGAACTAGTTAAAAGTTAAAAGAAAAAAATTTATTTCTTCTGATTATTCTAAAAAAGTATGAAAAGTATAAACTTTATACCGGATTTCTCTTTAGCCTATAAAGAATTAATTACTATGGAAATTGCCCTTTAAACATAAACAACTAGGAACTGGACAAAATATATGAAAGAACTATTTTTCAGACACTGGACAACTGCAGTAAAGACCTATGATCTCAGAGAGAAACAATCCAGGTGAGTCCTACATTTGCCAGAGCTTACTGACTGAAGGAAATTTCCAAGCTGCAATGCAGGGTAAGGAAATTCAAACAGAGCCCAAGAATTTTGCTGAATTGATGAGCTAGATATTGGAGTTCAGAGAGGCCAAAGTGGTAAGGATCTGAATAGCAAAATACAAAAGAGGAAGGAGCTGCACAGAAACAGAATTCTGGGCATCTATAGAGGAGTTCCCTGGAATATTTTGCAGAACAGTTACTATTTGCACATGTGGGTTGGAACTCTATGAAGCTAGAGAATGAACTCTCAGACAGCCGTAACTGAACGGAGCCCAGACAAAGCTGGGACTAGTTTGTGGTTCTACTAGGGTGAGTAGAAAGCCTTTCTTAATAAAAGGGGATCTAGTAGAGTTCTGGAAAGCATACTGGTTTTGTAATGGGGCTAAGAGCTATTCTATACACCCCACTGAAGCTTAAAAGCAAGACTCAAAAGGATCAAACTAATCACAAGTAACTTAAGAAAGCATAAAAATAACCCTCGCTGGTTTGTCTCAGTGGATAGAGCGTGGGCCTGCAGACTGAAGGGTCCCAGGTTTGATTCTGGTCAAGGGCACATGCCCAGGTTGTGAGCTCAATCCCCAGTAGTGGCGTGCAGGAGGCAACCGATCAATGTATGTGCCCAGACTGGGAATCAAACCCCAACCTTCTGGTGTCCAGGAGGACACTCCAATCACTGAGCCACCCAGACAGGGCAGTCCAACATTCTTTTAAAAAAACAAAATGAAACACAGTATCCTAAATCATAAGATTTGCAATATGTAGCATCCATTAAAAATTATGAGGTATTAAAAGTAGCAGGAAAATAACTCACAACCAGGACTTAAAAAAAAAATCAATCATTAGAAACAGACCAAGACTTATTTCACTTAGCATAATACCCTTTAGGTCCATACATGTTGCCAGTGGCAAGACTTCATTCTTTTTTATGGCTGAGTAATATCCTATTTAATAAAAGAGTAATATGCAAATTGACCATCACTCCAACACACAAGATGGCCACCTCCATGTGGTTAAAGATGGCCGCCCCCATGTGGACACAAGATGGCTGCTACAAGACGGCCGGCAGGAGAGGGCAGTTGTGGGTTATCAGGCCTGCAGAGGAGGGCAGTTAGGGGTGACCAGGCCGGCAGAGGAGGGCAGTTGGGGGCGACCAGGCCTTTAGGGGAGAACAGTTGGGAGCAACCAGGCCTACAGGAGAGTACAGTTAGGGGCGACCAGGCTGTCAGGGGAGGGCAGTTAGTGGTGACCAGGCTGGCAGGGGAGGGCAGTTAGGGGCAATCGGGCCTGCAGCGGAGCAGTTAGGCGTCGATCAGGCTGGCAGGGGAGTGGTTAGGGGGTGATCAGGCTGGCAGGCAGAAGTGGTTAGGGGAAATCAGGCAGGCAGGCAGGCAAGCAGTTGGGATCCAGCAGTCCTGGATTGTGAGAGGGATGTCTGACTGCCCATTTAGGCCCAATCCCAGTGGGGTCGGGCCTAAACGGGCAGTCGGACATCCCTTGAGGGGTCCCAGATTGGAGAGGGTGCAAGCTGGGCTGAGGGACAACCCCCCCGCTGCACGAATTTCATGCACCTGGCCTCTAGTTCCATTATAAATACCATATCGTCTTTAGTTTGCATATCAAAGGCAGGCTCAATCTGGATCCTTTGCTATCTCTAAAAATTGGCTAGCCCAGGGAGGGGCAGTCTCTCTCCACCCAGAAAGATTTTCAAGACATCAAAACATCATAATATATAGAAAATCAAAAGCATTTACAATACAAAGCCAGACACAAAAATCGACATTCCATGATTAATTTATATGAAAGTCTAGAACAGGCCAAAACGCTCTGACAAAAGGATCAGTAGTCACTAGAGGCTGGGATGGGGTAAAGGAGCACCAGGGAACCTTTTATGGTGATGGAAATGTTCTATATCTTGATTGTGGAGGTGGTTACGTACACATGTCAAAATTCATGAAATTGTACACTTAAAATTGAAGAATTTCACTATATGCAAGTTATACCTCAATAAAACATTTAAGTACATAAATTTCTAAATGTGATACAGCTTATACCTTCAAATATACATAAAGAATAGTTAATATAGTAATGTTTCACACATTTCTTTCTAGTTTATAACAGTTTAGTTATAGTAGCAATAGATACTCTGTATCCTGCATTTTTTAAAGCATCACAATTACTGCTATGTCATTTGAAATTCATCTAACTGCACATTATTTATCTTTTTAATCCTCTCCCAAGGAGTGAGGATATTTTCCCCATTGATTTTTAAAGAGAGTGGAAGAGGAGGAAGGGTAGAGAGAGAGGAGAAAGAGTAACACTGAAGTGAGAGAAACATGGATCAGTTGCCTCCCACAGCATGCGCTCTTGCCCAGGAATCGAACCCTTGACACTCTGGTGCAAAGGCCAACCCTCTAACCACTGAGCAACACAGGTCAGGGCCACATTATTTTTAAAGAGAAATTACAGATTAAGGAGATATATTATTATATTGCTTTAGAAATAGAGTGTATTAATCAATATTTTGTTTTCATTGTTTGTGGGTTCAACAAGTGACTGCCTCTATTTTTGTTTCATCAATCCTTTTCCCTTTGAAAATACAAAGAAATAATTGTTCTACCTAAACTATTTTAAACATAAAACCTGGGTAAATTTACCTACAGCATAATCAGTTTCATTTGGTGGTTTTAAAATGTTTGGACGATAAATAATATGCACCCTTTAAGACAGTGTATAAATAGAGAATCAAAATGAATTTAAAAGCCTTTAGTATGTCAGGAACAAGATGAAGAAAAATAAGAGCAATTAGTGCTCACATAGTAATGTATAAAATAGGTTAATTAACACCTTTCATTTTAAATTAACAGTCCTTAACAGATTAGATCAGTCACCAGAAGCCAAGAAATAGGCTAGAACAGACGCAAAAGAAAGATACTATAAATTTCCTCAGGAGATGAAGAAAAGCCAATAATGCCCGTCTGGCCAGCGTGGCTCAGTGGTTGAGCGTGGACCTATGAGCCAGGAAGTCACAGTGTGATTTCTGATAGGGGCACATGCCCGGGTTTCGGGCTTAATCCCCAGTGTCGGGGTCTACAGGAGGCAACTGATCAATGATTGTCTTTCATTGATGTTTCTGTCTCTCTCTTCCTCTCCCTTCCTCTCTGAAATCAATAAAGATATATTTAAAAAATAAATAAATAAATAAAACCAGGTTGTATGACCATGCTTAAAAAAAAAAAAAGCCACTATTTAAGTAAATCCTTGGTGTAAGGTGAATACTATATTACAAATATTTTAAGATTTAATATCATCAATATACTTAACTGTTTTCTGCAACAGAATTATAGAAAAAGCAGAGGTAACTGGGTGTATTAAAAATTCTAATAGATCCTAGCTACTTTCAACAGGCATCCTGTGACAACTAATCAAAATGCAAGTAGAAAAAAATGAACAAAAGAAAGATCTAGTTACCCAGGAGACTTTGAACCCATTATACTATTTTAATGATGAAAGTAGCACTTTACTCTTTATAGAATTTAGGAATTCCTCTGAAACAGCAGGTTTTAAGAAAAGTATTTTGAGCCCTGGTCAGTGTGGTTCATTCAGTTGAGCATGGTCCTGTGCACCAAGGGATCGCGCAGGTGCCATACCTGGTCAGGGCACATGCCAGGGGTGGGCTCAGTCCCCAGTAGGGTGTGTCCAGGAGGCAGCTGATAGATGTTTCCATCTCATCAATGTTTCTCTCTCTCCCTTCTCCCTTCCTCTCTCTCTCTCTCTCAAATCAATAAAAACATATTTTTTTTAAAAAAATTATTCTTTTTAAAAGTTTTATCTTTATTGTTTAAAGTATTATAAATGTTCCCCCTTCCCCCCCATTGACTACCTCTACTCCACTCCCTTCCCCTCTCCAGGCCTTCCCCAACTTTTGTCTGTTCATCCATGATCTATGCATATATGCATATAAGTTCATTGTTTAATCTTTTCCCGCCCACTCCACCCCCTTCCCTCTGAAATACATACGTCTATTGCATGCTTCAATGTCTCTGGATATTTTTTGTTCATCAGTTTATTCTGTTCACTAGATTCCACATATAAGTGAGATCATATACTTGTCTTTCTCTAACTGGCTTATTTCGCTTAGCATAATACTCTCCAGGTCCCTCCAGGATGTCTCAAAGGTTAAGAGATCTTTCCTTTTTAGAGCTGCATAATATTCCATAGTGTAAATGTACATTTTTAAAATCCATTCATTGACTGATGGGCATTTGGGCTGTTTCCAGATCTTAGCTATTATAAATAACGCTGCTATTGTTTTTATTGATTTTAGAGAGAGAGGAAGGGAGAGGGATAGATAGAAACATCAATGAGAGAGAAACATCATTCAGCTGCCTCCTGCATGCCCCCTACTGGAGATCAAGCTCTTTAAAAAAAGGGAAAAGAAAAAGTATTTTGAAATAATTTCAAATGTACAGGAGTTGCAAGATTAGTACAAATGATTCCAGTATACTCTTCACACAGATTCAACAATTAACATTTTCCTCCATTTGCTTGCTCTGTATTTTTTTCTAAACCATTTGAGACTGAGCTACAGATATCATTGTGTCCCTTGAATCCTAAATATTTTGGCATGTACATTTTTATTTTATTTATTTATTTATTTTTAAATATATTTTATTGATTTTTTTTACAGAGAGGAAGGGAGAGGGATAGAGAGTCAGAAACATCAATGATAGAGAAACACCGATCAGCTGCCTCCTGCACACCCCCTACTGGGGATGTGCCCACAACCAAGGTACATGCCCTTGACTGGAATCGAACCTGGGACCCTTCAGTCCGCAGGCCGACGCTCTACCCACTGAGCCAAACCAGTCAGGGCGGCATGTACATTTTTTAAAAAAAATATATTTTATTGATTTTTTACAGAGAGGGATAGAGAGTTAGAAACATCGATCAGCTGCCTCTTGCACACCCCCCACCGGGGATGTGCCCGCAACCAAGGTACATGCCCTTGACCGGAATCGAACCTGGGACCCATGAGTTCGCAGGCCAACGCTCTATCCGAGCCAAACCGGTTTCGGCGGCATGTACATTTTTAAAACAAGGACATTTTCTTTCACAACCACAAAAAAATGATCAAATTGAAAAAATTTAACACTCATACAATACTATAATCTGGAATACAGTCTGTATTCAAATTTCACTAATTATCCCAGTAATGTGTTTCATGACAATTTTCTCCCTTGATGCAAGACCCAATCTAGGATCATGTATTTCATTTACATGTCAAGTCTTTTTAGTCTCTCAATCTAAAAACAGTTTGTGTCTATTTTTTACTTTCACAACCTTAATATTTTTGAAGAACTGTCTTACAAAATTCCTTGAGTTGTTTTAATGTTTCCTCATAGTTAGATTCAGGTTACATATATGTGTACATACATATATGAAGAGCACAGAGGTGCTGCTGTGCCCTTCTAGGCACCTCACATCAGGAGGTGGTCACCTAACCAAGGAGGTATTCCCCCAGCTTTCTCCACTGTAAAGCTACCATATTTCTCTTTGTAATTATAAGTAATCTGTGGGGAGATGCTTTGAAACTATGTAAATATCCTGTTACCCTTCAAATTTTCCATTGTTGATTCTTCCACAAATCAATTATTACTGTAACGATTACAAAATGATTTTTCTAACTTTATTATTCCTTCTACATTTATTAGTTGGCATTCTACTGTAATGAAGAACATTTCCTCTATTCCCCTGATGCATTTTACTTGCTTATTTTATGCAGTGACTTATAAGGCATTCTGAACTCATATTGTCCTATATTTGGTTTGAGTTGGCTCTTATGTTCTTCTGACATTTAATACCATAAAAAGGTATTCCACCAATCTTATAGACAAGAAAAATAAAGTGGCTTACCCTTTTATAAAGGCAAGTCAAAGTTCACAGTAGAACTGGACAGTCTTTCAGCTGAAGCATTAACTACAATCTCAGTTATAAAATCTACAATTGTTCCCTGCGCTATTACTTACAGCACCCTACAACTATACTAGCACCTAGTTTAAAAAACAGAAAGGGAGGGAAAACTCTACATTAACATAAAATAACAAAGTAGTTGTAACGTTTCCTTTCTACACCATGGACCTTAGCATTTAAATCTACTGGAGTCCTAAAACAGTCAAGAGTTAAAATAATGGTATTTAATATTCATTATTATTAATTATATCAAATATATACTCATTTAATTCTACGACCACTCTGTGAGGTAGTTATTGTTATCCCATTTTACCAGTGAGAAAACAAAATTAAAATATAAGTCAAAGAATCACATTTCAAAAGGCCCAGACTATTAAATTTATTGCCCATCACCAAATATGTGGATTATACCGAAATATAAGAAGTATCCAGCATCTGGCAGGGGGTAGAGAATGAAAAGGAAAAAGCAAAAAGAGGGAGCTTGGGTGAAAGCAATATTGAGTTGGGACTGTTAGATACAGATCTTTGGTTCCTGGAAAAACTGTAAAACCATTGCCATAAAGGGCATCAACTATAGACTGACTGACCAATGACAAAGTGAATTCAGGCCATGAGAAGTCTGATAAAGTCTGTTAATTTATTTAAAAAGTTAGTAGAGTGAGTCTCTAAAAAAGAAAATGCTAGTAAACTCAAATCATAGGCACAAATTGAAAGGATGACAGGCACCTGCAAATCATCAATGATAGAGGGGCTGTCTAATAATGTTATATGTAAATTATACCAATTAATATAAAGAGAAGGCCTAACTAGAAATCCAATTGCAGGCTGGGTGCAGAGGCTGCATGGGTGGTAGAAAGAGCACTGGACCACAATCAGGACATATAAGGCCCAAGTCTCTAATCTGTACAACTAAGAGGCTGTATATACACCCCAAAGGCCTTCCAGCTGCAAAATTCCTTAAGATACAAAACAAAACTGCAATTGCTGCAGGTGAGGTATCTTGAGTCCATCTCTGAGATCAGTCTAATAAATTGAACTTATTTCACCCCATAATGTTACAAATTCTGCTTAGTTCTGCATTTTACTAGCAAAAAGAAAATAAGTTAGATAAGAAGCAGATGGGTTAAAATACTTGTTTTAATCCCTTATTTTTCAGAGCTTTAAAATATGCAGCTTCCACAACATTCTAAAATGTGAGAATTGCATAGTAGTATAAAAAATATGAGGGAGGACATGAACAGGTAATATGTACAAGTGAAAGTTGTCATGGTATGATGTGAAACTGTAAACAATATTTGCAAGTAATACTTTCAAGAAACATTGCTCTATTTTGGTTTCAAAAAAAGCACTTCATGCCATGGCTGGAGTTGTTCAATGGTTAGAGCATCCGCCTGTGCATCCGAGGGTCTCAGTTTCTATTCCTGGTCAAGGGCATGCACCTGGATTGCAAGTTTGATTCCTAGCCCCTTTGGGGTGCATGAAGGAGACAACCAATTGATGGTCTTTCTCCTCCCCCCTCCTTTCCACTCTCTAAAAATCAATGGAAAAAATATCCTCTGGTGAGGATTAACAAAACAAAAACAAAAGCACTTCATTTCCTCTATTCTTCCTATTATCATTCCTCCTCTCAACTTGACAGAGTCCTAACAGCAGACAAGACTGCTGAACCCTGTTTTTAATAAATCATAACCAGATAAGGTGACACCAACCTCAAAACAGTCAACTCTCTAGAGACATGAGAAGCTCTAGCAAGTTTCCCTTCCTAGGGGGCTACCAGAGCCAGGTACAGGCAGACTTGAAACATACTGACCAATTTCTCTCCCTAAGAATGATGTTCCTTTACAACATATTTTTGTAGGTCAAATAGGACTTTGGAAATAATAATAATTGCCTAGTTAAAAGCCTCCTGAAAATAACCTTCCCCATGTTCCTGATTAGCACCAGTCCTCTCTAAAGATGACAGATACTGAAATGGCCACATGGCCCTGGTTACCTCTTTTCATGAGTTTCAGACTCTGCTACCTTTCTTTAAGTCTATTTTACTTACTCAGACTCTTCCCAATGCTCAATATTACTTAAGTTTCTTTTTTCTACATACCCTCATGGATCTTTTAATAAATCAACTTAAAACAACAATTTATTAACTTTTGGCTTCAACAATGTATAAATTTCTATGACAGACCACCCAATAATCCAGTTGCTTTTCACAAATATTTAAATAAACTCACATTTAACAAATCAGGATATCTGATTTTGAAACTGGCCTTTTAGCCCGGCAGGTGTGGCTCAGTGGTTGAACCTATGAACCAGGAGGTCACAGTTCAATTCCCAGTCAGGGCACATGCCCGGATTTCGGGCTCCATCCCCAGTGTAAGGAATGCAGGTAGACAGCCAATCAATGATTCTCTCTCATCATTGATGTTTCTATTTCTCTTTCCTTCTTCCTTCCTCTCTGAAAGCAACAAAAATCTATTTAAAAAAAGATAAGAAATTGGCCTTCTACTAAAATAAGCAGCTTTAAATACCTATAAATCCTAAAAAGTAAAAAGAAAAAATGTCTTCCCTATCCAGCAATTCCACTTCTGGGAATATACCCAAAGGAATTGAAAGCAGGGAATTAAGAGATACTTGAACACCCTGTTCATAGCAACATTATCCACAACAGCCAAAGCAACCCAACAGTCCATCAACAGATGAATGCGATAAAAAAAAAAAAAGTATATACATACAATAAGATATTATTCAGCCTTAAAAAGGAAATTCTAAAAAAAAAAAAAAAAAAGCCCAGCCAGTGTGGCTCAGCGGTTGAGCGTAGACCTATCAACCAGGAAGTCACAGTTTGATTCCTGGTCAGGGCACGCGCCTGGGTTGCGGGCTCAATCTCCAGTGTGTGGCGTGCAGGAAGCAGCCAATCAATGATTCTCTCTCACATTGATGTTTCTATCTCTCTCTCCTTTCCTCTCTGAAATCAGTAAAAATATATTTTTTTAAAAAAAAGGAAATTCTGACACACTCTATAACATGGATGAACACTGAGGACATGATGCTAAGTGAAAGAAGCCAGTCACAAAAGGACAAAAACTATCTGACTCTATTTACATAAGGTACCTAGAATAGTCAAATTGATAGAGATAACAAGTAGAATGCTGTGTTGGCCAGTTTGGCTCAGTGGGTAGAGCGTCGGCCTGCAGACTGAGGGGTCCCAGGTTTGATTCCAGTTAGGGGCACATGCCTGGGTTGCGGGCTTGATCCCCATTAGGGGACATGCAGGAGGCGGCTGATCAATGATTTTCTCTCAACATTGAAGTTTCTCTTTCCCTCTCCCTTCCTCTCTGAAATCAATAAAGATATATAAAAAAAAATTTTTAAAAAAAGTAGAATGCTGGTTGCCAGGGGCTGGGGCGAGAGAGGAATGGGAAGTTGTTGTTTAATGTGTATAGAGTTTTACTTTTCCAAGAAGAAAGAGTTCTGGAGATTAGTTGCACAACAATATGAATGTACTTAACACTACTAAACTGTACACTTTAAAAATGGTTAGGATGTTAAATTTTGTTATGTACATTTTATCACAATTTAAAAAAAATCTTCTGTATGTCCCAAAGCTAAATTCTAGGGTTGAAAACCTTTTAGTTTTGAACTACTGCGTTATCCATCATTTCAACACTTAGCAGGGTGAGAATTCAAGTGAGACAAATAGGTCTTTTTGAGTACCTTATGCTGCATAATAACAGGTGTGTTGCCCGAAATAATTAGCTTTTAAAAAGGAATAGCCTTAACTCTCCTCTGGAACTGGTTAGTCATCTCAGTTTCCCTTCATTAAGTTCTTGATAGCTCAATGTCCTCACATCTGTCATTGTTTGGGAGACTTGATTCCAAGAACATAATTGCTTCAAGGACTAGGCAACTAATTTATCTGGTTCATGGGGCAGATTTGAACCCATCTGTTTTCTAATCAAAAGCCATATTTGAATCTGTTTTATTCCATCACAGTACCGAAATAAAAGCAATACAATCATATGGTATTTTCTTCCTTTCTATCCATGTAGTATAGATGACTACAGGAAACACAAATCAATTAAAGGCATGAGAGCATCCTTAGAAACAGGGTCTTTGCACACTGTAAGATGTGCTACCTTTTCAATTTTTGTTTGTTCTTTAGACAATTGTGATTACATTTACTTTAAGTGACATGGTTTCCTTTGGAATTACACAAGGGGAAAATATTCCCATATCGTAATAACCAACTTACCGCAATCTTTTTTTAAGTTGTAAACTGTCATGGATGATTCTTTTAACAAACTCTAATTCGCCTCCTTCTGCCATGATCTCTGTGATACCTCCTGTATTTACCGAACTAGGTGGAGGTCTTCGAGGATTTCGAGAGTTTACTCCCTGAAATACAACAAAAAACACTGGTGAAAAATTTTACACCTTAAGACCAAATCTTTGACTGTAATCTAGTTAGAAATAAGAATGCTTAGGCAAAATTTTAGTTTCCAAATGTCATGCTAGCTTTAGGATTTAAAAATCATATAATCATTCAAATATTACATTTTAAAAACTGCATTCATGCAAATATTCCTTCCTAGGATCTTTTACCTTCCATCTTTGTTTGTGATTAAACATACAAAAATTTTACCTTTTTATGTACTCAATTCTGTCACTTTTTTTTAATGTTTTCTGTCTTGATATCATGTACAGTAAATATTCCACCAAAAGTTTAGATAAATATATATTTGTTTTCTTCTAGTATTTTCGTGGTTTTACCTTTTAAATTTAATTCACTCCTACACCTCAGACCATATTTAAAAAAATAACTCAAATGGATCTAAGGTCTAAATATAAAAGCTAAAACTATAAAACTCTTAGAAGAAAACATAATACATCTTCATGATCTTAGATTAAGCAATGATTTCTTAAATGATCTCAAAAGCATAAGCAACAACAAAAACAACAAAATAGATAAACTGGACTGCCTAAACATTAAAAACTTTTGATCTGCAAAGGACACCATCAAGAAAGTAAAAAAGGCCTTAGCCAGTTTGGCTTAGTTGATAGAGCATTGGTCTGAAGACTGAAGGGTCCTGGGTTCAATTCCACTAAAGGGTACATGACCAGGTTGCAGGCTCGATCCCCAGTAGGGGGCGTGCAGGAGGCAGCCAATCAATGATTCTCTCACATCACTGATGTTTCTATCTCTCTCTCTCCCTTCCTTTCTGAAATCAATAAAAATATACTTTAAAAAAAAGTAAGAGCCGAAACCGGTTTGGCTCAGTGGATAGAGCGTCAGCCTGCGGACTGAAAGGTCCCGGGTTCGATTCCGGTCAAGGGCATGTACCTTGGTTGTGTGCACATCCCCAGTAGGGGGTGTGCAGGAGGCAGCTGATCCATGTTTCTCTCTCATTGATGTTTCTAACTCTCTATCCCTCTCCCTTCCTTTCTGTAAAAAATCAATAAAATATATATTTTTTAAAAAAGTAAGAAAGACAAGCCACAGAATGGAAGGATATTTTTACAAATAATATATCTAATAAGAGATTTGTATCTAGAATACACAAAGAATTCTTACAATAATAAAAAACAAACAAACATTTTTTAATGGGCAAAGGATCTGAATAGTTATTTCTCCAAAGAAGATACACAAATGGCCAATAAGCACATGAAAAAATTTTCAATATCATTAGCTATCAGAGAAATGCACAGCAAAAATAAAATGAGATACCACTTAATACCCACTAGGATGGCCATAATTAAGATAAATAATAACAAGTGTTAAGTGAGGCAAAAGGAGGTTTACAGTTGTTCATATGGAAAATAACACAGTAATTAAATAATAATACAAAAATAAATACTAGGTGAAAGAAAATAGGTTAAATCAATATTTTATAGTACTGTTTTTATTAGGTTCTTTGTTTTTAATTCAATGTATCTTTCCATATTCATAAGCAAATATATTTTTCATTTGAGGTTAGAAAGACTAAATTGGACGTTTGTTTACTATCAAATGATAGGTGGCGGTAAAAACAGTTAAGCTCCTCCCTAAGCCAATAAACCCAATGCAGGACTATACTGTGACCTAAATTGGTTCAATCAGAAGAAACCCAAAAGTGTAATGGTCTGGGGAAGAAAATAGCTCTCTCCTCCCTTTCTCCCCCTCCGCAAATATTACTCTGCCACAAGTAAACCAGCCTGAGAACAAAAACAAGCAAGGGTGAGGTCAGAGCCAAGAGAAACCTGGAAAAACTGAGCCTTAGCTTTGATACTATTTTGATCCCCTTGATCAAATTATTCCTAAAGTCGACACTACTGCTGGATTTCTCAGATATATGAGCCAATAAACTTTCTTTCTTGTTAAAAGTCAATCTGAATTGGGTTTTCAGGTGCTTGATTACAAAAGCATCCAGATACAGCTTCCAAAACAAAAGCTGTTCTTTGCTCTTATTTTTGCAAGCAAGGTAAACTTAGATAAATATTCAATTACTTTAAAGGAGAGGATATTTTACCTTGGCTTCCAACTGATTGGCAAAAAAGGGAGGATTGCACATGCAAAAGTCATAGATTATCTCAGATTCTTCTTTAAGAGCATCCATCAGAAGTGTCTTCTGTGGTACTTTTACAACTAGGAGAAAAAAATAGAAACTGTTAACCAATATTAATGCTGTGGTAGTTTTCAAATATGTCCACAAATTCTTTGACAATAGTCCCTTCAAAAGGTGGAGTTTGATTTCCCTCTCCTTAAGTATAGGGTGCACTCACTGATTCGCTTTTATTCAATAGAATATGATGGAAGTGACAGACAGGGTGTCACTTCTGAGACTCGATCATAAAAAGTAATATGGCTTCTGCCTTGTCCCATCTCCTGAATTACTTGCTCTAGGTGAAGCCAGTAATACAGGCTTCAGTATCTCCCCTTACAATAATATGTTGACTTTGTGGAATCTCTTTATGGGAGTCTCTTAAATAAATCAAAAACACAAATAAAAATAAATCCCAGCCCTTTATATATAAGACTAGAGGCCCAGTGCACGAAAATTTGTGCACCCTCTGCGGGAGGCAACTGGGCAGGTGATCAGGGGACAGCACTGCCCGCATCAGCCTCCCTCTGTGGGAGGCAACTAGGTGGCCAATCAGGGAACGGCGCCAGCCGGCGCGGCCCCGCCCCTCTGCTGCTGCTGGTCGCTGCCACCCCGCCCCATCGCCGTCCCCTCCCTCTGCCCACTGGCACGTGCCTTGGCTGGCCTGGCGCCACCTGCTCACCAGCCCCGCCCCCTTCAGCCGTTTGGTCCATTTGCATATTATGCTTTTATTATATAGGATAAACACAAAAGTAACAGATTATTAAGGAAATTCAACTATTTGTAGCAGAGTTCCATGTACTGAAATAAAAATAAGATGGTATAATTTAATCAACAGTGGGGTTTTCTTACTTTTAAAATCTTAGTGACTAAAAAAAATAAAACAAAATAAAAAACACCTGGCCGGTGTGACTCAATGGTTGAGAATTGACCTATGAACCAGGAGATCACAGTTTGATTCCCAGTCATGGCACACGCCAGGTTTCAGACTTGGTCCCCAGTAGGGGGCATGCAGGAGGCAGCCGGTCAATGATTCTCATCATTGATGTTTCTCTCTCTCCCTCTCCCTTCCTCTCTAAAATCAATAAAAATATATTTTAAAAATAAATAAAATCTTGGTTACCAGGTTACTTCATATACAGTTGATTCTATTATTTACAGTATCTGAACATACATTTATGTTCTATAAAGTCATCACAATCACTGAATTAGTGAATACTGAACTATTGGCTCTGGAGAGAAATACAGGGTGGGTTAGGTAACTGTAAGCCTCTGGTCCAACATTTTCATCAACCAATCAATATAAATCTTATTTTATGTTTTTGTTTAAAGGTACTTTATTTAATATATATTGTTGATTCATTAACACTGAACTCATGGTCAACAGCACTATAACTCATGTCTGAATGAAGCTTATCTAACAACACATGTATTTTCTTTGCAAGGCACATCACAGCCTTCTTGCACTCAGGAACACTAGATAGCACTTAAACACTATATTTAGGGGCCATTTTAAACAATAAAATCACCAAGAAAAAGCACAAAAGTGCAAAGAAAATGGCACTAAACAGATCATGAAAAGGACACTTGTTTACAGTGTGAGAGCTTAAACAAGAAGGCAGAACATCACCTTGTTCAACTTCAGCTGGGAACATGCACGTTGGGTGACTCAAATTTTTTGCTGCTCTGTACATGTCTATGGATAACCATCAAAGTACCACAAGTATTGATTTTGGAGTTAAAATATAATCCCATGTAGGCAAATTTTAGCAAGTAGGCAAATTCACAAATACAGAATCCACAGATTATGAAGCTTGATTTTATTTACTATACCTCTTTCTGAATTAATTCTGATAACAAAACAGTAAATTCAATTACAATGTACCAGATTTTGTATATTAAAGCAAAAGAATGAGATGTGTTAAATTAGAAAAAAGGTTACTAAAACAAAGCTTAAAAGAAATATTTATTCTGTAGAGCTAACCTTTTATAAGATCAGATAAGTTATTCTGTTCCACATTTTTCTTTGCATAGTTGAAGCACATATCATCTACTTCTGTTGCAAGAAAATACCAGCCATTTAAGGTACTTCCAAGTAAAGGATAGATGCAGGATGCTCCAGTACCTAGTAAAATAAAAATTCAAAACACATTGCATATACCTGAGGGAGAGGTGAGAATAATAAGCAAAAACACCATTCTTTTCTTAGAATTCTTATAGCCTTGACAGTGGCTTCTGGGTTCTCTAGTCTATAAATATAAAAGGCTAAGTAACAGACCATACGTTATGTCCGATCGTCCAACCGGCCGGTACATATGACGCGCACTGGCAATTTAAAAATAAACGTTGACTCGCACATGTGGGATATATATAAAGCTCTCACTGGTGCCAATCGCATGCATGTGTTTCGATCTGTCATTGTCAATCGTGAATTTGGTTTACACTTCTATTATAGAGAAAGGGCAAATAGTGATGTTAAAATATGTCTTCTAATTAATTACCTTTCAATGTGCACAAATCCGTGCACCAGGCCACTAGTTATTTCATGTGTTTGTCTTATCCCATAATTAGATTCAAATTTCTTAGAGAATAGAAATCTTACTAACCTCTTTTTTGTATGTTTGTTGTATGTAAAATGAAGTATGTATAACTGGCTGGTGATCAAGGGATACATGACTGATAAACTGAAAATTGTCAAAACAATTTAATTTGCTTTATAAAATGTCTTCATTTAAAATCTCACACAAATCTTTATTTTCTTAAAAAAAAATCAATGCTAATTGCTAAATCACTACAATACTAAAAAAGATCAATGGACACCCTATTCCCCAAAAGTAGAAAAAAATACGTAAGCCATAGAAATTTTATTATATTAAACCCCTCCAGTTCCCCACATATCTGCGAATTGTTACTTGAAGGAAACCAGAATTAAAAGAGGAAAAAATTTAAAGAGAAAATTTATATCTTAGATGTGGAGACATGGAAACACATTTGATCCAGATCTAAAACATCGCCCAGCCAGCATGGCTCAGTTGTTAAGCATCAACCTATGAACCAAGAGGTCACGATTCAATTCCTGGTCAAGGCACATGCCAGGGTTGCAAGCTCGATCCCCAGTGTGGGGCATGCAGGAGGCAGCCAATCAATGATTCTCTCTCATCATTAATGTTTCTCTCTCTCTCCTTTGCCTCTCCTCTCTGAAATCAATAAAAATATATTTTTAAAAAATACATCTTATTAAAACAAAAAACACATCAATCACTGGCTAGACCACCAAAGTTTCAAGGGGGCATTCATAGGCAAATGCTCCAGGCAAAGATAATTCTTTGAAAACTAGGGTTTGGTCCTAAATTTGTATGTAGAACCTCTAACTATACACTAATCTCAACTATTGCTTTTACAACCATTGACTAATCTTGGCCAATAAAATCTTAAAGAGAAAAAAAGCCAGTGTTTCTCCCAAAGGCCTAAGTCAGGGGTCCTCAAACTTTTTAAACAGGGGGCCAGTTCACTGTCCCTCAGACCGTTGGAGGGCCAGACTATAGTTTAAAAAAAACTATGAACAAATTCCTATGCACACTGCACATATCTTATTTTGAAGTAAAAAAAACAAAATGGCAAAAACACCCACATGTGGCCCCGGGCCGTAGTTTGAGGACGGCTGGCCTAAGTAGTTAGCTCATACCAGCCACTCCAGGCCTGTTTTCCTCTGGTCATATCCTGGCACAAGAAGAGTGGAGGCAAGAACTCCTCCTAACCCAGAGGAAACCCAGGCTCATCTTAGAGCTTCCTCGTTAAGTATTCTGAACAGTCTAGTAAAAAACAGGGCAACTGATGGCCAGAACAGTTAAGCTCTTTGACAGACAATTGCTAAACTTCCTATCATGTTTACCGAATAACATCCAGGCCCTGATGCTATGGGATCAACACCTCCTTGGGGACATGTGATGTGGTGAGGGAAAGGATAGTAAAGGGTCCTCAAGCTCCTCTCAGAAGCCACAGTTATTTACCCCTCCTCGCCACTGTGGTAAGAGAGTCATGCAGAATAAGAAATTTCAAGCAGCACTTTCATCTATGCAGGGGAAAAAAAAACCAGACCACATCCCCAAGCTCTTGATCTCACACAACTGTCTCTCTCTTCATAGTTCAATTTTTTTTAAAGCAAAAAAAAAAAAGAGTACACTTTCCTTCAGTTGCCCAACAATAAAGAGGTAAAAGTCCTGTCCTTTGCCAAAAAAATCAAGTTTCTCAATTCTTAAGACCAAAGACTTGCATTTTAACACCGGAATCCCCTCAGAAAGCTGAATGACATTCTTAAATGGTAAAAAATCTTGTAATGATAAATAAAAAATGGAAAGTGTATAATCATGGAATTAGAGCAAACTGATGGAGTCTGGGGGAAGAATTTATATAGAACCCTAATTAGAATGAATGTGATTTCAGCACCAGTGCCCCTTATGAAGAGCTAAAATCCATTAACCTCCTATATCCCCAAGTGTTATTTTAGAAGGTTTAGGGCATAATTAAAATAAATTAGTACCAAATAAGCTCTCAAGCTTTTTAAGCTTTCTATAACCCATCAGCCATGAACGTAAAAGGGCAGAAGCTTTTGTTAAACCCCATTATTTTTATATAGGACTTAGCTTATATGTGGTGTTCAGATTTTTTAAAGTCAAAAGAATCACATATTAATCAATATTCAACAAATTATTAACTGGATACCTACTACTAGGGACCAGACTATTTTTAATCCTTGGGATATTATAGTAAACAAAAAGGTAACAGGCTCTGCACTTTGCAAGCTAGTGGTAGAGAAAGACATTAATCAATCAGGTAAGTGAATGTGTAGTTAAAAACTAAAAAAAAACCCCACAACAACCCTGGCTGTTTTGGCTCGGTGGTTAGAGCATCAACCCTAGGACCTCATTTAGTGACTAAAAGAAGAAAGAGTAAAATAAGTTTCAGTGGTTCGCATAAACAGGCATTAGTTGTTCCTGACAGTATTTAGTAATAAAATCAGATCTTTCCTTTTCTTTTTTAAATTATTCAAGTTCTATATATTATTTTTCCAAGTTAACATATAACTATCTTTTTTGTTTGTTTAACTATCTTTTTTAAAAGAGATTCTTAAAACCTGTCTTTTTCTCTATAGCTTCACACATGGTATGTTATTTTTAAATGGCACTGTTGAGATCAGCCATTCAGATGGAAAAGTTGAAAATCTCTTTATGGGAAATAGTTTTGGAATTAGTCCCACTATGGATAAGCAGTACATGCATGGAGTAGTTAGGACTAAAATAGATGATTGTCAGGTAAGATTATCTCTTTGGTTATGCACTCTCGTTTGTTGACTTAAAATGGATGAGACTGTTCTTCCTTAAAATAAAATGCCAAAGGGTCTTGGGTTCAATTCCTGATCAAGTGCATGTACCTTGGGCTGCAGGTTCCCCAGCCCCGATAAGGGTGTGTGCAGGAGGCAACCAATGAATGTGTCTCTCTCATGTTGATGTTTCTTTCTCTCTTCCCCCTCTTCCTTCCTCCCTTCCACTCTCTCTAGAAATCAATGGAAAAAATATCCTAGGTGAGGATTAAAAAAAAATTAAAAATGCCATCATGGAAGAAACATAAAAATGTCGGCCATTACAAACATATAATACATTTATAATTGCTAAATATACCTTTGCTTCATTTCCTTCTGTATATCCACTTGCTCTCCTAAATGAATCAAACTGAACAGTTTTCTCCATTGTAGATGTTTGTAATTAAGAGAATATCTTACTTTGACTCATGATTTTCCCCACCTTTAATTTTTGGATTAAATACTCTACAAATAACCAAGAGGTTCTGAAAGTATTCAGGCCTACACGACCTTTTATCAAATGGCCATTATTACAAAAATCACAATACGGAGATTTTGTTACTAATATCAAATAATTCAGAGTAAAAATAATACCCAGTAGACATAGATACTACATAGGTAATATGAAAAGCTAAGAAAACAAGAGCCTCACTCATTTTGCCTCTCTTACCCTTTTGCTCCCTATTTGGTGGTCAAAAGCAATTAATGGCAGAAAAGCCCACATGTAGCAAATAAGAGCAGTAATATCCATAGTTAGGTTCTTTCACACAATACAAGAGAAATTTATAAAGAATTCGACCTTGAAATTTTTATAAAACTTACATGTAGTCAAAAGAAGAATTTAAAACCACATACCTATGTCAATTCCTCTTCGGAGAGTATTTCTGTCAGAGTCCTGATGACCAATCAGATCTTCTACCCAATGAATATAGTTGAGTCTCAAGGGAACCGTGGGAATTAGTCTCTCCAACGGAATATCAATAGAAAGTCCAAAATCTTCCCTTAGGAGAGTACAAGTCAGAGCTCTGACTGCTTCGGGATCTTTAAAATTAAGACTGTGGGGTGGAGAAAAAGATGTAAAATGGATTAATAAGATTCAATATGCTGTACAAGCTCTATGGCAGCCAGGCAATACCGAATACCCACTTGAATTTCCTACTATATCACACATAGCTGTGTAGAGCAAGCATGTCAAACTCGCGGCTCAAGGGCCACATGTGGCCCGCAACGAATGCTTTTGCAGCCCATCTAATATAATGGTATGTAAGAAACGTTTTAATAAACATTTCATAACTTAATTTTTACAATATCCTGTTATACATTATCTATAATAATAAAAGCATAACATGTTAATTAGACCGGACGTCATTCTGGACAAAGCCGGGACTGCGAGGGAAGCCTGGGTCCCAGGTGCCAGAGGGAAGCTGGTGCCGGCAGCCAGGGGAAGGAAGGCCTACTCTTGCACAAATTTCATGCATCAGGCCTCTAGTTATTAATAACGAACTACAACATTTGCTAATGACTGATTACTATAATCGAGTTGCATTTATTTCCCTTACATGCCTTACATGCAGGCGCACCATTTCTCTCCACTAATTCTAGCAGCAAATATTTTAGCAGCCAATTGCCATGTCATTCAGTCTTGGACTGACTTGTTTGGTGTGTGCAACAGGAAATATTTCACTTTCGGAGAACAAGAAAAATAGGTTTATTTGCGTTACGCTTATTAATTTGTGCAGTTAAGGGAAGGTAGGGGAGGGTGGGGATAACGGAGAGAGATCAACCAAAGGACTTGTGTGCATGCATATGAGCCTAACCAGTGGTCACGGACAACAGGGGGATGGGGGCATGCGTGGGGAGGGGTTTAGGATGGGAATGGGGGGGATGAGGACAAATATGTGATACCTTAATCAATAAAGTAATTTAAAAAATTTGTGCAGTTATTCAGTGTCTGGTAAGTTAATGTTCAAGAAAAATATTAATTTTTATTAAAATGTTCTATTATTTTATGTTAACAATTACTCATTTATTTCAGCCCTTGGTATTCAGCATGTCTCTATCGAAATAAACCTATGTTTCTATGAAAATTGAAGCTTTTGTTTTTTTGCGGCCCACATAAGTTTAAACCTTGTTTATCTGGCCTGTGTTAGCCTTTGAGTTTGACATGCTTGGTGTAGAGTATCCACACAAGGGTGTTTAACACACAGTATACAAATGGCAGTATAAATTCCCATCAACGACATTGCATTTTCATACATGAAAGATAAAGGACAAATGTTTCTATTCCAATTCCTGTCTGATTGACTCCTTACCTAGCTATATGACTTAGGACAAGTTGAGGACACATTTCCTCGGCTGTAAAATAGGGATAATGGTACATATATCATAGTGTTTCTGAGAGATAATCTTGAAAAGTACTTAGCATAATGCCCAGTACATAGTAACTATTGTAGAAATGCTGGCCATTTTTACTATTATCAATTAACATGATGTGACATTAGCACATTCTTTGAAAATTAAACTTAAAAGTAGAAAGCAGAAAAAATGTTTAATAATGAAAATAGAATATGATACTTAAATATGACAAATATTATATCAAATTTAAAATTTGACTATTTTTAGCAGCTTTACTGAGGTACAATTTGCATACAATAAAATTCACCTAGAGTATACAATTCAATAGTTTTTAGCATATTCACAAAGTGGCGCAACCATCACCACAATCCAAGTTTTAGAACACTTCCACCAGCCCCCAAAAGAAGCCTTTTGCCTATTTGCAAGTCATTCCTTGTTTCTACCCTCAGATCTAGGCAACCACTAACGTACTTTGTCTCCATAGATTTGCCTTTTGTGGACACTTTATATAAATAAAAACCACACAATAAGCAATGAGAGTCCATTTTTACACATGGAAAGAAGTTTACACATCTGCGTGTTCATACTACAGCATTCAAATAAATTCACATTCTTTTTTTATTTTTAATTTATTGATTGGGGGCAGGGAGAAAGGGGATAGGAGGGAGAGGGAGACAGAGAGAGGGAAAAGAAACAACGCATAGACTTGTTGTTCCATTTATTTATGCATTCATTATTGACTCCTGTATGTGCTCTGACTGGGATCGAACCCACAACCTTGGTGTTTCAAGATGACGCTCTAACCAACTGAGCTACCTGGGCTAAATTCACATTCTTTATTCTATAATAGTACCTTAACCTACTTCTAAACGTCATTGCTAAACATACAGAAGTATATACCAGTGGTCGGCAAACTGTGGCTCGCGAGCCACATGCAGCTCTTTGGCCCCTTGAGTGTGGCTCTTTCACAAAATACCACGTGCGGGCGCACACGTACAGTGTGATTGAAACTTCGTGGCCCATGCGCAGAAGTCGGTTTTCGGTTCTCAAAAGAAATTAAAAAAAAAAAAATGTCAATCGTCGTACTGTTGATATTTGGCTCTGTTGACTAATGAGTTTGCCGACCACTGGTATATACCAATATAATGTCTATGCTCAAAGCCTTAAAATCTAAAGTGTCAAATCTAAGAATTTTCCTATTGAAAAACTTAACCTATATACATTATAAAATTAATTTGAACAATATTACCTAAGAGCAGCATATATTGACTTACTGTCCTGCAACTTCTGAATGTTATTTTGTACTGGCTTTTAAATAAAATTGTGGCCCGGCCAGTGTGGCTCAGTGGTTGAGCATCGACCTATGAACCAGGAGGTCACGGTTCAATTCCTGGTCAGGAAATATGCCTGGGTTGCAGACTTGATCCCCAATAGGGGGCGTGCAGGAGGCAGCCAATCAATGATTCTCTCATCATTGATGTATCTATCTCTCTCTCCTCCTTCCTCTCTGAAATCAATAAAAATATGTATTTCTTAAAAAAGTCAAAGGGAAGAAGTTAGTTGACAGGGATTAAATATTTAAGAGAAGGAATACTGAGCTGTGTAAAGTTCCTGAGATGAGGGGAGGATATGAGATCCAGAGCACAGAGTACTTAACTGAATTAGAATATAATAGTAGTAGTAGTAGTAGTAATATTTGGTTGTTGAACAGAACCAAAAGCCAAACCCATGGCCTTCTGTTGTGTTTTCCATCAATAAATTCTTCTCTACAACTGAGTTTAAGAATTTAAAAAAAACACAAAAAAACATTAACATCTCCACTGGTTAAATAAGCAATTAGATAGTAACATACAAAAGCAAAGATCCTGAAACAATGGAAATGACAATGACCATTATTTGATAACCCTAAATTAACCAAAGAACCCAAAATCCTACTTGCAAAATATTAATAAACTGCCTGGATTAATCTCTTACACGTAGATTCCCAAGATAGCTAAAGAGCAAACAATAAGAAAAAAAAATTTGGCCATCCAAGCACCTCCTTATCCTTTCTAATACACTTAACAGTATATCAATTTTCTAACAAAACCCAATGACTTACCTAAATTCAGTAAAACTTAAAAAAAAAAAAAAAAAGAAATCCTGGGGGAGTGAGGGGGTGGGAGGATGGAGATGGAAGAGGGCAGAGTGAATAAATGGTGATGGGAAAAAGAAAATAAAGAGAGAAAAAAAAGACCAACAGTAAGCGAAACAGTTAAATAAATCTGTTCTGTATTACAAAAAAATTAGGAATGACCTAAAAGTAAACAATAGTGAGTTGACTGAAAAAGTTATAATACATCCACACAAGAGAATACTCTGCAGTCATTGAAAGGAATAAGACTGGGCTGATTCACATATTCTTGTATGAAGAGGATTCCTTGATTTAAAAAAAAAAGCCACAAGTTTGAGTAAAAGCATATATGTACATTATGATCACATTCTTGTAAAAATAAAACAAAAACAAAGCAAAAAAGACCCTGAATATATAATGGTTGGGTAAATGAGTACGAATGGAGACTTTCATTCTCCTCATATTTTTATATTATCTAAATACATTTCAAATAATATCACCTTCATAATAGTGTTTTATAACTAAATGGAAAATGTTTATAATATAATGTCATCAAGCGGTGATAAAAATAAGTCCTATGATTGTATCTGTATCAAAATTACAACCACAAAAATTACTATATAAGGACAAGGGCTTAAACACAAATAGATTTTTACAGTAGAAGAACTGTGACATTTTTCTTTTAGTCTGTAACATTACCATTATAAATGTAGTCAGGAAAAATATATTTCTGTCCTTTTCCCATTAAGGGCTCTCTCTATAATGTCTGTACAATTAAAAACAATTTCAAAAAAGGAAAACGGGTCCTTGGTTCCACAGTACTTTGTTTCTATGAAAGGAGGACAAGTCTGTTGGAGGCCAAACAGGGACCTTTCCCACAGTGACAGCAATCGCCAAAAAATAGTACTGCAGCTTGAGCATTATTACATAGCTTCATCAAACATCGGGAGCAAAGAAACAGCAATATAATTTTTTCTTAGTGTCTTCAAGTAGTTGTTTATAGAAACAGTTCTGCTACTCAATATATATACATGTATATATATATATATATATATGTATTCACTTTGATGGACTAGAGCATACAATTTATTAATAAGCTCATCTCCAAAAAGCAAAATACACCAAGCAGAGGCTAGTCTAATTGAGGAAAGTAAGCTGAAAAATCAAGGAATAGTTGATTCTTAGACTTCTTTAGAAAAACAAGTGTTCATTTTCTTCTAAGAAAATACAGACACTAATCTCAGGGTTGGAAATGTTTTTGTAGGACAAAGTCTAGTCACCCGACTTTACTAGTTCAATATCTAGGTCACTTTAGCACTCTGGGACATTAAAAAAATCCTGAACACAGGCAAGATCTTTTTCATTCTCATTTCTGAGATCACAGGAACTAAAATTAGCTCTCACGTGGAAATTAGCAATTTATTCTGTCAGTCTTTGTTGTTTGTTTAACACACCCAGCTTCACAAAATAGCCTATTGTCAACAGGCTCATGTCAGATTTCCCCAGAATGACTCCTGCACAAATACCAATGAATACAGTATTACATTACAAACAGTATTTGGAAGGATACATTCTGTGACCCATGGTTAAAATATCAATCATTCTAACACTGAACCTGATGTAACAACAAAGGCCTAAGCCTTCCCCAACATTGGTTTCAATTCATTAGATCTTCACTGAGATGCTAAAAATAGTATAGTCATAAGATATGACAAAGCCCCTAAATTCTGGGTCTTTGATTTAAAAACAAACCAGTTAAGTGTCACACTCTATTCAAACTCAACTGACAGGGCTCAAGTAAATTGCAAAATTGTTACCAGCCTATGGGGCTGGTAACTATAACAAGCACAAACTAAAATCTAATTGCAATGGTCAGAAATGATTATAACAAAGCAGTGAGAGATGCAAGGAAGAAAAACAGAGTGATATCAATCACACCAGCAATTCTCGTCACCTTATCAATTATACCAGGCTTAATAATGATAAAAGTACCTATCATTTACTAAGTGAGTACTATGTACCAGTCACTTTGCATGCATTATTACTAACCTGTGTGACAACCATCCAAAGTATGGCCTTTGCCCTAGCCAGTTTGGCTCAATGAATAGAGCGTCCACCTGCGGACTGAAGGGTCCCAGGTTCGATTCTGGTGGGGAGCACATGCCTGGGTTGCGGGCTCGATGCCCAGTAAGGGGCGTGCAGGAGGCAGCCGATCAATGTTTCTCATCACTGATGTTTCTATCTCTCTCTCCCTCTCCCTTCCTCTCTGAAATCAATAAAAATATATTAAAAACAAAAACAAAGTATGGCCTTTATCCCTCTTTTATAGATGAGGAAATTCAATCTCAGTAAAGCTAAGAATATTATCTAAAACCTCACAACTGGTTAGTGGCACCGTTAAGACTGGTCCTTAGGATGACTAAGAATGCCCCTTCTTCCTATACCACACCCTGCATCCCATAAGAGACCACTTCAGAGTTGAACAAACAAATGACACTTCAATCCATCTGAAGTCTAATGTTTTGTCTGATGTTCCTTTCCCATCATTTGGCTGGGTTTATATTTTGGCCATTCTTTTTCCTATATCTCATGGAGTTAATTTAAAAAACATTATAAAAATAAAGACTATTCTATCAAAGCAGACAATCATCAAAGTCTCCTACCTTTACAAGTAAGCAGGATGGAGAATGATGTCTCAGAGCAGCAGGGTCATTTGCATTTAAAAATTTAAAAAGTACATCTCATCTCTCCTACACCTACCCTCCTAAATATATTATATGGCCAACTAATAAATAAGCTCATGTTGCTCCTATCTTTAAAGAGATAAGAGGAAGTTCTCCTCAAGCTTGCCTCACCCTTTTCCCATTCCTTCATAGACAAATTTGTTTTTTCCTGAAAAAAAAAAAAGTTACTTTGCCCTATTACAAAACAACTACTCTGAACATCCAAGCTCATAACCTTTCAGTCCCTTTCAATGCACAACATATCAATGCAGATATTTTAGTTTTAGTTTGAAACAAAAGTATAATGTTTTATAATCTGCAACATCCATTCTAAAGGTTACATGGCATTCCAGGGTACAGAACTTCATCATTCTAAGAACCTATACACTGGATATGTAGATTATTTCCAATTTTCCTTGTTATAACAGCCTTGGGATAAATATCTTCAAATACAGGGTGTCACACAAAAATGTATACACACTTTTAACAGCTGATAACTCAATTTTCACTCCTTTTCAGATTTTTAAAAAATATATATTTTATTGATTTTTTAGAGAGGAAGGGAGAGGGATAGAGAGTTAGAAACATCGATGAGAGAGAAACATCGATCAGCTGCCTCCTGCACACCCCCTATTGGGGATGTGCCCACAACCAAGGTACATGCCCTTTACCGGAATCGAACCTGGGACCCTTCAGTCCGCAGGCTCAATCCACTGAGCCAAACTGGTTTCGGCTCACTCCTTTTCAGATTTAACTGATTTGAAATAATGGGTGAAGCCAGACTAAGCTTTGAACAAAGAAAATTTATCTAAAAGTACTACTAGACTTTCTTTTAATAGGGATACATAAAAGTTTAAGTTTATGGTACAAAACTGGCAACAGTCAACAAATTGAGGACACTCAAATATTGAACAAAATGATTCTTTTTTTTTCTTTTTTCATTATATATTTTTATTGATTTCATAAAGGAAGGAAGAGAGAGAGAGATAGAAACATCAATGATGAGAGAATCATTGATTGGCTGCCTCCTGCACGCCCCCCCACTGGGGTTCGAGCCCGCAACAAAGGCATGTGCCCTTGACGGGAATTGAACCCAGGACCCTTCAGTCTACAGGCCGATACTCTACCCACTGAACCAAACCGGCTAGGGCTAGAAATGATTCTTGATGTTTGCAATTCCATTGCTTCGCGTTATCAGCAGTGCCTGGATCAGAATGGTCATCAATTTGAAAACAGGCAATGACCCCCCCCAAAAATTATTCATTTCTGTAGATAAATTTTGAAACTGAACTGTATGTTGACAAACACTTTATGGGGACACCCTGTATATATCATTTCACTTAAGTATGCTATTTAGAATTTTCAATGTTGCAATTCTACCAACATTTTATCACTGTGTCACTTGACATTTTTACCACTGGTGGATACTGTAATATTTTATCTTTGCTAATTTAGTCCATTTCCCCCCCTCTTTTTGTCTTACACTTTAAATATTTATATTGTTTCATCACCTTTTACTTTTCGTATTCCCTGATATGTAAAAGTTTTTACTTCCTATGTAGTTAAATCCATCTTTTTATTATTAATTCTACCTTTAGAGTATGCTTAGAAAGACCATCCCTACACCCAAAGTTATACAGACATTCACCTATATTTTTTCTAGTACTTAAAAGTGGAACAACCAACTGAAGTCTGTCTCTCCCCCCTGCACACACACACTTCCTCTCTCTCTAAAATTAATAAATTTACAAAAGAAAAAAAGAAAAAGAAGATTCATCCTCCCCACTTTGCACTCCCTCTAGGACAGCAGTCGCCAACCAGTGGTCCGTGAGTCCAAAAGGTTGGCAACCGCTGCTCTAGGAGGTACCCTACTAAGTAGAATGGCAGGAATCATCCTGTGATTTTTAAAAATATATATATTTTTATTGATTTTAGAAAGGAAGGGAGAGGGAAAGAGAGAAACATCAATGATGACAATCACTGATCAGCTGCCTCCCGCATGCCCCCCACTGAGCACTGAGCCCGCAACCCAGGTATGCACCCGTGATCAGAATCAAACCTGGGACCCTTCAGTTCGCAGGCCAATGCTCTGTCCCCTGAGCCAAAACGGCTAGGGCTCATCCTGCGATTTAATGCGCATATGCAAAAGTTCTGCTGTTTAGACTTAAGTGTGTTACCAAATGCCACTCTTTGAGGGACAACTGATAGCCCATTCTTGCTCCAATCCTACTATACTAATATTTTAATTACTCTAACTTCAAAATATATTTAAATTTCCATCTGGGCAAGTTTACACCTTTGCACATTTCCAACACCCATTTGGAAACATTGTCATGTTTTCTCCCAAAAACTTTACAGGGATTTTGATTGGGTAAAATTGACATTTTAACTATATTGAGTCTCCCATTCAGAAACACATTATAAATCTAATTATTCATGTCTTCCCCTAGGCCCCTGTCGGTAATTTTGTTGTTTTACATAAATCTTTACATATTTCTTACCAAATCTATTTCCGTTGCTAATGTAAATGGAATCTTTTATTGCAACTATATTTTCCAATTAGTATTTGGAAAACTATCAATTTTCTTGTATGTATTACTAGAGGCCCGATGCACGAAATTCATGCAAGGAGCTCAGCCCCCACCTCCGCCTCAGTTGCCTCTGCCTTAGGCCCCGCCCAATGCAGCGGTTGCCTCTGCCCCCACCGCTGCGGCTACATCCAGAAGGCCGACTGGAAGGATGTCTGGTCTAATTAGCATATTAAGCTTTTATTACTATAGATGTTTTATATGTTTTAAATATTTATATGCATATTTCATTCAGTAATCTTGTTTATTTAATTATTTTTAAGTAATTCTCAAATGTATTTTCAAGTAGACAATAACCAAGTTATCTATAAAATATAATTTTCTTTTTCTCCCTATAAGAAAAGCAGTAGAGACTAAGCCAGAGAATGTCCTGGCTAAGTCACTTCTTAATGTTATAAGCCTGTACAAGTTATTTTTTTTAAAACATGCATTCATAAAGAAAAATAATAATAAAATAAAATTTTTAATTAAAAAAAACACCTGTATAATAAAAGCCTAATATGCAAATTGTCCCCTCGGGCGGTCATTTGACCGCTTGCTATGACTTGCGCTGGCAGTGGGTGGCAGTGGAGGCCCTGCTGGCCCTGATGGGCCCCGATGAGAGTGGGACCTCGGCGGGATGGTGGAGCAGGTGAGGGGGCGGTGCCATGCCAAGGCAGGGTGCCAGGCGGGGCTGTGGGTGCAGGCTGGGGCTGCGAGCTGGGGCCCAATCTTTGCAGACCACCCCGAGGGACCCCACCCGTGCACAAATTCATGCACTGGGCCTCTAGTAATAAAATATGCATTCATTTTGTTGGTTTAGGAGAATATAGGGGGGATAAGTGGTGATGGATGGAGATTTGACTTGGGATGAACACACAATACAGTGTACAGACCTGAAACCTGTATAATTTTATTAACCAGTGTCACCCCAATAAATTCGATAAAAAGGGGAAAATAGCCCTGGCCAGTTTTCTCAGTGGTTAGAACGTTGGCCCAGGGATTCCTGATCAAGGACCCCATACCTCATACCTTGGTTGCAGGTTCGCCAGCCCCAGAAGGGGTGTGTGCAGAAGACAACCAATCGATGTGTTTCTCTCACATCAATGTTTCTGTCTTTCCCTCTCTCTTCCACCCTCTAAAAAGATCAATGGAAAAATATTCTCGGGTGAGGATTAAAAAAAAAGTATTTTTATCTAATTGTCTTCGAAGCATTCGCGGATCCTCTGGAGTTTATTTTTGGTTACAGCATTAACCAAATACTGTTTGGTATTAACCAAAATATTGTTTTGATATTAACTAAGATAATGTTTGGTTAACAGTTAACAGTATTTCTAACCAAGTATTTCTATTTGGTTAGAAATACAAAGAGAAATGTCTCCAAATTGTCAAACATTTTTTAAAAGATATTTCTGCTATATTTTTTAAAACACTAAAAATCTTCATTTTTAAATTTTCCTTGAAAATTATTTCTTTTATTAATATAAACAAGCACCTTTTCCAATTTCATGCTTTTTTGCCTTGTATTTTAATTTTGCAGATTTGGAAAGAACTCTCATTTGCCTAGTACCGTGGACGGCAAACTGCGGCTCGTGAGCCACATGCGGCCCTTTGACCACTTGACTGTGGCTCTTCCACAAAATACCACGGCCTGGGCAAGTCTATTTTGAAGAAGTGGCGTTAGATGTTTAAGTTTAAAAAATTTGGCTCTCAAAAGAAATTTCAATCGTTGTACTGTTGATATTTGGCTCTGTTGACTAATGAGTTTGCCGACCACTGGCCTAGTATATTTTTGCCTATCCCTTTTTCATTTATCTGTAATTTTATTTTAGGTATGCCCTATGTAAATGGCAAATAGATTTTATAGAGAAATTATTCTCATGATTGAACAAATATTCATTGAATGTCTATTCAGAACTGTGTTAACAGATCTGTTTGGTTTGCTCCGAGTGATTTTTTTTTTTTGATTTTTTTATTTCAGAGAGGAAAGGAAAGGGAGAGAAAGATAGAAACATCAATGATGAGAGAGAATCACTGATCAGCAGCTTACTGCATGCCCCAGACTGAGGATCAAACCCACAACCCAGGCATGTGCCCTGACCGGGAATCGAACCAGGACCTCCTGGTTCATAGGTTGACGCTCAACCACTGAGCCACACCAGCTGGACCTGAGTGATTTAAAAAATAAAAATACAAAAATCTTAAACCATTTATAAATTCTAACCATCTTAAAAATCCTCTTCTGGTTCCTCAATGTCTAAGCAATCAAGGCCATTCTATTTGTATGCTACGAAAGGCTCTTTGTGACTTGTTCTGTTTTCCTCTTAGTCTCTTTTCTTCCCCAATCTGCTATCCTATATTCGCTTTAGCCCCATCTACATGCAATTCTCCAAACTTACCATGCCTTTCACAAAATTCTGTTCTCTATACTTGGAATGCTTCCCCCTGCTTCTATTCATCCTTCAGCATTCAGTTCAAAGACCCAGGACCTTCACTAATAATACCCCCACATTACTGGTGTCCTTCTTCAGATTTCTGTTTTCAATTGTCTACGAAATACTCCACTTGAATATCCCAGAGACTTCTCATATTCTATATGCTGGAAACTGAAAACATCACCTCCCCCAAGCCAGCTCATTCCCCCTTAGTCCCTACTTCAGCAAATGACACTACCACCTATCCTCTTGCTAATTTGAAACCCTAAGCACCATACTGGGCTCCTACTTCTTAATTTCCAACATGTCCTGCTAATTCTGTCCCTGAATTTCTCTCAAATCCATCCAGTAATCTCTATCCCTACTGCCTCTACCTAGTTAGGCCACTAATGTATCTAGTCTGGATTATTAAAACCATTTTCTACTTACGTTTCTGTACCTCCAGTCTTAATTCCCCCCTGCAATCCATCCTCCACAATACTCCTAGAATACATCTGCCTAAACACAATTCTGAATATGTTATTCCCTTACTTTAAAACTTTAGTGGATAAGTACAGAAATGGGTAACTCTGAAGACACAAGAACTCTCCACACCATGTCCTTGAGATGAATTCCAAATCCTCACTAGGCCTTATAAAGTACTACAAGCATAATCCTCCCAGCCCTATCTCCTGTCACTTGTCCACCACATCTTAGGCACGTTCAACTTTGCAGTTCCCCTACTACTCAGTGCTCTTTGCACATGCTGCTCCTTCTACCTGTGATATTCTTCTTTCTACCTGGCTAATTTCTACTTATTCTTCAGAACTCAACTAAGATACCACTTCTGTTTCAAATGATTCTCTAAATCCCAAAGCTGGGGTCAGATTTCCCTTGTATTTGATTCTACTGCAAACCCCACAGATTCTGACACACTGAGGCAAATAAGGTTAAAAGCTTATTTATTTGTCCACTTTCCCCACTAGTGTGTAAACTGCAAAAATAGCAGTGACTATTGACTATTCCTTTCTTCCTTTTTTTTTTTTTTTTTTTTGGTCTTTTCCTATTCTAATCTGTAGGCAAAACATATATGAAAAACTGGGCCAGACTCAGGGGGAGGAGTGAAAATTGGTGGAAGTACTATAAATAACTTAAGATGTGCAGATGACACCATCTTACTGGCAGAAAGTAGCAATGATTTCAAACAACTTCCAATGAAAATTAAAAAAGAAAGTGCCAAAGCAGGACTGTATTTGAACATCAAGACAGAAATCACAACTGCAGAAGAAATACACAACTTTAACTTTGAAAAAAGACCCTGGAATTGTTAAAGATTTTGCTTATATTGGTTCAGTCATCAATTCAAATGGAGACTGCAGCCAAGAAATCAAGAGAAGACTGAGACTCAAAAGGGCAGAAATGCAAGAATTAGGAAAAATCACCAATAGCAAAATGTGTCATTAGAGACCACACCCTTGTGTTCCCAATTAATATGGATGTGAAAGTTGGACAGAAAAAAATTGATTCATTTGAAATATGGTATTAGAGGAAAGCTTTAAAGACCCTGAACCACCAGAAAGATGAACAAGTGGGTCCTAGAGCAAGTTAAGCCTGAAACATTGCTGGAAGCAAACACGACAAAATTGAAGCTGTCCTACTCTGGGCACATTATGAGAAGGCAAGGTTCTTTGGAAAAGACAATATTGCTGGGCAGGAAAAGAGGAGACCAAATATGAGATGCACTGACTCTATAAAAGCCACAGAAATGAGTCTATGGAGTTGAGCAGGGCTTGTTGAGGACAGGACATTGTGGACATCACTCATTCATAGGGTCACTAGGAATCAGAGCCAACTCAACAGCATGTAACACATATCCACATGTCTTTCTTATTTATTATGGCTTTTCTAGAACTTAGCACAGAATGGTTAATCAATAAATATTAAGTAGTACAAGCATTCATAATTGGGGCTGTGCTCAACTTTTTACTGAATGAAGTAGACAAATGAAAACTAAGGATTCTTAACCAGAAAAATGAACATAAATATATTTTTAAAATACTTTTATATGATTTCTTAGGTATCTTGGTCCCCAGGTTAAGTCCTGCCCTAGGACCTCTATTTCTAAAGTCATAAGAAGACTGGTAGGAGAAAGGAAGGGGTCAGCGCAATGATCCTATTATTCCTTACCTTGCCTCTTCTCCACAAAAATCCTGTTCCTCCTTCTCTGGCACCCATAGTTAAATCACCACACCTTTCCCCAGGCTGACTTGCAATTTCCATCCCCTCTGTAACTCCCATAGAGTTTAGGAATGCAGTCAACGTTTCCTTCTCAAGGGTGTATCATGCACATCAGTTATTATAATCTCCCATATCATTATCATAATCTTGGTCATTTCCTGAAGCAGTCATACTATTATTTTCTAAATTTTTAAAAATCAATTTTTTAACTTAAATGTAGTGACATCCTAAGTAATAATATCGGTGAAATCACAGTTTTGATGTCATGGCTATATTTTCCTACCTCAAAGTAACACACACTTAAAAAAAAAAAAAAGATTTTAGACCCTCACCAGCCACCAAGTTTGATTTGATTTTATTAGATTTTTAAAAATTGATTTTTACATAGAGGAAGGGAGAGGGAGAGAGATAGAGAAACATCAATGTGAGAGCAACATCAATCGACTGTCCCCTACCACGGATTGAGCCCGCAACCACGGATGTGCCCTGACTGGGAATCAAACCAGCAACTTTTGCATGCACAGGACAATGTCCAACCGAGCCACACTAGCGGGGTACCAGCTACCAAGTTTCAGAGCATAATTTTAAGTTTTATGCAGTTCCTCTGAGATCTCTGATGAATAAGTAATAATTTGGACATTTAGAGGGTTTTTTTTTTTAAAGCCAGAGGAAACTAAGAAACATTTAGTCCAATCCTCTCATCTTATAGATTAAAAAGTTGAAACCCAAAGCAGGTACATGATTTGTCCAAGGTCAGATGAGATGTTTAATAAAATGTCTAGGATTAGTATTCAGGTCTACTATCAGTCCAGTACACTTTCCACTACACTGTATCCATTCAGATTACACTAGAATAATACAGTATCCAGAATTCTTCAGAACTGTTACCTACCTCACTCTTCCATTCAGATTTATATGAATATGTTGCTTAAAATCTGGATATTTGGATGCCAGATATGCAAAGTCAGGAGGTTTGTCCTTGTATCTATTTCTTGCATGCATTGATTTACTCAGAGCCATCTTTAAAAAGAAAAAAAGAAGAAAAAAAAGAAAGAAAAAAATGAACATATTTAGTTTAAAAATATATTAATGGGGAAAAACTGTAGTTGCCAAGTCAACAGTTACAGTCAACACATCCTTACCAATCAAGTGAGAAAGTAGAAGACATATTTTTTAAATGTATATAACAAATAAGAATATGAAAGATGCTCATCATCATCTGTCATTAGAGAAATGCAAAGCAAAACCACAATAAGATACCACTTTACCCATTAGGATGGATGGCTATTACTTAAAAATTTTTAGAAGAAAATAATAAATGTTGGAAAGGATATGAAGAAATTAGAGCCCTCATGTATTGCAGGTGGAACATAAAACGGTACAACTACTGTGGAAAACAGTTTGGTGGTTTTTAAAGTTAAAACACAGAACCACCATGAGATCCAGCATTTTCACTCCAAAGTATGCGCAAAAAAACTAAAAGCAGGGACTCAAAGATATATTTGTTTACAACGTTCACAGCATCATGTTCACAACAGCCAAAAGGTGTAAACAACCCCAAGTATCCATATACAGATGAATAAACAGAATGTGGTATATGCATACAATGGAATATTATCTATATATATATAAAATCCTAAGTGACCGCTGGACTGGTAGACCGTTTGACTGATCGCTATGACGTGCACTGACCACCAGGGGGCAGATGCTCAACGCAGGAGCTGCTCCCTGGTGGTCAGTGCATTCCCACAGTGGGAGAGCTGCTCAGCTGACTGACGGGCGCCAGATGCTGGGCTCATGGCTGGCAAGCCTCTCCTGCTTCCATGGCAGTGCTACCAAGCAGCGGCGGAGGCAGGCACGGCGGGACTGGGATGAGCAGGAGCAGCGCAGCACCTGGTCTGGGTTCCCAGTCTGTGTTTGGGTTCCTCCCCAGCCCAGCCGCCTGCCGCTTCACTCCCTTGGGGGATGTTGGACTGCTCGTTTCAGCCCGATCCTGGCAGTCCGACATCCCCTGAGGGGTCACGGATTGCAAGAGGGTGCAGGGCAGGCTAAGGGACCCCACCAGTGCACGAATCCGTGCACCGGGCCTCTAGTTTAACCATAAAAAGAATGAAATTCTGATACATGCTAAGCATGGACAAATTTTAAAAACGAGAAACAAGCCACATCCAAAGGAGTATTATATTATATTAATATCATATTATCCCATTTATATGAGGTACCAAGACTAGGAAAATTCATACAGGTAGAGTAGAATAGAGGTTTCTGTGGGTTTAGGAGAAGGAGGAATGATGAGTCATTCTTTAATGAGTACACAGTTTCTGTTTAGGATTAAAAACTTCTAGAAATGGATAGTGTTGATGGCTGCACAACACTGTGAATATATTTAACGTCACTGAACAGTATACTTAAAAGTAGTTAAAATGGTAAATTTTGTTATATATATTTTGCCACAATAATATACACAGCATGAGATGAATCTTTTTTTTTTTTTTTGAACCAAGGAAAAAAAATTGGAAATTATGCCTTTAAAAACATCAAAGTAGCAGAAAGTACTATAATCTACAGTCAAGAATATTATAATCAGAGGTTAGTTTTTACAGTAGCCTTGCATGGACTGATAATTTGTAGTGTACCAAAAATCACTTAAATTTCAAAAATTATCTTCTATTCCAACTTCCTTTATAAATGTCAGCCTTGTCACTCCTAGGTAGCTAGAACCAAATGAAAACAAACATAATTTGACTTCTACCAGATTATAAAGAGGAAGAAAGTTAATGTATTTATAGCAATAAATTAAAACTAGAAGAAAGGCCAGTGGTTTAGTAAATCTCTAAGTAGTTGGTAATTTAAAAATATTTTAGAATATTACATATCTCTGCATGGTAGGTGATTTTCCTTTTCTTTATACCATTCTGCATTTTCCACTCTTTTTTATAATGAGCATTCATCTAAACAGTATTATGTAAGCCAGAAACCTAAGAGTCACCTGATAGCTCTCTATCCCTCTCATATTCCAAGAAATAACAGTCATATGGATTTAATCTGCTAAAAACCTCCCAAATCCATCAATTTTTCTCTATTTCCATCAATATAAGCCAAGTTACCTAGACTGCTATAACAGTCTCTTAATTGGTCCCCCTGACTCCACTTTTATTCTCTCCATTCCTTTTTCTACTTTTCAGTGATCATTTCTAAACACAAATCTCATTACATCGTCCTCGTATGCCCACTTGCTCAAAACCTTACTCTTAGGATAAAAACAAAAAACCTTACTTCAGCATACAAATAAGGTCCAGCCTGGTGTGGGCTAACCTATTCCTTCACTATCAGCTTAAGACACACACACGCACACACCCCTGAGCTCATTTTCTATTCCTCCACTCTGGCAATAGGGTCTTTACACACAGATTACTCCTTCTGTCTATAAGAGTGATTTCAACCTTTTTCATCTCATGGCACTTAAACTAATTACTAAAATTCTGCGGTACACCAAAAAATCTATTATATTTCTTACCGATTTGACAAAAATTTATTTATTTATTTATTCACACAGGACAGCTATTGTTGTGTTGGCTGTTGCCTTTTTTTTCAACCTGACTAAATAGTCAGGTATTACATGTTTTAAAAATTCTCACGGCACACCAATTAAAAATCACTGATCTATAATGTGCTCCTCCCCCCCATATCATCCCACCCCTCCTCACCACTCATCCTTACTATCACACTTCAAGCATCTCTTCTTCAGGAACGTCTTTCCTTCCTTGATCTCCCCAGTTAAGCCATATCCCCTAGCAACACCTTTTCTTTGCAAGCTTTGCTTGAGATGTAATTTTACATAGTCGTAAATCTGTTCACTCTATTTCAGAAGGTTTTTTGACAGCTTTCTACACTTCAAATTTAACAACCATTTTCAAAAAAGAACTGTCTTCACCCCAGACCTTTCCAAATCATACATCCAACTGCCCACTAGACTTCTCATTTGAATGGCTCAAAAGTATTTCATGCACAACATGTCCAAAAGTAAATAATTTCAATCCACCCCAAAATGGTCCTCATCTGATCTTCCCTATTTCACTGAATGACACCACTATCTTTCTTGTGGTGCACAATCCAGAAATCTTTAGTATCTTCTCCACCCCACCTCCCCAATTCCACACACACCATGTCCTGAATATTCTCTATCTCCTAATTATTTCTTAATAACTTTTCACCCTTCACAACTACACATCTCTAACCCAGTTCATTACCGTCTTTCTTGGATTACGATAACTGATCTCTCTATAACCACTCTTGCCCCTGCAATCCACTTTTCACATAGCAGACAAGTCTTCTCTCCCCCATCCCACACAAATCTGAATATTCCTTGCTAAATCCCTTCAGTGGCTTCTAAAGCTATTAGGCTGATAAAGTCCAAAATTAGTAACAAGGTATAGATAATCTAGGCCTTGCCTATCCCTCCAGCCTCATTTGTTGCCACTTCCCCCTTCCAGCACTGTGCTCCAGACATACTGGTCTTTTCATTTTTCTTCATTCACTCTGACATTTTAAAGGTATGTTATCCTAAATGCAGAAGACCAATGGACAGGACTCACTTAAGATAAAGACTGACCTTTGCTAAGAGAGCTACAGGCCTGGGATGTAACTACCCACTATGACCTGCCCAATTGGAATTTATGATCAGACCATGGTGTGTGGTTATTTTGGTGACTGAGCTTATCAGGCCTGCCACGTGGCCCCCATGAGCCTGCCAGGTTTATTACATAGACCCTTTTTCGTTCACATATGGCAGATTCAATTCATTTCCTACATTACTCAACTTTTTTGGTCAGTAAAGCCACTTCTTTGCTAATCAAGCTCCTCATACAGGCAATGGGTTCTTAGCTAAATCTATCATGTTCCTCAATTTAGTTCAGTGTCACCTCTTACCTGCCATCAGTACTGTCACTTCCTTCTCTCTAACCTAATCTACTTTCCTCTTCCTGGCTCATCCTGCTCTTAGCTACACTGGCCTCCTTGTTGTTTATCAATTCTGGTATACTCCTGCTTCAGGACTTTTGTATTTGCTGTTTGGTCTGCGTGGACTTTTCTTTGACCAGAAATACATACATGCAAGATACCCTGGCCTTGTTCAGGTCTTTAAATCAGATGTCACCTCACTGATGCCTCTCCTACTATCTTTACTTAAAATTGCAGCAGTGACCGCACTCCTGGTTTCCCTTACTTGCTTCTAACTTCTACACAGAACTTACCCATTTGACATTCCATACATTCCAGATATTTCACTTTTTTTTTTTTTTAACCTGCCATGCCAGTGGGCTTCGTGAGGGAAAATCTTTTGTCTGTCTTGTTCACTGCGATTTCCCAGCACCAAATTAGGCAATCAGGTCCTGGGAGAGTAAGCACTCGGTATTCGTTGACTGAAAACACTGATGTGTAACTCTTTTCACTATCCAAGCCACTGAAACACAGCACCTCATTCGTGGTGAAGAGTCGCCTATCTTGACTCCCAAAGAGGCTCAGGCCTAAGGTTGGGGCTTTTTCTTCTGGGCTGACCGAGTCGGTCGTAAAAAACCAAAGTAGTCGAACCCTGAAGCTACTGTTTCCTTGGTTTCTCTTGACCCTTAAATAATCTTCTTCAACTACCACGCACCTTAACGCAATCTAAATTTCGCTTTCAGACTTTCGAATCCCTTCTTAACAAATTCCTCCCACTTCAACCCCAATCTCCCTTTTTCCTCGTTGCCTTCCTTCATAAACCCGACTTTTCCTTCTAGCCCCGCCACGGCCAGTTCTCCATCTCTCCCACAGTTCCACACCTTCATCTTATCCATTCAGTTGGCCTTCCCGCCTCAGTTTCCGATCTCTCTGAACCTCCTCAGCCCCAGGGGCCTTCCCTACTTTAGTCGTAGTCTCCATTCTATTAGGCAACTCCTCACCCCCCACACCTCAACCCCTACCGGGTCTCTCTCCCTAGACCCCCGAAGCCCAGCACCCGAGAATGAGGAACCTGGGTGATACAGGAACTAAGTGAACTCGTAACCATCGTGAAAGATAATAAGTGACTTACCTCTGTGGGCCAAGTTCCAGCCAAACCACCAATCTGGAGGGGGCCTCTAACCCCTAGTCTTAAACCATATGCAGCGCGAAGCTCCTAGAAACGCAGATGTTACGCTCCCAGCGCGCCGCCATCTTGGGCAGCCATCCAGCCTCGCGATTGGACAATGAACACCTCGCGCGATCTGTAGTAGATTCTGAAGAAAGAATAAACTGTCGCGAGATCTGGAGTTTGCGGCTCCTTCTGACAAAAAAAAAAAGGGGGGGGGCGTGGTAGCAAGCTGAGTCCTTGGTGGAGGTACCTGCATTAGAATCTGCTAGGTAACTTTTGACAAATGTAGATTATTTTTTTAAAAGTTGCTTTCTGGACTTCACTCCGGACTTACTAAATCATAGTCTCTGGGATTGGTCAGGAAATACGGGGATGGGAGTGGGGCGGGGGAGACGGCTTTTAGATTTGGTGGCGGGCAATTAGCGTTTGTTGTGCAACAGGTCTCTACTGTGATGTCTCATTTTAACATCACAGATAAACTGTGAGGTAAGAAAGAGTAGTCTCGTTTCCAGAGGAAAAACTGGGGATCGTTTGTTCAAGGTCTTCCCAGATGACATCAAGTCCACGTTCTTTGTATTTCTTCGCCTGCCTCGAGCAGGAAGCATTATTAAATGTATTTCATTTTTCTTTTCAACGCGGTTGCACTAATTTTTACCCGCTAGTAAGTAGAGTGAGCATTAGTTTCCCCATTTCACAATAGAAGTAAAAAGGTCAGTGACTTGCCCAGGTCGGTGTGGCTCAGTTGGTTGGAGCGCCGACCTGGAAACCGAAAGGTCCCGGTTCCTGGTCAGGGCACGTGTCTAAGTTGCAGTTGGATCCCAGGTCAGGCAGCCCATCGATGTTTCTCTCTCAAACTGATCCTTTTCTCTTTCTCTCCCTCTCCCTTCTTGTCTCTGTAAAATCAATGAAAGCATATCCTCGGATGAGGATGAAAAGGAAAAGGATGTAAGAAATTTCCTGAAGCTGAGAAAGATACAAGTCTTCAAATTAAAAGAGTTCACTGTGTACCAAACTGAATGAATTTTAAAAGACCCACACCAAGTCAAGTTTTCAGAGTAGTCCCTAATTCTATATGACTGGTGTTCTTATAAGGAGAGGAGATTAGGTCACAGACAACACAGAGGGATAGCCAAGGAAGGACACAGCAAGAAGATGCCCATCTGGAGCCAAGGAGAGAGCTCGGAAGAAACCAAACCTGCTGATGCCTTCATCTTGGACTTCCAAGCCTCCAGAATCGTGAGGAAATAAATCTCTGTTGTTTAAGCTACCTACTCTGAGGTAGTTTGTTGTGGAAGCCCTAGCAAACTAATACAAACCTCGTTGGTTATGTTTATTCAAAAGTATTTTATACTTTTTGATGCTGTTGTAAATGGAACTGATTTTTGTGTATTGATTTTGCATCCTGCAACTTTGCGGAATTTGTTTATTCTACCTCTTTTTGTTGGAATCTTGGAGGTTTTCTACATATAAGATCATGCCATCTGTGAACAGAGGTAATTTTACTTCTTCCTTTCCAATTTTGATGCTTTTTGTTTCTTTTCCTTGCCTAATTGATCTGGCTAGAACTTCCGGTACTATGTTGAACAGAAGTGGCATAAGCAGGCATTCTTGTTTTATTGCTGCTCATCTTAAAGAAAAAGCTTTTGGCCGAAACCGGTTTGGCTCAGTGGATAGAGCGTCAGCCTGCGGACTCAAGGGTCCCGGGTTCGATTCCGGTCAAGGGCATGTACCTTAGTTGCGGGCACATCCCTAGTAGGGGGTGTGCAGGAGGCAGCTGATCGATGTTTCTCTCTCATCGATGTTTCTAACTCTCTATCCCTCTCTCTTCCTCTCTGTAAAAAATCAATAAAATATATTTAAAAAAGAAAAAAAAGAAAAAGCTTTTGGTCTTTCACACTTGAGTATGCCATTAGCTGAGGCTTTTCATTTATGTATAGCCTTTGTTATCTTGAGGTAGTTTCCTTCTGTTCCTAATTTGTTGAGTGTTTTTATCAAAAAATGGTGCTAAACTTTGTCTCCATCAGTTGAGATAATTATTTGTTTTTTCCCCCTTCATTCGATTTATGTGGTATATTAATTGATTTTCATATGTTAAACTTTCCTAGCATTCCAAGAGTAGATCCACTTGGTCATAGTGTATTTTAATATGCTGTTGAATTCGGTTTGCTAGTATTTTATTGAGGATTTTGCATTAATATTAATAAGGGATATTGGTATAGATTCCTTTTTTGTAGTATCATTGTCTGATTTTTGCTCAGGGTAATCTTCTAGAGTGAGTGTGAAAGTGTTCCTTCCTCTTCAATTTTTTGGGAAGAGTATGAAGAGGATTGGTGTTCATTCTTTAAATATTCATTATTGTTATATCTAATCTGTCTGGAATCTAGTGAGGTATGGACCTTTTCTAAATGGCTAGCTGAATGTTTCACTACCATTAAGGTGTTTTTATTGTAGTAAAATACACATAACATCAAGTTTACTGTCCTAACCATTTTTTTAAATTATTTTTTTTTTATTGATTTCAGAAAGTAAGAGAGAGAGAAACATCAATGATGAGAGAGAATCATTGATTGGCTGCCTCCTGCACACCCCACACTGGGGATCAAGCCAGCAACCCGGGCATGTGCCCTGACCAGGAAACAAACCGTGACCTCCTGGTTCGTAGGTGACACTCAACCACTGAGCCATGCTGGCCGGGCGTCTTAGCCATTTTTAACTGTACAGTTCGGTAGTGTTAATTTGAACATTGTTGTGAAACAGATCTCCAGAACTTTCAACTTGCAAAACTAAAACTCTATATCCATTAAACAACAATTCCCCTTAATTCCCCTTGTCTCTCTCCCCCTAGGCCCTGGTAACCACAATTCCACTTTGTGTTTCTATGAATTTGACTATTTTAGATAGCTTATATAAGGGAAGTCACACAGCATTTACCTTTTTGTGACTGGCTTATTTCATTTGAACACCATTTTTAACCCATCAGTTTGAATTGGCTTCTTAGTAATTTATGTAGTTCCCATATATGCTTGGGTTTATTTCTAGGCTTGTTTCATTGATCTGTCTACCTATTTCTATACATGTACACATTTGTTTTAATTACCATAGATTTTTTTTGTTTTTGTTCATCTTCACCTGAGGATATTTTTCCATTGATCTTTTAGAGAGAATGGAAGAGAGAGGGAAAGACAGAAACATCTCTGTGAGAAAACCACATCCATTGGTTGCCTCCTATATGTGCCCCAACCAGGCCCCTGGCTGGGGAGGAGCCTGCAGCCAAGGTACCTGTCCTTGACTGGAATCAAACCCAGGACCCTTTGGTCCGTAGGCCATCGCTCTATCCACTGAGCCAAACCGGCTAGGGCACCATAGCTTTTTATTGTCTAACTCTCCTCACAAGTTTATGTTTCCAGATAAACTCAGGAACCATTTTACTAAGTTTTCTACAGAAATCCTTTTGAGATGTTTTATTGTTATTTCATTAAATATAAAGATAAATTATAAGGGAATCGGCCTCTCTACAATATTGACTCTTCCATTTATATTTAATATGACTTCACCCTAGCATACAAGACCATTCAGAACAGAGTCCCACTCTTTTCTTCCCATGTTTAGCCACCCTCCAGCCAAACTCACTATGATCTGGTCCCTGAACATTCTTTGTGTTCTGTCTCTCTCTCTCTGTCTCTCTCTACTCGCCTTCCCCTCCTTCGCTCTCTCCTTAAACTGGCCTCTCTCACTGAAATGCCCCTCTTCTCTGTCCCACTGTTTCAACTGTCCATAACCTATACATACCTTATCCTTTTGCACTCAGATGTCGAGTGTGACTCGACACGGTTAGCATCGAGATTAAAATTACTCTTTGAATGTATCAATAATTTGAAATATAAAAAAATCCAAATAAATAAGTTTGTATGAAAAGAAACTCGTTTTTTATTCTACTGCCACGCTTTGTAAAATCTGGGGTATTTAAAAAATTAAATCCCGAGTAGAATAAAGGAATCGAGAAAAAAGCAAGCGAGTGCAAAGGGTTAAGTTCCATCACAAATTGCCACTTCACCCATTCTTTCTGAGTCCTCCATCCATGACTTCTCCCTCCTTTGAAACTCCATAATGCTTGGTTTGTCATTTTATTAAGGTGCTCACCCCAATTTGTTCTTTGTTGTTACTTGTATGCATCTCTTATTGGTCCACAATCAACAATTTTGCATTAGAACAACAGGTCTCAACAATTTTGGATTAGAACAGGTTGACGCTCAACCACTGAGCCACTGCGGCCGGGCATCAATCATTCCTTTTTATGGCTGAATAATATTCCACTATAGGATATATAAACCACATTTTTTACTTATCCATTCATCAGTTGATGGACATTTGGATTGTTTCCGCTTTTTGGCTATTGTGAACTATTCGTGTACATGTTGTTTGAACACTTGTTTTCAATTCTCTTGAATATATTCATAGGAGTGGAATTGCCAGGTCATATGGTAACACTATGTTTAACTTTTTAAATTAATGACTGCATCATTTTGCATTCCATCAGCAGGTTATGTGTGTTCCAACTTTTATTATAAAAATAATGAGTGTGCATAGTTTTAAAAAGCACTGCTACAAGGTTTATGGCAAAATACAACAGTCTTTTAGCCATACCTCTGTCCCATTCCCCAGAGGCAATTACTTTCAATTCCTTTAACTTTTCCCTTTGTTTTTAACCATATTTCTAAATAATATGCATATGTTCCAATTTCATTTGATCAATTCTAGGCATTACATTATGCTGACGTCAGTACTCTAATTATGTTTTATTTCTTTTTATTTTTTATTTTTTGAACAACTGTTTGGTTTCCCTGAAATTATCATTTGTCATTTTTTACTTTCTTAGTTTTCTGTGTGCTTATCTCTATTTCACTACTTTTTCCCAAATGTTCCAAACACCACTCTGATTCTTTATTTATTTATTTTTTTTTTTTTTGGGGGGGGGAGGTTTACAGAGAGGAAGGGAGAGGGATAGAGAGTTAGAAACATCGATGAGAGAGAAACATTGATCAGCTGCCTCCTGCACACTCCCTACTGGGTATGTGCCTGCAATCAAGGTACATGCCCTTGACCGGAATCGAACCTGGGACCCTTCAGTCCACAGGCCAACGCTCTATCCACTGAGCCAAACCGGTTAGGGCACCACTCTGATTCTTGATACTTTGTATTTGGCCTGTTTTTCCTGTTTTCTCTTTGAAAGTGCTTAGGATCTTCTTTTTATTCCTGGTGTTCTGGAACTTAATGACAAACATCTGCTTTTGTGTGTGTGTGTGTGTGTGTGTGTGTGCGCGCGCTAGCCTTTTGGTGAGCTCTTTTCATCTGGAAACTCAGGCCCTTAGATCTAGAAAAATTTCCTATAGTATTTCCTTGGATAATTTAAAGATATTTGTTAACAGAACTTGTTGAATAATCTAAACCAGCTCCTTAAAAAGAATATCCAGCAAATGCTTCTAGATGTTTCTGTACTTTGTATTTCACTGTGTTTTTTTAATTATAAAGATAACTAGAGGCCCAGTGCAAGAATTTGTGCACGGGTGGGTCTGGCCACCCACCCTGATCAGATGGGGGGACTGATCAGGGGCAGGGTTGGCCAGGGGGACTTATTAGTGTCAAAGATCTTTGCAGGGTGTATGCATGCATGTTTGCTGTTGGCTTTCGGATGAATTGAAGCTTCAAAGGTGCTTTAGTGTCAGGGACACTTACAGCTTCCGTTTCTAAGCCTCTCCCTAGACAGGTAATGCGGTTTAGTTCCCAGCTGACAAACCCTCTAAAGAGAGGCCGTGGTGTGATGTGGCTGCCCTCTTTGGTAGTAAGCAGTGGAGAGAGAACACAGGAAGATGGTGGTTGTGCTGGGCACCTCTCCTGGACACCTGACTGCATTGGGGTGGGAGGGGCCGATTGGGGGCCGGGAACATGGTGGTTGTGCTGGGCACCACTCCTGGACACCTGACTAACGGTCCAGACCGTGAGCAATTTTCCACCTGATCACTCATCATTCAGGTTCCTGGTCTATGAAGACTGGAGAGCGTTTACTTACTTAGAATCACTGAAGGTCAGACTTCAGTGATTGGAGTTTGGGGGGCCAATCGGGGGTGGGGCCAGCAGGGCGGAGGGCCTACCAGTGGTTGGCTGGCCAGTTGGTTGCCGCAATGCGCGTCATAGCTGCCGAGAACCAATTCCAGCATGTAATAATTACAAGAGTTCCATCAGAAGGTTGATGGGACTTGGTGGGCTCAACAAGGGTGAGCCACATATGTAATTTACCTGTTGGAAACCCTAAATGGCACTCCCCCCAAACCTGAATGGGATTGTTAACTGCCAGACAGCTCAGGGCATTTTATTGGCTCCTGTTGGCCAAACACCTGAACAGCTGTAGGCTATTCCCGGAACTGACAATCTCTGTAAACCCTTTGATACCTTACCCTTTGAAGTGTATATTCCCACCTTGCCTTGGGACAAATTGTGTTGAATAAAAGCACGGGGTCCTGAGACAAGGAGAGTCTTCTAGCTCCTTCAGCTGAAGCTCCTCTGACCCCCAATGCCTTTCAAAACTATCTTTCGTCCATGGACTCTGTAATCATCTATGCGCAGCCCCTTTCTCCAGAATGCTGAACCCTTTGTAAGGCTGGGAAAAGAGCCCCAGCACAGAGCCACTGGTCTTCCTGGTCATTCCGCCCTTCGGTCGCTTGGCTTTTATATATATAGCTGCCTACTTATGTAGAAAATTCAAACAAAAGTAGAAACTGTATAATTTAACATACTTTATAAAGATTGAGTGAAAGCGGAGATGCAGATTTCCTGGCAATGGGCAGGGAGACACCTGATTGGTGGTGTCGCTCTTAAAACACTCAGGGGCAAGGCAGACGTACTGTCCTAAGTTTATCCTACCTTGATGCCAATGTTGGTGGCCAGAGCTGTTTCATGCCTGGGGCACATTAAAAAAAAAAAAAAAAGCCCTGGACAGTGTGGCTCAGTTGGTTGGAGTGTGAAACTGTATATACGAGAAGGTGGGTTTGATTCCTGGTCAGGGTACATACCCAGGTTGTGGGTTTGATCCCTAGTCGGGGGCATGCAGCGGACAGCCAATCGATGCTCCCCACCCCCTCTCAAATCAATTAAAAAAAGAAAGGAAGAAGGAAGTGGAGATGCAATAATAAAAATATATGATAAATGGGAACATGGGCTCCTTCACATGTTCCAACTGTTCCTTCCACCCTGTGGAAATACAATGAAGGGCATCTGTAAATGGACTGTGAGAGCTTGGGAAACTGGCCAGCAACTCAGTCTAAGAAAGGCCAAAGAGAAACTGCTTCTAGATGTGAACTGGATTGTAAATAGCTAGAGTTTTGATCTCACACAGTTTGTGCACAGGCACATCCCCCGCCCCCTGCCCCCTGCATGCCCTGATTTTCTGTTTTCAGTACTTGCACTGGGAAATTCTGAGCAAGGGCAAAACAATAGCATCGGCAGGCTGCCACCAGTGTGACCCATCCACAAACCAGATGGGACTTTAGTGGGACAAATTCACTGGTGGCAGCCAGTAAACTTCACAGTCGGTTGCTAACGGTGCACACGGTGCACATGTAAATCCTAATAAACCCATGTCTTTCACAGCCAGTCCTCCGGGTTATTTCTTTGGAATCCACAAACAATACGCTGAGGCTTTCTAGGACCTCATCACTTTGCATAACAAAAAGCAAAAAGTCACTTTGAATAGTTACAGAGCATTCCATTGGAAAGATATACCATTATATTATTGGAGCAGAAGTTCACTGGCAGGCAGCTGTTTTGTTTTTCTTTACTGTAAACAATGCTGGGATGCACATCTTGTATACACAGATGCTACAATATAAGTGGTCTTCTTATCCCTGCTGGGGGAGGGGGGAGATGGTGGAAGTAGGGGGAAAGGTCATGAGAAGATGGGATTTAACTTGTTCCTTATGGGGAACTGTTGGGAGAGTGTCTGAATGTACCTGGAGATGACCTTGGCCTGAGCTCCCTAATGGCAGCGCTTAGAGCAACAGCTCCCAAACATCAATGAGCACACGGATCATCTGGGGAACTTGTTAAGCATCAGGTTCCAGAGCTGCACCCCAGAGTTAGATTCAGTCTGAGGAGGGGTCTGAGAATCTGCATTTTTAACAAGCACCCTAGCTGATTCTCATATGGGTGGTGGGCCACACGGGGAGCAATACTGACTTAGAGAGTTCAAGAGAGAGCAGAGACAGGTAAATTGTGTTCACCTGAGAAACGAGTGGGGAGGAGTGGAGGTTGATAGGGAAGAAAATTAATTAGGAATCTTCAGTCAACCTAGGGGACCAGGCTCCAGTGTGCTTTGGATTACGGTAGAACTAACAAATCTGCCTTCAAATAATACAAAATAATATTGAATGTTAGCTGTAATTGAAAATAGAAGAGCCCTAGCTGTTTGGCTCAGTGGATAGAATGTTGGCCTGTGGACTGAAGGGTCCCAGGTTCGATTCTGGTCAGGGGCACATGCCCGGGTTGCGGGCTCGATCCCCGGTGGGAGGCATGCAGGAGGCAGCCGATCAATGGTTCTCTCTCATCATGGATGTTTCTATCTCTCTTTCCCTCTCCCTTCCTCTCTGAAATCAATAAAAATATTTTTTAAAGAAGAAAAACATTTTTTTAAAAATCTGCCTTCATTCTCTAAAAGGATCCGATGATTCTGATAGTCACATAGAAAGATACCAAGTCTCCTAGTCTATCCCTAAACTGTCATTTCCTCCTCTTCCTGTGTCTAATATTATTTAGTTATGACTGTAGGTACATAAAAACAGCTCAGCATGTTCACTGGGGCATTAAAAAAGCCATAGGCTCTGGCTGGGGAAGATGGGAGCGTACCTCAGAGTCACTGGCAGAGGTACCCAAGGTTAGGGGAAGTGAGAGAACAATCCCAAATCTTGGTGAGGATGCAGCACAGCAGGAACTCTGATGGGTGGAACATAAATTCATCCATTCATTCTAAAAAACAGTGTGAGCCAATAATTCTACCTCAGGGTGTATATCCTAGAGAAACTTCCCAGAGAAACTTTTTTTTTCTTTTTTCTTTTTAAATATATTTTATTGATTTTTTTACAGAGAGGAAGGGAGAGGGATAGAGAGTTAGAAACATCTAAGAGAGAGAAACATCGATCAGCTGCCTCCTGCACACTTCCTACTGGGGATGTGCCTGCAACCAAGGTACATGCCCTTGACCGAATTGAACCGCAGGCCGACGCTCTATCCACTGAGCCAAACCGGTTAGGGCACAGAGAAACTCTTATGCTTGGGCTCTAGGAAACACAGACATCAAACCACAAAAAATTGGAAAGAATCCAAATGCCCTTGGACAAAAGAATGGATAAATTAATTGTGGTATATTCACACAATGAAATACTAATATAAATGAATGAATTCTACACACATCATCATGGATGAATTAGAAAAATATGAGTGAAAAACAGTAATTCACAAAATACATTCTTGTTAAATTTTAAAATAACCCAAACTAAATTTATTGTTTGGTGCTTTATGTATGGAAAAAATATAAACGCAAAATATTGTGGGACAAATTTAGAACAGCAGTCACCTTTGGCTAGGGCAGGGGATGAGATCTTTGAGCACAGGCAGTAGTGTTGTCGTTATTAAGTGGGGTGGTGGGGCCACAGGTGTTTGTTTTATTATTAGGCACATGACTACATATGCATAGCAAATATTCTTTTGACTATATCAAGTATTGCAAAATTTTAAAAATAAAGAGAGAGAACGATGAAATGCCTAGCCACTACTGTGGTCTCAAGGTTATTTATCCTCTGAACTCCATCTTTGTGGGGTTCCAACAGGCACAGTGGATCAGGAAGCAAGGTGTCAGGCCTGAACAGACCAATGGCAGCTTGTAAAAGTCCACCTTCCTCTCACCATGCAGAGGTAGAGGCATGCCTCTGTTCTGCCCCCTTCCAACCTATTTCTCATAGACTGTATCTGTCACCAAGTAATGGCTTCTTTTCCCAGCCAAACTGATTGCATGTTTAGATAATATGGCATTTTTCTCTGACAACAACAGGGCGATGCTTGGGACATTGTTTTCTGAACAAACAAGCTATTCTAGCACCCATTTTTTCTTATCCTAATGCATCCCTAGCACCCATTCCTTTCCATCTGCCAGTCTCACATCTGACTGGGCCTCCAGGCTTCCTTTTGCGTCCCTGGTCATGAGCTTCTTTGGCTCCCTTCCTCACTGACTGTGAGCTCAGCAGCAGGAGGAGGGCTGTCCTGGGCCTTGAACATTCTCCCTCTTACAAGTATCTTTAGAAGAGGGGTAGAGCTCCTGAGGTGAAGTTTAGACTTGACCAATGCAGTTAAGTAGATTGAGATCCTAAATAGTTGAGTTCCAATTTCCTCTTCCCCCTGCATAACTGTGTGGCTTGGGATAGGCCCCTCATCACAATGGAGCCTATTGGTTTGCCTAAGAGAGAGTATTGTTTTGGGGGAGGTAGATAATAGGTAAGGACCATTAAAAGATGAAAAAGACATTAACGTTCATCTAGTTTCACCCATTTGTATTAAAAATGGAGAAGAGACTTGGATGGACTAGGGATGCGTTACTGGCAGATATTGGACTAGAACCCAGGTCTCCTGTCTCTCCATCACCTTGCCTCCCTGTTGCTTGCTGAGGCCTAGACATGAGGGAGGAAGATCTATAGCCACTAGCTTAATCCTGCCTCGAGCTTCATCCAAGGGCAAGACATTCAACCTTAGAAGATGTTGCCTTTGAAATTGCTGACACTATCTGGGGGCAGGGAAGAGCCTGCCTCAGCGGATCCATTGCGCAGTCTGGCAAGCTAAGACTCTTCTTCCCACACCAGGCTCAGCTATAGACGGCCAAAGTCAGGGTTCAGGGAATAACAAAAATTTGGACACTACCCCTACCTCTCCCTCATACTCTCCCCCCTCTCCCTGCAGAGGTTGGGGTACATTGAGGGTAAGAAAGGCCTGAGGAGGGGACACACGAGTGGGAAAGCAAGCTCTTCCTAAGAGTTGAAGGGGAGCAGAGCTAGTCCTCCTCACCCCAAATGGGTATTTAATTTGGGGGAGGGAATTTGTGGACAAGGTAGAAAGGAGGAGGAAGAATCTTTGGCCTGGTCCTTCTTTCAGCCCATGAGTTGAGAATTTATCTTTGAAATGGAGAAATGGGAGAAAGGGAGACAGAGAACTGAGTTGGTCCATGAGGTTGGAGTATAGACTGTAATGGAGGCAATGGAGACTGGACTCAGTGCAAAGATGTCTGGGGTCCCATTTTTGTCCCCTCAGCAGTGAGGCAGCAAATGGAGAGACCAGGACTACACATGGCCTCTCCCAGCCCTGGCACACACGCAGACGGCCATACGTCAGCCCCCATCCGAAACAGAGCCACTCACTACTCAGGAATTCCATCATTCCATCAAAGGTCCCTGAGCAATCTGATTACAGCTGTTTTTTAAAAAGTATTCACTTGTCATATATGAGACTGCATGGCTATACCACAAAGGGGAGTTCACTTTCATTTAACTTCCGTACATACACAGCAAGTCCGGGCTAGACCTTACAGTCTGAGACAGATGCTTGACCTTTTCCATGCTGCTGATGTTTACAATGCGCAGAAATCCTGTAATTGACGCTACGCCTTTCAGTTACTAGAGGAGCCTTCACAATTGCCATAGATTCCAGTTGTCAAACTCAGTTGTATGGAAAGCGGCTTTTGGGGGAGTCCCCTATGAGTTATGCACAGTTTTGGGAGAGTTTTTGTTGGGGGCAGGGCATCAGGCCCTCAGGCATCGATCCCCACAGGGCGCAGTGGCTCTGTCAACTGTTTCCATTCCCAACTTGGTGACCTGGGACATAGTCCCTGGATGCTGTGAGTAGCCATGCCCTCCCCAGGACCCAGTGCTCCTGCTCTCACTCTCACAGCCCTCTCTGCTCTTGCTTTTTTCCCTTCCACCAGCCTGTGGGGAAATACTGATGTACTATTATAAAAATACTTCAAAAAACAGACATGATATAGTAATGTATGGTGACTGCTTTTTTTAAAAAATTGAATACTAGGATCTAGTGATGGATCTAATAACTTCATACTTTTGAAGTAGTGATAAATGTAAACAGTGTTTCAACATATTGCAACAACCATAATAGGATATGAAAAATAGCTGATTTCTGCTTATGAAAAGGGCATGGGTACTGTTAATACAGCAGTGGTTGGTTGCCTACATTCATAACTGAAGGAAATGCTACATTTCAGATACAGGTTAATGAAAATAAAAATGTAATTTTTTCCCCATTCAAGTTCAAGGGCTAGGTCATAAAAAAAACCCTGGTGAGCCCTAGCTGGTTTGACTTACTGAATAAAGCGTCGGCCTGTGGACTGAAAGGTCCCAGGTTCGGTTCCGGTCAAGGGCACATGCCCGAGTTGCAGGCTTGATCCCCCAGTAGGGGCGTACAGGAGGCAGCCTATCAATGATTCTCTATCATCATTGATGTTTCTATCTCTCTCTCTCCCTCTCCCTTCCTCTCTGAAATCAATAAAAATATATTAAAAAACAAAACAAAATAAAACAAAACCCTGGTGAGAAGGAAATTCACCTCTCTCAGTCCCTATTTCTTCAACAGGAGCTACAAATTCTCCCTGAGACTAGTAGCACAAGACCTATTATCTGCTGGGATGAAAGGGGAGAAACTGTGTACATAGGTTAATATCTAAACTTAAAACTTTTCTGCCTTCAGTGGCGTTTATTTACTCCTAGTTTACACACAAAATTAACATGCCTGATAATCTCTTTTTTTTTTAACTCACAGAAAAATAGAAGCAGCACATTAGAAAAGAGATCTGCAGCTGCTAAGAAAACATTTATAATACCTAAAGTGATTGCAAACAGCCTGCAATGTAGGGAGATCATTATTTTTAAAGTTAGATAAGAGCCCTGGCCAGCGTTGGCCCGAGCACCAAAGGGTCACAGGTTGGATTCCAGGTCAAGGGCATGTACCTCGGTTGCAGGTTCAATCCCCAGACCTGGTTGGGGCACATGCAGGAGGCAACCAGTCAATGTGCCTCTCTCACATCAATGTTTCTCTGTCTCTCTCTCTCTCTCTATCTTCCCTTTTCCTCCCTCCCTCCCTCCCTTCCTCCCCTGTGTCCCTTCTTTCCTTCCACTTTCTTTAAAATCAATGGAAAAAATAGCCTCCGGTGAGGATTAACAACAACATCAAAAAAATGTAGACAAGAATTCAAACAGAAAATTAGAAAGATTTAGTTGGTGTAGGAGGGAATAACTATATATGTGCTTTAATTTCTATGATTGCTTCTCTGTGATTACAATAACTGATATTCATCACTATGATCCCATACTCTGAAGAAGGAACTAAAGAATGTATGCTTGTGAACCTATACTTAGGAAGAAGTACTGGATATAATATCCTTTAGCACCATTTCTTAGCAAGATGGTTAAAACAAAGTTTTGATGCTTTAAGGGGTAAATCTGAGGTGTCATATTTTAATCTGAGGTTTTGAAATTAATATTACACCCATTACCCTATGCACCCTATTTCTGGGGTTCTTCTTACAGGACACTTTAAAGTTTCCTATGCTCCCCTGGGAGTGAAGGACAGTGGTGAGTATTATGGGACCACTGCAAGAGAACCCATCTCAGTTCGAATGGCAACGTTGATAGCAAATTATAGAGCATGGAGAACAGGACCCAGGTGACTCCCATTCATCCAATGATGATCAGTAGGTCCTAAACCATAGAATTGTGAAATAATTTCCCATTAAAGCCTAAGATCCTCAACTTCACCCTGGGACCAGAGCCTGCCAGAAGGGGCTCTGAGAGATATCAAGGACAGACACTGAACGTGGCTGGTCCAACACCTGCCTTTTACAGATGAGGAAACTGAGGCCTAAAGATGAAGTTAGTGTAAAATTAACATTGTTTCCTCCTTAAATATTTTGGTATAGTTCAATGATAAAGCCATCTGGGCCTAGAGTTACTTGTAGAAATGTTTTTAAGTGTTAATTTAATTTCATTCCTAACTATAGAACCATTCATATTTTCTATTTCTTCTTGTATTCATTTTAGAAAGTTTTATTTTTTATCATATTTGCCCATTCCAACAAAATGTAGAAAGTCTTGGGATAAAGTATTCTTTCTACCTCATTAAGTTCTGCTCTTATCTTAATTATGTACTCTTTCATGTTCTTTGGGTTTAATTTGTCATTTAAAAAAATTTATTGAGCCTGGCTGGCGTGGCTCAGTGGTTGAGCGGCAACCTATGAACCAGGAGGTCATGGTTCCATTCCTGGTCAGGGCAAATGCCCGGGTTGTGGACTCAGTCCCCAGTGTGGGGCATGCAAGAGGCAGCTGATCAATGATTCACTCTCATCATTGATGTTTCTACCTTTCTTTCTTTTTTAATATATTTTATTGATTTTTTACAGAGAGGAAGAGAGAGGGATAGAGAGTTAGAAACAGCGATGAGAGAGAAACATCGATCAGCTGCCTCTTGCACACCCCCTACTGGGGATGTGCCCGCAACCAAGGTACATGCCCTTGACCGGAATCGAACCTGGGACCTTTGAGTCCGCAGGCCGACGCTCTATCCACTGAGCCAAACCGGTTTCGGCATGATGTTTCTATCTTTCTCTCCCTCTCGCTTCCTCTCTGAAATCAATAAAAAAAAAAATTTTTTTTTTTTTTAATGTATTGACATGGCTGCTTCGAACATTGATTCTTAGCCTCTCTTCCTTTTTGATATATGCAATTAAAACTATAAACCTTCCGCCAAAACCGGTTTGGCTCAGTGGATAGAGCATCGGCCTGCGGACTGAAAGGTCCCAGGTTCGATTCCGGTCAAGGGCATGTACCTTGGTTGCGGGCACATCCCCAGTAGGGGGTGTGCAAGAGGCAGCTGATCCATGTTTCTCTCTCATCGATGTTTCTAACTCTCTATCCCTCTCTCTTCCTCTCTGTAAAAAAATCAATAAAATATATTTAAAAAAAAAAAGAAAAAAAACAAAAAACTATAAACCTTCCTTTAGCACAGTTACATCCCACAAACAACAGATCAAATCTGCAGGTCATACAGCTGAAGCATGCGCAGAGAAGAGAACTTTGGCCTCCATCTGCACCAAGAAACAAAGTCTTGCTCCCCCCACAAGGAAACAAAGGACCGGGACATGACTGGAACTTGAACATCTGAATCCTTTCAGAAGCCAAGGGTCTGCTTTGTCCAGGGAGAACTGGTATTGACGTCTTTTTACCATAAAAAGCCAAGTTCCAAGTTCCTCCAATGAAAACTTGCCCCACCAGCACCTCTGCCTACCTCTAGCCCCTTAAAATCCCTTAACCTACTTCAGTGAGCAAGATGGATTTAAGGCACTATTAGGTCTCCCATCTTCTCATTTGGTGCCTTCTTGATCCACAACCTTTCCTTACTCCAAATTCAAAAATCATTGTTTTGAATTTTGGCCTTTCGAAGCATCGGGCACACGAACAAGGCTGTTGTCTTCATGTCTGACACTGAAGCTTAAAGTCCACAGAGCAGGCAGCTGGGAATAGAAAATGGATATAAAGTAGAGGAGAGCAAAAATAAGCTGGAACTCACAGGCATGATCTGGAGCCCATGAGGATCGTCTGGAGCCCGTGTCAGTTCTTGTGGCCTCTAGTGTTGATGGTGTGGGTGTCCTGCAGAAGCCAGGGCTCTTTGCATGAAGCTAAACACTCATACCCCATACCTGGCCCAGAAGTCAGAGAAGCTGAAGGAAGATTCAGGAGAAGGTGAGACAGTTACATGCATGGCTGCTGCCTCATATCAATGAGGTGAGGCAGCGGATAATCCGCAACATATGTCACCTACAAAGCTGCTGCTGCTTCATTTCCGCCTTCCTAAGCTCCCACAAGAAACTCTTTTGTGGCTCATGCTAACTGGAAACATACTAAAAAGGGAACTCTGGGAAATGTAATTTAGTCTAGCCAAGCTGAAATATTTCAAAGGCATCATATTTTATAGCTTGATGGTTATGAACATCTCTCCCAGAGTCAGACTTCCCAGGTTTGAATTGTAGTTTCCTTTATTTAAAGCTGAAACTATCTATAAAAATAAAAGCATAATATGCTAATTAGACCGGATGTCCTTCTGGATATCCTTCCCTCCTTCTGGACAAAGCCGGGACTGTGAGGGAAGCCCAGGTCTTGGGTGCCTGCCGGCGGCCGGAGGGAAGCCCGGGTCCCAGGTGCCAGAGGGAAGCTGGTGCTGGTAGCCGGGGGAAGGAAGGCCTACTCTTGCACAAATTTCGTGCATCGGGCCTCTAGTTACAAAATAATATTGTGAATGTAAACTGTAAAACGAACAAACAAACACTATTTGAATCTTTGTGTCCAACAGTAAGTTACTTAGTCTTCCTGTGCCTCCATTTCACTGTCTATTTGTGTGGAGATTTAAATGAGATAATATACACTGAGTGGCCAGATTATTATGATCTCTGAATGCATAATAATCTGGCCACTCAGTGTGTGTGTGTGTGTGTGTGTGTGTGTGTGTGTGTGTGTGTTAGAGGCCTGATGCATGAATTCGTGCATGGGTGGGGCCTGGCCAAGGGGAGGGGACATGGGCGGTTGGCCGGCCTGCCTGCTGGTCGAACTCCTGGTCGAGGGGACAATTTGCATATTAGCCTTTTATTATATAGGATATACACTGAGTGGCCAGATTATTATTCATTCAGAGATCATAATAATCTGGCCACTCAGTGTATACTTGCTATTCATATATTATTGATATGTAATTAATAAGACTTGGGTTTTTTGTTTTGTTTTTTAATATATTTTATTTATTTATTACAGAGAGGAAGGGGAGGGATAGAGAGTTAGAAACATCAATGAGAGAAACATCGATGAGCTGCCTCCTGCACACCCCCCTGGGGATGTACCCGCAACCAAGGTACATGCCCTTGACCGGAATTGAACCTGGGACCCTTCAGTCCACAGGCTGACGCTCTATCCACTGAGCCAAACCGGTCAGGGCGACTTGGTTTATTAGAAAAGTACAATAAATATCAATTATTAAAGGCAAATCATTTAATTTTGTCTTCAGGGTTTTTTAAATCTATAAAGCGGGAATAAATTTCTTAGATTATTTCAAAGGCATCTACTGAGGATAAAATGAAATAACCCATTTTAAAGTCTTATTCAAATGTGAACAGAGGTGATGATGGTGGTCATAGCATCTCTCTCAGCTCCTTCCAGCCTCAGGACTGATACCTACCCCAGTGACTTATCTAAAGTGAGCTCACCAGGCCCTAGCTGGTTTGGCTCAGTGGATGGAGTGTCCGCCTGAGGACTGAAGGGTTCCAGGTTCGATTCCAGTCAAGAGCACATGCCCGGGTCGTGGGCTCAATACCCAGTGGGGGGCATGTGGGAGGCGGCCGATAGATGATTCTCTCTCATCATTGATGTTCCTCTCTCTCTCTCTCTCTCTCTCTCTCTCTCTCTCTCTCTTTCTCTCTCCCTCTCTACCTCTCCCTCTCCCTTCCTCTCTGAAATCAATAAAAATATATTTTAAAAAAATATAAGTGAGCTCATTAGTGATTATTCATTAAAAGAGCAGTTCTCCAAATGTACCATATTAATGTAAAATGTGAATAATAGGAAAAACTGGGGTGAGTATATGGAATTCTCTGTACTATCTTTGAAATTTTTCTTTAAATCTAGAATTGTTAAAAATAAAATATTTGCCTGGCTGGTGTGGCTCAATGGTTAAGCGTCGACCCATGAACCAAGGGGTCAGGGTTCCATTCCGTGTTAGTGCACATGCCCGGGTTGCAGGTTCAATCCCCAGTAGGTGGCATGCAGGAAGCAGCTGATCAATGATTCTCATCATTGATGTTTCTCTCCCTTCCTATCTCTGAAATCAATAAAAATATATTTGGGGAGGAAATAAAACATTTACTTTTTAAAAACTTAATCTTAAAAAGAAATTAACCTTTTTATCCGACATCTCATCAAGGCAGCAGTGGTAGCAGCTGCTCTTTAAGTTTCTCTACGTCGCCCAAGGATGACAACAAGAAGAAAGCTGCTGGAAAGTCGGCCAAGAAAGACAAAGGCCCAGTGAACAAATCTGGGGCAAGGCCAAAAAGAAGGCGTGGTCCAAAGGGAAAGTTCGGGGCAAGCTCAATAACCGAGTCTTGTCTGACAAAGCAACACATGACAAACTGAAAGGAAGTTCCCAACTATAGGCTTATCATGACCCCAGCTGCTGTCTCTGAGAGACGGGAGACCCCCCAGTTCCTTGGCCAGGACAGCCCTAGGAGCTCCTTAGTAAGGACTTGCTAATCTAGCTTCAAAGCACAGAGCTCAAGTCATGTACACCAGAAACACCGAGGGAGGGGGCGCCCCAGCTGCTGGCGAAGATGTATGAACATCTGGCCCCACCAGGTGTACATTTTGAAAAGTAAAACTTTATTAAATAAAAAATGAATAAATTAAAATAAAACTTAGAAAAAGAAAATGGTTCTCAAACATTGGCAGGCATCAGAATCCCTTGGAGGGGGGCTTGTTAGAATCTACCTTGCTGGGTTCCTTTCTAAGGCGTATCATCAAGTAGGTCTGGAAAGGGGCCAGACAAGTTGCATTTCTAACAAGCAATGCTGAGACTGCTGATCTGAAAATCACACTTTGAGAACCACTGACATAAAATGTAAACTATATGACTTTTCCTGTATTCTCATGAACAGAGGCTCCCATTCATTCAGCATGGTCGGTCATTTCTTGGCTCATTCTGTCCATGACATCACCCAACATTAATTTACCAGGAAGGAAGAGGGAGACAACTGATGTCCAACTCAGTCACTGAGCGGAACAAAGTTCAACAGGGCCTGGAAAAATCCCTTTTACCTTCCTCCCGCTTTTCTCCAACCTCTTCAAAGCTCTAGGCCTTGGATCAAGCCATGCTTAAAATAATATACACACATATATATTTAAATGCATAGATTTCATTATAAAAAAATATGCTCATGGAGGAGAATTCAGAAAAAATAAAAGGAAGAAAAAATTACCCCCAGCTTTCTCATCCAAAGACAACCACTTAATGTCTGTGTACGTTTATTTCCTAGTTTTTATTTCAACTATATTTTTTAAGTTTTCCTTTTTTCTTTTCAGTTTTTCTTTTAAACATTGTGGTAATCAGGAAGGACACACATTTTTGTAGTCTGGCTTTTTCACTTAACATATTTTTATATTGTTGTATAGTACTTGTGAACGTTAGAGAACTGTGTAACACTGCAACTCTTCCCCTCTTGTTGGATGCGCCAGTGTTTTCACTATTGTAAAAGGAAGTTCAAATTCCAGAGTTGCATGAATTCAGGTGTGGAAAGACAACAACAACTTCCTTTATTTTTCTATAACTGAATTAATTTCCTTCTTATGCCCCAGATTTCTAGAAGCAAGAAAACATAATCAGGTACTAATAGGTAAACTCAATTATAATCAGGATGTTTCTGCTCTTCCCAGCTCTTCACCTCTCTGTTGCTGAGGGAGCAAATGGGGAGGTGACAACCACTTCTTGAGCTTTCCCTGCCTTGTCTCATGGTAGCCTTCTGTTGTAGTACAGCAGGTGAGTCATCCCTGTCTGGCTCCTAGAAAGGCGGTAGTGGTGGTGTGTGAGTGGAAGTTGGGCAGGGACCCTCCTCTATGCTGACAATCTGCTGATGTGTAGCCACATCCTCATCTGTCCATGTGGTATCCTCCTAACTCAGCCAGGAGAGTCCCCTCCCCACTCTCCCACCCCCAGAAGCTGGGAGAATCTGTTTCTGATCTCAAGCCTAGACATGCCAAGCTGTCGTTTCTGCCACATAGAATCTGCACCATAAAGGGGGGAGATTTGCCGATGAGGCGTGCTGCCTGCCTAGGCCTTGCCTAGGATCAAGGTCTTTTCAATCCCCAGTTAAAGGGGGTTTATTAAACTTCAGGTGGAACCAGGTGCACAGTTCCTGCTGTTTTGCTTCCTCTTCAAACTTTCCACCTATCTTCCCTCTCTAATAAGTCTTATCTTTTCAGAGTGGAGGTGGGGAAAATTGTTTTGACATGTCTCTTCCTACCTCATTCAGTGTTATACTTGAATACATAGTTTGTGCATTTAAAAACAGATTTTGTTGATTTTCTTCTCTGGTTGAGCCTCACAATCCAAAAGGAGGGATGTGGAGGTCTTGGATTTAAAGGGATTTTGAGAAGGGGAAAGATCACCCTGGTTATCATCTTACTAGAAGCCCATTGCACGAAGATTCGTGCAATAGACCTTCCTTCACCTGGCTGCCGGCACCAGTTTTCCGCCAGCAGCAGTTTTCCTCTGGCACCTGGGACCCAGGCCTTGGCTCTGGCCACCCACCGATCAGAGCACCTCCCGCTGGCCCAATCGGCCACCCCTAGTCCCGCCGCCCACGCCTTCCGCCGGCCCCATTGTTCCCCCCTCAGCGGGGGCCGATTGGGCCAGCGGGAGGAGCAGGGGACGGGGACTCGCAAGTCCCCGCCTCCTGCTCCTCTGCCGGCCCAATTGGCCACCCCAAGTCCCACCCCCTGCGCCTCCCGCCTGCCCAATCGTGGGCGTAGCGGAGTGATGGTTAATTTGCATATTACCCTTTTATTATGTAGGATTATCCTTTCTTGTAACTAATGCTGCAAAAAGACTTGGGCACATGTCACCAGCGACCTTTGACAGACAGGGTAGGGCTGTTAACCCTATGTATGAGCCAAGGCCTGATCTCATTAGGGAAGGTGTGGGGAGGTTCTTGAGGCTAGAAAGGGAATAAGCAGGTGGGCCACCTTATATACCACAGTGGCACTGTCCAAGCAACTGGGTGTAATTGCCTCCCCTCCTCCTTCAGTGAGCAAAGACAGGGAGAAGGCCCTGACACAATTAAGGGTGCCCTTTCCAATCCACAGGGACAATGATTATCCAAAGCAATTGGCTTACTCAGATACAGCCCCACCCCCTCAATCTATCTATCTACCCCCTTTATGTATGTATAATTTAGATATTTTCTTTAAGTATTTTCCCACAGTCAAATGTTTACTGAGTCAAAGAATAAAATTTGTATAATTTTAAAAAAATATATTTTTAGCCCTGATCGATTTGGCTCAGTGGCTAGAGCATTGGCCTGCAGACTGAAGGGTCCCAGGTTCGATTCCAGTCAAAGGCATGTACCTTGGTTGCGGGTACATTCCCAGTACGGAGTGTGCAGGAGGCAGCTGTTCAATGTTTCTCTCTCATCAATGTTTCTAACTCTCTATTCCTCTCCCTTTCTCTCTGTAAAAAATCAATAAAATATACTTTTAAAAATCTATATATATTTTTATTGATTTCAGATAGGAAGGGAGAGAGAGATAGGAACATCAATGATGAGAGGGAAACATTGATTGGCTGCCTACTGCACGCCCCCTACTGGGGATCGAGCCCGCAACCCAAGCATGTGCCCTTGACCAGAATCGAACCTTCAGTCCCCAGGCTGACGCCCTATCCACTGAACCAAACCAGCTAGGGCAAAATTTGTATAATTTTGATGTTAAAGAATAGATGTATGCCGAAACCGGTTTGGCTCAGTGGATAGAGCATCGGCCTGCGGACTCAAGGGTCCCAGGTTCGATTCCGGTCAAGGGCATGTACCTTGGTTGCGGGCACATCCCCAGTAGGGGGTGTGCAAGAGGCAGCTGATCGATGTTTCTAACTCTCTATCCCTCTCTCTTCCTCTCTGTAAAAAATCAATAAAATATATTTTAAAAATAAAAAAATAAAATAAAATCCGGGGGGAAACACGTAAAGGTAGCATATGTAATTAGGCTAGTTCGAATGTTATTTTATACATTTTAATCTGTTACATGAAGATCTAGCTGCACTGAAATAGATTTCTTGGACTCCAGGCCTGTTTCACTTCACTCAGCTCAAGTCTTGCTCTTCCTTGTGGATAACTCCAGAAATCCTCACTCTTATTCACCCGCCCCTCATTGTCTGTGCTTCCTCCCACAAGCCCCTATGCTATTCCCACCAGGCTTCCTTAGTCCACATTCTTTTCAAAAGTGCCCCTGTGACAGCTCTCTGAAGTGTCACAGCCTGGCAGATCTCCAAGGACAGTTTCCCTTTACTGACTTTCAGCCAGACTTGGAGGTCACAAGTCCCCTGCAGCATGGGGCCTGGTACGGATGAGGGCGTCAGCCAAAGTGGCACTTCTGGGACACTTAATAGATCAAACAAAGTCCACTGCCAAGTAGTCACCTGGGCTGGGCCAGTAATGTACCCTGATAAGCTGCTTGAAAAGTCTGGTCTTCAACCCTTGGACTCCGGCCATGGGAGGACTCAGCAGAACTCAAGGTCCTGCTCGTTTCGCTGGTTTGAGCCTCAGATGTGCCAGCTTCTGCCCTTAAACCTGGACATTGGAAGCGAGGGAGACACAAAGGGCAGGGAAGACTCCAATGAATGCCTGAGAAGGACAAGCCTCTCAAGTACAGTCCCTTCACCCACTGAGGACATTCATGTTTCTCTCTGATTTATTTCCCCCGCAAAACATTATGGCACGTGGGCTCGTCTAGGCCCTCAGAGCTGGAGAGGCCATTGGACATTATCTGCTCCAAGCATCTCCCTTTATAGCACACACAAGCCAAGCGACTTGCCCACTGATGGAGAGTTTAGGATGTAGCAAGCACCAGAGCCCAGGTTTCCTGACTCCCAGCTCAGAGCTCTTTAACACTGTTTATCTTCTCCACAAGTGGGGTATTTCTAAAGCAAACTGTCTTGTGTCTTTTGTCATCTTACCTTCAAATCAACACTGACCCAATGTATGACTGTAAATCATCAAAACTAGAACATAAATGGGCCTGGCCCATTTGTTTTACCAACGAGAAACCGAGGCCTAGAGAGATTACTCAGGGTCACTTGACTGTCCAGGTTCAGAGCCAAACCTCTGTTCTCATTCACAGCTGCTTTCATTATAGGTGGCCCAGGCCCACAGCCAAACAAGACTAAACACCATAGAAAGCAGGTTTGTGTCTCTAGGCACATACAGTCACCGGGACCTTCTTAGGCAGATAACTATCTCTACCTCTCTTTCCTCCTTTATTTATTTATTTTTTTAGTTGAGTGTTCTTGTGTTCAATTCCTGGAGGGATACTGACCCAGCATCTGTGGATGTTGATGCTGAGGAACAGAGCTCCCAACCTAAAAAAGAATAGATTAAGAGAAAGTGAGAGGTAGAGCTAGAATGTGTGTGTGTGTGTGTGTGTGTGTGTGTGTGTGTGTGTGTATGCCCACACATGCAGGCTGGGGGGGAGTTTAGGCTGAGTGTGAAAGTGTTATGGAGACCATATTTTCCAAATAAAATATTGAGACTGTGATCTAGTGCTTCATTTAATTAAAGGGCAGAATATTTCAAATCAGGATTGTCTTTTCTTGTAGACATCACACAGGCCAGGCAATTGCCAAATCTTAGAGCAGAAAGTGACAGTGAATCATAGTATTCTGCCCCCAGCTTCTAGGTTGGTAAGTGTCTCAACAGTCCAAGATAACTATCTATCCCTTCTCTACTCGATGTCTCCAGGGGGATGGTATCCATCCTTCACATATTCTCTGAGGGATGACACATTGAGCAAGAATAGGAGATGGAGTGTACTGGTTGCCCAGGGCTGGGACATGGGCCCTCCCCTGGGATTGAGGTATGGGCTCAGCTTCATCCAATGTCATGGAGTGCAAGTGAGAAGGGTGATTCTCCAAAGGAAAATCAGAGGACTATTATTAGAAAAAGAGGACATGGGTCGCAGAGAGGAAAAAATAGCTCTGCACATAACAGAGACAATGATTTCCTAGAGGCGACGTACTAGAATGGTTGATGGATCATCAGCATTGATCCCAGTGGTCTTCCTGTGCTACAGAGGCTGAAAAGATAAAACTACGTTTCCCAGGTTGCATGTAGCTAGGATTCTGGGTGCAAATTAGGGTCTGCCACTTAGATGCATTTCTGCAAGATTTGAAAAGGGTTAAGTGAGGTAGAGGTCATGCCATATTCATATATATATGGCATGACCTCTTATTTCAAAGAGGAAGGGAGAGAGCGGGAGTGAATAGGAACATCAATGATGAGAGAGAAGCATTGATTGGCTGCCTCCTGCACGTCCCCTACTGGGGATCGAGCCTGCAACCCAGGCATGTGCCCTGACCGGGAATTGAACTGTGGCCTCCTGGTTCATAGGTCGACGCTCAACCACTAAGCCACGCTGGCCAGGCGGTCATGCCATATTCTTGAGATGAGATTGCCCATGTCCCATCTCCAGGTTCAAGGATGTTGAGAGGAAATTCTGGCAGCAGCCATGGCAGCAACCCACATTCCAGTGTCCAGGTTGGGCTGGTGGCAGCAGCTCCCGTTTTAGCTTTCTGGTACCCGGATTGTAGCTAGAGCAGCATGTCTTGGAACTCGACCTTCCTGAAGGTCATAAAGGGAATGGCTTCCCTGGGAGCGTTCTGGGAGTTATTTGTAAAAGCCTATTCCTCCTGCCCTTCCAGGGGTTTGGTCATTGCCTAATCTTTGTGTTGAATTCATTCTGTTTTTAAACCCTGGAAGTGATTTTGTTCTCTCACCTGATTCCTGACTGATAATACATCGGTGTGGTTTGAAGAAGCACCTGGGTGATTTGATTCTGATATGACCTCTCTTCTCCTTGAGAATCACTGATATAAGAGAACAATGACATGAAAAGATGTCTGTGATATACTAAGAAATGAAAGGAAATTACCAAGTTGCAAATTGTCTGATTCTCTGCTCCCTTTCCTCAAGGTGTATGAGTCTATAACCCAGATATCTGCCTCGGGAGATTGCCGATATTTCCAGCCTCAGAGTTCCTAATTATTCAAATACAAAGATTCTGGCCTCTATTCCCCATACTCTGGTTCCACCCTCAAATAAGATTTTTCAAGGGGCTCATTGTTCCGGAGACTGCAAAATGTTCAGCCTTCAGTGTGTTTTCATCATCATTTTTTCTTCCTTGCTGTACTACTAACCCCAATCTTTGTGTGCAGCAGACCTTATTGAAGATATGAAACACAGAATCACAACACTTCACCGCTTGGGTGACAGCTTACCACTGAACATTAGATATCAGTGCCCTTGATAACTACCTGCCATTCTCCCTCCTTAAGACAGTGCTTGATGTCCCTGTGTTTGCCACCTTTCCAGGGCTGCCCACTAGCCTACGCTGTGCCTTAGAGCAAATTAGAAAGAGATGCCTGCTCTGAGCGGTGCTGATGCAACACCTGCCCCAAAAGAACATGTGGGCAACTAAGGAGTTTATGCTCCATCTTAACTGGGCAGCTGCCACTCTGTTCTGGCCAATTGAAATATATCAGGAATGATGTGAGCCAGGCTTGCAGGCCTTGTAAAAGGGTGGGGGGAAAAAGCCAGAAACCCAGATTTTAATTTTATTGTTGTTGTTGTTAATCCTCACCTGAGAATATTTTTCCATTGATTTTTTAGAGAGAGGGAAGGACAGAGAGAAACATCAATGTGAGAGAAACACATTGAATGGTTGCCTCCTGCATGCGCCCCAACCAGGGCCCCGGATAAAGAGGAGCCTGCAACCAAGGTACGTGCCCGGGACCGGAATCGAACCCGGGACCCTTTGGTCTGCAGGCTCTATCCACTGAGCCAAACCTGCTAGGGCTCAGATTTTAATTTTTATTTTAATTTCATTTGTTAGTAACTAACAGGCAAATCAAAATATTTAATAAGTACTTATTATGTGTCAGGTACTTTCCTCAGCACTTTATAAGTATCAATTATTTGGTCTATATAACAACCTTTATAGTAGTTACTATCATTATCTTCACTTTACAGATGAGGAAACTGAGGCAAGAAGATTAAGTTCTCCAAAATCCTCTGATTAATAAGTGGCAGAGCAGGATTTGAACTCAGGCATCTGCCTCTAGAGACTACTCTCTTAATCATCATGTTTTACTGCTATGAACTAAATTTGGCCCAGGCATTGCAAACTTTTTATCTGTGTTAGACCAGGTACAATCCAATAGAGCTTTCTGTGATGACAGAGATGTTCTATTTTCTGCTGTCCAATGGGGTAATCACTAGCCACATGTGTCTGTTGAGTACTTGAAATGTGGCTAGTGCATATGAGGAACTGAATTTTTAATTTTATGACATTTAAATAGCTTCATGAGACAACGTGGCTATAGACCCTTCTCTCTCTGTCAATTTTTTCAATGCCTTAATTTTTTTAATGGTTAGCATTTTAAAAAATTATTTATTTTATTTTTTAATCCTCACCTGAGGACATGCTTAGAGAAAAGAAGGGAGAGAGATTGAGACAGAAACATTGATTGATAGTCTTCCTTATGTGCCCTGCCTGGAAATGGAACCTGCAACCCATGTATGTGCTCTGACCAGGAGGACATTCAACTAACTGAGCCACTCCCCCTGGGCTCAGTTCCTTAATTTTTTAAATGTCATTTTTCAATGCCTTATTTCCTATCACCTCCAACTGACAGTGTTTTATTGTAGTCTTTGTTTTTTGTTAATCTTTGCCTGAGGATATTTTTTTTCTGTTGATTTTTAAAGAGAGCAAAATATTAATTGTGAGAGAGACATATTGATGGGTTGCCTCATGAACGCAAGTGCCCTTGACTGGGAATCGCACCCTCCACCCTTTGGCGCATGGCCGATGCTCAACCATTGAGCCACACCGGCCAGGGCTGTAGTCTTTTTGTTTGTTTGTTTTTTTAATATATTTTATTGATTTTTTACAGAGAGGAAGAGAGAGGGATAGAGAGTTAGAAACATTGATGAGAGAGAAACATCGATCAGCTGCCTCTTGCACACCCCATACTGGGGATGTGCCCGCAACCAAGGTACATGCCCTTGACCGGAATCGAACCTGGGACCCTTGAGTCCGCAGGCGGACGCTCTATCCACTGAGCCAAACCGGTTTTGGCAGTCTTTGTTTTTTTAAAAAACATTTTCTCTCCTGTCTTTTTAAACCATGTTCTGGAGGAGGACTTTTGATATTCATTGACTCATGGGGCCCAACAGCTATTTTCCTCCACAGGAGAATCCTGGCTCTGATAGGAATCATGCTACTCTCTCCCAGGGGCAGAAATGCAGCAGCCCTGGGTTTTGTTTTCCAGATTGCATTTCCCCCTCTTTGATGTATATTAATATGTATAAAAAGGATTGGAAAGATACATGCCAAAATGTTAATGGTTATGTTTGTGCAGACGAATAATAAATACATCACCTTATTTTCTTTCTCGTGCCTTTACATTTTTTCTACAGTGAACAAGTAGAAATCATATAAAATTTTGAAATCATATAAAAATAGTTATAAAACAATTCTCTTTAATTCCCAGGAGGTCAGCAAAGGAAAGCCTCAGGAAGGGAGTCTTGCAGAGGACCAGAGAGCAACCTGTTCAGGTGGGGGGAGGGGTCGGACGAGGAAAACTAAAATTGAGGGATTATTTGTGCGGAAAATTGGATTACGAGGGGTTTACAGAGTCCTGGGAGGGTGTGGGAAACTCATAGATTCAAATAAAGCTGAGCTGAGACAAAAAGAGTAAATTAACTCAAAGGACATGTACTTGGGTCTGTGGTCATTGATATTTACATAGTCATAATATTAAAAGCATGAAGTATGACTTTTAACCAAACTTGTGTTAAAAGACATTGAGAAGGGAGTGAAGTAAGACATAAATCCTCCAATTCCATAATAGGAAGCCCATGGGTAATGTCTGCAAATGAAAATTTAAGGAATACCAATATAAGTTTGTTATTAGTCATGGGGGAGTGATGGGTGTAAATACAGAAAAAGCAGCTAAAAGGAGTTAAAAGTGTTGGATCTGAGGAGCTGGATTTGGGGTAGGATAGGGGGAACAGAGGGCTTCTGTTTTTCCTTAGCCTTTTTCTTCTATTTTACTTTTTGGATTTTAGGAAAAATCTGTACCTATATTATTTATTAAAGATAACTTTTTTAAAAAATATGAAATGCTTCATGAATTTGGGTGTCATCCTCGCGCAGGGGCCATGCTAATCTTCTCTGTATCGTTCCAATTTTAGTATATGTGCTACCGAAGCGAGCACAATAACATTTTAAATAGAGTTTTTAAAAATTCCTTTTACTGACCAAAAAATAGGTGTGGCACTACCTTGGCTTTCTCTTCTCCTGGTGATTCAAGTGTATCCCTGCTTCCTGGTCTAGTCTAGGTTGGGCCACATTTTTGTCAGGCACGATGACCAGGATGCACACCTTGCCCACACAGGCTGAATGACTACAGGACTTCCCAACACCTTCCTTTGGCTTTGACACTCTCATCTTCCTCAGGCAGCCACATCGCAGAGATTTGTTGCACAAGAAAATTGAATGGCTGAGGCTGATCAGCAGCATGAACCCTAAGGCCAGAGGATGGAGCGGGGAATGTAGAGAAGGAAAGGAGCCCAGGGTGTGGTTCTGTCCATTCATTATCCTGTCCAGGCACATCCCACTGGGGCCCAGCAGCGCCCTAACCACAGCTGGAGGTGGGAGAGGTACAGGAGACAGACAGGACCTGGTGTTTGCATGGGCTCTCTGCTAAAGAATCCAGGGACCAGGACAAACACACAATCTCTATTCTAGATAATCCAGGACCTTCTCCCCACCCAACCCCACTGGAGGCAGACGGCCTAAGGAAGACAAGATAAGCTGCCTGGGCAAATCCCCTCTTCCTTCTTCTCTCCTACGAGCCCAGCCAGGAGACTGAAGGGTCCCAGGTTCGATTCCAGTCAAGGTTGCAGGCTCGATCCCCTGTAGGGAGCATGCAGGAAGCAGCCAATCAATGATTCTCTCTCATCATGGATGTTTCTTTCTTTGTCTCTCTCTCTCCCCCTGTCCTTTCCTCTCTCAAATCAATATATGTGTGTGTGTGTGTGTGTGTGTGTGTGTGTGTGTGTGTGTGTGTGTATCTCAATATGATAGCCTGCTTTCCACATTTAGTCCACAAATCTTTGTGGAATGCCTATTGTGCAAGCACCATGCTAGGCACAGGGGATACGATGATAAACAAAAGCAGACAATGCCCAGCTCTCATAAAGGTTATAATCTAATAGGGATAATATTTCAGTTGAATAATCACCTTAAATAAATGTATGATTACAAAATAAGATTAATGCTATTGTGATAGATACTCTAGTAGTCCCTCAATGTCCATTCTCCCTTTATGAGTAGCATAGGTAAATGTCCACTTTCAGGTAAACATGTGGTTACCTAGAATAACAAATATACTTATCAGCCTTCTTGCATCTAGATGTGGTCATGTGGCTAAATTCTGGCCAATAGTAACAGAAATGGTATGTATAACTTCCAGAAAATGTCGTTAAAGAAGGGGGCTTGCCCTTTTCTCCTCTTTCTTCTTGATTGTGGGAATGTGGACATAATGGCTGGATCTCCAGCTGCTTTCTTGGATCATGAGGTGGCTTTGGGAATGAAAGCCATGTGTAGTGGAACAATAAAACTGAAGTAAACCTTGGTTCCAGGCACCATGGATTAGCCCAGGACTTCTGCATGTGAAAGAGACATGAACTTTAGTTTTGTTTAAGCCACTGTGACTTGGAGTTTTTCTGGATTTTTCAGTTACAACAGGGAGATAAATGGTTTTATCAGTATATATAACATGGAATCTGCCCCATATTGGGGGGCTTCTTTGAGGAAGTGATGCTTTAGTTGAGTGAGCCAAGAATGAAGTGGGATGTAAAAGGGTTTCAAGCAAAAGGGAAAAAGTCCCTTTGCAATGGCCCTGAGGTGGAAGAGAGCTTGGCATGTTGAAAGGAAGAGAAGGAAGGCCAGGTGGCTGTGACAGGAAAAGCAAGGAGAGAAATGGCACAAAATGAAATCAGAAAGATGACCACATAGGGCCTCATAGGCTTGTTAAGACGTTTGGTCTTTATCCCAATAATGGGGAGCCATTGAAGGGGTTTCAGCAAGGGGTTACCGGGTTAGATTTGCTCTCCCCTTGGCTAATAGTTCCATTCATCTGAAACTGTTACCATGCCCCACCCCAGAATATCCTTGAGGCCCAGACAAAATATTGTTTACCTGTGGATAAATTTGTTTTTTTTAAATCATTTTATTGCTGTGGTAGAATATATAACACAAAATTTGCCACTTTAACTGTTTTTAAGTGTGCAATTCAGTGGCTTTAATTACATTCACAATATTGTGCAACCATTACCACTATCTATCCCCCACTTTTTTTTTGTGGATGAACTTTTGCACTTACTAAACATTTAACAACTGTGTGTGGGATTGAACTGTTTCATTGCAGCAGTCACTGTGTGTGAATTCCTAGAAAGTGGGCTGTGGGCTGTGAGGAACAGTTGACCACGTCAGGGTCAGCTGGGGCCAGCCTGAGGAATGTCATACCCTGGCCAGCAGGTCCGCCAATCTGTCAGCTGTCACCAGTCAGGTCATTTGGTATGCTTTACTTAAGAGGAAGAATAGATCCCCTGAACTGGAACGGGGACGAGACCAGAGTTAACTGATGTTTGATGTCTTTCAGGATCTTAGGAAAACGTTCTGACCTAGTTGATCTACCAGAGAATGCCAGAAGCAACGGGGATTTTGCCCGTGATTCTCAACCAGGGGCAAACAGTTCTCTGTGGATATACACAGTGGTGTGCCCAGGATACATGAAGCCCCAGGACAGACACGGGGCGTTCTCCTGGAGCATTCATTTGACTTGATGGGAAATAACTCACATGCTTTTATTTTCAAACAAGTGTACATGCATTATGAGACAGAAAGTGACATAATGAAGTTTAAGTGTAAAATATAAGGTTTAAAGAGATTACACTTGCTGGTTTGGACCTTACTCTCAGATTTCCAGGAATACTTGTCCCTTTCCCCAGCTGATAGTAGTATTTTGGTATAGCATAGTGATTATGAATAGACTCTCAAGCCAAAGACCCAGGGTCAACCTCTCGCTCTGACATTTCTTAGCTGTGTCACCTTGGACAAATTATACAACCTAGCTGAGACTCAGTTTCCTAATCTGTTAAACAAGGAAAATGATTGTACCTAGTTATGTGTTAAATATTTATAAAATGCTTAGCACACACCAAGTATGCACTAGGAGTTCTTTTTCTAAAATATATTTTTATTGATTTCAGAGAGGAAAGAAGAGGGGGAGAGAGATAGAAACATCCATGATGAGAGAGAATCATGGATCGGCTACCTCCTGCAAGTCCCCCACTGGGGATCGAGTCCACAACCCGGGCAAGTGCCCTTGACCGGAATCGAACCTGGGACCTTTCAGTTCGCAGCCAAGGCTCTACCACTGAGCCAAACCGGCTAGGGCTGGGAGTTCTTTTTTAAATTTTATCTTTATTGTTGAAAGTATTGCAGATGTCTCTCCCCCCTCTCCCTGCCCATGAACCTCCTTTATTGGTAAGAGTAATAGTATGAAATGGTAATGGTTTAGACCAGTGGTGGGCAAACCGCGGCTCGCGAGCCACATGTGGCTCGCGAGCCGCGGTTTGCCGCTCTGTTGACTAATGAGTTTGCCGACCACTGGTTTAGACCTTGGGCTCCCTTTTCAAAGTCTTTAAACTTATAATACTAGCAGTGCTCTCTGCTGATTGTAAAATATTCAAACAATATAGAACTCAGTATAAGAAATCATGAAAGTTTCCACTTCCCCTAAATTCCAGTGACCAGACCAGAGGTAAACACAAATAACTGTTGTTGTGCATCCTTCCTGCCAAACATTTTTAAAAATTCAATATTTATTGAGCACCATGTACTTTATACCCTGTTACATTTTCCTCCTCATTCTTCTGCTGTGCTTTAGGGCATTTTGGCTGTGATGCTGATCATAGCCTTCTTCCAGAAACTTGTGATGGGTGGCATTGCTGAGAATAAATGAAAAACTGTGCTCCAGACCCAAAGCTGTGAGCAGTAGCCACTCTGTCCACAACCTCCCTCTAGGAAAATCACTTCGACAAAGGATCTTTTATGGACAATCTGAAGAGACTGAGACACTGGGGAGCTTCCGGAAAAATGGTCTTGACATTTTTTTGTTGTTGTTCTCTTTAACTTCAGGCTTTCAACTTAATTTTGTGATTTCATACTTCATGTGTGAAAGGAGGATGGTTGAAGGTTGAAGGCTGATAGAAGCTGCTAGTTCTTCTACTTCATTTCTCAGTATTTCCCTCTTTCTTCAGTCATGGACAGGGCTACTTTGCTGTTTACTTTGTGAATTGAAGTAGTGAAGGAACCCAATGAACTTGCTCAGAATCGGCAATGAACTGTGGTACCAACTCTTCCCACTTTTCAGGTACAACCAAATCTTTGTCTGCATAAATAAGAAGATCAAGCGAATAAGAAATGTCCAGGCCGAAACTGGTTTGGCTCAGTGGATAGAGCGTCGGCCTGCAGACTCAAGGGTCCCAGGTTCGATTCCGGTCAAGGGCATGTACCTTGGTTGCGGGCACATCCCCAGTGGGGGGTGTGCAAGAGGCAGCTGATCCATGTTTCTCTCTCATCGATGTTTCTAACTCTCTATCCCTCTCTCTTCCTCTCTGTGAAAAATCAATAAAATATATTTTAAAAAGAAAAAAAGAAGAAATGTCCAACAGTAGCAGAAATGCCACTATCGCTGTGATCTGTCTGATCACTGAACATATTTCACCTTGGATAGCTTTCTGAGACTTTTCTCTGGGTGTACTGTCTTCTTTGGCAGTCTTATCACACTCAGTATCAAATTGCCATCTTTCAAGGACCTCACCACCTTTTAAAAATATATATTTTTTTATTGATTTTAGAGAGGAAAGGAGAGGGAGAGAGAAATAGAAAAATCAATGATGAAAGAGCATCAAATCAATTGATTAGTTGCCTCCTGTAACCCCACACTGAGGATCAAGTCTGCAACCCGGGGATGTGCCCTGACCAGGAATTGAACCGTGACCTCCTGGTTCATAGGTCGATGCTTAACCACTGAGACACACTGGCTGCACACCACTTTTTTTTAAAAATATATTTTTATTGATTTCAGAGAGGAAGGGAGAGGGAGAGAGAGATAGAAACATCAATGATGAGAGAGAATCATGCCCCACACTGGAGATCGAGCCCGCAACCCGGGTATGTGCCCCTGGCCAGAATCAAACCTGGGACCCTTCAGTCCACAGGCTGATGCTCTCTACCCACTGAGCCAAACCAGCTAGGGCTGGGCACCAGTTTTATTATTCGAGATGACTACCACCAGTTTCTGAATTGAACACTTGTGTACCCAATCTTTTAGTTGTTCCATCACATTATTTAGGTATTTCATGAACTCAGGATCAGTTACTAGCAAGGTGAGTCACATTTCTGCATTTGAACAAAGGTTCCAGATGGATATATGGGCTTTATGCCACACTAATATACAATGCTGTTGATGCCAAATGAAAAGAACTCCCAGGAGTACTGCCCCACCATGGCCAGGCCCACAGATGCGGCCCACGCCCACGGGAGATGCCAACCGCAAGGCTCCGCAGCTGCTTCCTGCCACTGGTTTCAAATGTCTAAACATAAAATTTAATACTTCTAGCATGCACATCTTATGATATGTCAATTGTGCCTCAATAAAATGGTCAAAAATTTGATAGGAAAAATCAATATAATCTAGGATTTTACTAATACAAGGGCAGTGGTGTGCTGGAACTGGCTTGTCCAGCTTGTGAAAGCTGATAGTTAAGTTTTGAGCAAGCCAGTTGTTAACTACAGCCATCATTAAAACATAATTTATGCACTTTTACAATTAAACTAATTATATATTTTTTAAAATAATAACTACTTGCCCTGGCCAGGTGGTTCAGTTGGTTGGAGCTCTGAAGTGAAGTCATTCCATACACCAAAAGGTTGCAGGTTCGATTCCTGGTCAGGGCACATACCTAAGTTGCGGGTACCATCCCTAGTCGGGGCACCTACAGGAGGCAACAGATTGATGTTTCTCTTTCACATTGATGATTCTCTCTCTCTCTCTCTCTCTCTCTCTCTCTCTCAAATCAATTGGGGACGAAGAACCACATACTCTTGAATGAGAATTAAAAAGAAAAAAATTAAAATATATTTTATTGATTTTTTACAGAGAGGAAGGGAGAGGGAGAGGGTTAGAAAGATAGAAACATCGTTGAGATAGAAACATCGACCAGCTGCCTCCTGCACACTCCCTACTGGGGATGTGCCCGCAACCAAGGTACATGCCGTTGACCGGAATCAAACCTGGGACGCTTCAGTCCGCAGGCCGATGCTCTATCCACTGAGCCAAACCGGCTAGGGCAGGAAAAATTTTTCTAAATAATAAATACTCAAGATGCATTGTAACTATATTTTACTAGTATCTATGTTTGTGAGGTTATTCATATCTACTATATCTGTATGGTAGAAATATTATATAATGGTATGCTGCTGCCCCTCTCTTTCGAACTCCAGATTCAGTGATTCTACCTTGGAGGTTTGAAATTGGCCATGATGAGAGTATTTATACCATGAAAATTGGCAAACACTACAAATCAGGGTGTGTTTTTTCCCCCTCAGAGAACTAATCGGTAAACATTTACCAGCACTGAACTATTTAGGAATAACCACAAGGAGAATAAAAAAATATCTTTTAAATCAACAATAGAGAATTTAGCCTATCCAATATAAAGCACTAAAGGAGAAAAAAAAGGTATATGATAAATAGAAAACGTAATGGATGCCTGGTTAATCATGCCAATTAAATCTAAAGGTTTATATGGCCCTAGCTGGTTTGGCTCAGTGGATAGAGTGTCAGCCTATGGACTGAAGGGTCCAGGTTTGATTCTAGTCAGGGGCACGTGCCTGGGTTGCGGGCTTGATCTCCAGTAGGGGACGTGCAGGAGGCAGCCAATCAATGATTCTCTCTCATCATTGAGGTTTCTATCTCTCTTTCATTCTACCTTCCTCTCTGAAATCAATAAAGATATATTTTTTAAAAAAAGAACTTAAAAAATAAATAAATAAAGGTTTATATGGTTCCTCCTATTACCCTATTAAAGCCATAGGAAAGAACTAAAACTATGATAAGCCATAGAGAATAGTAGCAGAGGAAACATATAGAATGTCAACTACATTTTGGAAGATGGAAAGAGAATGAATTAGTAATAATTGATTCAGGTTTCAGCTGTCTCTGTTCTGCTAAGTCCTCCAGAGAAATAAGGCCACAAGTAGGAAGAAGCAGTAGATCCATTTTGAACAACGGCTGTAGAAAGCCTCAGAAGTTGGAAGCTGGAGGCATTGAATACCTCTCAAGGTGGGAGTGGAAGTTAGAGCTAAGCACAGAAGCATTAACTGACAGTTTGTGTAAAGAAATAGTTCCCGCCCTGACCAGTTTGGCTCAGTGGATAGAGCGTCAGCCTGCGGACTGAAGGGTCCCAGGTTCGATTCCGGTCAAGGGCATGTGCCTTGGTTGCGGGCACATCCCCAGTGGGGAGTGTGCAAGAGGCCGCTGATCGATGATTCTCTCTCATTGATGTTTCTAACTCTCTATCCCTTCCACTCTGTGAAAGTCAATAGAATATATATTTTTTAAAAAGAAAAGAAATAGTTCCCACTCCCAAAATTTATCTATAAATTAAATGCAATGCCATTAGGACTTTTTGAGAAATTGGACAAACTTATTCTTGTTAGAGTAACTAAATTAATTTTGGAAATGAAGAGCAACGGGGGGGGGGGGGGGGAGGGGGGGAGACTAGCTCAACCAGATTTTATGATGTAATATGAAGCCATAGTCATAAAGCAAAAATGAGATGCTACAGAATAGATATAAACCAGAGAAACAGAATAGAGAGCTCAGAAATAGACCCATACATCTATGGGAATTTGATATAAGATGAAGATAACACTATAAGTCAACCTGGAGAGGACGAATTATTCAGAAGATGATGTCAGGGAAACTGTCTCACTTTTTGGAGAAAAATAAAGTATGATTCCTATTACCAACTATACACTAATCTGCACTCCAGAGTATGTGAAAGATAAAAGACCACACAGCCCTAGCTGGTTTGGCTCAGTGGATAGAGCATTGGCCTGCAGGCTGAAGGGTCCCAGGTTTGATTCTGGTCAAGGGCACATGCCCGGATTGCTCGATCCCCAGTGGAGGGCATGCAGGAGGGGGCCGATCAATGATTCTCTCTTGTCATTGATGTTTCTATGTCTCTCTCCTTCTCCCTTCCTCTCTGAAGTTAGTAAAAATATATATATATATTTTTAAAAGACCACACAAGCCCCAGCTGGTTTGGCTCAGTGGATAGAGCGTCGGCCTGTGGACTGAAGGGTCCTGGGTTTGATTCCAGTCAAGGGCACATGCCCAGGTTGCAGGCTCAATCCCCAGTAGGGTGTGTGCAGGAGGCAGCCAATCAATGGTTCTCTCTCATCATTGATGTTTCTCTCTCTCCCTCTCCCTTCCTCTCTGAAATCAATAAAAACATATTTTTTTAAAAAAGAAAGAAAAAAAAAGACCACACAAAAGAAGGGGAAGTCCACTAGAGAAATGGGCAAAGGCTATCAATAGGTAATTCACAGAAGGGAAATTGCAAATGACTCATTAGCATAAGAAGAAATGTTCAAATTCACAGGTAAATGCAAATTAAAACAATGAGATATTATTTTATTCCTATCAGGGTGTATCCTGTATAATGCTCCTCAGAGGTAGAACCTATGAGCTAGATTTTTACATGCAGCAGCATAAATAGGTCATAAAACAGTGTTGAATTTTTAAAACAGAAAAAGATCCTTGGACCAATTATGAATTTAAAACATAGGCTGGAAATAGCAGTATATATTTACAAGAATACATATATATCCAAGGGTACATTTCAAACATGTAACAGTGGGTGTTTATGAAGGAGGGGAAGGAGAACGTAGACCAAGACTAAGGGAGGGGTTAAGGTAAGTGAAGGGCCTTACACAGACCAAGTATGCTATGACTGAGGAATCTGATGAACTCAATTCTCAGCAAGCAAGGCATCCCCAGCCCCCCCGCCTTTATTCAGCAAAAATCTCAATGGAATTTCTTTGAGGGGACTTTGCAACAAAGCTGTAAAGTTTTCCTGAAAGTATAAATAATGAAGAGAAGATCAGAAAACTTTGAAAAAGAAGAGCATTTAGGGATGACTTGGCCTTCCAGATAATAGAATGTATAAATAATTCAGCAGTCACTAGAACAGTATGTCACTGGCACATGAATAGACAAAAGAATCAATAGAATAGAATAGGGCAGAAATAGACCCAAGAACTTAGCAAAAGCTACTAGATGATAAGAGTGGCATTTTGATCAGTCATGGATTTTATAACAGGATATTTGAAAATTTGACTCATGATATTTGCGGAAGGAAGAAAATACATACAGCAAGTAAGATCTTTTGAGAGTAAAGAGACTTAGGGTTTGAATGCCTGTTTTGACACTGATTAGTTATGTAATTGCAGGCAAGATATTTAACCTTCCTAAGCCTCATTTCTCCCATATTTATAAACAAGGTAGTAAAAGTGCCTACTTCATTTGTTGTAAGGACTAAAAGAGATAATGGATGCTAAAAAGTAAGAACATGGTACCTATTACATAAACTGTGCCCCATGAATATTAGCTATTATTATTTCTACCCTATACCACATACAAAGTAATGTGTAAAATAAAACCATAAATGTTCCAGAAAGAAAAAAATGAATATTATTATAATCTTGGGGAGCAGAAGGAATTTCTAAATATGACCTTAAAGTAGAAAACATGAAGAAAAGGAAAACAGTTCTGATTGAAAAAAAACAACAAAAAAATTCTTTATGCCAAATCCTACCACAAAGTTAAAATGCCAATGGCAAACTGGGGAAAATATTTGTAATATATGCATAGACAAAGAATTAATATCTCTTACTAATCAACAAGATACAGCAATAGAAAAATGCACCAAGCCCTAGCTGGTTTGGCTTAGTGAATAGAGCATTGGCCTGTGGACTGAAGGGTCCCAAGTTCGATTCCAAGTCAAGGGCATATTCCCCAGTTGTGGGCTTGATCCCCAGTAGGGGTCGTGCAGGAGGCAGCCAATCAATGATTCTCTCTTATCATCAATGTTTCTATCTCTCCCTTCCTCTCTCTGAAATCAATCAATAAAAAAATATTTTTTAAAAAAGAAAAATGCACCGCCCAGCCGGGTGTAGCTCAGCAGTTGAGCGTCGACCCAGGAACCAAGAGGTCACCGGTTCGATTCCCAGTCAGGGCATATGCCTAGGTTATGGGCTCCATCCCCAGTGGGGGGCGTGCAGCAGGCAGCCAATCAATGATTCTCTCTCATCATTGATGTTTCTATCTCTCCCTCTCCTTTCCTCTCTGAAATCAATAAAAAATATATTTAAAAATAAAAAATAACTAACTAAATAAATAAAATGAAAAATGCACCAAGAACATTAACAAACAAACAAACAAAAAAAAGTAATTACAAATTCATAGAGGGGCTATGAGGTCCCATTCTTCATATATCAAATTAGCACAATAGACTTTTATAATATTTATTTAATATAATATGATATTCCTTTTGTGTGTGGCTTATTTCACTTCGCACAGTATTTTCAAGGGTTATCCATGTTGTAGCATGTATTAGAATTTCACTTTTTATAGTTGAATGAAATTTCATTGAATGTATAGAACACTTTATTTTTTGAATCCTCACCCTAAGATATGTTTTTAATGCTTTTATTTCTCTTTTGTTCTTTCTTTTATTCTTTCTTCCTTTCTTTCTTTCTTTCTTTCTTTCTTTCTTTCTTTCTTTCTTTCTTTCTTTCTTTCTTTCTTTCGAATCATTGATATGAGAGAGAAACATTGATATGAGAGAGAAACATTGATATGAAAGAGAAACATTGATCAGTTTCCTCCTGAACATGCCCTGACTGGGGATGGAACCCACAACCTTTTTGGTATATGGGACGGGACGACACTCCAACCAACTGAGCCACCCAGCCAGAGCTGTACCACATTTTTTTATCCATTAATCCTTTTTTATTTTTAAATATATTTTTATTGATTTCAGAGAAGGGAGAGGGAGAGAGATATAGAAACATCAATGATGAGAGAGAATCATTGATTGGCTGCCTCCTGCAGGCCCCCTACTGGGGATCAAGCCAGCAACCCAGGCATGTGCCCTTGACCCAAATCGCACCCTGGACTCCTCAGTACGCAGGCTGACACTCTATCCACTGAGCCAAACCAGCTTGGGCTATCCATTAATCTTCTGATGAATATTTGGGTTGTTTCCAACTTTTGGCCATTGTGAATAATGCTGCTATGTCTGTTTGAGTACCTGTTTTCACTTTTTTGGAGTGTACCAGTATACCTAGGAGTGGAATTGTCGGATCATATGCTAATTCTATGCTTAACTTTCTTTTTAAATGTGTTTATTTTATTTGTTTGTTTGTTTGTTTGTTTGTTTGTTTCAGAGAGAGAGAGGAAGGAAGATGGAGAGAGAGAGAAACATCGATTGGCTGCTTCTCACATGCACCTTGACCAGGAGATTGAGCCCACAACCCGGGCATGTACCCTGACCAGGAATTAAACTGGCCACCTTTTGGTGCATGGGATGATGCTCAACCAACTGAGCCACACGGGCCAGGGCTATGTTTAACTTTTTGAGGACCTGCTAAACTGTTCTTTTTTTAAAAGTCAGATTAAGGAATCACTTACATATTTTTTAGGTGCACAGTTCTATGACTTTTGTCCAACATATGCAGTCACATAAATACCACCACAATGAAGATATCACCCCAAAAAGTTCCCACATTCTCTTCTGTAGTCTGTTCCAAACTCTTACCCCTAGCCCCTGGCAACTGCTGATCTGATTTCTTTACCTACAGTATTGACTTTTCCAGAATGTCCAACAATGAATTCATTGGAGCCTGGCTTCTTTCATTCAACACAATTTATCTAAGATTCATCCATGTCAGTGTATCAATAATTTGCTCCTTGTTATTGCTGAATAGTATTTCACTGTATGGCTGTACCAGACGTCTTTATCTATGCACCAGTTGATGAACACTTGGTTTGTTTTCACCTTTTGACAATTATAAATTATGCTGATATAGGCATTTGCATACAGGTCTTTGTGCAGAGATATATTTTTATTCATCTGTAAGGACTCCATACCTAGGAGTAGGATTTTTGCTTCATGTGATAAATGTATGTTTAACTATTCTGAACTGCCTATCTGTTTTCCAAAGCAGCTGTACTATTTTTTCATTTCCACAAGCATGCATGAGAGTTCATTCCAGTTGTTCTGTATCCTTTATAACATTTGATATGGTCAATTTGTTTATTTTTATTTTAGCTATTGTAATAGGTATGTGGTATGATATCTCATTATAATTTTTCATGTACCTAATGGCTAATGATGTTGAACTTTTTCCCTATATGCTTACTTATTATCTTTTCCTCTTCCCTGGTGAAGTGTCTGTTCAAATCTTTTGCCAATTTTTTAATTGGGCTGTTTTTTATATTATTGAGTGTGAGAGTTCTTTATATATTCTGGATACAAATCTTTTATCAGCTGTGTGTTTTGCAGTATATTCTTCCAGTCTGTGTCTTGTATTTTCATTTTCTTAACAGTGTCTTTTCAAGAACAGAACTTTTTATTTTAGTGAGTCTAATTTATCAGTTTTTTCTTTTGTAGTTCATGCTGTATGTGTCTTCTCTATGAAATTTTTGTCTAAGTCACAAATATTTTCTCCTCTATTTTATTCTAGAAGGCTTATAATTTTAGGTTTATATTTAGGTCTATGATTCATTTCATGCTCATTTTTGTACTTTTTTGGGGGGCATATTCATGTCCAATTGTTCCAGTGCCATTTGTTGAAATGAACTTGTTCTTAACTGCCATCGTATTATAGGAAATAGTTCTTTGTACCAAATTTTGATGAACATGGAATATACAGGTGACATACTTGTAGTATTCTTTATAGTTTACAAAGTATTTGTCATTATATAATCTCATTTGACCCACAATCAACCGTATGAGATAGGAATAAAAATGTTATTCCTGCCCTAGCCAGTTTGGCTCAGTGGATAGAGCGTCAGCCTGTGGACTTAAGGGTCCCAGGTTCGATTCCGGTCAAGGGCATGTACCTTGGTTGTGGGCACATCCCCAGTAGGGGGTGTACAGGAGGCAGCTGATTGGTGTTTCTAACTCTCTAACTCTATCCCTCTCCCTTCCTCTCTGTAAAAAATCAATAAAATATATATATTTTAAAATGTTATTCCTCCCATTTTATAGATGAAGAGGCCAAGATAAGCTAGCACTTGGCCAAGAGGACAAAGCTTTCAGTACTATTGTCAATATTCATTATTGAACTTCAATAAACCCTGAGTAGCCTTTTCCAAGATCCAAGTTATGCCCATAAATCTGTTCAGTACTCAGGATCAAGTCAGTATTTACTACTTAATTTTGAGCTTACTGATCCTTGAAAACTGGAAAGGCTGAGACTTGGTGCAACTGGGATCCAAGAGCATGGTTATTTGGCCTAACCATGAGTAGTGGCCACATGTCTCAACTCTGCTATGTGAACTGGCCATGGTCCTGCAAACTTTATTCTATAAAAATGTAATTAGAAATCTTTTCTTTAGAATATTCTTTAAAAAAACACACACATCTTTTTGTTTCTTTTTAAAAAATATATATTTCTTTATTGATTTCAGAGAGGAAGGGAGAAGGAGAGAGAGATAGAAACATCAATGATGAGAGAGAATCATTGACTGGCTGCCTCCTGCACACCCCCCACTGGGGATCGAGCCTGCAACCCAGGCATGTGCCCTTGGCCGGAATCGAACCCAGGACCCCTCAGTCTGCAGGCTGACTCTCTATCCACTGATCCAAGCCAGCCAGGGCCTTTGGAATATTCTTGAGCTTCAACAAGAAAAAACTCTGTTACCAAATAGTCCAAATATCCAGGTTAAACTATCATTTGTTTCCAACTGGGAAGGAGCAGGGAGGAGGAGGATGGAGAAAAGAAACTTGGATGAAAGGGGAGCCAGTGGAGGAAGAAAGGATAAGTCTGACATGGATGGGTGCCCAGAAAAATTTTATACATTCACATTTGGAGACTCCTTTACCTTTGAATTAAAAAACATACTGATCAACTGCCAAGTATTATTTTGTTAATTAGATTTTCTCCATGAAATTAGTCTTCTGACACATTTCCAACCATTTCTCTGAAGCAGACCCTCTGAAATCCTGACTCTCTCTTTACAAGCAAGATCAAATGTTACGGCCTTGCGTTCTCCTCCTTACCCAGAGTCTTAAGTTTCTTTGCCTTGTCCCTGCCTTTGTCATTCGCTGTGAAGAGCGTAATGCGTGATGCACAGAGGCTGGTGGGACAATGGGGCTGATTCATGGTTTGGGAAAACAGGGAATTGTCTCAGAGCAAACACTGACCCTCCTTTTTGCTGGGGGCACTACAATGTTTAGCTGACAGCAGCTTGTTTGGATTTGTCCAACCAGTGGATAAGCATCTAAATGACAGGAGCAATATGGGGTTCCTAAGGTCCCTGGGGGCACTTAAAATAATCTTGGAAGATGCTGGCAGAGTTTGTGCTCTTTATAAACAAACAGAGAGATTATTCAAACAGCTGCTAATTTCATTAAGAAGCCTCATTTTAAGGTCCCAGAACAGGCATTTCTTTTTGTCAGGATTATCCCTGAGTTTTGTATTTGCATCTACTCCTGGTATCTTAGCTGAGATGTCAGATACTAAGCTTACATTTGGATGGCTGTATTGGCTTTGCCTTCAAGAAAGAGTTTAGAGGAGACTAAATTCAACAAAAATAAATTTGATGGGTAATTTAGGACTATTTATATACATTTTTATTAGTATATTGTATATACTATTTTGTGATCTTTTAAACTGAGCACTATAATATGAAAACATTAACTTGTCAACAAATTTTGATCTACATTATCACTTCTAATGAATGTGTAGTGTGTAACTGTATGAATGAACCATCACTTAACTAGTCCCTTGTTTTTGGACATATAGGTTTGCAAGCTATAAGCCATGCTTCAGTAAAAATTATTGCAGCTAAATCTTTGCACGTTTCCTGATTTCGCCAGGAAAAAAATCATGGGTTTTGATTGCTGGGTCAGAAGAGATGCATGTTTTTAATGTTTTTGACTCCGACTGAGAAACTGCCCTCCAAAGTACAATTTATACTTCCTGTAGGTATGAAAGTGCTTTCCTTCTCACACACCTGCCTCTTTGGTCAAAACTTAATTTTGTTGTTGTTTTTTAGTTAATTTTCTTGGTTTTTCCCAGGTAAGTAATCATATAACCTACAAATAATTATTTAGTTTTTTTTGTTTTGTTTTGAAACATATTTTATTGATTTTTTACAGAGAGGAAGAGAGAGGGATAGAGAGTTAGAAACATCGATGAGAGAGAAATATCAGCTGCCTCCTGCACACCTCCTACACTGGGGATGTGCCCGAAACCAAGGTACATGCCCTTGACCAGAATCGAACCTGGGACCTTTCAGTCCATAGGCCGATGCTCTATCCACTGAGCCAAACCGGTTAGGGCTGACTTTTAGTTTTTATTTAATTTCCCAAATAGTAAAAAGTTGCAAGAATTTATATTTCATTGTTGGTGAGAATATGGATAAATGGATGTTCTCAAATCCTATGATTGTAAATTGGTAAGTAAATTTGAAGGATAATCTGAGAGCATCTGTGACAAGTTTTAAATTGCAAACCCTTTGACCTAGCTATTTCAACTCTAAAAGAAAGGTATTCATTGAAGTACTTTGTTTGTAATAGCAAAAAATTTTAAAATAATTTAATTCATCAGTAGGGTATGGCTAAGTAAATTATGGCACATTTCTGCTATGAAATACTGTGCGGCCATTAAAGAGAATAAAGTAGATCTCTAGTACCAACCTGGACATCAGTCCATACTATTTTATTAATTTTAGAAAATATTTTGCAGGATAATAATATATTATGATCCCAATTTTATTTTTCAAAATCCAAATATATACACTCAGAAATAGATATACCTGAATATACATAGAGAAGTTTTTGTTGAAGGTGCTTACCTCTGAGTATCTTCCCATGCACCAAGAGGTCACCGGTTCAATTCCAGTCAGGACACATGCGTGGGTTGTGGGCTCAATCCCCAGTGGGGAGTGTGCAGGAGGCAACCGATCCATGTTTCTTTCTTTCTCCCTCTACCTCCCTCTCTCTCTCTCTCAAATCAATAAAAACATATTAAAAAAGAAAAAGGAAATAAATGACTGAATATACCCAACAACCTAGAACAATCTCAAGATAATTATGCTGAGTAAAAAAAAAAAAAAAAAAGCCAATCTCCAAAAGACTGGCTTACATACTATTTGATTCCATTTAAATAATATTCTTAAATTGACAAAATTCTAGAAAATAAAGAACAGATTAGTGGTTGTCAGGGGTTAAGAAGTGGGTGGGATGGGAGGGAAGTAGATATGACTGGTTATGGAAGGGCAAGGTGAGGGGTCCTGTTGATTGAAATGTTTTGTATGTTAATTGTATCAATATCAGTATCCTAGTTAGGATATTGTATTATAGTTTGCAAGATGTTACTATTGGGGTAGAGTATAAGGGTATAAAGAATCTTTCTATTATTTTTTATATCAATCTATAATTATGTCAAAATAAAAAGTTCAATTCAAAAATAAAATAGACTGTCCCATCCAAAATACCTATAGAGGCCCTGTGAAAAACAAATACAATGAGATTCTTTAAAATGTATTTTTTATTGTTGATAGTATTACAGATATCTCCCATTCCCCCTCCTCCAATGAGATATTTATCAACCATTAAAAGATGGTGCTTTTGAAGATTATTTAATGACATGGGAAAATTTAGACTTTTAACCTTCAGTTAAAAACTATTAAGATTTAGGCCCCAGCAAGGTAGCTCAGTTGGTTAGGGTTTGATTTCCGGTCAGGGCACATACAAGAAGCAACCAATGAATGCATAAATAAGTGGAACAACAAATCGATGTTTCTCTCTCTCTCTCCCTTTGTTTCTCTCTAAAATCAATAAATAGAAATTAAAACAACAAAGACAGTAAAAAACAGGGAAGTTCTGTTTTTATTTGTTTGCTTTTTTAAAAAAACACACGTATGTGGCATTTTGTACAATATTTTGTTTGGAAACTAAGCTTTCAAAAAAAAAAAAAGGAAAGTATGAAAACCATGATTTAGGGTGTTTTATATAACTTAGCATTAGTGGTTTTCTGGACCATCATTTGGAGGTCTGGAATTCAGTCCTTCCTTTCTCTGTACAGTCAATAGTGGAAGGAGGGACAGTAGAAATAGCAACTGGGAGGGGAAAGGAGTGTGTTATTGAAGGGAATAGAGAAAGTTCTCTTTGGAAGAAGAAGGTTATTGGTTTATATCTGGTCTTACACAACAGGGCAGACTAGCTTCAAGATCATCAAAACCTTCCCGTACAGATGATCTTCCCAGTCTTACAGCCCCCTCCACAACCCTCCATCTACCTCCACCCTCTCTCATACACTTTTTCAGCCACTATACTGGAGCCATTTCTTGTTCCCAGAACATGCCTTCCACATTTTTAACTTCATACCTTTGCTCAAACCATTCTTTCTATCTGCATTGCCTTCCCCAGACCTGTACCATCCAGTCTGGCAGCCACTAGTCACATGGGTTATTAAACACTTGAAATATGGTTAGTGTGGATTTGGATATGCTATAAGTGTAAAATATATACATTGGATTTTAAAAGAGTATAAAAATGAAAGTTTCACCCTTTTCCCTTTAAAAATGTGGCTATTACAAAATTTCAAATTATAGTACATTCATGTTTCATAATATATGTCTATTGGACAGTGGTGCCCTATGTTATGAAACATAGTTTTACTGTTATGTATTGACCTCAAGGACATGTTGACTCATCATTTGTGAATCCAAATTTTTAAAAATATTTTTTATTGATTTCAGAAAGGAAGGGAGAGGGAGAGAGAGATAGGAACATCAAGGATGAGAGAGAATCACCTCCTGCACGCCCCCTACTGGGGATCGAGGCGACAACCCGGGCATGTGCCCTTGGCTGAAATTGAACCCTGGACCCTTCAGTCCGCAGGCCAATGCTCTATTCACAGAGCCAAACCAGTTATGGTGAAAAGTTTTAATCAGAATTATACTAACTTCAGTGAATTTTTAGGGATATATATTTATTACCAGTTATACCACTTCCAATTTTCATTTTTTATTTTAACTAAATTATTCTCATTGAGATTGATTTTCTTCTTGTAATAATTTTACAAAGGAAATTTGAAATATTTATCATGTTTTCTTAAGTCTCTTTTTTATGGTTTCTGTTACTGTGAAAGCCTTTTGTGGTCATGATTTTGACTACATGCAATTTTCCTGGGTTAAGTTTTGCAGATAAAACTTTTTTTTAAAATATATTTTATTGATTTTTCACAGAGAGGAAGAGAGAGGGACAGAGAGCTAGAAACATCGATGAGAGAGAAACATGGATCAGCTGCCTCCTGCACACCTCCCACTGGGGACGTGCCTGCAACCAAGGCACATGCCCCTGACCGGAATCAAACCCGGGACCCCCGAGTCCGCAGGCCGACGCTCTATCCACTGAGCCAAACCGGTTTCGGCTGCAGATAAAACATTTTACTGTGTGAAATTTTAGCTGTTGACACTTACATGTGGTGCAAATCAGTTATAATAGTAATATTAATTTTAATTGGATAAAAGATCAATTGGCCCTAGCCGGTTTGGCTCAGTGGATAGAGCGTCGGCCTGCGGACTCAGGGGTCCCGGGTTCGATTCTGGTTAAGGGCATGTACCTTGGTTTCGGGCACATCCCCAGTAGGGGGTGTGCGGGAGGCAGCTGATTGATGTTTCTCTCTCATTGATGTTTCTAACTCTCCCTCTCCCTTCCTCTCTGTAAAAAATCAACAAAATATATATTTTTAAAAAAGATCAATTGTTTATATTAATTTTGTTGTTGTTAATCCTCACTGGAGGATATTTTTTTCCATTGATTTTCAGAGAGTGGGAGGGGAGAGAGAGACACACACACACATAGACTGGTTGCCTCCTTCACCAAAATCCAGGTACATGCCCTTGACTGAGAATCAAACTCTCGACTCTTCGGTCTGCAGGACCTTCATTCTAACCACTGAGCAACACCAGCCAGGGCTATGTTAATCTCTTAATTTATCCATAAGAAAATTATGGGTCAATCTCAAATAATCCAGGATAATTCTATTATCCAAGATTGCTTAATTGTATTGCTTGTCCAATTTCCCCATGTCTTCTTATCAATGTCTTTGATGAGGCAAAGATGAAAGGGCAGGGCCAAATATCCTTAAATTATTGTTATCCTTTTAGGTGTAATTATGGTGCTGTGATTGTTTTTAAAGTTTTTTAAGGAGAGGTATATACTAAACTATTAATGAGTGAAATAATGTGATATCTGGCATGTGCTTCAACATAAGGAGGGGAGCCCTGGCTGGTGTGGCTCAGTTGCTTGGGCATTGTTCTGTGAACTAAGAGGTTCTCAGGTCAATTCCTGGTCAGGGCACATGCCTGGGTGGTGAGTTTGATCCCCAGTTGGGGGTATGCAGGAGGCAGCCTATTGATGTTTATCACATTGATGTTTCTATCATCCTCTCTCTTCCTCTCTCTCTAAAAATTAAGTAATCTTTTTAAAAAAATAATGAGGGAAAAATGAGTGGGAATATAGATTAAACAAATTAGGCATGAGTTTATAATTGTGAAATCTGATGATGGGTATATGAGGTTTTATTATTTAACTAGAGGTCTGGTGCACGAATTCGTGCATAGGTGGGGTCCTTCGGCCTGGCTGGCAATCAGGGCCGATTGGGGCCAATCGGGGTCAGCCAGCCGAGGAACCATGGGAGGTTGGCCAGTTGTGGGAGGTTGGCTGTTGGAGCACACTGATCACCAGGGGGAAGCTCCTGGGTTGAGCTCCTGTGGTCAGTGCACGTCATAGCGACTGGTTGATTGGTCATTTGGTCGCTTAAGCTTTTATATACATAGACTAGAGGCCCGGTGCATGAAATTCGTGCATGGGGGGTGTCCCTCAGCCCAGACTGCACCCTCTCCAATCTGGGACCCCTCGGGGGATGTCCGACTGCTGGTTTAGGATGTCCTAAACCAGCAGTCGGACATTCCTCTCACAATCCGGGACCACTGGCTCCTAACCACTTGCCTGCCTGCCAGCCTGACGGCCCCCTAACCACTCCCCTGCCGGCCTGATTGATGCCTAACTGCTCCCCTGCTGGCCTGATTACCCCCAACTGCCCTCCCCTGCCATGACCCGCCTCCTCCGGGACCCGCCTCCTTTGTGCGAGGCAGTGGAGATGCCAGGACTGGCCTCCTCCACGCCATGTGGAGCCACGGGACCCCCAGGCCTCACCACAGAGCGGCCATAGGGCCCTGCCTCCGCTGTGCACGCAGCCATCTTGTGGTGGCCATCTTGTGATGATGTCACGCGTGAGGGTGCGAGGACCACCTAGACTTTTATTAGTATAGATTCTGCCTACTTTCTTATATACTTGAAATTTTCCATATTAAAAAGGTAAAACAATATAACTATTTGTTAAAAGTCCCTTCTTTCCTCATCATTTGTGAATCTGTCCCTCCCTCCTTTCTTTCTTTCTTTCTGTTTTCTTTTCCTTCCTTCTTTCCTTTCCTTCCTTCCTTTCTTCCTTCTTTCCTCTCACCATCTCTCCCTCCCTTCTTTCCTTTATCCACAACTATAAAAATGAAATCTAAACTCCTTACTATGTTTTCAAGGCCCTGCGTTATCTGATTCCTACCTGTCTCTCTGATCTTATCTCCTGCTTTTTTCTCTGCTGGGTTTTTCAGGGAGTAGAATATGAATGATGTCTCCTGGACCATGGCAGTCATGAGGCCTCCTTCCTCATCGTCATTTCACTCCATCTGCCTGGGCCTTCTTTCATTTCCTGCTTCAAGGCCTTTGCACTTGCTATTCCTTAATCTGGAATCCCTTGGCTACTCAAATATCAGCTTAAATGTCACTCATTCCTCAAAAATGTCCCTTACCACTAAGGTAGTCCCTGTTTTTCTCTACCTCATAACTGTTTGTTTGTTTGTTTTTTTAAATATATATTTTATTGATTTTTTACAGAGAGGAAGGGAGAGGATAGAGAGTTAGAAACATCGATGATAGAGAAACATTGATCAGCTGCCTCCTGCACACCCCCCACTGGGGATGTGCCCGCAACCAAGGTACATGCCCTTGACCGGAATCGAACCTGGGACCTTTCAGTCTGCAGGCTGACACTCTATCCACTGAGCCAAACTGGTTTCGGCCTCATTACTGTTTATTGCTTTTATAGCTTTGTCTCCTTTTTTCCCTGTCTTCTGCCAGAATATAAACTCCATGAGCTCAGGGATTCTGTTTTTTTGTTCATTGTGTGTACTCAGCACCCAGCACAGGGTCTGGTACTTAGAAGGCATTCAATAAATATACATTGAATGAATTAATAAAAATTTTAGTCATTTAAAAAAATTTAGTCATTTTTAAAGGTCTGCTTTAAACCACTTCCTTCATAAAACCTTCTTTAAGTCCTTTAAGTAAGAGTTAATCTTTTACTTTACTAGGTATACAGGCACAAAAGGGAAGAAAGTTTGTTTTACTCCTTCGCCTGTTCTACTGTAGTGAAATCTAGAATGAATTTGATACATCTATTTTTAAAATATTTTTTAATTGATTTTGGAGAGAAATGGAGAGGGAGAGAGAAACATCAATCATCAATCGGTTGCCTCCTGTACACTACCCAACTGGAGACTGAACCCATAACCTGGGCATGTGCCCTCACCAGGAATCAAACCAGCCATCTTTCAGTGCACTGGACGATGCCCAACCTACTGAGCCACACTAGCCAGGGTTGATACATCTTTTTGTATTGTTTCCTTAAGTTAGCACTTTAAATTTATTATTTCTGTCTCTCTCTCTCTCTCTCTCTCTCTCTCTCTCTCTCTCTCTCTATATATATATATATATATATATATATATATATATTTTTTTAGATTACAAGCTGCTGCTTCTAAATATTGCTTCTATGTTTCTATGTCCAGGCTGGGAGTTTCACCTCTATTCTTTTTTTTTTTTTTTTTAAATGTTTTTACTTATTTCAGAGAGAGGAAGGGAGGGGGAGAGATAGAAACATCAATGATGAGAATCATTGATTGGTTGCCTCCTGCACAACCCCTACTGGGGGTTGAGGCCAAAACCCCAGCATGTGCCCTGAATGGGAATCCAACAGTGACTTTTTGGGTCATAGGCAGATGCTCAACCACGGAGCCACATCGGCCAGGCTCACCTCTTTTAATATCCTTTGTTTCTATGGCCTCCCAATGTTTATGACACATAAGGATGTCATGACGCTGAGATGAAGAATGACTGATTTAGTTGGACTTGCCCTCATTTACATGTCCATGCTTTGGGAAAATGCAAGTACATAATCAATTAGCTAAAATCTCCTGGAGTGAGTCTCTTACCAGTTGGGTCATGGCTCTCTTTCAAATGATACACATAACTTGTAGGCCTGAAAGCTACCTTCTCACCATTTGCTAATTGCTTTCTATCAAATATACACACACAACAATGTATTTGCCTATAAACAGAAGACAGTTTAATTATCAAAACAATATTTTAACATTTGTGTTCACTGTAAACAGATTTTAGCTCTGGAGCTACTTTTAGAAGACATTTTGTCCTCTCCCCAGTAGCAATATTTTTGGAGTGTTTCTTCCAGTCAGCTTATTTGCAGAACTGTTTAAACTAACACCAATTTTACTGCAACAATTAAAACAAATGTTTCCATTTTGGAAATGTTTACTTGAAAAATAAAGATTTGCAATTCAAATGAATGGGGAGATTGTTAGTTTCAGATCTTTCCTTGGGCTGTAAGTAAAATGGATATTTATACTTTTTTTCAAGAAACATCATCTAAAATATTCATTATTAAATGTTTCCTGGGTGGATGTATTCTTATAGGACCTGTGTAAGTGCTTATGAATTATGATTGATAGCATAGATGTCCTAATTCTTCATTCTCAATAGACAAGTGTTTATTAAGATGGATCTATTATTTTAGCTACTGAAAAGCAAGTGCACAGAACCAGAGCACATCGCTCCATATCAAGCATGTAACAGTTTTATTTCTGTTTTGAAAAATTATTATTGAGGAAGGAAGTTTTTATACATTCCTTCCAAGGTTTATTGTTTTTTTTGTTTTGTTTTGTTTTTGAAGGATTGCTATAAAATAAAACCTGGTCACAATTTAGCACATAATTACATAATACAGATTTTAAAATGTTCTAAACATATGAGTCTATGAGCTCAAGGTTTATAGGGATTAGTGCTACCAATTTGTATTAAATCAGTGTTTATTAATGTGATTCTAATTTTATTCTGGACAATTTTGTTGGCATTTGAAACATTAATTTAAAACAATAAAGAACTCAATGGGGGGATAAAGACACATATGTAATACCTTAATCAATAAAGAAAAAAATAAAATGTACATATTCTGGCTTAAAAAATAAAACAATAAAGAACTGATTTACTCAGCCAATTAAATATTAAGAAGTGTGTTATCAGGCAACAATAAATAATATTTTAAAAGACAGAAATGAACCAAAGGTAGATTCTTAGAACAAGAGATGTTAATTTATTTCATGTTTATTTCCTGTTACTGGATATAGCACAGACTTCTCTATGCCTCCTCTTGTCCTTATCTAACTAGAGAATCCCTTAACTGTAAATCTGAAAAAGACCTTCCAGAGACCATTTGATTTCCTTCTCTGCCTTCAACAAGGAGCAAACCCAAACCCTCCAGGCAATTCACTCATGTTCCTCTTGAACACCTCCAGGGATAGAGACAACCTTTTCTGACAAAAGGAAACCTGTTTTGGTACCAAGCTACAGTAATGGTTACAGGAGTTACCTATGATTCCCAACTAAGGCAGTCTACTTTACACATGCAGCATCCCCTAATTCTCACAAAAGCCTTACAAATTAGTTCTTTATTAAGTCTATTTTATGAGAAGCCCAGGCCAGAGAGAGTAATTTAGCCAAGGTCATATTTCTGGTAAGTGGCTCATCCAGGATTCATACCCAAATTATTTCTTTCATTAACTCAGCTGCTTCTCCAAAGGCAGTGTATGTATTTACCGACATAAAGGGAAGTAATAAAATCAATGAACATAACCTTAAACTTATGTTTCAAGAAAAGTTTCCTTGGACAATGAAAATTATTGATGAAATAACCACACTAGATACCTTCTATTAAAAGAATATCCCATGTTAAATGATTCAGAACCTCCAATCTGGCCTCTTTTAAATCATACGTCTCTGTGTGAATAAACTGACTACAAATTCCCCAGACTTCTTTGTTATCAGTATTTCAGTCCATAATTTAGCAAACACACACACACACACACACACACACACACACACACACACACACACGCCTTGTAGGGGTAAAGTTCCAGTTCTTTCCTTGGGCTTCAGTTTTGAGACTTCCAGATTCTCAGGTGTGTGTGTGTGTGTGTGTGTGTGTGTGTGTGTGTGTGTGTGAGAGAGAGAGAGAGAGAGAGAGAGAGAGAGAGAGACTAAGGAAAAGAATAGCTGAATCACATCTAAAAGCAAATTGTCCCAATTAAAAATCTATAATAACAGTGAAGACAATTGGGCATTCCATCAGCCTTTTAACCTCAACGGCTCTTCTCCCCAAGCGAACCCAACCTACTTCCAACCCACACCCCCAAACTAGGTAATAAACTCGAAAGTTGGAGGTAGAAGAGTCGACAGCTTGGCCCAGGGTCGGCTTTATTCTGAAGTCTATCGGGGCCCCGGAATCCACGGGTGCTAGAGGGTCCCGCTGTTGGTTGGCGCAACTGGGGAGAGCGTTGTTTATCGGCAAGAGCAGGGCGGGGAGTCCGCGATGGGCCCGAACAATCACACCAGGGTCTAGGGAAAGAGAACCGAGAGACTATTTCGAAGGTTACAGAGGCGCGCAGGGCGCGAGAAGCAGCGGCCCGTGCGCCACCTCGCTCACCGGCTCCAGGGTACCGCCACCCGAACGGGCCGGCCGGCCGCCGGCTCAGCGGAAGGCAGCGCTGCTCGGAGCCCGGCCCCGGCCGGCGCATGCGCCGCAGCTCCTCCTCCTCTCCCGCCCCCCTCCTTCCCGACGGGTCTGGGGCGGCGGCGGCCGCGGCGGCGCGGTGACGTCAGGGCGTTGGGGCAGCTCCTGTGACAGACGGAGCTAGAGCGGCGGGGCGGCGGCGGCGGCGTCTGGCGGCCGAGATAGCGAGTGAGCGAGCGAACGAATAGCGACCCCGGGGTCTAGGGAGCGAAAAAGAGAAGAAGGGGAGCGCTCGGGCGCGAGCGAGAGAAACCGCGAGCGCCGGGCCTGGGTTCGCGCCCCGGAACGGCTGAGGAGCTGCCGTTCCCCTCCCCCTCCCGGGCCCGGGCCCAGCGCGCCATCCTCCCCTCCCTCCTTCCCTCCCTCCCTCCTTCCTCCCTTCCCTCTCCCTCTCCCCCTCCCCCGCCGGTGGATGGGAGTGAAGGACGGAAGAGGCCCTGCGGAGGCGGCGGTGCAGCGCTTCGGTAAGGCGACGTGGGTCTCCGCCCTTCTCTCTGTCTTCTCCGCTGCGCTCGGGCGGCTGCGGGCCGAGCCCGGCGGCCTGACGATGTGGCTGCGCCGGTCCCCTCCCTCCCATTCTCCCCTCCCCCTGCCGCCGCCTCCTTCTTCTTCTCTCCTCGCTCTCAAAATGGCGGCCGCGGCGGCCGTTGAGTGAGACACTCGAGAGGAGGGGGAACAGGCCGGGGAGGGCGCTGCCCTCGCTCCCCTCCTCCCCGACCCGGGTTCTGGGGGGCCCGGCCGCCGCTGCTCCACCCGCGGCCCTCCCCGGGAAGGGATCGCACTCCTCCCTCGGTGACTTAGCAAGAAAAGTATTCTTGGGTAGGAAGGGCGTGGAGAGCAGGTCGCCCTCGGATCCTGGAGAAAGCGTTCGGCCCTCGTTTCCCCGGCCACGGAGAGCCAACTCCGCTTTCCCCACGCCACCCGCGGTGGGCGACGGGGACCGGGCCCGGCCCCGGGCGCCTCGGCACCCACAGGCTTCCCCGGAGTTCCGTCCCCACCTGCCCTCAGGATGGGGTTGAGGATGACCAGCCCCTTCCCTGGCCTCCCGGTGCAGTGGTCCAGCCTTTGCATCCACTGAGGAGAAGCGGCCCGACCCACCGAGCCATCTGCAGCATCCACCCACCAAATCAGGCAGGATTCCCCCCCCCTCCCCTGCCACTGGCCCCTCAAACGGGAGTTGCCTTTTGACGTTGTAACCCTGAGCTTCGAGGCCCTCAGCTATTCCCCTTCATCCGGTCTCCCCATTCCTCGAGCGAACGCAGAGCCTTCTTCCTTAGCCTCCCAGGTGAGAAATGCTTGAGAGACGGTGGGCACATTTTAACACTGACCTCTCTCAGCATTCGAGTGGACGGGAGGAGGAGGTTTTCAGTTTCTTGAGATGAGGAGAGCAGAGTGCCTCGGCTTTATTTGTTGTTTTGCCTTTCTCAGTGACTTAGCAAGAAACTCCTTTGGAGAGGAGGGCAGGAGATTTTCTTTTGGGGTTGGGATTTGGGTCCAATTTATATCCGTTGGTTAAGATAAGAAATTGTACTTTTTAAGGGAAGAACCAGATTTGTTGTCTCGTTCTCAATGGGCGATGTCATGCCAAGGTCTCCCCCTCCCCCTTTCCTTAAGAGGCAATCGGGAGAGAATAAAGATATTCCTGTTATTCCGACCGCTGCTTAAACACACAATCCTCGAGATTCATAACGTTTTAAAGGCTAACCAAAAAGTGTGTGCCATTTTTGGTAATTATATTTTTGATGGGAGGTGGATTGTTTTGTGTGATTTTCATTTTGAGGCTAGGGCGGAGGAGACAGTGCTTGGGCCTTTCATACCAGTAATGTCATCCCTCCCCCATTTGCCACAGTAGTATTTGCTTAATTTTTATTTATTTATTTATTTTATAGCGGGGGTTGATTGCTGCAGGGTCGTCTCTTAATCAGGAACATTTCCTGCTTATGCATGTCGGTGGTAATATGTTGAATATATAAAAAGCTTTTACTTAATTTCTGATTTGGACCTAAGGCATTAGCTAGCTTTTAATCTCATGGGGATCTTTCAGGACACAGTTTTGAAAAAATAATTGGCAGTTGCAAATTGGAGTTTTTATTAAAGCAGAGGAGCAATTTGTATTTAGGGAGATTTATTCTTTCATGTTCTATTATACATTGTTTGGATTGTTCAGAAGGGGAGGATCTAAAACAAGTTTGAAGCTGTTATTTTTTAAAAATATAAATCAGAGAATAGAACCCAAATTTTCACAAAATATTCCTGTATATATTGATTTTGACGGAGCTAGCCCTATTTTGGCACCCTCCTGCCCCCTTTCTAAAAAAATGGGCTAATATTTGTGGATGCTATGAACAGCCATTGAGCCGGGGAGACTGGGTGGAGTAAGAGAACAGAAGCTGTGAAATGCTAGATTTAGGTTGCCCTTTCATAGCATTTTGTCTCTTCCTTATGTTTCTAAGGTTTTTTGGTACTAATTTATGCTACCACAGAGGCATTTCTCTGTAGTAAATCTTAAAATTCCATGATTTTAGTTTCCACCTTTTTGGCAAGGTGGGAATTGAATAATTGAGGTAAAAAGCAATGTCCTTGCTCTAAAGCAGGCACTTATTGTCTATATGTATCTGTAGATATACATACACACACATATATATATATATATATATATACATCCTTATTAATGTTTTTATTGTTTTAGTCAAGTATAAATTAATGAATGCCAGAAATATTTGGCAAGAATTAGTGGAAATATTGCAGAAATCTAATAATACTACAGATGTTTTCTTTTAGTTTGCATTAAAACAGTAAAGCTGTGATTTAAAAAAAATAATGAACATCAAAGAGGAGTAAAAAAGGATAAGATAATTTGTGTTAAAGGCTCTTGTGTTGTCCCCTTGAAAGGGTCCTTTCTGTAAGATGCTACCATTAGAGAGGGTAGGTTACTTTAATATTTTGTATCAAGCATTCCTATGAATTTACATCTTCAAAAGAATGTCAAATTCATGTGGTAATTGTGATTTTGGTGAGTCTTATAATAACTGTCAGTGTGTGTTATATTTTTATGCTTTTGTTATTTTTAATGTGATTAGAAAGTAGGAGGGTTCATATAGTGAGGAATGAGTAAGTTAATAATGGCAAATCACTGTTATATGTCTGACATATTCCTATCCCTAGTATTTATAGTTATAAAAGTGCACCAAGAGCAGTGTTTTTCTTGGTAGATTATTAGTGTATCTGATATTTGTGGAAACTTTTGCTTAATGTGGTGATCCATTTTAAAAATTCTTCATAATCCTATATTCATTTTTTCCATATTTTATTGATTTTTTTTTTTACAGAGAGGAAGGGAGAGGGATAGAGAGTTAGAAACATCGATCAGCTGCCTCCTGCACACCCCCTAATGGGGATGTGCCCGCAACCAAGGTACATGCCCCTGACCGGAATCGAACCCGGGACCCTTCAGTCCGCAGGCCGACGCTCTATCCACTGAGCCAAACTGGTTTCGGCATAATCCTATATTCATAAACTTTTAATGAAATTGGGATAGATTTCATTTTTTAGTAGAATTACTTATTGTCTGTTTTTCCAGATAAAGTAACTCCAGTATATAAGAGATTTGGATATGTATCATCATTTTTTGTTTTCTAGCTAGAACATCTATATTTTTTAATGTATATGTTTCATATGTACTGAATTACATATATAAAAAAGACAAAATATATATCAACTATATATGACTGCTTTTTGTTTACATGTGGTTCGTATTATTCATAATTTATCTTTTTTTTTCTTTTAATCCTCACCCAAGGATATTATCCATTGATTTTAGAGAGAGTGTAAGAGAGAAGGAAAGACAGAAATATCAATGTGAGAAAAACACCGATTGGTTGCCTCCTGCACATGTCTTGCAGGGCCTGGGCCAGGGAGGAGCCTGCAACTGAAGTACTTTCCCTTAGACAGAATTGAACCAGGGACCCTTTGGGCCCCAGGCGGACACTATCCACTGAGCAAACCGACTAAGGCAATTTATCTTAAGCCTTGGAAAACTATGGAAGTTGTCAACATTGGGATGGAGATGTCTTAACAAACCCCAAACAAAATATTAGTGCAATCAGAGTGAATTTTCCAATCCTTCCAGTTCAGTTCTAAAGCAGTGAATCATGCACACTGTTGCCAAAGGGACTTGGTTTTAAACTCAGCTGGCCATGTTGGCTGTCGTTCTAAAAGAGATTTTTTTTTAACTTGTCTTTAAGTCTCTGTTGTGAAAATATTTCATAATGACAGTAACCTGTTTTATGTACATTGAAAAGAGAAATAGTTAAGTTTGAATTGGAAATTCTTTGCCACTGTTCTGTCTTGTACAACTATATTTTTTTACTTAAAAAGTTCTCTATTTAAAACTAATGGTATACAATATATACGTTTTGAAAAGAAAAAGAAAATCAGTTCCTGAAGATACTTAGTTGTAGAAGGCCAAATGTTTTGAGAATGTTTCTTCATGAAGAAAGATGCTGTGTTATATAAGCCTAATAGCTAATTGCAGTGAAGGCTTTTTGCATTGTTTTAGCTTTGTTGCTGGTTTGGTATGACACTTTGGGCTAGTCATTTAAATGGAACTTTAATTTAGCTTCTGCTATGGGTATAATTTTTAAACTTGCCATGGCAGTTATAGCCTTAATTGATATTTGTGAAATGTTTCCTACTCATTGGATATAGACATCATAAGTACTTATTATTTTGATTAATTGTTTTTCTCTTTAAAAGATTGTGGCTTTTGGTGAAATTTACCTAGTTAGTATTGATATGTGCATTTGTCAAGGATACTTCTGGAAAGGTATCCTCTAAGTTGTTATTTAACATTGTAATAAACATTTCCCTAGAACTTTGTAAATATATTTACTAGTAATTTGGTACTCGTTTTCATTTGTTATGTCAGCCACTTTTTGAGGTAGGTTAGTATTTTTATGGATGAAACTACTGAAACTCAGATTTTGTTTCCTAAGGTCTTGAGAATTGGTTAGTAGCTAGAATGAGGTAAATATTATAGGCACTGAACCACTTGGGTATTGCCTTGTATGATCAAGGAAACATTCTTTTTTGTTTTGACAAAATGAACTCTTTATGACTATTCATATGTTAATTTCTTTTCTAAAATGGTGAAAATCAGTGGTGTTTATTACTTGCATCATTTAAATTGGCATTTTTCTTAAACATATGGTCTTGTATTAACTATTTTGCCTGCATAGGCCTTAGACATTTGAGTAGGAACTCTCAGAAAGTGCCTGATGTTGCTTTACAGTAGTATTAAGTAAATACTTGTTGCATGCATACAGCGGTATTCAGATAGTGTGAATAAAATATTAACATTAATATTTAAATAAGAGTAGTGTTATTAAGTAGATACTGTTGCATTTGATGGAGTGCAGGGTTATGTGAAAGAAAATGTGCTATCCTATAGTTCTTTGCAAAAGCTAATTTCCAGTGATCTCTTGGGAAGTAAAGTGAAGGAGGGAAAAGTGTTTATACTTCCTTTACAGAGACTTATGTTGTCCCAGGGAGCAGCAGCACACTTCTGACATAGTTATATCAAGACCACACAATTCCCAATGTTATAAAAAGTTAATTAATCCAACTAGACAAGTTACATTTGCGTTTTATAATTATTTGCTCTTTGCATTTTGATTATTTGCTCTTGAGCTCTTACGTGTTGCCAATCATTTTTTAAAATTTTCATTTATTGATTTTAGAGAGAGAGAGAGACATGGATTTGGTGTTTCACTTATTTATGCATTCATTGGTTGATTTTTGTATGTGCCCTGAGCAGGGATTGAACCTGCAACCTTGGCATATTGGGACACTGGTATAACCAACTGAGCTACCTGGCAGGGCCCTGACAAGAATTATTATTATTAAACTTTTTACAAAATTGATTGAGAGAGGAAGGTGGGGGCGGGGGGGGGGAGAAGGGAGAGAAACATTGATGTGAGAGAGGAATATTGATCAATTGCCTCCTTGTATGTGTCCTGACTGGGAATTGAGCCCATAGCCCTTTGGTATATGGATGATGCTCCAACCAACTGAGCTACACTGGCCAGGGTTTGATGGGAATTATTGATAGTTAAGTAAGGCTGTTAAGAAATTTTCTGCGAGACCGTCTTTTGATAAGAGTGAAATTAAGAATCAGAAAAATTTTTAAAGAATTTGATTTTTTGAAGGCATTATACAAAGTTTTATGTTTAAGATTTTGCACATTTTTAAAATATACTTTATTGATTTTTTACAGAGAGGAAGGGAGAGGGATAGAGAGTTAGAAACATCGATGAGAGAGAAACATTGATCAGCTGCCGCCTGTACACTCCCTACTGGGTATGTGCCCGCAACCAAGGTACATGCCCTTGACTGGAATCGAACCTGGGACCCCCTGAGTCCGAAGGCCGATGCTCTATCCACTGAGCCAAACCAGTTAGGGCTGCACATTGTTGATTAATCCACTATTTTAAAAAAAATGTTGAATCTTTATTTTTTAATAGTTTGTTTTTTGGACAGAGAGAAAGAGAGAGAACACCATCCATATGAGAGATTAACATCCATCAGCTACCTCTTGCATCTCTTACCAGGGATGGAGCCAGCAACCTGGGCATGTGCCGTGACTGAGAATTGAACCGACAACCTTTTGGTGCACAGCACAACACCCAACCAACTGCCCAGGGTGATTAATCCACTTTTAATCTGTGGCAAAGATAGAAGGATATTTTATACTAGTGTTTTGTGTGCATAAAGAGTATATTTTTATTCATCTTCGCAAAAGAAAGAAAGATATGGATAATGAGTCAAGTTTATTGATTAGTGTTGTTTTTTTAAGGGTAAGAAAAAGCTATACATTTTGCATCATCTGAAAATTAAAGCTGTTGACTAAAACTGTATATGAATATTTTAGATTCTAATCCTAGCGCCACAATTTATCAGCTATGTGCTTTGAGGCAAAGCCTCAATTTCGTTATCTGTAAATGGATAATGTTGACAATATCTAAGTTATAGGGTGGTTACAACTACTGCATGATAAAAGGCCTGTAAATCCTTCAGTAAATGTTTTTTATTGTTAAAGACTTTTTTAAGGAAGAGAATTTAGCATACAGTTTAAGCATATAAATATGGTCCTTACAGTTTTAAGTATATTTCTTAAGAATTAGTATTGGGGATTCTTTCCCCTTTGGTATCAATTATATGTATCCCAGTGATGGCTTCAAAGTTTCTTAGTAGACAAGAAGTTCTACGTAAATTAATGCCAAATGGAAAATTTTCATCTATATATATAAAAAACCCTAACATGCAAATAGACCGAATAGCGGAACAACTGAACAGCTGGTCACTATGACATGTGCTGACCACCAGGGGGTGTGTGTGGAACATGGTGGGTGTCGGCTGTGGCGGGATGGTAGAGCAGGTCAGCGGGGGCGCCAGACCAAGGCTGGGCGCTGGTTGCTGTCATCAGGGCGAGCCTCTGGTGGATACTGAAAATTCTTTGCTCCAGCGCGCTATGGTCCCACCTGGTGCTCATACCTGTTGCCGGCGCCAGAGTTGCCACTCGCAACCGCTGCTGGCACCCAGCGCCAGCCCGATCACTTGGTGTCATCAGCGGGTGCGAGCGGTGGCTGCTGGCCCCGATTGCCCCTCAGGGCTTCTCCACCTCCCCCTGCTCCTGAGGGGTGATCAGGGCCGGCAGACGTCTCTTGTACCCGCTGCCGGCGCTGGAGCTGCTGCTTGCACCTGCTGCTGGTGCCCGGCACCAGTTCCAATCGTTCGGCGCCGTCTGTGGGTGTGAGCGGTGGCTGCTGGCCCCGATCACCCATGAGGGCTTCTCTACCTCCCCCTACTCCTGAAGACGATTGGGACAGCAGCTGCCGCTTGCACCCGCTGCTGGCGCTGGCCCCTTCCCCCCCACGGCCGGCCAGGTGGTCAGTGCACTCCCACAGCCAATGTCCCTCAGCCAGCCAACCTCCCACGGTCCCTCCCCTCAATCGGTCCCGATCGGGACTGGGCGAGATGGCCACAATCGGCCACGATCACCTGCCAGGCCGAGGGACCCCACCTGTGCATGAATTTGTGCACCGGGCCTCTAGTTTTTTTGTTGTTGTTTTTTAAAATATTTTTATTGATTTCAGAGAGGAAGAAAGAGGGAGAGAAAGATAGAAACATCAATGATGAGAATCATTGATTGGCTGCCTCCTGCACGCCCCCCACTAGAGATTGAGCCTGCAACCGGGCATGTGCTCTTGGCTGGAATCGAACCTAGGACCCTTCAGTCCACAGGCGGATGCTCTATCCACTGAGCTAAACCAGGTAGGGCTAGTTTAAATATAAAATTATACTGCAAATAAGCATTTATTTAGACTCCAAAGTACAATTTACAGTTTTATTTTAGTGATCAGAAAATTTTTGTTTATACTTTTAAATATTTAAGAACCACATTTTAGGAGGGGTGTGGGATGGGGATGGGGGGATGAGGACAAATATGTGATACCTTAATCAATAAAGAAATTAAAAAAAAAAGAATCACATTTTGCTGTTTAGTTTTTTAAAAAACAGATGTATGATTTAATGAATGGTTGTAAAATGAATATCTGTTGTGCTGTTACCCAGGTTAAATAATACAAGATTGCCAGCACCCAAGAAACCCCTCACATTTCCCTTCCAGTCACAGTCCTCACCTAACTTTAATGTATTCATTTCTTTGTGTTTAAAAAAAATTTTTTTTAAATCTTTGTTGAAAGTATTACATAGAAAAATTTTTAAATCTTTTATTTTGGAATAATTTTAGATTTACAGACAGGTTGAAAAGATAAGGCAGTTCTTGTATATACTCTGCACCCAATTTTCCCCATTCTTACAATCTTACATTTCTGTGGTACATTTGCAAATCTTGGTATTTACTGTTAGCTAAACTCCAGACTTTATATGGGTTTCACTAGTTTTTCCATTAATGTTCTCTTTCAGTTCCATATCTGACCCAGGGTACCACATTGCATTTTGGTTATGTCTCCTCATTCTTTTCTAGTCTGTGACAGTTTATCTTTTCTTGTTTTTTATTACCTTAACAGTCTTGAGTAGTACTGGTCAGGTAACCTATAAAATGTCCCTTAAACTGGGTTTGTCTGGGTTTTTTTCTTTACTTTTCTTTTTTTTCATGATTAGACGGGGATTATGGCTTTTTGGAAAAACTATTCTAGAGGTGAAGTGCACTTCTCATCATATCATGGCAGGGGCTATATGATACCTACAGAACATCACTGGTGGTATTAACCTTCATCACTTGATTAATGTGGTGTGGCCACTTTCTCAATTATAAAATTACTATTTTTCCTTTCTCCTATTTTATCCTTTGAAAGTGAGTCAAGTTCTATGTCCCAGAGGGGGGAGTATTTACATACATTATTTAGAGTTCTTCAGTAAGAGACTCATCTCCTCTCCCCCATTTATGAACACAATTTACATCTTTATTGTCAGAAAATTTTCACTTAGAATTTTAAATTAAATTAAATAACCCCAAGATTTTCTAGTTTATAATAGTTTGGAAAATAAAGATCAGAGAAAGTCTTTGAAGAAGCTTATTTAATTGAATTATATATCCCTCTAGAAATTATTCTGAGAGTATTTAGTGTTGGAATTTTAAAGAAAAGCTCCCTATGTTGGGGCTTGTTTAGATGGTGACTGCTATGATCTGAGAAGCTAAGAAAATAGTGTGTCTTACTCATTGGTTCAGATCTAGTATTTGAACATACTTTGTTCTTCCCTTCAAAAAGTTTTAAATACTACAACAGGAAACAATATTTTGATTGATTAGACTCTTCTTTTAAAAACAACTGGTAGGTGCATTAGGTGTTTTTTTGTTTGTTTAGAAGGCATTATTATAGTTACAAGTCTTTCCAATCCCATTCCCCTCCCTCCATCTTCCCAGTGATAAAGTTCCTCTTAAAATTTGTATATTTCACCCTGTTGAGTGTTGCTGGGTTGTTAGAGCGTCAGCTGCCCGCTGAAGGGTTTGGGTTTGATTCAAGGGCACATACCTGGGTTTCAGGTTCCATCCCCACTTGAGGCAACCAATTGATGTATCTCTCACATGGATGTATCTCACATCCATGTTTCTCTCTCTCCCTGTTTCCCTCTCCCTTTAACCCTCCCTCTCTAAAAAAAAAAAAAAAATGGAAAAATATCTTTGGGTGAGGATTAACAACAACAAAATTTGTATATTTCCCTTTTGTTCTGTTTTTGTACTTTTTTACTATACATATGTATCCGTAAACAATGTATAATAATGCTTAAAATTTACAGTAATGTTACACTCTGTAATTTTACTGCTTTATTTTTTTTCACTTAAAATGTTTTCTTAGATATATTATTGATAATGGTAGATCTAGCTTATTGTGTTGTGTGGTTCCTTACTAGTATATATGGTTATACTATAGAAAGGTATCTGAGGAAAGATGATAAAATTGTTTTTGCATTGCAGAATTCATTCTAAGTTTAATTAGTAACTTTTATGCTTTGAATTGATTAAATAGAATGGATAATATTGTTGACATCCATTTTAGACCATAAATTCAGTCTCTTCAATTATTCAAAAACCTGTATTTACTCAGTACTGAGCCAGGATTTGCATACTGGCAATCTGCAGGCCAAACTAAGTCTGTAAATGCATTTCTCTTGGTCTTGCATAGTTAAAATTTTTTTTGAGTCAATATTTAAAAATTAGCTATTTAAGTCTCTATTTTTGGATTATCCTGAAAAATTAGAAGCTCTAGCAACAGTGTGTCCTACATTTTGCCATGGCAACTGTTGGCCCAAGCTGAGTCACAGCTGCCCTCTTATAGATGGGCACAAACTCTCCAGGGAAACAAAGCCCTACCATTCCCTGTTACTTTTATTGATTGTCCTTCCACTGTTGTTTATAGTGAAGAAATACTTCTTTATAGACGTTTCTATAAAAATGGAAAAAAGTACAGCTGAGCAATTGTAATTTTCAAGAAAAGGAGAACGTATTTCTCTGCAAATGAAGAATATTGTAATATGATTAGTATGCAAACAAAATGAGTCCTATATGGAAAGACTACAACCTTGTCTGCTTTGTTCATTTATATTATCGGTATTGTTTTCTGTAGATAATTTGTAATCTTTACATTTTTGTGAAAGTAGGTCTGAGGGATGCCACACAGTGCAGTTGAAGATCAAAAAGATAGGAAGAGAGTGTAAATTATGAAGTTCTGTGCAAATGCAAGATATTTACCTGCCCTCGCTGGTTTGGTTAAGTGGATAGAGCGTCAGCCTGGGGACTGAAGGGTTCTGGTTTCGATTCTGGCCAAGGGCATATGCCCGGGTTGCTGGCTTGATCCCCAGCAAGGGCCGTGCAGGAGGCAGCAGATGAGTGATTCTCTCTCATCATTGATGTTTCTATCTCTCCCTCTCCCTTTTTCTCTGAAATAAAAAAAAAAAAAAAGATGTTTACCTGTTCTTTTAGCTGTGATATGAATCCTTGTTCCAAAAAAGTTTTAAGCAGAGGGGGTTAAACACTGGTTTAATCTCCATACAATGGTTTAATCTCCTCAACCATCCTACCTTTCAGCACTGTATTTTTTATTTTTACATTTTTTATTGATTTTTGAGGGGGAGAGAGAGAAACATTCAATACTCTATTTAAAAATGTTTTTAAATCCCTAGCTGGTTTGACTCAGAGGGTCCCAGTTTTGGTAACAATCAAGTGCATGTACCTGTACTTTGGTTACAGGCTCCCTCCCTCCCTGGCTCTCGTCAGGGCCCATGTGGGAGGCAACCAATCGATGTGTCTCAATGCTTCTCTTTCTCTGTCTCTCTCCCTTCCACTCTCTAAAAATCAGTGGAAAAGTATCCTAGTGTGAGGATTAACCAAAAAAAAAGTAAAAATAATAATATTTTAAATAGATTTTTTTTAGAGTGAGAGCAACCTCAATTTGTTGTTTGATTTATTTATGCATTCATCGGTTGCTTATTGTATGACGAGATCGAACCGCCAACCTTGGTGTGTCAGGACAACGCTCTAACCAACTGAGCTACCCAGCCAATGCGCAGCACTGTATTTAAGTACCTTATCCAGAGGCTACAAGTGGATGGTGCAGAATTCAGACCACAAATAAGTTTTGTTTGCTTAGTGGTTTTGTTTTTAATTGAATTGACTTAAAAAACTGAGTTCTACCACTATTGTCTTATTTTTAGCTGATTCATACTTTTACTTGCCAAGTTAGTCTCTGTATTTGATTTGTAACCCTTTATTTAAGGCAATTTGTAAGTATAAACTACAAAATGCCACAGATTAAAAGTGAAGAGAAAGAAGAAACAAAAAGGGTAAGGCTAAAATGGAGTTAGAATCTAGGCCGAATATCAATATTCTTGCTACAGGTATAGCACAAATTTGACTCTGAGTTTTCTATGAGCTAGCAAGAGGGAAAAAACCTGTTAGGTTGTTTTTCACAATGTTCTTTAAGGTAAAAAGAAACCAGGTAGTTCACAAAGACAGCTACCGACTTGGCACTATAGACTTGAATTTCTCATAGGAGTCCTCATAAAGAGGATTATGTGAAATTATTATGCCCTTCATTAATATCTCTAAGGTAGATGGATGTCTAGTATTTAACAACCCTCAATATGGAAAGACCGACCACATCATGTGAGGGTCAGTCTGAAAGAGTAGGTAGATTGTCCTGTGATGTCTGACCAGTGGATATAATTTCCCTCGACCCAGTTCTTGATATGAATTGAAATTACGCTCCTTGGCAAGTACCAAAAGTGTGGATGTTCTATACATCAAGTACAGACCATTTATATATTTTTGTGTGAAAACCTAGTTTTCCCAAATAGAATTTGTGAAAGTGCTTATAAGATTCTTCTTAAAAAACTAGAGGTCCGGTGCACAAATTTCATGCATGGGTGTGGTCCCTAGGCCTGGCTGGCAATTGAAGCGTGAGCATCTGGCATGGAAGGGCAGGTCCCAGCTGACCTCTGGGCCCTGGGCAGCACCTGGCCCCTTCGGCCCCCGCCCAGCTCCCTCAGCCCCTGGAAGCTGGGCAGCAGCCCCACCCCTCGCTGCCGCCGCTGGCTGGTCGCTGTCTGCAGGGCTGTTGGTGGGGCGATCGGGCCCCACTTGCACCCGCCTTGGCCTGGCACCACCTGCTCACCTGCTCCACCAGTCCCGGGTCCCACTCTCGTCGGGGCCCATTGGGGCTGGCAGCACCTCCACTGCTGCCCGCTGCCAGCGCCACATCGCCACGCCAACGCCCGCCATGTTCCACACTGCCCTGGTAGTCAGTGCATGTCATAGCAAGCACTCGAACTCCCGATCAAGGGGACAGTTTGCATATTAGGCTTTTATTATATAGGCTAATTTTGATCATAGCCAGTTTGCCTCAGTGGTTGGAGGGTTGGCCTGTGGACTGAAGGGTTGCGGGTTCGATTCCAGTCAGAGTGCCACGTACCTGGGGTTGAAGGCTAGGACTCTGCCCCAGTTGGGGCACTTGCAAGAGGCAACCAATTGATGTGTATTTCTCACATCCATGGTTCTCTATCTCTCCCCCTCCTTTCTAAAAAATCAATGGGAAATATATTTTGGGGTGAGGATTAACAAAAAATATATATATATATATTTTTAATTTTGAATCTGCTACATCCCTGTCTTATTTTTCTTCTTACCCATAATGGCAAAGTCGTTAAGAAATAGATTTAAAGAAAAAAAGGGGCCACTACACAATCCTGTTTTACGCTCCTGGAAATTAATTGCTTCAGTAGAAGATCGTTTCTATGCATCAGGACTCATGGTAGTTTTCAGCATAGATTAAATGTAAGGAGGTATTTTTATTTATGTCTGTAATAGATATGGTCTCTACCCTCAAGAAGCATACTAATATATGGCTCTGCCTCTTCTTCCTTCACATTGTGCTCAAGACTCCCCTTTATTTAAAAGTAAGGAAGATTTTTTTCTTTAGTCCTACTAGAACTGCAGCTCTTTATCTTATTGATGTCTGCTTTTTTTTTTTTTATTTCTCAGTTTGCCATCCTTAGCCTCAACTCTTCAGCAATACTGTATTTTCCAACTAATTAAAATAAATTTGTGCCCTGGTTGGTGTGGCTCAGTTGGTTGTGTATCATCCCATGCATGGAAAGTTTGCAGGTTTGATTCCTGGTCAGGGTACATATGGGAGGCAACTGATCGGTGTTTCTCAAATCCATGTTTCTCTCCCTATCCCTTCCTAGCTCTCTAAAAAAATCAATAAAAACATTTTTTAAAGGAAAAATTAATTTCGTATTTGAATATTTTGTTGTCATGTTATATTCATTATTATTTTCTCTTTATCCAAAACCTGCCTCAAAAAAATTGCCAATTGTTTGTTTCCATCTTTCTTAGTCTTTCAGTTTAAAGCTGACTTGGTCAGTGCTCAGTTCATGTTATATTCTCTTTGTCACCTTCTTTCTAGTCCCTACCCTCCCACCTCACTCTTAACTAGATTGTATATTTCCTTAGGGGTGAATTACATTGTATACATTTTTTACTTATTTTAAAACCTTACAGACAGAGCCTATCATAATAGTCAATGAATGAAAGGATATGTAAAGCTCACATCTTTTACTATATTGTAAGTTTCTTATGGACAGAGACTAAACATTGTTCTTATGTCACATGTCTCTTTCCATAGATGAGGCATATGGTATGCAGATATGCGTTCTTTGGATGAATACTGGGTACTTGGTACATCCTCAGTAAATAAATTGAATAATTGAGGCCAAGAGTATAGCTCAGTGATGGGCAACCTTTTGAGCTTGGTGTGTCAAACTTCGCCAAAAAACTGAGCATAACTCGGGTAGTGTGTCACTTTGAGGAAAAAACATTATTTCGCAAATGTTTCATCCTCAGGAGCAGCAAATGTTTCATCCTCGGCATGCGGCCGCCTCAGCGGCCGCGTGTCATCAGAAATGGCTACGCGTGTCAGTGCTGACACGCGTGTCATAGGTTCGCCATCACTGGTATAGCTATTTCTCAATTTGTTTCATTGGAGGTAATATTGGTGTGGATAATAGTATAAACTAGAAATTAGTTCAGTTGAGATAGGTTTTCCACTTGGGTTGCCATAACAACTTGGGCAGTTGTCCTTAGATATAAACAAGAGATCTGCCTTTAGGACCAAGATCATATTCTAGAGAAAGCCATCTTACAAGAGCAACTAGTGAACTCTGTCAAAAATAATTCAGCCTTGGCTGGGTAGCTGAGTTGGTGAGTGCTGTCCCCATACACCAAGGTTGTGGGTTCAGTCTCTGGTCAGGGCACATACAAGAAGCAACTATTGAATGCATAAATAAGTGGAACACAAATTGATGTTTCTCTCCATCTTTCTCTCTCTTTAAAATCAATAAAATTCTAGAAATTCCACTTTTGCATAATTGCTATTTGACTATAAAGCTTTTCCCCAAAAAATCATTCCAAATGCTTCCATCCTAGTCCAAGCCTCTGTCATTTTCTATTTCCAGCCTCCCCATGCTTTAATATCTCATATATTATTTCCAAAACAATCACCATGAACCCTAGCTGGTTTGGCTCAGTGGATAGAGCATTGGCCTGCAGGCTGAAGGGTCCCGGGTTCCATTCTGGTCAAGGGCACATGCTCGGGTTGCCAGGCTCAATTCCCAGTAGGGGGTGTGCAGAAGGCAGCCAACCAATGATTCTCTCTCATCATTGATGTTTCTATCTCTCCCTCTTCCTCTCTGAAATCAATAAAAAAAAATTTTAAAAAAATCACCATGAAATAACCAGTTTTAGGACATTGTTCCCTTTTTTAAGAATTACAGTGATTTCTGCCTTGTAATTCCTTTGGGCTAACTGCATCAGTATTCACCATACCTTATGCTTTAAAAATGTCCATAGGACAGTATGTCTTCTATTATTGTTTGTATGCTTGGAAATATTAGCAAGCTCCTTTTTCTTGTTTTAAGGCAATGGATTTTTTTGTGTGACCTTGTTTGACTTAAAAAAAATCAAATCTAAAAAATTTAAAATAAATACATAAATAAATAAATAAATAAATAAATAAATAAATATCAGATCTAAGGGCTGTTACAGCTATGTTTGTTTGTCACTTGAAAATGTAGCATTTGTAGGCAGAAACCAGAAGGGTAATATCAATGTTAAAGGAGGCTAAAAGTTCTTTAATTAAAAAAAAAAATTCAGTATCAAGTTAAGACAGCCAATTGATTTTTCTACAGGACTTAAAAATTGGCTTACTGTCTCTGATATGTTAATTGGTGTTCAATCTGTGTGGGGTTTTTTTTGTTGGTTTTTTGTTTTGTTTTTATTTCAGAGAGAGGAAGGGAGAGGGAGATAGAGATAGAAACATCAGTAATGAGAATCAGCAGATGGCTGCCTCCTATATACCCCCTACTGGGGATGGAGCCCGCAACCCAGGCAAGTGCCCTGACTGGGAATCGAACTGTGACCTGGTTCATGGGTCAACACTGAACCACACCAGCCTGATGGTGTTCAATCTTTAAACAAGAAAAAAATTATATCAAAACCACCCTCATACAGTTGGGCTTGGATGTTTGCTCATATTTCAGATTTTGATTTTTTTTTTAATTTAAAAAAAAGTGGATGAGAATAAAGTGATACTTTGCATCTTTAGTTCTGAAAACACAGTAAATTTTTAGTTTTACTATGATGCCTATTGTAGTCATTTAAAAACACTAGATACCTACTGTGTGTTAATTACCATGATATTTGGTAGAAATACAACAAGGAATAAAATATGTGTAGTTTTGGAGGACAGTTGTTGAGGAGACACTATTCAGGCAGATAGATAATTACAGTGTAGTGTGAGAAGTTTTAAATATGTGTACGTACAAAGAACTATGAAATCATAGGAGGGAGTTACTCTGCTTAATTTTTTTTGTCAAAACTATGTAAATAGCTGAAGCCGGTTTGGCTCAGTGGATAGAGCGTCGGCCTGCGGACTGAAGGGTCCCAGGTTCGATTCCGGTCAAGGGCATGTACCTTGGTTGCGGGCACATCCCCAGTGGGGGTTGTGCAGGAGGCAGCTGATCGATGTTTCTCTATCATCGATGTTTCTAACTCTCTATCCCTCTCTCTTCCTCTCTGTAAAAAATCAATAAAATATATTAAAAAAAAAAACCTATGTAAATAAATCCCAGTTCTGCTATTTATGCTAGCTGCTGAGAACTTTGCTAATGCTGTTTAAATACCATTGATAAGTATGAGGTTGAACCTGTGCAGTTACCATTATTGGCAGTTTTATATGGTTTAACCCTAATAGTATTTCAGTATGGCAGTTAAAACAAGAAAATAAAACATTGTTCATTTCTTTTGCCAATACTGTATGTCATTGTTGGATAATATTTTATTAAAATCAAGCTTTGTGTTGACTAAATGTACCATTTTTGGAAAACATTTTTAAAAGTTTAGCTTGGTTTCTCTTTTTAAGAAGATAATATATATGAAAGAATTTATTAACTAGAAATTGCTATGCCCTTATAAGTTATTTATTAATTGCCTATAATTGTGGAAATATAATTATTTGGAAAGTCTTGCTTTCAAAGTTTGATTCCTTACAAACATTTATTGAGTGCCAGAACGACAAAGAAATTCAGTTCAGTGTTTGCTCTTAAGTTGGTCAGTCTGGTACTAGGGATAGCATGTATCTAGTTACAAAGAATGTGGGAGGCAGCACAGGATAGAATCATGATTTTTCAAATTTATCTTAGCACTGTAAACTTTTACTCAAAAACTCATGCACAGAAACCCAATACATAAACAGATAAAAAGGGAGTCCTGCCTGTTTGGCCTCCTTTCTGTTCTCATTCCTGCTGTTTGAAACCATTGATGTGGGAGCAAAAACCAAACCTGGCTTGAATCTGGGCCCTGCTACTACCTAGCTATTTGACCTTGGATACATGACCTGACCTTAGTGAACTTGTTTCCTCATCTGTTCAATGAGGATATTAGTTTCTTTGCTGGGTGTTGAAAGAATTGAACATTGTAGAAGAGGGACTTAGGATGTAATGGCATTCAGTAAACGTAGCTATTAGGATTATATGGACATGACACAGTGAGACTAATGAAGAAGGTGCCTACCTCTGCCAAGGGGAATGGGCTGGCCAAGGAGGGCTTCACAGGTGGTGATTGGCCTCCTTCAGGCTGAATCTTAAAGGGGGATGGAAAATTGCAAGCTATGAGGTGTACCGGTTAATAATGGCGGATTTTGTAATAAAAGAAAACACGATAATTTCAAGAGAAACATCAAAAGTGCTTTATTCAAAGTAATGTCCATTGCTAGCTACACATTTCCCCATCTTTCAGGTAATTTGTAGATACCGTCCCAATAGAACTTTTCTTGTTTTGAGGCAAACCATTCAGAGATCCAATTTTCCACTTCTTCCTATGTTTTGAAGTGCTGCTCAGAAAGTGCGTGTGCCACCGATCGGAACAAGTGGTAATCTGAAGGAGCAAGGTCTGGTGAATACAGCGGGTGGGTTAATACTTCCCAGGCAAGATCTTTTAATGTGTCTTTAACTGGTTTTGAAGTGTGTGATGGTATGTCATCATGAAGCAAAATTACTTTGCCATGTCTTCTGGAACATTCTGGTCGTTTCATGATCAAAACATGGTTCAAATTGATTATTTGTTGTCGGCAGCAATCAGTATTAATGGTTTCACCTGGTTTTAGAAGCTCATAATATACTACATCTTCCTGATCCCACCAAACGCAGAGCATTGTCTTCTTTCCGAAGCGATTTGGCCTTGCAGTTGATGTTGATGGTTGACCTGGATCAATCCATGATTTTGTGCATTTGGGATTCTCAAAATAAATCCAGTTTTCACCTCCAGTCACAATTCGATGCAAAAAGACTTTCGTGCCATTGAAGCAACATTTTACTGATGACTTTTAGGTTTTCCATTTGTCTTTCCTTCAGTTGATGTGGCACCCATTTTCCTTCTTTTAAAATCTTTCCCAATGCTTGTAAATGATCGGAAATTGTTTGCTGAGCAACGTTTAATCTTTCTGCAAGTGGCTTTTGAGTTTGACAAGCATCTTCATGCAATAATGCTTGTAATTGTTGATCTTCAAACTTTTTCGGTTGACCTGGACGTTCTTTGTCTTTCACATAGAAATCATCACTTTTAAAGCATTTAAACCAGCGTTCACAAGTATCTTGAGATGGAGCATGTTCACCATAAGCTTCCCAAAGTATTCAGCAGCACTTTTCTTCAAAATAAAGTAATAAATTATAACTTCCCGCAAATGCTCTTTTTTGGCACAAAATTCGACATTTTTAAGTGTAAAAATATCTATGATGTTAACACCTTCAGCAAATTTGACATATGAAGTTTTGAAGCTTATTGTCAATACAACAAAATAGCATACATATCAAATCGCATATATATCAACATATGTGTAACTCCATCTATTGAAAAAAATCCAAATTATTAACCGGTACACGTAGTATATGGATGAGGGATATGTATACCAAAGTAAAACATTTTAGTAATGAAGACTTCGGCATGTGGAATGCTACTTCATTATACCTTTCTGGAGATAAATGGCCTCCCCGGCATTCTGTGTAGCTTTTCCTTAACATTCTTTGACTCTCACTTTAGTATTAGGCTGAGCCAGGCTGGGTGAGGGTCTCTACTTACTTAGACTAACTAAATTGACTAGTTACCTAAAGGAAAAGGTACTCTAAATCTGAATTTGTGAGCTATCTTGGTTATAATGTAATGATGCATTTATAGACAAGTCCTTCCTAAAAGCAGTTGCATTCGTGTGTTGAAAATTAGGAATCTTTATGTCCGCCTCTGAGGTCTTAGTAAGTAAGTGTTTTTGTTTGTTATTTTAATGCCCGAGGTTCAGGGTAACAGTACTAATGCTATGGTACATTACAGGTGAATATAATTACTTTTACCTTTTTTGTTTTTTAATCCTCACCCAAGGATATGTTTTTATTGATTTTTAGAGGGGGGGGGGTGGAGAAAGAGAGAGAAGCATTACTTGGTTGCCTCCTGTATGGATCCTGACTAGGGATCAAACCCACAACCTAGGTATGTGCCATGATCCAGAATTGAACCTACAACCTTTTAGTGTACGGAACGATGCTCCAACCAACTTAAGTCATCAGGCTAGGGCTACTTTGAATTTTTGAGAGAGCTAGAAAGTTAGTTTCTAGGAAAAGCTAATGAATCATAATTGCATACTTTTTCTGCCGAAACAATGACATATCTTTTCTTCTTAAAACAATCAAATTTTAGGCAAAACATTTCAATGTGTTAGGCTAACACATGAAGGAATCCTATATAATAAAAGCCTAATATACTAAGTGTTCAGTTGTCAGGTCGTCTGTTCAATCGAAGTGTAATATGCTAATGATATGCTAAAGCCACTCAACTGCTTGCTAAGACGTGCACTGACCACCAGGGGGCAGATGCTCTGACTGGTAGGTTAGCTTGGACTGAGCAAGATGAGCAGGACCTGCCCTGGAGCCCTCCCACAGTCCCTCCCTGATCGTGCACCAGTGTGGTTTCTCGGACTGGCCTGCACCCTCTCACAATCCGGGACCCCTCGGGGGATATTGGAGAGCCAGTTCCGGCCCGATCCTGCAGGCCAAGCCAAGGGACCCCACTGGTGCAAGAATTCGTGCACCAGGCCTCTAGTATTAAATAAAGTGGATGAGACATACAAACTAAGAGTGATGTATATGTATAAAATCAGATAGTACTATGTACCAGGCACTCTTCTAAGTACATGGGTCAACTAATTTAATCTGCCTGGCAAACTGTGAAATAAATATTACTATTATCTTTTTTGTCTAGTTTAGGGGGTTTGCAAATTATGGCTGGCAAGCCAGATCCTGCCTGCTACTTGTTTTTGTACAGCCTGTGAGCTAAGAATGATTTTTTACAATTTTAGTGGTTGAAAAAAAGCAAAAAAAATTTTTTTGTACAATTTTACTTTTTAAGATTTTTATAAAATTTATTTTGTAAAATAGTTTGTAAAGTTAAAATTATAACTTATTAACTTCTAAACATGATATGAAATTTGGCCCTGGCTGGTGGGGTTAGTGGTTAGAGTGTCATCCTGTGGTGCACTGGTGGGTCCCGGGTTCCATTCTCTGGTCAAGGCATATTACTCCGGTTGTAGGTTCTATCTCTGGTCCAGGTACTTATGGGAGGCAACTGATTGCTGTATCTCTCTCACATTATGTTTCTTTCTCTCTCCCTCTCCCTTCTTCTCTCTAGAATAAATGGAGAAAACATAAGCTTGGGTGAGGATTAAAAAAAATAATATGAAATTCAAATTTTAGTGTCCATGAAGTTTTATTGGCACAGAGACACACCTGTTACTTTACATATTGTTTATTGTTGTTTTCTTGCTACAGAAATTGTAAGGTTGTCAAAACAGGGAATATTTACTGTCTAGCTTTTTATAAAAAGTTTGTTGACCCCTGGCCTAGATACAAAGGGGAGAAGATAAAAGCAACAAAGTTAATATTACATGTAAATACATGTAAAAGAATGCATCTTTATTAGTATATACCAGGAAGATTAGATAATTATATAATGAGAAAGCCAACTGTATTTTCTTGAAGGATTAAAAAAACTGTTAATAAAAGCTTAACTATAATGATAAATGCTTATTTATATCATAATGTTGGGTTGACCTCTTTTTCCTGTTAATAGATCTCTTTAAGATATACCTGCGTTGTAAATATTACTTTGAATTTGAGTGACAGTTGTAATTGCCATTGAAATCTTAGTACCTTGGCCTCACAATTCAATATTTGTCTATGGATCCCAGTTAATACTTTCTGACACTGTCCCTTTGTAATATTGCTTTTGACCCTTTAGGACTAGCTATAATTTGAGCACGTGCATCAAAATCACCGGGAGAAATTTTAAAAATTTAGATGCCTCCTCAGAACCTCTGAGGGTAAGGCCCCATCATGATTATATTCAGAAAGTTCCTCGGGTGTTTTTTTTGTGTGTGTTTGTATGGCGGGGGGGGGGGGGGGATCAGGTGGTTTTAATGTATAGGTCTAGTTAAGATCCATAGTTACTTCCATCTTAAACTATTTTAGTAAATCCAGTTTGCACAAAATACACATGTTCTCAGAGGGGGAGGGAGAGAGAAACAGAAACATCAATGATGATAGAGAATCATTGATTGGCTGCCTCCTGCACACACACCCCACACTGGGGATAGAGCCAGCAACCCGGGCATGTGCCCTGACCAGGAATCAAACTGTGACCTCCTGGTTCATAGGTCGATGATCAGCCACTGAGCCACACTGGCCAGGTGAGACCTGCTTTCTTGATCCTTCTACTCTTCTATTTTTCTTTCCTGTTTTCACTTTCTGCACAATGCAGTTTAGGTTTTGTTTGATCCATTATTTCACCTCTGATTATGCATTCCTCACACATACCTTACAAATCCTCAGCCCAACCCTAGATCTCTAAGTATGCATATTTTTTCTGTGTCTGCTTAGTAAAGAAAAATCACATGTCTTTGTACATTGGTACCACTAAAATTTCAGTTTCCCGTCTAAAAAATGTTCTTCCTGTTGAATTTCTTTGCTCTCCATAGCAGCTATTTCAAGCCTCTTAAAACCTTCTTCCTTACCCTGCCTACTCAGCAAATGACCTTACTTCCTATTTTCCTGAAATATAAAACATATTTGTGCCCTAGACAGTGTGGCTTGGTTAGGTGTCATCCCATGCACTGAAGGGTTGTCGGTTCTATACCCAGTCAGGGCATGTGTTTAAGTTGCAGGCTTGATTCCTGTTTAGGGGGTGCAGGAGGCAGCTGGTCAATGTTTCTCTCTTTTTTCCCCCTCTCCCTTCCTCTTTCTCTAAAAATCAATTAAAAATCTTAAAAACACACATATTTGCATCTTTTTTTCTTTCTAACACAATGGAAGAGGTGACCAATCTTTATGTGTAAGACTTGTACATGTGGATCATATTCCTTTCTCTTCCTCTTCCCTTAGCTCCTTGTTCCATTTTTAAAAAATGTATTGATTGATTTGAGAGAGAGAGAGAATATGAGAGATTATTTGTTGTTCCATTTATTTATGCATTCATTGGTTGATTCTTATATGGACCCTGACTAAAGATCAAACCTGCAACCTTGGCTTATCAGGAGAACACACTATCTATCTGAGCTACTCAGCCAGGGCCTCCCTCTGATTAAAAAAAAAAAAAAAGACTTTATTATAGAAAATACCAGACCCATAAACAAAATTAGAGAATAGTGTGATGACCCTCTTTGTACCCATTACCCAGCTTCAATAGTTATCAACTCAAAGCCAATCTTATTTCATATATTTCCCACCATCTACTCTTTCCACCCAAAATTTTGAAGCAAATGCAAGGCATATAATTTTAACTGTTAAATTTTTAAGAGGGGAGAGAGAGAGATAGAAACATCAATAATGAGAGAGGATCATTGATCAGCTGCCTCCTGCATGCCTCACACTGTGGATCGAACCCACAACCCCAGGAATCTTAACTGTGACCTCCTGGTTCATAGGTCAATGCTCAACCACTGAGCCACGCCGGCCAGCTTAACTGATAAATTTTTTGTGTGTATTTCTAAAAGACTTAAAATAACCACAATTCTATTAATACTCTTGAAAAGTTCACAATTATTCTTTAATATCATTAGATATCCGGTCAGTGTTCAAATTTCCCCAAAAGTTTATTCACTGGTTTGTTTATTTTACAAATAATTATTTTACAAGTGATTTTTTGAATCCAGATCTAAATAAGATCTATAAATTGCAAATGTTTGATATATCACTTCTCTTTTAATATATAGGTTTGCCTTTTTCTTTCTTGGAATTTATTTAAAGAAATTGGGTAATTTATAGAGCTTTTCACAGTCTGGATATTGCTGGATATATCCCATGGTGTCCTTAACATATTCTTCTGCTCTCTATACTTCATTCAAATTGGTAGTTGAAGCCAGATATTTGAACAGATTCAAATTTGATTTTCTGGCAAGAATACTTTATAGGTTGTATAGTGTTATTTTATCAAGGGGTAGATAAATCATGTCTAGTTGTCTGCCTTTAGTTGATTAGGGTGAGAAAATGGTGATATTAAAATTCTTAATTCCTTCATTTTCCGTGTCCTTTTTTTCTTTCTACCATTACCATTTAAGCATCTTGCTTGGTTAAAATGGGAAACACACACACACACACACACACACACACACACACAAACAATAACAACAACAACCAGAAAAATGGCTTTTCTACATTTCCACCTCTTTCTGAGATATTTATTTATGGTATCATCTTTAATTCCTCTCTGTACTATCAACTCACTTAAATATGGTTTTTGCCATGTTAAAACCATGTCCCTACCATTTTACTAAATCCATCCTCATCAAAGCTACCAGTGAGCTCTATACTTAATGGAGCAGACCCATTTCATACCTCATTTTGCTTAATAGTGGGATAACTTTGGATACTGTGGATTGTCTCTCCTTCTTGAAATACTTCCTTGGCTTCTGAGACATATTCTCTCCTGTTTTTATTTTTACCTCTTTAATTGCTTTCTCTTAGCCTCAATTGTAAATTCGAGATTTTGGTTGTTGTTGTGTTTAAGTGTTGGTGTTGCTCTTCCTGGCTCTGCTGCTCTTGCTGTATACATTCTCCATGGGACAATCTCATCTATTATCATGGCTTCATTTATTTCATCTCTAAGTCGATAAGTACTTAAACCTTAATTTCTGTAAGTTGGGTCTCTTCAGACCTGACTTCTTTGTACAACTTCCTACTAGAAATCTCACAGGCACCTTGGAGTTAACATATCTAAAACGGAATGAATCATACTTTCCTCATCCCCTCATACATTTTTTGTTCAACCTAGTTCTAAGCCAGAAATCTCTCGAAGTTACCTTAGACTCCTTGGCTGACTTTTCTCTCTCACTTTCTTGCCCATATCTAGTCACCAACCTTGAAAGATTTTCCTGGTAAATAACTTAAATTTATCTAATTCTCCATATATTGCTGCTGTGCTAGTGTGAATCCCTATCATCTATCATCTTCATTACTGCAAGCCTCCTATCTGGTCTCTTCCTTTCCAGTCTTTCTGGTCCATTCTTCATTATAAAAATGAGAATGATTTCATCTAAAGACTCCCCATTGCTCCTAGGACAAATTGTAAAGACCTAAGCTTGTTTTGTGATCAAGCCCCTGCTAACCTGCTCAGTTTCATCCTGAGTCATCACCCCCTTTGTGGTAACACTTGTCACACTTTTCACACTGTTTCAATTGCTCGTTCTTGGATTACTCTTCCAGTAGATTGTAACTTCTTGAGTGTAAAGACCAAGTTTCCCCCCTCATTTAACCTGGTGCCTGGCACTTACATAGTATCTGTTTTGTAAGTGTTTGCTGAATTAATAAATTAACTTATGCAGTGGTTGAGAATCGACCTATGAACTAGCAGGTCATGGTGCGATTCTGGTTGGGCCATATGCCTGGATTGTGGGCTCAATTCCTAATGTGGGGCATGCAGGAGACAGCTCATCAATGATTCTCTCTCATCATTAATGTTTCTATCTTTCTTTCCCTCTCCTTTCCTCTCTGAAATCAATTTAAAAAAAACTTAAAAATTATTTCCCTGAGCATAATGTTCTCAAGGTCCATCCACGTTGTTGCAAATGGCACTATTTCATCCTTTCTTATGGCTGAGTAGTATTCCATTTTATATATGTACCACATCTTTATTATTTTACTTTAAGTGAAAATTAAAATTATAGTCTTCTAGAGAACTTATACGTTTTGTTTTTCTTAACAATATATTTTTATTGATTTCAGAGAGTCAGGGAGAGGAAGAGAGAGATAGAAACATCAGTGATAAGAGAATCATTGATTGGCTGCTTCCTGTACACCCCCTACAGATGATTGAGCCTGCATCCTGGGCATGTGCCCTGACTGACCAGGTATCAAACCGCGACCCAGAGGTTGACACTTAACCAGTGGGCCACACTGGCCAGGCAGAGAAGTTATATGTTAATATTTGAAATTTAATAAAATTAGTATCAAAATCTGGTGGGTGACTGGTAGGGACTGGGTACATTTTAAAATAGTGCTTCCCTAGCCAGTTTGGCTCATTGGATAGAGCATGGGCCCGCAGACTGAAGGGTCCTGGATAAAATTCCGGCCAAGGGCATGTGCCTGGTTGCAAGTTTGATCCCCGGCCCTGGGGGTGCGTGCAGAAGGCAGCCAATCGAAGTATCTCTCTCACATCAATGTTTCTCTCTTTCTGTCTCTCCCGCTCCTTTCTGTTCTCTCTAAAAATCAATGGAAAATTATCCTCGAGTGAGGATTAACAAAAAAGTAAATAATAAATAAAAATAGTGCTGAAAACTATTAAAGATAATTTAAAATGCATAAAATACTATATATTTTTGGCATTGATTTTCATAGTAGGTTGAAAATATCACCTAATATTCATATTAGCATCACAATAAACCTCATCTTTGAAAGTGTGTTGTATTGCAAGTAATAATTTAGAAGTAATTTAAATTCTAAGTGAAAGAAATAATATTTTTTCTCTTTTTCCTTAGGTGGAATGTATCTAACTTGCTGAATATCTCCTGGTTACTGGTTGAATTCACTTATAAAAGAATCATCTTCCCCTGCGTGGAAGTCACTTTGTGGAATATTTAATTACAAATCCAGGGATTGCAAAGCCTTTTGATTTCCCAAAGGAAGGGGACATACCACTATATCAAATAAGCTTGACATTACAGCCAAAATGGTGCTGTCCCAAAGACAACGAGATGAACTGTAAGTTTCTCTGTTGTGTGTGTGTGTGTGTTAAAATATTCTCTCATAAAGGACAAAGTAGTAAATTAAAATACAGCTTTAGGAGATCTACTTTCATATTAAAACTATTGTTAGGAGTGTTCAAATATTGATGTGGGCATTTAGGTCTGATTTTAAAACTGGGTCTTAACTTTGACAGCACTATTTACTCTTGTGACCTTATTGTGTATAAATTTAAAGCAAATCAAGTTAGTTGGGATAAGTTTTATCTCAAGTTTGTCTTAAATATATTATTATGTTCATTTGGAAGATAGGTGCTTCAAAACACTTCTAAATTATTTTGTCTGGAACCATGTATTAGAAAAATGAAAGCTTTTCTGTTGTTACTGCTAAGGCCTTTCCTTTGCCTTATTGTATTTTTTATCATCCTTTGGCTTTTACAGGATTTGAGCTTTATGAGGTGGCTAACATGATAGTTAATGCAAGTTGCATTAACTAGATAGACATGAAAACGATTTGATCATTGCTATATAGGATTTTATAGCATTCTATTTTTGTAGGTGAAGAATATAGTGGAAAATATTTAGTTTTGTGTTCTAGGCTTTTAAAATTTCCTGTGGCTTTTTAAAAAACTGTATAATTGGGAATAATTTCAAATTTATAGATTAGTACAAAGAATATTTATATACATTTTATCCAAATTTGCCTATTGGTATCATTTTGTATCATTTGCTCTGTGTGGGGGGGGTTGTGTGTGTGGGTGTGTGTGTGTAGAGAGAGTAAGTTGCATACATCAAGGTCCTTTCTCTGAGATACTTTAGTACACAGTTCCTAAGAATAAGGATATTCTTGTATAAAACCAAGTACAGTTATCAATTTCAGTAAATTTAAAACTTTGAAATAATACTTTTATTTAATCTCTCTTCCATACTTGAATTTTGTCAGTTGACCCAATAATGTTCTTTATGGCAATATTTTAATCCTCTCTAGTACACCATTCAGTCCAGGATTAGGTATTGTGGTCAGTTGTCATAAGTGTCATTTAATCTGAAACATTTCCTCAACCTTTCTTGCTTCGAAGACAATTAGATAAAAATACATGTGTTTTTTTTTATAATCCTCACCCGAGGATATTTTTCCATTGATTTTTAGAGAGCGAGGAAGAGAGGGGAAAAGACAGAGAAATATCAATGTGAGAGAAACACATCAATTGGTTGCCTCCTGCAGGCACCCCAGCCAGGGCCCAGTCAGGGAGGAGCCTGCAACTGAGGTACGTGCCCTTGACTGGAATCGAATCTGGGACCCTTGGCTCCGGAGGCTGGTGCTCTGTCCACTGAGCCAAACTGGCTAGGGCTCAACACTTTCATTCTTTCTACATTTGCTAGTCAGCACTAAGTATTTTACTGTATTCAAGGGATCTTTTTCTCCTTTTTGTTGATTTTTCATTATTGGGTTCTTATATTTTCTATAGTTTCATCATTCACTATTATACTTACTGCTTTGGTGTGTAGATTGTTCTAGGTTGTACTCTAGGACAGGGGAGAGACATCAGTGTGAGAGAAACACATCGATTGGTTGCCTCCCGCACAGGCCCCAACTAGGGCCAGCTATGGAGCCCGCAGTCCAGGTATTTACCCTTGACTGAACTCGAGACCCTTCAGTCTGCAGTCCGACACTCTATCCACTGAGCCAAACCAACTAGGGCTTATCTGTCATCTTGACCCCATGCTGATACTCTTCTTTGGTATAGACCTTCAGATTTTAAAAGTAGCTTCAAGTTGAGGAAAGGTCATTTTTCCACAGTTCAGTTCTCTGAAAACTTCCATCTCCCACTGAAAGTCATAGTCCAGGGAGTAAAGCAATCACATGCTAGACCTTCAGGGCCAATTAGAAAGTCATCATGCATGCTTGCATTGGTCGACCTTATTTACCACAGGCTGAAAATGCACAGTCCTGAAAAAGGTGGCCTCCCTATGCACACATGTAACATTTCAAAAGGAGAGGGCAATCTGAAGGGGGCTGAGGTTTGATCACCAAAAGTCAGCACAATGAAAACAAACAATAATGAATAATGGGCACTAGAATTCAAATTACTAGATGTTTTAAAGCACGGGTGGGGAACCTTTTTTCTGCCAAGGGCCATTTGGCTATTTATAACATTATTCGCAGGCCATACAAAATTATCAATTTAAAAGCCTGGTGTGGCTCAGTGGTTGCGTGTTAGGGTTCAATTCCGGGTCAGGGCATAGGCCCTGGTTGCGGGCTTGATCCCCAGTAGGGGGCAGTGTGCAGGAGCTAGCTGATCAATGATTCTCTCTCATCATTGATGTTTCCTCTCTGAAATCAATAAAAATGTTTAAAAATAAAAAAGTAGCCTGCTATATTTGGCCAAACATTTAATTAACTCACCCCTAATGCCTTGGCAGAGCCAGACCAAATGATTTACCGGCCTTATATGACCCTCTGGCTGGACAGTTCCCACCCTTGTTTTAAAGAGATGGAAGGGGGGGGGCGGGGATGTCAGTTTTCAATTCCATTTTGAACACCACATTACAAAAGAACTATTTTTAAAAATAAAAGATTGAGGGAAAATAAAATAAAAAGAATATCTAAACCGTTGAATGACTCTCTCCCTATTTCTTTTTTTTTTAAAGAAATATTTTACAGAGAGGAAGGGAGAGGGTAGAAACATCAGTGAGAGTTAGAAACATCAATGAGAAACATTGATCAGCTGCCTTCTGCACACTCCCTACTGGGAATGTGCCCGCAACCAAGGTACATGCCCTTGACCGGAATCGAACCTGGGACCCTTCAGTCTGCAGGCCGATGCTTTATCCACTGAGCCAAACCGGCTAGGGCTCCCTATTTGTTCTTGATAAAACTTCAATCACATCTTCTAGCTCTGTTCCCAGTTCTTTTGTAGTGTGATTATCAGCAATTCTCTGACCTTCAAAGAGAAACCTGAGTGAATTAATTGGAAATCTCTGACTTTGACACTGTGAATCTTTGCATTACTTGAGATTTGTTGTCATTTTTACTTTGAAGTGAATCTCACTGCTATACTGTCCAATTACTTTGAGTTTAATGTATTATTCTTATCCCACAAGTTCTCAGTTGAAGGTTTTGCCTCCTGATCAGACATGGTTGATGGTGGCTTCACCCAGGGTCTTCGCACAGTTGTAGCCTCGGGTAGGCAAATCTCACTCCAGGGTTTACAAATCCATCTCTACCCCATGGCACAACACTGAGTCTGGAGGGACTTCTGCTATGTCTCCTATAAGGTGACTTGTTTTAAGGGATCTTCACTTGTATTCTCTAGGGCTTTGCTTACTATGTGATGATTTTTCTTTATTTTGTTACTATCCCATCTAATCTGCTTGTATGCTCCTGACAAAATATATCTTTTTAAAATACCACTTTCATTAAACTGCTTTTTCTTAAGAATGTTTCTATCCTGTCTTTCCAGCCATTTCTCTCATCTTAATCTCATTTTCAATATATATAGATATTAAATAGATGGATTGCTTTTGGAACAATTTAAATAATAACAGTGATTATAGGGGTCCTTGTCTTGTTCTTGACAGTGCAGATAGTTCTAGGATTTTACTATTGACTATTATATTTGGTTGAAGTTTTGAGAGATTTTTTTATTTCTTTAGAGATTTCTTTATAAATTATTAATGAGGCAGTATCTTTTGAAATCTTTTTTAATGTTAATAAAGACCTTCCCATTGTTAAGAAATGTTTTAAAATCAAGAATGTTGAAGAATTTGATCAGATGTACATTGAGATCTCCATCATGTACTATTCTCATTTCCTTTCTTCCCCTGCCTATAATGCCTTTTTTTTTCTTCTTTTTTCTTTAAGGCCCAATTCACATCTTGTCTTTATAAAAAGATTCTTCCATTGAATCTCATTTCTCTCTTTTTAAATTAGGTTTCATACACTTTGGTAACTTTGGTTTTGCTCCGCAGATCAATTTTCAAGTTCCTCCTGGAAGGCAAGGGACAGACCTAATCCTCTTTTATTTTTCCTGGTATGAAGCTGGGAATATAACAGACATTCATCCTTGCCTCCTTCCTAGTTTTATAGTGAAAATTTGCTTTACATTTTAAAAAATGTAAATTTTCATCTTTCTCAATACATGATAGTATATTGGCTATTCTTCCTATTGTACAGCCTAACTTTTCCTTATGGGTTTTTTAAGTATGCAAAGTAATTTTTTACTGAATTCTAAATGGATCTCACAGTTAAATAAAATAAATGTCTTATAATTACTATAGACTTACATTAAGTTAGAGGGAAAGGGATAATATGTTTTAAAAGTTGCAAATTGTATTGAGGCACTGAGGCAAAGTCTCAACCACTCTGCAGACATTGCTGATCTTTGACTAATACTAAGTCATGCAACTTCTTTTTAAATGTCAGTAATATATAGTATATGTATATCATTAACTTGAAACAACATAATTGGGAGTCTTAGCCCAGTTAGAGTGAAGTCATGTAATATCTTCATTTATCTTAGTTTACAATTTAAAAAAGTAAAGAAGTAAACATAAATAAGAAGCGAGTGGATCAAAACTGAACTGTTCAGTGGTGCCCTCTGTTTTGTGGTTTCACTACTCAAAAAATTTTGTCTAAATATGAGAATGTCCCTAGCTAGTTTGACTCAGTGGATAGAGCATTGGCTTGTGGACTGGAGGGTCCCGGTTCGATTTCAGTTCAGGGCACATGCGGCTCAATCCCCAGTAGGGGGCATGCAGGAGGCAGCCAATCAATGATTCTCTCTCATCATTGATGTTTCTATCTCTTGTCTCCCTCTCCCTTCCTCTCTGAAATCAATAAAAATATAATTTTAAAAAAATATGAGAATGAATAACAATAATGCATATTTTTGTGTTCTTTTTTTGGTTTTGCTTTAAAAATGCAACATGGGCCCTAGTCGGTTTGTCTCAGTGGATAGAGCGTTGGCCTGTGGACTGAAGGGTCCCAGGTTCGATTCCAGTCAAGGGCATGTACCCTGGTTGCGAGCACATCCCCGGTGGGGGGTGTGCAGGAGGCAGCTGATCGATGTTTCTCTCTCATCGATGTTTCTTTTTCTTTTTTTTCTTTTTTTAATATATTTTATTGATTTTTTACAGAGAGGAAGGGAGAGGTATAGAGAGCTAGAAACATCGATGAGAGAGAATCATTGACCAGCTGCCTCCTGCACACCCCCCACCAGGGATGTGCCCGCAGCCAATGTACATGCCCTTGACCGGAATCGAACCTGGGACCCCTCAGTCCGCAGACCGACGCTCTATCCATTGAGCCAAACCGGTTTTGGCTCATCGATGTTTCTAACTCTCTATCCCTCTCCCTTCCTCTCTGTAAAAAAAAAAAAAAAATCAATAAAATATATTTTTTTAAAAAGCAACATGGTATACTTACTTGGTAGATAGTTTTTGTTGCTGCTGTGGTATGGAGAGTGAGGGGTAGATGTCTGCTGAAGAGAAGTGGTAACTAATAGGCTAGAATACCAGGTACATTTAACAAATACAGTCTCATTTGTTATTGTAATAGTTTAAAAGGTTAGCAGTAAAATATTTCCAGTGTGGTGCTGTTCCATATGTAAGCTGAAGCTCTATCTAATCAGTTCATGGATAAAAGTCCTTGATCTTAGTTGTGTTTTTTTAATTTATTTAATTTTAACCATTTTCTTTGATTCTATATACATTTACTGGTTTTGGTGTACTCAGAATGACCTATTTACACTTCTGCATTGATTATTCCTTTATTCTAGTGATTGGTTGCTTTTCTTTATCTCCTGAGGCTTAATAGATTAATTTAAATCAGTAGATTAATTAATTTTTTTTATTTTTTTATTTTTTAATATATTTATTGATTTCAGAGTGGAAGGAAGAGGGAGAGAGAGATAGAAACATCAATGATGGGAGAGAATCATTGACCGGCTACCTCCTGCATGCCCCCTACTGGGGATCGAGCCCACAACCCAGGCATGTGCCCTTGGCCGGAATTGAACCTGGGACCTTTCAGTCCGCAGGCTAGCACTCTGTCCACTGAGCCAAACTGGCTAGAGCCAGTAGATTAATTTAAATAATTAATTTAAAGCTTTGAGAGATTGTTATAAACTTGTGCCTTGATGTCCATTTGTTTCAAATGAGGTAAGCCTTCTATCCTTAAATAAAACTAATGAAAATAAGCTCTGGATCAACAACTGAAGTTAGCAAAGCCTAAAAGCATCCTTTTAGGCTGCTAGAACCAAGGGATTATTTAGTCTTACTTATTCTTATGATGGTGGTACTCCTTACCTGACTTCAGTGGTACTCTTTCACTGGTCAGTAGTTGGCTTAGCTATTGAGTGGTGAGGCAATGACAGTGATAGTGCCAAAATTATCTATCCATGGGAACCTGACTTCTGTTTCTTGACTTTTTCAACATTACTAACCTCACATGTGACTAAGAAGTCTGACTAAATTGTTTTTGATATGGAAAGAGAATTGACGCCCTAGCCGATTTGGATCAGTGGCTAGAGTGTTGGCCTAGGGACTGAAGGGTCCGGGTTCGATTCCTGTCAAGGGCACATGCCCAGGTTGCAGGCTCAATTCCCAATAGGAATGTGCTGGAGGCAGCCAATCAATGATTCCCTCTCATTGATGTTTCTCTCTCTCCTTTCCTTTCTGAAATCAATAAAATACACACACACACACACACACACACACACACACACATATATATATATATATATATATATATATATATTTTTTTTTTTTTTTTTAAGGAAATAGAATTGACTGACTCTTCTGGGACTGAGTTGTAGACTTTATACAACACCAGTATATATTGTACAACTATCCCTAATGGTATCAGACTTATTTAAATTTTAGTTCTAGCCCAGCCAGCATGGCTCTGGTTGAGCACCGACCTATGAACCAGGAGGTCACAGTTCAATGCCTGGTCAGGGCTTATGCTGGGTTGTGGGCTGGATTCCCTACTGTGGGGTGTGTAGCAGGCAGCCTATCAGTGATTCTCTCTTATCTTTGACTAGAGGCCCAGTGCACAAAATTCGTGCACTCGGGGTGGGGGGCGGGGTTCCCCAGCCTGGCCTGTGCCCTCTCAAAGAGGTAGGCCCTGCCCACCCATTCGGGGCTCCTCTATGGATTGCCCCAAAGAGGTAGGCTGGAGCTGGGGATCCTGCCCCAGGCGTCTCTGCGCAGAGCCGCGGGACCTGCTCTGCGCCATGCAAACAGCATCAAGTCCCCACCCGCACGCACCCGCTGCGCATGCAGCCTCCGGTGATGGATTGTTACGGCGTGAGGGTGTGACGACCACATAGGCTTTTATTAGTATAGATATTTCTATCTCTCTCTCTCCCTCTCCCTTCTTCTCTGAAATCAATAAAAATATTTTTAAAAAATTATTAAATTTTAATTATAATTTATTTGCTTTATTTATCTACATATATCTTGCTTTTGGGGGGGGATTCAGTATTATATTATTGATCCCATGTGATATCTCTTTTCTTTTTCTAAACTTTCACATGTCATAGTGTTATTAACTAAACATTTATCTTCAATATAGAGAAAGTGGTCTATCACTGATATTTTTTATTTTTAAATTATAGTTGAAGTACATTATTAACATTCATTTCTGGTGTACAACCCTGTGATTAGGTATTTATATAACTTAAGAAGTGGTCACCCCCAATAAATCGAGTGCCCATCTGGCACCATTATTGACTGCTATACTTTATGTCCCCATGATTATTCTATAACTCCATTTTGTACCTCTAAATCTCTTCACCTTACCCATTTCCCCAACGCATCACCCATCTGGCAACTGTTAAAATGTTCTCTGTATCTAAGAGCTTGTTTCTGTTCTGCTTGTTCTATGTATTTTATTTTTTAGATTCCACATATAAGTGAAATTATGTGGCATTTGTCTTTCTCTGTCTGACTTACTTCACTTTGCACAATACCCTTTTAGGTCCATCCATATTGTTGCTTCTGGCAAGATTTCATTCCTTGGTATGGCTGAATCATATCCATTGTATATATGCACCACTTCTTTATCCCATTCATCTACTGATGAACACTTAAGTTGCTTCCATATTTGGCTATTGTAAATAATGCTACAATAAAATAAACATAGATGTATACATCTTTGATTTAGTGTTTTGAGTTTTTTTGGGTAAATACCCAGGAGTGGGTGGAGTTGCTGGGTCTTTTTTTGTCTCATTTTAGTTTGTTTTACTGGTAATGTCTATTTTGTCTGTTACCCCAGCCTTTTTTTTTTTTTTTTTTTTTTGTCTTGTTTCCATTTTCATGATTTATCTTTTTTCATCCTTTTACTTTCAGTCTGTGTGTCATGTAGACAGCATACGTAAGGGTCTTATTTTAAGTAATTGTTGATAGGTATATTTATTGCCATATTATTATTCTTTTTTTTAATCCTCACCTGAGGATATGCTTATTGATTTTTAGAGAGAGGGTAAAGGAGAAAGGGAGAAAGATAGAAACATCAATGTGAGAGAGAACATCAATTGGTTGTCTTCCATATATGTTCCAATTAGGGATGGAACTTGCAACCTAAGTATGTGCCCTGACTGGAAATCGAACATGCAACCTTTGGTTATACAGGATGACACCACAACCAATTGAGCCACACCAGCCAGGGCTTATTATTCATATTTTGATTTTTTTCTTTTTAAAGACCCTTTAACATTTCTTGTAAGACCAGTTTAGTGGTGATGGACTCTTTTATCTTTTTCTTGTCCGGGAAGCGCTTTATCTGCCCTTCCATTCTAAATGATAGCTTCGCTGGGTAGAGTAATATTGGTTGTAGATCCTTATTTTTATCACTTTGACTATTTCAGTCAATCCCTTGTGGCCTGCAAAGTTCCTGTTGAGAAATCAGTTGACAATCTTATGAGAGTTCCCTTGTAGGTAACTATTTGCTTTCCTCTTGCTGCTTTTAAGATTCTCTCTCTGTCTTTAACTTTAGCATTTTAATTAAGATGTGTCTTGGTGTGGACCTCTTCGGTTCATCTTGTTTGGGACTCTCTATGCTTCCTGGACTTGTACGTTTATTTCCTTCATCGGATTAGGGAAGTTTTCCATCATTTTTTCAAATAGGTTTTCAATTTCTCGCTCTCTCTCTTCTCCCAGTATTCCCACGATGTGAATGTTAGTACCCTTGAATTTGGCCCAGAGGCTTGTTACACTGTCTTCATTTTAAAAAAATTTTTCCCTGTGCTTATTCCATGTTTTTTGCTTCCTAATTCCAAATTGCTGATTTGTTTTCTGCTTCATTTACTCTGTTGTTGAATCCCAGTAATTTATTCTTCATTTCAGTTCGTATATCCTTTATTTCTGACGGGTTCTTTTTTATGGTTTCCATGTCTTCTTTTTTTTTTTTTTTTTAATCCTCACCCAAGGATATATTTCTATTGATTTGAGAGAGGGGGAGGGAGGGAGGGAGGGAGGCAGGGAGGGAGGGAGGGAGGGAGGGAGGGAGGGGAGAGGAAAGAGACAGAGAGAGACATTGATTGGTTGCCTCCCATATGCACCTTGACTTGGAATCAAACCCACAGCTGCCGAAACCGGTTTGGCTCAGTGGATAGAGCATCAATCTGCGGACTCAAGGGTCCCAGGTTCAATTCCGGTCAAGGGCATGTACCTTGGTTGCGGGCACATCCCCAGTGTGGGGGGTGCAGGAGGCAGCTGATCGATGTTTCTAACTCTCTATCCCTCTCCCTTCCTCTCTGTAAAAAATCAATAAAATATATTTAAAAAAAACAACAACCCACAGCCTTTCGGTGTACAGGATGACTCTCCAAACAACTGAGCCACACCAGCCAGGGCTCCATGTCCTTTTTTATGCTATTGAAGTTTTCACTAAATTGTTTGAGTATCCTTATAACCTATATTGATTTCTATATCTGTTTTGCATTCTATATCTGACTAGAGGCCCGGTGCACGAAATTCGTGCCCTGGGGGAGGGGTGTCCCTCAGCCCAGCCTGTACCCTCTCCAACCTGGGACCCCTCGGGGGATGTCCGACTGTGGGTTTAGGCCCGATCCCACAGGCAGTTGGACATCCCTCTCATAATCCGGGACTGCTGGTTCCTAACCACTCGCCTGCCTGCCAGCCTAATCGCCCCTAACTGCTTCTGCCTGCAAGCCTGATCATCCCCTAACCGCTCCCCTGCCGGCCTGATTGACACCTAACTGCTCCCCTGCCAGCCTGATCACCCCCAACTGCCCTCCCCTGCCAGCCCGATCACCCCCAACTGCCTTCCCCTGCAGGCCTGGTCGCCCCCAACTGCCCTCCCCTGCCAGCCATCTTGTGATGACGTAGGGGCGGCCATCTTGTGAGGGTGTGAGGGTCAATTTGCATATTGCCTCTTTATTATATAGGATAGGATAGTTTGCTTGTCCCCATTTCATGTAGTTCTTTTTCTAGAGATTTTTCCTGTTCTTTCATTTGGGACCTGTTTCTTGGTCTCTTCATTTTGGCTGCTTCCCTATGTTTGTTTCTATGTGTTAGGTAGAGCTCCTGCCTTTCCTGGACTTGGTAGAGTGGCCTTGTAGGAGTTCTGTAGGGCCCAGTGGTGCAGCCTCCCTGGTCACTGGAGCTGGGTGCTCCAGGTGCACCCCTTTGTGGGCTGTATGCACTGTCCTGTTGTAGTTGTAGTTGAGTCTTGGTTTCTCTTGGCACATTACTGGGAGGGATCCTCCCTTGCCTCCCCCCCATACACACAGCCTGATCGGCTGTGAGGACCAGCTGCTACTATAGTGAAGGAGCCTGCTGTGCAGGGCCTGACCCCATGGAGCAGAACCCCCTTTATTTAGTAGGGCTCTGTTGCCCAGTGAGTTCACCCCTTGAATGTGTTGCTCATGGAGGTGGTTGGGTTATAATCGGTGTGGTCTGAAGCTGTCTTATCAAGTGCACTGGCTCTGGGGCCTTCCAGAGGGTACAAGGTCAGCCACCATCTGTGCCCTGCCCTGGGCCACCTGGTGATCTGCAAATGGCTATTACTTGTGCTGGGTTTAGAAGTGCCCAGGAGAGGCCAAGCTATGAATGGAAACTGGCTGCCACTAGTGCCAGGCCTGGAGCCACCTTAGCCAGAGGTATGGGACATGCTGAGGCCAGATGCTGCTTGTTTGAAAGATTTTAGGAAAGTCAGAAGCATGAGCCAAGCAAAAGAGGCCATTTGTATGGAAAAGCCATTGGAAACAGCTTGGGTGGGCCCACAAGTTAGATCTCAGAATCACAAGGGTGGGAGAGCAGTGTTGGCCAGGTTGGTGCTCTTTGCGGGGGTGGCGGTGGGGGGGAGCTCAGCAAAGGAACAATGGACTCTGACAACACTTCTGTCTGAGAGAAAGCTTCCCCTCCAGCCCTTGTCCTGAAGCCAGACAATTCAAGTCCTTCCCATATGTCCCTGGCTCTTTTCCAGCTGCTGCCCCCCCCCGCCCCCCCCCCCCCGCCCCCCCCCCCCCCCCCGTGCTGGAATTCAGAGTGAGTCCGAGTAACTAAGTGCACAGGCAAATTTTATTGAGTTTTGAGAGAGAGAGAGAAAGTTGATTTGTTCCACTTATTTATACATTCATTGGTTGCTGCTTTTATGTGCCCTGGCCGGAGTTCGAACCCACAACCTTGGTTCATCTGGAACAGCAGTTGCCAACCTTTTGGACCTCGTGAACCACCAGTGGTCCGCGGACCACCGTTTGGCAACCACTGATTTGGAAGATGCTCTAACCAACTAAGCTTCTTGGCCAGGGCTCTCTCCCTTTTGAAACTCCATACATAGGTGTGGGGCCAGCCCTTTCTGAATCTCCACCCCTCCTACCAGTCTCCATGTGGCTTCTTCTTTATATCCTTTGTTATAGGACTTCTGTTCAGCTAAGATTTCAGGCATTCTAAATGATGGCAGTTCTGTAATTTAGTTGTAATTTTGATGTGGTTGTGCGAGATTCTGAAGTAGGTGTTTTCCTACACCTCCATTGTTTCTTGGTGTGTGTGTATTTTTTTAATCCTCACCTGAAAATGTTTTTATTAACTTTAGAGAGAGAGAAACATCAATCTGAGAGGAAAAACATCGATCAATTGCCTCCCATATGTGCCACAACTGGGGATTGAACCCACAACCTATGTATGTGCCCTGATTGGGATTTGGTGCATGGGATGACACTCCAACTGACTGAGCCACCGGGTCAGTGCTATGCTGCCATCTTGACCGGAACTTCCCAACTGCACCTTCCCAACTCCAATGTTTTGCAGTGCTCATTGGGAACCTTATTGTGGAATGGAATACTGAGGCTTCTTTAAGTTCTGGAAATGTACTTATTAAATTCAACAGGGACCTCTTAGTAGCCAGATTGCTTGGATACTTTTTTTGTTGTGGTTGTTAATCCTCACCAGAGGTGTTTTTTTTTTTTTTAGAGGAGATGGGGTTAGAAAGAGAGAGAGACAAATGTTTTTCTCTTTCTAAAATAAATAAAAACATTTTTTTAAAAAGCTGTGATGCGCATACATGGTGATGTGAACATATGGACAAAGAACATGGTATGAGAAGACGGTGCTGAAAGAGTTTAGCAGTGGCAATTTCAAAGCATTGGAATTTTTTTTTTTAATCTTCACCTGGATATCTTTTATTGATTTTTAGATAGGACGGGAGAGAGCGAGAGAGGGAAACATCGATATAAGAGAGAAACACTGATTGGTTACCTTCCACAAACGCCCAAATGGGGATTGAACCCAAAACCTTTAAGTTTACAGGATGAAGCTCCAACCAACTGTGCTACCAGGCCAGGGCAAAAAAAAATTTTAAGCCCATTAAGATTATAATCGCTATAATTTGTGCATATGTAACATTTTCATACTATGTTATATGAGCTTCACAGTTGTAAACTGTGTGCAGTATGTTCAGGCAAAGTTTCAGGCATTAGGGCTTGATTGACCCTGAAGGTAGGAGAGGGGCTAAGGGGGAATATTAAATATTTACAAGTACCTTATAAGATTTGTTTACCCTTGACATTTTGCCCTTAATTGCTTGCTGTTGATTTTTTAGATTAAAAGAAGAAAAAAAAGCTAAGAGATAGATATCGCTTGTTTCCTTTATTATTTGGGGTATTCTAACCAATCGGAAATTTATTTTTGTTTAAGGTTTATAATACAGATTTTGGCAACACAATATTTGATGGAATGTTTTGAGAAAGCCATTGCATTCCTATTTTGTATTGTTTTAGAAGGCCCAAGTAGAACTGCCTGGTAGAAATTAAGAAGTAGATCTCAACTCTGTGTAAAGAAGTTATTTCTTGCCAAAACCGGTTTGGCTCAGTGGATAGAGCGTCAGCCTGCGGACTGAAGGGTCCCAGGTTCGATTCCGGTCAAGGGCATGTACCTTGGTTGCGGGCACATCCCCAGTAGGGGGTGTGCAAGAGGCAGCTGATCGATGTTTCTCTCTCGTCGATGTTTCTAATTCTCTCTCTCCCTTCCTCTCTGTAAAAAATCAATAAAAATATATTTAAAAAAAAAAAGAAGTTATTTCTTAATGAATCAAATGATCTTAGTAGAGTAGGCCAGAAGGCATAGACTGTGACATGAGCAGCACATAGGTATAGACTCACAATAATAGTAAGAATTTACATTTCCTCAACTCCCTTATCCAGGAATATGATGTGCTGACTTTGTCTTCCACTAGTTATTGTGCTTTAATCATTGTTATGCTAATAATTACTTGGAACAAAAAGAAAGATAATTTCCTGTTATCTTTATTCACTTTTTTATTTTTGTTTTTAACATGCCATTGAATTAAAACTTAGTCTTAGCAATTCTATGATACTACTAGAGTGTTTTTATTTCCTAAAGCATTAGGTGGCGATGGCATTTACATTTATACAAGGGTGGTCATAGCAGCATTGTTTGTAGTAGTAAATGCGTATTTCCATAGTGGAGTATAATATAGAAGAAGGCAGCTTTACATTTGATAAAGAATGATTGCTACACTGGTCAGTGTGGCTTTTGGTTGGAGCATCATCCCATACCAAAGGGTCTTTGGTTCAATTCCTGGTCATGGCACATACCCAGGTTGCAGTTTTTAGAGATATCTTCAAGCCATTAACAGTGGGTGAGCCCTGGCCTGTGTGTTCAGTGGTTAGAACACCCCACACACCAAAAGGTCTGGGGGTCAATCCCCAGCTCTGTCCGGGTGCATACAAAAGATCCGATCGATGTGTTTCTAACATCAATGTTTGTCTCTTTCCCTCTCCCCCTCTTTACTCTCTCTAAAGTCAATAAAAACATATCCTTGGGTGAGGATTAAAAAAGAATGATAGCTGCCCTAACTGGTTTGGCTCAGTGGATAGAGCATCGGCCTGCGGACTGAAAGGTCCCAGGTTCGATTCTGGTCAAGGGCATGTACCTTGGTTGCGGGTACATCCCAGTAGGAGGTGTGCAGGAGACAGCTGATTGATGTTTCTCTCTCATCGATGTTTCTACCTCTCTATCCCTCTCCCTTCCTCTCTGTAAAAAATCAATAAAATATATTAAAAAAAAGAATGATAGCTAAGATTAAGTGAGTTTATATAACATTGTAAGACATACTAGTATGTAATGTACTGCAGTTTGTTTTAAAAACAAGTATTATCTCTAGAAAACTACTCGGGGATGTGTGTTAATAGATGGGTTATCTCTGAAAGGAAACGCAAAACACTGGTAAAGTAATTGCCTCAGGGATGGAATATTGGGGGTCAGTGGTGGAAAGCACATTTTATTGTGTAGATACGTAAAATTAGTTTAACCTTTTATATATATTAGTTTTTTAAATAATTTAGATTGCTTTAAAGGAAATCCCAAGCAACTATTATATTACAGTGGACTTAAGGCTCAAAAATTGATAGAGGAGTAGGTTGTCTTAGGAGGGAGGTAGCTGGTTTTCTCTTTGAAGGAAATAAGGAGAGCCTGAAAAGGCATCTGCTAATTCAGCTTCAATTTTTTTCTAAATGAATGTTTTAGTCTGTGATGGTATACTAAGTTTATAGCTTATGCTCTTTTTTTCACCCACTCTTTTTGTTTTGTTTTATTAATCCTCACCTGGGGATATTTTTCCCATTGATTTTTTTTCTCTTTTAGAATGAAAGGGGGAGGGGGAGGGTAAGAGATAGAGAAACATTGATGTGAGAGACACATAGATCAGTTGCCTCCCACATGTGCCCCAACTGGGGCCAGAGATTGACCCTGCAACCCAGATATGGGCTCTTCATCAGGAATTGAACCCCAGACTCCAGTGTGTGGGCCGACACGCTAACCACTGAACCACACCGGCTAGGGCTTACCCACTCTGAGTGGTTTAAAGATGTTTCTAATATTAAAATACTAATGCCCTAGCTGGTTTGGCTCAGTGGATAGAGTGTCGGCCTGCGGACCGAAAGGTCCCAGGTTCGATTCCAGTCAAGGGCACATGCCCAGGTTGTGGGCTCGATCCCCAGTGGGCGGTGTGCAGGAGGCAGCCAATCAATGATTCTCTCATCATTGATGTTTCTCTCTCTCTCTCCCTCTCCTTTCCTCTCTGAAATCAATAAAAATACATAAAAAAATAATAATAAAATAAAATAAAAATAAATTAAATACTTACTAATTATAATTTTATCAGAACAAGTCTTTCTGCAAAACTAAACTTCATTTGCTAGTTCTTTTTTTTTTTTTTTTTTTTTTTTTACTTTAAAATACCGTACTTTCCGGCGTATAAGAGGACTGGGCGTATAAGATTTTCCTGGGTTAAAAAGTCGTTTTATATGCCGGAATATACGGTATATTGGACTATATTGATGGGATTAGATACAATGGATTAGATATATTGGACTACTGTATTTTCCGGCGTATAAGACGACTTTATAACCCAAGAAAATCTTATACGCCCAGTCGTCTTATACGCCGGAAAATACGGTAAGTATGTCTTTTTTATTTTATTTTTTTATTGTTTAAAGTATTACATATAGTAGTACATATATCTCCTTTTTTTCCCCATTGACCTTCCCCCAGCCTCCCCTATCCTCTGTCACATGCCCTCATCCCACCCCACCCCCAGTGTCTTGTGTCCATTGGTGTGCTTATATGGATGCATACAAGTCCTTTGGTTGATCTCTTTCCCCCACTCCCCAGCCTTCCCGCTGTAATTTGACAGTCTGTTCCAGTGATGGCGAACCTATGACACGCGTGTCAGCACTGACACGCGTAGCCATTTCTGATGACACGCGGCCTCTGAGGCGGCCGCATGCCGAGGATGAAACATTTGCGAAATAATGTTTTTTCCTCAAAGTGACACACTACCCGAGTTATGCTCAGTTTTTTGGCGAAGTTTGACACACCAAGCTCAAAAGGTTGCCCATCACTGGTCTGTTCGGTGCTTTACTGCCTCTGTATCTATCTTTTTGTTCATCAGGTTATAATGTTCTTTATTTTCCATAAACGAGTGAGATCATGTGGTATTTTTCTTTCATTGCCTGGCTTATTTCACTTAACATAATGCTCTCCAGGTCCATCCATGCTGCTGCAAATGGTAAAAGTTCCTTCTTTTTTATAGCAGCATAGTATTCCATTGTGTAGATGTACCATAGTTTTCTAATCCACTCATCTGCTGATGGGCATTTAGGCTGTTTCCAAATCTTAGCTATGGTGAATTGTGCTGCTATGAACATAGGGGTGCATATATCCATTCTGATTGGTGTTTCTAGTTTCTTATGATTTTTCCTAGGAGTGGGATCACTGGGTCAAATGGGAGTTCCATTTTTAGTTTTTGAGGAAACTCTGTACCGTTCTCCATAGTGGCTGCACCAGTCTGCATTCCCACCAGCAGTGCACAAGGGTTCCTTTTTCTTCTCATCCTCACCAGCACTTGTCATTTGTTGATTTGTTGATGATTGCCATTCTGACAGGTGTGAGATGGTACTGCATTGTCGTTTTGATTTGCATCTCTCGGATAATTAGTGACTTTGAGCATGTTTTCATATGTCTCTTGGCCTTCTGTCTTCTTTCAAAAAGATTCTATTTAGGTCCGTTGCCCATTTTTTTATTGGATCATTTATCTTCCTTTTATTAAGTTGTATAAGTTCCCTGTAGATGTTGGAGATTAAACTTTTATTAGTGATAACATTTGCAAATATGTTCTCCCATACAGTGGGCTTTCTTGTTGTTTTGTTGATGGTTTCTTTTGCTGTGCATTTGCTAGTTCTTGAGTGTCTATAACAGGTAGTAAGGGAAGGCTAAATGTAAACATGAACAAAATTGATGATTACTTTTACAAATTGATACCTATTATAATATAAGCCATATCTTGACCTCTAAAGAATGCCCACAGCTTGTAGAGTAAGCAACACATTAGAAACTTAAAGCAAAGAGCTCAAGAATAATATAACATATTCTTAAATCTGTACTTTGACAAAGCTAAATGTTTTAGAGGCTTAGGTGGATCAGGTCCTTTTTTTGTGAAATATTTGTATTTTTTTAAGTCATTTGAATTTGTTTTCTTTCAGAAATCGGGCTATAGCAGATTATCTTCGTTCAAATGGTTATGAAGAGGCATATTCAGTTTTTAAAAAAGAAGCTGAATTAGATATGGTATGTTTTACTTTTTACAATTGTAAGTGGATTTTACTCAAGTATCAGCAATTAACAGTCACCTCAGTTATTCACAGATCTTATCATTTGTTATTTACGTGGCACTAAACTTGGTTTTCAGCCTTTTTTTAGTATAATAAGATTTTTAGTAATATTTAGTTAGACTCAGGGACAAATGGTCTGTATGGCTTGAACTCTCATAGTTGAGCCATTTTTTAAAAGGTTCTCATTTTTTCCTCTAGAATGAAGAATTAGATAAAAAATATGCTGGACTTTTGGAAAAAAAATGGACATCTGTTATTAGATTACAAAAGAAGGTAACTAACTTTTTCCTTTAAAGTTTGTTGGTTATATTTGGAATGTTCTTTAACTTTCTGAAAATATTAACATAACTTTCTGAAAATATTAACATAATTAATAATTATATTTAATGTTAAAAAGGCAAATAATATGTTTCCTATGCATTAAAAATATTTTGACCCAAAAATATCATAGCTGATGCATGCTAACTTGTGCAATCTGGGTACTGGCTGGGTTGAATTTACATAAACCTGACTTCAGGGAATTGATACTTAAGAACTTGGTCTTGTTTAGATGGGAAGAACTAATGGAGCCAATGTGATGCTGAGAAAATAACACTAAAATATGCACTTAGACAAGTTATTTTTATCTCTGAGCTTTTATTTTTATGTGTAAATAATATTCTGTCCTAAAATTTATATTTTTAGTAGGCAAAGCTAGAATGAATAAATAAATTGTTGCAAAATAAATTAATGCATCAAAATCTCTAAGAAAAGTATCTAAAACATAGATATTAAATAAATGTTGGCTTTTATTATAAATATTACTAGCATGTATAATGTAAACTTGGTTTGGGAAGAGTTTACTAAGAGTAACAGACTTCGAGAGACCAACACAAGTGCACTGCTCTTCCTCTAAATAGTAGATATAAATTGAAATTTTTATTTGAGTTAAGTAGTTAAGACACAAATTGTACTGAATTTTTCTCAATTTTCGTTTTTTGTTTTGTTTTTTTAAATATATTTTATTGATTTTTTTACAGAGAGAAAGGGAGAGGGATAGAGAGTTAAAAACATCGATGAGAGAGAAACATCGATCAGCTGCCTCCTGCACACTCCCTACTGGGTATGTGCCTGCAAGCAAGGTACATGCCTTTGACTGGAATCGAATCTGGGACCCTTGAGTCCGCAGGCTGATGCTCTATCCACTAAGCCAAACCGGTTAGGGCTCAATTTTTGGTTTTTATGTCACTAAAATTTTGATGGTAGATAATGAAGATAATTTTTAATAAATGATGAATGCTTTGTAATTTAACGATTTTTAAAAAGTATTCTGCATATATAGATACAAAATAAAAGCAGTTTTTTAAAATATCAAATAAAATTAGAGTCTATCTGAATATATAACTATGTTTTCATTTTCAAGGTTATGGAATTAGAATCAAAACTAAATGAAGCAAAAGAAGAATTTACATCAGGTGGACCTCTTGGTCAGAAACGAGACCCAAAAGAATGGATTCCCCGTCCACCAGAAAAATATGCATTGAGTGGTCATAGGAGTCCAGTCACTCGAGTTATTTTCCACCCTGTGTTCAGTGTTATGGTCTCTGCTTCAGAGGATGCTACAATTAAGGTAATTTTTAAAAATGAAAGATTTGCAGTAGGGTAATTGTTAAAAGCAGATTTAAATTTAATTGGGTGAAAGAAATAAAAACATCCTGAAAATGAGGAACTAGAAAGAGGGAAAGTATGCACCTTACTTTTAAGCAAAGGTAATAGATGAAAATACAGGATTACAACACTAGTAATTCAGCAGATGAATATGTTCTGAAAAAAAAAAAATTCATTAAGAATTTATTTAAATTGGACTCTTCTTGATGTATTTAATATTGGCTTTGATTCCAAACTAAATAGTAATTCTCTCCATGGGTGTAAGATTGTAGGTGCTTATCACTTTATAAGTTATGTATTTCTTTCATTCCACCCCCCATAATAATCATAGTACATTTTAATATTTTATCTTTTAATCAGAGAAAAAGTTGTTTTTATAATTCCCTTTAATACAGACAATGGCAGTTGTATAAACCACCTGCAAAAAGACAAGTAAAATATAGTTAAAAGGTTTAGGTAGGTTTCTCTGTTTTAAGGCTTATTTCAGTTTAAGTTTCATTTGGAGAGGTTTAGGAGAATGTGGTTTAAGAGTGTACATATCACACAGCCACAGTCTAACATAAAATGCAAGAAACAGTTAACTGTGACTTATACTTAACTTGTTCTTCATATTAAGCACTATTTTATGTTTTCCTTATGTGGTTTCTTTAGTTTCTAAATCAGTGGCTTCCTTTTATCCTTTAGGCTGGCCATCCATGGGGCAGGCTGCAGAGTCATTGGAAGAGAGTCTTAAATTCACATGTGCATCATATACTTCTGTAGGCTGAGATGATTGATTACATACCTAAAACCTTAATATATTGCTATTTTTCAGATGTATGTAGATGTGTATTTAAATGATTGATTTAATGATAGTCTTGTGTACTAAAAAACGGCACTGCTATCATGAGGCATAGGGGTAAAAGTAAACCTTTTTTAATAAATTGAACCCAGTCCTTTTTGTTGTTGTTCCTTACCCCAGGATATTTTTTTCATTGATTTTTTTTTTTGAGAGTAGAAGGGAGGGGTGTGGGAGAGAAAGAGCAACATCGATGTGAGAGAGACACATTGATTGGTTGCTTCCTGCATTCCCCCTGGCCCAGGATCAGGCCTGCAACCCAGGTACATGCCCTTGACCAGGAATCAAATCTGGACGCTTTGGTCCTCAAGGTAATGCTCTAACCATTGGGAAACCCAACCGGTGTTCAGTATTTACTATTAATTTTGCAGTGGTAGTTGAAAAGCATAACAAAACTGTAAATGTGCCATCTTAAAATATATATGTGGAGTCGACTTTAAAATATTACAAATGGTACATACCTACTTGCTTCCCTTTACTTACCAGATAATTTTGTGTAAGTCCTGTTATTTTTAGATGGCCAAGGTTTATGTTATTTATATCTGTTTTATAACTGTGAATAAGTTTTCTGTGCTTTGATTATAAAAATGGAGAACCTGCCTGGTCGGTGTGGTTGAGCATCAACCTAAGAACCAGGAGGTCACTGTTCGATTCCCCATCTGGGCACATGCCTGGGTTGCGGGCTCAATACCCAGTTAGGGGCAAGCAGGAGGCAGCTGATGGATGATTCTCGCATCATTGATGTTTCTATCTCTCTCTCCCTTCCTTCCTCTCTGAAATCAATAAAAAAGAAAAAGAAAATGGAGAACCAACAAACACCATTTACTCCATGAACAAAATACTACAAATAGAAGTTTTTAAATTTTTATCTGTAATCAAACCACATATCTCAGCAACTACTTAACTTCCCTTCCATTTAGTCTTTATTTAATGTGCACAAATGTTTGTTTCATTAATAAAAAGCATTTGTGTTCAGTTTTATTTCCTTTTTTGATTAAACTTATTTTAGAAACACCTTTCTTTGTTTCTAATGAATGATGACTTTTAATGATTTAAAACTAATTGTTTTATTTGTATATGGAGGCATTATAGGGTAGTGAATGGTCCAGAGCCCAGGTTGTAGGTTCAAGTACTGACCTAGCCATTTAATAATTAATATGATCATGGGCAAATACACTTTTTGTGCTTACCTTTCTTCATCTGTGAAGTGAAGATAATATCTATCTCAGCCTTTTAGGGAAGATTAAATGTGTTATTACGGAGAAACTGTTTACCACAGTGCTGGTCAGATACTAAAGGAGTACTTCGTGTCAGCAGTGCTTCAGCAGCATTAACAGATCTTCCTTTGGATTTTAAGTTATTTTTAGTCATCTACTGTCATAAATAATGTTCTGTTTATATTTATACATAAAGCTTTTTTCTCATAAATTACTTCCTTTGATAATTTGTGGAATGAAAACAAAAAACTTACTCTCCTTGTATATCTTTTCTTTCTTCAATTGTGTTCAAGTTAGGTGATTTCTAAGTGTGCTGGTTGAGATAGAACTACTTTCCAAAAAACCCAAAGGAAAACACAAAGGGCGCATAGAGCGCATGCAAGAGGCAACCATTCTGTGACTGTTGGGCAAAGGGATTATGTTTAAGGTTCAGTTATCTTGTTTGTTGGGAAGGGGGATTAAAAATATGTCATAAGATTCTATTTCTTAAAATAAAATTATATATACATAATAATGTATATAGTATAGTGCCTGGCAAACTTAAATAGATAGATGGTAAGGGCTCAAAAAGCTGTAGCTAATGTTACAGTTATCAGTAACAAAATTAAAATTATATTATGTAATTTCTCTTGTGCATCTGGTAAATACAGCAAGTTTGTGTTCGTTTATTAATGTCAGGAATTGCCTTTTAGAACCACTCATTTACATTATCAACATTTGAACTATAATAATTTAGAAAAACTGATAGAGGGTAGATATTTGGAATAGTTTATGATAGTATTTTTGTTTTAATTTAATTAATTTTAATTCTCACCTGAGGATATGTTTATTGATTTTAGAGAGAGAGGAAGGCGGGGGGAGAGAGAAAGGGAGGAAGGGAGGAGGGAGGGAGGGAGGGAGGGAGGGAGGGAGGGAGGGAGGGAGGGAGGGAGGGAGGGAGGAGGGAGGGAGGGAGGGAGGAGGGAGGGAGGATGGATCTATGTGAGAAACATGGACCAGTTGACTTCCATACTTCCATACACACCCTGACTGGGGATTAAACCTTCAGTCTAGGTATGTGCACTGGCACTGACTGGAAGTCAAACCTACAACTTTTTTTTTTTTTTTTTTAAGATAATTTAGATTTTTAAAAAATATTTTTATTGATTTTTTACAGAGAGGAAGGGAGAGAGATAGAGAGTCAGAAACATCGATGTGAGAGAAACATCGATCAGCTGCCTCCTGCACAGATGTGCCCGCAACCAAGGTACATGCCCTTGACTGGAATCGAACCCGGGACCTTTCAGTCCGCAGGCCGACACTCTGTCCACTGAGCCAAACCGGTTTCGGCAAACCTACAACTTTTTTTGGTGCACAGGAAGATGCTCCAACCAACTGAGCCACCCAGCCAGGGGCTTCATAACAATATTTTTAATTGCACCATTTAAATTTTTGAAATATTTCTGGTTGTCATTTAGAACTAATTCTTAAATGTTTTTAAAAAAAAATGAACAGCAACGCAACAAAATACATTAAACTAATAAAGCAAGTTAAGGATTGCCAACTTTAATATATAAACAGTTCAAACAAATATGAAAAACAGAAACATCTCTAAAAATGGACTGTAGGACATGAAGAGATAATTCATAGAGGAAGAAAAATAGCTAACAATAATTTTGGCCTCACTAGTAATAGAAGAAATGCAAATTAAAATGATCCTATATAATAAAGCGGTAATATGCAAATTAACCCTCACACCCTCACAAGATGGCTGCCTACAATCAGGCTGGCAGGAGGGTTAGTGAGGGACAACCAAACGACTGAACAAATAGGCTGCGTGGAGCGACCAGGCTGGCGGGGGGGCCATGAGGGGCGAACAGGCCAGCGGGGGGGAAGGGGCAGTTGGAGGCAACGAGGCCAGCGGGGGGGGAGCAGTTGGGGGCGACCGAGCCGGCAAGGGGGTGGGCAGTAAGAGGCGACCAGGCCAGCATAGAGGGGCAGTTAGGGGCGACCAGGCCGGCGGGGGGGATGGGGGGGTGCAGTTGGGGGCGATCAGGCCGGCAGGGGGGGCAGTTGGGGTTGACCTGGCTAACAGCGGGGGGCAGTTAGGGGCGATCAGGCCAACGAGGGGTGGGGGCAGTTAGGGGCAACCAGGCAGGCAAGCAGGTGAGCGATTAGGAGTCAGCAGTACAGGATTGTGAGAGGGATGTCCAATTGCCAGTTTAGACCCGATTTCCGGGATTGGGCCTATGCTGGCAGTCAGACATCCCATGGGGGTTCTTGGATTGGAGAGGGTGCAGGCTGGGCTGAGGGAACCACCGCCCTCCCGTACACGATTTTCGTGCACCAGGCCTTTTGTAATATGTATAAAATCTGTCAAGATATTTTGCTTTTTCAAATGATAATTCCCAGTGGTTATAAGAATTTGATGAAGCAGGCATTCTCATTATTTTGATATAATCTAATGGGAAAACAATTTAGCAAAATATATGAAGAGCTTAAAAAGTTTATACTTTTTGACCCAATTTTCCTTTTCCCGTTATTGTGTGACCCTAAGTATTGCAAAATGAGGACAGATATTTTTCAATAGTCAAAGATTTTCACTTATATGTTTCCTATAATAAAAAAAAAATTTAGCCAACAATAGGAATTATTTTTTAAAGAATGCTAAGGTTTTTTGTTGTTGTTTTAAGAATGCTGTTTTCTGTTTTAGAAAGAGAGAGAGATAGAAACATCAATTTGTTTTTCCACTTATTTATGTATTCATTGGTTAGTCCTTGTATGTGCTCTGACTAGAGATTGAACCTACAAACATGTCATATTGGGATGATGCTCTAACCAACTGAGCTACCCAGCCAGGGCAAGAATACTATAATTTTTTAACAACATGGAAAAATTCATATCATAAAAAGCAAAGGGAAAAATTGAATAATGAAGTATACACAGTCACTATACTTAAAAGGGCATAGAAGAAAATGGGGAAAAACCCCATGCTATTGTTAGGATAAGGGATATATATATTTTTTTAATATTTTATTGATTTTTTACAGAGAGGAAGAGAGGGATAGAGAGTTAGAAACATCGATGATAGAGAAACATCAATCAGCTGCCTCTTGCACAGCCCCTACTGGGGATGTGGCCACAACCAAGGTGCATGCCCTTGACCGGAATTGAACCTGGGACCTTTCAGTCCACAGGCCGACGCTCTATCCACTGAGCCAAACCGGTTTCGGCAGGATAAGGGGTATTTTTTATTTCTTTTATTTCAAGTACATTATAGTTTTTTTTTTATCATGAGCATTTTATAATCATACATAAGGTAAATATAAAGTAAACTTAATTCTTATTCTTGACATTTATAAACTAACAAATGCCGTTTGCTCACCATTTATGAAGAAACACACACTTTGTTTTCTGGCTATATTTATTTTAGAGAAAATGTTTTAGTGTTATTTAATGAATACATGGAAAGAAAATTAACTGAAATTGGAGTGAACTTCAAGATCACACCTTGCCCTAACCGGTTTGGCTCAGTGGATAGAGTGTCGGCCCATGGACTGAAGGGTCCCGGGTTTGATTCCAGTCAAGGGCACATACCTCAGTTGCAGGCTCAGTCCCCAGCCCTGGTTGGAATGCATGCGAGAGGCAACCAATTGATGTGTCCCTCTCACATCGATATTTCTCTCTGTGAAATATCCCACTCTCTCTAAAAAAAAAAAAAAAAAATCACACCTTAAGTGTTCCTCTGAACTCTTGGTGTCAAAATTAAACACTTAGATAACAAAATAAGACAGAGGTATTACAAAAAAACAAACTATAGACCAATACAGTATGAACACAGATGTAAAATCCCTTACACATTATAAACAAATTGAATCCAGCCATTTATTAAAAGGATAATTATAACCAAGTAGGTGCACCCAGTGTGCAAGGAGTGGTTCCACATTTGTAATTAATCAATATGATACAACAACAACGAAAATAGCCCAGCTGGTGTGGCTCAGTTGGTTGAGCCTCATCCCATGCACCAGGAGGAGGTCACAGGTTTGATTCTAGGTCAGGGCCCATGCCCAGGTTACGGGCTCTATCCCCAATAGGGGGCAGGAGGCAGCCGAGCAAATACTTCTCTCACTGATGTTTCTCTCTCTTCCTCTCTCTGAAATCAATGAAAACATTTAAAAAAATAGATTCAGAAAAAGCATTTGAAAATGCCAGTATCCATTCATGAGAAAAACTGAACAAGCTAGAAAGAGAGGTAACCTGATAAAAGGTAAAGGTGTCTGAAAAAACCTACAGTGATGCTAATACTTAATGGTGGAAACTGAATGGTTTTCTCTGAGATCAGGAACCAAGGCCAGGCAGGATGTCCAATCTCAACCACTTATATTCACCTTTATACTGGAGTGCCTAGCCAGTGCAATAAGGAAGAAGAAGAAATAAAAGGCATACAGATTTGAAAGAAAGAAATGAAACTCTTTATTTGCAGACACAATCTATGTAGAAAATTCCAAAGAATGTCCAAAAAAGCTACTAGAACTATGACTGAATTTAACGAGTCACAGGATACAAGGTCAATATACAAAATGTAATTACATTTCTATAAACTAGCAATAAATAATTGAAATTTGAAATTTAAAAATGCAACTTATAGTAGCATCAAGAAACCACAATTAAGGATAAGTCTAGCAAAGTTACACAAAATTAAACACATGTAGGAATGCGTAAACATTTACATGGAAAAAATTTTGTTTATATTGGGAAGAGTACAGAAGTTTTCTGTTAAATTTTTTCGAATATAGTTTATTTTTCTTAGGTTCTTTTTTTATGTAATGATCACGTGTGATTTTTTCTTTTTTTACATTGTATGCATGTCATAAATTCATTACAGTTGCAAATTTTATATCTTAGCCATTCGCCAATGTTGGTTATTTATATTGTTTCTAAGTTTTCAAAATGCAATTTCTGCATTTCTCTAAATTGGTTGGTATATACCCTACCACAGATAAATTTGAAATTATGGGAAGAATGGAATTAATCATTTGACTTTAGAGCAGTATAATTGGTATTGGTGAAAGATTAAACTTCACACTTGCATTTGACCACCAGAATGAAAGTTTAGTATGTTCTTGAGATCCGTTTCTAATATTTATTCTTGATAGCTCATTTCTATTATCTTAGAAAAGTCATCTTTAAAATATGTGACTGTGACTTTTTTACATCAGAATGACATTCTTTTGTTAATCTGCTTTTCATTGGACAGTTACATCATGTGAAGTCTTTTCTTGGCCTTTTAGATATCTGAATTCCACTTATCTAGTACAATTGAGTACTCCTTCATTGTTACTTTCATTCTACATATAAATGCCTGTCATAGCCCCCTGAAACTCTTTGTACTAAAATTTACTTATTAACATATCTGTTGCCTCCTGTCAGATTGGGAAGGGACTTTGTCTTGTGGCTTTATATACTTAATCACTAGTATAATTAGGTGCATGGTAGATAATGTGGTACTAGAGGTCCATTTTAATAATTGCACCATCTATTTTCTCTATTAGAGGAAAGACCAATTTATACTTGAAGATGTGCTAATTTCTAAGACAGTGACCCTTTATCACTTCCTCAGTTAATTAGTAAGGTGCCAGACTGGCCTGCTGAGTGCAAATGTGAAACAAGGAAGTAATGGGTTGATATTAACCAATTTTTTGTTCATGTGACAGGTGTGGGATTATGAGACTGGAGATTTTGAACGAACTCTTAAGGGGCATACGGACTCTGTACAGGATATTTCATTTGACCACAGTGGCAAACTTCTGGCTTCCTGTTCTGCAGATATGACCATTAAACTATGGGATTTTCAGGGCTTTGAATGCATCAGAACCATGCACGGTAAGGAATAGAGGGTGGTGTTTTGATATTGATTTCTCACGTGGCATTCCAGAATTAAGAATATTGTTTTCTCACCGTGTGCAGGTTCCCTTCATTAAATTCTTAATTGTCTGTGTCGTTGAAGGACTATATGATGTAGATAGTCCATGGATAAGCCATATTTGAGAGTTGTTTTTGTTGTGATGCTTTAAGTATCTCTTAGTGGTTTATATAAAGTGTGAAAATTGTTTTCACCAATATTTTTTAATAAGAAAAACTGCTAGGACATCTATCTGTTTTTGAGAAAATGAAGTTGTTAGTAGGGTGTTTTTATTTGTCTTTTTTAAAATCATTTTTCTCAATTGGGAAACGGAAGTTGAGAGAGAGTAGGTATAGTAAAAGCTGGAATCCATATTTCCTTGCTCACTTTTTAATATTTCACATATATTATAGTCTCATTGTTAGGTTGTTGTCTGGGTTTTGTCACGGAGACTATTCTCTGAGGTAGTTTAGTTTTGTGGAAAGAGCTTTGGAATCAGATATCTGGGTTTAAATTCCTACTTGTTTACTTATGGCATTAGGAAGTTTTAACCTCTTTCATCTGCAAGATAGAGGTAATAATACCTAAGTCATAGGCTTGTTGTGAGGATAAAATGAGACCACATACAGGCATACCTTGGAGATATTGCGGGTTTAATTCCAGACCACCATAATAAAGCAAATATCACAATATAGTGAGTCATGAATATTTTGGTTTCAGGGCATATAGAAGTTGTGTTTGTACTACACAGTTCTATCAAGGGTATAGTAGTAGTCTGTATTTTTTAAAACTCAATGTACATACCTTAATTTTAAAAAACGTATTGCTAAAAAAAATGCTGCTCATCAATCTGAGCTTTCAGTGAATCGTGATTTATTTTTTTGCTGGTGGAGGGTCTTTCTTTGGTGTTGATGAAAACTCGATATCTGTGAAGCACAATGTAGCAAAGCACAGTAAAACAGGTTTTCTGTACTTGATTATCTTGGTTTAATACCTGGCACATAGAAGGTGCTCAGTAAAGAAGGGTTTTGTTTCTTTGTGGGTTTTTTATTATTATTATTTGTTTCGTTTAAAATATATTTTTATTGATTTTAGAAAGTAGGAAGGGGGAGGGATAGGGAGATAGAAACATTAATCAGCTGCCTGCTACATGCCCTTCTGGGGATCTTGAGCCCACAACCCAGGCATGTTCCCTGACCAGGAATCGAACCAGTGACCTCCTAGTCCATGAGTTGAAGCTCAACCACTGAGGGACACCAGCCAGACTTGTTTCTTTAAACACGATGAAATTTAAATGTTTGTATTTTATATAAGGAACACATACTGTGTTAGTAATAAAATATTTTTCTAAATATATTATTCAGAGATGTTGGCACAGGAGTAAGCTACATGATTACATAGAGAGTGTAATTTGAAGAGTGTGTTTTCTTCCCTAATTAAATGCATTCGAGAGGCTTACCAAGTAGAGGAATTCTGTTGAATCCTTTCATAAAATCTTCCGACTCCCTGGGGCTCTTTCCTTCAAGGATAACTGATTAGTTAGGATTGTGAATAATGTATATGGAATAATACATTTTTACCACCATGAATATCAACAAAAGATCATTTCAACCACTATTTTAAATATAGAATCATATCCCCATTTTTCTTACCTAGTCTTTTTAGCTTTATTTCTATTTTCTATTGTAGAATATGAACAATGGAAATATTTGTGTGTTTTTCTAGTGTTCATACATAAACATTCAGTGTATTAATACAGGGGTGGGCAAAAGTAAGTTAAATTACCAGCCATCATTACCTAAAAGATAAATTAAAAGTAAGGATATGAAATAACAACAAAAATATAAAATACAGTATTAATAAAGAATAATATAAGAATAAACTGTGTTTCGCATACTCAGAGCTATAAACCTACTTTTGCTCCACACCTATATATTCAGATACTTATGATACTGGCACCTTATGGTTTTAAAACAGTTGTGCAGTTTGAAATTAATTCATAAATTGAGTTGGCTATTTATTGTGGATTATTTTATTGGTTGGTACTAGTTCCTTTTTTGTGTAAATCCAAGTTTTTAATCAAATTTATAATAAAGCCCAGTGTATTTAAAGTTGCTGTGTTATTTAAAATCACATGGTGAAATCTTGTGGTAAACAGGTTTAATTGCTCTTGGTGGCATTTCTCGATTCCTTTATTCTAATCTAACCATGTCGAGTCACACTCGACATCTGAGTGCAAAAGGTTAATATGTTGCTGTGTTATGTATTTTAGGCCATGATCACAATGTTTCTTCAGTAGCCATCATGCCCAATGGAGATCATATAGTGTCTGCTTCAAGAGATAAAACTATAAAAATGTGGGAAGTACAAACTGGGTAAGTAGATTTAGTTGAATATCTGGTAAAGAGATATTAAACAAAATTGTATTCTGAATGTTCCAATAATTTTAGCTTTTACCCATAATGATCATCATGGCAATTTTATTATGTACTTTAAAACTAAGTTTTGATATCTAAATGTATCTTCCCCCCCAAACAGAGAAATTATAAAAGAAAATCTATGTCCTTCAAAGCCATTTTCTATGTAATGGCTTGTTTTCTCTGTGGTCTTCTTTTAGGTTATCTCTCTGTGGGTTGAAATAAAATGTAGATAACATTTGTACAGGTATGCCCCTATTAGGTTTAATTTGGTTGTGCTTAGAATTACACGATTGTTAAAATAGAACCTTAACCTACTGGTTTTACCCAGATTAGTAGAGCATGCTTTTCCCCCAACATGGCCAGAAATATTTTTGTTAGGTTTATTGTGTGTGTTTAATTTTGAAAAGATTTTCTCTCTATATTTTACTTTCTAAATTTTGTTGATTTGGTTAGCTCCTTAATGATTCTCCCATAAGCTTATTTTAACTGATGTTTGACTTTCCAGCCTGTCCCCATCTTTTATTAACCAGGAATGTATATTTATTCTGTTGACTTGCATATGATTTCACTAACTTGGTGTCATTCTCTTCATTCCAGTACACATAGTAAGTTTTGCATTGCTTCTGGGAAGTGTCCCAATGGATTACCATTCACAACATAAATTATTATTTATTTTGACAGCTACTGTGTGAAGACATTCACAGGACATAGAGAGTGGGTACGTATGGTGCGGCCAAATCAGGATGGCACTCTGATAGCCAGCTGTTCCAATGACCAGACTGTGCGAGTATGGGTCGTAGCAACAAAGGAATGCAAGGCTGAGCTTCGAGAACATGAGCATGTGGTAGAATGCATTTCCTGGGCTCCAGAAAGCTCATATTCTTCCATCTCTGAAGCTACAGGATCTGAGGTACTATGACTTACGAGTCATTATTTCATGATTTTATTGCTGATAGCGCAGAACCTTAGATAACTTTTCTGATGCTCAATTTCAGAACCATTAATGCATTTAAAAATCTGTATTCCAGAATTATGAATCTTATCATTTTTTACTCTTTAACTTGCAGGTGATTATATATATGTGTATATATATAATTTTTAAAAATATATATTATTGATTTCAGGAGGAAGGGACAGGGAGAGAGAAGCATCACTGATGAGAGTCATTGATTGGCTGCCTCCTGCACGAACCCTACTGGGGATTGAGCCTACAATCCGGATTTGTGCCCTTGAATTGAACTGTGACCTCCTGGTTAATAGGTCAATATTCAACCACTGAGCCAGGGGGGCTGGTCGTGTTTATATTTTTAAACCACTTTTTATTATTGCTATCAGCTGACCTGTGTTGTGTAATGGGGATGGGGATTCTCCTAAAGAGGGAAAGTGGTTATTCAAATTATTAGAAATGCCATTATTTAAGAGTATGCCAGTGCAGAATAAAACTTATGGAGAGGTTAAAGTTATCTTTTAGAAAAATCACCATTTTTATGGACATAATTATTTTATTTATAAAATAATTTTTGGTGGAATGCAGTTTAATATTTCTCACTCCCTCTCCCTTTCTCTCTGAAATCAATAAAAATATATATTTTTTAAAATATTTGTTTAAATGAAGAATATTTCATATGGAGGTCTCTGATAACCCTTGATCAGACTTTTCTATTACAGATTTTTTCCTTAGAGAGAGAGATCAATGTGAGAGAAACACCAATCAGTTGTCTTCCCAGATAGCCTGCAAACTGGGCATGTGCCCTGACCTGGTAATGAACTGCCAACCTTTCAGTGGGTGCACAGGACGATCGATGCTCAACCAATTAAGCCACACCAGCCAGGACACTATTGTGGATTTTTAAAAATTACATTTTAACAAGTGAAGGAGGAGAATCTTTCCTCTTCCCCACCCTTCTCTCCATTGTATTTCTAAATGAAGCTTCTATTGTAATCTGTTTTGGCTGGCTGGTTGCATTTTCGAATTCTTCTTACTGCCCTCTGGTGGTAGTTACATACAATATGTCATAAATTTGATTCTATCTGGACTTTAGATATAAATGCTAAATTGTATAGTTTTAAGATCCTTCTTGATTACAGAAGTCTTGAACAGTAAGTTTATCATCGTGGTATTGTAGAAACTGAATTTTTAAAAAATTTTTATTGGTTTGAGAGAGAAGAGGAAGGAAGAGAGAGAAACAACATTTACCGTATTTTCCGGCATATAAGACTTTCCTGGGTTAAAAAGTCGTCTTATATGCCGGAAAATACGGTACCTGACACTCTATTCATGAGAGAGACTTGGGCGAAAAGCCTATTTATTATTACCGTATTTTCCGGCGTATAAGACGACTTTTTAACCCAGGAAAATCTTATACGCCCAGTTGTTTTATACGCTGGAAAATACGGTATATTAATTGGGTCCTTCCTATGTAGGTTAAAAGATGTGTGCTTTTTTTGTTTTGTGTGTTTTTTAATCCCCACCTGAGGGTATGTTTTACTGATTTCAGAGAGGGGGAAGGGGAGAGAGAGAGAAAGAAACATTGATGTATGAGAGAAACATCCTTTGATTGCCTCCCGTGGGGGGTCGAACTGGCAATATTTTGGTGCACAGGATGATGCTCCAACCAACTGAGTTATACCAGCCAGGGCAAAACTTGTCCATTTTGATACAGTAAAACAAGATGAATAAGTCCTGGAGATGTACTGTACAGCATACTGGAAATTTGCTAAGTAGGTAGTTCTTAAGTCTTCTTACCAGTTTTCATTTGTTTAAAAAATGCATTTTTATAAAATTGGAAATACAGATCATTAATAGAAAAAAGTCATTTAACTCCTTATATAACTTCTTGCATGGGAAACTTAATTTTTACATGTTTTCTATAGACTAAAAAAAGTGGCAAGCCTGGGCCATTCTTGCTATCTGGATCCAGAGACAAGACTATTAAGATGTGGGATGTCAGTACTGGCATGTGCCTTATGACCCTTGTAAGTTTGAATAATCTCACTACTTCTTTGTTTTCTTTCCTTTTTTAAGTTTTTTGTTGTTGTTTTTTATGGCTCACTTTTTATTTTTTATTTTTTTAGTAATTCTTGTTGAAAGTATTACTTATGTCCCCTTTTTTCTCCCATTGACACGTAGATTTCAATATGAGGATATATATATATGAATGATAGTACAGGATTGTGGACATTCCTGTTTGCTTAAGAGATTTCCAAGAGGATCTGTGGACATTAATCCAAGTAGCAGTTTTTGTAATTTGATAAAATAACTCTGTTAGTTTTAGAGATTCCTTAGGTGCTAACTATACTTTGAAGTTTATGATAAACACATGGAAGTATCATCAAGAATTAGAAATTTAAACTCTCCTCTAGTGGTGTTCTGAACCAAGTTCTGATATACAATATTGCTGTTAGAAACGGTGGTCCACATTTAAAATTAAAAGCATGTGCACTCCTCTTCTGTAACAACACAGGTCACTATTAATTCCCCTGGAAGTTTCTGGCTCCTATTTTTCAGTTGAAGGTGGGGGAAGGGTTGTACCTTTTCTGCTTTATTTTGGTGCAGGCAACGAAATGTGATTTGACTTGTTAAGGCTTCTACCTCTAGTTATTGGTGGCTTTACTATAAGAGAATAAAGTTTTATAAATAAGGGCAAAAGCAGAGTGAACAAAGGCAAAGGACATGTCATCTTGGTTGTCTTTTTTATCTGCACTATCCAATATTGTAACTAAACTAGCCTCATGCAGTTAATGAGCTAATGAAATGTGGCTAGTGAGACTGAAGAACTGAATTGTTAATTGTATTTAATTTTGGTTTATATTTAAATAGCCACATGTGATATTTTCTTACATTATTCTGTAGATGAATTTGGTGGTGTTTTTTAAATAAAAATGTTATGCTTGTACATATTGCTTTGTAGCAAACTGGTTTTGTAGCAAACTTTTAATTTAGAAGGTATATGAAACTTGTTCATGTCATTAGATACACTCTACACTAATTACATGCAGTGCTTTGATAAACATCTTTGTTAACTAAATCTCTGGGCCTGGTCTTAATTATTTCTTAGGCTAAATTGAAAGAAATTGAAATGCTGGGACAGGAGATTAGGTGGGTGGGTGAATAGATATACGGGTGACTCTATACCCTTCACCTATAGCAGGCGTCCTCAAACTACGGCCCGCGGGCCACATGCGGGTGTTTTTGCTGTTTTGTTTTTTTACTTCAAAATAAGATATGTGCAGTGTGCATACAAATTTGTTCATAGTTTTTTTTAAACTATAGTCCGGCCCTCCAACGGTCTGAGGGACAGTGAACTGGCCCCCTGTTTAAAAAGTTTGAGGACCCCTGACCTACAGTCACCAGTTTTTAACATTTTTTCTGTGTGTCTGTGTGTGTGTGTGTTTATGTACATTTTTTTGAACAATTTGAGTTACTTGACGTGTAGACATGACAACATGTATCTCCTAAGAATAAGGGTATTCTACCATTAACCACAATACAATTATCACACTCGAGAAATTTAACATTAATGCACTATATAATTTCTCCAATTATCCAGTAGTGTTCTTTATAACTCTATTTTGCCTCTATTTAGGAGTCAGTCAAGCATCACTCATTGCATTTACTTGTTAGTTTCCAGTTTTTGTTTTTTAATCTAGAAGAATTTCCTAGACTTTTTTTTTTCTGTTTGTCTGTTTTTAGTTTTTTTTTTATGTGTGTGTGTGTGTGCATGTAGTTTCAGTGGGCTTTTAGTTACGACTTAGTATTTTCATAGATGCTATTTAAGTAATTTATTTCTTCATTAAGTCAAATACCTTTTTGTTTTTAAGGTGGGTCATGATAACTGGGTACGTGGAGTTCTGTTCCATTCTGGGGGGAAGTTTATTTTGAGTTGTGCTGATGACAAAACCCTACGTGTATGGGATTATAAGAACAAGCGATGCATGAAGACCCTCAATGCGCATGAACACTTTGTTACCTCCTTGGGTATGTATGAGTTATGAGGTTTTTTGAGCAAATAGATTTTGGAGTGTAACAAGTTTTATGTAATAACCATGTGGACTTTTCCAGGTAAGAAATGACCATGGCTTTTAGGGCAGAATGGATGAAAAACTTAGTGAATCCTATCATTTGTTTTAAATTACCCTTTCCTTAATTCTCTCTCGCCATTGTCAACCTTATAATACAAAAATTACTTTCTCCATTGCACAATTTTGGTTTTGGAAACTAGAATTGTGAAGAGGATGCTTACTGATGACTCTAATGCGTAATTTTTCTTTCCTACTAGTTTTAAATTTCTCAAAGGAAATATTACTCAACCTTTTCCTTCTGGCAGTTATATGCTATCATGTACTAGAAACTCAGGGAATGCTATTTAAGTTTAATAAGCATCTTTTAAAATGTCTACATATATAAAAGCCTAATATGCAAAGTGTCCCCTCGGGAGTTCTACCAACCGAGAGTTGGATCACTTGCTGTGACATGCGCTGACCACCAGGGGGTGGCACGGAATGAAGGAAGGGCCCTGCTGGAGGCTGGCAGCAGGGGAAGGGAGGCCCCAGCTGCCGGCCACTAGGGACCCTACTCGTGTATGAATTTCGTGTACTGGGCCTCTAGTGAGTGAGTGAATGAGTGTGTGTGTGTGTGTGTGTGTGTGTGTTTTATTGATTTCAGAGAGGTAGGGAGAGGGAGATAGAGATGGAAGCATCAGTGATGAGAATCATTAATTGGCTGCCTCCTGCAAGCCCCCACTGGGGATCGAGCCTGCAACCCAGGCATGTACCCTGACCAGGAATCTCCAACCGTGACCTCCTGTTTCATAGGTCGATGCTCAACCACTGAGCCACGCAGGCTGGGCTAATAAGCATCTTTACTATCATCTGGACCTGAATCTAGAAGTGAAGAAAGTGAATACAGTAAAATATAATACATTAGGGTATGATGGATCTAATGGTGAAGGCAAAGCCTCAGCAGAATAGGGCTAATCCACTTCACAGGATATTTATAAGGATTTAACATGAATTGAATATAAACCATTAGTATTTAGCTTTGAACATAGTATATGTTCAGTAAGTGGATACATTAAGGTTATCCTTGTAGATTTGAGTGTTTTATTCAGCTTCATTTGGGATGGTGGTAGTGGAGGTAGGTTTGTTTTGTTTTGTTTTTTGTTGTTGTTTTTGTTTTTGGGGTTTTGAGCTGTTAATACAGGTTTTAATCATTAAGTCTCAGTTTCCCTAATCTAGTTGATACCTTCCAGGGGTGGATGGTGGGTGTGTATAGATAAAAGTAGGGTATTCCTGGCCCTTGGACTTGCTTGTTTTGTGGCTTATTAAAAATTTTATCTGTCTCAACCTAATTTTACAAAAACCTTTTCTTTTTCTTTCAGATTTCCATAAGACGGCACCGTATGTGGTTACTGGCAGTGTAGATCAAACAGTAAAGGTGTGGGAGTGCCGTTGATTGAGTCTCTTTTGGCCCCTCCTCCTGATTTTCCTCTGGATGCACTCTGATGATACCATGGTTACCCTATTGAGCTCTGTTTAAATAAATATTGTCCTTTCATGTAAATTATTCTGGATGTAGATTGAGCTTATTAAATGTTACACACAAAGTATTCATGCATGGTGAATCCAAATTGTATACTGTAAATTTACATACGTTGTCTAGAAGTACCATAGGGTTTAAAAACCTGGGCTGGCATTGGTCACACCAGGCCTAAGAAGGCAGAAATTGAATAATTGAACTAGGGCACTAAACTGAATAAATTGACAGTGTCATTTTATGTTGGATTATTAATTCCTGTTTTTCTTTCTGCTATCTGTTGGTGCCTGACTTAATGGCCTCATTTGGGGGAAAGTGGTGGTTATTAGGGTTTTTTTTCTGAAATGTGTATTTATGTAACATCACTTAAGTGTGCTTAATAAATCTTCTTTAAGGATGTTAGATAATAAGGCTACAATTCAAAATCTTCTGAACCATCTATGTAATTATTGAGGATTACACATGGAATTTTTGTCATGACACATTTGCAAAATCAATAGGATACATTTGTTTTGGCAGCCTATCAAGCAAAGGCTAGTGGTATATTTATGTAAGAAAATGAGTGTAAATCTCAAATAAGAAAAATTTCAGCAGCTAATAGCAAATCATTTATTTCATTTGGGTCTTAATGCTTTTAGCAGATTAAAAAATACTATGATACTGTAAGCTTCTATTCTCCACATTAAACACACTTCTAGTTGTATTCTCCATACTACTAGACTGTGTAGTGATGTGACTTCCAAGTAGAATTTAATCTTCCCATTGAGTGTGTCATGATACAAATCACTATCATTTTTTTATATTTTTTAGAGATGTGCAATGTGCATTACATAATGACAGAAAGATTGAGAAGCTTATGTATGCTCATTTTAAGGGAGGGGGAGAAATATAGCAGTTTTGTTTTTCAACAGGAATCTGACCAATTTGAACTGTGTTTAACTTGCAAGTTAAAAATGACAGGGTTTAATGGAGCGTGCATAAAATGTACTGTTTTTTCACCTTTTGTTTATATATAAATGTTTATAAGTATATGGACTTATCAATTAAGTGGATAAGTCTGTATATGTATATCACACACATACAACCTCCATGTCCTTGGGCCCTGGATTTTTGAAGAAGTGCTAAAATACACAAATAGAATAAATCTTGCTGTGGAATACCATGCTTTAGAATAAACCCTTTTTGATCTTAACGCTTCTGAAAACTAGGTCTGAGTCTATGGGAATTTTTCCCACTCACAGGAAAATCACTTCTGCCTAGCCAGTGTGGTTCAATGGTTAGGCCTCGACCTATGAACCAGGGGGTCCACCCGGGTTTGATTCCAGGTCAGGGCACATGCCCTGGTTGCGGGCTCGATCCCCTGTGTGGGGCGTGCAGGGGGCTGCCGATCAATGATTCTCTCTCATCATTGATGTTTCTCTCTCCCTCTCCCTTTCTCTCTGAAATCAATAAAAATATATATTTTTAAAAAATAACTTCCATTATCTGCCTCTACCCCCAATTTGGCAGTTCAGCATTTTACATTTCCCTGATACATAGTGTATTGTGATCCAAAGTTACTACAAGTAAATTTAAGAGAATTTTTGTCTGACTTTGGAAACAATATTCCATTACAAATTATTAATAAAAAATTTTATTGCTTAGCTAACCAGGTTTTTTTTAATTGTTATTTGAAAAGTTAATGAAATAACAAAACAGTTTAACAAAGAAATTTATTCTGAATTTCATTTTACTCATTTGTTTAATGTGGTTTTTAAAATGTTCCTTTTAGTATGTAATAGAAATTTGGTTTCTGGAAAAGACAAAGGGTTAGAGTTAACGTCCTGTAGATACACAGAGAATAGGTCGTATATTTACTAAAAGCAGTTTTATGTCTAGCTTGTGTCTTTTTTGTTTGTTTGCTTGTTTGTTTTTAATTCCTGAAAGACCTCTCTGGAAGGAAAAGTGTTTTGAGAACTAATGGCTATTTTTGAGGACAAAAATTACAACTTTAAGCTAATTTCTTAAACTCAATAGAATAACTTTCAGGACAAGACTGCCTCACAACCCTGCTCACACTGAGAAGTCTTTTTTGTTTGTTTGTTTTCTCCTTAGCTGTTCTGACTGGATTTTTCTACAAAAGCTATGGAAAATATCTGTTCTTGTTTGCTGCTATTTCCTGTCCTATTTTAAGAAATATACCTAGAAATGGTGCATCTTAACATTTGTTTGTACATGTATAAATGTCTTGTATTTTAATTCATTTTTAGCATGTAGCAACACAAATTGTTTAAGGGTAAGCCACAACATCTAGAAATCATTCATAGATTCGAACAATAAAGGAAAAAATGGTACCGATTTAGGAGGAAACAAAGCTGCTGTCCACTGGGTTTTTTCTCCCGCAGCATACAGTGACTCTTGTTGACAAAGAAGGAGAGACGTTGTTGCTCTATAAACAAAGTTATCCTTCCTTGGGAGATTGCCACAGCCTGCTGCTTAGTTGAATTACCAGACATCCTCCATTTAAGAAGCAGCGAACATTGAATCTCAGGGATGGTCCTCAACTGGATCCAAATGTAAGGAGCCCTGTTTGAATAATTAAGGGGGTGGGGGAGAGAGATCCATCCAGAATCCGATTTTCAGAGGTTTCCTGTACTGTTGTTTGAAACTGCCCTGTTGATGCCCTTTCTTCCTGTTTTCTCTGTCTGCTGTCTAACCCTGTGCCTTGCCTGGGATAAGTACAATGATGAGGTTACTGGTTTGGATTGTAAGTAGAGGAATTTATTAATTGGTTTAGAGGTTCACTGCTGCTTTGTCACTTTCTCAATCAAATTGGCCATTTATTTATGAAATAAAAAGCTGGTAGAATCGCATCCTCAGATGATTATTGACTTGTGTCTGTGTGAAAAGACATTCCAGTGCCACCCTAATATAACGTGCCCAAGAAGTCCTCGCTGCACTCTTGGAAGTGCAAGCCACGGAAACTGGTTTAGACATCACTTGGAGAATAGTTGCTTTTTGACATGGCATCTTGCACTTTAGGAGACTAAGACCGTCCAGTTTCATCCATGTGTGGTGTGACCAATGGTGTGCCCAGAGCACTGCTCTAAAATCACTAGTGTTAGCAAGTCGTCCGGGCCCTGGGGCGCTCACTGTAGTCTTTGGAAGCTTTGGCTCTAGATCACCAAGCCCAGTCTCCTTACTGTCAGTGCCCTGCTCTCCTGTTCGCCTCTTTCTGTTTCTGTGTGAACTTCCAGGTAATGTCACTCATTAAATAGTTTTTTGTAAATTTATTTAAAGAAAAACTATTTAAAAGTAAAGGATATTTTGTTTGTTGACAGTGGTGGCTTGATAATCCTTAAGCAACTGACGTTAAAAGTGTTGGATTGAAGGACAAGGCACTTAAAATGGTTCCTCTTCCTGTCCAGCTGTATATAAATCCAATGTGTTAATCTAGATGATGCAAAGAAGACTCCTGGTAGAGAAGCAACATGTACAAAATGGGTGGAAGGGCTTTTTGGTTTTTTTCCTGTGGGGTGGGGGGAGGGCAAGCTGGATTTACAAGTCACAACTGGACTGAACTGGCCTTTTTATCTTTCCACTATTATCATGTAAGTAGCTGCTTTCTTGTCCTGCCTATCCTTCCGTCATCCCTAAAGCTCACTCTGAAGATGACAAAAATAAACACAAAATCTTCGGGTTAGAAGTTGATTCTGACTGACACTGACACGAAGGCAAGCATTGATTTCATGAATGCTGCAGAGGTGGTGATTGGAGAAAACAGTTCCCCAGACTGTAAGAGTTAACTGAAGATGTTGACACAATTTTAAAAAATCAGTAAAGGAATGTATATAATATTGCTCTTGTGTTTTACAGTAAGATTTGTTGCTCTCAAACTGTGTAAAACAAAAATTTATTCATGTTTTCTGCATATTAAAAAATCTTATTGTACCAATTGGTAAACTATTAAATGCCTATAAACCTAGGTGTGATTTTTATTTTTTTTATTTTTTTGTCTCCTTGTGCACAGCTTTAAAACTTTGAGTCTGCAAAGGAAGTGGGACTGTGTTAAGCCCAGTCACAGAGTAAGACAGGTGGGTGGCAGGGCCTTGATGGAAGGCTTTTTTGCTTTAATAGTGTCAGCACTGCCTTTGCTGTCTGCTTCCTTCTCACTATTTGGAGAAAGAATCCAAGAGCATCAGCTGTAGGGGCTCTTGTGGTGAATCTGTCAACTGCAGACTTCCCAAGGACCCCTCTCCTTTCTGAGCACTCACCCTTCCCTCCAGCAGCCCTTTCTGGCCATGTCTCTACAGCTGAGGCCAGAACTGAAGCCAAGAATCACCTATTGTAGCCCCTCTAAAAAAGACGGCCTTCTTGTGATCAAGGCCCAGAGATAGGAGTCTTGTTTGAAATTTTGAATGAGGTGTGCCCAAAGTGTTCACCCTTGCCCTAGGAAACCCCAACGGCTTTCTCTCTGCTTTAAAGTGCTTGGTGTTATTTTAAAAAGGATTTTAGAGGTTGCTTTTTTTCTACTTTATGCGTTTATTGCTTGATTTTTCTATTGAATTTATAGGGGTAACACTGGTTAACAAAATTATATAGGTTTTAGATGCACAATTCTACAATACATCATCTGTACACTGTACTGTGTGTTCACTCCACGTCGGTGGTGGTTTTTTGTATGTTCCCTGATCAAACCTGGAACCTTGGTGTATTGGGATGATGCTCTAACCAACTAAACATGTTGGATATCCTGCCTTTCATCCCCAGTCTACTGCTCAGCGCCCAGGAAGTCTTTAGGACACCCAAGAAGTCTCCTGGCATTTTTATGGATAAAGGACTTGCTGGATGATGTGGTGGCTCTTACAGCCCAGTTGTTTTCCTGCCTCCTAAGGCAGTACTCTTCCCCCCCCCACACACACACACCTCCAAATGGGAAGCTGGGCCAAGAGCATCAAAGTAATTTGAGGTTACAGTTCCCTGTGTTTTGCAGCTTTACCATTCCCTTGCAGGGCTTCTCTTCCCCCAGGCTAAGATCCAGATGATGAGCCTGACCACTTCCTGGGGTGGAGTTCTAGCCTTAGTAATTTAGCTGTTCAAAACCTGTTGAGTGACTCACTGACAAGTCACACACATCCAGCTTGCTTCCAAGATTCATGGTTATGTCTGTCCCTGATGAAGGATGAGGGATAGGAAAGGGGGAGACTTGGTGGAGAAATGGTGTTGCATCCATGTACATACACCAGGTGACGGCTGCTGTCCTTGTTTAGTCTTTGGTGAAACGACTTTCATGTAAGAATCCTCTAGCAAGTGATTCTCCAATGTTCCAGGCGAGCAGAATCAGCATCACCTGGGAACTTTTAGAAACAAATTCTTTGGCTCCATCTCATTCCTGCTGTACCCAGAACAGGATGGGACCAAGCAAATTCATCTTCACAAGCCATCCAGGCAGCTCTGCTGCAGGCTCAAGTCTGAGAACCACTGCTCTAAATGACTCAGCTAACTTCTCACTGAAGGAGAGATTTGGACAAGTCACTGGTCCCTGGGCCCCACAGCTGGGGTTGGAACTCAGTTTTCCTTTCACCATCACTTTGACACATGGAGTTTGATCCTTTGTAAATACTTAGTATGGTCATCATTCCCACTTAGTCACCAGCCCACTTTGTTTTTTTCTTTTTAATATTTATTGATTTCAGAGGGAGAGGGAGAGGGAGGTAGAAATATCAATGATGAGAGAGAATCATTGATTGGCTGCCTCCTGCACACCCCGCACTGGGGATTGAGCCCGCAACCCAGGCATGTGCCCTGATGGAATCAAACCATGACCTCCTGGTTCATAGGTCAACGCTCAACCACTGAGATACACCGGGTGGGCCAGCCCTCTTAGGGAATTACCTGCCATTTGAATGCCTATTAGGTGCCAACACTTACCTTATTCTCAATATACACCTTTATTCTCATTACTTCCTGGTGGTAGATATTAGCACACGTTTAGGAACTAGAAAACAGGCTCACTTGTTAAGTCATATGCCAAGGGTTTTAAGCTAATTAAAGGGTGAGTTGGGATGAACCCAAATACACCTGCTCTTTCTCTTATCTGGTTCTGCTTGTATAAAGAATTTTATTTGCTATTTTAAGTGTAAGAAGGACCTTCTGACATCTTTTAAGCAGTTTTTAAACTTAGTGATACAAGAAAGGCCCTCATCCCATCCTTGAGAACCTTGCTCACATTACAACCCCCTGCTAACTACACTGTGGGATGGCCATTAAGAATAAGATGGAGCCCAGCCAGCGTGACTCAATTGTTGAGCATCTACCTACCTATGAACCAGGAGGTCACAGTTGGATTCCTGGTCAGGGCACATGCCTGGGTTGCTAGCTTGATCCCCAGTGTGGGGGGAGTGCAGGAGGCAGCTGATCAATGATTCTCTCTCATCAATGTTTATCAATCCTCCCTTCCTCTATAAAAATCAATAAAAACTTTTTAAAAATGAGGTGGAGGCTGAGAATGCTTAAGCAAGAATCACGTTGCCCACACTTGCAATTAGGAAGACTCATCAATCATTCTACATGAAATGACTATTCTCAGGGTAATTGTGTATTGGTCTGCATATCTTTTTTTAAAATTATTTAAAGTATTACATTGATTCCTTTTTCCCTCATTGACCTCTCCCTGCTCATTCCCACCCCCTCCTCTTATTTTAAAATGTATTTTTTTTATTGATTTCAGAGAGGGAGAGATAGAAACATCAATAAAAGAGAATCATTGATCTGCTGCCTCCTGTACACCTCACACTGGGGATTGGGCCCGCAACCCAGGCAATGTGCCCTGAACGGGAATCAAACTATGACCTGGTTCATAGGTCAATGCTCAACCACTGACCATGCCAGCTGGGCTTTTTTTTCTTTTTCTTTTTAAAATCTATTTTATTGATTTTTTACAGAGAGGAAGGGAGAGGGATAGTTAGAAACATCGATCAGCTGCCAGGTCCTGCACACCTACTGGGGATGTGCCCGCAACCAAGGTACACGCCCTTGACTGGAATCGAACCTGGAATTTTTCTTTTTTTTTTAATTAATAGGTTTGCCTATTTAATAGGGGTATTTCAATTTCCACTGAAGAGGGTCACCTGTCTTCTCTAGGTGTCCTGATTAAGCATGCCTTATTTGATCTGCTAATTTAGACTCTGTTAGGGATGAGGAAATACATCCAGATACCTTGTTTTCAGGTTCAGGATATTTAAGAATTCCTCAATAAAGTCTGTTTTCTCAGTATTCACAATGACAGTTGGAGGATAGGAGTGCAGACAGATGATACCTTAAAAGTTTAATTTGGGCCCTAGCCAGTTTGGCTCAGTGGATAGAGCATCAGCCTGTGGACTGAAAGGTCCCAGGTTCGATTCTGGTCAAGGGCATGTACCTTGGTTGCGGGCACATCCCCAGTAGGGGGTGTGCAGGAGGCAGCTGATAGATGTTTCTCTGTCATCGATGTTTCTAGCTCTCTATCCCTCTCCCTTCCTCTCTGTAAAAAATCAATAAAATATATATTTTTTAAAAAGTTTAATTTGGTTATAGTCCTTTAAAAAATATTTTTAAGTTATAAAAGTGGTATGTGTCAAAACAGTGGTTCTCAACCTTTCTGATGCCGCGACCCTTTAATGCAGTTCCTCATGTTGTGGTGACCCCCAACCATAAAATTATTTTCATTGCTACTTCATAACTATAATTTTGCTACTGTTATGAATCATAATGTAAATATCTGTGTCTTCCGATGGTCTTAGGCGACCCAGAGGTTGAGAACCGCTGCTGTAGAGCCTAAGACATCGGAAAACAGATATTTACATTACGATTCATTAACAGTAGCAAAATTACAGTTATGAAGTAGCAGCGAAAATAATTTTATGGTTGGGGGTCACCACATGAGGAACTATATTAAAGGGCCGCGGCATTAGAAAGGTTGAGAACCACTGTGTTAAAAGAAATCAAAAACAGAAAAGCCCTAGCTGGTTTGGCTCAGTGGCTACAGCATCGGCCCGTGGACTGAACGGTCCCAGGTTCAATTCGGTCAAGGGCCTGTACCTGGGTTGCAGGTTCCCCGGCCCTGGTCCGGGGTGCATGCAGGAGGCAACCAATCAATGTGTCTCTCTCACATCGCTGTTTCTGTCTCCCCCTCTCCCTTCCATTCTCTAAAAATGAATGGAAAAATATCCTCGGTGAGGATTAATAACAACACAGAAGAAAAGTTAGAGTGGAAAGTGAAAGACCAGTGTGGGGGGCAGAAGAACACATGGTGGGTATGGCTCGCCAGTTAGTGAGACTTCATTTCAATCCTGAACAGCTCCCCATCCACACAGACCATGGTCTAAAAGGTGCCAGTTCTCTCACTAACTCTTCTGTGGATACCACCACTCGCCCTTTTTAAAAAACAAGTCTGTCGCCAAAACCGGTTTCGCTCAGTGGACAGAGCATCAGCCTGTGGACTGAAAGGTCCCAGGTTCGATTCCAGTCAAGGGCATGTACCTTGGTTGCGGGCACATCCCCAGTAGGAGGTGTGCAGGAGGCAGCTGATCAATGTTTCTCTCCCATCGATGTTTCTAGCTCTTTATCCCTCTCCCTTCCTCTCTGTAAAAAATCAATAAAATATATTTTAAAAAACAAGTCTGTCAACTAGGGGAAGGAGGAAGGGTTACATTCACACCTAGAGCCTCTTGTTTCCTTGAGAAAACAACAGCCCCTTGTCCTTTAGTTTGTTAAAAGGTATCTGACACCACTAATATGCTTAAGGATTCAACCGTGAAAAATGGGCCTTCTCAGGTGACTAGAAGGTCCAGGAGGAATTCAACCTGATCCATTCTCAGCTTCACAAGATGATGCCCCATTTCTGGAAGTGCTGTGAAGCACGTGACCAAGACAAAAGGTCATAGGAAGGCATGAGATTGTAAAGGGGGGGGGGGGTATGGGAAGAAGGGGGTGTCGGCAGCATATATCAAGGTACCCAGGGAGCTCTTTAGGCATCACTTGAAAGAAAAACCTCAAGGCAGGGATGTCTTTTTTCCAGTTGGCTTAGGAAAACTAAGACATTAGGGTTGCAATTTTTTTTTCTTTTTAGAATGTCAAAGACACAACGAACGTTCCAAGTATTAAAAAAGGCATTCAAGCCTTGCTGGTTTGCTCAGTGGATAGCGCGTTAGCCTGCGGACTGAAGGGTCCCAGGTTCGATTCCGATCAAGGGCACATGCCTGAGTTGTGGGCTCAATCCCCAGTAGGGGACATGCAGGAGGCAGCCAATCAGTGATTCTCATCATTGATGTTTCTCTCTCTCTCCTCCCTTCATCTCTGAAATCAATAAAGATGTATTAAAAAAAAAAAAAAGGCCATTCAAGTGTGCATGAGTCCAAGGGCTTGCCTGCTCCGGAAAGGGATGGCCAAACAGCAGCCACTACCTATAATGAGACTTCCCCTCTTCTCAGACAGGTCCTCTCTACCCCCCACACATCTTCCACTTCACAGGCTCTGCCCCTCAAGCAGCCAAGGTGGATTCTCCTTCCCCCACCTCACTAGATCTCCAAGTCTCGCTAGCCCTAAACCACACCTTAGCATGGCCCTATAGACATGCTCCGTGCTCCTCGCTTTCCAGGCCTGGGGATGCTACCCAATCCTCCCTACTCAAAGGGACAAGGACAGATGCCTGCAATTCGGTGCTCAGTGACCTATCAGGCCAGCCCAAGGCCTGGGCCATCTTAAGCACTGTCCAGTCCAACTGGCCTTCACTCCAGCCTGTGTCACATGAAACTCCATGGAGGAGCGCTTCCCGGCTTTTCGTCTCCTGTGGCCAACAGGTGCTATTCCTCTATGTGCCACTCTCACGGGTCTAGTGACGCAGCCAGGTAAAAACCCTAGCCAGGTGCCTGTGACTTTCCCCTTTCCTCCCACGTAAATGACATTACAACGATAACTTTGAATTTGACCTAATTTTTACACATTCAAGTGCTTTAAACTCTTACTAGTAACATTTCTGACAACCCTCACTAGCACTTAAGACTGGAACAGAACACACAGGATGGGCTAGGGCAGTAGGTTTCAAAAACTCACTTTATTCCAATGTGAAATGAAGACGTGATGGTTTAAAAACAAGAAAAAGTTCTTGATCAGCTGTGGGGATGCTTCGATTACTAGCTCACGCCCACTCCCTTTGAAACAAGGTGTTTGGACAGACCATACCCATAAGCAGCTCCCCCAGGCAGAGGTCCTACCCCTGGAACGGCTCCCCCAAGCTCACAAGGGTGGCGACCTCCCCCACAGTCAGGGCTCCAACAGCAGGCACAGAAGCAGCACAGGCAGGCGGGAGAGGGAGCAGCCGGGCCTGTGGGCCACCACCTTCAGTGCCTCCCCACCTACCACACCCAGAGGTACTCTCTGTTGAAGGTGCTTGTGTGGCCAGGACCAGGTAGGGAGCTGGGCTCCACAAACAAGTGGCAATCACCCCTGTACCTGGTAACTCACCCCCTGAATCCATGATTCAGCCCCGGTTCCCCTGGGCCCATTCCCTACCCACTCCCACTGTGCGTTAGGTAGCTCAGGTTAAAGTGGTGAGAAGTATACATTCAGACTGCAGCCCCCAAGGTATCCCCAGCTGAGGAGCAGGGAGGCAGACCAGTGGGGCTGGGCACAGGGGTATCGGGGAACCACCACTGTCCACCCTGCCTTCCCCAAGCACAGCCAGGCCAGGCCCAACCATGACTAGTAAAGCCACTGCAGCTCTCACATTGCCACAGAGCTAAAGTGCACCCCAGCTCTCCAGCCCTGCCACAGAGCTGACTCCCCATCCCAGGACACAGAAAAGCACCCCCCTTTCGGCTTCAAACCTGGACTTTTAGCCAGGCTGGGCCAGGGGTAGTGGCAGCAGAAGCAGCAGCCGTAATGTCAAACATACAAATGACCTGAGAAATCGCATCTGCACGTCACCCACTCGAACTGACTCGGGCTATGTACAAGTTAGGAAGGACGGATCAAGACGCTCACAGGCATGGACACACTCGCACACACCTGCTCGAGGATGGGGCGCCTGAGGGGCACCTGTCCCCCAGCTGGGAACCGATGCCCACACACTCCACTCATGTGTCTTCAATTAGGCCTCTGCATCGGCATTTTCATTGAACCAGTGCAAAAACATCTCTCGGGGGGGGGGGCAGACAGGCCAGGCCAGGGTCCCAGGAGGATGCTGGGGGGAGGGTTGGGGTTGGAAATGTGGAAGAATAGGGACTCGCTTCCTCTCCGGATCTGCAGGGCGTGCCCCCTCCTCCTGGAGTCTGGATCACTGGGTAATGGGGCAGCTGACTGTCCATCTGTCTCTCCCTTTCTACCCCTGCAAGCTGGGGGGAGGAGGGTCCTTGGCGGCCTGGGGCTGGGAAGCCGCATCCTCGGGGGCCCCTGCGGGCTCAGGCTCGGTGGCCATGGGCTCTTCAGCCTTGTCCCTGTTCCTGCTGGCTTCCTGGAGCTGGTGCCGCCGCGCCACCTCAGCTTTCAGGTTCTCCAGGTCTTTTTGGCTGAGCAGAAGGACAGGGGTGGGGGTGGGGGGTCAGAGCGGGCCCAGGCCCTCCATCACCTCACTGGCTCTGCTTAAACTTACACCTGGGACAAAATCAGACTCTGAGGTTTGTTCGGTGCGAGACAGGCGTGAAACACGTGCTTCCCTTCCCTCCCCAGAGCAGAAAGGCCCCAAAGTGCTGGAAAGCGAAGAACTGCACGCACCTGTCAGAGCCCTCAGTAAGGCCTGGCTCCCATGCTCCTTCACACCCAGTTCAAACCTGCTGCATCTGTGGCGGCTGCCACAGGAGGTTACCCACAGAAAATGAGAGCGGGGAGGGTGTGCAACACACAGAAGGTCCACTATTAGCTCCCTAGCCACTGACTGACCAACCCCATGGCCCCGTGGGAAGGAGACAGCAGCGAGGGCCCGGTCATGAGACAGACCTACACTGGGATCGCAGGAAGCCAGAGAAAGAATGAAGCCACGCTTTATGGATTTGGTAAGAGCGCCAGAAACATGAAGTGAAGAAAACACCCCTATGTGCATGGTTTGCTACTGTAATTTTGTGTAAAAAAAGAGGGGGGGAAGATGACAGCTGTTTGTTTGCTCAATGATGCGGAGTATTTCCAGAAGGATTCACAGGAACTTCGCACCCCTGGCTGCATTGCCCAATGTTGAGCCATGTCAGTGTATCATGTTTCAAAAGACAAGAAACTAAAGGCCAATTCCCCAGTGGGTGTGGGGACAGGAGGAGGGGCCTCACCTGAGTGGAATGAAGAGGATGCCGTTGATAACATTGAGCTGCTCCAAGACACTGGCCATGCTGGGGGCTGTGAACTGAGGGTGCCAGGGAAGATGAGCCACTGGGTGGGCACCGGGAGGCTGGGGAGGGGGCCCCCCAGCTCTGTCCCGGACACACCTTGAGGGGCGGGATGTTGGCGCTGGAGCCATTGCGGTAGATCTCGTTCATGGTGCGCTGCAGGGCCACGGCCTGCTGGGTCAGGCACTTGAGGTACTCGGAGCTCTCCTTGGTCTTCTCATGGTCCTCGCCCAGCTACGGGGGCGAGAGCGGCACAGGCAGGAGTCAGGGCTGCCGAGTGCCCGGCCCCTGCCGCTCCCCACGGCCCCTGCCGCCCCCCCTCTCCCAGCTCTCCCCACCCGCCGGCCCCTGCTGCGGCCCACCTGGGTCTTGTAGATGGTGTAGCCATCTTTCTCGTGCTGCAGGGCTGACCGGAACTCGGCTTTGCTCTCATAGACCCGTGCGACAAGATGGTGGCTACAGGAAGCATGGTGTGGGGGGCACAGGAAGGACAGGAGTGGGCAGGGGCAGTGGCAGCCTAACGAGGGGTGTGCAGACTAATCCAGGTCCTGCTCTGGAATCTGCCTGGGGCGAACAATCAAGCCCAGGACTTGGGGGGGAATAGAAGGTGAGGGAAACTTCCTCAGGAGTCAGACCGAGGACAGACAGCGCTGGGTCCCGTGCCCGCGCTCAATCCAGGTGCTTCCTGGGACCCTGTCCCTAAGGCCCTGGGCCCCCCACCCCCTAACCCAAGGCAGCCTCACCTGAGGGCCACTTTGAGGGACTTGGGCCCGTGGTACTTGGTGCTGACAGCCAGCGCATTCTCCAGGAAGCGCAGCGAGAGGTCATACTCCATCACCCCATGCAGCACCAGCCCGATGTTGTTCTAGGGGCAGTCGGGAGGGCCCTGGTCAGCTCCCGCTCCCCTGGGGCTGAGGCTCGCCCCGCCACCCCTCCTCAGCACTCACGTCCAGCAGGGCCATCTCAGGGTGGTCTTCCCCAAACACGAGCAGTGTGAGGTAGCGGGCACGGTACAGCAGGCTCAGGGCGGTGGAGAGCTGGCTGCTGGCAAAGCAGTACAGGGCCAGGTGCATCTGCAGGGGCAGCCGTGTCAGGCCAGGTTGGCCACGGGCCCCACCCAGCTGTGCAGCCCCTGGCCCAGTGGCCACTCACATATTCCTGGATGGTGTTGGGGTGCTCGATGCCCATCACTCGCTCGCTCATCAGCACAGCCTTCTGTTGGTTACTCAGGGCCTGGAGAAGTGGGGAACGGTCATCGGGGTGGGTGCCCGTCCCACCCCATCTGCCTGCCCCTGGTCTCTGAGCCCCACAGAAGCGTGGCCTTGGTCCCCTCTGGCGGCACTTTCTATGTTTACTTTGCGCAAAGGCAGCAGAGAAGGGGTCAAAACTCAGCTGCTATGACCATGAAGTCTACGCCCCATTCGGAGACAGTTTCACCTTTAAAAAACCTGTCTTAAACCCTTTTTTCTCCTAACAAAACCTATGTAAATACATACATATAAATCTAAAATTGTGCTAAAAGTTAAGTATCGGTAATAATTTTTAAAAACCCATACATAGCCCTAGCCAGTTTGGCTCACTGGATAGAGCACCGGCCCACGGGCTGAAGGGTCCTGGATTTTATTCCAGTCAAGGGCATGTGCCTCGGGCCTCGGTTTGCAGGCTTGATGGGAAGCAACCAACTGATGTGTTCTCTCCCTCACTTCCATGTTTCTCTCTCTCCCCCTTCCTTCCACTCTCTCTACAAATCAAAGGAAAAATAGCCTCAGGTGAGTAACAACAAAACCTACATAGACAAAAGCCTCTGACAGCTGGGGAGTGGGGCGCCTGGCCTGCCCGCCCAGGAAACCAGGCCCAGGAAAGGCTTCCTAAAGCCCTGGGGCTGACCGGGCAGGTGAGCACCACCAGGCCACACGCTGGTGGAAGACAACAGCAGGGACACTCCTAGCAGCTCCACAGAGCGCTTACAAGGTCCTAGGTGAGTCCCAGAATTCATCCTTCCCATCGTCCCTGTGAAGGGAGGCCCGGCCATCACCCCACTTTCATGGCAGCTCCCCAAGGATGTAACAATCCAATGGTGAAGATGGGGGAAGGAAGCCCAGGCCGAGCAAGTGACTCCGGGGTCCCCCTGGTCTCTGCCTGCTCCTCCCTGTGCCCCCTGCCCCTACCACGTAAGTAGAGCCTCCAGTTCCTGCTGCTCTGGGGGCTGAGAACACAGGCCTGGCTCCCTCACTTGCCAGCTCCCAATGCCAGGCCAGGCCCCACAGCCCAGCGGGTGCTCAAGGCCCACCTCGGCGTAGTCGCCCATAATGTAGTGGAGACGGGCGAGGAGGCGCAAGCAGGCGCAGATCTCCACGTGCATGGCTCCGTACACGTTGTTGAACAGATTCAGGGCCTCGTTGATGAGCTCGCAGCCCTCCTTCAGGAAGCCTGCAGGGCACCGAGGGTGGTGAGGTCAGGGCCGAGCCAGGAAAGCCCCTCCCCCCGGCCACACCTGGCCACGCACCCTGCTGTACTTTGGCCTGTCCGCTCTGGAAGAAGTGGAAGGCATCCGAGGCCTTGGGGTTGACGTGCTTGACCACGGGGAAGATGTTGAGCACATCCTCCTCGGTGAAGGCGGGCTTGTGGCGGCTGTCGAAGCTGTACTCCTTCAGCAGGATCTGGGGGACACAGCCAACACCCATACCCGCAGGCAGCCTCAGCCCGGGGTCAAATGGCCAGCACCTCCCACCCGCAGCACGTGGGGAGAGCCCCCACAGGCCCTGGGGCCTTGTGGGAGCCGGTGCACGGAGGGGCACGGCCTGGCGCCTACCTGGATGCCGGTTTTGAGGGAGATCTCCCGCAGCAGCGTTATCTTCTGCAGCCCGTAGGTCTCCACAGCCTGGTCCACGGACTCACTGGGGGAGAAGTGGAGATGGCTCCCACCCTGCCCCTTCTCCACAGCTGCCACTCCACCTGAGCCGCCCCCTTTGCTCTCCAGGACTCCCAGCTCCCTCCTTCTCCGCTCCTGTCTGCCCTTGGGCTGTCAGGGGTCCCTCTGCCTGCCACCCGCCACTCACGCACCACTCGAGGGTGAAGTCGAAGTAGTTCTTGGCCTCCTGGCAGATGTTCTTCCAGAGCTCCTGGGGAGTCATGACGGCCCAGGCGGTGTTGTCTGCTGCCCCCGGAGGCCGGTTTCTCCTCCTCCTGTTCCTTTTCTTGGAGACCAGCTCATCGGCGGGCAGATGGGCCACAGGGTTGGGGTAGGAGCTCAGGAAGCAGTTCAAGAAGTGACTGATGGCAGCCGACAGGCCTGAGAGTTCGACTCCCTGCAAGTTTGGACCAAAGTCACGAGGGCCCTCGGGCCCCAACCCAGGGCTCTTCCTCTAGACCCCACCCTACCCGGGCTGGGGAGGGAGCGGGGTACCTGTAAGTACGTCTTGAAAATGTGCTTGGCAGAACGGGTGATGAGCTCTCCAATGCCAATTTTCTACAAAGGTTCCGAGAGGAAAGTCCAGGTTGGCGCCAGGCCTCCAGCCGGGCTCCAGCGTCTCTCCTCCCGCCCTGAGCACCACTCACGTAGATGTGGTCCAGCTGGTCTCGGGCCGGGCTCCGGAGCACCAGGTCCAGCACCTTGCCCAGGTAGCGCATGTTGATGCCTCGCTGGCGCATCACCTCAGACAGCGTGGCCCCGTCCATGGGCAGCACCACGTGGTCTGTGCAGTCCTTCACCTGCAGGCTGCAGCACGTCAGGCTCCCCCGCCCAGCCCCTGCCTCCTCCAGCCCTGGGGCTTCCTGGGGGAGCTCACAGTCACCAGGCCCCTCTAAAAGGGAAGCAGGGGACAAAGACCCCAGCTCCCAGTGGGGAAGAGGGAAGGAGACAAAGCAGCAGCAAGGACCAGCAAGGAGGCGAGAATCTGCCCCCAGCCTGTCACTCAAGCCAAAGAAAATGGGTGACTGCCAGGCCCACTTGGTGGGGAAGTGGAACGAGGGAGCCCTGCTGGTGACGGACTGAGAGCCGTGTGGGCAGCAAAGGCTCCTCTCTGACCAGGAGGGAAGGAGCAGAGGTGACCCCTTGGGACCAGGGTAGCTGGCACAGCAGGCTCAGCTCCAAGTTCTGAGACAAGAGCACCACTGGTCACGGAGCTGTCTCCGTAGGAGCCAACATCCTGGCACCCACAGGGCCTACATATAAAGCTCGGGAGGGTGAAGCGGGCAGGACCCCTCACCTTCTCTCCCAGGTGCCCCCTGTCCCTGTCAGCCATCCGTCACACAGGGGCTCAGAGGACCAGACCCCGCTGCCGGCCACACGGCGGGCCCGGAGGAGCAGAGCCTGTGCCTGAGGCCCCCTTGGTTGCTTTGGGTCAGGCGGGGACGAGCACTTTGCCCCGCCAGCCTCTCAAGTCAGCAGGTCTAAAGAAGTCACTCCTGTGAAGTCCCACAAGCCTCTAGAATCTGTACCAGCCCTGCCCGCAGCCTCCGCCCCTGTGGTCAGTCCCTCACCAAGCCGGGGATCTGGCAGGAGAGCAGGAAGGCAGCGGCGTCTTTGAGCAGCTGTTTCTGGTCCCGCACTTCCTCCTGGCAGGACTCGGGGAAGCGGACCCCTGCGGGAGGGGGAGCACAGGCTTGAGCCGGGTGAAGGGAGGTGGGGGCAGCGAGGCAGATGCCATGGCTCAGGTCTGGGAAGGGCCCACCAGCATTGAGGCCCCAGGGTGACCCCTGATTCTGCCCACCCCGCTCCACCACCTGCCTGGTGAGAAGATGTCCGGGTTGAAGCGGACGTCGAAGGCCGTGCTGCTGATGGAGCCGACTGCCTTGCACGCGTTGCGGATCACCTCCCGGCTCCGTGGGTCTGCTGTGGAGACATGGCCCGCTGGGAGGCAGCCCATCCACATCGTGGGCCAGCTGTACCTACCCATGCTATCAGGCTCACAAGCCTCCCCCGCTCCCCGAAGAGATGAATGCCTGCCTCTCCTGGGACCGGGTCTGGAGCTGCCTGTGCAAGCCCCGCTGCCAGGACAGGTCCGGGGCTCCCCGGCACCCACAGCAGCCCACCTGTCCCGTCGTCCGAGGCGATGGTCTCCGCCAGCTCCTTCACCTTGGCCAGGCCACTAGCATTGCCTCCCTCCTCCTCACTTCCCGCCTCGGGTCCCAGAGGGTCTTCAGACTTGGACTCCAGGGAGGGTGGGCTGCCGTTTTCCAATGAGGTGGAGTTCTCCATCTTGCTGGCTTTCTGCTGCATCAGCTGCAGGGCAGCCAACTTCATGAAGAGGAGGTACCTGGAGTGCAGCACATGGGGCAGAAACTGGATGGGAAAGGGGTCGGTGGCAGCTTCCCTGGCCTTCAAGCTGCCGGCTGGGACCAGAGCCTGGCCCCAGGCTCCTCGCCTCCTGGGGTTAATGAATGTTGGGGCGACCCCCTGACGGCAAGGGAACACAACCTGACGTGTGCAAGTACCAACACATCCATGCACATGCCAGCCCAGCAACTCTACCAGGTGGCAGCAGGTCACAGCAAAACCCGAGATCCTCCCAGACAGGAAGAGAACAGCTGGGGTGGGGTGCGGGCCAGGGAGTGGCTCACCATGCAGGCCAGGGCTCTCAAGATTGACAGGAACCCACTGGCATGGTGAGAGGGAGAATTATTCATGATGTGGGACATTTGATGTGGCTCTTAGGCATTAAATGCCAGCAGCCTCGACACCCCCTGACCCTCCTCACAGCCCCCGCCCCAGCAGATTCAAAGACACCCCAGCAATTTCCACATGCTCCCTAAGGGAACAGTGCCCCTTCGGTTGAGAGCCACTGCCTAGCTATCACTGGTCTGTGAGCCTGACAGAGTGGGTAGGGCCAGAGCTGAGCCTGTGATGACTGTGGCCAGGGCTGGCTCGTCTCCACTTTCCAAAGCCACTCCCATCAAGATGAGGCCCAGGAGCACCCCCTGCGGAGAGCAGCCTGGCCCAGCCACCTGACAAGCCTCGCTCCGCACCTGTGCTCCACGAAGGCATCCACCAGCTCCTGGCGCAGGCAGCACAGCTTGTGCCGGTGGGTGCGGGGGAAGCCAGCGCGGGTGCACTCCTCGGGCAGCCGCTCGCCGGGCACAGGGAGGAAGTTGAGGTCAGGGGGGAAGGTGCGGAGCAGGTCGAGGATGTAGTGGCGCCCATCGTTGCCAATGATGCCCTTGCACTCCACGGAGGAGCAGAGCTCCACCTCCTCGTCGCGGTCATTGAGCACCCGGTGCCTCAGAATCTTGAGGGGCCGGCTCGTGCGTTCCAGAAGCTCCAGGTATCTTGGGTGTGACACCACTGTCTTGCCAAAGTCGATGGAGCCATAGATGACACTCTGCTCCTGGTCCCGCTCCAGGATGCCGGGGATGATGGACTGGGCCGTGACGCGGTAGCCGCGGTAATCCACCACCACCGTTCCCAGCGTGTACAGCCCCTCCACGTCCACCGCGTTGTACGTGCGCACACCGTTCAGGTCATTGGCAGGAGCCACGTAGGCCGCCACGTCCCCGCCGAAGTCCTTGTAGTGGTCGCGGACGTCAAAGCCCAGGCTGAAGAAGATGTTGTTCCAGATGAACATCTGCATCTTGGTCTCCTCACTGGGGTTGATGGCCATCACATTGCCATCGATGACTGCCATGGCGCCCCGCGTGGCCGCTGCCGTGAAGTCGCTGTGCACCTGTGGGGGAAGGGCAGAGGTGGGGAGGGTCCCACCTGGCCAAGCTCACATGGTGGAGGCTAGCAGGCCACCTTGGGGGCCGAGGGCTCTAGGCTGTTTCCTCACATTTGGAAAAGGGCAAGAAGCCCCTTTTTTGAAAAAACACCACTTATGCTTAGACTTCAGAACTTGGCGATTAACAAGGAGTGGGAGGACTGGCACGGGTGTGGGACCCACCAATTGTGTGCCAGGTGAACTCAGGTCACCTCTTGGACTCATTTTCTTGTCTATAAAGCAGTGACAATAAAAGTATGGAACTTTACAAGTTGTCTGAGAGATTACAGGAGATAATGCCTATGAAACACCTGGCACAGACCCTGATAAGGTTAGTATCCAAAACATTTAGATCTTATTTTCACCATTATCACCTCTAGGCAGTAAGATTAACAAAGAATTTAAATTCATCTGATTTTTGAAAGCACTATTTTTCCTCAGGTCTCTCAGTAAAAGCACTAATAACATTACAGTAGGGCATCTGTGCCAGGCAAGAACCTGACAGCGGTTAGTGGAGGGCAGAGCGCTGGAACGACCTGGTCACTCAGCCCATGTCGAAGGCAGGTCCCACCCTGCCCACAGGCTCCACGTCTCAGAGAGGCAGGAAGAGGAGTTGGGGGAGAGGGGGTCTGCCAGGAGGCAGAGGCTAGCAGCGCACACTGCAGGGTACCCTGTCAGCCCACCTGGGTTCCCTCCTGTCCACAAGAAAACCAAAAAAGAAAAAGAAAACCAGCAACGGTGCAGGTGGGTCTGAGGCTGCAGTCAGACACGAGGGACATGGGTACCTTGAATATGGCTCTTTCTCGAAGCAGCCGCTCAGGCAGGTTCTTGCGGGGCAGTTCCCTCGTGGTCTGCAGCTCCTCGTTCCAGTCCCGGGTCTGGAGAGGGACCAGGGAGGGAGACACTGGCTCAGCCTGTACCCCACAATTGCACTGGGCAGCTCCTCCCTCCACTTCCCTATGGACAGCCCCATAGGCTCCCAAGTGAATACAGAAAAGCAGATGGAGCTTCCAGGGAGGCGCACAGAATCCAGCCTGGCACCCACCAAGGGAGGGGGAGGGAGGTGCCCGGGGAGGGCAGGGCCAGGCCACAGGCACCTGTCCAGGAATGTGCTCTTCGTAGCCCAGCCTTGAGGTGTAGGCGTCCTCCGCGCGCACGCAGTCCATGGCATGCTCTGCCTGGGGGGCCGTCCAGCTGTACACCTGGAACGGGGTGGCAATCCTCTCGAACGGGTGGCGCTGGACCCTATGGCAGGCAGAGGAGGGGAGATAGGCAGCCCGCCAAACTCAGAGCCCTGCCCTGGCCCCCTTGTTCTCTGCGCCCCCCACCAGCCCCAGTGTTGCCCGCCCTGAGACCTGCTCCTGAAGGCCTGGCTGACAGCGCCCTCAGGGAGGCTCTGAGGTGCTTGGGGGCACAGCTTCTTAGGGCAGACATGCTCGCGTTCAGGCTGGTGGGCCATGAAACCGGGGCAGAGATGAGGCAGAGACGAGGCAAAGGCACTACCTTTTCTTCTGCAGCACAGCAAAGTTTTTTTTGAAGGTCGGGCTGATCTGGTTGAGCAGCTCCACCAGGGAATGGCTGAGGAAGCGGGGGCTGGCAGGCTTGGGGTTGAAGTGATACGCTGTGGACCTGCAGAGAGGGTGGTCACTGTGCAGGAAGCTCCAAGCAGCTGCCCAAGGACCCAGAACGGGGTCGCACAAACACTCACTGGTTCAGGTAGAAGCCCCGCGTGGACGCCGTGATGCTGACTTGCCGGTCCTCAGCTGTGATCACGAACAGGTACATGAGGTCCCCATGCATCTTGCGGTTCCCAGGGGGCGGGTTCCAGCCACTCATGGTGAGCACTTTCAGGCACTGCAGGGGCTGTAGGAATGGCCAAGCATGAGTGGGCCAGGCCTCCTGGTGTGGCGGCTCCCCACCTGCCAGAGGCCTGTTCCCGGCTCTCCTCCGGGAATCCCACCTTCCAGTCACGGTTCTGAGGCTGTAGGGGGCACAGCGGCCGCTCCCGGCTCCCTGGAAGGATGTACTCGGGCGGCGTGCAGTCAATGGGGTCCATCTCCAAGCCCTTCTTCCGCTTCCCGCTGTCTGAGGGACCCGAGGCTGGTGGTCAGCACAGGGCCACCCAGGGGCCACCCATTTCCCCACCTAGATTGGTCCCACTCAGCATGCCTCTGACCCCGCCCCCTCCAGGTGAGATGGCCTGGCCCTCAGCCCCTCTGCCGGCCCCTGGCTATATTTTTTTAAAAATATATATTTTATTGATTTCAGAGGGGAAGGGAGAGGGAGAGACAGAAACATCAATGATGAGAGAGAACCACGGATCGGCTGCCTCCTGCATGTCCCACACTGGGGACCAAGCCCGGAACCAGGCATGTGCCCCGACCTGGAATTGAACCGTGGTCCCCTGGTTCCTAGGTGGACACTCAACCACTGAGCCATGCCGGCCGGGCGGCCCCTGGCTTTCTTTCTCCTGGCCCCTCTGCCCAACTTGGGCCCCAATCCCTGCTTCACCTCCCAGGTCGCCATCAGTAAAGACACTCAGGAAGGACAAGGAGTTGCAGTCAACCCCGTTGAAGGCATCGGACGGGTCCAGGCTCTTGAGCAGGTCTCGGACGTGGCGCACATGGATTCGGGCCTCGCGCACTGTGTACGGCTCTGTTGGGAGGGAAGTGACGGGGCGTGACCAGGGCCCTGCTCCCTGCAACACCTGCCCGGCAGAGATGGCTGGCATGGTGCAGCCATCGTGGTCTTAATTTTTCAATTTTAGGCTTCCACTTACAAGCCCCATTATAAACACAGTCTGGAGCTCTGGTTTCCACACACACCTGCCTGCTGGCTGGCAGGCATCCTTGTTTGCAAAGAACCTTCTGCCAAAAGGCACAGCGGCCTCTGGAAGTGCACACAGGCCTCGGGGAGCCCACAAAGCCCTGCTCTGCTCAGGGTCAGGGTGAGCAGCCGCAGACTGCTGGGCCCCGGCAGCCCTCACCCAGGGGTGCCCCGAAACCAACAGGATCCAGATCACAACACTGCTCCCCAGTATGTGTTTTGTGAAACATTAATGGGGGCTCTGTGCGGGGAGGAGAGGTTCCATGATCAAGCAAGTTTGGGTACAGCGGGGCTACATTTTTTCCACATTTCCTCTTAGTAAGCTGACACACCTGGACCCTCTGAGCCACTTCTCCTCAGAAGACCCACGTGCACAGGAGCTTGTGTTTCCACAAACAAATCATCCTTACCACACCAGCTGATCACTCCACCCTGGGCCTGACTTCCCAAACTTTAGTTTCCTTAAGAGCTTTAATTTTATCTCTACAGAATCTGACTGGACTGATATCAAGCCTTTGGTTGGTATTCTGTTTGTTTTTAATCACGACTCTGATATGTAAACCACGAAGCTGAAGGGTGCGCAGGTGACAGCCTGAGAAGCAGGCCTGTGCTCCCATACTGCCTCCACAAGACTGATACCTCCCGGAGCCTCCACACGCTCGTCAGTGACCAGCCAGCTGAGTGGAGTACTGCCTGGCTCTGCCTCTATGTGCCCTCCCTTGGCAGGCTGCCCAATTTCCAGACAAACCTTCCACCACGCGTAGCACCGAGCCCTCCTGCAGCCCCTCGACGCTGCGCAGCTCTGAAAAGTGGTCCAGCATGTTGCCATCCAGGTGCAGCGAGAAGCAGGTGCGATGACACGTGTCTTCACGGTCCATGAGCACCTGGTGGATCTCCTGAACCATCTCCTGAGGGGACACCTGCCAGAGAAAAGTCCCGATTACCCTGGTGAGGACATACCACTTTCACCAGCCTAAAGTACCTGGGTCCCTAGAATCAATGCTCCAAATATTCACTTTCTACCGTTTGGCTTGTAAACTCCAAGCCTGTCCGGATATACATGCCCATCTACACCTGTGTGCGTGTGTACAGGATATATGCACATGATCAGGACAGAGTCTGGCCCCATTACCCTCAGGCCTAAACTACTCCTGCAATTGAGCAATCCCTGAGCAGAAGGAGATAACAGTGGGGAAAGAACACAGCAATCTTGCTTTCTCCCTTGACCAATGCCAAGGTCCCCAGGGCAAACGGCTTTCCTCTTCAAGAAGGAGTGCTCTGGGTCATGGCTGGTTGCTCAGTGGTTAGAGCATTGGCCAGAAGACCGAAAGGTCATGGGTTCAATCCCTGGCCCTGGTCGGGGTGCGTGCGGGACACAATCAATCAATGTGTCTCTCTCACATCAATGTGTTCTCTCTCTCTCTCTCTCTCTCTCTCTCTCTCTCTCTCTCTCTCTCCCTCCCTCCCTCCCTCCCTCCCTCCCTCCCTTTCACTCTAAGAATCAATGGAGATAATATCCTTGGGTAAGGATTAAAAAGAAAAAAAGAAGGGGAGCTCTGGGCTCAAGCCTCTGGGTACAGAAGACTTAAGAGGACACTGGCTCCCCAATGAGTTAACACTCTGCAAGACCTCTGGGTTGGCTCTGCTCTTGGAGACCACCCAATACCACTCTCCTCTCAGGCAAATGGTAAAAACACAGCCAGAGGGAGGTGGCTTCCCTGAGAGTACAAAGCAGAGGACTGGGAGCCCTGGAACCCCACCACCACCCAGCCACTACCATACCTCTGCCCAACAGTCCCAGCTGGAAGCTCTCCCCCAGCAATGGGACAATGACGGGAACCTGATCCCCACATCCACCAGTCTAGCTGAGTGACCTTGGGCAAGGCACAGGTAGGTTTCCTGCCTACAACATGGGGCCAGGACGAGCAAAGGCAAGGTTTGTCTTCTCACCCTTGTCCTCCCAAAGAGACCTGGGTCTTGGTCTCCAGCTCCTCTCCACATCTCACCTGTAGGGAGAAGGGCTCAATCCCCGGGGCCAGGATCTTCACAGAAAAGCCGGTGTCCTGAATGACAATGACTTCCTGTCCAGTGGTTTCCTCTCCCGGCTCAGCCTCATCCAGCCCATTTTCCTGGGGCGGTTCGGTGGGCCCCTCTTCCTTTTTCAGGCTCTCCGGACAGTCCCCATTCAGCAGCATGACTGACGGCAGCTCTGTGGGCAACAATGAAGGAGCTGAGCAAGATGGGCCTAGGTGGTCAGATGGGGTATCCACCTTACCCACCAGGGTGGGCACATGTCCTATAGGGTGATGCCTGCCTGTTCTCCCAAGACTCAGCCCTAGTCCCACCTCACCATGGGCACACAACTTCCACCTGCAGGCCACTTCCGGAACCTTCCACACCCCAGGTCCTCCCTCCCATTCGCTCCTCAGTATTCCAGCCCAGCTTTCCTCTGAGCACGCTATCCAAACCACTCTCCCCAGAGTCACCACGCCACTCGGAGAGCCCAACCCCAGGGTCTCCTCTGGCCTTAACGTGCCCAGCTTCTCAGCAGCAGCTCCTCCCAGCTCTTCCTCCTCCTCTTCCCCGATGACACCGACACTCTTGCTGCCCCTCTCCAGCCCCATCCTCTTCCAGCAGTCCAACCTGGGCCCGCCTCACCTCATTCTCATCTCACCCTCTCCCAGGCTTCAAGTGCCCTTGGGCCTCAGAGCTCACATGGCCAATTTAGGCCTTGCTCAAGCATTTCAAAGTGGCCATCCGTCAGGCATCACCAAAGACCATCTCGTCAGCATGGAATTCCATCTTCCTCCACAAACCGGCCCCAATCTAGTCACCCGACCCAATCTCCACCGGTCACGGCTGTGACTCTGGCGCGGTGCTGGCACAGGCCATTTCCCCTTTTCCAGGAGCGCTACTCAGAACCCTCAATACTCCCCACTGCCCACAAGACCCAAGCTTCTCGGGCCAACACTCTCAGGCACAGCCTTACGTCCTCAGCTCCCACCAGCTCTCCCTGTCAAGGTGTAGCTAACACCAAACCATTCAGAAGCCTGAGAATAGGCCACACCTTACCTCCCACCTGTGCCTCTGTCCATTCTGCCCCCATATCACATTCCATTGGGCAAACTCCTACTCATTCAATAAGACCGAAGTGAAATGAACCCTCTTCTCTGAAGAATTAGCACCTCCCTTTATCCCCACCTCCCAGGGCTCTTGATCTGCTGCACTCTGGGTGGCTGCTCACACCAGCTCTCTATCTTCCTCCTTCAATCTTGCCTGGGCCCAATAGAAAGGCACCGAATTAAGGAATTACTGTAAGCAGGTAGTTAAGTTCAATATTTGTGAAAAACTCCCAACTCACATGCTGCTGAGAGAGGGGGAAGAGGTGACAAAACTTCCATTTGCACCCAAGTACTAAGGGGGACAAAGGAGAGCCTCCTGGGGGGCAGAGGCCCTCACAGAAACCCTCCAGCAAAACCCAGCACTGCCTGGGTGCTCACTGAGCCCAGGGAGCCTTTCCACCCAGGGTCTGCCCGGCAGCCAAACTGGCCCCTGGCTTGCCTGGGAGCTCCAGACAGGTCACCCAGCCCTGCCCTGGATTCAACCCATTCCTTCCAGACCCCTCCCCCGCTTCTTCCTACCCAGCTGTTAGGAATGGGGCTGGGGTGCATTTCCCCAGAGCTGTATGGACCCTACTGAGACCCACAGAAACGTGGAACAGGGCTCTTGGGAAAGGAGATAAGCCCAGCACTGAAGGGCAGGGCAAGGGGACATCACAAGAAGCCACTCCCTCTTCCCTAGGTCCCCTCAACTTAGTGAAAAACAGTACCACTGGGAGCTCAGATAGTCTCCGCCTCCTTCCCCCAGATTAGGATGCATGAGGCCCAGAAAAGTTCAGAGCCTTGTCCAAGGTCAAGAGACAAGAGTGAACTCTGGATTCTTGCACCACCACGCCACCACACTGCCCTCCACCCTAGCCACCTTCAATGACCATCATCACTCAGTCCCCATCCCCAGCACACCTCTCCAAACCAGAAATGAAACTCCCGAGAACCACAAGGACATACAAGGACCTCTCCTTCCAGGGAGTGCACAGTGCAGCGAAACCCCAAGCCCCTAGAAAGTGAGCAGCCAAAACCAAAAGGAGAACTTGGCTATGACAAAGCAGACAGGGAAGGAGGGCGGGGAGAAGGGCAGTGGTTGGTCAGCTTTCAAAAGGCAGATCGAGGGATGGCAGAAGATATCAGGAGCCACTTCCCCCAACTGAGTGTCTGAGAAAAACTTTGCAGGCTGGTGAGCCCCCAGGATGAAAAGAGATCAAGGAAGGGCTCCCCACCAAATATCGGACTGCAGCCTTGAGGTCTGAGACCCCAAAAGTGGGAAATCAGGGGCCCAACCCAGACAGGTGGCCTGCACTCCGAGTCTAGGCTGGGAGGACAGGGAGGAGGGCAAAGACAAGGCCAGGATGGCTACAGCTCCCACTTCTTCTGCAGCCCAGGGAGCTTGCCCAGAAGGCACCTGGCACCAGGTTCCCACCCCAGGGGGGTACCCAATCCCCTATCAGACTTCAAAGGAATGTAGCTGGTTCCCAGGGACCTCCACTCCCCAGGACAGGGAGACCTACCCCTCCTCCTTCCTTTAAGGGATCCTGAAGGTGGGGAGACTAGACTAGATGAAGGCCAAGTGATCTCCCCACAAGAGGCTGGCCACCTGGCTCACTGCCCCCAACAGCCCACCTGGTACAGTCAGCGGCTGGCCTCTCCTCGACTCTGGAGTGTCTTGACCGCCATCGCAGCGAGGCAGCCAGCTCTCCGGCTCAGGCCCGGCACTGTCTGTGTCCCTTATTCCGGCCTCTGCCACTACCCTTGCCCCCATGCAGCTGGTCGGCCCGGGACTGGAGCTCTGGCTGGCTTCGGGTTTCAGTGGGGCCAGGCCTGCCGGGGCGGCCCTGGGAAGGGCACACTCCCCCTGCCTTGAATCCTGCTCAAGGTCGGCCAGAAGGACAGCTGTGGGCCAGGAGGCCCTGGTGGCTCCAGGACCCCAGTTGGAGCTGCTACCAGCACTCAGACCTACCTCCCTGCACCCCCTAGAAAGGGGGTCACTGCTGACAAAGCTGTTAGGAGGGCAGGAGAACCCAGCATTTGGGGTACCTGGGCCCCTCAGGACCGAGGGCCTTGGGGACTGGCTGGCAGGGGCAGGGCCCAGCAAGGGAGTCCTCTCCTCGGTCCCAATCCCAGTGGGGGTGGGCAGGACTGCTTCAGCCAGCTGCCGGCAACAGCTGGTGCAGACCCAGGCCCAGGCCCAGGCCATGAGGTGACCACCCCCTGTCTACCAGTCCCAGACGCTGAGACCCTGCTTGCCTCCTGGGTCAAGGGGCAGCTGGGGCCTCTTCATGCTGCCCCCTGCAGGTGACCCTTCCTGAGAGTCTCTGGTTCTGGTGGGAGGAGGGATGGGCTCCCAGTCTCCCAGTCTCCCAGAGAACAACTGCACCCGTGCCCCAGGCCTCCAGCTCTACCAAGAAGCTGGCAGGCTCTGCCTTCCCTTCCCAGCAGCCCCTGCTCTGCCAGGAGAAAACCAAGTCTCTCCCGCGGGGAGGGAAACGGAGCTGGCAGCTAGAGGCCAAAGGCTGTTCAGCTGTAAAGAGGGAACATGTGGAGAAAACATGCCCAGCCTCGCCACGGCGCCTTCCCAGGGCCTCTGACTTGTTGCCACGGCCCAGCCAGAGCTGCTCCGGCATCCATACTAACCAGGTGGGGGTGGGGAACCAGACTCACTCCAGGCCCCCTTCCCTCCAGTCCAGTCCCATCCCAGGTGGTCCTGATGGCCCAGCATGGGCCAGGCCCTCAGCCTCTCCATAGCCCCCACCAAGAGTTCAGCCTACACACACCAGATGGTACTAAGGGCCAGACCCTGGCAGAGCCCCTTCCCAAACACACCCTAATCCTCTGGAGAAGGGAGTGGGTCAGGCGACGGCCCCTGAGTGGCAGGGACAACCACCTCCATTCTTCTGGTTACCATAAAGCTAATGCTCACTGTAGGCCCAGCCCACAGCAGTTCCCTCATCAGCTTGACCAGTCCATCTTACTTGATGAAACTGAGGTTCCAGATGACTGGTAAGCAAGCTGCCCAAGGTCACAGAGGCACAGGCAGCCAAGCCAGGTCAAAAAACACACCAAAAGCCCAGGTCGCCCAGGTCTGTCAGACGCCCAAGCTCCTGCCTCTGAGTGCAACTCCCCAAGGCTGCAGCACCCACAGGTACTCCTTTCTCCTCTAGGCCTCAGCCCCGGAGGCACATCGATCTCCAGCCATAAGCTCTACCCGCCCCCTCATCTCTACACCCCTGGGCCAGCGCTTCCTCATCACAGGGAGCATCCCTGAGTATTTGGGATTTAGGGAAAGGGAAAAAGGTGCCCAAATGTCACTGCATACATACCCCACCCCCACCCCACCCCCGTTTTCACTGGCCAGATCAGAATGAAGAGATAAAGCGTAGCCTTACCCTGGCCTGGAAGCACAGGGACCCCATGGGCAGCAGAAAGGAGGGGTTAGAAAAGAAACTAGGCCATCTCGGGTGGCCTGTGTGTGCCTTCCCCAGCCTGGCATGGCCTCACTCAGTAGACTGTGCCAGGGCCAGGCCCCGCCCCAGCCAAGGCCTTAGCAGGTGAGGCTCCAGCAGGAAGTAAGGCCCCAAAAGACACAGCACTCCAACCCAGGAACTTAGGTCTTCAAGGGAAAGGGGTGGGGGCAGGCAAGCACCTGTAGAAGACCCCCAGGATGTGGCCACTTCTGTTTCCTCCTTCCTGTCCCCCAGGCCAAAAGCAGGTCTGCAGGGTCTGGGGTAGTGCAGTGCGCCTCAAGCTACTCTACTGTGACCTACCCAAGAAAAGAACTTTGGGATCCTATCAGGGAGCTCCTCTAAGCCCCCAACTCCTCCCCAGTCTGCCAGCCCGGCTTAGCTCTGGGCCCCAACTCCAAGGAGCCCTCCCCTAAACAGAAGGAACCAGACACACCACTGTGAACTTGAAAAACCTGCCTGTTCTCTTAACCTCTAAAAGCAGCTTTCTTCCCAAGAAGGTAACTGACCTTCGCTCCCCCCCAACCCCCAAGAAAGGCCTAGATCACCTCTTCAAGGAGATTGGGGAGCCTTCCAGAGCTGGGTCCTAAGGTAAGGAGCCTGCTGGGGGTGCCCCCTCCTTCTTTGAATAGAGTCAGGAAGGCTGTAATTCAAGTTCTACCTATCTATACTAGCTTCCCAGAGACTTAAGGAGCCACTGTTCCACCTGCTAGTATGCTCCCAGTTTCCCCCAAATGAACTCAGGTTGCTCCAGGCAGAGCCTCTCAGCACACAGCTGAGCAGGGGCTTCACTCAGACCCTCAGAGAAATCCTCCAACAGACTCTCCCTCCTTCGCCCTCACATTCACAGCACCTGATCCCAATCAACATGCACGTCCCACCTTCTTCTGGGACAGGCAGGGCAGCCTTGGCACGTTGGCCTTGAGCTGCAAATCCAAATGCTCTCAACAGCTAAATCGCTGTGTGACCTTGGGCAAATCACTTCATCTCTTCAGGTCTCTTTGCTAGAGGGGAAATCAGCCAACCCCTCCTATGTACCTCCTCTTGTGTGGCCCCTCTAGTCAGAGCCACCTCAGGGCAAAGCCTGGAAGGTTGGAGTCATCAGCATCTGTCCATCAGCTCAAACCTTGGCCACGTCTAGGCAATCAGCAAAGCTGCCAAAGTACCCATCCCCTACCACAAGGTAATCCAGCTGTTTCAGGTGACAGCGTCAGAGAGCTTCCCTAACACTGTGCCCATCCTGACTCACCAGAAGCTGGGAAGGAAAATGAAAATGACAAGTCCTGTTGAGGAGAGTTGGGGGGAAGTGGGAAATAAGGGTAATTCTGCCCTCCCACGACCACCCAGGGCAGAAAGGGACCAGAGTGCAGCCCTGAGCCTCTGAGGAAGATTTGAAGATGACAACTGACTGGCTGGGATGGAGCTTCAGCCTCAAGGCTAGACTCTGAGACATGATGGAAGGGAAGAGAGAGGCCCAGGAGAAATGGACATTGCTGCGGCCCCTCCCAAAGCCACCACCATCACACGGTCCCCATGGGGAAGAGCTGGGAGCTCCACTCCACACTAATGACCTTTGCCTTAAAAACTGCAACTGTGGGCCGACCCACTTTTCGCAATAAGGCGGGTTAATGATCAAGTTCTGGCACAAACACCTCTTCCTGCCAAGGAGCTTGGCTTGGGTCCCACACACAGGCAGACCCCCTGGTCCGCCGACCAGGTCATTCCCTGACCCGGCAGAGAGCAGAGCTGGAACACCTGGGGTTAAAGCCTTACCTCTGAGAATGAACCAGAGAAACCCCCTCGCAATACTCATCCTAACTACCGCTCTTCCCACAGACCAAGCCTGGAAGCCCCAAGTGGAGCCTTCCTTGCAGGACTGCAGTATGTGCACAGGGAACGCTTGGGATCCTGACGTGGAGGGGTGCCTGAAGGAGCAAGTGTCAATGACCCCAGACCTGAGGGCTCCCCAGTGCCGGGGCACAGAGGGGGTGGGGCCGCCGATTCTATCCATCTGTGGCGGCGGCGGCGCACCCCGAAACCGCGTGTGCGCGCACGTGTCCCCGCAATTTGACGCGCGTGTCCCCGCCGCCGCTGCCCTCTCTGGGACCCCACGTGCGAAGCCCGGGCCGCAGCTGGGGGCGATAGTAAAGGTGACCTTCAGGGCGGGGGCGGCCCGGTAGAGGGCCCGGCGAGATGCCACCAGTCCGGCGCGGAGGGAAGGCGGCGGTCCCCGCGGAACCCCGAACCAGCCCGCCCGCTCGGCCCGGTGGAGCCTACCCTTCCTGGCTCCCCCCTGGCCCCAGCCCCGCTCACCGGTCGAGCCCGGCCGCCCCTTGCCACCAGCCTGAGAGCTGGGCTCCCGGGCACTGTCGGCCGGGGCGGCCGCCGGCAACTCGTCCGTTTTGATGACCATGGCGGCGGGATCCGGCGTCCGGCTTAGCTGTCCGCGCCGCCCGCCGCGCCACTAACCCAAGTGCCCTGCTCGCCGCGGCCGCTGCGGGAAGGACAGAGTCACCGGCCCACGTGGTGCGCGCTGTAACCTTTGACCCCACCGCCGCTCCCCTGCCCCGCCTACGCGCCCGACCCGGCCCACGGCGGCCCACAAGGGACAAAACGCACCGCGCCTGGTTGGCCGGCCACCAATGCGATGACTTTCCCGAGCGCCTTAAAGGGAACGTACCCTGATTCTGAGAAGAGAGAGGCTTCGGGTCCCCTGGAGGGGCGGGGCTTCGAGGAGAAGTCCTTGTGGTTCGCTGCCCGTTGGGCGGGCACCTTGACCTTGAGTGGAGACTCCTCTAAGACTGCCATTGCCAACCGTCCCCTCCCCCAATGGTCCTCTGCTTCCAATTGCAAATCTGCCAAATGACCACGCGGTCTCTAATCTGTGATGTTAGCGTGACCCTCAGTGCCCTCCTCCCCAGCTTGTCCTTTGCCGCCGAAGGGGTGGGGCTGGGGGGCCTGGCTTCTTGAGGAGTGGGTGGAGGGCAGCTGAGGGCTTGGTCACCAGCGGCAGGGGTGCAGAATGGCAAGTGGTGTTAAGTGTCAGAAATGAACCCACCAAACTTTGTCCTGTGCCACAAAGGGCTCCTTCCTGCCAGCAACTCGACACCCCCACCAGATGAGTCCGCATTTCCAGACTGGTACATTACCCCCATTTTACAGTGGAGGAAGCTGAGACCAAGGTCGCACAGAGAGCAAGAAGTAGAGCTCGGTCAGGATAAATCCACAGCCTGGACATTTAACAGGAGTTCATATATTTTCAAGTGTTTGGGGCTTGGTGGGGACTAAGACCTGAGGTAAGAAAAAGCTGCCTCGGTGACATATTTCCAGGTCTTGCTAGTGAACGGGCATATTCCAGCTGCAGAGAGAAAGGGTCTTCCATGCACAGGCCCAGGATGCCACTGGGAAGCACTAAGGCCTATTCTTGATAATTTCCGATTGCTAATGGGAATTGGGAAGATGAAGCTGCAGAGGTAGGCTGGGGCAGGCCTTAGGGACTCATGAAAATTGCAGAGGAACCCTGGCTGGTTTGGCTCAGTGGATAGAGTGTCCGCCTGCGGACTGAAGGGTCCCAGGTTTGATTCTGGTCAAGAGCACATGCCTGGGTTGCAGGCTCCATCCCCAGTATGGGGCGTGCAGGAGCCTCATTGATGTTTCTATCTCTCTCTCCCTCTCCCTTCCTCTCTGAAATCAATAAAAATATTTTTTTTAAATTGCAGAGGAAAGTGGACTTTTTGGAGTACAGGTGGTGGGAAGGGGAGCCAGTGAAAGGCTTTGAGCATTTAAGCAGGAGGAAGAGAAGTGAGCAATGCTCTGGCTGCTGGGAGAGGGTGAGGGTAAGAGGGACTGAGCTAGACTAGTGTGAGATGAGTTAGGACTATTGCACAAGAAAGCTGGAAATAAAAGCAAGACCAGACTACTGGATGTACATAGAAGACAGGCAGCAATGGTAGTGCATGAACCTAACACTGGATTTGATTGGAAATCTGCATCCTGCAACCACTACCTTTTCTCTTTTTGTAACCTTAAGCAAGTCTCTTGACTTTCACCCCAATGAAACTCAGGTGATTCCTCTGTCAAATAAAAATGCCCAGCTGTCTAGCCTCACTAAGCTTTTGGGAAGAGATGGTGGTAGCACTTGCAAGAGCTCAGCGCTACAGGAAGATCAGAGATGAACTGGACCCAGTTCCTGCCAGGAGAAGTTTCAGTCTGGTGGATAAAGTGAGATGTGCACAGCAACTTCATGTTCGAGGCTGCAGAATAAAGGCCTTTAGAGAAGGCCATTCTGAATGTGCAGAGGAGGCTATCAGGGAGGGCTTCTTGGAAGAGGCTGCTCTGAACTGAGCTTTAAAGGGTAAAAAGGATTCTGTTGCCCTAGCTGGTTTGGCTCAGTGGATAGAGCGTCGGCCTGCGGACTGAAGGGTCCCAGGTTCGATTCTTGTCAAGGGCATGTACCTTGGTTGCGGGTACATCCCCAATGGGGGGTGTGCAGGAGGCAGCTGATCAATGTTTCTTTCTCATTGATGTTTCTAACTCTCTATCCCTCTCCCTTCCTCTCTGTAAAAAATCAATAAAATATTTTTTTTTTAAAAAAGGATTCTGTTGAGCAAATCAGTGGAACCACATGGGCAGACACAGAAGGAGGGACTCTGGAAACTTATTGACTCAGTTGTTTTTTTTTAACTTTTTAAAATTTTGCTTGCCATTTTGAATAGGTAATAAATTCACATGGTTGAAACTTCATTAAGTATAAAAGATTATACAGTACAATTTCTCACCTGCCCCAGACACCTAATTTCCCTTCCCAGATCACCAAGGTTATCAAATTTTTAATATTCTTCCAGAGATGTTCTTTGCATAGAAAAGAGTATGTGTATGTACGTGTGTTACACAATGGTAATATACTATACCTGCTATTCTTCATCCTAATTTTATTTTATTATATTTTATTTACTTATTTAATTTTGCGGGCGCCAGGACCAACGATCACCAGCTTCCCAAGTACCAAAAATTACGCTTCCGAAATCTCTGGATGTCAATTCTGCACGTAGAGCCATCAGGCTGCTCTACGAGTGCCACTCACAACAGAAGCCTTTTTTCTCTTCTTCGCCCTAATTTGGAAAAAATTTAATTCATTGATTTTAGAGGGAGAGAGAAAAAAATTTTTTTATTTGTTGTTCCACTTGTTTGCGCATTATGCATGTGTATCTGTCTCCCCATCCCCAAGCTCACTGACCCCAGTGTTAAAACTGAGCTATGCCTCTGGTTATGAGTAATGTTACCAACATGAAGGAGGCTTCCAACTTTAGCTACACTGGACTTGGTACAATTCTCCAATCTCCTTGAGTTTCCTTAATACAAACTAAGTACCCATCAGTCCAGAAACTGGTTAAGCCCTGGCCGATGTGGCTCAGTTTGTTGAGCGTCTGTCCCATGCATGAAGAGGTCGCTGATTTGATTCCTGGGGGTATGCAGGAAGCAGTTATTCGAGGTTTCTCTCTCATCCATGTTTCTCTCTTTCCCTCTCCCTTCCTCTCTTTCTGTAAAATCAAAAGCATATTTTTTTAAAATAGAAGAAACTGGTTAAAGAATTATGACATAACCATACAATGGAATATTATCTAGCCATAAAATGGAATGAAAAAGCTTTTTGTGTACTGATATGCAACCATCTCCAGAATATATTGTTAAATTACAAAAATCAGCACCCTAGCCGGTTTGGCTCAGTGGATAGTGCATCGGCCTGTGGACACGTACCTCGGTTGCAGGTTCCTCCCCAGCCTGGGCCCTGGTCAGGGCTCATGCAGGAGGCAACCAATTGATGTGTTTCTCTCACATCGATATTTCTCTCTGTCTTTCCCTCTCTCTTCCACTCTCTCTCTCTAAAAATCAATGGAAAAATATCCTCAGGTGAGGATTAAAAATAATAATAATAATAATAAAATAAAAAAATCAGGGTGGCTCTGGCCAGGTAGTTCAGCTGGCTAAAGCATTGTCCAATATGCCAAGGTTGCAAGTTTGATCCCTGGTCAGGGCACATACAAGAATCAACCAATAAATGCATAAATAATAGAACAATAAAATGATGTTTGTTCCTCTTCCTCCTTCTCTAAAAATAAATAAAATAAAATAATAGTAAATAAAATCAATCAATAAAAACATTTTTTTAAGTCATCCTCTTACCACTTTCTCTATGCTCAGGTGGTCGGACCCCTGATCACATATTAAACAGATTGTTTCTTGCTTTCAAGCTTCCTCCATCAATGTCTTTTCATCACAATAACTACTCCCACCATTTTCCCCATTTCTACCATTGATATATTGTGCTATGGTTAAGGTGACCATGTAATTTATCGTCTAAACTAGGACACTTTTTTAAAAACTTTTTTTAAAATTTCACTTTTTTTTTGTTTTGTTAATCCTTAACTGAGGATATTTTTCCATTGATTTTTTAGAGAGAGTGGAAGGGAAGGGGAGAGAGACACAGAGAGAAACATCGATGTGAGAGACACATAGATTGGTTGCCTCCTGCATGCACCCCAACCAGGGCCAGAGATCATCAACTGAGGTACATGTTTCTTGACCGGAATCGAACCTGGGACCTTTCGGTCCGCAGGCCGACACTCTATCCACTGAGTCAAACTGGCTGGGGTTAAACTAGGACACTTTTGAGAGCCAGAGTGGACACTATTAATAATGACATTGGGCATAAACCAAGACTTCTTGGCCAAACTGGGATGTCTGGTTCTCAAGTGAGGAGTCCGGCTGATAGACTGGGTGACTTGAAGAAAAGGACCATACCTTATTTATCGGGGTATCCCCATTATCTTCCCAGAGACTGATGCATTGTAGGTGTTTAATGCATTTGTTTGTTGACTGGATGGCCCAGGTGTAGGGAGTGCCAAGCAGTCTTTTTGAGGGCTCCACAAGATGCTAAGGGGGGAGAGTTTCTAGCAGCCCAGCCTTTCACCTTTGAGCCCCATCATTATTTATAATACCTGGGCCTTCCTTGCAGATATCCCCTTTGTGTGCTGTATGCTTTGACCTTTGTATCCTAAGCTCCAGAGCATTTTCACAATGCTTGGCTGAGACCCACCAGGCTGAACCCTGGAAAGGCACTGGCCTTGCTCCTCTGTCCTCCTTCTGGTCAGGCGCTGGGAGTGCCTACGGTCAGCATGGGTGCTGGTGACTAAGCGGTCCCAGAGGCCGTAGAGCCCGTAATTTGACTTCCATGGGTCCTCTTCCCCTTCCCTAGCAGGCTCTTTTTTAAAAAAAAAATAAAATATTTTATTGATTTTTTACAGAGAGGAAGGGAGAGCGATAGAGAGTCAGAAACATCGATCAGCTGCCTCCTGCACACCCCCTACTGGAGATGTGCCCACAACCAAGGCACATGCCCTTGACCGGAATCAAACCTGGGACCTTTCAGTCCGAAAGCCGACGCTCTATCCACTGAGCCAAACCAGTTTCGGCCCTAGCAGGCTCTTGTTACATAGTCCCCATCTGCAGGGCTGCCTGGGTGGTACCCTGAGCACCTCAGTTTCCCCATCTTTAGGGTTCCTGGGTAAAGATGTTAAGTGAGTACAGAGGGAGCTTTATCAAGGCTGAGACCTAGCCTACGTAATTAGCCTGCTTAAAGCCTCCCACGTCTCTAATTATTGTTATGATAGATATACCCACTCAGCCAGGCATTCCTATTCGCCCCCCCTCTCCTTTTCAGAATTCCCCACCCCCTGGATAGCAGGAGGGAACCCCTACCTCCCTGGCCTTACTCTAGGGACCCATAATAGAGGAAATGTTCCACCTCCCTCAACCCCAAACCTGTGTGGGCAGAACTGCCAGGAGGGAAGGGATGACAATCAGCAAGATGCCCTCAGCCTCAGCCTCCCGATCTATAAAATGAGGGGGTTGTACAGATGATCTCCGAGTTATTTGTTGTTGACATTGCACATCCTCACCCCACACTGTGATTCTGGCTGGGCTCAGCAGAGCACCCCCAGGAATATGTGGGGGGACCCCAAGTCCAAGCCCTTTTCTCCTTTCCCTGTCTGCTCTCCTTTTTCTTGAATTGTACATGAGAACCCAGAATCCTGGGCAGATGTTTATCCAGGTCTGGGCCTTCCCTATCCTAGCTGCCTCAGGAGATAAAAGGCCAGGGACAAGTAGAGGCCCGGCCACACTTCCTGGGCTTGCTGTAGGTCTGGTCCCAGCCCATCCTGGGTTCAAACCTGATCCTCAGAGGCTAGAGCAAGGAACTGAGATGGCATAGCCTGGGCCTGCCTGCCTGCTCCTCATTGTTACACTGGTTATGTATGTGACTTCAAGTCTAGCTCCATCCCTGACTTCTTCACTATGTGACCTTGAGCAAGTCACTTGCCTTTTCTCTATGCCAGCTTCCCTGGAGAAGTGTCATGGGGAGAGATGTGGAAGCCACCCCATGTCTACGAAGTCAAATTCAGAAACCGTTGTGTCTGTTGAACTTCTTAGTCGTGGCAGCTGGAAGTCCCTCCCCAGGGCTCTGTGAATATTTTATTCAATGGACTTTATTGGTTGCATCCACTTGATTTGCCTCCACTGATTGTTTTTGACATCATCCAGACTTTTGAGGTTAGCAAGGCACTGCAACTCAACTCAGAATGGCTTTAAAAGTGTGTTACAGCTCGGCTGGTAGGGCTGATTCGATTCCTAGTCAGGGTACGTGCCTTGGTTGTGGGCTTGATCCCAGGGTGTGTGTGTGGCGGGGGGGGGGGGGGGGGGGGGGGAGTGCAAGAGGAAGCTGATCAAGGATTCTCTCTCATCATTGATGTTTCTCTCTCTCTCTCCCTTTCCCTTCCTCTCTTAAATCAATTAAAAAACAAACAAACATTAAAAAGAAGTGTGTCACAGAATGGAGGAGACTAAAAAAATAAATAAATAAATAAATAAATAAATGCAATGGGATCCTGGATAGGATACTAGAACAGAAAGAGGACGCTAGGGGAGAAACTGATGAGATTAAAATAATGTCTGTGGTTTAGTTAATAATCATGTACCGATGTTCACTTCTTGTTTTTGATAATTGTACTATGATAAAGTAAGATGTTAACATCAGGGGAAAATGTGAGGTATATATACCTCTGTATTGTTATTGCAAATTTTCTCTAAGTCTAAATTTTTAAAAAAAATATTTTATTGATTTCAGAGAGGAAGGGAGAGGGAGAGAAAGATAGAAACATCCATGATGAGAGAATCATCGCAACTGGGCATGTGTCCTTGACCGGAATCGAACCTGGGACTCTTCAGTCCACAGGCCGACGCTCTATCCACTGTGCCAAACCAGCATGGGCTAAAATTGTTTCAAATAAAAAGTAGGGGAAATCCACAAATTAATGCTCACCACTTAAATACAAAAGTGGGGGAGGGGCCCATTGGTCTATGTAACTGAAAAGGGCAGGGGGTATGGGCCGCAGGCACAGCTGGACCCAGGTGGCTTAGTTCTTAGGAATTGTCTCCATCTCAACTGATTCCGCTGCTTTGCTGGAGCTTCCTCCTCAGGCAGCCCTATCCCTTGTGGTGGCAAACAGTCTGTCAGACCCTCAGGCTGGTCTTCTGCCATTTTAGATTAATGCTCATTGGCTCAGATGGAGTCAACTGCCCTTCTCCAACCCCATCATTGTGACCGGCCTTACTCCAGTCACCTGTGTGGGGTCAGCCCTCCCCACCCCCAACACACAGACTGAGATGGGAGAAGGGCAGGCGCCCAAAAGGAAGCAATGCGTCCGGCTACCAGAAGGGTCGCAGGCAGAACTCTGACGCCCCTGCAGCCTTAGAATGCAGAGCTGCCGCCCTTTCTCCCAGAGCAGCGATTTCCCGCCTTTTTCATCTCTTAGCTCACATACACAAATTACTAAACTGCTGCAGCACACCAAATGATGTATTTTTTGCTGATTTGACAAAAATAGTTATAATTTTGATTCATTCACACTGGATAGCTCTAGTTGTGTTGGCTGTTGTCATTTTTTTAATGTTATCCCTTAATTTGACAACCTAAGGGAAAAGAGGTCAGTGCCCCTGGCGCAATAGTCAGGTATTGCACGTTTTAAAAATTCTTGCGGCCCACCAGTGTGCCTGCTGTGACACAGCGGTTGAAAATCCGCTGTCCTAGAGCCACCCACAACAGGCCTACGCTGAAATGTACAGGCTTGAATTCTTGTGGGTGTTGGGTGTGCTGAGCTGTCAAACTGCAGTCCCAGGATAACCGTCATGAGTGGAGGATAAGAATAGGGCTCTTCCCTGGGAGGTGGGCTTCTTGCAGCTGGATCAGGTGGGGATGGTGTCAGGGAAGGGGATCAGCATGGCCAAAGATGCCAGAATACCAGGATTTCCTCTCGGCCAGGACCATGGTCAATTTCAGGCATGGAGCCCTTCCAATTCATCCTTCCCAGCCCTAGCCAGGAGCCTCTGACCTAAGGTCTCATTTATTCATTTGAATTGGGGTGGCATGGAGAGAGGCACAGGGATAGCCGAGCATTGGGACAACTCAGAGGAGTGCCCTCTGCCTTATGTAAGACATATCTACTGAGCCACCGGCCAGCGTGTCTCAGTGGTTGAGCGTCGACCTATGAACCAGGAGGTCACGGTTCAATTCCCAGTCAGGGCACATGCCTGGGTTGCGGGCTCAATCCTGGGGTGTGCAGGAGGCAGCCGATCAGTGATTCTCTCTCATCATTGATGTCTCTCTTTCTCTCTCCCCCTTCCTCTCTGAAATCAATAAAAATATATATTTAAAAAAAAGAGAGAAATATCTACTGAGGGGATTCCCAAGTCTCAGCTCCCAGTCTCATCCACCCCACTGGCTGACTCCCAAACCACTATCTCCTCCACACCTGTGGGAACAGGGTGGGGTGGGGTGCCCAGAGAGAAGAGGTCTGGCTTACGTATTTTTTCAGATATTTTATTAAGAATAAGGCATATGACAGTCACCCCTAAAGCACAGGGCTCTATTTCTGTGGGTGAGTGAATACACTCTGAAAAGCATCGGATTAAAAAGCACAGCCAACAGGGAGTTTGGAGCAGGAAGCTTCCCCTGCCCTGCCCTGCCCGTCCCCCATTCAAGGCTGGCACCTCAATGACCAGTGCTTAGAGATCCCCAGCTCTCTGCACTGAGACGCTACCCCACACCCCTCGCCTCCTTCCTCTCCACAGAGGAGGCCTCCAATCTGCTGCTTATTTGGGGAAGGCTCACCCCATTTCAGCCTTGGACTGATTCCCCAAACTGCAGGCCGCTGTGGGTAGGATACGTGGAGGCAGGGGTACAGATCCTCACACTGCCGTCCTCCTTCCTGGGCCCCTCCATACTTGGGGAGTGGCTGGAGCTCCAACTAGGACCCCCGACTGTCCATGTCCACACGCCCCTCCCCCAATGGGGGCCCTGTGCAGCAGAGAAGAGGGGGGAAGACACGATCCTTTCCCTTCTAGTCACCTAAGCATTCCAGGGGTTGGCGGGAGGGGGTCTTCCTTTGGCAGGGTGGGCCCCCCAGGCTAGAGGATGGGGAGGACCAGAAGCTGAGGGCAGGGCCTCTCCCAGGCCCCGAGGCGGAGCTTTGGCGCCTGGAGGCCAAGGGCAGGCCACTGATTCTAGTCCCATTCTGCTGCCCTGAGGGTTTTTGTTCCAAACCCAGAGCAGGGCAGAGGGGTGGAGGGAAGTCTCTAGCCCAGGAGAGGGAGGGGAAAGGGAACCCAGTTTCAGCCTCAGCCCCTCCTCCAGCTTGCTGAGTGGAGTGGGAAGGGTTGTCTTATTTCCTTTCCCAGGCTGAGAGTTGAGTCAGCCGCCCCAGCACTCAGAACCTTTCATCTGGGGGATCTCCAAGCACCCCCACAAACAATTAAGTGTCATTATTTCTGCTTGTTAGAAGAGGGACAGGAGTTGGGAGTTGCTGACGGGGGTCCCTTGGGGAGAGGCAGGCAGGTCACCTGAGGATCCCTGGGGTGGGGGTTTGATAGGGGTCCCCAGATAGACACCTTGGGTTCAGGAGGGAAGGGGGAAGAGGGCTATTGCTATAGAGCTGGGGGGCGGGGAGGCAAAGTGGGGGAACTATGGCTTTTAGTGGGTGGATGGACCAAGTATTTCACCATCTCTGTAGAAGAATCGACGCAACAAAGTCACCCTGTTCACCCCAAAAGTGTGGTTGTGGAAGATGGAGGTTTAGGGGGGCACCTCCAGAAAGGCACCCTCTCCCTCCTCTCCACAGTCCTCTGGCTCCTTCAAGTGGGTGCAGCTGAGAGAGGAGAGGCCTCCTTCAGTCACGCCGTGAAAGGGAGGTGACAGGATGAGGGAACATCGAGTTACACACACTCGAGGGGAGACACAGAGGGCAGAGGCACAAGCACAGAGGCTGGGAGGGGAGGGTCAAGGGCAGGCAGAGCAAGGGACCTAGGTCACTGAGCTAGAGGGGAGAGCACTGTCTGTCCCCGGGTGCCCACACCTTGGCCTCTGCATCCCAGCAGCTGGACACCTAGACCAGGCTGGTTATTGCTCAGTGGTCTCAGCAGTCCCGAGTGTGACGGGCTGGGGAGGGCGCTGCGTTCGTGTGGGCTGGGAGTGTGCTCCTGGGCTCTGCTTCTGGCCGATCTGCCGCCCCCTCCAAAGTGCAGTGAAAGAGGGTATGACGGGATTTCCTCTTCTCCAAGGGGCCTGTGACGGCAGAAGCACGTATCTCCCCTGGAGATTGGCTCTGCTCCCCTCATGGCTCCCTGGGTACACTCACACAATGCTCGGCCTCAGCCAGGGTCAGGATCTGCCAGGATGGGGTGTTTGTGAGGGAGGCAAAGGCCTCTCCCTGCCACGTGTCCTCCCTCTGCAGTCCCTGGAAGACCTCACAGGCACTTAGGACAGAGGAAGGATGGCTTGGGGTGGGGGGCTCTAGAGGTGTTTCTTTCTAGACTGGGCTTGGGGCGAGGGCAAGGAGCTGGGCTGGAAACTGCCTTTGGTCATGAGAGCGGGCAGGAGAGAAAGGCAGGGAGCAGGTGGGGCATGCCACTCTCTATCTCACCACTCCCCCCACCCCCACCCCCGACAGAAGGACCCTGAGCGCCACCCCACTGCCAGGTCTGATAGCACTGGGGGCCTCCCTGGGTATGTCCTCCCCAGCAAACCCAAACCTCTATCAACTGCCACTTCCAAGAAGCTGGGCAAAATTAGCACCAATAAACAGGACCAGGAACCTCCCAGGGCCCAGGGCGCCTCAGGTCCCCAGCTACCTCCTGAAGGCAGTTTCTGCCCCTCCATAGGTTTGGCTTCCCCAGCACAGCTCCCAGTCTAAATCCCTCAGGTGGCATCCTGTGGAGAACAGGGCTGGAGGCAGCGCTAGACTGGGCTCTGCCGCCAAACCCACCCTAATCCTCTCTAAGGGTCTGTGGGTGCTGCCTGCCAGAAGTTCCACCTCCCATAGGCCATGCTTCCCCACCAGAGGCTCTGGGAGGCGGTGTCTTCTACTAGTAAATCTAAAGTGTTAGGTGCTCACCTGTACGGACCTATCAGCGGGGTCGGGGAGGAGAAGCGGCTCCGAGGAAAAGGTCCAGCCAGAAGCCCCTGAACCCGCGCCTCTCCTCGTTGGGAGGCTGGGAGGGAAGGGCAGCCGTGCGGGGCTGGGGAGGGTGGAGCTGGAAGGCAGAGGGGTGATAAGTGCCACTCGGGTTCCTTCCCATAGACCAGCCCAGCCTTCCCTCGGGGCCAAACGATTGTCAGCTTTCCGGGATGGGGGTGACCCCGCCCCTCCCCTCCCAGTGGCAGGGTGGGGACCAGGTGAGGAGCAGTATTAGTCCCGTACAGAGAAGGTGCGCTCGCTGAGCCCCGCGGAGGAGCTCCTTCGCGGGAGGGGAGAGCTCGAAGCTTCGAAAACGTGGGGAAATACAAAAGGCGGGGCGGGTGGAAGGGAAGGAGGGAGCGGGGCTGCCTCAGATGTATCCCTGGAATAGGACCTGCTTCCTCGCCCCTTCCCCTCCTCCCTCCCCCCGGACCTGTCTGCAAGGCCCGGGCCGCGTTTCTAGCCGGGGGCCGGCCTCCCTCCCTCCCCGACGCCCCGCCAACCCCGCGCCTACTCCGGGGCCCCGGGCGCACTGGGCGCAGCCGGAGGGGAGGCCAGGTCCGGGGGCTCCAGGGGAGGCGGCTGGCGCGGGCTGCGGCCGCTGGGCCGCGGGGGCCTCTGGGCACAGAGGAAGAGTGCTGGGTCGGGCATGGGCTCGGCGTCGTCCAGGGCGCAGGCCGCGCGGTCCCAGGCGGCCCAGTCCCGGCCGGGGCCCTTCGCGGCGGCCTCCGTGGCCGGCGGGCGGCGAGCCCGCTGTGCGCGCCGGCGGGGCCGGGCTTCGGCGGCGGCGGCGCCGGGGCCGGGGCGCGGGGCCTGCAGTCTCTGGCGCGCCGCGTGCAGCTGGCAGGAGAGGTAGGCGGCCGCCTCGGTGTGCTTCTGCAGCTCGGTGCCCAGCACGGTGGCGCGGTGGCTGCGGCGGCGCAGCTCCTCCAGGAAGCGGCGCTCCTCGGCGCGCAGGCTGCAGCGCAGCGCCGTCACCAGCGCCTCCCGCTGCGCCACCTCCCGCCGCAGCTCCGCGTTGGCCGCCGCCCGCGCCGCCAGCTGCGACTCCAGCGCGCGGCACTTGCTCTCCAGCTCCCGGGACGCCTCCTCTGGAAAAGGGGAGAGAGGGAGGTGATGGTGCAGACAGTTCACCCATCCTCCGGACGAAGCCCTGCGACTCCCCAGCCACATACACGTCCGGCCCGCTCTCTCGCGCTCCACCAAGGCCTTCCTTTTTCTTCCTCAGGCCTTTGCGCCTATCCTGACCTCGGCTTGCTCTCCCCTCTAATTCTCCTTTTAAATGCAAAACTCTCCTTATTCATTTATTTACCCCACAAGTATTCGCTGAGCCTTTACTATGTGCGCTGTGTCAGGCACAGGGGCTATGGTGGATAAGAAAACATCACAGCCCAGCCTGGGCGGCTCAGTGGTTGAGCATCGACCTATGAACCAGGAGGTCACCGTTCGATTCCCAGGCCAGGGCACATGCCTGGGTTGTGGGCTAGATCCTCAGTGTGGGGCGTGCAGGAAGCAGCCGATCAATGATTCTCTCTCATCATTGTTGTTTCTCTCCCTCCCATTTCCTCTCTGAAATCAATAAAATATATATATATATATATATATATATATATATATATATATATATATATATATTTTTTTTAAATAAAGAAAACATCATGAAGCTTACAGCAAGCATAATGGGAGAGGTATAGGACATAATTACAAATGTGAGATTCATATGTGATGTGCCAATGCCATGACTAACAGGAGAATATGACAGAATCAGGGGAGGCTCAGTAGAAGAGTGCCATGGGCTAGAATCTGAAAGATGAATGGGAGTTAGGCACACAGTGCGGAGAGGAGAGGCGGTGCTTGGGGCAGAGGAACAACTTGTACAAGAACCTTGCGGCAGGAGAGACCTGCAAGAGGCAAGGACTGTTAGAACTGGGAGGGTGGGCGGGAAAGGGGAGTGAGTGAGCCGGAACCTTGCTTCGTGGAGAGGTTGTTACATTTCGTTTCCTTTATTGCTTGCCTTTGCCTACTGCATTGGCTTTCAACCCAGGATATGGGTTGGAACCATCCAGAGAGCTTTAAAAAAGTTTCCGGGGCCCTGCCCAAGACCAGTCGGATCAGAACCTCTGGGCTGGAACCAGGGAAGTGGCACTTCTTAAGTCTTCCCAGGTGGTTCTAAATGCACCTTCCGAGTTAAGGACCCCTGCTTCCTGGATTATTAGCTTCATTTCAGCTGGAACAGTAGCTCAGGATTAGCTCACGGGAGTAAGTGTAGGGACATAGATGGATGAAAGCGACAAAAAAGTAGGTAAAAGGTGACTCTGGAATGGATATGAAAAGCACTTGGTGATTTTCACAGAAAAAGAGGACAAAGGGAGCTCTCAAGCCCACTGAGGGAGAAGATGAAAACTAGGACACTGGGGCCGTGCCTTGAGCCCAGGTGACCCCTAAGCTCTTCCAGAGTAAGGGCAGCAGGTGGAGTGAAGGCTGCTGTTGTCACAGAACTATCCTTCCTGGGGTCTGGGATGGGTGACCCCTGCCACCAAGTACCTAGGCACCAAGAGTTTGCCCATAGTTGCCACTTAAATGGGCAGAATTCCTGAAAACGTGTAACTGCTTAGATCTTTATGGACACGTACCCGAAACAATTTGTAAGGCTCCTGACATTTGGCCTTAAATTTCCAGCTTTCCCACCCCTAACTCTTGATCTATAAGCAGCACATCAATATGCAGGGAGTCCATTCTTACCTTTCTCCTGGCTGAGAAAGGCTATTTTTTTGTGATTCATTTTTAGTTAAGCATTTACGGAATCCCTATCCACGTCAGGTCATGTGTCTTGTACTTTGAGACAACAGGTACCATCCAGTCCTAATTCTCAGAGATCGTATACTCGGGTGCTTAAGATCTCAACAATGCAACCCCTTCCATTTTTTTTTCTTAAAAAATATTTTTATTGATTTCAGAGAGGAAGGGAGCGGGAGAGAGAGATAGAAACTTCAATGATGAGAATCATTGATTGGCTGCCTCCATCACACCCCCTACTGGGGATGGAGCCAGAAACCCGGCATGTGCCCTGACCACATTCAACAGTGACCTGGTTCATAGGTCAACGTTCAACCACAGAGCCACACCGGCTAGGCCCCTTCCATTAAAAAAAAAAAAAAAGTTTTACCCCCCTAACTTTGCAAGGGCCTGAACCCTCACCCCTTCTGAAGGAAGTCTCCTGCCCCCATGGCTGCTTAACTTCCCTTGCCCAGCTCAAATCAGGACCCGGGTAACAGACAGAGACTTGGCCGACAGCAGCTGCCCTCTCACTGCAACAAGAATTGTTTGAATTGTCTTGAACCCATGGTGTGGGGAAGTGGGTTTTTGATATCTAAATCTAGCCTACCACCAGGAATGCACAGGGCCCATTCAAGAAGGCAAATAATTCTTTCCACTAATATTTACAGGGTAAAATAAGATTGTTGTTAGAGTAATAAATTTGACAGTAAAATAGTAGTCAAGTTTTCAGGTTAATTTAAATTTGCTAATTGAAATAAGTGAATATTCTAGAAAAATTAATAGTACTGGACAAAAAGCAGTTCCTAAAGTGTTAACTAAAATTTTTATTGGTAGTTCATCTCATGATAAAATTGCGTAACATGTAATGAACCTAAAGCAGTTATATTATAGTGCAAAAAATTAAAATTTAAAAGCTATCAAGACTACATTATAAAATTTTCAAAAGCCTCCTAATATTTAAATTAAAAAAAGGGGGGGATAGTAGAAGAATATCATGTAAGGAAAAATATCCTGTAAGTAAATTACATCTAGAAAATTTGTACTTTAGAAAATTAATTGTAATGCTAACAGCAAGACACCCATGAAAAACACACATGGTGTCAAAACAAGCCAGAGGAAAATCATTTGGGCAAAAATTGAAAAAGGATCCCAAGTCAAATTTGTAGAAAATATTTCTTTATTAACTTTTGGTCAAGAATATGTTTGTATCTTTTCAGAAAACAACTCCGAGACCATGTGGATTCCGGCAACAGAGAGGAATCGACAGGACTACTCCAGCCATGAAGACAGAAGAGAAGCAGTCCAGAGATGGAAGACGCTGACAACACCTTGCCATACTAGCAGTCAGCAGCTGTGTGTCACTGCAGGTTGCCCAGGATCAAACCAGAGAGGGTCGGACCTGCATTACCACCATTTGTCCACCATCCAGAACTGAAATATCATTGCTGACATGTGCACATACGGAACTGTTTGACATTGAAATTGGGTCTCAAAAGAACTGTTGGCCCAGAAAGAAACTCACTACAGACTGATTCATTTGCCTTTCAGCATAACCATTATTGCTTGTCTCATTTTCGGTTCTTATAAGTGTATTTCTAGTAGCACATGATCTCACTCATCTAGGGGAAATGATGAACAACATAGACTGATGAACAAGAACAGACCCAGAAACAAGGAGGCATGGATCAGACTGTCGGGCCTCAGAGGGAGGGTAGGGGAGGGTGGGGATATAGGGGAGAGATCAACCAAAGGACTTGTATGCATGCATGTGAGCCTAACCAGCGGTTAAGGACAACAGGGGGGTGGGGGCATGCGTGGGGAGGGGTGTGGGGGCATGCGTGGGGAGGGGTGTGGGATGGGAATGGGGGGATGAGGACAAATATGTGATACCTTAATCAATAAAGAAATTAAAAAAAATAAAAATAAAAAAAGTTTTATTTCTGGTAAAAATAACAACATAAAGTTTTTACCATCCTGTCAATTTCTAAGTGTACAGTTCAGTATTGTTAAGTATACAGATCTCTAGAACTTTTTTAAAAAAATAATGTTTTTATTGATTTCAGAGAGGAAGGGAGAGGGAGAGAATGATAGAAACATCAATGATGACAGAGAATCACTGACTGGCTGCCTCTTGCACACCCCCCATGGGGGATGGAGCACGCAACCCAGGCATGTGCCCTTGGCTAGAATCGAACCTGGGACCCTTCAGTCTGCAGGCCGACGCTCTATCCACTGAGCCAAACCAGCTAGGACACCTAGAACTTTTTTTATCTTGCACAACTGAAACTCTATACCCCATGAATACTATCTCCCCACTTCACCTGCCATTTAATGGGTGAACTAATAACCTGTAAAAAAAATATTTTAGTGGGGAAATATTTGGGGCTGGGGAATGGTAAAATGAAGGATTTGCTAATGTGCTTGTGTCAACTTTCTCTTCTAGACTCAGTTCCTTGAAGTCAAGGACCCCCTATTGTCATTGTGTTGCATCTTGACACTTATCATCTTAGAGGATTCGGACCGTGACCATGGGAATCATTTGTGCACGGATGAGAAGGATTGGGGAGGTAGGTCAGAGAGAGGAATTAATCCAGCCAGGTGGACCTACTGGACCCCACCTCCTACCTGCTTTCATTTTCCTACTTTGGCCAGGAACACGGCTACAGGGCACTGTGTATGGTGGTGCAGGCTGTTCACCGCACACGTGGGGCTGACATCCTGCGCCGTGCTCAACGAGTCTGGACTGGGACACGGAAGGCTTGGGTCCCACTAAGTGGTGGGGAAAGGTGACCTGTTGGGCCCCCATGGCACCTCCCCACCAGTCATCCTTCTCTTACCTTGCTGGTGAGATTGGGCCTCTCTCATCTCCAGGTCACGAGTCAGTTCTGGGGGAAGAGAAAAGAAAAGGCAGTTGTGTGTGTGTGTATGTGTGATCAGGGAATCACAGCTCAGTAAAAGTGGCAATAAGGATCCTTAGAAACCATCCAAATCACACCCTCAGACCCACTGTGCTACAGCCCAGCCAGGGGAAGAGGTAAAGAGAGGCACCAAGGCACAGCCTGAGCCTGATCTGCCTCATCCTAAGCCCAGAGATCTTTCCAGTGCGAGCTTTGTGGCTTAGATTTGGGAGTTAGTTCAGCCCTGGTGGGATTGAGGAGCCTGGCTGCTTTTGGGGCTGGGAAGTATTTGCTTCTTCCCAGGGATGATGTACAAATATTTAACAAGCCACTCAATCAGAGTTGGTCTGAAGGACCCCCTACTGCGCAGGGTACAGACGTGTTTTGTTTGTTTGTTTGTTTGTTTTTTTAATAGCAAAGGTGGAAATTAATTGAGAAACAAGCACAGGCTCCCATGTGGGTAGGGGGAAAGAGTTCCCGGGCACAGACTCTTTAGTGTTTAGTTGGTGGATCCAGGAAGGCTGGAGTGTCCTGGCTGGGCTGCTTGGTGCCACTGGAGGGGGATTCAAGGTAGTGGCTATTTACCAAGAGGACACGTGTTTTACCGTTTTCACAGCCAGTACTGCTGTGCCAATGTTATTTTTTGAACATTAGCCCCGCCCCTTTCCCAGCCCCGTTCTGCCAGGCTACACAGGAGAGGGGCTTCAAGGAGGACAGCGCCACCTGGTGATGAAAAGCATGCAGGGCTCTTGGAACCGCGTGTGTGGCTTGGTGCTGAGGGGGTGGGGCAGCCAAGGAGCCGCCAAGGGCGCTAGTGCAGGGGCAGTTTCCTCCTGGGCACAGGCTGGCAGCCCAGCCACACCTCTCTACCTGCCTGTCTTCCCAGCCCCGTTCCTTACATCCCAGAAAGCCCTATCCCTCAGCCAGCTGAGTTTGATCATTCTTCTAGCCCTACCCCAACTCCCCGACTCTCCCCTCCCCTCCGTCCCCCTGTAGCTGGGAAAGGGACACTGGGGAGTACAGCTGCCTATGTGAGGGCACCTGCTCAGGAGCACCCTTGTGTACCTGCGAACCTGGGGGTGAGAGAAGGTAACACATCTCTGGGACCACCTCTGCAGCAGCGCCTACAGAGACAGCCGTGTGGGTCCTGGGCTGCCCCTCCTCGCTGCCCTCACCTAGCTCTTCTAGAGAAACAGGGGCTTTGCTGGAGGCACCTTCCCTGGGGAGGCCAGCTGTTGCTAGGAGACAGAGAGCTGGGGTGCCTGGGCTTTTTGCTATGACCTGAGCCTGAACCTCCTCCCTGGGGCCCCTGGAAGGACCCTGATGCCTCCATCCCCAGGGCTTCCTGGGGCCAAGTTGGCCCCACCTCCAAGGGCCCTGCACTGTAGCTCAAGGGAGCCTGGAGTAGGTCAGGGACACAGCCCGGGGATTTCGGCTATGCCGCTAACTCCCGGTGGACTGGTTTCTCCCGGCCCTTAACCATGGGAATTGGGGGAGGGGACATGAATCTCAGCCGGGCCCCGCGTCCCCATCCATCAATTCTCCCTGCTCATCTTCTGGTCAGAGTTCCCTCAGTTTAGATGAGGATGCTGTGAGGTCAGATACACTGTGGCCTTGGGCCAGTGACAACACCTTTCTGAGGCTCAGTTTTCTCATCTGCAAAATGGGGACAAAACTGCTCCTGCCTCACAAGGGGCTGGTGCTGGGATTGAGAGAAACAGAGGGTTGAATACATAGGGGTAGTTCCCGTTGTTGTCCCGCTGCCCTGCCACCTAGAACACACTCATCCCCCTCTCAAGCCTTTCATTCTGAGTCTTCATCTCTTTTTTTAAAATTACTTTATTAAGGTATCACATATTTGTCCTCCCCCCCCTTCCCCCCCCCCGTTCCCATCCCAAACCCCTCCACACGCATGCCCCCACCCCCCTGTTGTCCGTGATCACTGGTTAGGCTCATATGCAAGCACACAAGTCCTTTGGTTGATCTCTCTCCCTTATCCCCTCCCTCCCCTACCTTCCCTCTGAGGTCTGACAGTCTGATCAATGCTGTTCATCTCTTTTTGGTAGGCTCTCCCCATACTCTGCCTCCTTGGTTCCTACCCTGGCCCCTCCATTGCCCATCCCTTCTGGGTCCTCTAGAACAGTGGTCGGCAAACTCATTAGTCAACAGAGCCAAATATCAACAGTACAACGAGAGCCAAATTTTTTAAACTTAAACTTCTTCTAACTCCACTTGTTCAAAATAGACTCACCCAGGCCGTGGTATTTTGTGGAAGAGCCACACTCAAGGGGCCAAAGAGCCGCATGTGGCTCGCGAGCCGCAGTTTGCCGACCTCGGCTCTAGAACAAGCATGTCAAACTCTCGGCCTAATGAGGCATGCAGCCTGCTGGCCTGAGTTTGACAGGCTGGCTCTAGAATCTTCTTTAAAAACAAAAACAAAAAAACGAAACAAACAAAAAATCTCTTTTGTTCTGCTCTCTTCTCCTCACTCCCCCACCCCTTGGAGGGAGGGCCTTATTCAGTCATTTCAGCCCCCAGAGTGGCTGCCCCAGGCCAGCTCAGAGTTATTTTTGTCTCCTTAATCAATAACCTAGAGGCTGCGGGCCCACACCCATCTGAGAAGGATGATGGGGGCCGAGGGCACTCTGTTCCTGCCTGTTATACTTTCTTGGATCCTGGCCTGTGTCCTGAGTGGAAGGACCCAGGTCTTTAGAATTAGGGCAAAACAAAAAGGAACTAGAGGAAAAGATGTAGGGTCTGGGGATTCGCTCATCTCAATTTTCCTTTAATGTTATTGCAATGAAAAGGGGCATCAGGCAGGGGTGAGTCCGTGTGGGGCTGGCGCTGCTGTCACGAAGGCTTTGGGGGAGACTGAGGGGAGCCTGGCCTTGGACGGAGGCACATGGAGGGGGAGGAGGCTGTGGGGGCGGAGAGTCAGGATTACCGGTTTTTCCTGACAAAGTGAGAAGCCAGGCAGGTGGCTCTGGGCCTCAGTTTCCCTCTAGGGAATGGAGAACCTCCCATGAGCGGGGGCTGGAGGAGAGATAGAAGTCTGGTCATCTTGGGGAAAGAATATGCAGAAAGCTGTAGAGGCACGAAGGATGGGAAGTCTAGAGATCTGGGTTCTAATCCTAGTTCTGCCATTAGCATATTGTGTCTGTCTGTCTGTCTGTCTGTCTGTCTGTCTGTCTCTCTCTCTGGGCCTCAATTTACCTACTTGTACTATGAGGAGGTTGGGCTGTTTCAGCTGAGACATCCTGTGAGTCACTGGCTCTGAAGCCTGGACTTGGAGACTCGGCCTGGGTGAGCACTTGGGTGAGGGCCAGGCAGGAGGTCAGGCCTGGGATTTAGCTTTGTCCTCAGTGCTTTCCTCTGTCCTCAGTGCTTTCCTCTGTCCTGCTCACAAACCCAATCTGTTGCCAAGTCCTTTCCTTCCATCTGCTTCCCACGGCCCTCCCCTTCCGTTCCCCCTTCATCGCTTCTCTGGACATTTCACCAGCCCTGTCACTAGTCTCCCCGTGCCCCTCTCCCACCAGTTCATCTTCCGTACAGCGGTTGAGTTTTGTCATGCAGCATGATGCTGCCCAAAACCTTCAGTGACTCCCGCTACGCAGGACAGGCCAAACTTCTTAGCTGTATTTGTCAAGATCCTCCGTGATCTGGCTCCAGCCCTATTTCTCACCAGGCTCCTTTAAGCTCAGCTTTATCCATGAAATAGAACTTTTCCTAAGCGTTTGGTGTCCTACCTATGGAGTTTGCCATGCTGTTCCCTTCATTTGGAATGCTCCCTCACCCCTATCCCCCTGTAACAACTCAGCATGTCTACATCTTCCTCAGCCTGTGGGAGTGGAAATGCTTCCTTTCTCTGGGGGCCCGGGATGCCTGTCTCCTCCTTTATCACCCCCACCTCAAGCTGGACATGGTCCTGCCAAAGAACTCCCATCAGCTCTCTTTATTTTCTGTTATCTTAATACTCTCCCTGTGTGTGTGTGTCTCCCCAAATAGACTGAGGTTTCTTAGGGCTGGAAGGTGCTTGATGAAGACTTATTAGAGAGGGACAGGAAATTCCCAGGAATGGTTCCCAGGTTTCCCTCTGCTACCGACTCAGAACCCTTTGCCCTGAAGACTCAGTTTCCTCATTGAGAAAAACGGATGATGAACACCCACCTGGCAGGACTGTTCTGAAGCTTGTGGGGCTCACGGTGGACACCCCGTCAGAGACAATGACTGTGATGATGACAGTTGCCCTCCCTCCCGCCCCCCACCCGCAGCCATCCCTCCTGGTCTCACCTGAGCAGCGTTTCTGCAGCCTCAGGATTTCCAGGTGCAGGTCTCGCAGCAGGGCCATCTGCTCTTTTTTCAGGAAGCTGATGTGGCGTTGCACGCTCTGGATCTGATGCTCTAGGGACATGGTATCCATGGCAACCCAGGCCTGGGACTCACCTGGGGAGGAGGACAAGGTGAACACACATCTTCTGGGCCCATCTGCCCTGCCCACCCTCAGATCCCTCACAGTTGCCTCCAAAATGGGGTCCTATTGTCTCCAGGTAGACGATTTTTGCCACTGAGGCCATTTCCCCTGCATTTACTCACCAAAGCTCCATAAACAAGTGGGGGTGTTGGCAGGGAAGTATAGTTATTCCCATTTAGCAGATGAAGAAACAGAGGCCCAGAGGGAAATGGCTTCACTCCCCTGTCCCAAGGCCTCTTCTGCTTCTCAGAGAGGAAAACCAATGGAGCATCAAACTCAGTGAAGGGAAACAGAGATGGGCTCTAGCTGCTTTTTTTTAAATATATTTTATTGATTTTTTACAGAGAGGAAGGGAGAAGGATAGAGAGTTAGAAACATTGATGAGAGAGAAACATCGATCAGCTGCCTCCTGCATACCCCCTACTGGGGATGTGCCCGCAACCAAGGTACATGCCCTTGACCGGAATCGAACCTGGGACCCTTCAGTCCGCAGGCCGATGTTCTATCCACTGAGCCAAACCGGCTAGGGCTCTAGCTGCTTCTTAAGCAGCTGTGTGACTTTGGGCAAATCCTCTCCCTCCCTGGGCTCTTGGTTTTCTCTTGGCCAAACTGGGTGTGGCGTAGAAGAACCCCGAGGTCTCCTCCAGCTCCGCCATCCTGCAAGCATTCCAGCTCACGGGTGACCCTCACCCGGCAGGGCAGCAGGTGGTTCTGAGCACACCCTCTCCCAGTTCAACTCCATTTCTCTGACTTAACCTCAAGCAGGGCTCTGGGCTCTTCCGGGTCAGAGGAAGAGCTGATGAGTGTTTCACCAACACTGACTCTGTGGGCTGAAGGCAGGTGGTAGAGTCCCTTTTAAGAGAGGAATAGGAGAGGGTGCTAAGGAGACGCATGTGGTGAATCCACGGTGGAACTTAAGACACGGATGTGAAGGGGAGATTTGCATCCCTGAGTCCTACAGATGGCCTGGCCTTTCAGCTCTCCTGCTGGCTCCACCCCTTCCCCAGTGAGTCTCTCCTGTGGTGATGAGCATCCTGAGAAGCAGAGGAAAAGGGTAGTGGAGGCCCTGACCTCTGGAGGACTCAGAGCTCATGCCTTCTCTGCCAGGGCCTCCCTAAGCTTTGAAGGACCTGCCCCCACCTGTCCCAGGAATTCCCTGGCCAGTGGAGAGGGAGGCTAGTTGAGGGACGGCTCTGGTCAGCAAATGGTCCCCTCCAGACTGGCTTCCATGTAAGTCTCTGCAGCTCCACATTTTTATTTGTAGGGTCACACCAAGCAGGTCCACCGGACACCCTCACATTCACAGGCTTCTCTTTCTGGGTTCCCTTCCCTCGTACCCGCCCGACCTCCCTGGTCCAACCAAATAGGCCTGTCATTTCGGTAGAGGTGGCCCTTTGGCCTGTGAGAATCACTGGCTGTGTTTACTGACCATCTGCTAGTTTAAACAACTTTATACACATGATCTTGCTTCTGCCAACCATTCTCCAGTAGGTATGACCACACCCATTTCACAAACAAAGAGACTCAGAGCTGAAGTGACCCGTGCCAGTTCACGTGGCCAGTAAGTTGTGGCAGACCCAAATGCTCCAACCAAATCTTTTGACTCCAAAGAAGATTCTCAATATTTATACTGAGGACAATCTTGGGTTTGAATCCTGGGTCTTTCAGTTACTTGCCATATGATTTAGAGCAGTGGTCGGAAAACTGCGGCTCGCGAGCCACATGTGGCTCTTTGGCCCTTGAGTGTGGCTCTTCCACAAAATACCACGTGCGGGTGCGCATGTACAGTGCGATTGAAACTTCGTGGCCCATGCGCAGAAGTCGGTTTTCGGCTCTCAAAAGAAATTTTAATCGTTGTACTGTTATTTGGCTCTGTTGATAGATGAGTTTGCCGACCACTGATTTAGAGCAAGAAAGTTAACCTCTCTAAAGCCCCGCCCCTTCCTCTCCGGTAAAATGAGGCTACTAATAGTAACAATGAGGATGAAGTGAGATTAAAAAGGGTAGAACACACATCACAGGACCTGGATCAGTCAGTGCTACATCCCTTCTCGTTTCTGTTAAATGTGTGAGGAGGTTAATCCCTGTCTTGATTTATACATCTCTTCATCCTTCATTCACTCAGTGAGTTACTATTGCCAACTGCTGTGCTGGTTATGGGAAAAGACTGATGAACAAAACCAAGTCCTTGCCCTCATGAGCTCCCAGGGCTCAGGGGAGAGAATCAAACAAAGGAAAAGTGCATCACAGAAACAATAATACAGATAAGTTTACAGTTACAATTTGTGGTAGGTGCCATGAGAGAAACCTACGGTGTAATATGAAAGAAGGTCCCTGAGAAAGTGATTTTATTTTATTTTATTTTATTTTATTTATTTTTTTAAATATATTTTATTGATTTTTCACAGAGAGGAAGGGAGAGGGATAGAGAGCTAGAAACATCGATGAGAGAGAGACATCGACCAGCTGCCTCCTGCACACCCCCTACTGGGGATGTGCCCGCAACCAATGTACATGCCCTTGACCGGAATCGAACCCGGGACCTTCCAGTCCGCAGACCGACGCTCCATCCACTGAGCCAAACCGGTTTCGGCGAGAAAGTGATTTTAGAACGAGACCTCATGGCAGACAGAATTCTAAAAGGGTCCTCAGTATTCCCAGGCCCAGGTGGTCATGCTCTCCTATATTATCTCCCCCGACTTGGGTGTGGGTGGGACTGCGAATATGAGATTTCACTCCTGTGATTAGGTTTATGACAGAGGTGAAAGGATTGTGCAGGTGTAATTAAGGTCTCCAATCAGTTGCTTTGAGTTAATCAAAAAGGAGATTATTCTGGGCGGGCCAGTTCAAAGGGCCCTTACTGAATGAAGGAAGAGATTTGAAGCCTTAGAAAAATTCTGCTGCTGGCCTTGAAGAGGTAAATAAACTGCCGTGCTGTGAGAACTAAATTCTGCTAACAACCTAAGTGATCTTAGAAGTGGCTCTCTCCCTAGTTGAGCCTTCAGGTGAGGATGTAGCTGGTCTTAATTTCAGCCTTGTGAGAACCTGAGCAGGGGACCTAGGTAAAAAGTGCCAGACTCCTGATCCTTGGAGACTGTGAGAAAATTCATTTTTGTTGTTTTAAGCCACTTAGTTTGTGGTTAATTTGTTATGTAGCAACAGAAAAGTAATAGAGCCCTGACTGGTGTGGCTCAGTGGATAGAGCATCGGACTTCGGACTGATGCTCGATTCCGGTCAAGGGCATGTACCTTGGTTTCGGGCACATCCCCAGTAGGGGGCATGCAGGAGGCAGCTGATGAATGTTTCTCTCTCATCCATGTTTCTAACTCTATCCCTCTCCCTTCCTCTCTGTAAAAAATCAGTAAAATATATTAAAAAAAAAAAAGAGACTTGAAGGAGGGGCAGAAGTTAGTCAGAGGAGTACCAGGAAGAGCGTCCCAAACAGGAACAGCACTTGGAAGGCCCAGAGGTAGGATAATGACAGCTGACACTTATTGAGTGCCTACGAGAAGCAAAGCCCTATGTGTTAAGTGCTTCACATGGCCTTTCTGAGAAACAGCAACATCGCCAACTGCTGATGAAGGATGATGTGTAAGGTACTGGGGGGAGGGTTGCAGGAAGTGAGGTTAGCAAGGAAAGGATCACACAGGGTCTTGTAAACTATGTTAAGAATTGTGGGTAGCCCTGACCGGTTTGGCTCAGTGGATAGAGCGTCGGCCTGCGGACTCAAGGGTCCCAGGTTCGATTCCGGTCAAGGGCGTGTACCTTGGTTGCGGGCACATCCCCAGGAGGGGGGTGTGCAGGAGGCAGCTGATCGATGTTTCTCTCTCATCGATGTTTCAAACTCTCTATTCCTCTCCCTTCCTCTCGTAAAAAATCAATAAAATATATTAAAAAATATATATGTATATATACATATATTATATATTAAAAAATAAAAATAAATCACTGTGGTTGCCGTGGGGAGGGCAGATTAGAGGGGACAAAGTGGATACCAGGAGGTCAGCTGGGTGAATGTAGCACTGGTTCAGGTGAGAGATGATGGAGGCCTGGGCCAGATGATGAAGATGGAGATGAAGAGAAGTTCCAGGCCTATTTTGGGGGTAGAATTGGCAGGACATGGGGATGGATTGGATTAGATAAGCGATTTTCAACATTTTTTTTAAGGTTTCCTTTTTGAAAATTTTGATTTAAATTAAAAAAAAAAAAAAGGAGGAAGGGAGAGGGAGAGAGCGATAGAAACATCAATGATGAGAGATAATGGATTGGCTGCTTCCTGCATGCCCCACATTGGGGATGGAGCCTGCAACCGGGCACGTGCCTTGTCTGGGAATCAAACCGTGACCCCCTGGTTCATAGGTCAGTGCTCAACCACTGAGCCACGCCAGCCGGGCTTCAACCTTTTTCATTTCATGGCACACATGAAGTAAAATTCTGCAGCACACCAAAAAAAAATATATTTTTGCTGATCTGACAAAACAAATAGGTATAATTTTGATGCATTCACACCATATGGCTATTGTATTAGCTGTTGTCATTTTTTTAATTGGACAGTCTAAATAGTCAGGTATGGCATGTTTGAAGCATTCTTGCGGCACACCAGTTGAAAATCGCTGGGTTAGGTCGTGATAAGAGGAATATTCAGGGTGTTTAACCGTTTTCAGCTTTGGGAAACTCAAAGGCACATTTGCTGGATTCCCCCCATTTCCTCACCTTTCACATTGGACCTCTTCTCTGTCTAATCACTCCTAAGGTGGTCTTGTCCAATCCCATGGCTGTGAATTCTATTTCTATGTTGACCCGAACACTAGACCGACTATCTAACACAGGGGTCCTCAAACTTTTTAAACAGGGGGCCAGTTCACTGTCCCTCAGACCGTTGGAGGGCCAGACTATAGTTTAAAAAAACACACAACTATGAACAAACTCCTATGCACACTGCACATATCTTATTTTGAAGTAAAAAAACAAAACGGCAAAAACACACGGCGGGCCGGATAAATGTCCTCGGCGGGCCGCATGTGGCCCGCGGGCCGTAGTTTGAGGACGCCTGATCTAACACATCCATCTGGATGTCTCACAGGTCCCTCAAACTTGTGAGTCCCAGTACCGAGCTCTCATGATCACTCCTGCAAACCCGCTCTTGCCTACTGTTTGCCATAGAAATAAACGGCACTCTATTTGCCTTTCACTCGGGTGCTCAGGACACATGACTAGGTATCATTTTTTATTCCTTTCTTCACATTCCACAGCCAATCCATCTGCAAATCCTGTTGGCGCTACTTTCAAAAAACTTCCTCAATCCAACCAGTTCTCACTAACCCCACTGTGTTTCCCTAGTCCCGGTCACCACCACCCCTCCGGTGTAACCCTGCAGTAGCCTCCTAACTCCTAGCTTCCACTCTTGTCCTTGTTTTCCGCGCAGCAGCCAGAGTTCCTTTAGCAAATCTGATCTGGTCACCCCATCCCTCACTCAAAACCCCCCAAGGGCTTCCTATCACACTTAAAGCCAGATCCAAAGTTCTCACCAGACCCTACACATGGCCCCTGGCTCTGTTTACCTTCATCTCCTGCTGTTCTCCCACTGTTGGCTCCATCCCAGCCTCCTTGGCCTCCTTGCTGTTTCTTGAATATGCCAAGCACCTGGCCTCAGGGACTTTGCATGCACTGTCCCCTCTGCCAGGAATGCCCTTTGCCAAGATACCCTCGTGGCCCATCGCTCCCTGCGTTCAGGACTCTGTTCAAAGGTCACATAATCAGGGTCCTTCTCCGATTATTTGATTTAAAATAGACCCCTCTGTCACACTCCATTCCCTTAACCGGCATTGCTTTTCTTCCAGGAATTTATCACCACATGCATATATTACATTTTTGTTTATTGTCTGGTTCCCCTGCCAGATTGTTGGCAACACAAGATGAAAGACTGTTTTGTTCCCTAGTACCTAGGACAGAATCTGGCAAACAGGAGATATTCTGTAAAATATCTGTAGAATGCACGAGTGAGTGAATTTGTGTAGCTGGTTTGTGAACTGATGTGGAAGGGCAGATTTACAGAGAAGGTGAGATCCAGCCGGTTAGATCTGGCATGCTCAAGACACCGCAGACAAGGAGAAACAGATGTGAAGAGGGCGGTCAAATATACTGATGCATTACTCGGGAGGAACAGGTGAGCCGTGCCTGTGCTTTTGTCTGTCTGTGTTGGGATATGTGTGCCTGTGTGTCTGTATATGCATCTGAGCCCATGTCCATGCCTGAAGGAGTACATGTATGCATGCATGCATGTGTGTGTGTGTTGCATCTCTTGACTCTAAGTGTCTGCTGTGTGCACAACTGGAGGATGAAGGTGTGTGGGCCCGTGCTTACACTGAAGAGAGAAAATGTCGGCTCCCAGCTGCTGAAATGCAAATGTTTCGGAAGAGTCAAAGCCCTTTCCACACAGCCCTGGAGACTGGACGCCGGCCACAGTGACAGGCTGCGCCAACCAGCTGTTTCCGTGCCTTCCCAGAATGGCTTGAGTATTTGCTTCCAACGAGGCAGGTGCTCTTCTCAGGGCAGAAATTGAGGTCACAAACGGTCTTGGCAAATCTCCTTTCTTAGACGTTATTGTTTAGTTTGTTTTGGGGAGGGCGGGAGATGGAGGCAGGAAGGGGAAACCAGGGCCTACAGGGATCTGTGTGTGTGGCTGGGGAGCCACATGTGCTTGGAAGACCCAACTCAGAAAAATGTCAGGTTTCCACACACAAATGTAGTTCTGGAACCTCCCAGCTTCGGGACCTCGTGTCTGAGGACAAGGTCCAGGCCAGCAGCAGCCGCTAAGGGGTAGGAGCTATCAGCTCCATCTTCTTCCCACACCCAGCCAGGGACGCCCAAGCTCCCAGGTTAAAGTGAGGTCTCTCACCTCTGTCTACTGTCCTACCTCAGGAACTGCATTGTTCCTGCTGCCCACCTTCTCCCAGTGCTCCTACCTCTTTAATTTTCCAGCTTGATGGAAAATGTCCATTTTAAAGAACTGTCATCAAGAATAAAAAAGGACCTGTAACACAGGGTTCACAATGTATACAGTTAATTCCAAGTACTTTGGACAGGCCTCTCATCTGTCTGAAAGAAAGTTCCAGAAGCATTTGAAATCTTGTTTTCCTGGCGTGTCATCTGTTTGGCTCAAATAAACTCAAGACAAGAAAAGGAAGGCAGGAAGGAAGGAAGGAAGGAAGGAAGGAAGGAAGGAAGGAAGGAAGGAAGGAAGGAAGGAAGGAAGGCACAAATGTTTTCCATTTAGGGAAGTTGGTGGGAGGAGCCTCCTGTGTTCAGGTCCCCAACCCCAGACAGTGCCAGGTGCAGGAACCCTCTGACCCTGACACAACTGTGGCGCTCTAAGGCCTAAGCTCCTGATCCCTGAAAAAGACCTCACCTCCTGCTTGGCTCTTTGGAGCTTTCGGGTACCCACTCTCCTCCCCAGCTAATCTACCTACAACTGACTTGGTAAAGTAGGAAATGGTGGTCCTCTCCCCTCCCCTGTGCCTATAGTTCTTTGCGTTGGAAGAACCACAGAAAGTACAGAATCATAGCACTCAGGGCTCTGAAGGGTCTTCATGATCACCTCAATCAGTGATTTTCAAATTTGCTCCATAGAACCCCAGAGTTCTGCAGAGGGGTCTCCGATGTTGTCGAAAGGGTTGGGGGAAAGGGCAGGGCTCGAGGCTCTGTTGTTTTCACCTCTCTATTATATGATGGGTTTGTGCATACAAATTCATTGGAGAAAAGGCTTCTGCTAACCAAAAGTTTGAAAACCACTTTTATAGTCCAAACTTCTTTTGGGTGGCTAACTACTCCTCCCTTAGTCTGTTCAATGTCCCCGAGCCTCTGCTGCGCCCATCTCTCACTCAGGCAGATGCAGTGACCGGGGAGGAACCAGAGCTAAGCCTCTGGCTTTTTGCTTGCACGGAGTCTGCCGTGTCTGCCACCCTTACCCTTGCTGCTTCTCTTGTCCCAGTTTCTATTTCATTCTCAGGACTAAAAATATTTAGTCAGTCAACAAATATTCTTGCACTGTTCTGAATACTCACCCACATTTTGTTAAAAATTTTAAGTATGCCTTCTTGTTTCAAGGGGAATGTTAAACTTATTTTTATCATTCTAATTGCCAGGGGAGGTATATTAGATAGGACAGTCATGGTAATAAATGAATAAGTAAATGAATTAAAATGTTCTTTACTTTTCTTCTTTTTTAAAATATATATTTTTTATTGATTTCAGAGAGGAAGGGAGAGGGAGAGATAGAACATCAATGATGAGAGAGAATCATTAATCGGCTGCCTCCTGCACACCCCCTACTGGGGACCAAGCCAGAAACCCAGGCATGTGACCAGGAAGCAAACCATGACCTCCTGGTTCATAGGTTGATACTCAACCACTGAGCCACACCAGTCAGGCTGTTCTTTACTTTTCTTACTTGTTATTCCTCTTAACTACCTAACTCTGAGGACTGGGGTAGGAGGGAAAGCAAGAATCAGAAAATCTTTTTCAAACATGGATGCACAGGTAATAATATTTATAATAATTACTAGAGGCCCGATGCACGAAATTCGTGCACTCAGGGGGGTCCCTCAGCCCGTCCTACGCCCTCTCGCTGTCTGGGAGCCCTCGGAGGATGTCCAACTGATGGCTTAGGCCCACTCCCCTAAGCCGGCAGTTGGACATCTTTAGCGCTGCTGCGGAGGCGGGAGAGGCTCCCACCACTGCAGCTGTGCTCGCCAGCTGTGAGCCAGCTTAGGGCTTCTGGCTGAGTGGCGCTCCTCCTGTGGGAGCACACTGACCACCAGGGGGCAGCTCCTGCATTGAACATCTGCCCCTGGTGGTCAGTGCATGTCATAGCAACCGGTCCTTCCGCCATTCGGTCGATTTGCATATTACCCTCTTATTATATAGGATTACTGCACAGGTAATAACCCTTATAATGATAATAATATTATTATTATTAATAATAAATGGCTGGCACTGTTCTTAGCATTTTACATATATTAATTCATTTATCTTCATAATAGCCCTACATTGAAGGTTCCGTTTCCATAGATGAGGAAACGGAAGCTCAGAGAGGTTAAGTAGTTTGCCCCATATACTAGTACACAACTGACAGTGTCTCGCAACTTGGAGCACTCCCTGGCATTTAAGGCCCTTCACAATCTAAATGTGGTCCACATTTGCAGTCTGATCCTCTCCTCTTTTGGATTCTACCTCTTGCTGCTCTCACAACAAACTCTCCTCATACCCATGAACATCCCTCATTTACTATTCCCCCATCCTGTCTTTACCTCCTTAAACCTGTGAAGGATGCTACCCCGCTCAAATGCAGAAAGTCTTCCCTGACCCCCACCAAGCTGAAATGCCTCTCTTCTGCCACTGTGTTCCCCAAGCATTCCACCAGGCATCCCTGTGTGTGTGTGTGTGTGTGTGTGTGTGTGTGTGTGTCTTTCTGTCTGGCTTCTGCTCTAAGCAATAAGCTTCCTGAGGGCAGGGCTTTGTCTCCGGGAATTCCTTGCATGGAACAGGAACACAAAGAATGTTGGTGAAACAGGCAGAAGGAGCTGAGCATTATTGGCAATCACCAGGGCAAGTAAGCGCATGTATTAAAAAATAATCACTCCCTTCATTCTCAGGTCCTCGGCTCTCCGGGGGATTTGGGTTGGGAACAAGAAGTCAGCTCTAGATAAATGTCTGAGACTCTGTAAGGTGGGGTCACTTGACTAGTGAGTGGTGGAGCCACATTCTCTAGGGGTCTCCTGGTCCTCTCCACTCCAGACCCTCCTCCTCCAATACCCCTAGGTTATGGCTCCCCCCTCCACTGAAGACCGCAGGACCCCCAACCTCAGCAAAGCAGAGGGCCCACGAACACGGGAGTGGGACGTATGGGGAAACTGGAGCTCCCACCCACTTCAGTCTTGATGTTCTGCCCTGATTACGCCTCCAATATGACTCCCTGGGAGAGGGGGGGCCTGGAGCCGGAGGGAGCCGGGGAAGAGAGGTGCCAGGGAGGACAGGGACAGGCAGGCAGAAGGAAAGATGTGTGTGGCAGGAGATGGCAAGAGGTAGTGGTGGCTTGATCTCGGCTGCTCTGGACTCTCCGCCAGGGCCGGGAAGGGTCCGAGACTGGGCGGTGGAGGACAACTTCTGCCAGCAGCCCGCGGGTCCCGCCTGCCTCCCGCGCGCTGCGGTGCCCGGCCCCACGCCAGCGCTCCCGCTAGGGAACGCCTCGGCGCCCACCCCCACGCCCACCGGCCTCCTCACCTTCAGGACCTGCGGGAGCGACAGGCCAGAGGAGCCCGGGTCCGCGGGCTGGGTGGGGGGAGGAGCTCTTCTTCCCCACGCTAGCTGCGCCCCGGGTTCCGCAGCGCCCGCCCGGGCTGCGGCGCCATCAGCTGCTTCGAGGCTGCGGGGCGGTGGGGTCGGGGCTCCCGGGGCTCTGGGGCGCCGAAGGGGGGTCCCGGGCTGCCTCCAGGCGTAAACACCCAGCAACGTGACCGGAACTGGCGAACGAGCAGTAGGGGGGAGCTGAGGGGGCGGGAGAGATAAGGGGGAGGGGAGGGACCTGGGACTGGCGGGGAGGGGCCATGGGCGGGGCCGGGGGGGGGGGAAGGGAGGCTGGCGGCTCGCGGTCGGGAGAGGGGCGGGAGAACCCCGGGAGCCCCGGGAGCCAGGTCTAAGGACCCCGGAGGGCCGCCGAAACCCGAGGAGCTGGCTTTGGCTGGGAGCTGGAAGGGAAACCTGGGGAACCCGCCTGCCACTTGGCGAGCAAGGGCGCGGCGGGCGGATCAGCACCGCGGACAGCGCCCAGGCAGGCAGGCCGGGATCCGCTGGGCCCCGCTGCCTACTCCCTGGCACAGGAACCACAGACAGTGCCCCCACTGGCCCAGGAGGAGTTGGGTGGGAGGTGAGCTGACCAGGGGTCAGGAAGCCTACCTTGTGCCTAGTGGGCAGCAAAGCTGCCCCAGGCCTCTCACTAGCTGTATGACCTTGGGTGCATCACATCACTCTCTGGGTCCCGGTTGATAAAACACCCTCTTTCTCTACGTGAAGGTCCCAAGAGCCAAGAGGAGATGCTTTAAAAACGCTGAAGTCCAGAACTTGGCGTTGATCCTTTTTCACTGCACATGAAGGCTTCTAAAACCAGGCTGCTTGGCTTCTAATTCTGGCTCTGTCAATACCTTCCTCCTCCCTGGGCCTCAGTCTCCTCATCCATAGAATGGGATAATGATGGTCTATGCAGCTCCTGAGATCTTTGGGTTGTTGTGAGGATTAAATGGAGTTTATATATGTAAAACACTTAAAACGTGCTGAGTTCTCATTAGCATCCGTGCTCATGATGGCAAGGGACCAGGTGACATTGTGTGAGTGGCTGGTAGCTCAGAGCTCCCTCTGGGTAAGTCATTTCAGGGAAAAGCACGGTGGACTCTGCCAACAGGATCTTTTTTGTGAGTGTCATGAGGTTAGAATGAAAGGGTTTTGTAAAGTGCATGCGAATGGGATTGTTATGACTAAGCCCCAAATGTTATTCTCCTTGATCTGTATCAAGACGGGTCCTGGGACTCGGGCTTTTCACCAATTCCAGATGCCTGTCTGAGGGGTGGCCCTGCCTGTTCTTGGGAGAGGGTCCAGCCTGGCCACAAAAGTGCTCTCAGGTGGGCATGGAAGGCCTGGCCGCTAGGGCTGCCCTCGGGACTCTTGCAACATCTTTGGCGGAAAAAATATTCATAGGTGAAACAACAAAAAGATGTGCACAAATCACTCACAGAGCCACTAAAATCGATGAGCCTGCAGAGCTGAGAGATGGCCCTGTGAAGGCAGAGCTAGGGAATGGACAGGGGGGCCAGGAGACTAAAAGGTACCTCCTTAGGGGAGGTTAACAATCAGTCAGTCAACACACAGAGTTATACTGAACAAGACTGACTGCATGGCACTCTACCTGAAGTTGTGGGGAGACCCAGAGACGCATTATAAAACATGGAGGTGATGACAATAAGAATTAACATTTACCGCCCTAACCGGTTTGGCTCAGTGGATAGAGCGTCAGCCTGTGGACTGAAGGGTCCCAGGTTCGATTCCGGTCAAGGGCATGTACCTTGGCTGCGGGCACATCCCCAGTAGGAGGTGTGCAGGAGGCAGCTGATAGATGTTTCTCTGTCATGGATGTTTCTAACTCTCTATCATCTCCCTTCCTCTCTGTAAAAAATCAATAAAAATATATTTAAAAAAAAAAGAATTAACATTTACCAAGTACTTTCTGTGTACCAGGAAATCTATTAACTATTGTTAAAACATCTCCCCCCCCCCCATTTTCAACATTAAACTTATAATAAAGTCAATGCAAACTAAAATGTATAAAGAGTATACATCTCACCTCAGAAGTAACCATTATTTTGAGTTGAGCACTTTACCCATTTCATCTCATTGAAACGTCAGAGAAACCCTATTGGAAATTTAACACCACCCAGTTTGTAAGCAGCGGAGCCAGGATTCAAATCCCAGTCCAGTCAAGGTCGGAGGTGAGCTTTTTATTTTATTTTTTATTTTTTTTAATTTTTATTGATTTCAGGGAGGAAGGGAGAGGGAGAGAGAGAAACATCAATGATGAGAGAGAATCATTGACTGGCTGCCTCCTGCACGCCCCTGACTGGGATCGAGCCCCCAACCCGGGCATGTGCCCTTGATTGGAATCGAACCCGGGACCTTACAGTCCACAGGCCGACGCTCTATCCACTGAGCCAAACCAGCCAGGGCGGGAGGTGAGCTTTATCAGGTCCCTCAGCAAAGCGGTGAATCTACTTGTGGCAGAAAACACCCATGAGCTTTACGGGAAGGTGAGAGCCATGAATACCAGTTAAGAGAGTGAGTTTGGGGTGACAGAGAAGGCCTCGAGGCTCTCTCCGTCTCTTCATGATAGCTTGGAATACTGACTTTTTTTTTTACTCCTCACCCTAGAATATTTTTCCATTAATTTTTAGAGAAAGTGGAAGAGAGAAGGACAGACAGAGAGAAATATCCATGTGAGAGAAGCACATTGATTGGTTGCCTCCTGCGTGCACCCTGACCAGGGCCCGGACTGGGGAGAAGCCTGCAATTGAGGTATGTGCCCTTGACCAGAATCGAACCCAGGACCCGTAGGTCCGCAGGCTGACACTCTATCCACTGAACCAAACCAGCCAGGGCGGAATACTGACTTTAAAAAAAAATATATTTTTTTTATTGATTTCAGAGAGGAAGGGAGAGAGAGAAACATCAATGATGAGAGAGAATGATTGATTGGCTGCCTCCTGCACAATCCACACTGGGGATTGAGCCTGCAATCTGGGCATGTGTCCTGACCAGGAATAGAACTGTGACCTCCTGGTTCTTGGGTCAATGCTCAACCACTGGGCCACACCAGCCGGGCTCTTCCAGATTTTTCAATGAATATATGAATGTACTAGTTCTATTTGTAACATTTTTTTCCACTTTAAAATATGTCTTTTTTTTTTAAATTGAGATACAATTGACATAGTTTCAAGTGTATAACACAATGATTCGATATTTGTAATATGTCGTGAAATGATCACTACAATAAGGCTTGCTAACATCACTATACAGTTAAACATGTTTTTCTTGTGATCTGCTCTCTTAACAACTTTCAGTTATGCCAGATAGTATTATTAACTATAGTCACCATGCTTACAACAAAATATATCTTTATTTTTAAAAATATATACTTTATTGAATTTTTACAGAGAGGAAGGGAGAGGGATAGAGAGTTAGAAACATCGAGAGAGAAACATCGATCAGCTGCCTCCTGCACACCCCCTACTGGGGGTGTACCCTCAACAAGGTACATGCCCCTCACTGGAATTGAACCTGGGACCCTTGAGTCTGCAGGCGGATGCTCTATCCACTGAGCCAAACCGGTCAGGGCTATATCTTGATTTTTCATGCCAATAAAAGTCTTTCTTAGTAGCTGTATAATATCCCATCATATGGACAAGCTTCTTTAAAAAAAATTTAAACATTTTTAGTTGATTTTTTAGAGAGAGGAAGGTAGGGAAAGAGAGAGAGAGAGAGAGAAGAGAGATATTTGTTGTTCCATTTATTTATGCACTCATGGTTGATTCTTGTATGTGCCCTGACCAGGGCTGGAACCTGCAACCCTGGAGCATCAGGACAACAACCCAACCAACTAAACCACCCACCCGGCCAGGGCTGGACAAGCTTCTTTACTTAACTGATCTCCAATTTGACTTTTGTGTTGTTCCCAGTTTCATTCTATTGAAAACAATGCTGCAGTGGATATTCTTCCACAGAGACCTCTTTTCACGTTTCTAATTATGCTCTTAGGATGAATTTCAAGGAGAGAAATCCAGAGACATGCACACTTGATGGCTTTTCATCATAGTGTCAAATGGCCATGCACAAGGGTTGGACCAATTTATTCTCCAACCTCAGTCACAATTAAGAGTGTCCACGTGCCTTCTCCATACAAAACTAAGTGGGGTAGTTAAAAAACAATCAATGGGCCCAGCCGGCATGGCTCAGTGGTTGAGCGTCCACTTATGAACCAGGAGATCATGGTTCGATTCCCTGTCAGGACACATGCCCGGATTATGAGCTTGATCCCCAATGCAGGATGTGCAGGAGGCAGCCGATCAATGATTCTCTCTCATTATTGATGTTTCTGTCTCCCTCACACTCTCCCTTTCTCTTTGAAATCAATAAAAATATATTCAAACAAAAAACAAAACAAAAAAAAAAACAAAAAACAGCCTTAGCTGTTTTGGCTCAGTGGATAGAGCGTCGGCCTGCAGACTGAAGGATCCCAGGTTCGATTCCAGTCAGGGCACATGCCCAGGTTGCCGGCTTGATCCCCAATGGGGGGCGTGCAGGAGGCAGCCCATCAATGATTCTGTCTCATCATTGATGTTTCTATCTCTCCCTCTCTCTTTCTTTCTGAAATCAATAAAAATATATTAAACACACACACACACACACACACACACACACACACACACATACAATCTATAATTCCAAATTTGACAAGTAAAAAACAGTATCACATTTAACTTTTCAAGTGTTGAACACTGGGGAGGGCACCTATGGATATAAGGACAAATGCCAGTAGCCTTTGGATCCCCCTGCACACACTTCCAGTGCCCCTGGCAATGGCCACAGACCCCAAGAAGAAGGCAAGCTCCCAGGTCCTCACACTGGGGCCAGGTTTTGTCCTCTCTGCATCAGTTGCCCTCTTGCAAAGGGTGTGGACTGTCCTGGTATTGGAAGCAGGTGAACTGGAAGGACAATGTTCAGACAAATGTTCATACTAAGAAACGTTTCTGTTTCTAAAACTCAGCTCCTTCAAACCAGGCTTGACATGCATGGTCCCATGATGCCTTGGGCCAGGCTGGTCTCTGCTCTACTGCAGGAATGACCGGGTTCCTGGAGTGAAGAGGGGTTGAAGGCTTGGGAGGAGCTGGTCCTAGTATTGGCAGCGTGCCCCTCCAATATTGTCACCTTAAAATATTTTAACAACCTGTGGGGCACATCCGTCTTCCTTTTAAGCATTTAGAGTGGTTTAATTTTTTACGCACAACTTTCTAGGTAGGCAGAAGGGGTGTCACAGGGAGTAAGGCAGAGGTGGGTTAAGAAGATCGCCTCCAGTCACTCAGCAAGTCAGGCGTCCCGCACAGTGGAACTTGGAGAACCTGACTCCTCGCCCAGTGCTCCAGACACCAGCTCCTCTGCGCCCTCCGCCAGCGGGCCGGGGAGAAGGCAGGGAGGGGGTAGACTGTGGTCGTTCCGGCGGCGGTGACCCAGCTCCAGGGCACCCAGGGGGTGGGGGTGAGAGTGGGGTAGTGGGGTGGGTGGGTGCGGGGGGAGTAGGGGAGATGAGCGCCGAACGCGCCGCACAGCCCGGGCTCCGGCCCGCGTCGCCTCGCGCCCGCCCCGCCCCGCTCGCCGGTCCCGGCGCCGCACCCCGCGCCGGCGAGCGCGCCCTCGGCACTGGCCTGCGGCAGCCGGAGCCGCCTCCGCCGTGCGGCCCGCGGCGGGCGGGGAGAGGGCGGCCGGCCGGGCGAGGCATGGCGGGCCGCGGGACGCCGGGGGAGAGACGCTGGCAGTTGGTGCGCTGGTGAGTGGGCGCCAGGGGTGGGGGGCTTGGGGCGGGCACGGGAAGGAGCGGGGCCACAGGCGCAAAGTTTCTTCTCGAGCTGAGGCTTCGGGGCCGGTTTTAAGGAGAGGCGCTGGCTGCCTGCTCACAAGCATCCCGCGTCCCCGGGTCCCCGCGCGCGCTCTTTGGGGCTCTCCAGGTAGTTAGGCGCTGGGACCCAGGACCAGGTCCCTGACGTCAGGCTTTAGGGGGTCCCGGGTCCCCCTTCCACGGGCTCCTCGTCAGGGCTTCCTTCCTTTCCTCCCCCGCCCCCCGCCACCACTTCGCTTTTCTATTTTTGCAATGGGGGTCCCCCGCCTACCTGCATTCCTTCTGCTGCTCGGGGTCGGGCCAAGGACTTGGGCCCCGGAGAAGCACAACCACAGTCCTCAGCTCCCCTGTTTAAGGAGGAGATGTCCTCGTCCGCCTAAACCGGGACCCCTGAGAGTGGGCACTTTGGGGGTCGGGGGCTTAGAGAAGGGGGCTTGGGAGGCGAGGGGAGAGGTCCCATTGCGGGGAGTGGTTGCCCCGACCCCCACTGCAGTCCTGCCCGGCGGGGGAATCAGGCCTGGGTGTCAGGTTACGGGACTGCAGGCTGAGAGGCTTTCAGGCGCATCACAGCCCAGTCACCTGGGTTGGGCTCAGTGTCCCTGGCGTCCGGATGGTGAGGGCTGCTTCAGCCGGGGACCTGCCCCCTGCTTGGCGGGCTTAGACTGCAGTGTAGGCTGCTCAGCCCACCACATTGTCAAAGGAGACTGTCTGACTGGGACCCCTCCCCATCCCACATCACCCCACCCCCACCAGGGCCAGGAGACATCTCTGAAGTAGCACACAGACACCTCTCACCAGTTACATTCTGTAGTGTGAATACAAACAGCAACAACAATGTTATCATCCATAGGAGCAACCTGAGCCTTCCTGAGCGCTTCCTACTGGCTCCACCAATAGGATCCAGGCATTGACTTAGTTACTCTTCACAGTGAAACTCAGAGGGAGGTATTAGCACCCCCATTTTACAGATAAGGAAACTGAGGCTCAGAGAAGGAAAGTGGTTAGTCAGGGTCACCCAGCAAACAAGTAGCAGAGTCAGGTTTCGAACCCAGGTCTTGCTGAACTGATCCTTTGTTTTGCTTCCAGTCTGGCCACGCATTCAAGTGCACATTGTTAGAAAATCCCAGCATGTCAGAGCAGGAGGAGGCACTGGGTTTGCAGCCTGCTCACCCATCCCCATCCTGGGAGGATTCCAAGAATCAAAGTCCAGATATTCAAAATTAGTATTTAGCAGTGGAACCACTCTTCAAACGAAGCCCAAAATGCTTAAATCAGATCAAGGTAGAGTTAATCTGTTTGAAGAGCTGGGAGTTACTTACTGTCCTCTCCCTAAAAAGGAAAGCGTCACCCCAGGACCCCAGGACTTCCCAGATTAAACTAAATTTGCTTAGTTTCATTCCTTCCCTCACTTCATGGAGGAAATGGGAAGAGTTTTAAAGGGACAGGGCTTGGATTTCTGCTCTGACTCTCTCTGCCTGGTGATGCACGAATCATTGTTAGTGCCTCTAATTAGGTTTTGGGTCACCTCCCCCTCCCCAGATTAAAGCCTGTTGCTTTGAGAAGGTCCTGAAAGAAGTGGCTTGAGTGGTGAGGCAGCCTGGCAGGAAGCATCCTTAAGGGCAAGAAACCCTCTGCACCCCACGGCATGCTCCCAACATGGTCAGCCTTGGCCCCTGGTCCCAGGATTTCAGGTTGAGTCAGTTTGCTCAACTCAAACTGGCTTAAGAGAAAAAGGGAAGTTGTTGGCTTACAGAACTGAAAACTCCAGGAACTCTCCATGTTTCAGGCATAACTGCATTCAGGTGCTCAAATAATAGCACCAAATAATACTCTGCTCTCTTTGTCCCTCTGCTCCACTTTTTTTTTTTTTAAATATTTTTATTGGGTTCAAAGAGGAAGGGAGAGGGAGAGATAGAAATATCAATGATGAGAGAGAATCATTGAATGGCTGCCTCCTGCATGCCCCCTACTGGGGATGGAGCCCGCAACCCGGGCATATGCCCTTGGCCGGAATCGAACCCAGAACCCTTTAGTCCGAAGGTCGACACTCTACCCAATGAGCCAAACCGGCTAGGGCCCTCTGTTCCACTTTCATTCCCGTGTGGAGGTGAGGTGGCTGGCAGCTGCAGGCAGCCCCCAGGTGAGTGACCACCATGCAAAGAGAGCTCTTCTTTTTGAGTGGTTCCAGCCAAAGTCTCAGGATGTCATCTCATTGGCATGATTTGGGTCACATGGGTTTCCCTGAAGCAATCACTGTGGTCAGGGCGATGGAGTGCTCAGATTGGCCATGCTGGGTCATGTGTCCACTCATGGAGCTGGGGCTGCGGTCAGCTCCATCCAAACCACAGAACTTCTGAGTGGGAGAGAGGGTGACGAATGGTGAATTGTTGGGCAAGAAAAACAAGTCATGCAAACCTGCAATAAAGTTAAACGGTAAACTAGAAGCTAGATAACAATATTCCCACATAACAGGTTAAATGTTAATATGCTAAATGTAAGAAGCACTCTTATAAGAAAATTTAAAAAAGTACTGCAGGCTGGTTGGTTTAAACAACATAAATTTATTTTCTCATAGTTCTGGAGGCTGGAAGTCTAAGATCAGGGTGCCAGCATGCTTGGGTTCTGGTGAGGCCTCTCTTCCTGGCTTGCAGAGAGCTGCCTTCCCATGTGTCCTCATGTGATGAGGAGAGAGCACACAAGCTCTCTGGTATCTCTCTTTTTCTTTTTAAAAAAAATATTTTTATTGATTTCAGAGAGGAAGGAAGAGTGAGATAGAAATATCCATGATGAGAGAGAATCATGGATCAGCTTCCTCCTGCAAGTCCCTCACTGGGGATTGAGCCCACAACCCTGGCATGTGCCTTTGACCGGAATGGAACCTGGGATCTTTCAGTTCGCAGGCCGACACTCTATCCACTGAGCCAAACCGGCTAGGACTCTGGTGTCTCTTTTTATAAGGACACTAATCCTGTTGGGTCAGGGAGCTACCTAACCTTAGTTTGTTCCAAAAAGGGCCTATTTCCAAATACAGTCACATGGGGGGGGGGGGTAGGGAGGATTTAGGGCTTCAACATATGAATTGGGGGAGGGCAGGGACAAGGACACAAACATCAACCAGTCTATAATGCTTAACAAGAAAAACACGGGAGTGTAGGTGGTGAATGATTCAAGCTCAACACCTGAAAGCTGGTGGATGCTGCTCAGGATCTCATCTGGGAGAATAATGTGTGAACATGAAGCAAGGGAGCCAACTTTGGAGCCCAAGTGTGGGACATCAGGCAGAAACAGCAGACACAAAGAGCGGGGACTTCCCCCTACAGCAGTTTAGGAGTCTAGGGGGCTGTGCAAGACTGGTGTTAAACAGTGCCACCTTGTGGTGCAGAGAGGCAAGAGCAATAGAACGTAGTTGCAGGTTTTTTTTTTTTTTGAATCTGGTACATATTTCAGAAGCAAGACTGAAGTAAGGTTCTGGGGATTTGGAAAATTCAAAAGCAAGATATTAAGCTTTAGACTTTTAAGGGGAGGGAGGTTTCAAGTGATTAATTAGAAAAAAGATGGCCAGGTTCTCATCCTAAACTATTGTTAGAGGGCATACTAGCGTCACAGGAAATGAATGTATATGCATAGCTGTTAATTTTTGGTATTAATGGTATTTTTTAGCTGTTCAGATTGGCTAACCTTTTTATATATTCACGGTACCTAGGAGCATAGGCACACCTAAATGACCACAAATATGGGGCAAGACTTTAGTGGTTCTCTCATAAAACAAAATGCTTCACATGCTTTTTAAAAATTGATTTTAGAGAGAGAGGAAGGGAGAAGGAGAGAGAGAAACATCCATGAGAGAGAAACATTGATTAGCTGCCTCCTGCAGGCCCGGTACTGGGGGTCGAGCCTACAACCCAGGCATGTGCCCTGACTGGGAATCAAACTGGCGACCTTTTGGTGCATGGGACGATGCTCAACCAACTGAGCCACACCTGCTAGGGCTCACCTGCTTTTTAAAAGTGAAAAACCAAGACAGAACCTTTGCCTAAGGGTTAAGTGTGGTAACCAATTACCATGTTTGAATTTGTGGGAGAATGGAGGTCTTTTTAAAAAAAGTAATGGTTAAAAAAAAATAGTGGTTTTAAACAACAATGGGATACCACTACACACCTGCCAGAATGGCCAAATTCTGGAACACTGATGACACCAAGTGTTGTCGAGAATGTGGAGCAACAGGAACGCTCAAAGATCGTTGGTGTGAGTAACAATGGTACTGTCACTTTGAAAGACAGGTTGGTGGTTTCTTACAAAACTAAACATACTCTTCCATACGATCCAGCAACTACACGCCTCAGTATGTACCCAAAGGAGTTGAAAACTTACATCCACACAAAAACCTGCACATGCATGTTAGTCGAACCTTTATTTATAATTGTTAAAACTTGGAAGCAACCAAGACATTCTTCAGTAGGTGAGTGGACAAATACATGAGTACATCCAAACAATGGAATACTATTCAGCACTAAAAAGAAATGAGCTATCAAGCTGTGAAAAGACATGGAGGAACTTAAATGCATATCACTAAGTGAACAAAGCCAATCTGGAAAAGCTACATACTGTATGATTCCAGCTATATGACATTCTGGGGAAGGTAAAACTGAAAAGGTTAAAAGTTCAGGGGTCTCCAGGTGTGTGTGTGTATGTGTGTGTGTGTGTGTGTGTGTATGTGTGTGTGTATGTGTGTGTGTGTGTGTGTGTGTATGGTGAGAGGGGAGATGAATAGACAGAGCACAGAGGATTTTTAGGGCAGTGAAAATACTCAACTATAATGATGGATTCATTAAAAAACAACAACAACCCCACAAACTGCCCAGCTGGTGTGGGTCAGTGATTGAGCATCGACCTATGAACCAGGAGGTCATGGTTTGATTCCCTGTCAGGCACATGCCTGGGTTGTGGGCTTGATCCCCAGCAGGGGCCATGCAGGAGGCAGCTGTCAATGATTCTCTCTCACCATTGATGTTTCTATTTCTCTCTCCTTTCCCTTCCTCTCTGAAATCAATAAAAATATATTTAAAAAAAACCACCCAAAACCAAACAAATAGCAACTCATGTCCACTTGCCCTTGAAGAATAGCCTTCTTCCTTTGGACTTTCCTTCTCCAAACCATAAAGTACCAAAAATTAAATTAGAATTTTATTGGGCTCATTAGTTCAAGATATTAAATATCCTTTCAGCATTCCTACCACATTGGAGGCCTGTGCTGAGCCCTGCCCAATTTCTGATGGTGGGCCCTAGAGTCTGGGAGAGGGAGCGACAGAGGGTAGAGGCCAAGGCTGTGTGAGTGGTTAGAGAGCGGTACAGAGCGCTCTGTCAGCGTTCTTTTAACTGGCTGCAGAGTGTTCCATTGTAGGTTGGACCATAACTTCTTCACTCAACCTCTGTTATGACCTTATTGGTATTTTGAATATTTCGAGGTTACGAACATTGCTGCAGTGAACATCCCTGAAGCCGTTCCATGCACACATATGCACAGATGGTGGTCGGATATGGTCTTCAAAGTGAAATGGCGGAGTAGAAGCATGAGCACATTGTAAAAGATTCTGCCACCCTGACCTCCAAGAAACCGAACCATTTTATACTATCATCTCCAGTGATGTGTGAGGTGCCACTTTCCCCACAATGTCGCTCACCCTGGGAATGAACAGATTTTAAAATCTTAGTCAATCTCATCAGTGAAAAATGGTCTCTCATTATAGTTTTAATTTTCTTTTTTACTTAAAGAGAAAGTGCTTTTTAAAAAAATTTTTTTTAAAATTGATTTCCCAGAGGAAGGGAGAGGGAGAGAGAGATAGAAACATCAATAATGAGAGAGAATCATTGATCAGCTGCCTCTGCATGCTCCCAACTGGGGATCGAGCCCACAACCCAGGCATGTGCCCTTGACCGGAATTAAATCCGGGACCCTTCTGTCCACAGGCTGATGCTCTATTCACTAAGCCAAACCGGCTAGGGCAGAAAAATTGCTTTTTAAAACAATTATTTACTAATTGATTTTAGAGAGAGAGAAAGGGAGAGAAACATCGATTTTGTTGTTTTGTTTATTTATGCATTCATGGTTGCTGTGCCCTGACCAGGGATTGAACCCATAACCTTGGTGTATTGGGACGATGCTCTAACCAACTGAGCCACCCAGACAGGGCAGAAGTTGCATTTTTTAATGTTTATTGGTCATTTGTGTTTCTATTGTTGTAAACTACTTACTAATTTCCTTTGCGCCTCCCCCCCCCCTTTCCCTATTGGTTTGCCCATTATATATATTTTTTCATATTGCTTTGTAAAAGCTCTTTGTTTACCATGGGAATTAGGCTTTTTATTTTTTAGTAAATTTCATATTTCAGAGCAGTTTTAGATTTACAGAAAAAATGAGATGATAGTATAGAGAATTCCCCTATATGCCACCCCTGTGTCCCCCTTATTAGCATCTTACACGAGTATGGTACATTTGTTACATGAATGAACCAATATTGACATACTATTATTATTAGCTACAGTCCACAGGTTATTCAGATTTCCTTAGTTTCCCCCCAATATCTTTTTGGTTTGTTCTAGGGTCCCTTCCGGTACCACATGACGCTTAGTGGTCACACCTCCTGAGGTTCCTCTTGGCTGTGACAGTTTCTCAGGCTTTCCTTGTGTTTGCTGGCCTTGACCGTTTTGAGGAGTACTGGTCCCTCGCTTGGAATGCTTTCTCATAATTAGACGAGGGTTATGAGTTTTGGGGAGGAGGCCCACAGGGGCAGGCCTCACATCATAGGAAGGGGACACACTAGCCACAGGATTTGTCACTGTCGATGTTGACCTTGGTCGCCTTGCTGAGGGAGTGTTTGTCAGGCCTCTCCACCCCAGCCCCATTTCCTGAGCATACCCTTTGGAAGGGAGTCGCTAGGTGACACCCACATTTCAGTGGCGTAGGCTTATGAGCTGCCTCCTCGAGGGCGGGGCATTTGCATACAGGGCTTGGAATCCTTCTGCCTGAGAAGTCTGTCTCTTTCCGCCTCTTCATTTACTTTTCAACCATTTATGTCAGCACACACTCATGGATATTTATTTATTTTAAACTAGGGGCCCAGTGCACGAATTCGTGCACCTTGAAAGGAACTGTGGGCCGCGAGGCTGCGGTGGGCACAGGGGCAGGTCTCGGCCCATCCTCCGCGCCCCCACCGGGCCTCTTCAGCCACGGCCCCTGGTCCTCTGTCTTCCGGCAGCCCAGCTCCCACCACCACCACTCCCACACACTGATGGTGTGGAGCAGTTGGGGCCGGTGTCAGCAGCTGGTGCGAGTGTTGGCTGCTGCCCCGATTGCCCCTCAAGAGCAGGGGGAGGTGGAGAAGCGCTGAGGGGCGATCAGGGCGGCAGCCGCCACTTGCACCCGCTGATAGCGCTGAGTGATCGGGACCAGTGGCAGTGGATGTGAGCACTGGGCGGGACCTCGGTGCTCGGGAACAAAGAATTTTCAGTAACTACCAGAGGCTCCCCCCGATAACAGCCACCAGTGCCCCACCTTGGTCTGGCACTCATCTGCTCCACCATCCTGCTGCAGCCGATGCCCGCCATGTTCCGTGGGCGCTCCTGGTAGTCAGCGCACGTCCTAGTGATCGGTTGTTCCGCTGTTCAGTCTATTTGCATATTAGGGTTTTATGTATATAGATTTTTTTATTGTTGATAGTATGCATATTTTTTATTACAGGTTTATTGAAATAGAATTCATATACCATGCAACTCACCCATTTAAAGTGTAAAATTAAAGGGTTTTTAGTATATTCACCGAATTGTGCAAGTATCAAAAAAAAAATTGTGCAACCATCACCATAATCAATTTTAGGACATTTCCATCACCCGCAAAAGAAACCCTGTCATCTTTAGCAGTCCTTCTCCATTGCCTCTCAACCCCCACTTCCCCCAGCCTTCAGCAACCGCTAATCTACTTTCTGTCTCTATGGATTTGCCAATTCTGGACATTTCACATAAATGGTCTATTGTGACTGGCTTCTTCCTCTTAGCATAATGTTCTTAAGGCTCAGGTTTCAGTCACTGCCTGACCTACCCCTGTGTTCGACTTAAAACATGGGTGTAACCTGTGATGTGCCAGACCCTTCTCTCTTTGGTGATGGGCTGCATCCTCTGGGGGTGTCACCTGCCCCCGCCCTCAGCCTGGGGCCTGTTTCTACGAGCAGCTCCCACCCTTCCTCTTCTCTCCCCATTCCCTTCAGTATGTTCCTGACAATGCTCCTACTCTCCCGAGGAGAATCTGAGACGCTGGTGTTTGCTCAAGTCTGAATGGCTGATTAGTGGTCTCCAGGCTGACCCGCTGCTGTATTTAATCTCCTTCAGGGCACCGTCCACGGCATTTCAGGGACATGGCAGGTTCATGGGGGAGATATTTGGGGATGGGAGGTCGCCTGTTTTTCCTTATATTCAATGTGGTCCAGTTCAGCAACTACACTTCTTAAGTGAAGTTGTACTTATTAATGGAGATAATCAGAGCTTCCCGAGGATGTGAAGGGTCAGTGATCACTGTTGCAGGTGTGATTTACACGGCAGGCCGGCTCAGGCGACCAGAAGGCTGCACGAGGCTGTTGCAGGGTTTCAGAGGCGCTCAGACACAGTCTTGCACTCTAGCGGGGAGACAGACAGGCTCATAAATAACTCCCTGGCGGGCGGGCAGAGAGCAACGTTGTGAACAAGGTTATGCAAAGCATCCTGGGAACCTTGGAGCCAGCTTGGATTCTGGCTGGGGTTTGGGGACCGATGCTTAGAGGCTGGTTTGAGCAGTTGGGGCGGGCGGGCAGGTCTGGAGTAGAGATGGAGGGAGAGCAGTTCAGGTCAGAGCAGAGCGGGAGAGAGGCTCGGAGAGAAGAAAAGGCAGGCACGTTTCTAGAAAGACAGGGATGCGGGGGCGTGTGCGTGTCAATGTGGAGGGGGTGGCATGCAATGACGGGAAAGGCTGGAAGGGAGCAGGGTTGGGAGAATCCGAGGAGCGGTTTGGGCAACAGCTGATAACCAGTGGAAGAGGCCACCCCTCCGGGGCGGCGTGGATGTGGGGAAGTGGAGGCGGGTGGGGAGGGGGAGAGGATGTGTGTGGAGAAGGCTGGTTCCGAGGAAACCAGATGCCTCCAGCTGAAGGTGCAAGGAAGGCCGGCCTCTGCTGCTTCCTGCGTGGACGACCTTGGACAAGTTCCTTTCCCTCCCCTAGCCTCTTCTTCCTCATCTGTAAAATGGGGTCGACAAGGTCCACGGGGTTTGCGGGGCGGCTTGGAGGAGAACATGCCGGGAGTGGGTGTGTCTGTCATTGGTGAAGGTGTAAGGCCGGGCAGACTGGCCGCTGAGGGTGATGGGGAGGGAAGGTGACCCCGTGGCAAAGAGGGGCCCTCACATCTCATTTAGTCCTGCAACAGCCCTTCACCGTGGGCATTATGGTTACTCCCACTTGACGGTTGAGGAGTCTGGGACTCACGTGGGAAATCACTCACCTAGAGGTCGGGGAGCCTGCAGAGAGCGGAGGACAGTCCCTGCACCTGTCTCTGGCGGAAGGGGGGAGAGGGGGAGGGGAGGGGAAGGTGGCTGGGTTTTGGCTGCATCAAGGACGTGGAGGTGTGCTTGTGGCTGAGGCTGTTTGGACTCCCCGTGGGCAGGGGTGAGCGGTGGGTGAGGAGAGAATGTGGGTGGGGATGGTTCCTGTGTGGGCCTCTTCCTCTCTCAGCCTAGGGACCTGTGTGTGCCTCCTGGGGTCAAGCCTGGGAGTGAGGGGTCACCACCATTGGCCTTGGCTCTTGCTTCCTTGACCAGTCCTGTGCCTGCTCTGGGCCTCATGGCCTCATGTGTCAAATACAGCTGTTGGACCAATGAGTGACCTCTTGTGTTTGTTTTTTGGCCTAATGACCTAAGACTCCATCATCAGCAGAGTTCACACACACACACACACACACACACACACACACACACACAATGTTTAATTCTTGAAAGCATAGTATATTTCCGTGGTTCAAATTCAAAAAGCACTAAAGCATTTACAATGCTCCCCAGCCACGCACTTCTCTTCTTAAAAAAGAATTTAAAAAAATTGGATTTTAGGGAGAGAGGAAGAGAGAGAGAGAAACATCGATGAGAAAGAAACATCAACGTTGATAGGCCGCCTCCTGCATGATCCCCGGTGATTGGAGCCCATAACCCAGGCATGTGCCCTGACCAGGAATCGAACCGGTGACTTCCTGGTGCATAGGTTGACGCTCAACCACTGAGCAACACCGGCCGGGCTCACTTCTCTTTTTTGGAGGCAATTGGTGTTATTAAGTTGCTCCCACAGAGATGGCAAGAGCGTGTCATTCAAGGCTGAGTCCCGAGGAGCCCAAGGATAGGGAAAGGCGTGGAAACTTGTCACCAGAATAGGATGGGATTAACCAGGGCGGGCTTCCTGGAGGGGCCGAGTTTTGAGCTGGATTTCACAGGAGGAGTGTCATCTTGGGGCAGGAAGCAGGTCACAGAGGAGAATCGAGTCCAAAGTTAAAGTCAGGATCCTCCCTCCCAAACATGTCCTTGTCCAGCGTGGGTGGCACTGAGGCCAGTGCCTGCACAAACCAGGAGCTGGGGAACAACTTTGCCGCCTGTCTCCCCCTCACCCAGGTCCAACCCGTCACCAGGCGCGCAGCCAGCGCTGCCTTCTTAGCCCACAACAGAGCCCACCCATTTCACTCCCTCTCCAGCACCATCCCCTTTACAAGGCACCACTGTCCCACCTGGGCCCCTGCAACAGCATCTAACCCGTCTGCCTTGCTATTTCCCACTCAGCAGCCCGGATGATCTTCCCTCAGTGCCCATCAGATCCGACGGAGAGGGAAGGACACAGGCAGGAGCCAGATGCTCTGATATGGGCGGCCTGGGAGCCAGGAAAGCACTCTTCTCCAGCAGCCGCGCCTTCTGGGAAATCTCCTGCCCCAGCCAATAGCCTCGGCCCCATGGGGCAGTATCGGAGCAGCTGCACAATTCTTTTTCCTCATAGCACTTTACACAGTTTGTAATCACACACACACACACACACACACACACACGCACACGCGCACACACACACATTTGTAATAGGTAAAACCTCTTGTATGAAAAGATAACATTGTTTAAAATGTCACCTCCCTCTGCCCCCACTCACCCAGTTCCCCCTTCTCCCCACCCAGGTAACGATTTTTATTAGCTTTTGTGTCTCCAGAGTTTCCGTATATAAAGATAAGCAAACACGAATTTATACTTTTCCTTCCCTCCCCCTTTTAACACAAAGTACACATACTGCTCTTCTGCACCTGATTTTAGCTTAAGAATGTGTCTTGCAGATCTTTGCACGATAGCACTCAGGGAACGCCCTCATTGAAAACATTTTTTAAAAATAAAATGTATTTTATTGATTTTTTACAGAGAGGACGGGAGAGGGACAGAGAGTCAGAAACATCGATGAGAGAGAAACACCGATCAGCTGCCTCCTGCACACCCCCTACTGGGGATGCGCCCACAACCCAGGCACATGCCCTTGACCAGAATCAAACCCCGGGACCCTTCAGTCCGCAGGCCGACACTCTATCCACTGAGCCAAACCAGTCAGGGCACATTTTTTTTTATATGGCTGCACACTGTCTTACGATATGGATGCACCGTAGTTTATTTAACCAGCCCCTGACTGATGAGAGCTTGGGCGGTTTCCAGTCTTTTGTTATTATAAACAATGCCACAGACAACCTTGTCCACATGCTGGAATGTCTAGAGTAATTCTCCAAAAGGCGCTCATTGGGCTATTGGGTAACTAACTTAGACATTGTCGGGTTGTCCTGCGGGAGGGTTGTACCACTCCCTCTCCCACTCCCACTGGTATGAAGGGCCTGATGGTTTCTCTCCCACAAAACAGTAAACTCCAGGAGGGCAGGGATTAAGTCTTTCTTGTTCATCATCATAGGCACGCAATAAATGTTGAATTAATCCATGGATTCATGGTTCTACCGGGAGCGGGTGGCCAGAGTGGGATAGATCCTTTTGTGTTCGCCGTGCCCAGTCCAGCTCTCCCTGCCCTTATCCGAGGCTGACCGTCTATCTGGAAGGTGGCGGGGACCCTGGAGGTTCTGGAAGACCTAAGCCTGGCCTTTGACTCCTGACACCCTCTCCAGAGCAGCCCTTCTCCTGCTGTGAAATCAAGAAGCCCAGTGTCTCAGCACTGCAGGGGACTTGGAGAATGGACCCTTGTCTGATGCTTGAATTCCCTGCCCACACTCTGCTTACATACCTCCTGTGACAGAGAACTCACTCCTTCCAACGGGCTCCTGTCACCTTCTGACAGCTAACTTTTAGAGAGCCTTTCCATCGCCTGAGCTGAAACTTGCTCTCTGTAGCTGCCCCCTCTTCGGGGAATTTTCATTGTGGTCCTCTGGAAACTGGTCTTTCTGGCAGATGAGCCGGTGGGCGGGGGGTGGGTGGGAGGGAGGAGTCGTGGGAGACAGGTACCCCACGTCTATCTTTTTCCAGCAAGCCAGGCCATTTCCCCAAAAGGGCTCTGCAGCACCCTGCCCACCTGCCTCCTTCTCCCTCCTGCCCTGCAGGTACGTGCAGGAAGGGCGTTTCCAAATTGAGGAGAGGACACTGACAGCCTTCCAGTGGCTCTACAGCCCACAGCAGCATCGCATCCTCGGCCGAGCTGACCTCGAGTCTCCCTCCAGGTGAGTGACCCACAGCCCGGAATCGCATTCTTTGGCCCCCACAGGTGGCCCTTAGGCAGCCACACGGGTCCATAAACCCACATTGGGGAACCTTTGTGGTGGGGAGGCCTCCCAGGGTCCTGTCAAGAGTTTGTCCGGCACTGAATGATCTGAGGCAGCTCACGACTCCTGCGTTGTCCTCTGTAAAGTGGGTAGGGTCCTATTTTCCCTCCCTTCTATGAGGGAGAGCATGGTTCTCAAGTGAAATGGTGCCTGCAGAGATTCTCAAAGCCTGGAGATCAGCTGGTTCCTCTTTAAGAGGGAGAAGGGACATCTGCCAGGAACCCCAGTTAGCTAAGAGCAGTGCATCTGCTCCCTCTTATCTCATTGGTGACTTCAGAAGGTACAGGAAGCAGTGAGGTGGACGGGTACTCTGGACCCAGTTCTGTCCAAAGAGAAAGGAAGGATTAAATGATGATGTGGACATGACAGGAGGCCAGGGAAAGGTGACTCAGGCCACCCAGGAACTCCTGATGTTCAGGGAACGGTGCCTTGGGCTCCAGAGGTGGATTTCAAATGACGTAGAGAAAGGGCAGAAATGCCTCTAGAGCAAGCACGTCAAACTCGCGGCCCACGGGCTACCTGGGGCCACAACGAATATTTTTGCGGCCCAGCCAATATAACGGTATGTCAGAAACGTTTTAATAAAAATTCCGTAACTTAATTTTTACAATATCCTGTTATACATAATTATTAATAACGAACTACAACGTTCGCTAATGACTGATTACTATAATCATGTTGCATTCATTTCCCTTATGCGCCTTACATAAGGCGCACCATTTCTCTCCACTAATACTAGTAGCGAATATTTTAGCAGCCGATAGCCATGTCATTCAGTCTTGGACTGACTTGTTTGGTGTGTGCAACAGGAAATATTTCGCTTTCGGAGAACAAGAAAAATAGGTTTATTTGCATTACGCTTATTAATTTGTGTAGTTATTCAGTGTCTGGTAAGTTAATGTTCAAGAAAAAATATTAATTTTTATTAAAATGTTCTATTATTTTATGTTAACAATTACTTATTTATTTCAGCCCTTGTATTCAGCATGTCTCTATCGAAGTAAACCTACATTTCTTTTTAAATATATTTTTATTGATTTCAGAGAGGAAGCGAGAGGGAGAGAGAGATAGAAACATCAATGATGAGAGATAATCATTGATCTGCTGCCTCCTGCATGCCCCCTACTGGAGATTGAGCCTGCAACTCGGGCATGTACCCTTGACTGGAATGGAACCCGGGACCCTTCGATCTGCAGGCCGATGCTCTATCCATTGAGCGAAACCAGCTAGGGCTAACCCTACGTTTCCATGAAAACTGAAGCTTTTGTTTTTTGTGGCCCACATGAACTTAAACCTTGTTTATTTGGCCCATGGTAGCCTTTGAATTTGACATGCTTGCTCTAGAGCTTGAGACAAGAGTATTGGGAAGGGCACAGGAATGAAATTCTGAGTGTACAGTTGTGCATGTCTGAAGGGAAAAGGAAGAGGCATTGTGGCTGCCTTGGGAGTATCCTAGGACACCCACATAGAAGGGGACGTGGATTCATTTTCAGGCAACCTGCGAAGCTTATTGTGTGCCCAGTGCCCTCTGGCATAAAGTAGCTTCTCCCTCATCTTCTTTCCTTCCAAGCTCTCACCACCAGCTGACGGGATCTCATTGGTCTATTTGTTCACCGCCCTGTGGCCCCCTGGGATGTGAGCTCCATGAGGGCAGGGCCTTTTCCACGTTGTTTTCCTCTGTCTCCTGAGGTCCTAGCCCCGAGAAGGAGCTCACTGACTGGAAGACAAATGAACAGAACGTAGCTCAGAACCTGTAGGAAGGCTGGTAGAGAGGCTAGCCCGAGACAGGTGGGCCAGCTACACCTGCCCAAGAAAAGAGCGAAGGAAGAGTAGAGGGTGAGACCTGTTCAAATGGCCTGAGGCGAATGGAGCTGCTCTGTTTTCTGAGCTAAAGAACAAGGATGCTCACCAAAACCGGTTTGGCTCAGTGGATAGAGCGTTGGCCTGCGGACTGAAAGGTCCCAGGTTCGATTCCGGTCAAGGGCATGTACCTTGGTTGTGGGCACATCCCCAGTAGGGGGTGTGCAGGAGGCAGCTGATCGATGTTTCTAACTCTCTATCCCTCTCTCTTTCTCTCTGTAAAAAAATCAATAAAATATATTAAAAATAAAAATAAAAAAAAAAGAATAAGGATGTTTTTTGGAATCACAGGAGCAGACCAGAGTCCGTGGATGAGGGAAGCAATCGTAAGACAGGATGGAGCCATTTGAAACAACTTCAGCTTTCACACTTGGGAAGGCTGCATCCCAGGATGCTTAAAGAGGAGGCTCTCACCGCTCCATGACTGTACTAATTTTTATGATAGACTATTAATCGTTAATTAAAAAATATTTATTGATTTCAGAGAGGAAGGGAGAGGAAGAGAGAGACAGAAACATCAATAATGAGAGAGAATCATTGATTGGCTGCCTCCTGCATGCCCCCAACTGAGCCCGCAACCCAGTTATGTGCCCTTGACTGGAATCGAACCTGGGAACCTTCACTCCACAAGCCAACATCCAGTCCACTGAGCCAAACCACCTCGGGCTATTTATCGTTAATTTTTGAGTGCTTATTATATGTCATGTTGTCAATGCTTTGCAGGAAAAATTGATTTACTCTTCATAACAAAGCTGCGATCTTGGTGCTATTGTTCTCCCCATTTTTCAGATGACAAAACCGAGGTGCAGAGGTTACATAAAAACAGCTAGTCAGTGGCAGTGCTCACAGCGACTGTGCACACTGCTTCTCAGAGGACAGAGCATGTGCCAGAGGCAGGAGACAGGGAAGGTGCTTTCTGCCGTTACAAAGAGGAAATAAGCCCGTCGACCATAAACAAGTGAACTTAGCATCAGTCCTGGCCAAGCTCTAGAGTCTGTTATGAAAGAGATGGTGTGGGGGCACCTGGAAAAGGGGGCCACAGGTGGATGCCCTGAGAATCCTCCCTGCTGGGGGAAGCTTACTTGCTTTTCTGATTAGTTTTCCAGACTAGAAATATGTAAGAGTTGTGAGTTCCAGCAATAAATGTTTCTTCTTTCCCTCAGCAAAGCCTTGCAGGTGACAGAGGCATGTGAGCTAGGGGTGGGGGGTTGATGAGTGACTGACAGGGGTTGAGTCCTGCTCGGTGTGTTTATGAGTGGCTTGGTGAGGAAGGATGTGGACAGCATGCGGTGCCACTGCGGATGGCGGGGACCTGGGCACCATCCCAACAGTCGAGATGTCAGAATTGGGACCCACACCGCCCTGGGGGCCGGATCCAGGCCCAGGAGGTTCACGTCAGCTGGCATAAAGAAGTCCATTTTGGCCTCTAATCCCGTCTGTGCCTGGGCAGGGGGCGAGGGAGTCAGAGCTGTCTGGGGAGTTCCAATAGACTAGAAGCTTGGGAATGGCCTTGTGTTTTAGGTTTTAGGAAAACGCTCACATCGTGGAACTGCAAGAGCTCGGGGCAGAGCCCAGAACGGGGGAGGGCAGGACCCGCGGTTTGGAGTCTCAGACTTTCAGAGGAATGTTCTGTGTCTGTTCATTTATTTGGTGGACAGGGATGGAGCACCGTCCTCTGCCAGCGCCGTGCCAGATGTTACCCTTGAACGGCTGAGCAGACGGCCTTTCGGGTGATGGGCCAGGCTGCCGAAGGGACTCAGACCATGGGCTGGCCACCCGGCCTCCCTCCCATCCTGCTGTAGGCCAGGCCCTGGGGTTACAGTGCCTTGTCTCCAGGCAGACAAGGGCCCTGCCTCCATGGGGCACACATTCTCGCAGGGGAGACAGGCTGTAGACACACAGACAAGAAAACGTCAGAGTGAACTTTTCCGAGTGCTGAAGAAACTAAAGCGGGGCATCGAGGTGACGAGGGGCCAGTGGGTGTGAGGGGCTTTGGGAGAAGTGGGAGTTCTCTCTGACAAAGTGACATTTGGGCTGAGCCCTGAAGGACACAAGGGGGTCGCCGTGTGGAAAAGGTGCTGGTGAGGGGTGCTGAATGGATGGGGGGAGGGGGAGGGGTTCAGGAGATGGGGTGGAAGAGTATTCCTGTAGGCGGAACAGCTAGTACAAGGCCCTAAGTATGTTCTAGAAGCAGAAAGCCACTGTGGCCAGAGCAGCGTGAGGCCATGGCCAACAGACAGAAGCAAGGCCGACTTGTGGGCCAGGAAAGAAAAGGGTTTCTAGCCCCGAGGGGCGCCCCAGGGCATCCAGGTCGCCCCCTTAGGGCGTGAGCTTCCCATCCCCGAGGTGTGCAAGCCGTATTCCGAGGCCGCCCTCCGTGGAGGCTGCTGAGGAGGAGACGTGGGCAGCCCAACGGCTGCCTCGAAGGTCCTTCATTCCTTCACCCTCCAGGTTCAGTGCCCTTGGCTGGGCAGAGGCTGAGGTTTGTGTGGAGTGAGTGAGGGAAAGATCCAGGCTGCCAGGTCCGGGGAGGGCAGTTTCAGGGGTTCTGGCAGCCCTTGAAGCCCCCCAGTTCCAAGTGCAGATAGCACTGCACCCCTCCCAGTCCCTCCGCTCTCAGAGCTGGAGAGTGTCTTCAGTAGACCAGGAACCCGGGAGCTTCCTGCACCCCGGTTCCCCGCAGCCCCGGGGGTCTCATCCTCCAGGTACCTCTGTGGGCAGGTGGGCTGCTCCCTCCTTTCTCCCCTGGGTCCCTGGGACGCGCCTGCCCCGCCCCGCGCCTTTGTTCCCGAGGAGCGGCCTCGGGCAGTCCCCGGGCGGCGGTGACGAGGCGCTCGGGACCCGCGGCGCTCCCCCTCCCACCCCGCTCCCTCGCTCCCCCGTCTGCCGCGGTGCCCGACCTCCCACTCCCTCTCCGGCAGCTGCGCGGCGGCGGCGGCGCTCGGTGAGCACCGTGGGCACCCCGGGCCCACCGGGGCGGTGTCGCGGGGGCGGGAGAGCGAGGTGGGTGCGACCGCAGCGCGCGGGTGGCGGGGTCGGGGGTGGGGGGGACCCCAGCCTCTGGCCCGCCAGGTGTGCGCGGCGGCGGGCGGGCGCGCCGGGTGCGTCCCGAGCCGAGCCGGGTGTGCGGTGTGCGCGTGTGCGCGCCGCGGTGACGGTGCACGCGCTGGGCGGGCGGCGAGAGCAGCCGGCCGCCGGGGAGGAGGAGGGGGCCGGTCCGGATGGAGGCGGCGGGCGCACGGGCGGAGGCAGCGCGGGGCGGAGGCAGCCGCCGCGACTGACTGTTGACATTCCGTCCGCGCCGTGGAGTGAGCCTGGGCGCCGGCGTCGCAGCGGGTCAGTAGGTGCGGGGCGGGGTGTGCATCCCCCCAGGCAGCTTGGAGCAGGACGTGAGTCTCGGGTGTGACCTGAACGCGGGGTTGGGGCGCATGTTGTGAGCGTCGATGCGCGTGTTTGCAAAGAGCAATCCTGCCCGTATGGAGTGTGTGCGCTCCGCGCTGCGATTCCACGGAGCGAGCCAGCTGACGGGCTGTCTGGGAGGTGGGGTGTCTGTCCTCGGAAACCCGCGCGGGTGGGGCGTTGCGCACACACGCCGTGCACAGGGGTGTGTGTGCCGAGTGAGATGTGGCTCAGCCTGTCAGAGTCTCTGCTGGGGAAGCTGACGAGGGGGTCAGAGGTGGGTGTTTACAGGTGGCGGGAGAAGGAAAAAGCCAGGAACCTCAGGAGGACCCTGAGGCTACGCTGGGTTGGTTTGTCTCTCCCCCCGCCCCCCCCCCCCCCCCCACTCGCCCAGAGGTCATAAACACCACCCCATCCTCACTCCAGCCCGTGCCTGTCACAGGGAGGGGAGCTGGGATTGTGAGGTGCTGGCTGCGAGGCCTTCGTGGACCTTTGGGGCAGAGCCAGCCTCCAGTCTGATGCTCACCCCCAGAGGGCCTGGGTGTGTGTGTGTGTGGGGGAGCCAGACCCCCAGAGGGGGTCCGAGACAGGTGTGTGTTCCCGGGACCTCAGGACCGTGTAGAATCCGCTTGTCTTTGCCACCACCAGACGCTGAGTGTCTGGACCTGGTTGCTGGTGGAGGGGGCACCCTTCTCCCTCCTGTTTTCCGTAGCTCCCTCTACACCCTTAACAAACTGAAGGGCATTTACATGCAAGTGGGGTTTGGCCTCTGAATGCCGGGATCTGCCTCTGAGTGGCCCCCCCCCCCAGAGCAGCCTCCACAGGGGATAATAGGGTTGTCCTGGGCTGGGTGCCAGGACTCTGGTTCTTTTCATGCATCGTGACCCCGGGGCTGCCCCTTAAGCCCCACGGGCCTCAGTTTCCCGTGGAGAAGGGAGAAGGCCCTGCCTCCCCGCTGTTCCGGCCGCGGTTGAGGAGTAAACAGAAAGCTCACCCAGCTGCGGGGGTTGCAGGTCCCCTGCAGTTCTTTCCCCAGGAAAGGCCCGTCTTGGCAACGTGGGCAGGCGTCCAGGGAGGCTCTGCCCTCTCCTCCAAGCAGGTGTGTTGGTTCTTCTGAGTCCAGGGGTGGGGCAGGGTGGGTGTCTGCCAGATCGGGCCACCGAGGCTTCAAAAAGCTGCCTCAGGGGCCCCCTCCCTTCCCAGATGTTGAGAAGTGGGGATGGGTGGGGCTTGAGGGGCCTGGTGGGCAGTGGGATGGGGACTGGAGCCGAAGAGCCACAGGAGTTTCTGAGCAGAGGCAGGTGCTCAGCCTGGGCAGGGCCAGGGCAGGGCCGGCTGGGACTGCCACTCAGCCCGGGGTGTTGAGGCAGTTTGGTGGGAGGTGACCCCGGTTCCACGGAAGATGACCCTTGTGCTGTGGGCACTGCCACACCTCCCCCTCCCTCTTCTCCATGACCCTGTGGAATCAAGCGTGGCGGAACCACAGCGGTTCAAGTGACTTGGACCTTGAGGGAAAGAGAGCCCGACATGGGTGGCGGCGGCCGTGGCAGGCACCGTGGTGACGCATACAGGCTCTGTTGTCACTCCGACGTGGGTTTAAATCCCAGCTCCAGCCCCCCCCCCCCCGCCCCTCGCTCGCTGCGTCTCACCTGTGGTGTTTCCCGAAAGCAGAACCTGAGGGTATACTTGGGCAGTGGTCCCAGGGAAGCAGGGTGGGAGCAGGAGGTGTGAAGCAGAGAAGGGGGCGGCAGCAGAAGGATGCATTATTTTTACCGCCACCCCCTCTCCGTCCTGAGCCGGTCTCCCGGGAGTCCGTGGAGTGAGTTTCGACTGCCCTGTCGGAGAGAAAAACATGGGAGTGTTCATCCATGAGCTCTGTCCTCCGATGGACAAGACACCTTCATGGACATGAACTCCCATGAGATTTCAGGTGCACGTGTGTGAGCCCCGAGCGGGTTCCTGTGGGCGTCCCACACTGGAGCTGCAAAGAAGGCTTGGTGTGGCCCCGGATGGAGCTTTGCCTCCCAGCCCCCAGGGGACCAGCGGGTCGTTGCCCAAGTGGCTGGAGTGAGAAAGGGGCTGAGAGGCTTTGGAGTGAGGCACTGAGGGGTCCCACACCCTGCATGACCTTGGGCAAGGTGCCCAGCTTCTCTGAGCCTCTGTTTCCTTATCTGGGGTTTGTGAGTTAAAAGAAGATGTTTGTTAAATTTTTGAACACGGTGATGGGTCCGTAGCAAGGGTTCCACGAAGGGAGCATTTCTGTGTATCTGGGAAGACGGCGCTTTACGGTGGCTCAGAGATTCATTTGTTCAAGTGGAGGAGGCGGCTGGGAAGGTGACTGCTTACGACCTTCCTCCCGGTTGTAGAACCTGGGGCTCCAGGCCCGGACACCTACCTGGTCAGTTCCTCCCGGAGCTGAGGCCCAGGCTCCCAGACCCCCTGGAAGGTTCTGGTTCACAGTCTGAATTGGAGCCAGCAGAGCCCTGCCCCTGGGGGGCCCCTCAGACGTGCCTCTTGCTGGAGTCTGTCCCAGGAGGACATGGAGCCTGGCAGCTCAAAAGCAGGTGCCTGAAGGAGGAGTGGAGGGAGGGCAGATGCTGGCGTTTGAAGCTGGCAGATGGTCGTGGGCACTGGTCTGGGCCACATCAGTGGGGAGGACAGGGCAGGGGGATGGGAGAGAGGGCGAGAGGAAACGGAAGGCAGGGAGGGAGGAAGGAAGAGTGGACTGGCAGAAGGTGGCCAAGAATGATGGAGGAAACAGGGCTGTGGGGTGAGGTGGGCAGCCCTGGTGCAGGGGGATGAGGGGTGCCTGGGTGGTGGGGCAGGCTGGGCTGTGGGGGAGGGATGGGTGGTGTGAGAGAGGGGAAGGCAGTGGTTGAGGGTTGGTTAGAGAGTCCTAGGGCATGAGCCAGAGCAGGCGTTACATTTCCGGATACAGCACCTGTAAGCCTCATTCTCCTTTTCCCAGGGTGTCTACCTGTCCCTCCCAGGCCACCCCCCCCCCCCACTTTGGCAGGAGAGGTGTTGTCTGCAAACACTTAGGTTCTGTTGTGAGCAGTGATTGGACAAGGCGTGGATGTGTCTCTGCCGAGGCCTGTTGCCATGGCACCATGGTGGCCCTTGTCTCCCTACCCTCTGCCATCTCTGAGCAACGTGCCAGCCCCTCGGGGAGAGGTCACGCAGTGGGGAATGTGTCCAGCTGCCTCTTGCTCATGCACGGGCAGCTCGGGCTGGCATATAAAGGTCACTGCGTCCGTCCCTCGGCCTAGAGGTGAGACCACACCCAGCCTGGGCTGAGGAGGGGCAGCAGCCACTGGCTCTATTTACAGTCATTTAAAGACTCCTCTGCCCTCTGTCATTTGGGACTCATTTTGTTTTTCATAAGTTTAGTAAAAACAAAACAAAACAGTAATGCCAGCCTATCCATCGTCTCTGCTTTTCAAGAGGGCTTCTTTATGGAGCCAGGTGACACTCTCTTCTTGCCTACATCTCCTTCAAGCCTTTGGTGCGTCTCTAGTGGGAAGTTCTGCCTCATGTCTGACCTCAGCCTGCCATGCTGCACTTGCCTTTCCCCCTCAGTTTGCCATCCCCCCCATCCCCTGAAGGGACTTCCAAATAGTCCTAAGGGGATTCCGCTCCACCTGCTCAAGACATTGAAGCAGTTGTAGGGGCCTCCCAAGGCAGGTGGGGCGCCAAGGCAAGGATTGTGCTCTGGAGGACCTGGCCTGAGCACCCGCCCCCCCTTACCCCCCTGGCTGGCTGGTGTCCCCCCCTCTTCCCTAGTTCAGATCCAAGGCTGTCAGAATCCTTCCTGAATCACGCTGGGCCTGCCAGGTCTGGGTCAACAGATGGCATCAGGCACGGGCGCGGGGGCCCTGCTGATTAGATGACTGGTAGTGAGCAACAGCAGAGGGGCGTGACGGCTGTCGGGAGCAGTGAGGCGTGCACATCTGTGCGCGTGTGTCCCTGGAGGACGTGCGGCTGGGTCGCTGTGTCTGCACATCTGTGTGTGGGTCCCCTGAGCACATCGCTGTGCGCACTGTTGGGTGCTCCGGGTTGTTCCTGTTCTTTTCTCTGGGCATGTGTGATGGGCACCCACCAGGTGCTCTCCAGGGTCCTCCAAGGGCGTGCCTGGTCGATGGTGGGTGATACTTGACCCCGGCAGGCTCTCCTGGCCCCTGGAATCCCTGAGGCTTATGCCCTGTCCAGTTCTGCCCTCTCTCCAGGCTTCCTGTCCCTGTCTCTCTCTCTGCATTGAGGAAGCTGCTTCTCCCCCAGTGGCTGTGTGGGTGCCCACTGCCATTGGGGTGGGACCTGGGGAGGGACAATCAGTCCAACCTCCAGCCCTATTTTTTGAGTTCTGAGCTAAGGGTGACGGGTGGGTAAGCCCTGGGTTGAGGAGATGAGTCAGGGACGGCTGCAGGGGTGGGTGGAAGCTGGGCTGTATGTCAGCTGCTCCAGGAAATGTGCACCCCCACCCACTCTCAGAAGCTTGGGCACCGGTGCAGCAGTGGGGAGGCCCCGCACCCCTCCTCTCTGCCCTGTGGCTGGCAGAGTGGTCGCTGAGGCTCTGGGCAGCCCATTGGGGGCCTGGGCCTCAGCATAATTCCTGCACCACAATCACATAAATGTATGGAGTTCTTCTTGTGCCAGGCCCGGACTGCACGCTCCACATGTATTAGCTCATTGGACCCTCAGAACAATCCCATGAGGTGGGTTCTGAAAGCATCCCCATCCTATGAGGAAGAGGAGGCTCAGAGAGGCTGGGTTACTTCTATAAGGTCACACAGCTAGTAAGTGAACCCAGGTCTGTTCTTGACACTTGCTGCTGTTCTCTCCACGCTTCACAAAGTTGGGTCTGTCTCATCCTTGCAGTCTCCCCTTCAGAGAGGCCGTCCCAGATCCTCCCCTCTAAACAGGGCTCCCCACCCACCCAGACCCCTTCGATTATATCACCCTACGGCAAATACCTGTGTAAGGTTAAACCCCTATTATCCTCCACCTCCCCACTCTTTATACCCCCAGGGCGGGGATTTATCCGTCTTGTTCACCTAAATAGTCACTGCCCCAGCAGGGAGCCTGGAACACAGGGGGATGCAGTAAACATTTGATGAAAGAATGAATGAATGAATACATGAAGATATGTCTGCCTCCAAGCCCAAGGTCTAAATCCCTCCTCTTGCCCTAATCAGTTTGGCTCAGTGGATAGAGCGTCGGCCTGCGGACTGAAGGGTCCCGGGTTCGATTCCGATCAAGGGCATGTACCCTGGTTGCGGGCACATCCCCAGTGGGGGGTGTGCAGGAGGCAGCTGGTCATTGTTTCTCTCTCATCGATGTTTCTGGCTCTCTATCCCTTTCCCTTCCTCTCTGTAAAAAATCAATAAAATATATTTAATAAATAAATAAATAAATCCCTCCTCTGCACTGTCCCTCACCCAGCAGGGACCCAGGCTCTGGATCCCGCTCACTTGGGTTTAAATTCTGGCTCTTGCACTGTTCTCGTGGAGTCTGTGTAATAAATCACCCAGAAGCGTATGACCTAAAACGCTGGTGACATTTAGGTAGCTCAGGCATCTGCAGTTTGGGCAGGGCTCAGTGGGGATACTTGTCTCAACTTGGCCATCGTCATCTGGGGTGCCTCGAAGTCTGGGGGCTGGAAGCATCTGAAGGCTCAGTCACTCTCATGTCTGGCATTTGGCTGGAGGCCTCCGTTCCCTGCCACACGGGCCTCCCCCCCGTGTTCCCCGCAGCATGGCGGCTGGCACAGGAGCGAGAATCCCAGGAAAGAGCGAGGCAGAGGCTGTTGCACCTTTTCTTACCCAGCCTTAGAGATGACGCGGCACCGCTTCCGTCACAGTCACAGATCCACACACATCCACGCCCCGCCTCGTAACGGGCGGTGTCAGGTCACACGGCGAGAAGAGCCTGTGGGATGGGGGATATATTGTGCGATGGGGTGGCCATTTTTGGGAGATAGAATTTGCCGCAGCCACTTCCTAGGAGTGTGAGCTTGAGCAAATTACTTAGTCTCTCTGTGCCCCAATTTTCCCACCTGTAAAACGGGGACACCATCAATATGTACCTCATGGGTTATTCCTTTAGTAGTGACTCCACTTCCGTCCATGGGTCACCCTTGCCTCGGGTGAGGTGTTGATCGAGATTTTCACCAAACGACGGGATCCAGCCTCAATTCCCCACTCTTTTCTGTCAGACAGGAGGCACCTTATTGTGCAGAGCCCTTCTGAGGGTGGGGGCGGTGATGGGGAGAGAAGGGGAGACCTTGAGTGGAAAAGGTCTTTCCCGTCTCAGTTCACTATGTCATTCTGAGTCAGCTCTTCTAAGGGGCAAGGGTTGATGGAGATGCCACGATGCTGGGGCTCCAGCAGGATTCCTTTGGGCCTGGGGGTGGGGCAGGCCCTGCTAGGACCCCCATCTTTCTCCAGGGAAATTAGGATAAATGAATCATGAGCAAGCTGTGTTTGAGCTGCAGGCCTTTTTAAAATTTTTAAATTTATTATTTTAAAATAGATTTTTATTGATTTCAGAGAGGAAGGGGAGAGGGAGAGACTGAAACATCAATGATAAGAGGGAATCATTGATTGGCTGCCTCCTGCACGCCCCCCACTGGGGATCGAGCCCGCAACCTGGGCATGTGCCCTGACTGGGAATCGAACCGTGACCTCCTGGTTCATAGGTCTACACTCAACCACTGAGCCACACCGGCCAGGCTGAGCTGCAGGCCTTTTTTAAAAAAGTGTCTGAGGGAGCGTTTCCTGTGTCTCCCCACTTGCCTCCCCCCGAGTCACTGCTCATCTGCCAGAGGTGTGATTTCCCCGCCCAGGTTGCCAGTGTTGGGGGAGGAAGCTCAAGGTTCGTTCATTCCAGCCCAGGTTGGGGCTGCTCCTTCGCTGGGCGCTGGGCGTTGGCAGGGGCCCAGTGAACCTTGGGGTTGCCCTGGCCCGGCCTGGTGCTACCTCACATCTAGCACTGCCCTCATTTGGGGCCTGCTCTGCAGTAAGCCTTCCCTGTAGGAATGGCAGTGTGGTTAACAGCCGTGGCCTCGACTGAGTTTGCAACATCCCTTGACTGGGAATCAAACCTGAGACTCTTCAGGGCACGTTCGGGAGGCAACCAATCTCTCTCTCTCTCTCTCTCTCTCTCTCTCTCTCTCTCTCTCTCTCTCTCTCTCTCTCCCCCCCCCTCTCCTCCACACTCTCTAAGAAAATCAATGGACACTATATCCTTGGGTAAAGTTAAAAAAAAAAAAAAGAAGCCGGGGTTCTGGGTTTTAATTCTGTTGCCACCTCCTACCAGCCCTGTGACCTGAGTGTGTTTCTTAATGTGTCTGAGCTCCATGTCCTCACCAGGAAGGACAAAGTTATGGAGTAAATGAAATAAAAGGTATGGCATACCTGGTTTATGGGAGATTCTCAACAGATGATCGCAGTTATTCTATTTTTTTAAAAAAATATATTTTATTGATTTTCCACAGAGAGAAAGAGAGAGGGATAGAGAGCTAGAAACATCAATGAGAGAGAAACATCGACCAGCTGCCTCCTGCACACCCCCCACCGGGGATGCACCCACAACCAATGTACATGCCCTTGACCAGACTTGAACCTGGGACCTTTCAGTCCGCAGGCCGACGCTCTACCCACTGAGCCAAACCGGTTTCGGTGATCACAGTTATTCTTTACAGATGAAACAACTGAAGCAGAGGGAGTTTAAGTGGTTTCCTCTCAACTACATTGCAGACCCAGAGCTGCAACCCAGGTGTTCTGACCCAAGTGGTTGTTACTTATCTCTTGCAACACAGAGAATTCCCCCCACCCCTCAGTCCCTGTTGCTAGAGGGCAATGTGGCTGCAAACACCAGCAAGAAGACACCCCCTTTTCCTCCTTGCACTACACTGACATGCCTGTAGAGGGCGCGGATGTCCACCTTCTGGACCATCTTGGTGAGGAAGAGGCTCTGCAATGTCAGGGAAGGGTTGGAGTGACCCAGCCTGATGGAGGGAGAGCGAAGAGCTGGCTTCGGATCTCTTTTAGTAAGAATCCCCTTCAGACAGCAACCAGTGCCCAAGCCTTCCTTCGGATGACTCCAGTGATGGTGGCAGCATTGTAGTTGATGGCGGAATCATCTGGGGAGTTTGTTAAAGATGCAGATTTCCTGGCCCCACCCCAGAATGATGGAGTCACAATTTTAGCAGTCACACTAGCTAACACGACTAGAGATCTATACCTTTCCCTGCTCCGAAGACGTCACATGTATTAACTCATTTACCCCATCCAAGAGCCCTAATAGTTAGGTACTGTTAGTATTCCCATTTTATAGGTGGGGAATCTGGTCTGAGGCACAGAGAGGTTAAGTAACTTGCCTAAGGTCACACTGCTGGCAAAGCCGCAGGGCTGGGGTTTGACCCGATGCTATTTAAGACCCAGGTGGTTCTCACGCCCAGTGCATTTTAGAACCACTCGTTTAGAACACGGGGCCCATCCCTTTTCTTGTCTCCTTTTGCTTCCTTTTATTTGTCATTTTAAATAGTGTGTGGCCTTTTTACTTATCAAAGGAAGACTTATTTATTTCAGAAAACTTATAACAGTCAGAAAAGCACAAAGAAGAAAAAAAAAATCATGATCCTTGATCTCACCCCTTGAACAATATGGCCCTGAGCATATGAGGTGGTCTGTTTCATTTCATTCAGAAATTTTCTGTAACTCTCTTCCCATGTCATTACTTATACTTCCACACCTACCGGTCCTTTGCACTGGCTGAGAGGTACTCTGATGTTGGGAGATGCTGTCCGTCTGTAACCTGCCCCCTGCTGTTGGATATGTGGGTTGTTCCCAGTGTTTCACAGTTACTACAACACTGTGGTGGAGGCCACTGAAAGTACAACTTGGCACACATCCCGTGAGTTTTTCTTAAGATGGAAGCACAAACTTTGCTTAAAAGCAGAGTGGATGGCAGAACCATTTGGAGTCAGACAGTGAGGGAGAGACCCTGTTCCTCCCTTTCTGGGGCAAGATGGATTCCCAACTTCCCTTTGGGGTAGAAGAGGTGGTCCCTGGTCCTAGGTCCCAGGACTGGGGTCAGTTTGAGCACCAAATAGTCAAATAGTTTAAGGTTTTGGTTCTTTTAAATTGTGTGTGTGTGTGTGTGTGTGTGTGTGTGTGTGTGTGTTTAAATTCTCACCTGAGGACATGTTTAGAGAGAGGAAGGGGGAGAGAGAGAAACATCAATTGATTGCCTTCCATACGGGTCCCAACCTGGGATTGAACTGAAACCTAGGTATGTGCCCTGACCTGGAATTGAACCTGCAACCTTTATGTGCATGAGATGATGCTCCAACCAACTGAGCCACACCGGCTGGCTAGTTTAAGAAGGTTTCAAAGTCTTGTAGCTTCATCTCCTCCTCTTCTTCTCCCCCACTCCTCCTTCTATAACAAACCATCCATATAATGAACACTTTTTAATCTTTAAATTATGACATGATAACGTGTTCATGGTAAAAAGAAAATCAAGCAGCACAGAAGGACATAGAGGAAAAAGTCCCTCTGCCCCAGATTTCCCGTTCCAGTCCCGTTCTTCAGGGTCACCCACCTGGGACAATTGATTATGTTTCCTTCCGGAAATTTCTAGGCAAATATGAGAATTTACATATTTATTTAAATTCATGGGATTCTACTATATGATCTGTGTTTTTAAAAAAATATATATTTTATTGATTTTTTTACAGAGAGAAAGGGAGAGGGATAGAGAGTTAGAAACATCCATGAGAGAGAAATATTGATCAGCTGCCTCCTGCACACCCACTACTGGGGATGTGCCTGCAACCAGGGTACATGCTCTTGACAGGAATCGAACCTGGGACCTTTCAGTCCGCAGGCCGACGCTCTATCCAGTGAGCCAAACCAGTTAGGGCAGATCTGTTTTTTTTTTTTTTATTCTGCATGAGTTTTTAGGATATCTTTATATAGTAACATATATGAACTCTACCTTCTTTTCAGTATCTGCATAGTATTTCATTGTATGCTAGTTCCACAATATAGTTAAATGGCAGTCACTTAGGTTATTTTTTTTGTATTTTGCTATTACAGTGATATAATTAACACTTGTGTGCATAGATCTTGTCAACTCGCATGAACTTGCCTGTGGAATAAATTTCTAAAAATGTTGGCACAAAGTGTATGCGCTTTTAAAATTTTGATATCGCCAAATACCTACACACATTGGTGGGGGTGCCTGTTTCCTTATATCCTCACACCATTATCAAGGTTGTTTTTTAGTTTTGTTTTTTGTTTTGTTAATCCTTACCCAAGGAAATTTTTCCCATTGATTTTTTTTTTTTTTTTTTTTTTTTTTTACACAGAGTGGAAGGAGGGAAGGAGGGAGAGACGGGGAGAGAAATAGAGAGACTCAAACATCAATATGAGAGAGACACATCGCACCCCGACTGGGGCTGGGGCTTGAAACTGCAACCCAAGTAAACCCAGGTACATGCCCTTGACCCGGAACTGAACCCACCACCCTTTGGTGTGCGAGCGAAAGCTTTAATCACTGAACCAAAACAGCCAGGGCTCAAGGTTGTTTTTTTTTTTTAATTTTTATAACCTTTACTATCTGATGGACAAAAGTGATACGTAATTATTATGTAAAATTAAAAAAAATTACAGTACGTTTTGTAGCTTCTTTAGTCCACAGCCACACATTGCTAGTAGTTGTCTTGGTGGGCTGGCATTACTGAACAGATCAGAGTAAATTGTGCAACCCTGTGTTAGAGTCCTGCTCTTGCAGGTTTTTTTGTCATCGCCTGTTTTTTCGGAACTTGCACAGTCGGAAATTCAGGCTAGCCCTTGAGATGTGAGCGTGGGAAGTGACCAGTGCACTGTAAATCACAGTGCAGATGTTGGCTGCCATTTATCTCATGCCCAGGTGTGAATCCCCACCCCCTGTGGGCTTGCTGGCTCTACATGCCACTGTGCCCTGTTTTTCTGGGGGTCAGAGTGTCCTCTGCCCTTGTCCTCTGTTCTCACCTGGCTTGTAAAGGAAGCAGAGGGAGGTCAGCTGGAGCCCCCAGAGTTCATGACACGTGCAAGGTGATTCAGTGGCCGAGCTGTGAGGAGAGCCGAGCCCCATCTTGTCAGTCCTGGTGCCAACTCACGCTGCCCAGAGTCGGAGTGGATCTAGGTTGAATGATGTGCCCGCCTCTCTAGGGGCATCTGTTTCCTGAGCTTCCGGTAACTGCTTCAGCCCCACGCCCGGGAAGGGAATTTGTCTCATCTTTCAGCCCCATTGGTGGCTATGAGGACAGAGCTGCCCACGAAGAGGAAGCCACACTGTCTCTCCCTTCCCTCCTGCCCCCAAAGGCCGGCAGACACAATGGAGGGGCCGCTGGCCGGGGCCCGGGCTGCCTCGTCCCCTCTGATCCCAGCCGGCTTTCTCGGCTCTATGTTCAGAGAGCTGGGCGGGTGCCCTGGAGCTCTGCCCTGGGTCTGGGACTCTGGCTGGGACTTGCCCCTTCAGCTGGTACTAGGAGCACCCACAGGCTCCTAGGGAAGCCAGGGCCTTGTGCCTGGGAGATTCAAAGTCGGCTCTGAGGAATGGAAGGAGCAGCCTCGGGAGGGAAGGAGCCTGTCTGGCCAGGTGTTGGGAGGACTTGCCCACTTGGCCACTGTTCTCTTCCAGCTGTTGAGCTGAGCTTTGCCTCCCCAGGGCCTCAGATCTCCATCTGTGCATCTCTGTAGGCGTCAGAATCAACGGGGCAGCGTGATTGGCTGGTTGGCCCACTGCGGCAGATCACCGTGTGGAACAGCGGTTGAGAACTTGGGCCCTGGAGTTAGACCCAGCTGTGCCACCATCATGCCGGATCCATTTTGTCAGGGTCCTTAACCTCTCTGAGCCACAGTGTCCCCGTTGGTAAAATGGGGATAACAGTGGTACCGTCTCACAGGTGGTTGTGAGACTGAAATGAGCTAGGCCACTGGTCGGCAAACTCATTAGTCAACAGAGCCAAATATCAACAGTACAACGATTGAAATTTCTTTTTTTTTTTTTTAAAATATATATTTTATTGATTTTTTACAGAGAGGAAGGGAGAGGGATAGAGAGTTAGAAACATTGATGAGAGAGAAACATCCATCAGCTACCTCCTGCTGGGGATGTGCCCGCAACCAAGGTACATGCCCTTGACCGGAATCGAACCTGGGACCCTTCAGTCCGCAGGTCGACGCTCTATCCACTGAGCCAAGCCGGTTAGGGTCTGAAATTTCTTTTGAGAGCTGAAAACCGACTTCTGCGTATGGGCCACGAAGTTTCAATCGCACTGTACATGCGTGCCCGCATTTGGTATTTTGTGGAAGAGCCACACTTAAGGGGCCAAAGAGCCGCATGTGGCTCGCGAGCCGCAGTTTGCCGACCACTGAGCTAGGCTGTTAGGTGGGTGCTGGTCCATAGTAAACCCACACACATCTCCACTCTGACCTCCCGCATGCTGACTCAGCCGAGGGCTGGGAGGAAGCTGGGTGTGCTTAAGGGGAACAGGAGGGCGGGGCCTGGCTCACAGAGCTTCTCTTTTCTCATGATTCACAGTCTCTCCCAGAGAGCCCGCGGGCCCCTCACTGGCCACCCCACTCAGAAGAGGGGTCAGAGCAGGGGTGACAGGAAGCTGAGCAGGACTGAGGGAGGCAGTGGAATCATAATAGATAATAATTATAACGGCTCCCATAGCGGTGTGGGAGGCCTGTGCTAAGTGTATAGGTCCATTTGTAATCTTGTGGGGTTCGTGGCAGCCACCCCGTATTATACAGGAGGAAACTGAGGCCTAGAGAAGTCACCGTACATAACCTGCTAGCGGGCATGCGCCTCCAAAACTTGGGGGGCTGAGTGCAGGGGAGAGGAGAGTGGGGGAGGTGCTAGGATGGCTCTTGCCTCCCTCCAGAACGTGCGGAAAGCAAATTGAAATCCCTCTGTGGCCCTCCCTTCTCACTCTCCAGCCCCTCACTCTGGGGAGCTCGGAGGGACGGGCTCTTCTGGCCTCTCCAAGGTTCCCAGATCTCAGTGGCCTCGCGGAGGTCCAAGATGCTGTGCAGTCTGTGCTCTCCCTCCGTGGGTTAGCAACCCCGAGTAAGAGTGGGGGCGCATGCTGGGAGTGAGTCCTAGTGGGTCTGCTTAGGTCTCCTGCCCACTCCTGAGCCGGGCTCTGTGGCCAGGAGGGTGGATGTCCTGGTTGGCCAGGCGGGGCCAGGTGCTCCGCTGGGTGGGAGGAGGGCAGAGCTGCTTTGCTCAGAGAGAGGCCAATGGATGTAGGGCAGGCGGGACCCAAGGTGACCCTGGTACCTGTTCAGCATCCCCTGGGTGTGGGAGCCAGTGTTCTGACGCAAGCCCAGAGGGTGAGCCTCGTGATCCTTCCCTTCCTGGTGGTGGGGCGGAGGGTGTGGCCTGAGCTGAGGACCACCGGCTCTGCTGAGAGGCCAGCTGTCCCACACTCGCCCCTCATAGCCCTGGGCTGGGCCAGGACCCCGAAGCTGCTCTCACAGCCCACCCAGGCTGCTGCCCGTGCCCCCTGAGGAGTCAAGAAAATAGAAATGTCTGTGCCGTTTGTCCACAACCTGGGGGTCGCCCTCTGGCACCACAGCAAGGATCTGACTCCCCAAGTAGCAGCGGGCCCCAAACAGGAAGCTGCGGGGAGAGTGGGCCAGGGGGAGAGGCCACTGGCAGCCACAGCAGCTTTGTTTCCCTTTCCCTCTGCTTGGGGGCGGGCTAGGGGCCTGGCACCCCTTCTATGTCCCCCTACCCCAGTCTGGTCCAGTGTATGTGCCACGCCCCTCTACGGGCTGTTTCAGTGAGCACCTACTGTGTGCCTGGCATGCTCAGCGCCGGTGCACGAGGAGGTGAGGGCCCGCCTTCAGTTCCAGCGGGAAAGAGCGCTGCACACAGGTGCCACCTCCACCCTGTTGCATGAAGTGTGGCTGCTGGCTTCTGTCTAGACACTCGAGGGGGTCTGGGGAGTGCAGATCTGTGCCTGCGGATGGTACCTGTGAATGTACGTTGCAGGCATGTGTGCAATCTGAGCGTGTGCCTGGGTTGCACATGTACGTTGACGCATGTATGTGAGCATCACATGTGATGCATGTATGTGTATCTTCATCTGTGTGCGAGCCTGTGTCTCTTGGGGAGTGATATGTATATAAGATGTATGTACATGTGTCCAGGTGTCTGTTAATGAACTTGCATGTGAGTGTGCATATCTAATGACATGCGTGAGCATGCATGTACCTATATGTACAGGTGGATCATACGCACACATGTGCACATATATGTGTCCCATGCCACATGTGCACAGGGATCATTACATATGTGAAGCTGGCTTTCCTGGTGTGTGCTAAGCCATGGTGGAGCAGGAAGGCAAAGGTCGCATCTCGGACAGTGGGTGTGAGGGGGCCCCAGTCTGCAGGGCTCCCCCAGTGTCCCAGCCAGTTCTTCCTCCCGGCCAGGCCCAGTGTAGGAATCCTCGGCCCTCCTCCGGGTTCTGGGAAGCCAGGGCTGTTTGGGGCTGAGCTGCCAGCTCGGGCTGTGGTGTAATCTGCCCGCCGAGCCCCTTCCGGAGCTGCGGGTTCCTCTGGGCGTGGGGAAGCTGCCCTCTTCAACCTCCCCTGCTTGTCTCAGTGCCTCCCAGAACTCAGGACACACCTCCTGGCCCTGTGGCCTCACCCACAGGAAGTACAGGTTGTGGGGGCAGGCCATGGGGGAGGTGTCACGCTGGGCGCCCCGCCCTGCACTGGTGGCCCGTTGACCTGCTGCACCGAGGGCCCCTCGCCGACAGCCCCAGGAACATCGCTTGGACCTGGGGCCCCGCGGCCACAACCATGTTTGGCCGGAAGCGCAGCGTGTCCTTTGGGGGCTTCGGATGGTGGGTGACAGGTTGGGGGTGGTTGACGGGATGGGGGCGACTAGCTGTGCAGTCTTGTTGAGCACTGTGGGTGCCTGTGGGTACAGGGACCTCAGGTTATGCCTGAACCCTGGGTGTGGGGGAGCACTTTTAGATGCCAGCTGATGGAGATGGAGGATCCTGGCAGGGGCATCAGACACTGTAAGTTTTCCTCACCGTCTGTTGGGTCTAATCTTCTAGGGAAGTTGGAAGGTTGGAGCTGGAACCAGTGTATGTGACTGGTTGAATGTGTGTGTGTGTGTGTGTGTGTGTGTGTGTGATGTGTTCCCATTTATGGGTAGGCACCTCTGTGATGATTGTGCATGTGTGTGCGTGCCTGAGACTGTGCGTGAAGTGTGCCTGTCTGAGTGTGAGGTGTGTGCCTGGCTGGGAGGGTGTGTCTATGCGTGAGCCCACGTGCACGCCCTTTGTTTCCGAGCAGGTGCCAGTCTGTACCTCTGGCGTTCTGTGCCTGTGTGTGTGCTTGTCTGTGCATGTGTTAACGCTCCTGTCTGTGTCTCCTTTGTGACGCGGTGGCAGAAGGAGCCTGTGGCCTGCTGACCTTGGGGCTGCCTCCCTCTCTGCAGGGGGTGAGCTGTGAGAGGAGGGGGCAGGCCTGAATCTCCAGGTCCCTCCCCTCTGTCCCTCAGCCTGGACAGCCAATCCTAGCTCTGTCCCAGCCTGAGCAGCTGCGTCTGTGCTAAGCCTATGGCCTGGTGCTCTGGGCCACCCCTTGCCTCTAAGTTACTGTCTGGGACAAGGAATAGGCTTTTTCCTCCGCAGGGGCCACAACATGGGGAGATGGAGGTCAAAGGCTTGTCTGGTCAGCAGCTGCTGGCAGCGTCTCCTCAGCTGGGGAGCAGGGTCTAGTGGTTTTCATTATCGGTTTCCTTTCAGCTTCTGGGCCTGGGGCGTTGTCAAAGCCACGTTCCCCATCTTGTAGAGAGGGTGGCCGGGGGTGTCCTGGTGTAGAAGCTGGTGGGCTAATGGGGGGCCCAAGAAGTGAGGGAGACCGGGAAGGAGGTCTGGGGGCTGGGAATAGAAGGGGTCTGTTCCTCTGGCTGGTTCCTTGACCCCATATGCACGCAGCTCTCCATTTCCCCTTTCTCCTCTCCGAAAGCCCTTCGCCTCCCATCCTCCGGCAGGAAGGCCTACGGGTGCTCTGTGTTTGGCAGATGAGGCCAGAGGATACGGAGCTGCCAGGAGTGGCCCAGTGTGGCCTGGTGCCTGCTCATGGCCCTTCCTGACACTCACACCAAGGGCTCCTATCCTGAGGCTGGGGTTTGTGCTCAGATCCCTAGTCTGCTTCCTGGTCAGGGGCAGTGTGCGAGGCTGGGCTGGGATCCATGTAGGGCTGGACCCCGGCAGTGACACGGTGTCCTCTGAGGCCCACCCTTCAATGGGGGGCCTGGAGCAGAGAGAGGGACTGTGCTTGGCACCGGGTAAGCGCTCAGGAGACGCTTACGGAATGACTAAGTCAGGCGTTTTGTCCTGTTGAGCTGGAGAGAATGGCAGGGCTTCCTGGTAGGCTTGGAGGTTTGGGGAGGGCTGTCAGCTGGGAGGGGATATCCATTGGTTGGGGGCTAATTTACAGCTTCGTGGAGCCTGGTCTACTGCAGACAGTGAGCGGAATCTCGGGGGTGGTTACTTGAAAAGCCCCTTTGAATGCCAGAGGTAGGCCAGGTGCTGGGAGTGAATGGGATGAGGAGAAGGTCCCGGGAGAACCTGGGGACTTTGGCTTCCGGGAAGGGAAACGTCCAGTGTCACAGCCACTGCCCTGTCTTCTGTCTCAGCCCTGCCAAGGCCATAGGCCCCGACCTCCGGGGCCCCGCCCCAGCGTGGGAACCCTGTGTGGGTCAGGCTGCTGGGAGGTGTGGATGTGGGCGGGACGGGGTGCTGGGACCCAGAGTGCGGGCGGGCGGTGAGGGGGTTGGGCTGAGAGGGTGCCACACCAGCAGTGCAGGTTTAGTGCTGACTCCACCCTGACTCGTGGAGGAACTCAGAGGGGACACTTCCCTTCTCTGGGTCTCAGTTTCTCCATGTGTAAGTGGGGCTCTCTGCCTTGCCCACAGCACAGGGTGTTGGAAGAATTAAAAGAGACTCCTTGAGAAAATGTAAAATGTAAGGGCTTATCGTTTGGGGTTACAATTGGGTTGCTCTGGGTTACAAATATTACTGCAGAATTTGGGGATCTGACTCCTCCTGGGTCCAACCTACCTTCCAATGGCGGGTTGAATGGGAGGGGAGGAGGGCCGGCATCCAGAGGGGGTTGGGGGCCAATGAGAGCTGGGGGACCAGTTGTGAAAGCCCCACGTGGGGGCCAGGAGGCACGTGGAGAAGAAGCTGGAGGGACCTGGGCCAGGAGCCGTGGGGTGTGGCTTGTTTTGCTGTTGGGAACTGACATCAAAAGTGCTGGGAGCCCTGACCGGTTTGGCTCAGTGGATAGAGCGTCGGCCTGTGGACTGAAGGGTCCCAGGTTCGATTCAGGTCAAGGGCATGTACCTTGGTTTCGGGCACATCCCCAGTAGGGAGTGTGCAGGAGTCAGCTGAATCGATGTTTCTCTCTCATCGATGTTTCTGACTCTCTATCCCTCTTCCTCTCCCTTCCTCTCTATAAAAAAATCAATAAAATATGTTTTTAAAAAAAGGTGCTGGGAAAACAAAGCTTTTGAGGAGTCTCAGGGGCCCTTCTGGAACACCCCAAAGTTATTCCCAGGTCAAGATTCTTACTTATAATTAAAACTAGAGGCCCGGTGCACGAAATTCGTAGCCTTAAGCGGGTGAGCTGGGCCAGGGTGTGTGGAAAGCTTTGCTTCTCCTGTTGCCGGCGGCAACCCTGGCCTACTCTCTCAAGCTCCATTCTGCGGCCATTTGTTTGAATTTGTTTACCTTCTATAATTGAAACTTTGTAGCTTGAGTGGAGGCTTAGGCCTGGCAAGGGCAGGCGGAAAGCTTGGCTTCCTCTGTTACCTAGGAAACCTTGCTCTTTGTGGCTGTAGCCATCTTGGTTTGGGTTAATTTGCATGCTCGCTCTGATTGGATGGTGGGCATGGCTTGTTGGTGTGTTGGAGGTATGGTCAATTTGCATATTTGTCTATTATTAGGTAGGATTTTAGGAAGTTTGTCAAAATATATCAAGAGGTTTAGACATTTGACTAAATAGGATCATAAGACATTATGAAGCAATCCTTAATCATCCATTTAACCAAAGTGGCAATGAAAGATTAAAAAAAAATACAGATGTTGACATAATTGTTAGCAAAACTTAGTTCTTACTATTGAGGAGATTCAGTGTTTTTTTTTTAAATAATCAAGGACCCAATTAAGACAACATAAAACAAATTATTTTGATAAAATACTGAATCTTTGCTCTCTAGGCAGAACATTTTTTCACAGTGTCAGTAGTAGACCAACAGTCCTTTTAGCAGAGAGAGAAAACCAAACTCTAACTTTGCTTCAGCTTACTTTTGATACCTTGCTTACCTTGGTTCACAGTGGCCTTTCCAGATAAGAAACGAAGGTTGCAAAATAAGAAGCTCAGGATATATGGGGACTTCGAGGAGAGAGGACTTAACCCCAAATCTATAGGTAGTGCAGGCGAAGTCTGATGGCAAGAACGTGGCTTAGCTTCTTAGTCTCAAGAGGACTTTTAACATTCATCCTGAACATTCCTGAAGAATTCCAGCAAAGCAGATTTAAAAGAGCCTATGTGGTTGACACTATTCTTGCTGGACTTAGACAAATAACCAGGCCAAGTTTATTGAAACTAGACTTATTTTGCAAATAAATTAGTCTGAATTTGGCTGTTTTTTGATAAAAATGAGTGTCATCTTAGAGAGAAAATGGTTTCAGTAGAAACTGTAATATACTTTGGTGGATATTAGGTTCTAGTGCTGTTCATTGTCTTTGCAGTTAAAAAATTTTTTTTTCTACCTGTAAGCTGGATTGGATCCTGAATTTTTCTAGTTTTCTTAAGTACTTGGCTGCAGCTCTCCAAACGAACATTTTCATTCTCCCATCCATTGGAAACATGGAACTAGCACTGCCTGTTTCCCAAGACCATGCAAGCTCAGGCGGGACAGTTTGATGTAGACGTCAGAGAAATCACCACAACAGCTCCACTCTGGACAGTCTTTGTTCCAGCTGCAAAAGATCACCAGAGACATTCTCACTGAGACCAGGAGGCTCTATCAGACTATGAATGTCACTCCATTGGAAGAGGATTACAGACAGACGTCTAGAAGTCTTGACTACCTGCTTTCAAACATAGAAACCAAGGTTACAGTCTGCTCCAATCATTGACCTTTGCTTTTCTTTTGTTTCCATAGAAATGCCTCTTATTATATACTAGAGGCCCGGTGCATGAAAATTCGTGCACTGGGGGCGGGGGGATGTCCCTCAGCCTGGCCTGTGCCCTCTCGCAGTTGGGGACCCCTCGGGGGATGTCCACCTGCCAGCTTAGGCCCACTTCCCCAGGGGATTGGGCCTAAGCTGGCAGCCAGACATCCCTCTGGCAGCCAGGGAGCCCTCGGGGGATGTCTGACCTGGGGAGCAGGCCTAAGCCATTAGTCGGACATTCTTCACACCGCTGTGCTGGCCAGCCATGAGCTGGCTTCTGGCTGAGCCGCGCTCCCCCTGTAGAAGTGCACTGACTACCAGGGGGCAGCTCCTGCATTGAGCGTCTGCCCCCCCGTCCCCAGTGGTCAGTGCACGTCACAGTGACTGGTTGTTCTGCCGTTAGGGTCAATTTGCATATTAGCCTTATATTATATAGGATTTGATTGCTTGCAAAAAAATTAAAAAAGGGTGCTGGGAGTTCACTCAGAGTGAAAGGATCCCTCCCCCACCTTGGTGCTGATTTGTGATTGCTGAGACCTCCCTTAAAAACTTTTAGGAGCACCCCATGCCTTTCCCCTCTGAACTTCACCACATGGCCCTGAGACCACTCCCCTACCCCTGATGGCCCCAGCAGTCAAGTATATGGGAAGAAGCTGTGGCAGTTCTGAGCTGGATGGACAGGGGTGGCTGAAGAACTTTCCAGGGTTTCAAGCATCTTGGAGGTGTGGTGATTTTGGCGGCACTGATGGTGTTACTGATGCGGTGGTGACATTGATGGTGATGGTGACATTGATGGTGATGGTGACATTGATGGTGATGGTGGTGACATTGATGGTGATGGTGACATTGATGGTGATGGTGGGTGGTGACATTGATGGTGATGATGGCACCAGTGTTGATGGTGATGGTGATACTGGTGGGGTGGTGACACAGATGGGGTGGTGACACTGATGGTGATGGTGGTGACACTGATGGTGATGATGGCACCAGTGTTGATGGTGAGGGTGACATTGATGGTGATGGTGACATTGATGATAATGGTGACACTGGTGGTGGTGGGGACACTGATGGTGACAGTAGTGGTTGTGACCCCTCAACAAGAGGAGACACCAGCAGTGGCAATCTTGCCTACCTTTCTGTCTCTGGAGAGAGAAAGGGGCCTCTTTTCCCAGCCATAAGGGCTGACATATGTAGGGGGTAAAAATAGAAGCTTAGCAGCGCTGCCTTGTCTTCCAGAGAGGCGCAGGCTGGGCGGAGGCGCTGGCTGCCAGGACAGTCTGCCGCAAACGTGATCTTCCCTGTGCTGAGCTCCTGGGCGTGACTGGGCCCACCTGCCCGCGCACCTGGAGCCTGCTGTCGGGTCTGTCCCAGCTGTGGGGCCTGTCTCCTTGGTTGGACTGGCAGTTCCCAGAGCAGGAGGGCCCTGGGTGCTGGAGGTACTGGGGGGGCCTGGCATCTTTTCAAAGCAGAATCCTAGGAAGTATCGATGTGTGGAATGTCCAGTTGCCAGGGACTGATGGATCTGGGTTTCAGAGTCTTCTTGTGGAATGGGGGCCGTGAAGGGAGAGGCTGCCCGAAGTGCTGACTATCCCTGGGTCTGGCGTCGGATACCTGGCTTCAGGCTGGGACATTGATTTCGCCCTTCTGAGCCTCAGTTTCCTGACCTCTAAAAGGGCGAGGATAACTGTACCCGCCTCAGGGTTCTGTGTGGCTCCAGCCCGCCCAGAGCTCACGGCCCTCCCTTCCGGGGCCGGAGGAGAGCTCCCCGCGGGAGCAGCTGTCCCTGCAGCGCCTTCGCTTTCGTCGGGCTGGTGGTTTGGACCTAGGGGGGAGCCTTCAGCCCTGGCACTGACCGAAGCCCTTGCTTTTCTCTTGGCAGGATCGACAAGACCATGCTGGCAAGCCTGAAGGTCAAGTAAGTAGCCACTTCCTGTTATGTAGAGGTCAGAGGGCAGACCAGAGCTCTGCTGGGGCCCTCGTTTCCCCGCAAGTTGTGGGAAACATGGGTGGGGCTGGTGCATTTGTCAGGTTCTGCTCCTCAGTCCGGGGGCTTCTGGACTGGAGGAGGCTGGTCAGGCCCTCGCTCCCTGGGGTATCTGGGGAGCAGATGCTGGAAAGGAAGCGGCGGCTGGAAAGGAAGCAGTGGTGGGACTGTGTTTAGCGCCGTGACTCTTAGCCTACAACTTAGGGGTGTAAGGAAGAGAAATGTATTTCCTCCCTCCTTAGTTTTTATGGAAAGCCCTACTCCCATAGGCTGTCTTTCTGGCATGCCCACCTACCTAAAACTGTGCTGTGTAATTCTAGGACACCATAAAACACCCCGGTGTGTGTGTGTGTGTGTGTGTGTGTGTGTGTGTGTGTGTGTGAGCTGTAGGTTATTGAGTCCTTTGGTACCAGATGGTGCCATGCTGGTCGGCCTGGCCCTGGGGCTCTCCGAGGCTCCCAACACCAGATTCTGGGACTGGGAATTATCTGCTCCGTTTACCATGCGTGTCTGCTTGTCTGTCTGGGAAGCCCTGAGCAGACACACCTCTCTGCTCGAACCTCCCACTGCTCTTCCTCACCGCTGTTGTTCCTTTTCTCTCCATATTTCTGGCCAGTCTTGTCTGTATCCTGTTCCTCTTTCCCCTTTGAGACTTAAACAAAAGTCACTTCCATCTGCACCCTTCCTTTGGGCCATGAGTACTGACCAGTCCCCTGCCCCCACGGGGTGAATTGAAAATGAGGGAAATTCTAGGAGGGAAAAACAGCATTGGTCACAAGCTCAAAATACTATCGTGCTGCACGGGAATTAGCTCACGCATGAAAACCCCCCCTTCGCGGCAGCTCCTTCTGCCTACAACTCCCCCATCTTAGCTGAAAGGTTTCCCAGGCCAGCCTGCCCCTGCCCTGCCGTTCAGTTGCCAGCACTGACTGTGTATCCCTTGGGTACAGGTCTCTGGGCAAAGCACAGCCAGTCTTGAGGGTTGGCATATGAAGTGGTAAAAAATGAGGCCTCCCACGCTGGTTTGTTTTGTTCAGAAAGGCGAGGGTGGGCAGTTAGGGCAGGGATGCATGGCAAACTGTTCCTGCCCTCGGAGAGCTTTTAGTCTCTTTGTAGCATTGACGTCAGAGGTGCAGTGGGAGCAGTCCTGGAAGACTGGCAGGAGGAGGTGGCTTCTTTAAAAAAATATTTTTTTTTATTTCAGAGAGGAAAGGAGAGGGAGAGACAGATAGAAACATCAATAATGAGAGAGAATCACTGATAGGCTGCCTCCTGCACACCCCACACTGGGGATCAAATCCGCAACCCAGGCATGTGCCCTGACCGGGAATCAAACCATGACTTCCTGGTTCATAGGTCAATGCTCAACCACTGAGCCATGCTGGCTGGGCAAGGAGGTGTCTTCTACTAGTAAAGCAACTTCTAAAGATGGGGCGGGACCATGGGCCCACCAGTGCATGTACATGGGATGCACATAGTACAGCCCCGTGTTCAGGGCCAGTCACTCTCAGGACTTCAGTTCCTGTATCCTTTGTCCAAAGGGCACAACAATGTTTGGCCTTCCTGGAGCTTCTTACCTGCCTATTGAGTGAGATATGAGCATGAAGTGGAGATACTAGGGGGTGTAGAGTGGTACCAGTCTATTTTGTGGTGCTGTCTTGTGACATCTTGTTCAATTTCACAAGCATATATCAAGGGCATGTTTGCTTTAACTGGTGAAGTTGATATATGTAATCTGGAAAGGAACTAGTTACAAGGCACAGTGAAGGGCTGGGGTCAAGGGCCATCGCTGAGATTGGGACCTCAGTGGGGTCTTTGGATACTTGGGGGACAGTCTGAGGGCTTAGGCCCTGGAGAGGTGGTGTTGAGATGGTTGTTTGAGACAGTGTGTAGGACCATGTTCCTACTGTACCTGGTTATGATTCTTTTGATTGCAAGAAACAAAACCTAGTTTAATCTGGTTAAGCAAAAGATGGAAATTTAAAAAAAGTATTTTTATTGATTTCAGAGAGGAAGGGAGAGGGAGAGAGAGATAGAAACATCAATGATGAGAGAGAATCATTGATTGGCTGCCCCCTACATGCCCCCTACTGGATATTGAGCCCGCAACCCAGGCATGTGCCCTTGATTGGAATCAAACCCGGGATCCTTCAGTCTGTAGGCCAACGCTCTATCCACTGAGCCAAACTGGCTAGGGCAAAGATGGAATTTATGGAAAAGATTCCAGGGTGCCTCAGGGAACCCAGGGGGAGGAGAGGGAGTCGAGGTTGGGAAGGGCTGAACGGGAACTAGAAACCCATCCTCATCAAATCCTAGCTGGCTTCTTTGCAGAAGTGGATAAACTGATCCTAAAATTCACATGGAAATTCAAGGATAATCTTGAAAAAGAATAATATGATTTTAAAATTTACTGCAAAGCTATAGTAATCAAGACAGTTTGGTACTGGCACAAGGATAGACATACAGATCAATAGAATAGAATTTCAAGTCCAGAAATAAACCCTCACATTTGTGGTCAATTGATTTTCAATGAGTGTACCATGACAATTCAATGGAGAAAAACAGTCTTTCCACACATGGTGTTGGGACAACTGATAGCCTCATGCAATAGAATGAAACGGAACCCTTCTCCCACACCATATACAAAAATGAACTCAAAATGGATCAAAAACCTAAATGTAAGAGCTAAAACTAAAAACCCTTAGCAGAAACATAGATAAAAATTGTTGTGACCTTAAATAAGCCATCGGTTTTTTTTTTAGATGTGACACCAAAAACACAAGCAACAACAATAATAACAGATCGATAAATTGAACTTCATTAAAATGAAGAACTTTTGTGTTATAAAGGACACCATTAAGAAAGTGAAAAGGCAACCCACAGAATGGGTGAAAATATTTGCAAATCACAGATAGGAGCTTGTACCTAAAATACATAAAGAACTCTTATAGCTCAGTAATTCCAAGGCAACCCAATTAAAAAACGGGCCAAGGATCTGAAGAGGCCCTTTCCCAAAGGAGATCTGCAGATGGACAGTGAGCACATGAAAAGATGCTCAACATCACCCGCCATCAGGGACACGCAAGTCAAAGCCACAGTGAGATGCTGCTTCACACCCACTCAAATGACTATAATAAAAAAGACATAATAACGAGGGCTGGCGAGGATGCGGAGAAATTGCCACCCTCACACGTTGCTGGTGGCAATATAAAGTGGTGCAGCTGCTTTGGAAAAACAATAAGGTAGTTTCTCAAAAGGTTAAACATAGGATTATCATCAGACCAGCAACTCCATTTTTAAATATAGATCCAAGAGAAATGAAAATGTATGCTCATGCAGAAACTTGTACACGAATGTTCATAGCAGCATTATTAAGAGTAGCCCACAGTGAAAATAGCCCAACTGTTCATCAGCAGATGAATGGATCAACAAAATATGGCACATCGATGCAATGGCATGTTATTTGGCCATAAGAAGGAATGAAGTACTGATACATGCTACAACATAGATGCGATGACTGTCATCCAGGACTGGCTGCCGTGGGACTGGGTGAGCACAGGGTTGGCTCAGTGCAGCCTGTCTCCAGCAATGGGAGGCCACAGTGTCGTGCACAGCCCCAATGATGGAGAGATCTAGAACCTCTGCCTTGTAGAAATGACATCTCTGAATAGAGAGAAAGCTTGTGATGGAGCCGAGAGGGGTCGGTCCTATTACTTCTTCCTCAGGAGAGGGGTGGAGAGGGCCGGGAGGAGCCGTCTTCCCCACAGCCTGGCTGGGCAGTATTTCAGCTGTCCTGTGGTGTGGCCAGAAGATGACACCACACAGTCACGCTTACTCTAGCTTTTAGATTCCACCAGCTCAGAATCCAGAATCCAGTTAGAAATGAGGTGACCACATAGGGCAGGAGCAGACCCCCTGGGGTCCCTGATGGCAGCTGCTGGAGCCATTGTGCACGCAGGATTGGGGAGCAGGGGTTGTTGTTGCTTCTAGAAAGCTCAGATCTCTTGCCATGTCATAGCCCTTTTACACTCAGGGCTTCCATTCCCATCCTATGAGAATGACGCAAAGATGATTACCTCTGCGGGCATCTGCTTCTCCTGGTTCTCTCGGTGTTGTTAGCAAGGTCACCTGCTCATGTTGGGGGGCGAGAGCAGAACCAGTGTTATGCATCAAGTCTGTGCATCCAGCTCTCCAGCCTTCTTTCCTTCTAGAAAGCCCATCCCTCCACAGTCTACTACTCAGTCCCAGTTTAATGGCTTTTTTTCATGTGCTGGTCGAGGGCCATGATCACCAGTCCATCTTCCACCAGCTCTTCGTTTACTGTGGATTACAAGGATCCTTGAGGCGCCACAAAGATGTTCTAGAACCTTCTGGGAATGCTCCATCTTACTCAACTCCTCTCTTATACACCTAGGACATGTGCTGAGAGTTTGCTGGGGTTGTTAAGGAGAGCTTGATTTTGGGGGTGGGTGGGAGGGGTGACAGGCTGAATCAGTTCAGCTCACATTTACCTGGCACCTACATTCCAAGCCCAGTGGCAGGTCCCAGGATTGTGGGGAAGCAAAGATGAAAAAGACAGTCTCTGCTATGAATCCTACACCCCCGCAGGGAGACAGACATGTAGACAGACAATCCCAATGGAATGTGACAGGTGCTCACAGAGATGTTCTCAGAGAGGGTGGAGGGGGCTTCCTGGAGTCTTGGCGCTGCCCGGCTGTCTCCAAGGGTGAGTGAGGTCAGGCCGGGGAAGAGAGGCACTCCCCAGCCGCAATGCGCCCAGGCAGCGGGGCAGGAGGGATCTGGGTGCGGTTACTATCATCAGACGGAGAGCGGGTTAGAGTGCCGGGACAGGAGGGGCTATGCCTAGGAGTGTAGGAGGGCTGTGTGGAGGCCTGGGCTGGCTTCTCGGGGGCCAGCGAAGGGTTTTAAGCGGGAGAACAATGTGGCCACATTTGAGTCTGGGAGCTCCCGGACTGCCCTTTGCCAACTCATTGGAGAGGTTGGCGGCCAGGGCAGGGGCTGTGGGCTTGGGGAGAGTGGACTGACTGGGAAGCTATCAGGGTGGTGGAGTCCCCAGCCTGGAGCTGGTTTGGGTGTGGGAGGTGAGGGCACGGGAGGTCAAGGTGAAGACTGTCGGGTTTCCCAGTGAGCCCTTGGTCCCATCTGCGGAGACTGAATATACAATCTCTGTTCCTTTTTTGCTACTGTCACCTCCTGTGTGGCTGGCTTAGATCCTGACCCTTATACCTACCTCTTCACCCCTCCCCCCCAGAAGGGGACAGAGGAGGGGACGCAGGCAGGCAGAGCTGGTGGGGGTCCTGGGCTCCGGCCCCGCCCTGCTCGGCTCCTGGAGTGCCTTTGGCAGGTGAGCCCCAGGTCAGTAGTGGCTGAACTTGAAACTGACAGCCGGCCAGACTGGGCCCTCGGGGAACCTACTTCCAGACACATTCTAGGTGGGGCCAAGGGGAAAGTCGGTTTCTGTCCCAAGTCTCAGGCCCTGGTCCACTGGTTTCTTAAGGATGGGCCTTGAGCCTGAGAACAGTGTTGGCGTGTGAAGGCGTGTGTAGGCATGTGGTATGCTTGCCTGTGCAGGTGGACATGAGCTTTGAGGGCCCATGTGGGTGATTGTGTGGTGCCTTTTTTGGCTTTAGTGAGTTCCTATGGTAACCACGAACATGTCTGTTTTGGGATCTGGAGTCCGCGGGGCGTGAGTGGCTACAGGGAGAAGCAAGGCGGGCGGGTGCTTAGCTGGCAGTTGGGCTGTGGCCTGATTTCATTGCCAGGCGCTGGGGAAGCACTGAGGGGCCACTGCCAGGCAGCAAGGGCTGCAAACTCCAGGGACTTGTGTGCTCCTGGCCCGCGTCCCAGCCCGTCCCCGACATGCCCAGGAAGCCCTGGTGAGTCCCTGTTCTGATTTCTTGATGGACACAGCTCCTGGGGTCTTCACCAGGTCTGGTGGGTATCTGCTGATGGGCAGGCAGGGAGCCAGCTGGCAGCTCTGCCCAGTAGGTGCTGGGCATTGGGCTCTTCCGAGATGGGCGTGGGACCGCGGGCCGGAGGCTCCGTTTACCCTGGGGCCCTGTGCGAGCGCCTCCCTGTGCCGCAGAGCTGAGTGGTACTTGTTGATCCCATGGGACAGGGCTGACTGTGTTCCTGTGGGAGACAAAGGCAGGGGTGCAGGAGAACAGCATGCGGGGGGCAGCCTGTGGCCTGCAGCCCGGGGTCAACGGTCCCTCAGCTCATCCAGCTCCCCACAGGAGCCCTTGTGGACCCCAGGTCTCTGGCCGTGCATCACCTTCTCCGCAGGTCTCACCAGGCCCAGAGGCCTGCTGGCCTCCCTGGATGGGAAGACTCAGGGGCCCGTGGAGAAGAGGCGCTGGATCTGGCCAGGGCTGGGAGGAATGGCTCCCGCTGGGCTTTGGGGAGCGGCTCAGACTCCCACATGGGCATCCCTTGTGCTTCCCGTTCACACGCTGCGGACCCCTGGGTGCGCTGGGCTCCGCCCGGCCCGTTTGGAGAGGCTCATGATTGGACAGGAGCCCCGGCAGCACTCGGAGGTGTCGGGAGGATGCTTGCTTTTATTCCTTCTTCCTGCTGCTCCTCTAGGGCTGGGAGCAGGGAGTGGGGAGGGGAGGGTCAGGAGGGGGTGCTGGGCATTGGGCCCCTTCTGAGATGGGTGTGGGACTGCGGGCAGGAGGCTCTGTTTTTCCTGGGGCCCAGCTGCTCCCTCTGCCTCTGGGGCCTTGGGACAGGGTGGGCAAGCCCAGTGGACATGAGGATGGGCAGCTAGAGGTCATGGGCCTCAACCTCCCTGTTCACAGATCAGCGCAGGAGACCCCAGGCGGGGACCGCCTCACTGAGAGGGCGCAGCACAGAGGCGGTGGGTGCGGGGTCAGGACCCGAGAGGCCGGCAGCTCTTGTCTCTGCAGCGCCTGCCCCTTCCTGCTCCCCGCAGTCCCCCATCTCCGCAGCCTCCTGGCTGAGCACCTCATCTTTTCTTCCGAAGACAGACTTGCTGTCTGCAAGGATCTGTCGGGCCCGAGCACCACCGTGGTGAGGCCCCGGGCGCTGGCCAGCCGCCTCGGTGCTCTGCTGAGCGCCACCTGCCTCACCAGGCCTTCCACTGAACCAGAGAAGCTGAACATTTGGAGTTTTAGCCGAATCTTGACAATTAACTCAAGAATGAAAAAAAAAACAAAGCCCTATGTGGCCTATCCCGCAGGCCCGGTCCGCCCCTGGGGTCGCCAGCGTGCCACCTTGCTCCCACGCGCCCGGCATCCCTCTTGGGTCCCCGTTCCCTCTCCCCCTGGCGACTCCCCAGTCCCTCTGCCCAGTCACCCCCCTCCCCTGGTGCTCTCGTCCCTCAGCTGCGGACTGGTCGCTTCCTGCTCTGTCCCCAGATTGGACTCACTCTCAGCGAACCCTTTCTCTCTTCCAAATCCAGTTCTTTCTCTGTCAGTGGGTTGCCATGGGGTTTGGCCCCCCTCCCGCCCTCCTCCCGGCTTAGGCCCGTTATCTCCTGCCCAGACGGTGACGAAGGCTGTCTCATTAGCCTCCCCCTCGGGGCTGGCCAGCTCTGACTAATTCATCATCCCCAGGCCGCGCTGGCTCTGCCCTCCGTGCTCCGAGGAGGCCCGACCTGCCGTGTCCACCGCAGACCTTGTTCGGGCTGATTCCCCACAGGCGCCACTCCCTGTCGGCGGGGGCTGCGCGGGCTTCGGTGGTGTTGGCTCCCCAGTGACTGCTCTTTCCGGCACTGGCATCACTCCCTGTCCTTGGTCCACACCAGATAGTGCGAGCCTCTCCCTCTGCCCCACGCAGCAGCTCCCACACCTTCCTGCCCCTGCTGTCACCCAGGAGGCTGTGTGCAAGGCCTGGTGCCCAGGTTGTACTCATTCCAGAACTGGAAGACAGAATGTCCGGGGTCGGACCAGCGTCTGTACCGCTTAAAGATCCCGTCCGCGTATGAGATGCCAGCAACCTCCCGCCTAGCAGTGATAATAAAAAATGTCTCCAGACATTGCCACTCCTGGGGGCAAATGTAGAAGCTCCCCCACCCCGCCGAGAACGGCTGAGAGCAGGCCAGGTTCACCTTGTCAGCGTTCTAAAATATGCCCAGAAGAAAGGGCCACCAGCCGTGAATCCATCTTAGTGGCCAGGCAGCCCATGTTGAAATCCTGACTCTACCAGCTGGGTGACCTTGGGCAAATTACTTGACCTCTCTGTGCCTCAGCACCACTCTAGTTTTTCTCTTTCTCTTCTTTATTTCTCCTAACTGTGTCTCCTCTTGACCTTTGGCTCCAGCTCGATGATGCGACTTGCTTTCTGGTACTTTGTTTTCTGGCACCTTTCAGCCTGGACATCTTTGCTTGTGCTGTTTCCGGGCGTGAAGTGCCTTTACTTCTTCCTCCTCCATCAGCACCCTGTGCCCAACCTTCCAGGGTCAGCCTAGAGGCTGCCTCCTCTATGAGCACCTCCTTCCCCCTGGGAACCAGGTGCTTCCTTCCTCAGGCTCCCGGGGCAGCTAGAACCTCGGGGCTCACGGTAGCTCTTCCTGCCTTGCGGTGTCCTTCTCCCCTGGGGGTCAGAGGCAGTGGGAGCCTCTGGGGTGCCCCGTCCAGGCTGCACCACTGTCTTGTTGTGCAGGTGAGGTGCTGACCCCTCCCTGCTTGGGCTGGGCTGTGAACCAGCAGGTTACCGCAGCGTCACCTTTCACCCCACGCCCAGCTCATTCTGAGAGGGTGGAGTGGGCGGAAATCCGTGCCTGGCAGGCCACAAAGCCACACAACTGACTTTCGGGGCCCTGCCCTGGGAGGTGCGTGTGACACGGCGGTCATGGCCACCTTGTTGGTTGTCTTGCCACTAGCAGATGCCATCAGGAATTGAGGAACTTGGGGCTCTGGACTCTCCCAGGCCCATTTATGGGCCCAAGAACAGGCCTCATAGGGACACAGGACAGCCCTGTCCTCACCCTGCCATGCTCAGTCCAGGCTGGCCCAGTGATTGACCCGCCCCCCCACCCCCCCTCCCTGCTGCAGTGCAGACCCACGCTGGGGACGCAGCTTCCTCGGGCCTGGGGGGGGCCAGGAAACCTGCGTGTTATCAGGGCCAGAGGGGGTACCTCTGAGGCAGCTGGGTTTGCAGCTGTTTGGGAACCAGTGACATTTAAAGCGCTCTCTCCCCACAGTACAGGTTCAGTGGTTGGGTTCATGTGGTCTGGGTGACCTCAGGCAAGTTACACATCCTCTCTGTGCCTCAGTTTTTCTATCTGGGGATAATAATAGTACCTACATGTAGATACCATTGTGAAGTTGGAAGGCGATAATCCAGGGGAAGCATGGAGCACAGTTCCCGGTACATAATGCTCGGTAAATGTTACCTGCCTTAATAGTTCTCATATTAGTTCATATTAGTAATAATAGTGCTGGGCTGTGTGGACACACATGTAACCACGTGACACAGCATGCCTGCAAGCATACCCACCCCCGGCACACTGGAACGATGGGCACCCAGACCCAGGCCTGCTGCTGAGCACAGACATGTGCAGGTGGTGGTATGACTGTAGGCGCACACGTGAACACACGGTTACTCGATAAACATATCAGAAGGGCAGACGTGTGTGTGTGTGTGTGTGTGTGTGAAGCCTGGTAGATATGGGCTTTTATTTTATTCACACTCTGACATTATTCCTAGAGTTAGCAGCACCTGGGCTGAGCTCTGGGAGCCCAAGGTGCCCCTTGTTTCCATAGCAACCACAATGCAGTAAAAATAGGAGGCAGAGGGAAGAGACTGGAAAGGCCTGAGCTGCTGGGAGGGGCGCCCCCGCCTGCCACGGCCTGTTTCCACATCCTGGGCAGACAGGCCCTCCCTCGTGTTGTTTGTTTGATTTTTACAACAACAACACGGCAAACCTCCGAGCACGGATGACTCAGAACCGACAGTTGTTAACATTCTGTTGCGTTTTCATCGAACCTTTAACAAATTGTGGTACAATATACATAACGTAAAATGTGCTTTTTAAACCATTTTTAAGCGTACCATTTAGCGGCATTAAGCCTATTTATAATATTGCACACCTGTCACCACTCTTCATTTCTAGAACTTTTTCATTATTCCTGAGTTTGTACCCATCAAACACTAGCTCCCATTTCTCCCACCTCAGCCCCGGCAACCACCGTTCTAGTTTCTGTTTCTGTGAATATGACTCTTCCAGGAACCTCAGATAAGTGGAATCATGCAGTATCTGCCCTTTTGTGACTGGCGTATTTCACTTAGCATAATGTCAAGGTTCGTCCATGTTGTAGCATATGTCAGAATGCCCTTCCTGTTTTTAAAATATATTTTTGTTGGTTTCAGAGAGGAAGCTTAGAGGGAGAGAGAGATAGACACATTAATGAGAATCATTGATCGGCTGCCTCCTGCACTCCTCCTACTGGGGACTGAGCCCACAACTCAGACATGTGCCCTGACCTGGAATCAAACCATGACCTCCTGATTCATAGGTCAACACTCAACCACTGAGCCACACGGGCTGGGCAGAATGTCCTTCCTTTTTAAGGTTGAATACAATTCCATGGTATGGACATACCACATTTGTTTATCCATTCATCTGCGGGTGGACACGATTTGCTCCCACCTTTGGCTGTTGTGAGTAATAATGCTATGAACGTGTGTGCACAAATACCTTTTTGAGACCCTGCTTTCAGTTCTTTTGGGTGTGTATATTCACAGAAGCTGAATTACTGGATCACATGGTAATTCTATATTTAACTTTTTGAGCCTTATTTTTAAACTAGAGGCCCGGTGCATGAAAATTCATGCACTGGAGGGGGGCGTCCCTCAGCCCGGCCTGTCCCCTCTCACAGTCCGGGAGCCCTCAGGGGCGGGAGGTGACCCAGCCATCAGGGGAAGGTGACGTCCCCATCACACCTCTGCTGCTGCCACTGCCAGCAGCACAAGCCTCGGCCGGCCCTGCTTACCTGAGCCTTGGGCGGCCCTGAGTGGCTAGGCAGCCGCCATCCGAGGCTTGCCTGCGCCTTGGGCTGGCCCTGGTGGCTGGGGGGCTGAGGGGACTGGGGAACTCCAGAGGCAGGCGCGTGGAGCAGCCGGGCCCGCCTGGGGACTGGGAGCCGCCATCTTGTGGCTGTGGGTGCTGCCATCTTTGAGGGCGTGGCAGTCAATTAGTATATTCCCTCCTTATTGGCTGTGGGCACCCTCATCTTTGAGGGCGGGATAGTCAATTAACATATTCCCTCCTTATTGACTGTGGGTGCCGCCATCTTTGCGACAGCGTGAGGGTCAATTAGCATATTCTCTCTTTATTAGATAGGGTAAAAGAAATAAAACATCATAAATTTAAGTTCCTGCAATCACTCCTTTTTGGCCCTATTACCCTGTCTCCCCATCCATGGAGGTACACAGGAATTGGTGTGTTTTCTCAGTCCATGTTTTCAGTACTTGTGCATGTACAGATAGGTGTCTAGAAACACTATCTAGCTCTCTGTGAGTATTAAAAATCCACATGCATGATGTCCTTTTGAATCTATGTGAGTGTCATGAGGGTGTTCTGGCATCAGACTGCTGGGGTTCAGGTCTAGGCTCTGCCACTTACCAGCTGTGAGACCTCAGGCAGGTTACTTAATGTCTCTGCACCTCAGTTTACTCATCTGTAAAATGGGAATAATAGTGATACCTGAAACCGTCTTGTGGGGTTATTTTGGGGACTGTGTAAGCTTACCTATGCCAAGCGTTAGAACAGCGTGGGGAAGGAGCGTGCACTCGACGTGAGAGTCGGTACCCTTACAGTCCTGCCTTTGTGCCCTCCATGTGGATTTTGGAATCTGTCCACGGTGTCGAGTTCCTTCTTTTTAATTGCCATGTAGCATTTATTTGTACAAACATATCACATTTCCCCCCTATTGCATCGCCTGTTGTTCCCATTTTCTTATATTGCAAACAGTGCTGTAGTGCAGGTCCCTCATGTGACCCTCTGCACATTTGCCCAGAGAGGTCACGTGGGGAGGGCCCGGGAGCCGGGGCTGTTGGGTCCCAGCTAGGCCAGATGCAGCCAAATTGCCCCTCAGAGACGGTTGACCATTTTTACTCCTGCCCGGGGTGTGTGATATTTAGTTTTCACATTGATTTGACTGGCCAGAGCACATGCTGTTTTATTCTTTAGTCCAAACTCTGAATAAGCGAATGAAAGACTCCTGGAGTCTCTCTCCACAGGCCCGGGGGATGTGTCTGTTCTCCTTTTTTCTGCCTGTATCGCGCGCATTTCCCCATATTGGTGCAGTCTTTTATCCCCCTTTTAAAAATAGCTTCTTTTTATGATTATAAAAATAGTGCATGCTCTCCGTGGAAGAGTTAGAAAATACGTACAAATATTGAAATGAAAAAAGTAAAAACCCATGGCTCACTGCCCAAATATGTCATCATTTTGATGTGTTTCTTTACAAGTGTTTTTTTTTTTTAGTTTCCTTTAAGAACTTACTATATAATGACATTTTCATCACCATTAAATATTCCTTAAAAACATGATTTGAAAAATTGTATATCATCATTACGATGTTCCGTAATTTATTTACCCATTGCTTTATTTTTAGATATTATGGCTGTTTATAATTTCAGACTATTAATAAATAATGCTGCAAAAAATCCTTGCATATAAATCTTTGTATGGACCTTTGATTATTGCTTTTGGCTACCACTAAAGATAAAATGTTTTCACATATTTATCTTTAAATTTTTTTGAGAAAATATTTCTTAATGACTCTTGCCTATTTTTCTATTGGGATGTTCATATTTTTCTTGTTGATTCATTAGAGCTCTCTTTTAATTAAAGCTGTGAAGCCTTTGCCATTTATCTTTTTATTTCCAAATAATCTTTCTCTTTACCCTTTGCCAATAAATTTGACTCTGTTGTTTTTTAATGCAAAGGTTTTACATTTTAAGAGAGTAAAACTGCCTGTCTTTTCATTTGTGACTTCTCTTGTTACTTTTATGCATAGAAAAGTCCTTTTCCACCCAGAAAGTTGATGATTTCCTATATATTCTTTTATTTATATTTTTAACAATTTCATTGCCTTTTCACATTTAACTCTCTAATCCATTTGGAATTTAGCTTGGAGGAAGATGAGAGATGAAATTATAATTTTATTTTTTTCCAAATAATCAGGCAGTTGTTCCAGCACTGCACTTTAATTTTCAATTTCTACCACTAAATTCTTACAGATCCAAAGATGTATGCCTGGGTTTCTGGTTGATTCCATTGACCTATCTGTGAATCTTGTAAAAGCTCAGGGGTAAAAAAGAGCACAGTTTGCCTAAGTATTGGATAAGGCCAGAGTCTCGGAAGAGTGAGGATTCAGGTTCAAGGGGTGGTGGCGGGCTTGTGGGTTGTGGTGATGGGCCTTGAAGGTCAGACTTCAGAGTGTGTGTTCAGTTCACTGGGGAGATGGTTGGAGGTTTTCTGTAGAGCTATGGAGGGACTCCATCTGAGCTCTATAGGAGGGCCACTGTGCTGCTAGGATAGACCCAACGGGGCCCTGTGGAGGTGGATGGACAAGGACCAGCAGCTGCTCAAGGGAGAGGTGAAGGTGGCTTCAAGTGTGGTGTGGAAGCAGACAGATGACCACAAGATGCTACAGGGTAGGATCTGTGAAATGTGGAAGCTGGCTGGACTTGGGTTGGAAGGAAAGGGGGAGCCAAGGCTTTGCAACTGGGTGACCCAGAAAATTGTTCTATCAATTAGGCCTTTTTATGTTGCAAAAACTTACACAATGATGGTTTAATCTATATATATAAAAGGCTAAGCGACTGGCTGGTAGGCATGACACGCACTGACCACCAGGGGGCAGACGCTTAACGCAGGAGCTGACGAGCAATGCAGCTTTGCAGAGTGCCCTCTCGCACTCCGGGACCCCTCGTGGGATGTCAGACTGCCAGTTTCCACCCAATCCCCGCAGGCCAGGCCGAGGGACCCCACCTGCCGGAGGGACCCCACTTACTCTGCAGACGCCCTTTGAGCCCTGTTGCTGCCCCAGGTGTGGCCAGCTGGGGAGGAACCATGGGAGATTGGCTCCAGGGCGTGTCCAGCCCGTCTCACCCAGTTCCGCCCCGCTGACCACCTTCTAATTAATTTCCTTTCAATGTGCACGATTCCATGCACCAGGCCTCTAGTATAAAGCTATATTGGGGAATAATAATTTTAGCAAACACTGCACGCTTCTTCTGCATAGCCACACTGTGTATAATGCTCTTATATGAATGATCTTTAAAAAATATATTTTTATTGATTTCAGACAGGAAGGGAAAGAGAGAGAGAGATAGAAACATCAACGATGACCGAGCCCACAACCCGAGCATGTGCCCTGACCAGGAATCGAACCATGAACTCCTGGTTCATAGGTCGATGCCCAACCACTGAGCCACACCAGTCGGACATTATATGCATGATCTTGATCCTTACCCAATCCCTGTGAGACAGGTGCTCTGATTCCTATTTCACAGATATGGAAAACTAGCCTCAGAGAGCTGTGGCAATCGGCAGTCCAGGCACCGAACCAGGTTTATCTGTCTCTAAACTCATGCTCGTGTCTGCAGGAAGGAAGCACAGAAAGGCCCTGGGTAGCTCTTCAGCCACGCGGCACCCCTGCTCTTCCAGGTCTGGGGTGTGCAGCATCCTAGAAGCATGTCTGGGATCTACTAGCAACTCCAGGATCCCAGTGCCTGTCGTCTGAAATAGCAGGTGCACATGGCTTCCCATTGCCTTTGCTGAGCGAGCTTGTATCCAGGGGCCCTAGAAGAGGATCTGATTAGTCAGGACTCTGTGGAAGTGGCCAGAACCCAGGTCAAACCAGCCTATGTGACGTGTCCCGGTTCTTATAACTGAGAGGTCCAGGGAGTTGGTCTGTCTGGCCTGAGGCATAGCTGGCTCCCACGATTCAAACAGTCCTCCAGACCAGTGCTGTCACGGTCACGTGTGTCAACGTAAGTAGAAATGAATTAAGATGAATTACAATTTACAATTCAGTTCCCCAGGCGCACTAGCCACCTTCCAAGTGCTATAGTCACATAGCTAGTGGCTACTGTGCTGGACAGCACAGCTACAGAACATTTCCATCATCAGTGAAAGTTTTGTTGGGCAGCTCTGGTCAAGATCGAAGGCCAGACACCCCTGGCGGTCTTCTAAGGCCGAACAAGTCCAGAGATTCTACCTGGTCTGTGACTTGTCACATGCGGCACAGATGGTCCCCAGGCCAGATGTCTGAGCTGCACAAATCCAGTGCCACTAGGTGGCGCTGAGGAGGCGGCCACGAGCGGGTATCTGGCAGCTGGGAGCTCGCACACTGGGCCTGTGAACAGAGAGAATTGGTGGACGCCCAGCTCAGTAAGTCGTGCGCCCTGGCTTCTCCTGCACCTGCACTCAGACACCTACCATCAGGTACATGCAGTCAGACATGACCCACACACCTGTCAGTCAGGGTCTCACACACACAGTCACATCCACTCGCACAAACACATTCCCCCCAAAAGGCACAAGCATGGCTGATGCCACATTCCCGATGACGGCAACAAAAAGGGCACTGGCCGTGCCACCTCACTGCATCCTCACAACCGTCCTGGGAAGTGGCTTCGATGTTCTTTCCCCTGCAAAAAGGAAGACACCAAGACTCAGGGCGGGGAAGTGACCTGCCCGGTCACACAGCCGGCTCGAGATGGAGCGGGATTCTGTGTTCAGAGAGGACACACAGGAGACCTATGCCTTAGGTGTTTTGGTCTCTCGCTCTGGGGCCTAAATTTCTTGGGGTGAACTGGGACCCAGGCTTTGTTTAGGGGAGCCCTAGCAATGTCTGCACGCCCCGCCTCCCACCTGGTGTGGGTTCAGGAATTTACAAGTGTCTGAGAAAGAAAAAAATTAGCATTATAATTCAGTCACAACACCGGCTTTTTCCTGATGTCACACAATCCACGCCTATTCAAGTGCAGATGTTGAGTATGTCCTATTGTGTCTGTTGTGGCGGAGCTGTGAGTGTACAGAAAAATGCGGGCTGACGGCCAGTTCTCAGGGCGCCGCACGCCGCACGCTCCCCTCTGGGGTAGCTGCCCAAAACTCTCGGCTCACATACCCATTGAGTCAAGGTCAAAAGAGGTGGCCCTGTTCCTGAATGGTTGTGTAATATGGAAGGCAGCTAGAAATAATGCAAAACAATGCTAGAGCCATTACCGACTAGACAGAACGGGGGAGCAGCAAAATGAATGGGAAATCGTGTATTGGTCACGGTTGTTGACTGAGTGGAAGTAAGGAGATTGTGCTCGAGAAGAGGAAGAGGAGGTGGGTGGAGATGCCTGTGGCTATTCTGAAAGGAACATCTGGAATCTCTGAAGGCTGCCTCTGTCCGGTGTCCAGTTTCACCTAAAAACGTATCAGGCTCCCCCCTTTTAAATGCAGGCTTATCACGCGTGTTTCTCTCACCTGTCCCCGCAGAGCCATTTTGAGCTCACAGTTTGGACGGGTGGGAGAGGAGGAGAGAGGAAGAAACTTTGCAGATATAACTGGGTCAGAATTGGAGTAGAGAAGGCAAGAACACAGGCTGGTCATGTCTTGGAGCTGTGAACACCAAGGTCTGATGCAGGAGACAGGAAGGTGTTTGCTCATCTAATGAATATTCACTGGGTGCCTGCCTGTGCCAGGCACTGTTTCAGGGGCTGGGAATCATGGCTCTGCCACTCAGTAATGAGGTTCCTTGGGCAAACCCCTGAACCTCTCTGAGCTCCTGTTTCACCATCTGGAAAGTGAAGATGATGCGAAGCCTTACCTTACAGGGATGTTTGAGGGTTGAATGAGCTCACACACGAAACACACTTAGCACGTCCTAGTGCTCACAACCGTGGCTCTTACTGAGAGTGGTTAAGTGACTCATGGCCTCGTCCCTGTGCCCCGAGAACTCCAGTCTCTGCGGGAGACAGATATCTCAAAGCCAATGCCAGTAGAGATATGGGACGAGCAGTGAATTCTTCCTGGTGGAATCAGGGAAGGCTTCCTGAAGGAGGCATTTGAAGGTTTAAAATAAATCCCCTAGGAGGGAAGGGCTGCAGGGGGCATTTCAGACTGAGGGAACGGCAAGAGCAAAGGCCCAGGGTAGGAAAATGTATGGAGCTGTTAGAGAAACAGTGAGACGGGTACCCAGGTACTGAGGCAAGAGAGGGGTCTGCTCAGGGAGAGTCTGGAATTGGTGCTGAGGAGGCGGTGGCTGCCTTGGCAGAGTGGGATGGGAGCCCCTGTCACCAAGGGACGTTGGAGTTCTGGGGATGGAGTAGGGAGGTGAAGAAATGGTTACTGCTGAGGAAGAGGGGGGTGGGGCACTGGGGCTGGAGGGGAGGGGAAGGCTGGGGCTGAAGGTGGAGTCCTCAGATGGGGAGTCTGACCCACGTGAGGAGTGGGAAAGGAGTCCTGTAGAAACTGGGGTTCGCCTGGAGGATTTGCAAAGCTGTCCCGTGGATCGCGGGGGAGTGTGGGAGGAAAACCCAGTTTGCAGGGGGAGGTCATGATTCTGGCCTTGAATACGGTGAGTTTGAAGAGCTTGTGGGTCCTCCCTGTGGATTTTGAAGTTGGGTTTTTGAGCTCCGAAGTGCTCAGCTGAATGAATATGGAATGGTTTATTCAACAGTGTTCATTGCCAACACCTGTTCTGGGTGCACGTCATACACAGTGGACCCTTCAGACCCGGTGGGGCCGCGTAGTACTTTCTAATGCGGGAGGCAGACTGGAGCAGAATAAAGAACCCAGGTGACCTCAGATAAGGCCCAGGCCCATGAAGGAAGCAGAATAGGGAGGTGATAAGGGGAGGGGAGCAGGGGGCTAGTTTAGGTGGGTGATCAGCAATAGCTTTGTGCATAGAGGTGACGTTTGAATGGAGACCCTGAAGGAAGGGAAGGAGCCGACCATGAGACACAGAGGCCGAGAGGCAGAAACAGGCTGGGCAGGTGTGAAGATGGGGAAGCAGGAGGGGTGGGGATGGGATGAGACAGGGCAGGCATGTCCCGGGTGGTGGGCAAGATGGGAACAGGGACGGTTCTGGCTCTGTACCAGCAGGTGGCACTGTTAGTCCAGGATTGCCCGCTCTGGGAGGCCAGGTGGGCGAGTGGAAGAGTGGGTGCCTTGACCTTGGGTTGTAACTTGGGGATGGGGGCTCCCACTGTCTGGGGAGATGAGGTCAATGCATGTGGGAGCCCGGGTCAGGGCTGGGCGAGAAGGTGACGATTTCCCGACTGTCTGGCTCCCTCTGCGGCGCCGTTTTCAGTGTTTCTTTGCTCATCTCCCCTCCAGCGGTGACTTTCTCGGTCTCCGTCCCTTCCCCCTCCCGTGGCTCCTGGTGCAGCTGGTTCCTGTCTCAAAGATTAATTACCTGCTTTCCGGATGTAGCGCTGACGGAGGGCCTGGTGAGTTAGGGTCAGGAAGATACTGTTATCTTTTTTTTTTTAAATCCTCATCCGAGGATATGTTTGTATTGATTTTAGAGGGAAAGGAAGGAGGGAGAGAGAAAGAGACAGAGAGATAGACAGAGAGAGAAACATCCATCTGTTGCCTCCCGCACGTGCCCCATCAGGGAATGAACCCGAAACCTAGGTATGTGCCCTGACCGGGAATAGAACCCACAACCTTTTGGTGCGCAGGACGACGCTCCAACCAACGGAACCACCCGGATACGGTTTTCTTATCTCTGCTGTCTACTCCTCCTCCTTCCTGGGGCTTCTCCAGGAAAGGCCGGGTTCTCCTAGTGACCCCAATCAGCAGAGAATACTGCTGGGGACCCCTCACTCCATGACCCCTTGGGTCTGCCTCCCAGGGCGATGCCCTGCTCACCTCTGGCACCTCCAGCAAGCAGCTCTGGCTGCTTGTCATCCCTGACGGTGGGGACGAGGGCTTTAATGAGAAGGGAGACCTGGACAGCAAAGCATATGGCACGAAACAGCCGAAGAGCTCACCACAGAAACTGTTATGAAAGCGTCATTTTTTTTTAATCTTTAAAAAAATATATTTTTATTGATTTCAGAGAGGAAGGGAGAGGGGGGAGAGAGAGAAACATCAATGATGAGAATCACCCATCCACCGCCTCCTGCACACCCCCACCGGGAATCGAGCCTGCAACCCGGTTGGGCATGTGCCCTGACCGGGAATTGAACCATGACCTCCTAGTTCATAGGTTGATGCTCAACCACTGAGCCACACGGCCTGGGCGGAAAGGGTCTTTTTTTCATTTAATAGAGAAGCATCTACCCTACCCCGGGTTTAGGACACGCCCTTGGAGTGATTTCTCCGTGGAGACTGAATGGCTGCAGCCTGGTGTTGACCCTGGCTGTCATCTGTCAGGGTTAAGGCTCTAGGTTGAGCGCAGTGGTGAAGAGCTTGGTCTCTCACAGCCTCCTCCTCCCAGGTGGGCAGTCTCCTGTGGCCAGCAATGCAAGTCCCTTCCTACCCTCCCTGGAGTAGCCACTCTTCAGAGTTTGGTACATATTTTTCAAGATATTTAAAAAATATTTTTATATGCATCTTAAGTAACCATAGATACCCACACACATAGACTTGGCTCATTCCTCCCAACCATTTATAGTGTCTAGCTGATGAACACATCCCACCTGCTTACCTGTGTCCCTCTACGCGTTTGTTTCTGGTGCTCTGTGCTCTATCGAGAGCGCCTCAGTGCACATCCTCATGCGTGTCTCTACACAGCTGCGTGCGTTCCTCTCGGCTTGAGTAAATCGTAGAGGTGCTATTGCTGGGTGATAGGGTAGGTGACTTTTTGTTTTAACGATACTGCTAAATCGCCCTCCAGTTTCTACACCCACCACGAGTAGGTGTGAACATTTTGCCAGTCTGACGGGGGGGGGGGGGGAACATCCTGTCTCTTTGTCGTGATTTCGTTTCCCTGGTTTCTCACCCTCTGGGTTTCTCCAGCTGTTCGTTGCCTGCACAGCCTCTGCCCACCCCGCACAGTCCCGGCAGCCAGTGGACTGCTACGCTGCACTCGCTGGGATCTTTGCAGGCTGGCCTTTGCTGAGAAGAACCTCAGCCTCTCCCTTTGCAGAAGCCCCAGGGGTCCAGAGGGCTTTATTGACTGGAGGGGTGGCCAGCGAGTCCATGATGAGGATGAATGCACGGACTCCTCCAGCCAAGTTCAGAGGGGCTGACCTTGGCCTTTCATCCTTTCACAGGCTCTGCCCTGAGCGTCCCTTGGGGGAAGCCACAGCTTGGAGCCCAAAGGCATTTCATTTGCTGATGGAACTGAGAGGCCTATTCTCCTGGGGCTAATCCAGGAGCATTGCCTGCCAATTTCAAACCCAAGGTCAACTTCCAAGGACTTGGTCCCCTGAGACAGTTACCATGGAGACAGTTACTGTCACCTACGCCCACCTTCTTGGAAAGGGCCTTAAGATAGAAAGGACCATCTCTTCTAAGCCTCTGCCTTCAACTCTTAACCCCTTCACTATAGTGTCCCAGCCACCTAAATGCCCATCCCACATCTCATGGATGCGCCAGCCCTCGCTTAACAGCCAGGAAAACAGACTAGGAAAGGGATGCGCTGAGAACGACTGGACCGAGGTGCTACAGGAGCTGGTTCTGCTGACTCTGGCCCAGGGCTCTTTGCACACCAGTCCGCTGTGGGTAGAATGCACGCATGCATGTGTCCACACACATGGTCACTGCACACATGCACATATGTATGTGTAGATTTCAGGGCAGGTACAGCCAAGGGTGATGTGTTTTTTCAACTTTTTATTTTGAAAATTACCCACCCGTGCAAAACTGAGAAGAACAGTACAATGAGCATCTGTATCCACCCAGGTTCTCCACTTACTAAGATTTGCCACAATTGTTCGCTCTCTTTCTCTGAATCATGATAGTCAAATAGAGAAAGGAAGTTTCAGACATCGATACTCCATACTAAATACTCAGCAGGTGACTACCAAAAATAATGTCATTTTCTGACATGACCATCACACTGGTATCACATATTAGATATTAATATTAATTTAGTACTATTACTTAATATGCACTCCATATTCATATGTTCCCCCAATTGAAATATGGGCTATATATTGGATTATATTACTGACATTATTAATGGCCACTCACTGTGCTTGATTGTCACATCTCTTTAGTCTCTTCACATACAGAACAGCAGACCTGGCGAAATTGTTTTGTAGACTGTCCCACATTTGGGATTTGTCTGAATGTCCCTTTTTAAAAAAAGTTTTCCTTGAAGAGTCCTTGATTTGACTGAAGAAAGACAAAATGAGTGACCCACATGCTGATAGCAAAGAGGAGGGGAGAAATTCCTGTTTTATCTGCGGGGTCAGATTTGTGCACCCTGCCCGCTCCTTGAGTAGGGTTGAGAGGTCTGTCCCCAACCTGTCACTCAAGGGGTGGGTCTTGTTGGTGATGGGGAAGCGGCTGCAGGGGTTCTTCCTGGGAAGGCGTCTTCATAGTCCCTTTGGGGGCTGCTCCCTCGGGCGAAGGAGTGGGGTGGCCTTTTCACTTGCTTGAAGCTGCTATTTTGTTCTTTCATGTGTTTTCTTGCCCATTGTGTAGAAATCGGGTGTGTTAATTAACTGGACTATTAGTGACAGAAATCTAACTCAAAAAGGCTTACGAAAAATAAAAGACAGCAAAAGAAGAGACAGTCAAGAAAACTTTCGTAATTGATGCGTTTAAGAAAAGTGACTTCTGTCCTAACCGGTTTGGCTCAGTGGATAGAGCGTCGGCCTGCGGAGTCAAGGGTCCCAGGTTCGATTCCGGTCAAGGGCATATACCTTGGTTGCGGGCACATCCCCAGTGGGGAGTGTGCAGGAGGCAGCTGATGGATGTTTCTAACTCTCTATCCCTCTCCCTTTCTCTCTGTAAAAAATTAATAAAATATATTAAAAAAAAGAAAAAATAAAGAAAAGTGGCTTCAGGAATGGCTGGATCAAGGTGCATCAGAAAATATCATCAGACAATGTTTGTTCCTGTGTCTTGGCTCTGCTTTCCTCTGCATTCACTTCACTCACAGGCATCTCATAAGACGGCCACTGACTTCAGAGACCCCAGGGGGTAGTAAACTTCTTTCAACGCCCGGTGCCAGCAAAAACTCTGGTGTTCATTCTGTTTGGACCAGCGAGGTTTTTATGCTCATCCCTGAAGCAGTCACGGTGGCCTGGACCACGTACTCACCCGAGAGCTCAGGATGGGGAGGCTGAGAGAGGGCCAGTCCCACTTGAACCACAGAACCCAACAGTGGTGTCAGGGTACTCCCAGGGGAAAGTCAAGATTTGTCAACCAGAAGAAGGGGCCTGAGTACTGAGCAGGCAGAAAAGTAGACTCCACTTCATCTGGAGACAGGCACGGCGAACCTCTGATTGGGCGAGTCATCTCCTGATCTCCTGAGGTCTCCAGTCTTCTTCATTTTGGATTTTGTGGGAGCCAGTGTCTATAGGGACCATATGTGTCTGGGTCCCGGCTCTGCTTCTTAGGAGCTGTGTAGAAGAGTTAACCTCTCTGGGTCTCAGTTTGCTCATCTAGCAAATGGGAATGTTACTTGTATTCCTGCCTTAGAGCTGTGAGTTTCCAGAGGAGTAAAGGTGTGGAAGTGCTTGCCACTGTGAAGTGCTGTACCGAGGGGGAGGGGGTGGTGCAAACTGCCCTCAGAATGCTTCCTCTGCTTCGGGGCGAGCAGGGCCTGCCCTCGGAGCTGCTCCTCCAACAGGCGGGATGGTGACCTGCACCAGGACAGGGGCCCCTCGGAAGGGGTACGGTGCTTCCTCCACAGCGGGCCACAGAATGGGGCAGAGCACTGTCCACAGGGGACCTCTGAGTCCTTTGCTCATTCTCTGAGCTTCAGAGGAGGAAGGGAAGAAGGGGGAAGTGCATGGACTGGTGCAAAGATTCCCAGACTGCACCTGGGAAAGGTGACGTCACTGGTTCAAGGACGCAGCATTGCCTGACACTGATCACCAAAGAAGCCATTCCCTGTTCAGTTCTCTCTCCGTGGCCCTCACCACCTCAAGAAGAACATCTCATCGGGCGCGAATGCGTCTTCAGCGCCTCTGGAACACCGGCTAGCCGTCCTGGTTCACCGAGCGTGGTCTCAGGCTCAGGGCCTGGGCAGGCAGCAGGGCCTGCTTCTGGAGTGCAATACCATTGTTTCATTTTCGTTATGCTTGCTTTAAAAAAGGTAGACAATTTTTCTTTCTTTTTTTTATTGTTTAGAGTATTACATATGTCTCCTTTTCCCCTGATTGACCCCCCCGCCCCCGCCAGCCATCGCCATCCCTGAGGGCAGGCCCCCACCGCCCAGTGTCTGTGCAAAGTAGACAGTTTTTAAAGGTCAGTTTTAGATTTGCAGGAAAATTGAGAAGACAGTACAGAGGAGTTCCCACCTACCCCGTAATCCAGTTCCCCTGTTATTGACATCTTGGATTAGTGTGGTACAGCGGCTGTAATTAACGAACCAATATTGATGTTATTTACGAAAGTTCCTAGTTTTTACAGGTTTTCTCAGTTTCCCCCCAATGTCCGTTTTCTGTTCTAGGACTTCCTTCTGGATCACACATTACATGTAGTTTTCACATGTCCTTAGGCCCCTCCTGGCTGTGGCAGTTTCTCAGACTGCTTGATTTTGATGACCTGGTAGCAGTTTCGAGGACAGTTCCGTGACAGTTTTGGCCAAGTGGGTGATGGGATGCCCTTCCAATGGGATGCGTCTGATGCTTCTCTCATGATTAGACGGGGGTTACCGGGTTTGGGGGAGATCACAGAGGTAAAGTGCCATTTCCATCACATAATATCAAAAGCACATGTGATCAATATGACCCATCACCATTGACCTTGGCCTCGATCACCTGACTAAGGCAGTATTTGTCAAGTGTCTCCACTGTAAACTTAGTCTTTGTTCCCCCGGTCCACACTGCACTCTTTGGAAGGAAGTCAGTATGCACGGCCCACACCCAAGGAGTAGGGCATTTATTATTTAAAAAAATATATATTTTATTGATTTTTTACAGCGAGGAATAGAGAGGGATAGAGAGTTAGAAACATCAATGAGAGAGAAACACCGATCAGCTGCCTCTTGCACACCTCCTAAAGGGGATGTGCCCATAACCAAGGCACATGCCCTTGACCGGAATTGAACCTGGGACCTTTCAGTCCGCAGGCCAACGCTCTTTACACTGAGCCAAACTAGTTAGGGCAGTAGGGCATTTATTATATTTAGTTTTATAGTTACTTTATTTGTGGGAAATGATTCTATCTATTTATGGTATTAATACAAAGTATTTTTTAAAAGTTGGTTGCTTTATAGAAGAGTATTAAGTCGCTAAAGGTAAGTACTATTCAGTGGTAAATTAAGTAATAAGTAAAGTGGTAGATGTTAGAGCAGTGGTCGGCAAACTCATTAGTCAACAGAGCCAAATATCAACAGTACAATGATTGAAATTTCTTTGGAGAGCCAAATTTTTTAAACTTAAACTTCTTCTAACGCCACTTCTTCAAAATAGACTCGCCCAGGCCGTGGTATTTTGTGGAAGAGCCACACTCAAGGGGCCAAAGAGCCGCATGTGGCTCGCGAGCCGCAGTTTGCTGACCACGGTGTTAGAGGAATGCTGGAGGCAGGTGGATATGGAGAATAAATGCACAGGCCTCGGGCTCACCTCCTGGCCTGTTCCCAAAGTCCCCTTAAGACAGGGAGCGGGAAGCAGGTGTATATTCCTGGGCAGTGACAGATGTGGCCCCTGGGAAGTTCCAAACAGCCCCAAAGAGCTGTGGCCACCCCAGGGATGGGCGTGACGACTCCCTGGACATGACCTTTCCGCTCCCTTTCTCCCCTGGTCCTCTTGATCTTGCAGCATTTCTCACAGACCAGCTCGGAGACCCGGGGTGGGGAGAGCCTGTGGCAGCCCCTGTGTGGGTGGCCTCTGAACAGGTCGAGGCCTCCAACCTCCCTACAAGCTCAAGGTCAGAAGGGCCCTTCACGAATGTTCACTCCACAGCCCACGTGTTGTTGGCATCTTGTGTTTATAGATGGAGCAGGGCCCTGTCTAGGTCAGCGGCCGGTCAGGGCCGATGCTGAACAAGCACACGCTTGGCCAACAGGTAGGGTTGGCCACACACCCTAAAATGTAAGTTACCTTCATTTTTATTTTATTTTTTAAATATATTTTTATTGATTTCAGAGAGGAAGGAAGAGAGAGAGAGAGAGAGAGAGAGAGAGAGAGAGAGAGAGAGAGAGAAAAGCAATAAGGATGAGAGATCTACTGGGGATCGAGCCTGCAACCTGAGCTTGTGCCCTGCCCAGGAATCGAACCGTGACTTCCTGGTTCATAGGTTGATGCTCAACCACTGAGCCATGCCAGCCGGGCCATTTTTCTTTTTGTAAATTCTTTTTTTTAAATGGAATTTATTGGGGTCACATTGGTTAAGCCAATGTGACTACAGGTTTCAAGCATATGTTACGATAAAAGATCATTTGCATGCTGTATTGTTTGCCCATTGCCCCAAGCAAAGACTCTTTCCCTCTCTATTCCCCCACCCCACTTTGCCCACCTCCACCTATCCCCACCCCCTCCTTCATTTTTCTAAAAATACTTAAAAAAAAATCCCTCTAGGGCCCTGGCCGTTTTGGCTCAGTGGCTAGAGCGTCGGCCTTCGGACTGAAGGGTCCCGGGTTATACTCCCAATTAATCCCCCGTGTAGACCTCCGCCCAGCATCCCGCTGCCCTTTGGGGCGGGCGGGCTGAGACGGTTTCTGCTCCAGGTTCTCCAAAGGCAGGACCCCTTGCTTGCCCAGCATCATGAAGAAAGCGTTCTCATAACGGACACGGGGCCACCTGAAGGTGACCGCCGGCCTTGCCTGGAGACAGCCTTACACCTTCTCCACGTGTCCCCAGCAGTGACAGGGTTGATGGATGGTGTTCGCACAAAGCTGGCTGCTGAGCCCAGCCCCCCCGTGACCTTGACACTGCTGGAATGTATGAAGAAGAAGGAATAATTGGGAAACTCTGGTCCTTCAGTTATTAGCTGTGACCCATCATTTGTGACCCGTCTTGCTTTGTGACTATGAGTGAGGGGGGCTGGGGCAGGAGAGAAAATGGGTGGAAGCCAAGAGTTTGTTAGGGTGGAAGGAAATCGGGTGCAGTTGCTGAAGCTGCTTTGGGGCTTGGCGTTTTCCCTAAGGGTGGAGGGGAGCTGCTCACCCAAGAGCTTAGATTACAACAAGAGTGATGCAGGCTAGACAGCTGGGAGAACTTCCCTGATTGAAAGCAGACCCAGTGAAAAGCTTGCAAATTGCAGACCAACAGCTGCTCAGCAGGAGGCGCAGAGCTGGGGAGTCTGTGCCCACCCGGTAGCTAAGCTTTGTGTTTGCCTTGGAGGTAAAAGGACCTGATGCTGGCGGGAAAGAGCCATTAATCCATCAGCAAGCGCAGCCGAGTGAAGGAAAGCCCTGGCGGCTAAGCACAAAGGCTTTGATTCTGCCCCCCAACAGGAGCAGCTTCCTCTGGAAAGGAGGTCCCACACATAGTTCTTTAGGGGCCTGTAGAAGCAAGAGATTAATTAGTTCAGACAACAGGAAAAAGAAAAAAACGAATTTCTCAGGAATCAGGTAGGTAGGGCTCCGACTTTTGAATGTTCTGCGTGACTAGGCTTGTGAGTGATCTGCTGTGCTTGGCAGCACACACACACACACACACACACACACTCACGCACGCACACATGCGCACACACATGCACACATTCACACACACATGCACACATGTGCATGCACACACACATGCACACTCGCGCACACACACACACACACACACTGTGCTGGAATGCGAGCACATCTCACTGGCCACACCGTGGGCATCTGGGTGTCAGTAAACGAGCCAGACACAGCAGGAGCTCAGTCTTTCTCACAACTCCTTTAAAAACGTTTTTAGGAGAATGTGGCGTTTATTCGATGGGACATCAAATAAAACCCACCCAGAGCTCCCTTTATCCCTACGGGCTCTCCTACCCCAAACCTCCGACAATCATTTCGCACCACAAGATGGCTAGCAAGGACTAAAACGGTGCCAAGCTCCCCAAAGTGACAGATGCTCAGCTTGAGGGCGATGACTGGGTCAGAGGACCCCGTTTCTGGAGGAGCCCACCCTTGCTGTCACAGCAGCAGGTCAGTACTGCAGCCCCCGGGACCAGAGGCTGATGTCAGGGACACCCTGAACATGGGATTGGCAGGCGCTGCTGGTCGAGGCCGACCGCTTACTCCCTCTGCACGTGTTTCCATTGCTTCACTGTCATCCTGCTGCTTGCTGCTCCGCTGGTGCTGGAGAGAACCGATGCGTGGAGACTTCTAGGCTGGGGGGCTTCTCCGAAAAAGAGGGGGAAGCAGCCAGGCTCCTTACACATGTAGGACTTGCCGGGGGACAATAGTAGATTGTCCAGAAAGCAGTGACAAAGGAGCAGCTTCCCCTCAAATAAGCATGGGGCCAGGTACTCTGTCATGCATGTTGATCCAGACACAGAGGCCAGAGCCTTATTGATGTGTGTGTGTGTGTGTGTGTGTGTGTGTGTGTGTGTGTGTGTGAGAGAGAGAGAGAGAGAGAGAGAGAGAGGGAGAGAGAGAGAGAGAGAGAGAGAGAGAAAATCAGCCACCCCTTCCACATGCCCCAACCAGGTAATATGCCCTGACTGGGAATTGAACCTGCAACCCTTTGGTGGGACAATGCTCCAACCAACAGAGGGCTCCATCCTTTTTTGAGGTAAGATTTACATACATTGAAATGCACACATCTTAATTGTACATCTTGGACGAATGGATCCCACCACCCTATCCTGATAGAGAACATTTCCATCCATCTCTCCAGAAAACCCCCCACAGCCACTGCTCTCATTTTTTGTGCCTCAGATGGTCTGGCTTAGAACTTTGTATAAATGGAATCATACAGTGAGTATATTTGGCATCCGGCTTCTTTCACTCAGCATCATGTTTTTGAAATTCAGCCATGTTGTTGCATGTGTCAGTATTTTGTTCCTTTTTGTTGCGGAGTGGCAGTCCATGGGGTGGATATATCACAGTTTGTTGATGGGCTGTCTCTTGGATAAATCTATGAACGTTTCCACACAAGTCTTGGTGTGGCCCGTGCATGCTCATTTCATCCTTGCAAGAGCTCTAGGAGGATGGCACTGTTCTTACCCCCATTTTATAGATGACAAAACTGAGGCTCAGAGAGGCTACATTTCTAGCCCGGGGCCACAGAGAAAGTAAAAGCTGGAGATGGGATTCTAGCCCAGGTTTGTCTGACTTCAGGGTCTTTTCGTTTTTGCTCTCTTACTAGTATCTCTGTACCACAGCTGATGGAGGCCAGTAGGTATAGGGACAAGTAGGTCCTCGCCTCAGTGGCCTGTTAGTTCATAACTCAGTTTTAGCTCAGTACAACAGGTGGTATTGATAATAATGGCGTGATTCACCAGGAAAAGGTTACAAAAGTAGGGAAGACATTTCAGAGAAATCTGTAGCCAAGGTCACGACAGTAAAAGCGAGCAAGCAAACAAGCAGAAGTTTTGCTACTTAAAGCGCTGCTGTCTGGAAATCTCACTTAGGTGTGATACGTCATCTCCCGAGGAGGCCAGGCACACAGGCACAGAAGGCATTAACTGGGCATATAAAATAGTATATAAATAATACATGCATGAGAAACCACTCTGTGTGTTTTTTTTTGTAGAGCCAAACAGAACGGATTTTTGGAGAGCCTGCCGGTTCTTGCTTTGAAAGATGTTGCTAAGCAATGTTGCTAATATTATGGAAAGACAGCTTCCCTCCCCACTTTTCCACTCGGCCCCAGAAACCCTAGAGCTGGAAGTGACTTGGTGGTAGCAGCAGCTGGGGAGGATTGGTAATCAGTGGGGAGGATTGGTAATCAGTGGGGAGGATTGGTAATCAGTGGTGTGGGGGCTGGTGGGACCCTGGGTCCTTGGCCCCTGACTCCCTTCAGGGACCCCTGGCAGCCTCCATGCAAAATTCACTTCTTCATGTTCATCAGAAACTTCACACCCAGAAAAACCCCTTTGACTATTTCTACTGTGGTAAAAATTATAGTCATGCCACTTAGATTCATGGATTCAAAATTCCACAAATGAACCCAAAGGAACTATTTTAAATACCCTCAGTAACCCAAGGAAGAGAGGAAGAACTCCTTTCTTCTCCCTCCAGCCCCCAGTTTGTAACCCCTGAAGGGGAAGCAGCGAAGTTCGGGTGGACATGCGTTGCAGGCTCAGGGTGCCACATGAAGTGCAGTCCACAGGCTGGACGCCTGCCATCGAGTGGGATCTGTGGGTTTCCTCGGGGCATGGCTTCCTTTCTCCCAGGACTCGGAAATGCCACACGAGTACACCAAGATGTCTTTCCAAAATCTGAGCCAGTTTCTCGCCAGAACTTCAGTTCCGTCTGATATGCGTGGCTGCGGTTCCCAAGCTTGGCTTTTAGGCCTCCCAGCCCAGCCTGGGCATGGCCTGATGCTGTCACTGAAAGACCCTGTTTTGGCGGGACAGACCCGTGTGGGGTGGTCGGCCTCTGAGAGAGGAGGTTAGGAGCCGGGAGGAGAGTCAACATGTTGGCAAAGACTCCTGTCGCTCTCTCTTTTCAAAATAGAAACGGCTTCCCTACCTCAAATGACCTTCTCAATGTTTCCCTTACTCACCCCCTCCCCCCTCTCTCCCTCCCGTGCTAGGTCTGTCCTTCCCTGCCCTCCCTCTCCCTCTCCCTCTCCCCCTTTCCTTTCTCCTTTTCCTCTTTTGGTGGTATTCCAGAAATGCAACTGTAATGTGGCCCAGCAGGGGGCGCTGATGTACCAGCCAAGCATGAAGGGCTGTCTTGGAAGCACAGGTGTGAGTGCTCTCTGCAGAAGTCAGAGCTGAGGGGGGCTGCTGAGTGATTCCTCCCAGCTGGTGTGTGTAATGGGTGCGTCTCCAAAGGCTTACGAGTCAGGATGCCCGCCTGTCCTGAGCAGGTCTAAGGTTATGTGTTTATAACCCTTGAATTACTCCAGAGTTTGTGTGATTCACGGATGGATGCAGGCGTCGTCCCTGCAGAAGGGGAGGGGTTAGGCATCTGAAGATCTCTTTCCCTCAAAGTTCCCACCCATTGGCTCCAAAGCCCCTCTTGCCCCACATCTACTCCCAGTCCATTTTGTAGGGACCTAGAGGCCCTGGGCGCCAGGTGGTGGTGGTGGTGGTGGTGGTGGTGGGGGAACAGGGAGGGAGCACGGCCCCAGGCTCACTCTGAGACTTAGGCTCCAGCAGTGGGGCCGATGCCCAGTTTCACACGGATGTGTCTCCCCGAGCCGGTTCCCAGGCACAGAAGGCCCTTTTCTTCAGGACCAAGCATGCGTGTCTGCCTGTCTCACCCCACTGGCCCCTTAGGACCGGGCTGTGCAGCTGTCTGCCCTGTGTTCATGATTAACTTCCCTGTCCCCCGCTCCACCTCCACTCCCACCCAGGCCCCCCGAGCCTTTGGGTTTCCCCAGATTGGGGCAGACACCCAGGCTGGCAGCTGCCTGGCACTTTGTTCTCAGGGACTGTGGGCTGGGGGGAGGAGGGCTGACATGGCCTTTGAGGTCCTGTGATCTGGGACACTGCTGGGATAAGCTCTGCCGGGGAGAAGACCTCACTCCCTGTGGTCTGAATGTGTCCACCCAGCTCAGTCCACCCCAAAGTGACCCCTGGAGGAGGCCTTAGAAGCCCTTTGAATCACTAACGTGAAAAGTGTTCCCTTGGGTTCTCTTTCAAACGTGATTTCTTCAAGGACCGCGTTTTTGTTTGGTGCAAGGGTGTGGCTAACAGCTAACACTTATCCATTTTTCTCTTTTAATGAAGGTGATTCAGGCTCAGGGTCTTTGCCAGGCAATAGCAGGGAGCTAACATGTAAGAAATTTGTATTTGTTTCCATGGTGTGAATGACAAGTGATAATGGATTTTCATTTAGGATAATAACAGTGTTTTCTTTTAAAATTAAGTAAAGAATGAGTTGATTTAGTTAAAGCAAAAGAATAAGTAAACATTATTCTATGGTGTTAAGACAAAAACTTGTGAAGGCGGTATGCAAATTGCCTCATTTTGGGGGAACAGCGGCTGGGCCACATGGCACAAGAGAGGTGGGAACGGGATGGTTTGTGGCTGTGTGTGTATTAGGCCCTGTTTGTTCTGGGTGAGGGTCATCTCCCATTACCCTAGCCCAGTGGTCGGCAAACTGCGGTGGCTCTCAAGCCTCGGTTTGCCGCTCTGTTGACCAATGAGTTAGCCGACCACTGGGATAGGGGCTTAATCACAAGGAACAACAACAGCCTGTAATTATTGGAATCGAGAGTCTAGGTCAGTGGTCGGCAAACTCATTAGTCAATGGAGCCGCAGTTTGCCGACCACTGCCCTAGTCTCTCGCACAAGCTGGTGGCTTCCTGATGGTTTGATGGATGTTGGTGGGATGGGCAAGTCCAGCATAGACAGCCATTACCTTCCCCGCTGCGGGTGGGTTCCTCTATGCCGTGGAGTTTCCTGTGTGGGTGTGGGCAGAAGGAAGCCTCTCCACCCGCAGGAAACTTCTGTCTCTTAGGGCCCCCGGAATCAGGTCAGGCTGTGGTCTTTTGGGGACAATCTTGTGTTCCCAGCCCATTAGGGCTGGAAATAATCGTGGTCACAGAGGAGCTGAGAGGGCCTGGGACCCCAGAACTACACTGAATCAAGTTACCTGCCTGGTGGAAAACATTTTCACCTTCATCCCAAGGTCCTGTTGCCCACTGATGCATTTGACTTAAAATATCTCCTAGACAGTGGGGGGGGGGGTGCGTAGGGCCACCCACACTCACCCACCTGGGGGAGAGCCAGGCCTTGCCCTGAGACAAGCTGCCTACCCTTGTGTGTGGATAAAACATACCCATCGCTGGGGCTAGACCTGTGGCCGGTGCCCCCGGCATCCTCCCTGCCATTGGGCTGAAGCAATCCGGGAGCTAACCGGTCAGTTCCGTGTACTGCTGGGCTGCCGGTGCCGGCTCTGCCCTCTTCCCCACTCAGGACAATCATTTCCCCATTCTTTTTCCAGACCGACTCTCAGGTCACTCCTGGTGTGGTCCTTGCAGCTGGCCTAGCTGCAATCCCAGGGGTGGGGCCTCGGTCACTCACTGTCGGGCTATAAGTAGATGTCCATGGCAACACTCGTGACCCCCCATGTCCAGGCAGGCTCAGGGGGGCTGAGGGCATTGTTCATGGATGCTTCGTAAATAAACCAGGCACATTTTGGCACCAACCCGGTGCTCCCGCTCCTCCACCCCAACTCCGATGCCAGCAAGAAGCTGTGCCCACATAGAAGTGGGGTTGAGGCCTCAGGCCTTTGAGTTTATCTGTAGCTCCTGTCACCTCTCCAGCAAGGCCCTCGTGCCTGTCTGGATTTTGTGTGCTTGCTTCAACACTAGACTTCATTAAAAAACAAAACAAGGCAAATTGCCTCGGGGACCTCCTTGGCCCCACCAGAGCTGTTTCCAAGGATGGACTAATTGTCTTGTTTTAATTCCCTCCAGCCCTCTCACGGGTTGTCTTTCCTAGGGGGGCTGGAGGGAGAAGCAAAGCCAGTGGATACGCTCAGGGTGATGGTAGGGGTGGTGGTGAGAGAGGGCAGCAAATGGAAGTGGGGCTTAGGAGCCACCTGAGTTCATAGCAGAGACCAGGCCAGGACCCTTTTCCCACGAACTGGCGTGACATTGGTGAGGATGAAGCCTGCACGCGGTGCGCAGGAGCAGGGGAAGAACCGGACCCAGAGTGTGTGCGGCGGTCAGCGCTAGCGCCAGGGATGCTGGTAGGGTGGGATGCTACCCCATCCCAACCCCTGCGTCTCCCTGGCAACCTGGGATGCGTGGCCCAAGTGTAGCCTCGGGAAAATTGACCATTGACCTTATGTTGTGTCAAACTCCCGGGGCCGGGAAAACAAATATTAACGGGGGACTGACCCCAGCCCACTAAGGCGCCCACGCTGGAGTGAGCCCCCCCCCCCCCCCCCCAGTCCTTTCCCGGACGAGGGGAGAGGGGAGAGGGGAGAGGGGAGAGGGGAGAGGGGAGAGGTAGCCTCCGCCTGAGTCAAAACGCCTGGGAGCCGCGGGCCAGGGAGGGCGGGCGCCCCTCTCTCCGCCGGGCCGCCGGGCCGCCGGGCTTGGGGCAGGGAGGCTGCGGCGGTGCCCGCGCGCGAAGGTAGTTTCGCTTGGACGGAGGACGCGCGTTTCCTCCCGGTGCCTGTGTTTTCTCCCTGTTTTTAAAGACGGTGACAGCATCGGAGAAGTATCCCGGCGGGCCGGGCTGGGAAAGGCGTCAGCCGCCTGCGCCTGGGGAGGGAGCCCGGCCCGGCCAGCGGGGGCGGGGAAGGGGTGCGCAGAGGTGGGGACGGAGAGGGAGAGGCGAGAGTAGGGCGGCAGCCCGGCGCGGGGTACGGGGCGAACGCGGGCGCCGAGACCCCGAGGGCGCCGAGCTCGAGCGGACCGCCTCCTGGTGCTGGCGGCCGGGCCGCGGGATCCGCTCGCAGCCGGGGCGCCCCGGGCCGAGCACGGGAGGCGGGGTCAGGGCGGGGTCCCGGCGCGGGCGGCGGGTCTGAGCGGGAGCCCCAGAGCCGCGCGTCCCGGCCGCGCCCCGAGCGAGCCTCGGAAATGCCCGCACCGGGGGAGCGGGCGCCGGCCACCCCGCGGGCCCCGAGGAGACGCTGAAGGTCGCCGGGAAGTGAGCGCCCAGTCACCTGACGCCGGGGCGCACCTAGGCGGGGCGGGGTCCATGCGAGGCGGGCGGCCGGGGGCCGGCAGCGGGCGGCGCGGAGCGCGCGGAGCCGGGCCGACGGGGGCGCGCGGCGGGCGGGCGAGGGCGCGGCCGGGCACCGGCGGCCTCGCCATGTCCCAGCCGGCGGGGAGGATGCATTGCCGGAAGGCGGGGATCCGCGCCGCCGTGGTGCTCATCGGACTCCTGCACAAATCCCGAAAACAGAATAAAGAGAAAAGGTAAAGCCTGGCCGCGCCACCTCCTCCTCCCCTCCGCTCCTGGGCTAAAACCCCGTTTTCTTTGGGGGCCGACTTTTCCCAGAAGGGCGTTTGGCTCCGAGTTGGATTGGAAAATGCCTTTACCCCAGCGCGGTCGGGGAAGCGAGTTCGGAGCGTGGCCCCGGACACCGGCTGTTAGGAGGAAGCCCAGGCAGGGCAGCTGGGGGGGCCCTCGGGGCTTCATCCCCAACAGACGGGCACCGGGTCCTCAGCCCCCGCTCCCGGCGTTTGCCGATGGGGCCCCCTGGCCGAAGCCTGCAGCGCGGGTAGCATTGATCCAACCCGGGCGACACAGTCCAGGACGCAGAGTGGCTCCAGGCGCTGGGGATGCCATTTGCTTCTCTGCAACTTGGCTGAGCCCGCGAGGTGCCCGCCAGGCCGCGGTCTGCTCGCTTTGAGGATGGTTCTGGTCGGCAAGGAGCAAGTTTGGAGGTTGCTTCAACCCCTCCCTCCTCCTTCCCCCTCCCCCAGGCCTCTCTGTCTTTGGGTTTTCCTGTCTTTAACTCTTCACTTTTCTTGGGGTTACTCTCCTGATTTTTTGCTCCTGGGTATTGAAAATCGTTCTCCCGGGTTATTTTAGAGTCGCAGCTGGACCACCTGTGAGACGAGGTGGGGGGTTTCCGGTGGGCCCAGGAGCTTCTGGGGGCAGCTTCCTCTCTCCTCTGCTAGGGTACAGGAGCCCCAAGCTTCCCCGGAATTGGGGGTTGTGGGCGCTGACTGTTCACAGAGATGTGTGGAATTGGGGTAACCTCTGGTGCCCCTGCTGGATCCTAATTTCCAGGGGCGTTTTGGAGTGGTCAGTGCTTTGCTCTGTATTAGACAAGGGTTAAGATAAGGACGGAGGAGCCGGAGACCAGAGACACCTGGGTGGTGACTGGGGCCCTGGGACTTGCCCCAGAGCTGTGTGTGCCTGGGGGAGGTGGCAGGCAAGGAACGGGAGGACTTGGAGAAACTGGCATGGGTGGTCCCTGTGGTTGTCTCCTCTCCCTCCTCTAACGCAGCCCTCCTGTAATGTGGTCCGGTGCAGTGCTTCCTGCAGCACAGGGTGAATGAATCTCCAGTAAAATGACTTCAGCTGATTAACCATGAAATGACATTGAGTCGCCTAGTGAGGAAGTTCTTCCCTTTTCAGTTCTCTGCAAATCCCTGTGATTTCTTCAAGGGGAAAGTTCCTGGCTGGTGCTAGTGTGGCTTTAACACTCTTTATTTTTGAATATGTTTTTATTGACTTTAGAGAGAGGGGAAGGGAGAGGGAGAGAAACATCTATAAGTGAGAGACACATTGACAGGCTGCCTCCTGCACAACCCCTGTTGGGGACTGAGCCACAACCCAAGCGTATGCCCTGACCCAGAATCGGCAGCCTCTTGGTGCATGGGACAACGTTCAACCAACTGAGCCGCACCAGCCAGGGCTGGCTTTAACACTTTATAAACACTTGCTAATCTCCTGTTTATAACAAAGCGCAGAACTCTGGCTCAGGGCCTTTCGAGGGCTGCTGGACACCCCGGGCCGAGCACTGGGGTGTGGGGTGGGGTGGCTCACTCCAGCGTGGGCGCCTTAGTGGGCTGGGGTCAGTCCCCCGTTAACATTTGTTTTCCCGGCCCCGGGAGTTTGACACAACCTAAGGTCAAGGGTCAATTTTCTCCGAGGCTACACTTTGGCCACGCGTCCCAGGTTGCCAGGGAGACGCAGGGGTTGGGATGGGGTAGCATCCCACCCTACCAGCATCCCGGGGTGCCCAGCAGTTCAGAATGGAAATGCTATGCAAATGCGATAGGAAATGGCAGGAATCCTGCAGGTGACCTAGGGGTGACTGCTATTGAGGACACACATGTCTAACAGAGAAGCTGCCGGTGAGACTCTGGAGTCCAGTCCAGGTCCGGGCCCCATTCTTCTCTAGATGTAGATTCTTTTCCATTCTCTGCCCTTCAGCCTTTTATCTGCAGAGATGGGATGAACAAGCCAATCCTCTAAAGTCAGGAGGATAGGGGATGGCTGTTCTGGGTCAACCTGGGCCCGTTTTGAGGAGTGAGAAGGAAGACGTACTTGATAGCAAGGCAGATGCATCGGACCAGTACCTGTCTCTGAGTATGGGATGTGTGGTTGGGGAGAGGGGCGGGGTAGTCCCTGCCTGGGAGCTAGAAGTGCTAGTCCTGTGATGTGATAGTATAGATTTAATCTCCCTGAGCCTCAGTTTCTGCATCCACACGAAGGGCTTTCGAGGCTCAAGTACTAAAGATAATGGGGGGGAAGATGCAGCTGAAAGGTAGGAAGGACCGCGTGAGGATGGAGGGGTTCATCAGGGCTGTTCTCTCTGGCCTGTGCCTCCAGAAACCAAGGTAAGATGTCTGATGGTGACAGCCCCACTAGTAGTCAAGACCAGCCAGGCAGGGCCCAGGAAGCTGCAGGCAGGCCTGGGTCTGGGTGGGAAGGACCTGGACAGAGGACGGGAAGGGATTGGTCTGAGTGAGGATGCCCCCGGCTCGTGGCGTCTTGTCCTTCCTCCTGGACGTACTGTGCTCTTTCCTGCAATGCAGCAGACATTGGTGACCCGCCCAGCCCCTGCCTTCATCCCATTCTGCTGTTGCTTCTGGCATTCTGATCGGTTTGGCCATGGACTTACCCTACCCGAGGGGAGCGAGTGATTGATTTCACGTTGGCGTTAAATGACCTTTGCCTCCCTTGCTGTAATCTGGAGTTTCTTTTTCTTTAAGCATCTGAGATCAGTTCAGTGCACACTATCGACCCTTCCTCTGCGGCCACCGGCCATGGGGAGCCTGGAGCAGGCTGCAGCTGATCTTAAGCACTCCCCAAACTCCACGCCAAGTGTGAAATTTGCTGAGTTCCTCCTTCCTTCCCCCTCTCTTTGCAGGGTCAGGTCAGACTAAGGCCCCTTCTTCATTTTCCCCAGAAGCTTGATCCATCGATCTTCCTGGCACCTCTAATTGACAGGCGTGTGCAGATAAAACTACTGGCTGTTGGCCATAAGGGATGAAATGGTCTGTGTGACTTGCAGTGACGGCCCACAGCCCTTGTCATCTTCCTGCTCTCCCTGGACCACCTAGAACTAGTGTCTGTTGGGGCAGGCAGCTGTGCCAGGGAGGATGGTAATGACACAGGTATCCCAATATGGGCCCAGAACCAGGACACTCCCAGGCACTCAAGAATTGGGCTCAAGGTTCCAGCTCAGTTTGAGCTCAGTTTGCCTCCTGGAGAAATGAGTGTGGTATGCATGGGCCTTGACGTGACAGCTCTCTTCAGGGCTTGTGGGAGAAGCTGGAGGTTCTGCTTCTTTCTGTCTTCTGGGGATGCCATCACCTGGGATCCTGAAAAAGCAATGGTGTGTTTGAGGGGATGGGATTCGGGCCTGGTCCTAAGGAGGCACCTGAATGAAGCTTTCCTTGGAAGCTGCTCTAATAGAGAGCTGCCTTACGGGCTTTGGTCTTCAGAGGCTGTTTTCTTACAGACAGGGCAGATCAGACCAGAGCACCCCTTGAGAAATGGCAGGAGTGGGTGGTGGGGCAAGGGGTGCCCTCTGGGGGGCAAAACTTGAGGCGGGAAGGAGTGAGGCAGGAACACAGTCCAAAAGTGTGTGCTCTGAAAGGTCGTAAAGTCAGCGTGGCCTCAGGTGTGGATTGGAGAGAGCCCAGTTAGCATAAACGAAAAAGAGCTCCAGTTCTCACTGGAGGTCGTTACTTTGGGATAACTCCCAACAAAGGGTTTATGAGGAAGAAAATAGGAATTCACTGATCATTCAGCACATCACTGCATGGCAAGCTCTGGAGGGCAGAACAGTGAATCCGATGAACCTGATTTCTCTGTTGTGGGTAGAATGTCTAGTGGGCTATTCCTGGGTAGGTTATTAGAAAAAGCTCATTCCTAGATTTAAAAAAAAAATGCACTTTTATTGCAGAAATTTTCAAGTGTGCATAAGAGGAGAGGGAGTAGTGTAATACAATACCCAGTTTGAAGTAAATCCCAGACATATCATTTCATTCTTAAATATTTCAGGATGGATCTCAAATATAATTCTTCTAAAAATATAACACTGCCATTATCCTACACCCGAAATTAACACTAATTTCTTAGTATCCTATTCAGTTAGTGTTCGGTTTTCCCCATTTGTCTCATAAAAGTTTGATTGGTGATTTTTCTCTTTATCTAGAAATGTTCTCTTCCAACCCGCCCCCCGCCGCCCTTATAATTGTTGAGGAAACTGAACTGTTGGTCTTAGTGAGTTTTCCACAGTCAGGATTCGGTGGGTGGTGTCTCCGCGTTCATTTAGCATATTCTTCTGTCCCTTGTGTTGCCCGTGATAGGTATTTAGTTTTAGAGGCTCTATCAGATGCGGTTTTTTGTTTTGTTTTGTCCCCTGCCTCCCCCACAAGACTGTGCTGTGGAGGTTGTCTAGTTGTGTGTTTTTGTGATGTTGGCAGCTGTCACTTGGTTTGTCCTTAGGGTTTGAAGGCTGGCACCAGTGGGGATATTCGCGTTCTCCCATGGGAGAGCCAGCGACAGCCCTGGGAGCTGGCTGGGTAAGGGGTCTGAGCCGGTCGGGTGTCCAGCAGCCCTGGCCTTGTCGTCCCAGAGTCCCGGGGCTGGAAGGGGCACAGAGCGGGAGCTGATCCACTCCCGGCCCCAGAACAGATGGCCGCTGTGTTCTTCAGAGGAGGTGGCCGGGTCCTGCCCTGAGTGCAGGGGCCTGTCACTCGCCCTCTTTTGTCTGAGGTTTGAATGCCACCCGGTTGGCTGTCATTGCTTTAAAGAACAAGCATCTCCCTTGAACCAGCTTTCCATGTTTAACGTCACCGAGAGTCTGAGGAGTTAGACTCAGAGTTAAGGGCCAGAGTTTATTTGATTCCTTTTGAGCCACTAGTTTTGTCTCTTCTTGGTGTCCTTGCTTCTTGTCCCCCTTATCTAGTCGCCTTATGGTGGCCAGAGTGGAGTTTTAAAAATTCAAATAAGATCAAGTCTCTCTCCTGCAGAAGGCTTTCCACTATACCTTACATGAAGGCCGGACTGGGCAGCTGGTCCTGCACCTACTGCCTGGTCCTCTGACCTTACCTCCCACCACTTTTCCTCTCCCGCTCTTTGATCACTCTGAAGCTGCTAAGGCCTTCTTTCTGTTTCTGGAACATGCCAAGCTCATTCCTGCCCCAGGCCCTTTGCACATGCTATTTACAGTGACTTAATTGATTTCTTCCTCGTCCTTGTGCTTACAAGTCAAATATCATCTGCTACAAAAGGACTCCTTTGGCCATCCAATCTGAGCAGCTCACTCCAGCCATTATTTCTTTACCCTGATTTATTTCCAACATGGCACTTACCCTTAACTGGCGTCATCTAGCTTTTATAATAAACAATTTATTGACTGTTCCATCCCCTAGAATGTGAGCTTTCTGAGAGCAGGGACTTTACCTTTTTCACCTCTTGGTTCCCGTTGCCCAGAATAGGAGGTGATCAGTAAATATCTGCTTAATGAATGAACGGGTCCTCAGGAGACTCACTGACTCCCCAGGCGAATTGTGCCCACTGCCTGTTACCCCGAGGCAAGCCTCTTAATACTGCAGTGCCCTCTGACACAGGGTTCTCGGCGCCCTTTGTCTGAGATTGGAGATGTTTTCCTTTCCCTCTCCTTCCTTTCTGGAAGAGATTTTGCAGGAAAATGCAACAGATCACTTGCACGCATGTTGCTCCAATGTTATCCCTCCAACTCCTTCCCTGCCTCTGTGTGGTTTGGGGACCCGTAGATGTGAGGCTGCAGGCTCAGTCCTGACCAACCTGAAGCTGGGGCTGGGCACCTGACTCTGGGTTCCTAGGTCTAGGGTCCTGGAGCTGCTGTCAAACAGGCAGAGGCAGATCCCTATCACTCGTGTCAAAGAGAGGCCAGTGGGTGTGTGAATTAGTGAACAGTCACCATTAGTGATTATACATTTTTTTTCTAAATGCAGCTTTCTCTCTGTGGAGCCAGTGTGGCGCACAGATGGCTGGTTACCAGGATGTTGCCAAATAGAGGGCTTGCCAGGCCTGCTCGGTTAAACCCACGGAAATCACTTCTGGGCGAACGGGGCTGCTGAAGGCGCTCAGGAAGTTTCTCAGTCATTTTAAGCAGATGACCCCCCCCCTCCCACCCCCCAAAACTGAGTTCCCTTGCCTCCCAAATCCATAAAAAGTAAACCAGGTGAGCAAGATGACTTCAGGTGGATAGGTGATTTTTATTTTAATAGCTATTTAAAAAAATGAATTCTGACAAGTGGCACTGGTTTTCCATGTACGACAGTTACATAACATTTTAAATAAAGTAAATGTGTTTAAATACAAATTGCATGTCAATGTAAAGAAAAGTGATAAGAAAAGTAGTAGGCACGGTACATGGATTTGGGAAAGATTGGGAAGACGGTGCGGAAATGCCTGCTGTTTAGGGAAGGGAGGGAGCACGTGTCTCATCTGTTAAAATGGCCCCTGTAGCACCAATGTCCTGGGGTTGTTGAGGAATGGCTGTAACAAGCTACACCTGTAAAGGCTTACTAGCTGCTAGGCCAGTGGTCGGCAAACTCATTAGTCAACAGAGCCAAATATCAACAGTACAACGATTGAAATTTCTTTTGAGAGCCAAATTTTTTAAACTTAAACTTCTTCTAATGCCACTTCTTCAAAATAGACTCACTCAGGCCGTGGTATTTTGTGGAAGAGCCACACTCAAGGGGCCAAAGAGCCACATGTGGCTCGCGAGCCGCGGTTTGCCGACCACGGCACTAGGCCCTGTGCTAAGGAAGGGCTTACATGCATATGTGTCTTAATTCTACCAGTTGTTATATTTTTATTTTCCAGACAAGAGACAGAGCCTCAGAGGCCGAGGAGTGGACTGGGGGCAGACTCAGAGGTGGAGGAGCAGGGGTTTTTAACCGGGTCTGTTGAGGTCCAGAAGTTATTCTCTTAACGGTTATGTTATTTGGATGCAGTGCCTGGCTTCTGAGAAGTGCTTGATACTTGAAGCAGAAGTGCTCCGGTTTTTATGAATGTATTGAAGTGTAACTTCCATATGGTTAAGTGCACAGTGAAGGGTACAGCTCAGTGAATTTCTACATATGTATCCACCGGTGCAGACACCACCCAGATGAAGATGCAGAACTTCCCGGCACCGGGCAGGCTCCCTCACGCCTCTCCACGGTCTGGGTGTAATCACTGTGGGTCAGGTCCGGCAGCTCTGACACCGTGATTAAGGGAAGAGCAGTCTGGGATTTCCTGAGTAGGGTTTCTGAGTGGGAAGTAGTTCAACCTTGAAGAGGTTGGTGTCAAAGAATCCATGCCGATGTATTTTTATTTTTTCTTAAGAACTTCATTTTATTATCATTTCTCCTATGCTACAACTCTTATAACACATTCCATTTAAAAAAATTATATTTAAAAAAATCTTTATTGTTGAAAGTATTATAGATGTCTCCCTCTCCTTACCCCCTACCCCCCAATTACCCCCTTCCACTCGGTTCCTGACTCACCCCAGGCCTTCACCACCCACTTGTCTCTGTCTATAGGTAATGCATCCTATATAATAAAAGTATGATATGCAGATTGTCCCCTTGGGAGTTCCACCGGGAGACTGCGAGTTCGATCGTTCACTATGATGTGTGCTGACTACCAGGGGGGCGGCACGGAACATGGCCGGCGACTAGTGGTGGCAGTGGTGGGGTGCTCAGGGAAGGACTCGGGGAGGCCGGGAGGTAGGGAACCTGATTGGCCCTGATCGTTGGCCAGGCCTAGGGACCCTACCCGTGCATGAATTTTGTGCACCGGGCCTCTAGTATATACATATAAGATCTTTGGTTAATCTCTTCCCAGCTCCCCTCCCCACTTCCGTCTGAAATTCGTCAGTCTGTTCCATGTTTCTATGCTTCTGATTCTATTTTATTCATCAGTTTATTTTGTTCATTTATTTTAATTTTTAGATTCAATTGTTGATAGATATGTATTTATCACCATTTTATTGTTCATATTTTTGATCCTCCTTCTCCTCCTTCTCCTTCCTCTTCTTCTTAAAGAATACCCTTTAACATATTTCATGTAATACTTGATTTGGTGGTGATGAAGTCCTTTAGCTTTTTCTTACCTGTGAAACTCTTTATCTGACCTTCAATTCTAAATGATAGCTTTGCTGGGTAGAGTAATCTTGGTTGTAGGTCCTTGCTTTTCATCACTTTGAATATTTCTTGCCACTCCCTTCTTGCCTGCAAAGTTTCTGTTGAGAAATCAGGTGACAGTTGTATGGGAGCTCCCTTGTAGGTAACTAACTGCTTTTTTTCTTGCTGCTTTTAAGATTCTCTTTGTCTTTAACCCTTGGCATTGTAATTATGATGTGTCTTGGTGTGGGCTTCTTTGGGTTCCTCATGTTTGGGACTCTCTGTACTTCCTGAATTTGTAAGTTTATTTCTTTCACCAGGTAGGGGGAGTTTTCTGTCATTATTTCTTTTTTTTTTTAATATATTTTATTGATTTTTTACAGAGAGGAAGAGAGAGGGATAGAGTCAGAAATATCGATGAGAGAGAAATATCAATCAGCTACCTCTTGCACACCCCCTACTGGGGATGTGCCCGCAACCAAGGTACATGCCCTTGACCGGAATCGAACCTGGGACCCTTGAGTCCGCAGGCCGACGCTCTATCCACTGAGCCAAACTGGTTTCGGCATGTCATTATTTCTTCAAGTAGGCTTTCATTATCTTGCTCTCTCTCTCTCTTCTCCTTCTGGCATCCCCATAATGCCAATGCTGGTATGCTTGAAGTTGTCCCAGAGGCTCCTTACACTCTCTTCATATTTTTGGATTCTTTTTTATTTTTTCTCTTCAGATTGGGTGTTTTTTGCTTCCTCATATTCCAAATCATTGATATGATTCTTGGAATCCTCTACTGTACTGTTGAATCTCGGTAAATTATTCTTTATTTCAGTTAGTGTATGCTTAATTTCTGACGGGTCCTTTTTCATGTTTTTGATGTTCTCACTAAGGTTCTTGAAATTCTCACTAAGATCTTTGAAAGTCTTACCAAGTCCCTTGAAGCTCCCATTAATATCCTTGAGAAACCTTCTAACTATTGTTTTGAATTCTGTATCTAGTAGTTTGGTTGTTTCCATTTCATCTAGTTCTCTCTCTGGAGGTTTCTTCTGTTCTTTCATTTGTGACATGTTTCTTTGTCTCCACATTTTGGCTGCTCCCCTGTGTTTGTTTCTATGTATTAGGTAGAGCTGCTTTGTCTCCTGGAATTGGTAGTGTAGCTTTGTGTAGTAGATGTCCTGTAGGGCCCAGTGGCTCAGCCTCTCCAGTCACCTGAGATGGGTCCTGTAGGTGCACCCCTGTGTGGGCTGTGTGCACAGTCTTGTTGTAGTTGAGCCTTGATTGCTGTTGGCATCACTGGGAGAAATTAACTCCAGGCCAATTGGCTGTGAAGACCAGCTGCGACTACAGTGGAAGAGCTGCTGTGCAGGAGACACCCTTAGGGAGAAGGACTTGCTTTAGTGGGGCTTTGGTGTTCACTAAGTCTGCCCCTTGAGTGTGTTGCTTGTGGATGTGTAGAGTTGTAATCTGGTATGGTCTGAAGCTGTCCACTGGATGCACCGGCTCTGGGGCCTCCCTGGAGATGCAAAGTCAGTCACTGCCTGGGGCCACCCGGCAGGAGCCATAGAGTGATCTGCAGATGGCTGCTACTTGTGTTGAGCTTGGAAGTACCCAGGTGAGGCGAAGCTGTGAAGCAAGGCAGGCTGGTGCTAGTGTAAGGTCTTGGGCCTCTTATTGATAGGTATGGGGCATGTTTGAGAGATTTTAAGAAAGTCTGAAGCCTGAGCCAGGACAGACTATTCATATGGAAAAGCAGTTGCAAACAGCTTGGATGGGGCTGCTAATTGGATGGGGAGCGGTCTCAGGGAATCACCAGGGTGGATTGAACAGTGTGGTCCATGCTGATGGAAACTCAGATATGGCTGCCAGTCAGTTCTGCAATGGGGGAGGTCTTAGCATAGGAACAATGACCCCTGTGAGCACCCCTGTCTGGGAGAAAGCTGCTCCAATGCCAGACAATCCAGTTCCTCACTATATATTCCTGGGTCTCCCCAAACCACTGCCCCAGCACTGGAGCTCAGAGAGAGTGAATCTAAGTAAGTTTGTGTGCTGGCCCTTTAAGAGGAACTGCCTGGGTCTCCAGCAGCCTCTCTGTCACTCAGCCACAATCCCTGTTGGTTTTTACAGCCCAAAGTTATGGGTACCTCTCTCCCCAGCTCTGGAACCCTGGGCTGGGGATCTGGTGTGGGGCTGGGACCCCTTGCTCCTCATTTGGGGGGGCGGCCAGAGCTGGGGGTCTGGTGTGGGGCTGGGACCCCTTGTTCCTCATTTGGGGGGGGCGGGCTTTGCAGTGGAGCTATCCCTCCTGACACCTGGGTGTCAGGCCAGCTTGTTCTGTGCCTCCACCCCTCCGACCAGTTTCAGTGTACTTTCTTCTTTAGTTCTCTAGTTGTAGGACTTCCATTTAGCCAGCTTTCAGGCGGTTCTGAATGATGGTTGTTCTGTATTTTAGTTGTAATTTTGATGTGGTTGTGGGAGACAGTGAGTACTCGCGTTTACCTACACCACCATCTTGGTTCCTTTCCCCGGAGCTCTTTTTGATAGAGTATTTGAAGGCTTCTCTGGCATGCAGATTTCTAGGGACGCGTGAGCTTGGTTTCACCTTCCCCTGTCCTTCCAGACACTCTCAGTGGGAACCGGGAGCTGATGCTGTGTTTATTCACTGCCCTTGGAGCAAGGGTGGGTTGAAAAATTGTCACTTGCTTTTAAGCTTATCAGTTATGAACACTGTTTTCATGCAAGCTGGAACTCCAGCCAAGTCCTTCCCAGAGCCCTTTGGGGGGTGGGCTGACCCAGCTGGGCCTCACAGTCCACTTCTGCAAAGGCAGGAGGGAGCAGGCCTCTTGACTGGAGCCGCCCCCTCCCCTGTTCTTCCCCTCCTCCCCCCTTCTTTGTGTTCCTTTACTGCAAAAAATTTTACAACCACACGGAATCACACTGAAAGTGAGTGGTGGAAAAAGGGCGCTGTGATTGTCCTAAGTGCTTCCAACTCTTAACAGGTCTCCCCGTTCCCCAAGGCACAACTCTCGCCTCCTTTACAGGACAGATGCCTCGTAAGGGTGCATTTTTCACTGTTATGAGCTCCAATACCATGCTGTGCTGTCTTAGAGAAGGGGGACAGCAGCACCCCTAGTCCCTGGGAGTTTGCAGTCTGCGGCGGAGGTCGGAATAGGCCCCTGCAGATTCGTGAAGCCTCTGCTCTGCCCCAGACCCTGTCCCAGGCGGCTGCGGAACAGCAGGGAACAGCACAGACACAAAGCCCTGCCCTTTGTTAGACCACACACGTTTCCCCCCCTTTACACTGATATTTTAAAATTGGAAGGTTCCACGCTGTGAATCTGGATTACAGTCTTTTCTTGAGAAATCAGAAGCTCTGGCAACACTGACTGGGCTTGCCTTTCTGCAGCATTCGTACCTGGCCACACCTGCGTCGCCTGCCCCGGCCCTGAGGGATGGGGCGTACAGTGTGAGAAGCAGGAGCGTCAGGGTTGGGGGGCTCTAGGTGTACCTGAACAGGGAGGCTGGAGGCCAGGCCCCAGCTCGGCATGTCCTCTGGGCTTCCTTGGTTTGGGGCAGGTCCACTGTGACTGGAAATACAGTGTCTGGGCAGTCTGGCTGGGGGTCCTGTGGGACCTGGGCTGCAGAATGGCCACAGTTAATTTGCTGTTAGATGTTCTCCCTCCTAATTACCCCCAAATAAAGTAACAGAACTGATGGGAGGCTGGGTATCACCGCAGGAAAACTCAGGAATCCCAAGGGAAGGGGCAGGGATGGGGATTTGTACTGAGCGCCACTGCTGAGTGGCGCTGGGCTGGCACTCAGACCTCACTCACCTCATTTCATTCTCTGCACGATGCTTACCGTCGTCATCTTCATCTTTCCTAGAGGAGAAAGCCGAGGTTCAAAGGGGTGACGCATGCAGTGTCACTCAGCTTCTGCAGCAGAGCTGGGACTCAAACCCAAACCTGTCTCTTCTTGTCTGTCTTGGTGCCCAATCTTATGCCTTTTCTCCCTTGCCCGTTACGGGGGGACGCTGGCTGAGTCACTTGACCTCTCTGCCCTTGACTTTCATTTATCTGTGAAGCGGACTGCCATGCAGTTCAGGTGTATTTTGAAATGCATACCAGGCGTATAAAAAAGCTCCAAAACATCAAGGACTGTGGTATCTTAGCATATTCTCATTTTATTTGTTTACTTACTTTTGTATTTACTTATGTTTTTATGTACTTATTTATTTCATTGGTTTTAGAGAGAGGAAGGGAGAGAGAGAGAGAGAGAAAGAGAGAGAGAGAGAGAGAGAGAGAGAGAGAGAGAGAGAGAAACATCTATGTGAGAAACATCAGTTGGTTGCCTCACCTCTGCACCCTGACTGGGGACCCAAGCTGCAACCTGGGTATGTGCCCTGACTGGCAAGTGAACCCGTGACCCGTGACCCTATGGCGCATGGGACGACGTTCCAGCCAACGGAGCCACACAGGCCAGGGCAGTATATTCTCAGTATTTTTTAAAAGAAGGCACTGCATGGGTCTCTTGGGCTTCTTTTGAATACTAGGCCTGAGCTGGGGGTACGGTGGCGCCTAGAGTGGGGGGAAGGGTCTGTCCTCCCAGGCTTCAGAGAAGCTGAAAGGTCTGGCTGCAATCCTCACTAATTAGAACAGAAATTCCCGCTTCCCGATGAGAACGGGAAGCTCTGGGCTGGAGCCTGGCTTACCCGTGCCATCTGTGTTTTAATAGAACATTTATTTTAATAAGCTGTCTCATCTGAGATGCAAAGGCAGAGGCCGTGTGTAAATCAGGAGGTCACGGAAACAGGCTTTGTGAAACCTGGATCTGCACATGTGCCGGGAAGGACTCTTGAGTGTGACATCAACAAAGGCTCGCAGTTCTGAGAGCCGAGAAGGTCCCCCAAGGGCACAGCCACCGATGCCGGTGTTTGGCGCAGGCGATGAGAGCAGGGACACCTGGCTCCCGCGTCTCAGTTCCCCTGGCCTCCCCAGGCCCCTCTCCACTTTCTGGAAATTGCTGTCCCCCCCGCCCCCGGCACGCGCCCTCTCTTTCTCCTCTCTAAATGCAAATGCAGGCAGCAGTCCTGCTTATTAAAGGGTTGTGTTCCAAATGTTCCTTCGTGCTGTTTCAATTCACTCCCATCAATATTTGTGGAGTGCCAGATGTGCACCAGGCCCCCGACAGCAGGGCCCGGGAGAGAAAAGGACGCGCCCTCTGCCTCACGCGGCCTGTGCTCCAGGAGTGACCAGGAGATGGTGGCTCCGGGACAGGAGCTGCCAGGGGCCCTGGATGTCCAAAGAGAGGAGGGACCACCCAAAGCCCCCTTTTCCCCGAGTTCATCCGGGACATTGAGGCAGTTAGACATGTGACTGCACTGGACTTCGTCTGGGAGGACAGGCTGGCCTGGCTCAGGGTTGGCCCTCAGCTCTGGGGCTGGAGAATGCCCCCCCCCCCCACCTCTTCTGTTGATGCTCAGTGGGGCCAGTTGCCCCTCAGCCCGGCAAGTCTGGATTTCTTGCACAGAGGTTATCGGCCATCTAGCCACAAGAGCCTGGCTGAGAGTGGTGCTGGCTCTCTGTGCTCCATCCCCCTGCTGGAGCCAAGGCCCAGCAGAGATCTCAGGGGTGTGAGAGGTAGGGCCCCCTAAATAGCAAGAATAAAACTGCGGATGGGTAGCCTGAAACCTCTTGGAAAAACCCAGGGAAGCAGCGCCATGTGCATGGTGTTCAACCGGTGGCCCTCAGTTTCCCTGTCTGTGAAATGGGACTAGGACTAACGAATGATTTTCGCTTGTTCTTTAATTGAATATTTATGTAAATAAAAATCTTACTCAGCAGTTCCACTCCTCGGTGTATATACCCCAAAGAACTGCAGGCAGGGACTTGAACAGATACCTGTACACCTGTGCTCACAGCAGCATGATTCACAACAGCCCGAAGTGGGAGCAACCGAGTGCCCGTCCGCAGACGAATGAGTAAACACAGTGCGGCATATGCAACGATGGGATGTTATTCAGCCACAGAATGGGATGGAATTCTGGTACAACATGGACGAACCTTGAACACACGGTGCTATGTGACCTAAGCCAGGCGCTAAAGGACAGATAGTGTATGATTCCACTTGAGTGCAGGTGCCTAGAAGATGTAAACCAGATAAGAGAGTTTTTCTCTGGTTGAAGAAAGGATGGGCAGGTAAGGATGGCTTTGTGTTTGACCATCACTCCAACACACAAGATGGCCGCCCCCATGTGGACACAGATGGCCGCCACAAGATGGCCTGCAGGGGAGGGCAGTTGGGGGCGACCGAAACAGATGCTTTTGGAGACAGTGCCTTGGGGATTCCAGGGAAGCCACAGCCTCTCTTCCCTAACAGCCTGAAGTTGAAGGTCCCCAAGGCCTCTGTCCTGCCCAAGCCCACTTCCCCCGCCGATCTTCATGTGTTGCTGGGGAAGGTGGGTCTAGGGAGCAGGTGCAGGAGGCCTGGGCCACCTCGTGTGAGCTCTCCTGTTAGGCCGACGTTTTCCTTTCCTGCAGCTGTGGGCTCCTGGACAGGCACATGCCGGTGCCTCTGGGGCTCTCCTCGGAGGCTCAGGAGACTGGTGGTGGGTGGGGTCTCCGGTGGGTGGGGATTTTGGAGGCTCAGCATGGGTTCCAGGAGGGGTGTGTAGAGAAGAGTTTTGGCTCCGGCTGATCTGTGGACATACACCAGAGCCCACCGCCTCGTGATGGAGGGCTTGGGTTTAGTGCACGCGATGTGGATGCCCTCAGCGACCTGCCAGCTGTCCCGGAGAGGAGCTGTGGCCACCCGGGGGGCACTGACCTCACAGAGCAGGTTTCGGGGGGAGCCATCCCTGTTGTCCTTGACCATGGCATGGGCTTAGAACCTTCCTCTCAGCATTCTCTGGGCTGCTTCTTGCCAATCTGATTTTTAAAGGAAATGTTTATTATGTTCAAAAAAGTCTATGTTCCTTGCAGAAAATTTGGAAAACACAGAAAAGTACAAAGACTAAAATAAAAATCATCTGTAATCCCAGATGGGGGTTTGCAGAGATAATCACTATTAACATTTAATAAGTTTTCTTCTGTGTTTTTTTCCCTACCCAAATACATACTCTCCCACACAATGTATTCACATCTGTACCTACATCTGTTTCTCTATAACAAAATTGGGGTTACACAATGTATTAGTCAGAACTCTGGGCGGCAAGTGACAGAAGCCCAGGTTGAATTAGCTAAGTGAAATAGGGGGATCTATTGACTGGCATAATCCCTCTGTGGAAAGGGGCAGGCATCAGGAACAGCTGGATCCAGGACCAGGAGCAGTTTCTCTTTCTCTCTGTCTACTGTATCTGTGTCTGATGGTATCGTCTTCATTCTCTTGGGTCATCTCTCCCCAGGATGTTGCCATCATGGTTGCAGACCCCTGTGGTCTTAACATGGTAACCTCATTTCCTCCAGAGGGAAAAAGCTCTTTTCTGTCAGCTCTAGTTAGACAGATCCCGAGGAGTTGTTCTGATTTCTGCATGAGTCCCTCCCTGTATAGGGTGGGGTGGGGAACTGGGATTGGCCCAGCCTGAGTCAGGGGCTCATTCCAGTGGCCAGTGTGGATATGGTGACGACAAGATTTCTTTCCAGGGGGGGACGGTAGGTCCCTAAAGTAAAGGGGGGGGTATTATTACCAGAGGGAGGGGTGAAAGTGAGTTGGGCAGGCAAAAACTACAGACAAAAAGCTGCTTTCCATTGTTTCCAGCCATGGGCTCATGGACAGGCGTATGCCAGTGCCTTCTGGGGCTAGCACAGTGTGTTGGGTGGGCATGTGGGTCCTCATTCTGGTACCAATTTAATGGGAGATCAATCGGTACCATCCCCTAAGCAGTACAATTTGGCAATACCTGTCACCATTTTGCATATTCCCTTCGACCCAGTGAACCATGTTTGGGAATTTATCCAGCATGTATATTTCTACACACATGGAGTGATGTAGATCAAGGTCATTCACCACAATATTATTTGAAACAGCAAAACATTGGAAACAACCAAATACCCATCAATAGAGAACTGATTACCTAAATTATTTCACATTCATGCACTGGACTATGTATTATGTTACTTAAAGAAAAGAATGGTGAACTTTCTATGTACTGATAGAAAGTTCTTTCAAGATATTTTGGGTGGCCCGGCCAGAATGGCTTAGTGGTTGAGCATCAACCCATGAACCAGGAGATCACAGTTCGATTCCCATTTAGGGCACATGCCTGGGTTGCAGGTTTGATCCCCAGTAGGGGGCGTGCAGGAGGCAGCTGATTGATGATTCTCATTAATGTTTCTCTCTCTCCCTCTCCATTCCTTTCTCTCTCAAGTCTTTAAAAACATTAAAAGATATTTTGGGCAAAGAAAGCTAGGTGAAGAATAGAATGTACAATATACTACCTTTTGTGTAAAAAAAGGGAAAAATAAGACTCCATCTTTGTATTGGGTTCTATTTGCATAAGGGAGCTGTAGAAGGATGTGTAAAAACCATTTCACATCCAGCTGGGATCTGGGCGGATTGGGAAAAGGGTAGGACGAAGCCTTTTCACTGAATAACTTCTGATAATTTTTTGGCTTTTGAACTACACTAATGTATTACTCATAAAAAAATGAACGGATCAGTTTCCATTTGGAGTGATGAAAAAGTGCTGGAATTAGGACTTCGGTGGTGGTGATTGTTGACCATTTAAAATTTATTTTATTTTATTATTTTTTTGTTTTGTTTCAATAAAAATTTTTATTTTTCAATTACAGTTTACATTCCATATTATTTTGTAATAGTTTCTGGTGTACAGTGTAATGGTTAGACAGTCATATACTTTGCAAAGTGTTTTCCCCCAATATTTCCAGTACTTATTTGGCACCATACATAGTTATTACAATATTATTGACTTTATATCCCTGTAACTATTTTGTAACTACCAATTTGAACTTCTTAATCCCATCATCTTTTTCACCCAGTCTCCCCACCCCCCTCCCTTCTGGCAGCTCAGTCTGTTCTCTGTCTCTATGAGTTTGTTTCCATTTTGTTTTGTTCTTTAGATTCCACATATAAGTGTAATCATGTGGTATTTGTCTTTCTCTGAATGACTTACTTCATTTAGCAAAATGCCCTCTAGGTCCATCCATGCTGTCACCAAAGGTTAGGGGTTCATTCTTCTTTATGGCTGAGTAATGTTCTATTGTATATGTATGTACCACAGCGTTTTTATCCACTTGTCTATGGATGAGCACTTGGGTTGCTTCCATATCTTGGACTAATAGTGGCATCGGGGTGCAGTGGCATCAGGGTGCATATATTTTTTTCGAATAAGTGTTTTGGGTTTCTTCAGATATATACCCAGAAGTGGAATGGCAAGGTCATAAGGCATTTTTTATTTTTTGAGGAACCTCCACACTGTTTTCCATCGTGGCTGCACCAACCTGCATTTCTATCAACAGTGCACGAGTGTTCTCTTTTCTTCCCATCCTCGCCAGTACTTGTTATTTGTTGATTTATCGATGATCACCATTCTGACAGGTGTGAGGTGATATTTTATTGTGGTTTTAACTTGCATTTCTCTGATGATTAGTGCCATTGAGCATCTTTCCATGTGTCTCTTGGCCGTCTGTATGTCCTCTTTGGGGATGTATCTGTTCAGGTTCTCTGCCCATTTTTTAATTAGCTTGTTTCTTTTTTTTTGGCGTTGCATTGTATGAGGTCTTTATAAATTTTGGATATTAACCCCTTATTAGATGCATCATTGGCAAATATCATTTTCTATCCAGTAGATTGTCTTTTTGTTTTGTTGATGGTTTCCTTTTGCTGTGCAAAAACTTTAAAAAATATATATTTGTATTGATTTCAGAGAGGAAGGGAGAGGATGAGAGAGATAGAAACATCAATGATGAGAGAGAATCATTGGTTGGCTGCCTCCTGCACACACCCTACTGGGGATTAAGCCTGCAACCAGGGCATGTGCCCTTGACCAGAATTGAACCTGGGACCCTTCAGTCCGCAGGCTGATGCTCTGTCCACTGAGCCAAACCAGCTACGGCTGTGCAAAAACTTTTTAGTTTGATATAGTCCCATTTGTTTATTTTTTCTTTTGTTTTCCTTGTCTAAGGAGATATATCAGGAAAAATATTACTATGAGAATATCAGAGATTTTACTGCTGCTTTTTTTTCTAGGAGTTTTATAGTTTTGAGTCTTACATTTAAGTCTTTATTTTGAGTTCATTCTTGTATATGGTGTAAGAAGGTGGTCTAGTTTCATTTTTTTTTTTGCATGTATCTGTCCAATTTTCCCAACACCATTTACTGAATAGACTGTCTTTACCCCATTATATGTTCTTGCCTCTTTTGTTAAGTATTAATTGACCACATATGTGTGGGCTTCTTTCTGGGTTCTGTATTCTGTTCCATTTATCTATAAGTCTGTTTTAATGCCAGTACCATGCTGTTTTGATTACTATAGCCTTATAGTATAGTTTGATATCAGGTAGTGTGATTCCTCTAACTTTGCTCTTCTTTTTCAAGATTGCTGCGGCTATTTGGGGTCTTTTGTGGTTTCTTATAAAATTTTAGATTATTTGTTTTAGTTTTGCGAATTACACCATTGTTATTTTGATGGAAATTGGGTTGAATTAGAGGTTGCTTTGGGTATAGATGGCTCTGTAGTAGTCTGTTGTATACTATATATGCCGTTCATCCCTCCAAGGACTCTTAGGTTGTTTCCATATCTTGATTATCCTATCTAATAATAGACAAATATGCAAATTGACCATACCTCTGACACACCCACAAGCCACGCCTACCATCCAATCAGAGCAAGCATGCAAATTAACCCAAACCAAGATGGCTACAGCCAGAGAAAGCAAGGTTTCCTAGGTAACAGAGGAAGCCAAGCTTTCCGCCTGCCCTTGCCAGGCCTAAGCCTCCACTCAAGCTACAAAGTTTCAATTATAGAAGGTAAACAAATTCAAACAAATGGCGGCAGAACGGAGCTTGAGAGAGCAGGCCAGGGTTGCCGCTGGCAACAGGGGAAGCAAAGCTTTCTGAACACCCTGGCCGGGCCCACCCGCTTAAGCAACAAAGTTTCAATTATAACCCCAACACAAATGGCTGCCGGCCTCAGAGGGAGTCCCAGGCTTGGCTCCGCTCCAGGCTACAAAGTTTCAATTGTAGAAGGAAAATAAATTCCAGATACCAGGGCCTCCTCTTGGGTTGCCAGGGGGCGTGGCCGGCCTGCAAACAACCACAGGCCCCTCGCTCAGGCCGCCCCACACCCCAAGGGAACCCCCACCTGATCTGGGACGCCCTTCAGGGCAAACCAGCTGGCCCCCACCCCTGTACCAGGCCTTTATCCTATCTAATAAAAGAGTAATATGCAGATTGATCATCACTGCAACACACAATATAGCTGCCCCCATGTGGTCCAAGATCCTGCCCCCATGTGGACACAAGATGGCCACCACAAGATGGCCAGCAGGAGAGGGCAGTTTAGAGGGACCAAGCCTGCAAGGGAGGGCAGTTGGAGGTGATCAACCCTGCAGGAGAGGGCAGTAAGGGGTGACCAGGCCAGCAGAGGAGGGAAGTTGGGGGCAAACAGGCTGGCAGCAGAGTGGTTAGGGGGTGATCAGGCTGGCAGGCAGAAGTGGTTAGGGGCAATCAGGAAGGCAGGCAGGCAAGCAGTTGGGAGCCAGCAGTCCTGGATTGTGAGAGGGATGTCCGACTGCCCACCGGGATCGGGCCTAAACGGGCAGTCGGACATCCCTCAAGGGGTCCCATATTGGAGAGGGTACAGGCTGGGCTGAGGGACAACCCCCCTCTGTGCATGAATTTCATGCACCGGGCCTCTAGTCATAAATAATGCTGCAATGAACACAGATGTGTATATATCTTTTCCAGTTAGTGTTTTTGTGTTCTTTGGGTTTCGGTGTTTACCAAAGAAGAAGGTTGGGGTGGGGGGATGGAGGGATGGTGAAATGGATAAAGGGGGGGTCTGTGTTTTTTAAAATTAAATTTATTGGGATGACATTGGTTAATAAGAGTTCAATTGTATGTTGATGGATAGAAACTAGACTTGGTGGTGAGCATTTATAGTATATACAGATGTCTAATTATAATGTTGTACACTTGAAACTTTATAATGTTAAAAACCAACGTTCTCAATTAAAAAATAAAAAAAAAGGTGAGGATTACCAAGGCTGCTCAAGTCAGGCTTTCTCCCCTCTTAGCTAGCTGGGACATTTGCACTTTAATGGAAAGTCTTGAAGACTAAAACATTCAAGACTCCAAGGGAGGAATGGTTGGAATTTCAGAAAAATTTATAATTCCACCTGGGGAAAATGAGGTCTTTTCTTGAGGAGAGTTAAACTTTTACCTTGTCTTCACCTGTAGCCCTAGATGGTTGAGTTGGAAGCATAAGAATGAATGACCTGCCCTAGCTGGTTTGGCTCAGTGGATAGAGCGTTGGCCTGCGGACTGAAGGGTCCCGGGTTCAATCCTGGTCAAGGGCACATACCCAGGTTGTGAGCTTGATCCCCAGTGTGGGGTGTGCAGAGGGGAGCCAATCAATGATTCTCTCTCATCATTGATGTTTCTAACTCTCTCTTCCTCTCCCTTCCTCTCTGAAATCAATAAAAATCTATAATAATAAAAGCGTAATATGCTAATTAGACCGGACAGCTGAACGACCTTCCAGACATCATTCTGGACATCCTTCCTGACGAAGCTATGGTGGCAGGGGCTGAGGCAGAGGCGGTTAGGGGTGATCAGGCAGGCAGGTGAGCAGTTAGGGGCAGTCAGGCAGGTAGGCGAGTGGTTAGGGGCGATCAGACAGGCAGGCAGAGGCAGTTAGGGGCGATCAGGCAGGCAGGCGAGCAGTTAGGGGCGATCAGGCAGGAGGTGAGTGAGCAGTTAGGAACCAGCAGTCCCAGATTGCGAGAGGGTGCAGGCCGGGCTGAGGGACCCCCCCCCCCTCTGTGCACAAATTTCGTGCACTGGGCCTCATCCTACCTAATAAAAAGGTAATATGCAAATTGACCGTACCAGCGCTACACCAACAAGCCACGCCCACCAGCCACGCCCACCAGGCAATCAGAGCAAGTATGCAAATTAACCCAACCAAGATGGCTACAGCCACAGAGAGCAAGGTTTCCCAGGTAACAGAGCAAGCCAAGCTTTCTGGGAGCTGTTGCAGGCCTAAGCCTCCATTCAAGCTACAGAGTTTCAATTATAGAAGGTAAACAAATTCAAACAGAAATGGGGGCAGAACGGAGCTTGAGAGAGCAAGCCAGGGTTGCTGGCGGCAACAGGGGAAGCAAAGCTTTCCGCACACCCTGTCCGGGCCCAGCCTCCACTTAAGGCTACAAAGTTTCAATTATAGAAGGTGAATTAACTGCCACAGAAATGGCTGCCGGCCGCAGAGGGAGCAGCAGGCTTGGCTCCGCTCCAGGCTACAAAGTTTCAATTGTAGAAGGAAAATAAATTCCAGATACCAGGGCCTCCCCTTGGGTTGCCAGGGGGCGTGGCTGGCCTGCAAACCACCACAGGCCCCTCGCTCAGGCTGCCCCACGCCTCAAGAGAACCCCCACCCTGATCTGGGACACCCTTCAGGGCAAACCAGCTGGCCCCCACTCCTGCACCAGGCCTCTATCCTATCTAATAAAAGAGTAATATGCAGATTGACCATCACTCCAACACACAATATGTCTGCCCCCATGTGGTCAAAGATCCTGCCCCCATGTGGACACAAGATGGCCACCACAAGATGGCCAGCAGGAGAGGGCAGTTGGGAGGCACCCGGCCTGCAAGGGAGGGCAGTTGAGAGGGACCAGGCCTGCAAGGGAGGGCAGTTGAGAGGGACCAGGCTTGCAAGGGAGGGCAGTTGGAGGTGATCAACCCTGCAGGAGAGGGCAGTTAGGGGTGACCAGGCCGGCAGAGGAGGGAAGTTGGGGGCAAACAGGCTGGCAGGGGAGCAGTTAAGCATCAACCAGGGTGGCAGCGGAGTGGTTAGGGGGTGATCAGGCTGGCAGGCAGAAGCGGTTAGGGGCAATCAGGAAGGCAGGCAGGCAGGCAAGCAGTTGGGAGCCAGCAGTCCTGGATTGTGAGAGGGATGTCCGACTGCCCGTTTAGGCCCAATCCCGTGGGATCGGGCCTAAACGGGCAGTCGGACATCCCTCCAGGGGTCTCAGATTGGAGAGGGTACAGGCTGGGCTGAGGGACAACCCCCCTTCGTTCACGAATTTCGTGCACCGGGCTTCTAGTATATATATATATGAGGCCTGCCTGATCATATATATAGAATGACCTGCTAATGGGATGGGGTGGACTAGGAGAAGGGAGGGATCCACATCTGAAGGTTTGAATTTAGAGAAAATGAGACATCCCTTGTAAAAAAAAACCAACAAGCTGTGGACCAATCAATAAAAAACCCCACCCCAACCTCCCTCAACCCCATGTTCACCTCCAGCTACTGCTCTCTCTGCTCCCCTTTACAGCAGAACTTCTAGAAACTGACCCAGCTTTGCTCCCCACCACGGCACAGTGGCTGCTCTGGTTTCCAAATTTAGTGGTTACCTTTCCTGCCCACAGCTCAGAGTTGTTTGACACAGCTTAATGCTTCCTCCTTCCTAAAACTCTTTATTTTGCTCATGAAGACTCACCTCCCGCCAGCTTTTCCTACATCTCCTGGCTAATCCATCTCCCTCTCATCCTCCTTCTCTGATTTCTATGTGTTGTGTCTGGGCCGCTTCCTCTTCTCTCTCTTCATCAGTGAGCTCCATTTGGCTGTCTGAAAGGCATTCTAAAGCGAGCATGCCCAAAGTGGAATTCTTGGTCTCTATTCCCCTCCCCATCAAACTGCCCAAACTCATCCCTCCTGTAGCTTCTCCCATCTCAGTTGCTTGGGCCAAAATTCTTGGTATCACCCTTGACTTCTCTATATTCTTACTCCCCACATCCAATCCATCAGCAAAGCCCATTGGCTCTGCCTTCCTACTGCATCTGGAGTTGGACCACTCCTCACCATCTCCATGACTGGCCATCTAGTGCGGCCCATCTTCAACTCTCATCTGGGTCATTGAGGTAGTCACCTTTCAACTGGCCTCCCTGCTGCCACTCTTTGCCTCCTTACAGCCTGTCTTCAATACCGCAGCTGGAAGGATCCTCTGAATCTAAAATCACATCTCTGTTCTGCTTTCAACCCTCCCTGCCATGGCCTCCTGTTTCCTTCAGTAAAAGACAAAGTTCTTACCGTGGCCCTAGACCCTCCAGGATCTGCCCCCTCCCTGTGATTTCTTTGCCTTTCAGCTCCTATTCTTTATCCTTTCCTCACTCTGCACCAGCCACACTGGGCCCTTTGCTGTTTGCTGCCCAACTAAGCTACGCTCATACCTCAGGACCTTTGCACTTGCTCTTCCTTCTACCTGGAATGTTTTTCTCCCAGAAACCCTCATCACTTGCTTCTTCACTGCCTTCAGGTCTTCCCTCAAATGTTACTTTCTCATTGAGGTCTCTGATGACCCTATTTAAATTAGCAAACTTTTCTCCACTTTATTTTTCTTCATTGCATTTGTCACCACTTGATATACATTCAAATAAAGCAAGTTTTGTATTCTTTTAAATATTATTTAAAGTTTCCTTTTTTACTTAACATTTTTATATTATTTAAAGTTTTTCTGTTATTAGGTATTTATTATCTCTTTTCCCCATTGGAATAGACGCTCCAGGAGGATAGGGGTTTTTGTTTGTTTTGTTCACTATTCTCTGTCTGTTGTCTAGAACAGTGCCTGGCACATACAAGATGCTTAGTTAAAATGTCTCGAATGGATGTATGAAATCTGGTCTTTATAGTGAAGGTAATGGGAAGTCTTATGTAGGGGGCTCATATGATCAGATTTGCATTTTTTTTGGGGGGGTTAATCTTCATCCAAGGACATTTTTCTATTGATTCTTAGGGAGAGTGGCAGGGAGGGGGAGAGACAGAAAGAGAGACACATTGATTGGTTGCCTCCTGCATGTGCCCCGAACAGGGCCAGGGATCGAGCCTGCAACCGAGGTAGCTGCTCTTGACCAGAATCGAACCCAGGACCCTTCACTCACCGGCTGACGCTCTATCCACTGAGCAAAACTGGCTAGGGCCAGATTTGCATTTTGAAGGGTCATTTTAGCTCCTGGGGGAGAAGGTGTTCCAGTGAGACAAGAGTGGGATTATGGAGATTGGCTGGGAGGATGTCAGTGGGAGATGGTGGAGTGGGGATGGGAGGGAGTGGTGGACCGGAGAGAAGTGTAGGAGGCAGAGGAAAGCATTGTTGATTATGAGAGCCGCGCTTCTCATGCTTGACCGTGCACACAGGTCACCTGGGCATCTTGTCGAAGTGCAGGCTCCCATGGGGGTCTGGGGTGGCCTGATAATTGCATCTTAAATGAGCCTCCAGGCGACACCCCTGCTGCTGGGCCATGGACACTCCTTGGGGCTGGATGGCAAGCGTAAGGCAGGGGGAGGAGTCAGGAGTGCTTGGTGCCTTTAATGGAGAGGCAGCGCCTGGGAGGAGGAACAGGTTGGGGGAAGTGATGGGGTTCCTTTTGGAGTTTGAGGTGCTGTGAGATCCCAAGGGGAGAGAGATGTCTAGTTGGCAGGGGTGTGTGAAGCTCAGAGCAGAGGCCTGAGCTGAAGATGGAAAAGGGGGAGGTGATATCACCCTGTGATGGTGGCAAATGCAGCTCTGGCGTGGGTGGGACTGGGTGGGGAGAGGGTGCATCCCGGGAGGTCAGGGCTGTGAGGACCCCAACCTGTCCTGAAGCTGTATTACTACCACGGCAGATCAAGGGAAGGACATTTGTTCAAGTCCTCGGCAGGACTTGGCCGCACCAGGCTCATTCGGCATGGCTATGGCCTTGCTGGTTTAACAGCCTGGAGAGTAGATTGAGGGGTGCAGTGGATGGATATGGGTTAGGAAGGGGGTGCCATTGTCCAGGTGAGAGATTGGGAGGTGATGGGGTGACAGTGGCAGTGGGATGGAGAGAACAGAATCGAATGGGGAGGTGGAGAGGACTTAGTGATGAGGGGAAGAGGGGCTCAGGCACCACTTATTCCCATCGTATCCCTAGAGGCTGGCACCTAGTGGGTGCTTTATAAACATCGCTGAATGAATGTCAGATTTTGAGAAGAGGGGGCTTTGAAGCTCTTCAGGCCCTTGCTGAGGGCCCCTCCCATGGCTGCTTCCTGATGGCACCCTTGGTCTTGGAGGGGCGGGGGAATGAGAGGCCTGGGCAGCCCTTCGGGTGGGGGAAGCTGCAGGTTACTCAGTGGGAGGATGGGCGGCAGAGCAGCCTCCTGCTCTGGACCGTGTCTGTCCTCTCTGATTTCAAGGTCACCATGTTGGATGGGGCTGGGAGCTGGAGAGATGACCTTTTGGGTGAGGATCTGAACTGGGCTGGGGAGGGGGCGGGGGACAGTCAGTGGCTAGACTGGCAGCTCTGAGGGCAGCAGGGCCTTTTCTGAGTTCCTAGGGCTTGGGGTAAAAGCACTTCCTGTCTGCGGGTGGAGCTGGGATGCCACATGCAACCCACAACCCCGGCAACCCCCCGCTGCTCCTCTGGGGGACGCCCAGGGAGCACTCAGAGGTTTCCTCTGAGTTTTCTGGCAGAATTCCAGGAGGACCCAGAAAGACCTGGCCCAGTCCTTCGTATGGTTCCACTGATGCTCCTGCCACAGGCCTTGGCTCTGGGTGGCCCCGAACTGCTGGGCTTTACCAGCTTGGCGGGGGTGGGGTGGGGGTGCGGGTTTAACTGATAGATTTTGGGGTCGATGGGGAGGGAAATGTCTCCAATCTAAAAGCTCTTCAAGACTTCCATTTTTCTCTTCTCCTCTCCACCCTGTCTTTTCTCTTTCCCCTTTCCTTCTCTGCCCTTGTTTCCTCCCCCTTTCCCTCCTTCCCGTTAAATCTGTAAAACAAACCTATTTAAAAAATCCCACTTATCTGTTCCGTCTGCAGCTGGGAGCAGGATAAAGCTGCTGCCTCCCTTGGGAGTTGGCTTTTGCGCTCGGGGCCTTAGTCAGCTCTGTTCCCGCGGCAGGTGGCGGAGAATCCCAGGGCGCTGCTGCGCGCGGCCTGGGGCCCCGTCAGCCAGGCCTCCGAGGCTCTGACCCAGATAGTCAGGAGGTAGCCCTTTCTCTACTTCCTGCTCAGGGCCTGTGGGGAGGATTTGCTGGAGGCCACATCCTCCCGCTGGCTTGGGTTCCTGGACTCCGGCGAGCCATGCAACAGCACCAGGTGCTACGCCAACAAGGTCATGGCCGTGTCCTCGCTCAGCCAGACAGGAATGGATTGTTCAGCACTGTTGGAGGTGCCGGGGGGATGTGAGGAGCACAGGCCGTGGTCCCTGGAAGCTTGGAGTGTGCACAGCAAGAGAGAACCATCCTCACGTGCGGGACCCTGATGGATCAGGAAGGCTAAGTGTAGTGAGCCCCATGCTCTGCTGGGGGGCACGGGATGTGTGCTATGGGAAGGCAGAGTGGGGGGACTCGGGGGGCTGCAGCCATCCCTTCATTCATTCTTCCCTCCACCCTTCCACTCATTCACTTCCACACAAGCGGGATAGCTTGGACCACACGGTCTTGCAGTCACAATTCTTGAGTTTGAGTTCTAGTCCCCCCGCCGCTAACTAGCTGTGCTTCCTTTGGCAAATCAGCCTTCCCCAAGCCTCAGCTGCCTCACCTACATGTAAGAAGGAAACATCACTCCCTGTCCGGACCATCTTCGCAGAGCTGTGGTGGCAGAGAAGGTGATAATAAACGTTTTTAGTGCAGATTGTTATTCAGTGTCAGGTCTTAACAGGCAGTTTTGAGGGCCTGCGGTGTATGCGTGCGGTGCTGGGCCCCACGCGCCATACGGAGCCGGAGCTGGAGCCGGCTGAGACAGTGCCTGCCCTCAGGGCGCTTGCAGCCTGGTCAGCAAATAGGCACATTTCTTGGAGAATCTGTCTAGAAGCTTCTGTTCATGCTTTCTCTTGGGGCACTGACCCCATACAGCCACCAACCTCTTCAATTCACTCAACAGATAGTTGCCCAGTGCCCTCAGGAGCAGCTCATGTGCGGGGGCCCGCGGTAGGCTGCCAAGGCTCCAGGTGCCCCCCCAGGACTTAAAGCTGCGCTTGGCTCCTCTGGCGGGAAGGCTTCGTGTCCTCCCGTCCCACCACACTCACTAAGTTCTGCGGCCAGGCCTCTAGGAGCCTCTTCATTGGCTGGTTTTCTGGCTGGCCTAGGAGTGGCCTCTTCCTGTTCCTGTTTGGTCTGACCCACTGGGGCAGGGAGGAGGTCTGGGAGGGGATGACAGAGGCCCTGGGCAGGGACCCTTAATTCTCAGAGGCCCCAGCTGCCTGGCTGCCTGCAGAGACGGACTTCCTCGTGCCTCCTGGGAGAATAATGCTGTGTCCATGGACAGAGCCTTCTAGCCTTATTGACATTGATGCATCATCTTGTCACTTAGTTGACCAGGGCAGCTGGAAATGATTCAGCGGGAAGCGAAACAGCAGCCTTTTCTAAGCCCGGTTCCCTGCGGCAGGTGCTGCGCCTGCTCCCCGGGGCTTTGCGTGCTCTGGTTTGATGGGCTGCATCAGAACAGCAGAAAGCAGGTGTGACAGGGCCCCTCCCCACTCCCAGTCCATTTCGCCAGATGCCTCTGGAATCTCTCTATTTTTTAAACCAATGAGTATAACTATTTACAATAAAATGTAAAAGTCAGAAATCGAATGATGGTCTCTCACTCAGTGTACCCTTTGAAACAACCCAGAATGGGGTATCTGTACTTAAAAGGATGTTTTGTAAGGCATTCAGCAAATGAAAAATAATTTTCTCAAAAAAACAAAAACAACAATAACAAAAAACCTCACCTCATGCCCTTTTCCAAGCAGCTTTGCTTTGGGACCTCAGGTTGGTCTAGGAGGGCACTCTCAGGCCTTTGAGCTTCACTTTTTCCGAGAGAGGGTTTAATAAATGATGCCAGTGACTCAGCTGCCAGCTCTCAGAGACCAGGACTGCTGGGTGGGGAGTGGGACTCACGCTGAGGCCTCCAAAGCAGGAGTGTGACAGAGAGGAGCCATCCACATGCTGCCATCCAGGGTCTCTTAGAGTCCCAGCTTTGACACTTACTTGCTGTGGGACCTTCCATAAGTCACATAACCTCTCTGAGCCTCAGTTTCTTCATCTGTAAAACGGGAGAATAATTCTGAATCATAGGGTTGTTGAGAAAATTAAATGAAATAATGCATGTAAAGAGCTTCACATAGTGCTTACTAAATATTAAGTTGTATTCTGATGATGATAACCTCTTACTATTAAAAGCCTAGGTGGTCCTCATGCTGTCATGCCGTCACAAGATGGCTGCGCGCACAGCAGGAGCAGCTGGGCTTGATGCAGCATGCACGACATATAGCCTGCCTAGGAGTCCTGCCTCCTCCCAGCTCTGCGCACGGCCAGGCATGGGGGGTCCCATGACTATGTGTGCGTGGCGTGGAGGAGGCGGGTCTGGCCAGTCCCCACGCAGCACGGAGGCCTGCAGCTCCAGCCTACCTCTTTGGGGCAATCCATCGAGGAGCCCTGGATGGGTGGGCAGGGCCTACATCTTTGGGGTGATTGATCGCAGGGCTCCCGCAACATGACAGGGCATAGGCTAGGCCTGGGGACCCCCCACGAATTTCGTGCACTGGGCCACTAGTATAATAATAAAAGCATAATATGCTAATTAGACTGGACATCCTTCTGGATGAAGCCGGGGCTGCGAGGGAAGCCCGGGACCCGGGTGCTGGTGCTGGCAGCCGGGGGGTGAGGGGGGGGTGGGAAAGAAGGCCTACTCTTGCACGAATTTCATGCATTGGGCCTCTAGTTAATGATAATGATGGAAGATACTTCTTTTATCTCTACTATCCTTGTCCAGAAGAGTAATGCAAGGCCAGGAGAAGAACCAGTTACCAGGGAAGGACATGAGTTGAGTAACAGATCAAACTGGTGGGGATTGGGTAAACTGTCTCAGATACTTGATCGGGGAGTTAAGGTCATTTAGAGCAACAGCCGAGAAGACCTAATTGCAGTGGAGATAAAGGCTTGCCCAGGACACTCTAACTTAGTCCCTGAGCTCTGAGCGTTTATGAGCTCCTCATCTGCTTATTCATTCTTCAGTTCATTCAGTGCCAGCAGCTCTGTTGGGAGCTGGGCCTGTGGGCAGGGTGTACATTGGAGTCCAGTGAAGGGGCCAAAACGGTGGCTCATCAAGGCCCTGTGTTCTCGCTGAGTCAGGAGGTGAGCCTGGCCCGGGGAATAGGTTCCTGCTCACCACTTGGAGATCTTGGTGATCCAGTGGTGCTCCAGGCTGCCAAGCCCTTTCCCCGAGCCTTCCAGCCATAGAATATGCTGCAAGAGTCATGCTCAGATTCTAGGATGCCGCTGCGGCTCTCACCGTGATCCTAGCCTTCCTCTCCTAATGACCCCGAGAAAGCAGCCAGTGCTGGGAGGAGGCAGGAGGTTTAACGCCGCTGGGTTTGGTTCACCTGCACTGGGCTCCGTAGGCGGGGTTGGAGCATGTTGTTGGTAAGATGAGATTGCAGTCCTGGTTCTTGGGGGCCGAGTCAGCTACGCTTAGTTGCTTGGTCACAGGTGGACCCCCGTGCCCTGGACATTTATCTCCCAAAGATGCAAGAATGAGGATGGGCCACGTGCCCTGTCTGCAAGGTAGCTCCAAGTATTTGTCTTTCCAAGGAGTGAAACAGATAGGGAGGAGCATTATTAATTGAATAGATCAGACATTATTATTCGAATAGATCAGACATTATTAATTGAACAGATCAGACATATTTGCCCTGAAGTGCTAAGATCTGAGCCTACAGAGACTGTCATTTAGTTTGAACTAATGATGAAAACCACTGATCTGGTGACAGAGTAATAACTTATTCAGAAGAGTTAAGACTTGAGAGGCAGAGTCTTGGAATAGGGTGGGGAGATGGCTTAGCTGGGCGACTGGTCCGCTCTGTGATAGGGTGACCCCCAGTGCTAACAGACTGTTGGGTGGTTTCTGAGCACGGATGGTTTCACACACCGCTGTGCTGGGCACTGTGAGGGGGCACTTCTTCTCCCCCAGGGCTTACTAGGAATTCAGCCAAGACCAGGGACCACTTTGTAAGCCATGTGTCCTTTCAGGAGCACCATTTTTTCGGTTCGATTCAATAGTTGATTTTTATTTATTACTAGGGGCCCAGTGCACGAATTCATGCACCTTGAAAGGAACTGTGGGCACAGAGGTGGGTCTTGGTCCATCCTCCATGCCCCTGCCTGTCCCCTCCCACCACTCCCCCGCCCGCCCCATCCCCTCCCCCCCTGTCTGCCGGCAGCCCTCCAACCGCTGCTGCTCCCATGCACTGATGGCGCTGGCCCCGCTTGCACCTGCTGACAGTGTGGAGTGATTGGGGCTGGTGCCAGCAGTGGGTACGAGCAGCGGCTGCTCCCCAGTCACCCCTCAAGAGCAGGGGAAGGTGGAGAATCTCTCAGGGGTGATCAGGGCCGGTGCCGGGCACTGTCAGGAGAAGGGGGAGGTGGAGAAGCCCCGAGGGGCAATTGAGGCCGGCAGCCACCGCTCGCACCTGCTGATGGCACCAAGAGATTGGGGCTGGTGCCAGGCACCAGCACTGGATGTGAATGGCAGCTCCAGCGTCGGCAGTGGGTGTGAGTGGGGCCAGCCCCGGCAGCAGGTGCAAGTGCCGGGTGGGACTGCGGCGTGTGGGAACAAAGAATTTTCCTTAACCACCATAGGCTCGCCCCGATGACAGTGACTGGTGCCCCGCCTCGGTCTGGTGTCCCTGCTCACCTGCTCCACCATCCCACCCTGGCCGATGCCTGCCATGTTCCGCGCTCTGCCGCCTGCTGCCAATGCCTACCATGTTCTGTGCGTGCCCCCTGGTGGTCAATGCACATCATAGCGATTGGTTGTTCGGTTGTTATGCTGTTCGGTCTATTTGCATATTAGCCTTTTATTATATAGGATGACTATCTAAATATTGTTTATTGTTGAGCCAAAGAGGGTGCTATAATTAGGTTTTCTTTTTTGTTTAACCTTCCCCGCTTTACTCCCCGAGTTAGTGATTAACTCATGTTCTTCCTATTAGCATAGTTTTCTATGTACCTATATTTTTCTATTTTTAAATTTATTTACCATAATTCCTTAATTTTTTTTCTGCCCAAAGCTTGCACCCATTAGATATCCTGTCAATTCCATTCTTTCCATGGGGAGATCTCACGTTCAGAGCTCGTTCTCCTCTACTGGGCTGTTGCTTTTGAATGCAAGAAAAGGTGCAGGGAGTAAAATTTTCTGAGCTCTTGCGTACTCTAGATAGTCTCTTCTACTCTCACACTTGGTTGATAGTTTGCCTGGGTATAAAATGTTAGGTTGAAAATAATTTTCTTTCAGAATTTTGAAGGTATTACATTATTGCCTACTAGATTCTAGAGTTGCTGTTGAAAAACCTAATGATCTGATGATTTATATTTCTTTGCTTATGGTGTGTATTTATATTTTCTCTCTGGAGTTGTTGAGCATTTTTCATTTACCCAGCTGTTCTGAAACTTGCTGACAATATTTGGAATACCTCTTTTGTCATTCATATGCTGGGTACTTGGTGGACCCAGACTCAGGTCTTTCAGTTCTGGGAAATGTTCTTGTACTGATTCTCTGATAATTTGCTCGGATTATGGTGAAACAACACCCATTTTATTGGTTGCCTTGGCAATGGATGGCTCATCTCTGCTTCATAATGTCTTCCTAGAACCTTTATTGGTTAGATATTGTATCCTCTGATGTTTTTATCTTCTCTGTTTCATTTTCCATATCTTTGTTTCTTGTTTTACTTTTGGGGAGACTTCCTCAGCTTAGTCTTTCAATCATATTTCTGTTTTCTAAGATCTCTCTCTTTCCTGACCAATCCATTTTTATAGTACTCTCTCTTTATGTCATGGACACAAAATGTTATCTCTCTGCAGGTTTTAATTTATAGTATTTTTGAAGTTTCCATTGGTTCCTTACATTGTCTGTTTTCTTCAGGTTCCTCTTGATGTCTGGACATCCTTAGCTGTCTCTCTGTACCCAAGAGCAAGGCACTAGATAGTGGATTGGGGACTCTGTGTGTTTGGGCAGGTGTGCCACCTGGGGCGTCCATGCAGGGTGATTGTTGGGTAGCAAGTTACCTTTCCATTGGAGGAATCCCGGTGTTGTCTTTTCTGACGGATTATTCAGTTTCTCATGGAGGTGAGGGTTGAGAGGTCATCTGGCTGGGGAAGGAGGGATAGGTTGGCGGGAGGGGGGGGGGGAATGGGGTGGTGGGTGTCCAAAGCCTAGTGTCTAAGTCTTAAGTATCAAGGATTCCCCCAGGTCTGTGGTCGGCAAACTGCGGCTTGCGAGCCACATGCGGCTCTTTGGCCCCTGGAGTGTGGCTCTTCCACAAAATACCACGGCCTGGGCGAGTCTATTTTGAGGAAGTGGCGTTAGAAGAAGTTTAAGTTTAAAAAATTTGGCTCTCAAAAGAAATGTCAATCGTTGTACTGTTGATATTTGGCTCTGTTGACTAATGAGTTTGCCGACCACTGCCCGAGTTCATCCATCCTGGTCTATCTTCCGGGTGCCTGTGATCTCGTGTAGGCTGAATTTTTCTTTCCACTACATTTGCTTTAGTCAGTTCACACTTTAAAAATAAAAAACCCCACACTATTCAGAGAAGCATAATAAATGCATGTGGTCAGTCTGATATGTTCATCATGGAAGTCTCAACAGGCTTAAGACGATACCTATTTCTTTCTCTGTCTCTATATCCATATTCATATGCATAGTTATAGATGTCGCTCCTAGGGAAGTGAGGGAGAACTACTTACAATTACTTTCTATTGTGATACATGTCATACATCCAAGCCACATCATAAAATAAGCACCCATGCACTTGCCATCCAGGTCAAGAAATACTAGCAGGCCGGGAAGATGCTGCCATTCTGTGCTTTTTGACTCCATAGTTTGGTGAGTTTGATTCTGATGCTGTCTGAGGCCGTGACCTTGGGAGCTGGCCGCCTTTGCTCGGGCCATGATGTAGCTCCCTCAAAGGAGACCAGGCAGTGCCAAGCAGAACCGCTGACCCCGTATCGGAAGCTGCTCGCGTGGCAGTTTCCAAGGGATGCGGCGCGTAAAGGGCTGGATGAGACGTGCACGTAGGTTAGTGGTGTCCTCAGTGCCGGGGAAATGGGGCCTCTGTACAGTGGGGTGACTCACCTGCCACCACCCCTAGGCACCCGCCCTTCCCTCAGCTTCCCCACTCCACTCCGTCCCGGCGGGGTCCTCTCTCTCTCACTTCTCCTTTCCAGTCCCCACTAAGCACTGCTGTTCCTTTCTGACTTTTCAGCCCTACCTGCCCCTCTCCCCCCGCCCCCCAGCCTCTCCTCCATTGGCCTCGCCTCCACCTTTGTTCTCCTCACCCCGTCTCTCTGTTTAGGCTTCCGTTCTCCTCGGATCCCACCTGCGTGTCCCAGGGGCCATGCAGTGTGACCAGAACGAATGAGTTATCAGCTGCCTCTTGCAAACCCAATTCTCCTTCGTCCGTGTCATGGTTGAAGCACTGATCATTCCGTTTTCACAAGTCTTTTCACGTGTTTAGCGCTCTCGTCCTCCTTTACCCTCAGTCACCAAGTGCTCTTCATCTTGCCTCTGAGATGCCTTATGGATCTGACCCTCTTGTTTCATATCCATGGCCTTAAGCACAGGCGGGCCCCTCCCATTCAGTCCTCCCTCCGCCTCCTCCCCTTCCTGTCCCTCTGTCCTCCCCTCTGCTGCCATGGAGCCCTCCAGCAAAGCCCCGCAGGTCAGCCAGCCCTGCCTTCGAAACCGGCTGCTCCCCTTTCCCACAGATACAGTCAGATTGCTTAGCGCCTGTTTCCCAAATTCCAGGCGTCAGCAGCCACCCTCACTGTTTCCACCACGTCTGTGTGCCACCTGTGCTAGTTACGTGCTAGTTTCCGTTAACTGGCTCCGTGTTCAAACCATGAATAAACTGGTTTTTGAAGGCCGTGTCACTACCATAAAAGGAAACTCAGAGTGGCCTTGTCACAAATGGAAGGTCGCTGTGGAAGATCAGTAAATAACTATTACAATCAAGACCACCCCAGATCACCTCGGCTGCCAGCCGGGCAGCATGCGCCCCGCTCTGGGCAAGTGTGGGGGGCGCCCCTCTCAGTGGGCTCCTCTCTTCCCCACCGGCAGTGCGCACAGAGGTGTGCATTGTGGACTGTGGGCCAGACTGCCTGGTCCAAGCTCTGCTCTGCTACTCTCCAGCGGTGGGAACTTGGGCAAGTAACTTAACTCTCGGAGTCTCAGTTTCCCTATCTGTAAAGTGGGATTAACGATACTCGCTGCAAAGGCTGTCATGAGTATTAAATGAGATAGGATATGGGGGTCACGTCAAAGAGTACCTAGGACATGTTAAGCCTTCAGGACTGTTTGCTAGTTTTCACTTCTTCCTGAGGGCCTACTAAGTGCCAGGGATGTTTCCTCTGCATCAGGGACATCAGCCGGTCTCCCCATCGGGCTCTTTGCCTCCCCTCCCCACCTGCTCCCCAGGCCTCTGCTGCTGTGCCCCTCCTCCTTCCCCCCTCCCTCCTTCCTTCCCTCCCTTCCTTCCTTTGTTAAACCTCACCCAAGGATATTTTTTCCATTTGATTTTTTTTAGAGGGAGAGGAAGGTGGTTGGGGAGAGAGAAACATTGAAGTGAGAGACACATTGATTGGTTGCCTCCCACCTGTGACTGGGGCTGGGGGTGAACTTGCAACCCAGGTATGTGCCCTTGACCAGCATCCAACCAGGGACCCTTCAGTGCATGGTTTGACACTCTAACCATTGAACAACACTGGCCAGGGCTCTCCCTTTCCTTTCTCTCTCCCAGGCAGCTGCTGGCCCTTCCCTCCAGGTCTAGCTCAGCTGTCCACTCCTCTGTATACCTTAGCTGATCCCCACAGAGACCTGGCCCTCCCTTCCCCGTATGCTCATGCACTTTATTCTGGACCCGCTCTAACCCATAACCCACAGGTCACGTTTGGGAAATGGGCTTTTCACGTGGGCGTGCTGTGCCTTTCACTTTTCCCGCCTTGATTGTCTTCTCAGATGCTTGCACGTGATAGAGGGGCCATCGCCCACGCCAGGGCACACAGCCCGCCTTGGTCTCCAGGAGCTAAAGCTTGGAGGACACGAGAAGGTGCTGTGTCCTCTGTACCTCCTGCCCTGGCCCTGGGGCCGGGCCGAGCTGGCTTTGTCATTGTGTCGGGAAGAGCCGTGGATTGGAGTCGGGGATCTCAGGGGTTGAGAGCCAGCTCGGGAATTTTTTTGACTTTGTGACCCTCAGGCCCACACTGAACCCCTCGGAGTCTCCGCGTACTCGTGTGTGAACAGCATCAGCCGGTTCTAACAGTTGTCTATTCAGGAAAGGCTTGTTTTCTTAGCAGTGTGGAGATTTGCCTCTGTGTGTGTGTGTGTGTGTGCTGTGTGTGTGTGAGTGTGTGTGTGTGTGTGAGTGTGTGTGTGTGTGTGTGTGTGTGTGTGTGTGTGTGTGGTGGTCCATCAGCTCTGAGACCCGATGCAGGAGGAGGCTTAGTCGTGCCACCCACGGGCCAGGGCTGGGTCACCCTGCTGTATCCTGGCTCCCCTTGGCGCCTGCCCTTTCTCCCACCCTTGGCCCAGTTTAGGGACTCAGGGCCTTCCAGGGAAGGGCAATGTCGTCCTCACCCGTCACACCCAGAGAGAAGCCAGCATGCCCTTTGAAGCTGCTGGGACGGAGTGTCGCCCAGGCCTCCCTTGGTCCCCCATGCAGCCACAGCTTGATGCCCAGGCCATGGCCTGGGGTGGTCAGCCACCTGGCACACCTCCTTTGCAGCCCTGGCCTCTGCCGTCAGTCCACTCCTTCCTGGGCACCCCTAGAGCCCTTGGGCCCCTGCCCCTTCCCTCCCCTCACACAGGGCCCTGGCGCTCAGGCTCTGGGTGGAAACCAGCGGTGCTTCCTAGTGTGACTGCTCTCGTCCCGCCCATCCTGCTGAGGTGGCCTGGGGTCTGCGCAGCGTGCCCGCCTCTCCAGCCTCAGCGTTCCTGTCTTTGGGATGGGGCTGTTGATGGTTTATACTGCTTGTCCCCAGGCTGCTGGTCTCTGTGTCCATGAGCTCTGGGGTTGGGTGTGCACGGTGGTGGGGGACAGGTTGCTGATTTGCATCCCCTGGGGAGTTTTGAATTATCGAAGGTCCAGGTGGGGCTCCGAGTCTCCACGATGCACTTTGAATATGCACGGGGATAGGATGTGACACCGAAGTCCACGGTGCCAGGTGCCGACAGGTGAGCCACACCCGCTCCTTCCCCCGGGGGTCTCCCAGGGGCACCGGAAGCTCTCCCTCCACCTGCTGGAGCCTCATTCCTGAATCCCGTCACCCCTCCCCTCCCTCCATCCCTCTGCCCGCTCTGCGGGGCTCGTGTTCCTCTCCCCGTCCACCTGGGCTCCCACACGGGGTGGACACTCATGTCTTGACCTCTGGGTCTCTTCGTTGGGGTTTGTGTATGTGCAGGACCTGGTGGCCCCCACACAATGGCTGTGCTCCCCTGTCCCTGCCTTCCAGGCTTAGGGTCCAAAGTATGTGGGCATCTGTGTCCCCCCAGATTAGAAGCCGTCCCTGCCTCCCCTCCACCCTCTGGCTGGCATTGTGCCTTGGCCCCTCCGTCATGCCCACTCCTTCCAGCTCACTTGACAGCAGCCGTGGCAACAGTAACAGTGGCGACCAGGCCTGCGTTTTTGCTGAGGACCTGGCACTGTGCTGAGCGGGTGACAGGCCTTCTCACACCACCTGGTCAGGTGCTGGTATTTTACAGGTGAGGAAGCTGAGGTGCAGAGAGGTGAAGTGGCTGATCAGGGTCACAGGGGTGGCGCTGGAATTCTAACCCAAGCCTGTTGGACCGTAAAGCCAGTGCTTTTGATCCATTGCACATACTGCCCACCTGCCTCCCTCGAGGCCCGAGCCTGGCCCTCTGCTCCAGCCTGCTGCCAGGGTGTCCTACACACATGGATGGAACTTCTGGAATGTTTCCCACTCATGGGGATGCCGCAGCACTGCTGGCTGGTAGAGTGACGGCTCCGTGATTGTGCACTGGGCCGTGGGTCTCTATAGGCAGCAAGGTGGATTCCTCTGGGCATGGGCCCTCAGCCCCCACCTAGCCTGGTCCACTCAGCCATCCCCCTGGCCCAGCTCGCCCAGTGAGCACATAATTCTCAATCATCACGAAAACTGTCTAAGACTCTCACATGGAGAAGCTGAGCACACTTTGCTGAGTCCTGTGCAGGAAAGTTGGAAGTTTATAGGAATTGTGAGTTACATGCCCATTCTGCAGAGGGGAAAGCTGAGGTTTTTACTAAGACTCTGAAGGTCCAGCTTGTCATAGTCCTGGCCTCTGATTTCCTTTTTCTACCAATTGTGTCAGTTTCATATGATGATTTTTCTTGAAGATCTTTGTTTTTCATACTGAAACCCAAGGGGTCCCGGATTGCAAGAGGGCACAGGCCAGGCCGAGGGACCCCACCGGTGCATGATAGGGGTTGGGGAGGACCAGACCCTAGCAACAAGCTAACCTACCGGTTGAAGCATCTGCCCCCTGATGGTCAGTGCACCTTATAGTGACTGGTCGACCGGTCAACTTGTCTGCCCCCTGGTGGTCAGTGCATGTCATAGCAAGTGGTTGAGTGGCCTTCGCATATTATTAGCATACTAGAGGCCCGGTGCACAACTTTGTGCACAGGTGGAGTCTCTTGGCCTGGCCAGTGATCGGGGCTGATTGGGGCCATCTTGCCCAGCCCCAGTCAGGGCCCATTGGGGCTGGCCGGCCATGGGGAGGGACCATAGGAGGTTGGCCGGCTGCTGGAGGTTGGCTGTGGGAGTGCACTGACTGCCAGAGGGCAGCTCCTGCATTGAGCATCTGCCCCCTGGTGATCAGTGCACGTCATAGCGACCAGTCAACCCGTCATAACAGTCGCTTAGGCTTTCATATATATAGATTACGCTTTGAGTCGTTGAACAGATGACCGGATGACTGGACACTTAGCATATTAGGCTTTTATTATATAGGATTATGTTAATGCTATTTTATTTCTTTTAAAAATTTTATTTATTGATTTTTACACACACACACACAGACATCAATAACAATTTGCTGTTGCACTTATTTATGCATTCATTGGTTGATTTTTGTATGTGCCCTGACTGGGATTGAACCCGCAACCTTAGTGTATCAGGATGACGCTCTAACCAACTGAGCTGCTTGGTCAGGGCAATGTTATTTCATTTCTTATTGTTTATGGTCTAGTTCAGTGGTCAGCAAACTCATTAGTCAACAGAGCCGCAGTTTGCCGACCACTGGTCTAGTTGGTTGTATAGGATGTAGAAATGTGCAGTTAGAACTCTAAAAATCTCTCCAAGGGGATGACTCTGCTGCATGCACTTAAGAGTGCTGGGAGCACTCTTTTCCCTCTTCATTCTTTCCTGCTTTCCATCCTTCCTTCATTCATTTTCATTGCGCTGCAGTTCACACATAAGATGTTGCTTTCAACAGGGGGAGTAGTAAGGAAACCCTACTCAGCATCTTAGGCATCGCCGTAAAGCAAGAACTTGCACACAGCCTGGCCCCGTGGGCACCACAGGATGCACGCCCCGTGGGCACCACAGGCTGCACACAGGCTGCACACAGCCTGGCCCCGTGGGCACCACAGGCTGCACACAGCCTGGCCCCGTGGGCACCACAGGCAGCTGGAGAAGAAGTTAAACAGCAGGATGACAGCAGTGGAGCTCGGTCAGCCCCTTCTTTCTCGTTCCTTTAAAAAATTGATATACAACTTATATATGTAATAAAATTCACCCTTTTAAGGTGGATAATTCAGCGGTTTTCAGTATATTCACAACATTGCACAACCGTCACCACTGTGTAGTTCTAGAACATTTTATCACCTCATGCTATACCCCAGACCCATGAGCGGTCACTGCTATTCCCTCCTCCCACAGCTCTGCACAACCACTAACTATTTTCTGTCTCCAGATTTGCCTGTTCTGGGCATTTCATATAAATGGAATCATATAACACGTGGCCCTTTGTGTCTGGCTTCTTTCACTTAAGTGTTCCGTTTTTGAGGTTCATCCGCGTTGTGACATGTCTCACTACTTCACTCCTTTTCACGGCTGAGTAATAGTCCCTCACGGGAAAGACCACACTTTGTTTATCCAGCCGTTGGTTAATGGGCGCTTGGGTTATTCTGCCTTTTGGCTGTTGTGAGGGATGTTTTCCATTCCTCTGGGTTTGGTTTTCCCCAGTAGCTCTTTGCAGTGGCCAGCTGTCTCCATTCCTCTGGCGTGGCTGTTTGGAAAGCGAGAGAAAGCAGAGCCCCGTGTGGTGGCTGGCGGGAGGCTGGTGTCGGGGGAGACACAGATGCCGACAAGGGGAGGGAGGGAGGGCTTACACCTGGCCCACAGCCATCTGGTGGTAGGTGGGTATTTCCCCTGTGGATTATTAACTGGCGGTTATGATCCCGAGAGTAGATCCCTGGGGCTAGAATTGGTGCTTAGTTGAGATGCCAGAAATGTTTTCAAAGACCTTTAAATGGTCCTGGACCCTTGATTCTCTCTCTACAAGGAGACCAGATCACCATTTTATGAGTCATGATAACAGTAAAGATGATGATGATGATGATAATAATAATGGTCTACATTTATATAGGACTTTATTTTTCATTTCATAGCCATTACTTTTAATGCCTTAGAACAGTGGTCGGCAAACTGCGGCTTGCGAGCCGTGGTTTGCCGCTCTGTTGACTAATGAGTTTGCCGACCACTGACCTAGACTCTCGATTCCAATAGTTACAGGCTGTTGTTGTTCCTTGTGATTAAGCCCCTATCTCAGTGGTCGGCAAACTCATTAGTCAAACTCGCGAGCTGCAGTTTGCCGACCACTGCCTTAGAACATTTTCACCCCCATCTGCAGATGAAGGAACTGGGACACAGAGAGGTGAGGTGACCAAGGTCACACACAGTGGGGTAGCAAGAAGAGCCAGACTTGAACCCAGGGATCTCTTGATTCGTGGTGTGGGGCATTTTCATAGAAATGTGTGAGGGGTGATGGCTGCAGGCTCTCAGATGGTCTGAGGCTGAGCCAACGGAGGCTGGAGGTGAGGACCCTGGATGCCTGGGTGCTGAAAGTGGGGTCCCCCCCCACCCCGGGGGCCTGTCCAGTTCCCTACAAACAGCCCATTTGGATGAATTGGCCTTTGGTTTTTCAGCTTCCCCTCCAGGCTCTTTGATCATTTCCTCCTGAGATTTGCATTTGGCCAAAGGTGGCTAGACCCTCATTTGGCTAAAGCCAGTTAGCACCTCCCCTGGCCTCCCTGACCCTCCCAGGATGGCCCAGGCTCCGGGGAAGGAACCCTGAGTACAGGAGCTGAGTGCCATGTGGCTCCAGGAGGGAGGCAGCTGAGTGGGCGGTGCCCTAGACCCCCTTAGGCAGGAGGAGGGCTCCTGTCCTGTCCATTCACACCTGCTCTTACCCCCCTTCTCTTAGCTGAGTGAATGATCTTCCTCTCCTCCTCGGCCTTCTCTCTGCCCTCCTTCCCCCTCCTCCACTCCCATCACCAGCCCCTCCTCCTGTGCATCCCTGTGTGGGTCCGGGACCCCGAGTCCTTAGAGCTGCGGGTGGGCATTTGGCTGTCTTGGTTGAAGGGGCAGTTTCCAATCTCACTGATAGATGTCAAGATCACTGTGGGCTACTAGAAAGATGTTACAAAGAATAGTGAGGGTCCCACCTCTGCTTATAATTTACTCTTATAAAAATTAGATCAGATTCAAGGTCACCCCTTGATAGACTCGTGTCACTCTCACCTACTCATGTGTGACGTTTGCCGGAGAAAGGGTTGGAATTGCATCGAGCACTGTAGTTCTTCTGTTTTATCTCAGTACCAGCCAGGAGCCGGGCCGGCTGGCCGTCCTTGGGAGGGTGGCTGACACTCGAATGTCCTTGGTTGTGGAGGCTGGGACAGGACGAGGTGGGGCCCAGCTGACGACAGCAGGGGTGCGAGGCTGAAGCAGGGATTTCATCCTCCTTGTTTTGGGTCCTCTGGTTACAAAGCCAAGGCTAGAGCCTGGGACTTGGGCAGTGTTTTTGTTTCCTAGGGCTGCCTAACCAAGTAGCATAAATGGGTGGTGGTGGTGGTGGTGGGGGGGGGGCGGGGAGTGTGAGGGCCTCGAAATAACAGACATTTATTGCCTTAGTTCTGGAGGCTAGAAGTCCAAAGTCAAGTGTCAGCAGGGCCAGGCTCCAAGCATCGCTTGGGAATTCCTTCTGGTGGGAGACACCCTGTGCTCCCACTTGATAGTCCTCACCACTCCCTGGAGGTTACTCCAGCGTCCAGGGCAGACAGGCTGGCGCAGGGGAGAGGGGCTCAGTCCAGGGAGGGTTTGGTACGGGGGCCCTTTGTCTGGGATGCAGGGACCTTGGAAAAGAATCGCATCTGCTCTGGTCTCATGGGAGTGGACATCGTGTGCCGTATGGACAGAACCATGTACACGAGCGTCCCCTGACCACTGGTGTAAAACCTGCCAGTATTGCCCTCCCCTAGAGTTTGTGTTTTTGGAGAGCCAGGGCAGCTATTGGTCAAGTTTGCCCACAAGCCATCTCCAGGGCAGTAGGCCAGAGGTCCTCAGCTAACCCCCAGTGTCCTATAGTCTCTGGTGTGTGTGTGTGTGTGTGGGGCGGGGGCTTGCCTCCCCTCCCCTCCCTGCCAGGCTCCCAGCCCCCAAGGGGAGCTGCCTTCCTCTGTCCTCACCTCAGGGGACCTGAGGGTGGTGCTCCTCATCCTTGATCATTCTTCCTCCCTTCCCTTTCCCCACCATGGCTCTCAGGGGTGCAGCCCCTAGAGGAGGGACCGTGGCTGCTTGGGAGAGGGCAGAGTGGCAGGAGGGGTGGGCCTGTGTGGACCCAGCTCTGTCAGGCCCACAGGCAGGTGAGGGCCGGAGTAGCCAGGCCGGATCCCATTGTGGAAGGGAAGGTTGGTGGTTCTGGCTGAGAGCTAGAAGAAGCTGCATTCATTTGTGTGTGTTTGTGTGTGTACACGTTCTGAGTCTTGGCCCTGCTGGTTCTTGAGCTAGCTATAGTCTGGATCAGGAGGGAGGAGACCCCCTCTCCAGCCATCAGAGTGAGGCCAAGGTCCAAGAAGAAGGAGGAGGAAAGCCCGGCCTCGTGGTTCAGTGGTTGAATGTAGACCTATGAACCAGGAGGTCATGGTTTGATTCCCGGTCAGGGCATATGCCCGGGTTTCGGACTCCATTCCCAGAAGGGTGCATGCAGGAGGCAGCCGATCAATGATTCTCTCTCATCATTGATGTTTCTCTCTCTCTCTCCCTCTCCCTTCCTCTCTGAAATCAATAAAAATATATTAAAAAAACACACACACACAAAGAAAGGAGGAGGAAGGCAGATGGAGGAGCAGAGGGCGAGTTGGCAGGATGAGGGTAAGGGGTCACCGGGAGCCTGTCCCAGCCAGATGTCCACGCAGCCTCCTTACCGTGCTTCCTGGAGGATAGGCCGCGGGGCAGGCAGGGGTTGTGTCAGGGTGCACAGGGCCCGGGGCACCTGGCCTGGCTTCTCTTAGCCTGGGCCTGTCTGGCTGAGAGGAGCCGGGACAGGGTGGTGGCTGGGCCCGGGACAAGGGTGTGCTCTGGGCAGAGGGCTGGGCTCTGCAGGGGTGGGCTTCTCTCATGAAGGAGGTTGGGGTTGGAGCTGTGACCCCCTTTGGCAGTACGTGGGCTGGAAAGAAGTGCAGAAGCATTCTCTCGAGCTGGCAGGGGGTGTTCCTTGGTCATTTAAGGGGGGACCAGGTGTTGGGCTGACCCAGCAGCTTCAGGCTGGGGCTCTGGAGAAGGAAGCCTTTGCAAAGTTGGGGCTTGGATGGTTCATCCTGATCGTTTTAGGCTCCTCGTACTGGTATCCTTGCCCTCCCTCCCGTCCCAGGATATAACTAGGGCACGACCAGGGCGCCAGAGTTTCTCGTCCGGGGACTCCCCTGGGTTCTGCCCAGCTGGCCATTGCATAACCGCTGCCCCGAAGCCTTATCCTACTGCAAACATTCTGCCTGGTGACCAGACTGTGCACTAGCTCCCTGGTCACTGGAAGGGCCAGATGGAAAGTGGAGGGTGTGCGAGAGCGGGGAACCTGTCGCAATCATGTTGTCATGGCGACACAACTCTGTTTAGCAGTCTCCCCATGGCCCTAGCCCACAGGGACTAAAATAAGTTTTACCTGCAGCTCACACAGCAGGCAGCCCCTCCTCCCAAGGCCAGCTGTCTGGCCGGTGTGTGTGTGTGTGTGTGTGTGTGTGTGTGTGTGTGTGTTTTGAGGGACAAAGGGGCCACAGAGAGGATGACTAGAAAATGTTCACCCCTCTCCCCTTCTTCTCCCACCCAGCCCCGATTCTGTATCTCTTTAGCCCCGTGGTTCTCAGCCTTCAGCGTGCGTCAGAACCACCTGGAGAGACGGTTAAAATACACATCCCGGGGCCCCGTCACCCGGGAGTCCGGGGTGCACCTGAGAATTTGCATGTCTCGCAAGTTCCTGCTGCTGGAGCAGGGACCACGCGTGGAGCGGCCCTGCTCTAGGTTTTACTCCATCCCAGTCAGGAGACGCACCCCACTCTGGGTTGCTCAGTGTGTGTTGGACTGTGCCCCCAAGCCCAGCGCTTTGGAGGAGAGGGGACGGTGCCGGCCCTCACTCACCTCTTCTGTGTTCTGTGGCCTCCTCACAGGAAGCAGGAGCTGGCCAACAGCTCGGATGTGCCCCTGCCGGACCGGTCGCTGTCCCCTCCTCTCACGGCACCTCCCACCATGAAGGTAAGAGGCTTAGAGCTGGGAAGTGGGGAGGGATGGGGAGGGGTGCAGCTTTGTTTCGGCACCCGGCCCGGCTGCGCGTGCCCAGTGAGGGCATGGGGTGCCCAGCCCCCTCTGGAAGCAGCGTTCACCTGAGCTCAGCAGCGCGGGAGGGAAGTGTGACTGAGACTCAGGGGTGTTAGGGTGAGGAAATAGACTGGGCTGAGTGGGGCTGGCAGGATGCTTGGTAATTAGTGAGAGGCCTTGTGGAACTGTGGGGTTCCGGAACAAGGGCCCCAGGCAAGAGTAAGTGGGAGAGGTTTAGAATGTAGCTGCAGGCTAGTGCCTTCAGGGGCTACTGCCCAGACGGGCTGCCAGGGCCTGGGGATGGGAAAGGAGGTCCCAGCCCATGGGACCCTCTTGGTTCTTTTTTTTCTTTAAGACATTTTAGATACGGTTTTTAAATTGATTTCAGAGAGGAAGGGAGAAGGAGAGAGAGATAGAAACATCAATGATGAGAATCATTGATCGGCTGCCTCCTGCCCGCAACCTGTGACCTCTTGGTTCATGGGTCAGTGCTCAACCACTGAGCCACACACTGGTCAGGCTTCTCCTGGTTCTTGAATGGAACTTGCACGCAGGTCTACCTGCCTCCGACTGGCCTTCTTGGGCTGGCCCTGTCACCCCAGTACTAGGAGAGTTGCCTTAGAGGTTCTGGGTAATTCTTTTCCTGTTCACATTTTATTCACAAGTCTCTCTCCTGGGAAACCACATCCCAGGTCCCCAGGCCCAGGCCCATCTCATTCCTGGAAAGGGGCTGAGGGGGCGGCACCCTCCCCCCACTATGCCCCTCCCCCTTTACCCTAGTTTCCCTTGGTGGCATGGCCACACACACCTGATGTGGCCCTCAGGGAGGAATTGGCTCAGGCAGTATCCCTGCCTAAGCAACGCACCGCCCTCCCTCCGCCTCTCCCTCCCTTGCATTTTGCCAGGTGAGGACTAGCTTTGAAGAAGTCATCGCTTCCTGAATCAGCTGAGGGGACATGTAGGCCAGCCTCCGTCTCTGTCCTGGAGCTCTGCTGTGAGGTGACTCACAGAGAAATAGTTAGGCTCTTCTCTTCCCTGTTCTGGAACTTGTAGTCTAGCCAGGGAGACAAGAGTTGAAAAAATAATTTTAAGAATGAAGGATGGATAGTTCGGTGTGATGATAATTAGGGCTGCTCTCTGTTGCACCCCCTCTTCCCTGACCTAATCTGTTGCAAAGTGATATCCCCAAAGAAAGCAAATAAAAATCCACCTTTCCATTATCATCCCATATTAAATGCCCACCATGCACAGAGCTGTGTGGTAAGCACTGAGGGACAATATCACTGAATGGCAGCCAGTGCCTGCCCTGGTTGGACTAGGATTCAGGAGTGGGTGGGGCATAGGGCTGACTGAGGACCTCTCTGCTCTCCTCCTTGTGGGGTGCCCTGGAGGGCACTGACAGCCAGAGCACCCTTCATCAGCCTAGTCGCAGTGCTGGCATCTGAGCCAGGGGCTGGGTGGCTTGTTTGCACGACGGATTGCTGAGAAGCCTATGGCCATTGTGAGGTTCAGCACGTTGGTCTGCAAGATGGGGTGTGGGGTGCTTGTCTCTACTCATGGATGGTGGGAGGGAGTGTGCAGGGAGAACGCTGAAAGTTTCCTAGGAGGAGTCACTGAGTCCTCTTGGCAGTCTTCAGTTGCTCACATACTCATGTAATTCATTCAACACCCAACATTTATTTGAATGTTGTATTAGTCAAGGGACAGAAACATAACTCACTTTGGCTTAAAAATAAATGGGAATTTATTGCCTTCGTAATGGCAAGTATAGACTCCAGGCATGGCTGCATCCATGACATCTGTCGCTTTCTTTGCTGAATTGGTTTCATTTTTTGTTAAACTCTGTCTCTGTGATGACAGGAATGTGACAGCTGCTCCTACTTGCTAAGTGAAGCGTCTCTTTTCCCCAGTAGTTCTAACAAAAGGCCCAGGGAGGAAGCTCATTGGCCTGGCTTAGGTCACATGTCTATCTCTGACCCAATCATTATAACCAGAGAGATGGAAGGCTCTGACTGGCTAGACTTGGCCTCATCTCCACCACCTAAACCCTAAGAACCAAGAGTGGGAGAGGGGTGGCTCCTCAAAGGAAAATTTAGGTGTTACTATGAGAAGAATGCTGACCACGTGACATTGTGGTCCTTGTTCTGGAACTTGTGGTCTAGCTAGGGAGACAAGAGTTGAAAAAATAATTTTAAGAATGAGGGGTGGACAGTTAGATGTGAATATTCCAAAGAAGTACAGCATAACGGGGGAACAATGTAAGGTCTGTGGAGGGGGAATCTAACCTCATCTTGGAGAGTGTCAGGGAGGGCTTCTTTGAGGAAATGATGTTTAAGCTGAACCCTGAGAGTTGAGTAGGAGTCAACTGAGGGTGGAGGAGGGTGTTCTAGATGCTTACTACTCGAAGTGAGGCCAGGAGACCACAAACACCTGCAGAATCTCAGGCCTCCCTCCAGGCCACTGAATCAGAATCTGCATTTTAGCACCATCCCCATTCATATGTACTTTACACTCAAGAAGCCCTGCTGTGGCCTCTGAAATGCTCTGGGGCAGGAGAGCCATGGCTTCTCCAACCAGAAGACCAGCATGGCCAGAGCATCCACAGTTAGGGAGGGAGGGTCAGACCCTTGGAAGTTCTGCTGAAGATATTGGGCTTCTTCCTACCGAAGGGCAATGAAATCATTGAAGGCTTTAGTCAGAGGAGTAAGATGATGGGAAAAATCACCGTGGTTGTTGTGTGGAGAGTGCACAGGAAGGAGCGGAGTGGAAAGTGGGAGATGAGTCCGGAGGCTTCTGCAGGAGTCAGGTGGCCTGACTCTGAAGGCCCTGTGCGGTTATTTGGGAACAGTCAGATCTCAGATTTCCTACGAGGTAGACTGATGAGATAGGAGGATCTGGGAGAGGTGGGATCAACTGGAGAGATGGTACAGCCATTCTCTGAGATGGAGTGACCCGGAAGGAAGGGTGAGGGCTTGGCTTCTAAGTGCTGAGTTGGACATGCTTGAGATACGAATGGGGATGTCAGTGAGTAGCTGGGTATTTGGGGGCCAGGTTTAGAAGGAGGATCTGGACTGGAGGTAAAAATCTGGTCATTTTCATAGAGATGGGATTGAAGCTTGGGGTGTAGGGGTGGTGGGGCAGTGAACTCTCCAGGGAGAGGATGGAGTAAGAAGATTCCTGGGATAGCACCTTGAGGGACTCAGGGCTGGTGTGGAGGAGGCTGCACACATGGTGGGAGGAGCATTCACAAAGGAGGGGTGGGTGGCGGCTGTGTCAGCTGCTCAGAGAGGCCAAGTACAATGTGTGGTGCACAGTGGCCTTTGGGCTTAGTGCTCAGGTTGCTGCTGCTGATGGAACTGAGAACGGTTGTGGGGAGGGAGGAGGGGTGGACACCAGACTGGGTGTGTGAGGAGCGAGTGGAGATGGTGCGGGAGCCAGAGGGTCTAGACAACGCTTGTGAGATGGGAGACCTGAGTGTGTGGAAATGCTGAAGGAGGGAGCAGGGTGTACGAAGATACAGGAGAGAGGGGGGCTGATGGAGAATTTGGAGCACAGGGAAGAAATTATTAGTTAACATTGATTCATGAAAAAAGTTATTTATGAACATCCGCTGGGTGCTGGACCTACTTTGCTCTGGCCAGCACAGGGTCCGGCCAGCTGTCAGGGGGTAAAGCTGGCCTGCGTGAGACCCCAGGCAGCCTCAGAACAGAGCAGCCACCTGCAGGGAAATCTTATTGACCCACCGTCAGAAGGCAGCCCTAACCCCGAGTGCTCGGTCCTTCTCCTCTTTGAACTCAGCTCAGGAATTTCCCAGCCTGTGACTTGACTGTCCAAAGCCCCAAGACCAAGGTCAAGGCTGGGAACTCAGAAAGATTCGAGGGGTTGCCCTGGAGACTCACCCTGGGTGAGGACCCTTCTGTGGTTGGCATTGGGAGGTCAGTGTGTGGTATACCTGGACTTAGGGGTCTCTTTGTGATTGTCATTTGGGCTTATTCTGTACCTAAGCTGTAGTTAGATGCCGGTCCATGGCTAGGACTTAAAAAAAAAATTCTCATCTGAGAGTATGTTTTTATTGATTTTAGAGAGAAAGAAAGGGAGAGCGAGAGAGAGAGAGTGAGAGCATGAGATAAATAAACAGATAGAGAAACAATGGTGTGTGAGAGAAGCATTTATTAGTTGTCTCCAACACTTGCCCCGACCAGGGATCGAACCTGCAATTTAGGTATGTGCCCTGACCGGGAATTAAACCCAAAACCTTTTGGTGTACAGGATGACACGCCAGGTAAGCCACACTGGCCAGGGCTGGACATTTTTCTCTTTGTGCAAAGCTAACTGATCCATGTGGGACTTCAAACCACCGCCCTCATTTACCTCACCAGCCTGCTCACCACAGAGGGAGGGTCCTTTGTGTGACTGCACTTACCAAGTTGGTTGCTGGTCGCGCGGAGCTTCTCTCCATTGAGTTCCTTGAGGCAGCAACTGTCCTGCTCTGCAGGCCCCCGTCCTGGCTGGGGAGGCTGGGTGGCAGCTGTTTGTGGTGTGTTGACCGTAGGGACATCCAGGTCAGAGGAGCGTCCACTTGATCTTCAATTTCTCTGGATTTTGCTTGAATCTTTTCCCAGCTGAGCCTCTGTGTCCACGTGATACTTCTCTAAATTAAGCTCATAGACATGGGTTCTTCAAGATGGGATAGAAGCCCCACCCTTCCCCATCAGTCTCACGTGGGATCATATGTGCAGACCGCGGTTCCCACAGCTATGAGGGCAGATCAGGCCTCCGACCTCCCGGGTTGTTATTTACAATGGAGTCTGAGACACCCGAGGTGGAGGCTGGACCGTCCCCAGGTCTCTGGCCCCGGGGGTTCTGGGTCATGGGGGAGGGTCTCACCTGGTTTCCTTGGCAGTGCAGGTGGGGCAGGGGTGGCAGGCATACCCCTTTGGTATTGATTAGCTTGGGAGCCGCAGAATGCCAGGGATGGACGAGCCATTTCTTTTATAGATAAACTGCATAGAAAATGATTCTATGGAGGTCCCACTGAGGATACTTGTGTTCCTACTGTAGCCAGCAGATTTAGTTAAACTCCGAGACCCGACTATCTTTGGTAAAGTGCTCTTTTCATCCCACCCCCTTCTTGTAGTTGCTTCTTCGGCTGGGGAGGGGCGGCAGGAGGAGCAGCTGGCCTCCCGCCCGAGAAGGCCCTCCCTCCCCCAGGCCACTGCCCCCCACTGCCATGCCTGCTGCAACTGGTCCCACGCATCCTGCCCCACCTCTTTGCTGTTTGTGTTTTTCAAGGGGATTTTTTTTTTTTTCTAATATGAAACTGAGAAAAAGCAACCAAAGAGATGCCGAGCAGATGGGCTGAATGAGAGCCCAGTTCCCAGCCAGAACTCAAACTGTGGCTGGCACAGGGTGGGCTGGGAGAGGGGCTGGGGCTGTCTCCCTGGGCATACTGTGGCTCCTTTCCAGGCCCGCATTTTTAATGATCTGGTTTTCATGCAAAAAGACCCAGATCAACAGGCATTTAGGGAGGGCTGGCTTTGTGTGCCCAGCATTGCGCTGGGTCCCAGGGGGTCACACCGAGGCCGCAGTCCTCACCCCTCAAAGAACCTGCTGTCTACAGGGGCCCTGAACTGAGCAGAAGAAACCATATGGCTCAGCATGTGACAAGCTCAAGTGTGTCACGTGGCTTCTCAGTGGGGCGGAGAGGAGTGAGGACAGCTTCATGGGGAGGCCGTGGGGGAGCGGGAAGGGGCTCTCATGGCAAGCACAGGGGGTTGGGCTAACCCCCCTGGGACTGACCTCACACAGCAACCGTCCAGGGCTTCATGAAGTGAAGGGGATGGGGCTGACCCCCCAGGTCATCCTAGAGCTCACAGTGCAGTGCGTTTTGTTGAGGGTGACAACACTGGGACTTGATGTGACCTTGATCTGAACCATCACACTGGCCTCTGGAGCCCCACGAGGCCTGGGCTGGCCAGGTCAGTTGGGAGGTGACCCTTGCTCAGTCTTCTCCATATCCTTTTGTGTAAGTTTGAGGGCCCCCACTCAGACCTCCTCCATCTCTCTGTGTGCAAGTCTGAGGGCGGCCCCCACTCAGACCTCCTCCATCTCTCTCTGTGCAATTCTGAGGGCAGCCCCCACTCAGACCTCCTCCATCTCTCTGTGTGCAAGTCTGAGGGCGGCCCTGCTCAGACCTCCTCCATCTCTCTGTGCCAGTCTGAGGGTGGCCCCCACTCAGACCTCCTCCATCTCTGTGTGCAAGTCTGAGGGCGGCCCTGCTCAGACCTCCTCCATCTCTCTGTGTGCAAGTCTGAGGGCGGCCCCCACTCAGACCTCCTCCATCTCTCTGTGCAAGTCTGAGGGCGGCCCCCCCCCCCCACTCAGACCTCCTCCATCTCTCTGTGCAAGTCTGAGGGCGGCCCTGCTCAGACCTCCTCCATCTCTCTGTGCAAGTCTGAGGGCGGCCCTGCTCAGATCTCAGAGGTGGGCCAGGCAGGTGGGCAGGTCTCCAGGTGCTAGGGAAGAATGCGGGTATCAGAGGGACCTTCTCGTCATTCCCAGCTGTCTGGTCTCCTCCTCCCACTCTTCCAGGCTCACCAGGGCCCACCAGCCAGTCTCTCCCCCTGGGCCTGGCCGGGGTTTCCTTTCCAGCTTGTAGCACAACCTCAGGCCCAAGCCCATCTCTTCCAAACTTTGCCCCGCGTTTCCCTCTTCTCTGCTGGGAAGAGTTGAGTGAGGGTGTCAGCCCCTCTCAGATGACCAAGTCTGTGTGAACAAGGTGCGGAGGGAGGCATTGGTGGGAAGGATGTTGGGAGCCTCTTGGGCGGGGGCAGAAAGGGCTCAAGGACACCAGCAGGAAGGTTTGGTTTTTCCTTTCTTGGAGAAAGCCCTGGAAGGGGACAGGAGAGGGCAAATATTTGTTCCCCTCATCACCACCGCTGCAGGAAGGTTAGCTGGCTCTCTTGTTGATGCTCTGCGGGCCCTGGGAGCGCCGTCTCCGGTCTCCACACAGACCCATGTCTGTCGCCCGCCCAGAGGCCATCTCAGGAGCCACTTCCAGGAGTGTTTTGATTTCAGAGGCCAGAGGACGGGGGAGCCCACGGGCAGTGCAGACGTGAGGAAGGGCTCACCTGGTCTGCACCTGCCGGGCTGCCCCTTGGCAGCACCAAGACCGCGGAGATGCCTGTGTGTGCACCACCTGCATGGCTCCACCCCTCATGTGTGCACAGCTGCACGTGTGTATATTGCCCCTGATTTTGTTCATGTGTTAAGGTCAACTAGCTTACACTTCTTGCAAATCTGGCTACACTTTCGCTGTAGCCAGATTTTAAAAAGTTGAGATACATTGAAATGCATAAATCTTAACTGTATACTTTTAATTAAATATTTTTTAAAAATTCTCACTTGAGGGTATTTTTTCATTGATTTTTAGAGAGAGTGGGTCGGGGAGAGACACACACAGAGAGAAACATCGACGTGAGAGGGACACATTGATTGGTTGCCTCCTGCACACGCCCTGACCAGGGCCCAGGCCGGGGAGGAGCCTGCAACCAAGGTACATGCCCTGGACTGGAATTGAACCTGGGACCCTTCAGTCCACAGGCCGATGCTCTATCCACTGAGCCAAACCGGCTAGGGCTGTATGCTTTTATTAAAGGGTACACCCATGCGACTCACACTCTGATTTAACTCAGATATAGGACATATCTGCCACCCGACAAAGTTCCTCATGTCCCTTCACAGTCAATCCCTCCAACCCACTACCTCCCAAGCAACGAGTGTTCTGTTTTTTCTCACCGTGAATTGGTTTTGCCTGTTCTAGAACTCAATTTAAAAGGAATCATGTAGCGTGTACTCCTTGTGTTCAGCTCAGCACCATTTCTGTGAGATTTGCCCATGCTGCTGAGCATGTCAGCAGTGTGTTCCTTTGCCTGAACACACCACAGTTTGCTTATTCTCCTATTGAGGGACACTCGTGTTGTTTTCAGTCTTTGGCTACTATGAACATTCTGGTATAGGTTTTATTGTTTTGTTTTGGACATGTGTTTTCATTTCTCTTAGGTAAGTACCTAAAGTAAAACGGCTGGGTCAAATGCTGGGCGAGTGTTTAACGATATGAAACCAAACGTTTTGCCAGATGGTGGTACTATTTTACATTCCTACTGCTCCACATCCTCACCAACATTTGCCATTGTCAAGTTATTTAATTTTAGCCACTTGAGTGGGTGTGTAGGAGTATTTCACTTCGGTTTTAATTTGCATTTTGCTAATATTGTCAATCACTTCTTCGTATGCTTGTTGACCATTCTTATAGTTCCTTTTGCCCCTCATCCTCCTTGAAAACTGGGTTGTTTGTCTTCTTGTAGGCATTCTTTACCTCTTCTGGATACAAATTAATTTCTTTTTTTAACAGTGTCTTTGATGAGCAGAAGTTTCAATTTTGATGATGTCTAATTTATGGATTTTTAAAAATTTTATGTTTATAGCTTTCTGTTTCCTAAGAAATCTTTGCTTAGTCCATATCACAAATATTATCATGTTTTCTTCTAGAAGCCTTATCAGTTTAGCTATAGGTCTAAGATCCATGTCAATTTAATTTAGTTGTGTACAGCCCAGTAAAGGGGTCTAGGTCTATTTAGTCCATGTGGACATCCAGTTGTTGAAAAGATGTTGAGTTGCTTCGGTATCTTAGTCAAAAATCCATTGGCTGTATGTATCCAAGTGCACCCATGTCTCTCTAAGCCGTGGTGTTTCTCCAGATCAGGGATAGCCAACAGGTGACACGTGTGCTGTCACCCTCCCTTCTGCCCCGTGGCAGGTGTTAGTAATCGATCACGGCACTCGTTCCCATGAGCGTAGACGTGGGTCAGAAGCCTCTCCCACAGAGCGCTGCAGGCAGCGAGGCCAGCCACTTGGCGCTGACATTGGAGAAGAATTACTTCTGGCATCTCTGATTGAAATTGTCAGAAGAGGGTAAGTTATTTGCTCAAGATTCCAGAGCTGGTGATGCAGAGCCAGGATCTGGAGTCAGGTCTGTCTGTGTGGCTCCGAAGCCTGTGCTGTCCTATTCGCTACTCCAGACCACCCTGCAAGAATCCCTTGAGCATGTTACTTACCCCCCTGACCTCCACTTTCTTCACCTGTGGATTAGGGACAGTGGTGTGAGGAGGAGGGAGGAATCCAGGAAGTAGCCAGTGGAGTGACTACATGTAGTAGGTGCTCAGTAAGTCATTATGATAATTATGATGGTGGTGATGTGATGTGGTTCTTACCCCTGCGAAATAGTTAGGGCTTTTCTCTAGGGAACTGGGAGCCACCAGCACATGAGAGTCCCTCGCCTGCTTCCATGTAGCCTTGCGCCCCTGGCCTTTGGAGCTGGAGGCCCCACAGGGGAGCCTTGCTTCCTAGAAATTGCTAATGAAGCCCACGCCCAGGCCTAGGCATCTGCCCATCTGGTCCTTATTCCTTCTCTCCTTTGTGTTGGGGAACAGGCCAGCTGGGCTTTCAGAATGCTCTCTCTGGGAACTCTCTTCCTCTCTCCTTTATCCTCTAGCCCCGTGGCCGGCAAACTGCAGCTTGCGAGCCACATGCGGCTCTTTGGCCCCTTGAGTGTGGCTCTTCCACAAAATACCACGGCCTGGGCGAGTCTATTTTGAAGAAGTGGCGTTAGAAGAAGTTTAAGTTTAAAAAATTTGGCTCTCAAAAGAAATTTCAATTGTTGTACTGTTGATATTTGGCTCTGTGGACTAATGAGTTTGCCGACCACTGCTCTAGCCTGTCACCCTTTCCTTCTGACAGGCCACACGGAGGCCAATCCAGTCCCTTTGACCTGGATCGATCCCTTTGAGGCTCTTTCTCAATGTCGAGTAGTTAACAACACAGTTTCTGGGGCCAGTTTGCCTGGGCCGAAGGCTTGATCACTTTCTGGCTGTGTAAGTGCTCTCTGCCTCAGTTTCCTCGTTTGTAGAATAGGAATGTAAGAGAACCTGCCTCATATGGTTGCAATGGGGACTAATTGAAATGATGCAAGTTTGTCACTTGAAACAGAGGCACGTAGCAGGTGCAGCAGAAATTTTAGTCATCGCTCCTCCAGAGAACAGCAGTGCTTACAGGGAAAGTCTGGAAGGAAGTACACCGGTTTTTCTGCTGCGAAGGTAGTTTCTCCCCAGGACTCCTTGATTTCCTGCCCGGCCGGGGTCCTCACGGCTGAAGAGTCTCTCCAGGTCCAATGAACAAACACTGAGATTGCGTTTTGTGTGAGTGGCCGCACCTGAGCCCTGTGTGTTAGACCCCAAACTCTGCCTGAGAAACTGGGGTGACAGTGGGGGTATTGGCAAAAGGCTGGAAACAAAGGTCCTGCACCGCAAACTCGGACAGACCTGGGGAGGGCTCCTCGCCGGGGGAGCGTCCCTCCGGTATCATGTTCTGGGTTCCTGCGGTGAGGCTGCCCTGAGCCAATCAGGGCTCACAGTCCAGGCGGTCCCCAGAGGGACAGGAACACCCTGCAAGGCCAGGTTCCTCGTAAAGGATTTGGAAATTGGACGGAGTGGAGACCTGGACAGTTCAAGGGTATGGAGAGTCCCACGGTTGGCCTGAGACTGTGTTTCATTTTTTAAAATTTCTTATTTTTTAAAAAATACATTTTTGTTGATTTCAGAGAGGAAGGAAGAGGGAGAGAGAGAGAGAAACATCAGTGATGAGAGAGAATCATCGATAGGCTGCCTCCTGCTCCCTTCTTGCCCCCCATTGGGGATCGAGCCTGCAAACCGGGCATGTGCCCTGACCTGGAAGTGAACCTCCTGGGCTAGACTGTGTTTTATGAACTGTTTGTCCCCATCACAAGTTTCCTTCCTCATTCCTTTGGCCTGCGGCTACTGTTGAAACGAGTCTATGTTTCTAGACAGACACTGACCTTGTGCCCTGATAGAGCACTTGGCGTTCAGGGTGTCTCCTTGGGGCTGCTCCCCACGCTTCTCTGGCCCTAGTTGTGCCACCTGCCTTTGAAGGCCTGACCAGCTGCCCTCCGCTCACTCAGCCCCTGGCTCTATGGCTTCCTGCTTGTTTGGGGTCATGCTTTTCCTGATGGATGGTGGTGGGTCTGGGGCACAGGGGCCTGGGCCTGGGCCTGGCCCTGGGATTTAGGAACCAACTGTGAGACATCGTGCAGTTCAGTCATCTCAGTTTCTTCATTTGTAGAACTGAGCCCGCCCTTTGAGGTGGCTTTGAGGATTATAGGAGGAAGCAGGTGGGCAAGGGCTTCGGAAAGCACCGGGCACATACGGTATTACATATTGGTGTGTGATGGACGCTAGTGGTTATTCTCATGGGCTCTGAGCTCAATGCCTGTGGCATTGGTTCATTGGTTAACCCACTCGCCTGTTCCAGCTGCCGCGACTCTGCACTGAGACCCACTCAGGAGGGGTGTTCTGCCAGACGTCCCTCCTGACACTCAAGCCCAGTGTGTCTGTTGCCTTGGGGGACAATAGGTGGGGGGTCCTGTGTTTGCTCCTGAAGGGATACTGAGCCCCAGTACCTACCTCCAGTTGTCCTTTTCCCCTCGGACCCCTGGCAGATTCCCTGCTCGGTGTGGAGATGGAGTTTCAGGCCGTGGGTTTGCATTTATTTCCTGGGGCTGCTGTAACAACTTGACACAAACTTGTGGCCTAAGACAACAGGCATTTATTCTCTCACAGTTCTGGTGGCTAGAAGTCCAAAATCAGGGTGTCGGCTGGGCCGTGTTCCCTCCAAAGGCACTAGAGGAGGAGGGTCCTTGCTTGCTTCTTCCAGCTTTTGGTGACTCGAGGCATTCCTTTAGCCTGGGGGCTCCCCTCTCTCCTCCATCCTCACACGGCCTCCTCTTCTCCCTGGCATCTCTGCTCTGTGGGTCTCTTACAAGGATTTAGGGCCCATCTGGATCCACCTGGGTCTCATCTCAAGGTCCTTAACTTAATTATATCTGCAAAGACCCTTTTTCCAAATCAGGTCACACTCGAAGGTTCCTGGGCAGGGACATACTTTTTTTGGGGGGGGAGAGGGGGTCACCATTTAACTCACTCTAGGTCTGGGCTGTCCCCTTCAGGAGGTCCTGGGGAGCTTGGTGAGGCCCAGAAGCCGTGCCAGCACCCCCTGACCCTGGTGTGGTTGGGTGTCATGCAAGTGAGACTGCAGGGGCGTGTTGGATGGGACAGGGCACTGCAGGGGCGTGTTGGATGGGACAGGGCTCGGCAGGGGCAGGGCTGGGAGGATCTGGCCCAGGGCGGCCCTGGCTCACATCCCAACGGGACAGGGCGTGCTCTTTCCATCCTTGCTGTCGCAGGGCCTGGTGCAGAAGGCCACACAGTTGGTGATTCCTAAACACTTTGTGGTTGGTGCTTAGTAAATGCTCATAGTAGGTGATTTATGAATCCTCACTGATGGCTCCAACCTTGAGAATGTGGCATTGAACAAAAAGCCCAGTATTTTCTTAGAGAATGTTTATAAGACTTTTTTTTGAAATAAAATGGTATATTGCTTATTATAAAAAATTCAAGCAATTGTAAAGCACAGAGAAAGTAAAAAAAACACATCACACACCCTAATAATAATTCTACCACCCAGACATATTCATCCTTACCATTTGCTAAGCGTCCAGACATCTTGGCATCATACACAGATACAGACATAAATAAATGGGATCGCACTGCTTGTGTTCTTTATAATAAAAATAGTTAAATTCAATTTTACTTGCATTTAACCAGGAAAGAAAAAAACCTGGCGGCTCAGAAGGGATTGCTGAAGTTCAGCTAAATGTTTCCTCTCTGTAAGAGATATTAATTCCTATAAGAGTCCTCTGAAGATGAGCTGAAAGATTAAAAAGAATAATTTTGAGGGTGGAAATGTTAATTTTTATACTAAATTATTTCAAGCTTATACATAGTGAGTGGGTGGCTCCCCGATTTGAAATATGAGGACCAGTGGCTTTGAAGGGGCGCTGGTGCAGTCTGACTCGTCCCCTCGGAGGGCATGACTGCTGCTACGGAGGCGAGGTGCACTGCTCTGCCCTCACCAGGAGGCTGGGCTGATGGGCTCCGCACCTCCAGCCTCATGGACAGAACGTTCCAGAGCCCGGGCTCAATTAACGGGAGATCAAGCTGAGCGCTGCTGGGGGAGTTGCGAGTGTGAATAGGTCTGTTAGCAAACGACACGGGCTGAGCTGCTCTGCTTTGGCAGGAGGACGGAGAAGTGTGTGAAATGTCAGATGTGAATGTGATGGCTGGTTGGCTCTAAGTGGGAAGCCAGAAGGGAGGGTGAGTGAGGCGAGGAGAGGGAAGAAGGGACAGAGTAGAAGCAGGGAGGGCGAAGAGGGAAGGAAGGGGTTTCGAGGTGAGGTGGGAGGTGAGGTGGAGGAGAGAGGTGTGCCTCATCGAGGATCACTAGCTGGTGGGCCCTCTTTGTCCCCAGATGAGCTTGTTTGGCCAACAGTTCATTTCCCTACTATGGGGAAGGGCGAGTTCTCTCCAGCTCCTATTGTGCCTGCTATCCTTCCTGAGTCCTACAGGCGTCTGGGTTAGGACCTTGGCCAGATGCCCTGCTGCTGTTTCTAGAGCTCTCCCTTCCCAAGGGCTGGGTGTAGTGGTGGCCGAGCTCAGAGGAGACCAGATGGCGTCTCACCCCAGGGACGCGGTGGGGGTCGGGATGATTGAGACTCCGGCTGGGTTCCCTCACGGCTCCTTGGCCTCACCCTCCCGTGGATGTATGATGGGGTCCAAGACAACATTTGAGTGTCCCTTTGGGGTGGGTATTCCGTGCTTGGGAGGGCTGGGCTGTGGGAGGCAGGAGGCAGGGTCTGTGGGTTATTTCTCTTCATCTCCTCACGCTGGTGACCCTTTATTGAACCGGGGAGGTATGATCTCTACTCTTGGAGGGTCTGATGGCTACGAGGAGGCAGAGCCCCAGAAATCACACTCTGAGAGTGACCCAAGGTGGGACATGACCTCCCCTGAGTGCTCCCAGGGTCCCTGCTGGGAGGTGGAGGCAAGGGTGGCCTGGGTAAGTGTGAGAAGGCAGGAAACCCGGGCACGATGCTCTTCCTATCACTTCACCATGAGGGGTGGATCCTGGGGTCCGGGTGCCCTGAGTGAGTCTCTTAAACACCAGGAGAGTGAAGCAGGAAGCAGGTCAGGAACCATGGTCAGCTCTGAGGAGCAGGAAGGTGGGACTTCAGAGCCTGGGAGGGTCCCGTAAGGGTCAGGGCTGGGCCTGTCACCCGGAGAGCAGGGCTGAGCTGGGGATCCAGAGCCTGGGGGAACCTGAGGGCAGTGCTGGCAGCAGAGGTGGGAACTGGGAAGCCAGGCCCCCCAGGTCCTCCGTCCAGCCTGAGTTGTCATGGACGGGCAGTGTCCCGAGTCCTGTTGGTCCTTTACACCCGGAGGGCAGCCTTTCTCCTTTCTGCATGAGTCCTGCACCCGGGGGAGGTCCGGCGTCCACACCTGGTCTCTTGAAGATTAGCAGAGCGCTTTAAGGCAGCTATCAAAATGTCAAAGTAAAGTTCACCCCAGACGGAGGAGGTGCCACAGAGCATTTCAGCTTGGAGGAGCGGGGGAAGGTTACCCCGTCAGAGGCATGGAGCAGAGTGTCCGAGTTCCTTTCTCCCCACAAAGTCCTACTGGACTTGCATCTGTTAGGAGGTCTGTCTTAGTTTCTTTTTTATTTTTATTTTACTGATTTTTTAAAATGGATTTTTTTAGAGAGAGAGAGGAAGGGAGATGGAGAGACAGATAGAAACATCAATGAAAGAGAAACATAATCATTGATCAGGAGCTGCCTCCTGCACACCCCCTGCTAGGAATCGAACCTGCAACTCTGGCCTGTGCCCTTACAGGGACTCCAACCCGTGACCTCTCCATGAACAGGACAGTGCCAAACCAACTGAGCCACAGGGCACGTGTCCATGAGTTCGTTCTCTTTCCTTCCTTCCTTCCTTGTTTGTTTGTTTGTTTTTTCTCAATTCCTCCACCTCCCTATTGCCCCTAAAATGGGGGATTTTCCCCCAGCACATAGAAGGCCTTTCTTCTATGGGATTCCATGGTTCTGCCGCTGATTCTCTGGCTGCCTTGCTTTATTCCTTTGTGAACTCATCACCATTCTATGATTCCAGAGGTCCTGCCCCTGACCATGGGGTTTAAAGGGTAGGCATGTTGCATGTCCCTACGCTTTTCCACAGAGGAAAGAAGGCCACAACCCACACTGTCAGTCTGGAGCTGAGATTTGGCCTTGGTTTTGTCACCTTAGGCAGCAACTTGCTGATCCCTCACCAGGTGGAAATATAACCCCTCATTGAGGAAAGATAAAGAGATGAGCTTCGCTCAGCCCTGATGTGAAGTTGTCCAGTCTCTTCTGGAAAGGAGGTGCCATTGCCCGCCTCAATCACATGTTGTCCTCTTCCTCCCATCTAACCTGAGTCTTTCTTGCGGCGCTTCCAGCCTCCTGGCTCTCAGTTTGGCTGGCAGGGAAACCGCAAAGCTGCCCCCCAGGTCAATAATGGCACCTGATCCCAGTGATCTGCTTCTGTCTCATCCTAACAGTGCCACCACTTCCGTCCCCAGAACCACCCTCTGCTTCTTCCCGTCAGCGTGCAGTCTGTCGTGTGGGTCTAGGGCCGTGGTCAGCAAACTGGCTTGCGAGCCACATGCGGCTCTTTGGCCCCTTGAGTGTGGCTCTTCCACAAAAATACCACGGCCTGGGCGAGTCTATTTTGAAGAAGTGGCGTTAGAAGAAGTTTAAATTTAAAAAATTTGGCTCTCAAAAGAAATTTCAATCATTGTACTGTTGATATTTGGCTCTGTTGACTAATGAATTTGCCGACCACTCTAGGGTCACCTGGGGGTGAGGTGGGAAGGCCCGTGGGAGGGGAGGGAGGGGCTACTATACTGACACTGGTTGTGCCTGGATAATGCTCCCCAGGTGACCTGCCTGGCACAGAAAGTCCCCCTCCTGGTCCCTCAGGTCCGATAGCGTTGCCTGGCTACCAGGCAGCCGGCGAGGCTCTGGCAGGGAAAGTAAACAGGGACACATGTTTACCATTCAGTATTGCCGGGTAGGCAAACACCCAGCAGGGCTTCCAGCCCCCCGATAATCTCGAATTCTCCTTGCTCCATTAGTGTGGGGGGCTCTGCACCCAGACCCAGATGGTCTCTTCTGGGAATTGGCTGTCAGCTGTTGTGAGGGACGGGGAGGGGGTGGGTGAGTTACAGCCTCAGCCCCATGGGGACTGTTACCATGGTCATCTGGGCAAGACTCCCGAGCCACCCTGAGCCTGGCCTGCTCTCCTCAGCTGATGGGCCTTTGAGGGCACTGGGCTCTGGTGCAGCTCAGATGTTGCCTTGGACTGCAGAGACCCTGGGAAGGTGCGCACTGCCCGGGGCGCCCAGCACAGGGGAGGAGTGGGGCTGAAATTGGCCACCCGCTGGCCAACAGAGTGTCCCGGGAGGGCCTGTATCTGGCCAGCAGGTTGGTTACCTGAGGGGTGCCCTTTGCGAACTCACACCAAGGCACTTTGTAGGCTCGCCTCGGTTCTGCTAAAGGGAAACTCATGAAGTTGGTTGAGTCCCGAAGACCACGCGTGGGATGCTGAGTGTCATGGCTTGTCCCACTGCCTCTCGAGGGAGAGCAGGGGTCCACCAGGTGTGGGAGAACTCTCTGTCTGGGGCGGGGAAGCAGGCCAGTCTCCCCTTAGCCGAAGGCGCACACACGGCTGCCTGGGGTAGCGCCCGGCACTCGGTGGTGGAGGTCATGGGATGGAGTCCCAGGAAGGTCACTCCTGTCCGGGGTCATGTGACCATGATGGGTGGTGAGCAGCCAGTGAGGTTGACTGTCCTCCCTGCATGTGCTTCGTGCTCACTTCCCTTCTCCCCGATCCTGTAGCCTCCCTCCTTCTCCCCAAATCTCCTCACTCAGAGGCACAGCTAGGATGCCACCTCCCCCATGAAGCCCTCCCTAAGCTCCTCTAGCAAAAATGGAAGGAGAGAGGCCAGATTGGAGGCTGTTGCTCTAGTCTGGACAAACAGTGCGGGGGACTTGGACCTGGCAGGTAGACAGTGGAGATGGACAGACATGGATGGATTCAGGTTGTGTATTGAGGAAGCCAGGACAGCAGGTGTACCTATGGGTTGGACATGGGAAGTGAGGGGAAGGGAGGAATCTAGATGTCTAATCGTCCCAGATGGTACTTGAGCAGTGGATGGGTTTTGTTCCCATTTTCCTGAGATGGAGAAGCCTGGAAAGGTTTGGGGAGGAAGTTCAGGGGCTCTCTTTTGGATGCACCGAGTTTGAGAAACTCATGAGACGGTGAAGTGGAAAATCAGACACGCATCTGGAGATGCTGATGTGGAGGTCCAAGGAGAGGCCAAGGTTGGAGATACGCACGTGGGGGGATCAGCACAGAAACGGTATTACATCCGGAGGGGTGGGCGGGTAGCATGGGAGGACAGCGGAGACAGGGATGGGAGGAAGGGGAGTCTAAGGGGGCTGAAGGCAGACCAGGAGAGCGGGGCTGCTGTGGAGCCCAGAGGAGGGAACGCGGCAAGAAGGAGGTGTGGTGCTGAACGTTCTCCTTGGGTTTGGCAGCTTGGAGGTCATGGGTGACTTTGAGAAGAGCATTTCAGGGGAGCTGTGGGGCCAGATGGATCGGCTGGTGGGGGCAGGAAGACCGGCGCTCAGTGCGTGCAGAACCCCACAGAGCTGACCAGAGCGGCCAAGTAAGTGCAGGAAGACTGACGCTCCATCCTCTCCCTGTGGAGGTGGGGTCGCCATATGCAAGGCGAGGCTCTCCCCCTGGCGGCTGGGACCCAGGACTGCCTGCCGCTGGCTCCTCGCACAGTCCGGACACGCTGTTTCCCAGGGCAGAACAGATCTAGGCCGCCTGACGGTTCTAGGAGAGGATGGCTGTGAGGGCGAGTGCCCAGCCTGAGTCTCTCACAGGTTCAGCCAAAATCAGGATGCCCCTTCCCGCTCCAGGAGACATGTCCCGTCCTTTAGGCCCGAGAGAGCAGGGATATGATTTCACTTCCTGGTGGCTCTTCCAGGCTGGCCACTCCCACGGCTCCAGGCCACCCTTCCCTTTGGATAGCCGTGTGGCCAATTTAGTGAAGATGGGGCTGTGCCCTGCGGTCCGGGCATATCACCTGCTCTTGGGCGGCTGAAAGAGCCCTGGCAGTGTGTCTGGGCCGTAAGGAGCCAGGGCGCTCTTTAGATAGGCCTGCTTTGTGGTCATCTGTCCACATTGCAGAGGATGGCACAGCGCCCCAGCTGCGTGTCTGCACCTCCGTGTGGCTCAGCAGGCCCCCAGGTGGCTGATACCATCAATACTAGATGATCGGCTGAGAGGTTGGGCGAGGGGGACTAGGAGAGGCCACAAGCCCACCAGCTGCTGGCTAAGTCAGCTGGGCAGACTCAGGGGTCAGGTTGCCAGGAGCTGGGGCCTCACCACTCTGTCCACAGCTAACTCACCCCTCAGGGGCCCCTGGAGACCTCCTCAGGGGAGACCAGGCCTACGTGGGGGCTGTGCAGCCTCCTCGGTCAGAGTGAGCGCTCCTGCTGGGCTGCACACTCCCAGCACAGCAGGCTCATCTGCGGGCCGGTCCTGCCCAGATGCAGTCCTGGGAGGTGGCGCCGGCCTCTGAGCCCGGCGCTAGCACTGCTTCAAACACTCACGCGAGGCGTGGAGCTCTTTTGGTGGAAAAGGAAGTGGATGGTGAGAAAGAGGCTGAGGTTTCTAATTTCATCTTTCTTGCCTCTATTTGCCTCCTTTGCCTCTTTTGAGGAGGGGACCATTGGGCAGGCACATTGTAAGCGGCAACAGATGATTACTATTTACTACAGCAGGAGGGGTGTGCACTGGGTCTTGGGGTCCATAAACCTCCCTGAAGCCTGGGTATGTGTGTGTGTGGGTGAATGTGAATGTTGGGGAGCTCTTCATGTACCACCCGTGTGTTTGGTTGTTTCCCTGGGGGTGGGGGCCGCAGGATGCTGCGTTGGTGTGAATGCATTTGCAGCCAAATGCGTCCTGCAGCCCGAACAGCTGGGCCTGGGGGAGGGGCAGCCCATGGGCCCTACCCCAAACCTTGCCAGGACCTGCATTTGCCCCAGCACCCCATTCACCAGCCCCAGCTGGCAAAAGGGGGCAGGGCAATCGTGGTATTTGACACACGGTTTATGGGGAAGAAAGCTGTTCAGCATCAACACCCCCACGTGGTTGTATATGTATAATTAGGCTGTTGGAGCTTGGGGAGTGACTGTTAGAACCACTGGGACCAAAGCATTTATTTAGGTAATCATTAACTAGAAGACGGGGAAGGCAAAGAACATGCAATTTGCAGACATCCCCCTTCCCGCAGGTTAGCCTGAAATGAACCGCCCCGAAGGTGTTCCTCCTGCCGTCTCCCTCTGGGGAGGAGAAGGCTGGGGTCTTTTAGGGGCTGCCAGAGCCGAGGTGGGGTGGCATCTCTCAGGGCCACTGGTAACCCCCAAAGTTACCAATTTCCCATGACTTTCTTTTCCCTTTGCTCAGCCAAGCCCCGTGGCACAAAAACACACATTGATTGACTGACTCAGTTCTCAGTCCAGCGCCTCTGGTGAGCTGATTGTAACAGTCAGTCTCGGTGGTAAGCGAGGGACTGGTTCCAGCGAACTCCCAGTGATCTGTCCGGGGTGGAAGGGTGTTAACAGGAAGAGCCCAGGCAATTGAAACTCTGGCTTAAAGAATCTCCAAACCTTGCTTTTGCCACCGACGGACAGCGTGGCGTGGGCTGGGGGGTGGGGAGCTCTTTTCCCTCCTCACCTTGGAGCAGAGGTGGTGCAGCATCTCCTAGGCCGGAGGGTGCTGGCGTCGCCAAGCGCCGGGCAGTCAATGGCCTGCGGCTGCTCATAGGCACCCAGTGGTCCCTCTGGGGTGACGGCTCAGCCTCCTGCATACCCTATGATGAGTGTGGAAACTGAGGCACAGAGGTAGGAGAGGCCCATCGGGAAGGGGGGTTGGTAGGTGGTCTATGCCTGGGTATGTGGCGCTTCCTGCTTTAGACATGGTGTGAGCGCGCGTCCTCACTCACCGACTTTCCCCGGCAGCCCTGGAGTGAGTTGGGTGGTGAGAATGGCGTGAATCGTTATTTTGGAGATGAGAGAACTGAGCTCCGGCCACAGCCGAGTGGCTGGCAGGATGAGGACAGCCTCTGGAGTGGCAGCTGGCTGGTTCCTGGTTCCTGCCAGGACGCTCCACTCTGCCTGGAGGGCAGTGGTTCTCCCGTGGGCAGGGGGAGCTGGCGGTAGGACTGCTGGGCAGCGGGACAGCTGCCGAGATAAAGGACGGGAGCAAGGCCTTGGGGGAGGGGGCAGGTTCCACGTTCGCTCTGTGATGGGTTCTCTCCGGAGCTTCCTCAGCCTCCCTTCTCTCCCAGGTACGAGTCAAAGCCAGGATGCGGGGAGGCGGCTAATTGGTACCCGGTCCACAGAGCCTGTTCCTGGAACCGACTTGGTGGAGGGAGAGGTGCAGAGGTGGTGGCGGGCTCAGGAGGCTTCTGCTGCCCCAGCTGCAAACCCAGAGTCCGGGCTGCTGGGCCTGGCGGCGCCGTCCACTGCGGGAGCCAGCAGGGCAGTGGGCAGGACTGAGTGAGGAGAGCGGGAGCCAGCAGGGCAGTGGGCAGGACTGAGTGAGGAGAGCGGGAGCCAGCAGGGCAGTGGGCAGGACTGAGTGAGGAGAGCGGGAGCCAGCAGGGCAGTGGGCAGGACTGAGTGAGGAGAGCGGGAGCCAGCAGGGCAGTGGGCAGGACTGAGTGAGGAGAGCGGGAGCCAGCAGGGCAGTGGGCAGGACTGAGTGAGGAGAGCGGGAGCCAGCAGGGCAGTGGGCAGGACTGAGTGAGGAGAGCGGGAGCCAGCAGGGCAGTGGGCAGGACTGAGTGAGGAGAGCGGGAGAGGGGAAGGCGGTGATGTGAGAGGGTAAGTTAGAGGGTAAGTTGGACAGTGCCCTGGTCTGTGCAGGAACCTTGCCTGGGGAACAAAGACCACCCGAGTGAGAGAGGGAAGGAGCCATTTCTGACACCCAGCCAGACACTCGCCTGCCAGCGCCAGGAGCAGGTGACCCCGCGTCGGGGACAGGAGCCTCAGGGAAGCGGAGGTTTCTGGAGGCTGACACTGCCGTGTGTGTCTCTCCCCTCAGTCTCGGGGCCGCTTTACCTCTTATTCCTCAGGAGAGGCACAGGCAGGGGGCCTGCGCTTCTTGCCTGGGCCCAAGTGTGGCCACGGGTGAGACGAAAGCCAGACTGGCCCCTCCCCACTCTCCTGCCTCCGGCCTTTGTCCAGCTGCTGCCTCCCCTGAGCCTGAACCCCCAGGTCAGCCTGCTGCAGGCCTGTAAGGTTGGCTTCACATACCCCGATGAGATGCACAGAGCTGTCTTTAGACTCCCCCACTGTGAGGTGCAGACCGGAGGCCGAGCCCGTGTGTTGGGAAGACTGGACGTTTCAGGCCACAGACGGGAACAGAACTGGGCGCTCTGCCAATTGCACCCTGAAGCCTGGCTTAGGGAGCCTCCACGGTGTAGACACCGCGGTTCCTCAACCAGTGCTGGGCCAGGGACACGTGTCACGCCCTGTTCCGAGGTCGGGACAACGTGGGAGCAGGTTGTTTCCTAGAAAATGGGGCTGGATTGCCCCAGGGCCGCCACGTTCTCACAGCACCCCCTGCAAACACCATGGGGCTCCCGGCCTCACTCATAACCGCGGATGGTGTCCACTGTCCACTGTCCACCTTCTTCCGGTTTGCGCTTCAGGCTGATACGGTGCTTTACAGTTCACAAAACACCTCCTGGAACTCTTCTGGTTCTCACAGCCACCCTGGAAGAGAAGGAGTATTTTGCCCACTTTATAGATGAGAAAACCGAGTCTTAGATACATGCAGTACTCTCCTGAGCCGGCGGGTAAGATGCAAACTGGAGGCTTGGGATCCCAAGTTCGCGCGTTCTTTCTATTGCTCCAAGAAGTACTAGTAATTGCCGAGTGCAGATAATTACTGAGTGTCTACTGCTGTTTCTCATGGCGTGTAGGACACCTCCTCCCTCTCATGTAACATCTCTGAAGTCGGGCTGTGTTTCACTGGTAATAGCAGCCGTTGCCTGTGATTGGCGGTGTTTTTGCTTTGTTAGTGGTACCTAACGTAGTGTGCATCTTACAATGGATGTCATTTTATTTATTTATTTATTTATTTTTTGATTGATTTCAAAGAGGAAGGGAGAAGGAGAGAGAGATAGAAACATCAGTGATGAGAGAGTATCATTGATCGGCTGCCTCCTGCATGCCCCCTACTGGGGATTGAGCCTGCAATCCGAGCATGTGGCCTTGACCGGAATCGAACCCGGGACTTTCCAGTCTGCAGGCTATCCACTGAGCCAAACCAGCGAGGGCTGGATGTCATTTTAGATCCATGAAACTCGGTGTGTGTGAACTGGGTGTGTGCAGATGTAGCTGCTGCCTGTCAGGGGTTTTCAGTCTAGAGCGAAGATCACAGTTCCAGCCATTGACAGAACACAGACGATGTATGAACCCAAACCAGGCCCAGTGCCCTGGGAATTCTGGCTGCGGGGACTCCGAAGGACGTTCGGGGGATGGGTGGGGTTTGGACCCTGCGCACCCCGCTTCTTGTGCATCAGCCAGCTGATGGGAGGGACAGGCCCAGTTCCCGTTCATGTGGCTGTTGGGCGTGTGGACGCTGGAGGCTGTCTGCATCGCCGATGCTGCCTGTTGACCTAGTTCTTGAACGCTCAGCCTCGGTTTCCACAGCTGTCCAGCGGGGATGACAGTCGTGACTGCCTCCTGTGAGGAACAGCTAAGAGAACACATGGGAGGGACTTAGTCAAGGGCCTGGCACATATGGCGAGAGCTCCGTTAGTGCCAGTTACTCCCAGCGTGACATTCTAGAAACTCGGCAGAGCCGGCCCACCTTCGTTGATCAGCTGCTGTCCTTGTGTTGGGTGTGCTCACGTTTGTCACCTCATTTCATTTTCAGAAGCACCTGGGAAGGTGAGGGATGGTGCTTGTAATTTTACAAATGACGGGAACGGGGCCCCCGCCCCCCCAGCAGGTTGGTGGCCAGGCTCCCAGCGTTGGATGATGCCTGTCTGTCCGACTCCCAGGCCCGCGCTCTTTTGACTGGAGCACAGCTGCTGCTGAAATTACAGGCGAGAAGGAAACCCTGCTGATCCCGGGCCTTGCTTCAGGCAGGGGATATCATAATCCAATCATTACCCTCGGCGGGCCTTCCTAACAGTGGGTTTTCTGCTGTCGGAGGGAGGGAGGTCTCATTCAGCAGCACGGGAGGCTAATTTGACAGAGGGGAGATTTGCTCAGGCCTTCCCCTCCCTCCCCGCCGCTGCCCGTGGAAAGCGGGCAGTTTTGCCTCAGCAGAATGGCCGTTTGTCTCCCTGACCCTCATTCCTTCTTTTGTGCTTGGCTGTGGTCTGGCCTCCCTCTCCCTGGCCTGTGGGCTCCCCCTGTTTTCGGTCCTGCTACCACTGCTGCTTGTGACCCTGCCACGGGCCGTGAGTGTCTGTCCTGCCTGTGAGTTTAACACAGGCAAACACATACCTTCTCTCCCTATTCTCTCCCCTCTTCCTCTCCTTTCTCTCAGAACGATCCTCTTTTCCCCCTAGAACACGTGGCTCTGCGATTAACAGGCTGTGTGAGCGTAAGCAGGTCAGTTAACCTCTCTGAGCTTCATGCCCCACCTCCTCCCCAAATGGATAGTCCTCAGAGTCCAATGGGAGGCACTGGGAATGAATCCTGGGCCTGGGTATTGGCTTTCCCACTCTGTATCCTTCGATGCAGGACTTGGTTGTCTTGTACCCTCTGTGGCCTTAGCTGCGAAACGGGGAGAGTAACCGTTTTCTGGAGCGTCTTCTTCTCAGTACAGCCAGTGCCTAACTCCTGTGTGTCCCTGCGCTCCTTATCCCCACTCCTCCTCTTCCCCTGGGTTATAATGGTTTAGTTCTCTGATTGTCTTCGTCCCCAGGTGGAAGTCAGTTCCTTCGTTCGGTTATTCATTCAGCAAGTTCTTACTCAGTACCTACCTATGTGCCGGGAGCAAAGGTTTCTGATGAAGTGCGGGAAAACAGACAAAAGAGATGACAATACAAAGAGATCAATGATTTGACAGGGCACCTGTAGGATGCTATGGAAGTACAACCTGGGGGAGGGGTGGAGGCCAGGAAGGCTTCCTAGAGGAGGTGATCTTCAAGCTGAGGCCTACAGGAGTCAGACCAATAAAGGGGAGTGGGTAGCAGGAGGGGGGCTGAGACTGGTCTTTGTTGGGTCTCCAGCCCCAAGCCAGTGCCTGGACCAGGGGGGATCAGTAGATTCGTTTCCTGTCTCTTTCCTTCCTCACTGCCTCTGAGTGCATTCCTGCACAGAGGCAGGGGCTTGGACCACAAGGCTTCCTGGGCCCTGGGGTGCTGTGGACAAGGGGGTGCAGCAGAAGTGTTCTGGATATGGCATGTCCTGGGGAGCGGGCTGCAGGAGTGGGCATGGCGGGTGTGAGGGGCCCCTGCTAAATGACCCACTGGCTCTGAGCGGGAATGCAGGTGAGCCAGAGCAAGTGTGGGAGGGGTCAAAGTGGATGTTGAGGATGCAGGAGCCTTATCCTGAGAGAAGGGCTTATCCAGGACAGCCCAGCTGGGCCCCTGCCCACCCCTTGACTGCATCCCTTCTCCCAATGTGATCTTTTTTATTAGAAAATTTTTTTTGAGAGAGAGAGAAGGGAGAGCTGTTGTATTGTAAATCAGTGAGTTTAACAGAAGGCATCTTATTAAGCCGAATTAATTTGGAGTCTTTTATTACGCTAGCGGGCTCAGAGGAATATTGCTTCTCAAATTCTGGGCCCCTACATGGAGGAAGTCTTTCCTTTTTATACTTTTTCCCGTTCTTTGTCTCCTAAATTTGGAAGGAGACTTCCGGACCTTCTGAGAAAGAAGCCCTGTGTGCTGGGAAGGGGCCATGAGACCATATCTCAAGGCCTGGCGTGGTGCCAGCACTGACAACTCTGTCTGGGGTATGGTTTATGGCCTCTCTGGAATGGGAGTAGTCTTATTTTCCTATTATTTAAGCAAGCATACATATTTATAGAAGCCAAGAATAGCTGAGTTAAAATTGCAAACCGCAGTTTTTATACCAGATGAAGGTTACTATGCTTCAGAGGGAGAGTGATAGAAACATCAATGATGAGAGAGAATCATTGATTGGTTGCCTCCTGCATGCCCCCGACTGGGGATCGAGCCCAAGACCCAGGCATGTGCCCTTGACCGGGAATCAAACCGTGACCTCCTCATTCATGGGTCAACACTCAACCACTGAGTCACTCCTGCCGGCCATGCTGCCTTTTTTTGAGGGATTTAAAAAGTTCAATTTTTCCCCTTCTGAGTTGGGCAGATTGCTCTCCTCTCAAAGCTGGGACAGGTCCGAGAGCAAGTGCTGTGTTTATCAGTGTTGGAAAGAGACTCGGGGGCCTGGCCCCTCACTCCCCACACTTGTGCTCCTGTTGACAGCACGGCTCTTGAGCGCCTCTGGGCCCTGAGCCTCAGATGCTGTGCGAGTCTCCCCACGCCATGCACCAGGGGTCCTCAAACTTTTTAAACAGGGGGCCAGTTCACTGTCCCTCAGAGAGAAGGAGGGGAGTCGGAGAGTGCGGCGCACATTCCACACATGCGCACTGCGGGCCCGGGACCAGTCGGCTGCTAAGCAGGACAGGCAGCGGCGGCAAAAACACCCGGCAGGCCGGATAAATGTCCTCGGCGGGCCGTAGTTTGAGGACCCCTGCCATGCACTTTCCTCCTTTTTAATTTTCCTTGTGGGGTGGCCACAGGGCATGAGACTGCTCTCTTTTTAAAAGAACATAAAAAAAATTTTTTTTTAAGCCAAAGTAATACAATGCAATGATTAAAAACCCAAACCCAGGCTGTTCACTACGGCTCTGCCCTCGACCCCCTCCCCAAGCTTCACCCGCAAAGGAACCACTGTTTCAGTCTCTCTTCAAACCTTTGAGTGAGACATTATAGGCTCCGTGAGGCCCGCGTGAATGCACCAGCTTTCTTTCTTTTAGTGCTTTGCCTTTATTCTCCTTACACATAGGGCTCCCAACTCTCAGATGGGAAAACTGAGGACCCATGCACGTGGGTCTGCCTTGAGTCCCACGACACATTAGGTACTGGGCCCACAACACGTTAGACACTTGTACTGTCTTCAGGTCTTGTGCTGTCCTGGGCTCCAGTCCTGCCTGCCTCCGGCATCCCGTGGGCCAGGAGTGTTGGGAACACATCCAAGGTAAGGATGGAAGGGCGGACTGCTTCTGCACCCTGACTCTCCTCGGCCCCCAAATGAGTCTCTTTTACCACCTGCTGACATGGTGCCTCTTCCCATGGAGGGACCTCTTGCCTTATAACATACAACGTGTGGTGACTTCACCAGCCCTGGGCTCCCCAGAAACACAACATTGGCCAAGGAAGGGTCAAAGGTCAGGGCTAGTCAATGTGGCATAACAGCTCCGGGCGGACACCCAAATCCTGTAGTTCCTTGTTTGATCTTAAGGAAGTTGTTCAACGTCAGCAGCAGCAGCAGCAGCTGGGGTGGTAGCAGCCACACCTACAGTGGTGCCCAGGCAGGCAGGCAGGCAGGGCCCCCCGACGCGCAGGGCACAGGCCCCGGTGGAAGATGATGGATTTCTTAAAGAACCTGTTGGTGAGTGTCCCGGGCTGTGGAGGAGTGTGGGTCTGGGGCCCCCCCTGCCTGGCGTGGTGGGTGGCGGTGGAGCCAGGGCCCCTCCTGCTGTCCCTGGCAGGGAGCCCCTGGTGGCTGGTGGCTTATCATGGGGGCAGGAAGCTGCCTGTCACGCAGGGGAAGGAGGAACAGACATCAGGTCCAGAGAGGACTGTGTGTGGAGGGGGACCTGGGAGGCCATGGCACAGGGTCAGGGGCGAGGGCCTCTCCCTGGCCTGGAGAACTGAGGTGGGGGTCCTGGCACGGGACGGGGCAGGGCTCCCCTCTGCGCTCCTCTGGCAGGGCTTCTCGGCGCTGTGCCAGGGCCTGAGGGGACCCGCAGCCAGATGCAGGCTGTGCGCAGGGAGTGGGGGGGTGCCAAGGCGAGAGAGGGAGGGACTCGGCAGCTGGGCTTCCGCCTGGCTGCAAACACTCGGAGCTGGTCCGGCCAGCCCTGTGGGGATGTGTGGTGCCCGGCGTGGCCCTGGCAGGGGACTCTGTCCCGTCTCAGAGCCTCGGGGCTGTGTGGTTAGTGTGACACTCGGGGTTGGTATGTGTGATGTTCCTGGCTGGCCTGGAGAGTCAGCATACTTTGCTGAGCAAGACTGTGCCAGGAGGCTCTGTGGGTCCCTGGTTTCAGCTCCTCCAGGCCCTGTGTGTCCCTCCCGGAGACCACGGGGGCCCGGGCTGACGGGGCCAGGTCAGGACTGCAGGCTCTTCCTCATTCCCGGACCTGCCTGCTGCAGCCGGGCGTGGGCTGGCCCTTCCCTTCTTCCTCCCTTTGCTGTGTTGTCCTGCTTTCTCCAGGGGAGCTCAGCATGACAGGTTAGGGGTGAGTGTGGGGGGTGACAGGGCACTTGTTCGGGGTTGGGCCAAGGAGTTCCCCAATCTCAGGCTGTGTCACCACTGGCTCCAGGACAGGGAGAGCCTGGTGTCCGCTCACCAAAAAGAAATGGCCTGACCCTGGTACACTGCAGGGTCTTAACTTGGGGACTGATGGCACCTGATTTATCTTTCAGAAAGACCATGTGGCTGTTGTGTGGGTAGTTGGTGTAGTGTGGAGGCCAGGAGCCCAGTGATGGCCACATGGTCCCCGTGAGGGACAGTGAGAGATGGTGGGGCAGGGGAGCTGCTGAGAAGTGCTCAGACTTGGGATATATATAGATATATATATATCTTAATCCTCACCTGAGGGTATGTTTTATTGATTTTTAGAGAGAGAGGAAGGGAGAGAGAGAGAAACATTGATGTGAGAGAGAAACATCCATCAGTTGCCTCCTGTATGCTCTCCAACTGGGGATTGAACCCACAATCTAGGTATGTGCCCTGACCGGGAATTGAACCTGAAATCTTTTGGTGTATGGGATGGTGCTCCAACCAACTGAGCCACCCGGCCAGGGCAGTCTTGGGATGTATTTTGACGGTAGACTTGCAGGTGGGTTGGAAGTGGGGGATGAGGATGGAGAAATCAGTGATGACCCTTAGGGTTTTGTCCTGCGTGTCAGGGTGGCTGGAGGATGGGAGATGGGGGTGGAGGAAGGTGTTTGAGGGAAAAAGTTAGGGGGCCTTCTGTTGGGCTTCGCTGAATCTGAGGTGCCTGTCAGACATGCATGTGAACTCAGATCGACCTGGACTTGAACCTGGCTTCTGCCTTTTCCGTGTTCGCTGCGGACAGTTGCTTAACCACGCTGGCCCTGCCACTCTCTAACCCCCTCCCTGGGCTCTTGTGAGGCTTTGGGGGTGGCATTTGTGAAGTGCTCGACTCAGTGCCCATCACGGGTACCCAACAGAGGATACCTGGGGCTTCCTAAAGCTTTGCTTCTATCATCCCATTTTCTAACTCGGAAACATTCAGTCGCTCCCTATTGAAGAGGTGAGCTTGGAACTTGTGTCTTGTGGGTTGATTTGGCTCATGGATGTATTTTGTCTGGTCCACATAGAGATCTTTAAACAGTTGGATTGGTTATCAATGTATAAGAATTGGGAGCGTTCACATTCAAATTTGGATTTCTGAAAAGTTGAAAAGTTTGTCTTGAAAAGTTGAAAACTCTGGTTACATCGAGCTTGTATTTCTGCTTGCAGCCCGGCACCAGATAAGCAGCAGCTTCCCCTTTAAGAAGGGGGCGTGTGCTCTTCAGTTCACCATTGTTTCACTCCCCCACTCTTAGGTCATCTTTGTTGTTGAGCTGAAATTTACAGAACATAAAATCAATCACTTTAAAGTGAACAGTTCAGTGGCACCTAGTACAGTCACCAAGTTGTGCAACCACCATTTTCTCTAGTTCAAAAATATTTTTATTACCCTCCCATAAAACTCCCTTAAGCAGTTACTCTTCCTTCTCCCCTCCTTCCGGCCGCTACAGCCAGTAAGCTGCTTTCTGTATCTGTGGACTTACCTAGCCAGGATATTTCGTAGAAGTGGAATCATACCATACAGGGTGGTGCAAAAGTAGGTTTACCGTCGTTCATATGGGAAATAATACAATAACTAATAAATAATAATACAAGAATAAACTCTGTGCTTTGCATACTCATAATTGTAAACCTACCTTGGCCCCGCCCTGTATGTAACCATTTGGTATCTTTCACTTAAGCATAATGTTTTTGAGGTTCATTCACATTCTAGCATGTATCAATACTTTATTCCTTTTCTTTTTTTTTTTTTAAATTTTTACCTGAGGCTATTTTTCCATTGATTTTAAGAGAGAGTGGAAAGGAGGGGGAGTGACACACAGAGAGAAACATCAATGTGAGAGAGATACACCGATTGGTTGTTTCCTGAATGGTCCATGAGAACAGGCCTTGACCAGGGCCGGGGCTGCAACCGAGGTAAGTACCCTTGACTGCAGTTGAACCTGGGACCTTTCAGTCCTCGGGCCAACACTCTATTCACTGAGGCAAAATGGTTAGGGCACTTCATTCCTTTTTATGGCTATACTAGAGGCCTGATGCACGAAATTCGTGCAAGAGTAGGCCTTCCTTCCCCCAGCTGCTGACACCGGCTTCCCTCTGGCACCCAGGACCCCGGCTTCCCTCGCAGCCCCGGCTTCGTCAGGAAGGTCGTCCAGTCTAATTAGCATATTACGCTTCATTATTATAGATGATACTCCATTGTGTGGATATACCACAGCTTGTTTTTCTATCCATCCATTGATGGACATTCAGTATGTTTCCACGTTTTGACAAGTGTGAATAGTGCTGCTTTTCAGCGTGTAAGTGAACAACATTTGTGTACAAGTATTTGTTTGAGTTCCTGTTTTCAGTTCTTTTGGGTATCTACCTAGGAGTGGAATTGCTGGGTGATATGGCAACTCTATGTTTAACTTACTGAGGAACCGTCAAGTGTTTTCCACAGCAGCTACACCATTTTACATTTCCACCAGCAATGCATAAGGGTTGCAATTTTTCCACATTCACAGCAGCACCTGTTATTTTCTGTTTTGTTTTTGTAACCCTCACCTGAGGATATTTTTCCCATTGATCTTTAGAGACAGAGAGTGGAGGGGAGGAGAGAGAGAGAGAGAAATATTGATGTGAAAGAGACACAGCGAGTGGTTGCCTCCCGCAAGTGCCCGGACCGGGGCCGGGTCTGCTGGCTGATCCTCTAACCACTGAGCAACTTGCCCGGGCTATTTTCTGTTTTCTGGTTATAGCCATTCTAGAGGGCATGATGTGGTATCTCACATGGTTTTATTTTGCATTTCCAAGCCACTAATGATGTTGAACATCTTTTCATGTGCTTATTATCTGTTTGTATATTTTTGGAGAAATGTCTATCAAATTGTTTGTCTTTTTGCTGTAAGACTTCTTTATATATTCTGGATTGTAGTCTTTTATCAGATGTATGGTTTGGGAATATTTTCTCCTATTCTAGTGGTTGTCTTTTTACTTTCTTGATAATGTCCATTTCTTTGATGAAGTCCAATTTAGCTGTATTTTTGTTGTTTGTTTCTTGTGGCGTCATATCTGAATCCATTGCCAAATCCAAGGCTGTGAAGATTTACTCCTAAATTGTCTTCTAAGAGTTTTATAGTTTTAGCTCTTAAAGGTTAGGTCGCTGTTTCACTTTAAGGAACTTTTTGTATATGGTGGGAGGTGTAGGGGTCCAACTTCTTCCCTCTGCACAAGGATTTCCAGTTTCTCCAACACCACTTACTGTTAGGAGGTTTTTGATGGCTAAGTCAATCTTTACGTATTATCCCTTCCCTCCTGTATGTTATTTGCCTGGTACCTGTAGTCATTTGCATTTTAAAATCCTGTCTTAGAGATTTAAACATAAGACTTTTGAATTTTTAAGATGTCTTACAAAAACCCAGTCATCCTTCCATTCTTCCTCCTGTGTCTGAATACAGCTCATTGTTGGAGCACCCGTTGCGGGAAGGGTTGGCTGTCCAGGGTGAGGGGTACAGTCTGTTGCCAGAGAACAGACTGTACTTACTGGCAGGGACACTGGCCTGCCCATGCCTGGGACTCAGCCTCCACTGTGTGCTCCATCCTCATCTTGCTGGGCAGAGTTAAGCATTCGGTCATGCATTTAGCAAGCGTTTCTTGAGCATCTACTATGTACCAGGTGGTTCTAGGCCCAGGGATACAGCAGTGGACAAAATAAAGAGCCTGCCCTGGAGGATCTTGCGTTCTTTGCCTTCTTGGGGGGAATAACCCCGATGTTTTCCAAAGGCCTTGGCAGCCAGACCGGAGACCAAGCTGGCCCTCATCCTGCCCGCCCTGAGGATGGGGCGCTGAGCCAGCAGCAGAGCCCAGGCAGTGCGGTGTGCACCGTGGTTAGGCAGCTGTAAGACTTACCGGATGTGGCTCCCAATGGGGTATGTGTTGTGAGTTTCTAGCTCCCCTAGCTTTCCAAAAAACTCTCCAGAAATCCTTTCCGTGTGATGTCTTCCTTCTCCGTGGGGATGAGAAACTTGCTCTGAACCCCATTTTCCTCCTCCCCTAATCGCTGCGCAGCCCACATCTCCATCCCGTTTTCCTGGGACCTGTGTGGGGTGAAGACACCTTGTCCTCCATCCTCGTCTCTTTAGTGTTTCTCCTTGCTGTTGACATGCCTTTGCCCCTCGTGTGTGTCCTGGGTTCGGGTGGGCAGGGATAGGAGGCAGTGGCTCCCGTGCAGGAGCCTGGTCTGTGTGGGCTGCTATGCCAGGCTCTGCAGACTGGCTCACGTTACCCCACCACAGCCCCGTGGTCTCCCTGTTAGCCCTGCTCCAAGGTGTCCTGTGCTGTGAGCGGTGGTGGGTGGCAGTGGGTGCCACTTCTCCAATTAGGGTCAGGGAGGAGGGGTGTGGGGGCCTATTGGTGGGGGCCTCCTGGGCTTGGATGCAACAAGGAGGAAAGAACAGGGAAGGCCGTGACCATGGGTAGAGCTGCTGTGGACCAGAGGGAGGCAGGCTGGGCCGTTCCTGCCACGGGAAGGGCACGGGGTGGAGATGGGGGAGGCAGTGGCTCTGCTGTACTGGAACATGCCATTGCTTCTGCTCCTTCACCAGCTGGGCAGGGGCCAGTGCCAGAGAGCAAGTAGGGGCATCGGGAAGATTTCTCAAGACTGGCCTTGCGATGCTTGCGCTCTTCTGCTCCTGCTACCTCGGACCTCCTCCAGCATCCTCCCCGCCAAGGACTCGCTTTGCCCTTCCAAGGGGAGGCCGGGCAGTTTCTATATCGGGAGGTGTGGACGACAGGGGTTGAATCCGAACTGAACCCCCGGGGACCAGCCTGCAATTTCCTTGGCTGGGCGCTAGCTCTGTGCGATTATTTCACAGCCTACTTGACTACTGGCTGTTAAAGAGGAGCCCATGGGGGAATGCTGGCCGGGGTTCTGAGTTGAGTGGCAACAGCTGTTGCTAATAATACATTAGACAGCTGAGTGGATGCTGCTATTGATGAGGAGGCCGGATTACATTTCCCTGAGACAACCCAGTGCCTGGCTTCCTGATGGAGGGGGAATTCCCTTCAAAGCGTGCCCCGGGCAGGGCTCCACTCTGTCCTAAAGGGCTTGTGGAACCACACAAGTGAGTCAGTGAGCATCTATTGAGTGCCTGCTGTGTGCCCTGGGCTGTGTGCAGCAATTTCAGGGGGTGTGGACCAGGGTGGGTCCGAGTGGCCAGAGCCACTGTTCCAGGCTGGCCTGAGTCACCCTGCTTCTGGGTGGAAAAGGAGACTTGCTCTGTGCCAAGGCTGGAAAGTTCAACCAGTCCCCGAGCAGCAGAGCCAGCCTGGCTGAGGTCAGGTTGCCACGGGCCGATTTCTGCTCCCTGGCACTGTCCTGGCACCAGTGGCCCATCCAGTGCGTCACTCGGGGCTGAGGCTGAATCACGGTCCTTCTCTCTCACCAGCTGTGCCAGCCCCTGGAGCATCTCATTTTCATTCGGGAAACACAGACCCATTTTAATACTCATTTAAACACCCGTTTCTGGGAAAACCAATGATGTCAAGAAAAGCCAAGTGTTCCAAATCAGGAAAAATGAACCTGAAACTCCTCGCCGGTCCCCGACAGGACAGGGCTTTTTGCAGAGCGAGCTCTCCAGTAGTTCCTTCTGCTATTTCCTGAGCGCTGGCTGTGCACCAGGCCTTGGCCGGAACGTCTTGTCCACGCTCTCACTTCAGCCTCACCTGAGCCCTGAAAGGCAGGGGTGACACCTCCCGTTTCCAGGTGAGGGGACTGCGATTGAGTAACTTGCCACATGCCCCACAGCTGGGCAGTAGCCGGTGGCCACTCCCAGACCTGGCTTTGACCACTGGACTCTACTGCATCCTGTATCTACTGTACCCAGACCTCAGTAGCTCTCCACTGCCTTCCAGGTTAAGCCTGCATTTCTGGCATTCTCTCAGGAACTCCCAGGCCTAGACTCCAGCCCTTCTTTCCCGTCTGATCTTCAGGCTGTTGACCGAGAGGCCTCAGTCCATCCAGATTGATCCAAGTTCATCCAGTTCACATCATGATTCTCCACCTTCCCCCCCTTTGCCCACGCAGTTGCCACTGCCTGCAATACCCTCTCCACCTCTCTGTCAAGTGATCTGTTTATTCTTTAAGGTCTGCCTGGGATTCCACCTTTTGCAAGAAGCTTCCCTTGATGTGGTGGTTTTAAAATATGTCCATGAAGCCAGGCTGGCGTGGCTCAGTGGCTAAGCGTCGACCTATGAACCAGGAGGTCACAGTTTGTTTCCCGGTCAGGGCACAGGCCCGGGTTGTGGGCTCAATCCCTAGTGTGGGGCATGCAGGAGGAAGCCGATCAATGATACTCTCTCATCATTGATATTTCTGTTGCTCTTGCCCTCTCCCTTCCTCTCTGAAGTCAATACAAATACATTAAAAAAATAAAAGATGTCCATGAATATTGTTCTGCTAAGTGAGATCATGCCATATAATCTCACTTATATGTGGAATCTGATGAACAAAATAAACTGATGAATAAAATAGAACCAGAGGCATGGATACATGGAGCAGACTGACAGGTGTTGGGAGGGGGGGCAGGAGGGGAGGGACTGCATAAAAGAAGGTGAAGGGATTAGCTGGCATCCTTATTGGAACCAGCGGAGAAACCCTGAGCTGGAACTACACAACTAAGCCACTTCGGAAGTCCTGACCCACAGAAATTGTTTTGAGTCACTAAGTTTTGGAGTCATTTGTTACACAGCAATAGAGAACTAATACACTTGACCACTCAGCCAGAAGTGCTTTTTGCCCCTGGACCACTGGTCATCTGTAAAATAACCCTGGGTACTTTGTCTCGTAACTAAGATCAAGTACCCTGGAAATTGGGCCCTGGCCTAGTATTTCCAGCATCCAGTCCATGCTTTGCAGGGGCTTATTAGGTTAGGTTAACTGATTAACCCAGTGGTCAGCAAACTCATTAGTCAACAGAGCCAAATAGCAACAGAACAACAATTGAAATTTCTTTTGAGAACCGAAAACCGACTTCTGCGCATGGGCCATGAAGTTTCAATCGCACTGTACGTGCGCGCCCGTACGTGGTATTTTGTGGAAGAGCCACACTCAAGGGGCCAAAGAGCCGCAGGTGGCTCGTGAGCCGCAGTTTGCCGACCACTGGATTAACCAATACAAGGGCATTGTCTAAGAATACACCTGAAATATTGCTTGATTGCCAGTTGGCACGGATAACAGAGTGACGGAATTTGGGGGTGATTCAGGAGAGCCTTGCAGTCTATACTACACCAAGCCAAGGTCAGACCTGGACACGAGTTGGCCTGAATCCAGGGACTTCCTTTGGGCACCAAAGGCTGTCCTTGTGTCTCTGAACACACCCTGTCATGAAAGTGGCGGAAGGGCCTATAGCAGGAGGTGGGGGAAGCAAAAAGGAAAAGTTTATCCTTAACCTGTAATTCATTTCGGCATGTACCCTTCAAGATCTATTTCTCTGGATGACTCATGTGTATATTTACATGCAGATATAGCTATATCTATCTATCATCCATGTATCTATGTATCCATGAATCTATCTCTATCCATTCATCCAAATAGGTTTTTTACATTTAATTAAAAAAAATGGGATCATGCTCTAGACTATTTTTTTCACTTAGCCACACGTTGTAAATATTTGTGCTAACAGAATCAGCACCGATCTCCTGTCATAGTATTTGATTGTATGAGCTTACTCCCATGCAGTATTATTCTTTCCCTCACTGGTGGATACTTTGGCTGTTTGTGCCTTTTTTTTTGTGTGCCTATAAACGATGTTGTGACAAATATTCTTGTATACATATCCTTGTGTAGTTGCTCGAATATTGCTGTAGAGTACATTCCTAGAGTGGATTTATTGGACCAAAATATGCGAACGTTCTAGACTTTGGGCTCACAGTGCCCATTTGCCCTTCAGAAAGGTTGTGCCAGGTGCACATGTACCTATTGCCCCTGTGTCCTTAGCTCCATATCCTTGCTGGCACTGGGTTTTCTCCTTAATCTTGGCCAATCTGATAGATGGAAGATGCTATCTTATCTTAATTTCTTTAATAACCAGGAGGGTTGGGCATGTTCCTTGTGTTTCTTGGTCATTTTATCTTTCTCCTTGAGCAACTTGTTCATGTCCTTTGCACATTTTTTGTTTCCCTTACAAAACCAGTACTTGATTCCTTTTTATGGCTAAGTACGATTCCATTGTATGGATCTGCAGTATTTGTTTAATCATGAGTTGGTGGGCGTTTGGGTTGCTTCCACTTGTTGGATATTATGAATGTTGCTGCTGTGAACATTGGTGTACAAGTTTCGTGTAGACATATGTTTTTATTTTTCTTGGGGGTATATTGCCCAGGAGTGGAGTTGCTAGGTCAAATGGTGAGTCTTTGCTTAACTTTGTGAGGAACTGCCAAACTGTTTTCCACAGTGGCTGTACCATTTTATATTCCCACCAACAGTATACGAGGGTTCTAATTTCCCTTTTTTCTTGCCAATACTTATTGTTGTCTTTTTGGTTATAGCCATTCCAGTGGGTGTAAAGTGGTCTCCCATTGTGGTTTTGTTTTGTATTTCCCAGTGATTATTGATGTTGAGCATCTTTGCATGTTCTTGTTGTCTTTTTGTATAACTTCCTTGGAGAAATATATTCTAGATACAAATCTCTTATCAGACATATGACCTGCAAATATTTTCTCCTATTCTGTGGATTGTCCATTGAAGTACAAACACTCTTCATTTTGGTGAAGTCTAATATGTTGTTCTTTTTTAAAACAATGTACATGCACACATGGGGCTTCCAGACCCTGCAACCTGAACTGCTGGTGGGTCAGAGACACTCTGCCTCTGTCAGGTCAGCTTCGGCCTGGGAGGGGCCATCTGGAGCCTGCCGCAGGGCTGGGTCTCCCCAGGTCACTTCACGAGGGACCCTCCCATGGTGGTTCTCTCCTGAGGACTCTGAGGGCAGCCGGGCTCCAGGTGGTCCTGGCCATTGATGCCTGCAGAGGAAGGGAGAACGTTTGGATGCTCTAGCTCTGCACGGAGAAGTGACAAGGACACACTTGGTCCTCCTGATCTCTGCTTTCTGGTTTTTCCTCTCTGTCTGGGCACTCATGAACTCATGGCTTGCCAGGGCCCAGGGTTCAGACAAGAAAATGTGGCTGTTTCCACAGAATGGGAAGTGGGGAAACCCGTGTTTATTTTGTTAGGCTAGAACTTTCAGCCCCTCACATCTTCATCCCACTTCCTCCTTCTCCTTTTTGACTCACCTGGAGTTGACAAAGGTGGTGCCCAAGTAGGATAATTATTTGGACTTACGTAGTTTGAGATTTTTAAAACAGCCCATCCGGGCCCCCGGAGGATGCCGTTTAGTGGCTTCCAGGTTGTGCTTCTCCAGCTGCAGGCACGGGGCAGCCACAGGCAGGGACGGCATATCCAGGGCCCAGGCCCCACCGCTGCCCTGGCCAGGGTGGCTCTGCTTCTATTGCCTTTAAAAAAAAAAATCTTCGCCCTAACTGGTTTGGCTCAGTGGATAGAGCGTCGGTCTGTGAACTCAAGGGTCCCAGGTTCGATTCCGGTCAAGGGCATGTACCTTGGTTGTGAGCACATCCCCAGTAGGGGGTGTGCAGGAGGCAGCTGATTGATATTTCTCTCTCATCGATGTTTCTAGCTCTCTATCCCTCTCCCTTCCTCTCTGTAAAAAATAAATAAAATATATTAAAAAAAAATCCTCACCCAAGAAGTGAAAATATTTTTTCCCATTGATTTTTAGAGAGGGAGTGGAAGGGAGGGGGAGGGAGAGAGAAAGTGGGGGAAGAGAAAAACATTCATGTGAGAGAGACACATCAATTGGTTGCTTCCTGCATGTGCCCTATTTGGGTGCAGGAATCGAACCTGCAACCCAGGTGACGCGCCTTTGATGAACCTGAGACCCTCTGGTGCGCAGGCCAGTGCTCTAACCATTGAGCAACCTCTATTTCTTTTCTGTATTAGAGTTCCAAGTGAGATTTTGTATAAGGAGATGGAAGGGCTGTGTTGGCAAAGCAGTTGGACAACTGCTCGTGGTGGACACCTTGGCCCCACTGTTGGGTTGTAAACATCCCGAACACGAACCCTGCCGGAGGCCGACTCCCGTGGTTCCCTGGGGAACTCGGATTTTCCCAGAGGCCCCCACGCTCCTCTCTGCTGACAGAGACAGAGTGGCTGCTCTCCCCGTGGCACTTGCCAGCCTCCATGTTTAATCTTTCCTTTTGTTGTATGGGGTGTTCTGGCCCTGCAGCTCTGCGAAGGCAAAATCAAATTACCTTCCCTCTTGATCCAAATACATTTTGTCTCCGGGAAAGCCCTGGGCTAAGGAAGCTTTTAGACGGTCCGTGAGGCGGTTTTCTCAGCAGACCTCCTGGCTCACACCCCACCTTTCTCTCCCCTCTTTGTGTCTTTCAGTCGGCGGAGTTCTTCGAGATGCTGGAGAAAATGCAGGTGAGCATCCATCCCCAAGGGGGAGAGCCGAGCCCTGGGGGACGGGGGTGCTGCAGCGACCTCGGGGGACACCGCACCAGGCAGAACCCACGGGCAGAACGTGGGCGCCTTGGAGGGAGGGGCAGAGAAGAGGGAACTCACCGTCCCAATGGCCCGGACAACCCGAGGCCATTTCCACACTGAGCGGCACAGTGGCTTCCGGGCCGGCTCCTGCCGAAGACCAGGGAGAAGATAAAAAACAGAAACCCCAGCAGAGTGGATGGACGGGCTGCCATCGGCCCCACGGATGTGGGGAGAGTTTGAGAGATGCTCCTGGAATGGGCCGGAAAGAAAGCCCCTTCGTGGGGGCCTCATTCTGTGTCTGGGAGGCAGAGCGGAGGGCGAGAGACAGACCTGAGTTCAAACTCTGCATCTAACGCTGGCTTGCCAAATTCCTCCCCCTTTCTAACCGCTCGCTCCTGTTTTTTGTCTACTAACAGACGCGTTCTCCCCTCACTCTGACACCAAATGTGTGGTTGTGTTCCCCCCACCAGACAATGTTGTGAGCCAGCTGGGTTCCACGCCGTTCTGACACTGTCTCCCTGGAGGTAGTGTCAGCTCCCACAGGGCACTCAGATGCCAGTCCAAGTCCAGGTTGCCACCTGGCTTCTGACCGGTGCACCGGCTATAAGTAGGAGGTCCCTACGACCCCCTTTTCCAGTTCAATGAATTTGCTGGAGTGGCTCTCAGAACCCAGGAAAAACGGTTTACTTACCAGATTGCCAGTTTATGGTAAGAAGGATGCAACTCAGGAGCAGCCAGCTGGAAGAGAAGCATAGGCAAGGCCTGTGGGAAGAGCCCGGAGCGGCCATGCCCTCTGAATGCCCCAATCTCCAAACCTCCACGGGCCCACCAACCCCAGACGCTCCCCAAGCCCCATCCTTTTGGGTTTTATGGAGGCTTCATTACTTAGGCATGATGGATAAAATCACCGGCTGTGGGTGATTGTTTCAGCCTCCAGCTTCTCTCCCCTCCCCCTCGAGTGGGAGTGGCTGGTGGGTTCCCCTGTCAATCAGCTCCCATCCTTAGGAAAGTCCCAGAAGTCACCCCATTAACATAAACTCACTAACACAAACTCATGGGGAACACTCCTTTCGCCTTTATGGCTCTGGAGCTGTTGCAGGAACCAAGGACGAAAGACCAGACCCTAGAACAAAACTGCTCCCAAGTTCTCTCATTGCTCTTGTCACTTAGGAAATTCCAAGGGTTTTAGGAGTTCCGTGCCAGGAACGGGATAAAGGCCAAAATACATATCCTATCTAATAATAGACAAATATGCAAATTTACCATACCTCCGACACACCCACAAGCCACGCCCACAAGCCACACCCACCATCCAATCAGAGCGAGTATGCAAATTAACCCAGACCAAGATGGCTACAGCCACAGAGAGCAAGGTTTCCTAGGTAACAGAGGAAGCCAAGCTTTCTGCCTGTCCTTGCCAGGCCTAAGCCTCCACTCAAGCTACAAAGTTGCAATTATAGAAGGTAAACAAATTCAAACAAATGGCGGCAGAATGGAGCTTGAGAGAGCAGGCCAGGGTTGCCGCCGGCAACAGGGGAAGCAAAGCTTTCTGCACACCCTGGCTGGGCTCACCCGCTTAAGGCAACAAAGTTTCAATTATAACCCCAACACAAATGGCTGCCAGCCTCGGAGGGAGCCCCAGGCTTGGCTCCGCTCCAGGCTACAAAGTTTCAATTGTAGAAGGAAAATAAATTCCAGATACCAGGGCCTCTGCTTGCGTTGCCAGGGGGCGTGGCCGGCCTGCAAACCACCACAGGCCCCTTGCTCAGGCCGCCCCACGCCTCAAGGGAACCCCCACCTGATCCGGGACGCCCTTCAGGGCAAACCAGCTGGCCCCCACCCCTGTACCAGGCCTCTATCCTATCTAATAAAAGAGTAATATGCAGATTGATCATCACTGCAACACACAATATAGCTGCCCCCATGTGGTCAAAGATCCTGCCCCCATGTGGACACAAGATGGCCACCACAGATGGCCAGCAGGAGAGGGCAGTTGGGAGGCACCCGGCCTGCAAGGGAGGGCAGTTGAGAAGGATCAGGCCTGCAAGGGAGGGCAGTTGAGAGGGACCAGGCCTGCAAGGGAGGGCAGTTGAGAGGGACCAGGCCTGCAAGGGAGGGCAGTTGAGAGGTGATCAACCCTGAAGGAGAGGGCAGTTAGGAGTGACCAGGCCGGCAGAGGAGGGAAGTTGGGGGCAAACAGGCTGGCAGGGGAGCAGTTAGGCATCAACCAGGCTGGCAGCAGAGTGGTTAGGGGGTGATCAGGCTGGCAGGCAGAAGCGGTTAGGGGCAATCAGGAAGGCAGGCAGGCAGGCAAGCAGTTGGGAGCCAGCAGTCCTGGATTGTGAGAGGGATGTCCGACTGCCCGTTTAGGCCCGATCCCAGTGGGATCGGGCCTAAACGGGCAGTCGGACATCCCTCGAGGGGTCCCAGATTGGAGAGGGTACAGGCTGGGCTGAGGGACAACCCCCCTCCGTGCACGAATTTCGTGCACCGGGCCTCTAGTTTCTTATAATAAATCACTGTCACAGCCTCCATAAAGATAGAAGAACGAAAATGTCCACTTGCATCGTTTCTGGGATGAAACGAGATAATTTTTGTAAATACTTGATGGGCAGTGCATAGAATCAGTGTTTCGGTTGGGGGCCTTTGTAATTGCTCATCACCAGGGGGTCGGGCTCTCAGGAATATGGGGAGAGGTCCAGAAGGTATAATTGATGCAGGTGGAAAGAGTGGCAAGAACACACTGATAATAGCGCATATATTTTAAGCACTGGTCTGGGGTAAGAGATTGACAGGTGTTATCTCATTTCTTCTTGACAAGGCCGCCAGGAGGCAGGTATGTTGTTGTTATCACCACCATTCCCATTTCACAGGTGAGAAAACTGAGGCACAGAGATATTAAATAAAACACTCAAGGGCTCATGGCTAGCAAGTAGCTCCCGAGCCAGAAGGCATAGTCATTCTGTCATGCTTCTTACCTGAAGTAGATGCTCCAGGCGCAAGGAAGGAAGGGTCTATAGGAATGGTCTGGAATAGGAGGGAAGGCACGCAGGGTGCCCACTGCCGTCCTGAGACGCAGGCGGAGCTTCTGAGAGGGCTGCTGCTGTGAGCGAGCCAGGTCCTCCCCGGAAAGCAGGTCTCCCTAAGGATGGGGAAGAGGAGGGTTGGTTTGAGAGAAAAATATTCGTAGTGGTTGTGTCATTACCACGAGCAAGTTATTAACACCCGCCTCTGTGCCCAGCAGAGTGTGGACTCCCAGCTAACTTAATATATATTTATACGCATTTAGGGGACTTGGAACCAGGTGGCGGGCACAGGGATGGCAGGTGCCTTGACAGCGAGTGCCTATATAACGGAGCGCTCCGTCCGCTGGAGGAAAGCCGGGTCTCACCCGAGCCCATGGAGTGGTGGCAGTCTGGGCAGCTGGCAGGGCGTCCGCAGCGCACCCTGCCTTCTCTCTGGTTTCTCCACGACCGCCCATCCCTCGCCCCCAGGGAGCAGCCCGTTTCTCTGTTCGAGCGCATGATTCAGCCCTGCGTAACCGGCCTTGTGCTGTCCTGTTGTTTGGAGGCCGTGGGCTGGACCTCTTAGCTCGATCGGGAGCCTCTGCAGGGCGGGTGTCTGGCTGTGGCTCCCCCGGTGTCCTCACGGCAGCCCACCCCAGGGGCGGTTGCCGACTCCGTGTCAGTGGAGACTTCGGGGTTTAGATCAGACTTCAGTGTTTAGGTCCCGACCCTGTGCCCACTGGGCCCCAGCCTCTGAGGGGCCGGGGTTTCCAGCTCCTCTGTGTGTAGGAAACCCACGTGGGGATTCTGCCCCTGAGTGTGGGTGCCATCTGGCCTCGAGCTGCAGTGTGGGCCTGAAGCTCAGCAGGCAGGTGCCCGGGCCCTCTGTGAGTTGTGAGGAGCAGAAACTAAGACCCAGGACTCCTGACCCCAGTCCTGGCGGCTAGGAATGTGAAGAAGGGCACAGGTCCTGTGCAGCACAGTTTTGGGTCCCCTCCGTGCTGGGTTCAAGTTCTAACGCTGACAGGCTGAAGCGGGGTGACCTTGGTCAAGCCGTCCGACCCCCCTGAGTCCCAGTTTCTTCACGGGGGAGCGGGGGGGGGGGGGAAGGAGAGATCATGAGGGGAGGGGACAGCAGTGGCTGTGTCCAGGCGGAGGGGAGGGGACAGGAGGAGGTTTGTTCTCTGGCCCAGGGGCTGTTCCCAGGCTGGGATGACTCATGCAGGACACACAAAACAAACTTCTGACGTCAGGCCCTTCCCCACCCGCCCAGTTTGCCTCCCTGGACAGGGTCTGCAGGCCACCCAGGTGGTTTCCTGCCTGTGTGGGGAGAGGAGCACCTGCCCAGTGGGAGGGGCCCCCCACCCACCTGACCAGGGCCGCAGGGTGACTCAGCCCAGCGCGGCCGGAGGAGCCGCCGTCTAAGTCTGCCCAGTGAGCAGGAACCCTGAGCCCGTGGGCTCGGCGATTTGGTCATGCACTTGGTGGACGGATGGCCCGGCTTCAAAGCCAGGCCCTTCCACGCACTGACGGTGTGGCATCCGGCAGGCAGCTTCCGCCCTGGGCCTCGGTTTCCTCTTTGGTAAAAAGGTGCTGAGGGCTTCGGAGGGGCTGGCGGAGGGAGTGCGTCTTATGACGAGGCAGCAGCTGCTTCCCGACCCTCTTCTCTCCTGGTTGTCCCGCCGATGATGTGGATTGACTCACGTGCCTGTGGGAACGCCCTGTGCTCTCCGCCCACAAAACCCAGTTAAGTGGGAACTGGACCGTAAGGTCTAGGCACTGTCCCCGCAGGGAGTCTTCCCGATGCCTGCAGGGGAGCCGTTTAACCCAGGCCCCGCCGTGGTGTCTGCTCCTTGCAGGGACACACCTTGGAGGGGGCGGGCGGGTGTGAGAATCCTCGTTTCACAGAGGAAACTACAGAAGGCTTAGCATTGTGAAGCGTCACTAATAGCAGGGCAGTGGCAGGATGAGGACCAGGCTGAGGCCACCTGCCTGCCGCCCGTGGGCCCTCCCACCAGGGAGGGGGTGGAGCTGGTGTGGCATGAGGTGCAGAGTCCGGGCTCTGACCCCCACAGACGTGGGTTCCCTTTCTGCCCCTCACTTCATCCTCTGGGAGACGGCGGGGGGGGGGGGGCGATATTTCAACACCATGATGATGATACTGCCTACCTCGTGGATAGCAGTAAGTCATAGCCTTTACTATATACCGTCACTCTTCCACGGGCTTAACCTGTTCTCCACATTTTACCGTCACCACCATCGTAGGTGCCCTTGCTGTTCCCATTTGACAGCTGGGAACACTGAGCCACAGAGAGGTTTTGTGACTTGCCCGAGGTCATAAGGTCATAAGTGACAGTGTTGGGATTTAAACCCTGGTGATCTGGCTGAGTCCAGGCTCTTCACCCCCTGCCCCGCTGCCTCGAACAGGCTGCTGTGAGGTCTGAGTGTGACGAGGTGTGTGACTTGCAAGGGCCCAGCGCGTGGCAGCCCTTTGCTGTTATGGCCACTGACCCCCGGCTAAGGCGGGTGCTCCCGAGGGACTCCTCCGTGCCATCTCTATTTTGTGACCCTTGCTTGTCCATGGATCCTCTTCTCCTTGTTTCTGCAGGGGATCAAGCTTGAAGAGCAGAAGCCGGGACCCCAGAAGAACAAGGTGGGCTGGGTGGGCGAGGTGGCAGCCAGGTGGGCCCCGTGAGGGGGCCAGGTGAGAGCAAGGCAGGGGGAGCGGCCAGCATGCTGGGGTCCGCTGTCTTACTCCATCGAACTCTGGTTTTCACCAGGAGCCACTGAAGTGGCTGCACCTTGTTGACTAGGGCACGGGGAGCAGGAAGCGAGGCCTTTAGGCAGCTGCAGAGCAGGCTGGGGTGGAGGCCTCGGGGGAGACCCCAGGCTTGCAGTGTGTCCTGGCTCCCGCACACCTGCTCCTGTGAGCGAACCGCACAGTGTGTAGGGGTGGCAGGCCCTGCTCCAGGCTCCCGCAGGCAGTCAGCTCTCGGCTTCGGGGTCTGTTTCCAAGGCCCAGGAGTGCAGTTTATCCCCCGGAGGTCAGCCCCCTTCCCCGGGAAGAGGGGGGGGGGGACCAGGCCCATCTCCCTGTGGGAGCCTCCTGGGAGAGCAGCTCGTGTCAGGATGCGTGTGAGGTCCAGCGCCTTGTGTCCTGCGTCTTCCTTCCTCTGCACTGCATCTTCCGCTGGCCCCTTTGCACTCAGGTTCTGTCCGTTCGGGGAAGAACTCGAGAGAAGCCAGAGCCCAAGCTGCCTCTAGGCTGTTCACCCGCCGATGCGCCCGAAGCCCTGGTGCAGCCCGCCAGGCCCCCAACACCTCCCCCGAGGCCTGGGGGAGGGAAGGGAAATAGTGACCAAGCTTCACGGGCCGTGCTGGGACTCACGGTGGCATTGTGTGTTTGTCTTGCAGGACGACTATATCCCGTACCCCAGCATCGACGAGGTAGGAGCCCCCTGGATCCTGTCTCGGGGGCAAGGCTGGGGGAGCTGATGGTGATGATGGTGATGGTCTCTCTGCCGCCCCATGGTGGGGAGAGCCTTGGGACTTGAGGGCCTGAGACCTTTCCCATTTGTGACTTCAGCTTTTTAAAAAAAAATCAGCCCTCCCTGGTTTGGCTCAGTGGATAGAGTGTCAGACTGCGGACTGAAGGGTCCCAGGTTCGATTCCGGTCAAGGGCATATGCCTGGGTTGCAGGCTCCATCCCCAGTTGGGGGCATGCAGGAGGCAGCTGATCAATGATTCTCTCTTATCATGGATGTTTTTATCTCTCTCTCCCTTCCCCTTCCTCTCTGAAATCAATTAAAAAAAATATTAAAAAAAGACAAAGAAATAAAAATAAATCAGGAGTGCCGAAGTTGGAGATATTGTGGGTCTTGGAGGAGGGGTTCATGTTACTACCTTTGGATTTATATATGGGGGTCCCCCTGTGGAGTAGCTCAGATTTGGGGGGGATACCATTGGTGCCCCTCCACTCCCCCTGCAGACCAGGGCAGGCTGCAGGGCAAGACTCTCCCTTTGCCTCCAGGTTGTGGAGAAGGGAGGCCCGTACCCCCTGATCGTCCTGCCCCAGTTTGGGGGCTACTGGATCGAGGACCCGGAGAACGTGGGCACGCCGACCTCGCTGGGCAGCAGCATCTGTGAGGAGGAGGAAGAGGACAGCCTCAGCCCCAGCACCTTTGGCTACAAGCTCGAGTGCAAGAGTGAAGCCCGGGCCTACCGCAGGCACTTCCTGGGCAAGGTGAGCCAGGCCTGGGTGAACGCGGCTGCCGGGAGGGGGGTCTGCCTGGGGAACCCAGCGTCCCTCCCCAGTGCCCCCCTCTCTGCCCTCCCCCTCCCTCGCTGCCTGCCTCTGTCCTCCTCGGAGAGGCCTGCCTGGCTCTGCTCCTGGGCAGGGGGCAGGGGTGTGCAGGAGCCCAGGGCGCTCAGTGTGGTGGGTCCTTGTGGGGACCACCACAGGGAGGCGGTGGAATAGGTAGTGTTTGGGGGTGAAGGAGGGTGGAAGGAGAAAACACATTCTCACTCCTTGGAAGTCTCCGTGTCCATGTAAATAGTACAAATCCCTCGTGGCCTCACTCAGCCGGGCCCGTGTGCTTGTGCTGGGATGTGCTCTGAGCCTCTGATTGCTTAACCGGGACAGTTCCGTTTCTTTAAATATATCCCGCCCTTCAGCCTTGCCAGGTTCCAGAAGTCCCGAGGGCAGGCTCCGGGTAGTCTCCGGCTGGCCCGTCAGCTTTGCCGAGTCTCCCGGGAGGAGATGGATCAGGAGCCCCCTGTCTCCCCGCCTTGTTAAAATGCAGATTCCAGGCCCCGCCCTAATACAGCAGGCTGGGTGCGCCCCCTGAGCCGGGTGAGACCCACTGTCCAGCCATCTCCCGGCTCCGCGTGGTGGAGGTGCCAGGCCCTGCCCCTTCCTTATTCTCACAAATCGCCTGAACCGGCAGGGCCTGCTCCCTGGGGCTGGGAGTGGACTCAGTGTCTTGTGGGGAAGCACTTGAGCTTCATCAAGGCGTGTGTGGGTTTGAATCCTGGATCTGCCGCCTACTAGCTGTGTGACCCTGGAGAGTGACTTAACCGCCCTGCACATGTTTTCTCCATCTGACGTGGGAGCTGCCCCCATAAAGTTGTGGTGTGGGTTAAAGGAGATAATGGGCACTAAGCAGTTAGCCCAGTGCCTGGCACAGACAGCCTGAAGATTTGGTCATTGGAGCCAATTCTGTGATCCTCCTCCTCCTCCTCCTCCTCTTCCTCCTCCTCCTCCTCCTCCTCCTCCTCCTCCTCCTCCTTCTCCTCCTCCTCCTCCTCCCTCTCTTTCTCTTCCTCCCCATCTATAGCAGCCACAGCTGGCGCATCCTGCTCTTCCTCCTTGCTGTGGGGCTTCTCACTCCTGGTGAAGGAGGTGATTTGGGGGGCTGTGCCTGGAAGGTCCCCCTCCTCCCTGCTAACACCCGATTTCTGCTTCTAGGATCATCTAAACTTTTACTGTACCGGCAGCAGTTTGGGGAACCTGCTCCTGTCCATCAAGTGCGAGGAGGTGGAGGGCATTGAGTACCTTCGGATTATTCTCAGGTGGGGCTGCTGCACGGTTGGAGGCCACACCCCTAGTGGTGGGGACCCGAAATACCAGTCTGACCAGTCCTGTGTGTGTGTGTGTGTGTGTGTGTGTGTGTGTGTGTGTGTGTGTTGGGGGGTGAGGTGGGGGGGGTGGGGGCGGGGATGGGGGAGACAGACCTGGCTATGTTCTATGTTCGGGTTGCCAGGCAGGAAGGCCAGGTGTTTTTGCCAGCTGACTGACTGTGGGAGTCGGAGTGGCATCCTGGTCTCAAGGTCAGGTGGACCTTACCCTCACCCGCCTGTCTCTGGCTGTGAGGAAGGCGGAAAGGGAAAATAGCGATGGCTCATTTTGCAGAGACACGGTCCCACGTGGTCCTGGGAGAGGGTTTGCCGGGACTCCGCCCACGGCATGCATCCAGTCGGGAACTATAGACCCCAAAGCATCAGCGTGCATGCTGGGTCCTCAGGATGTGGTGGTGGCCAGAACGGGAGCACCGGTTTACAGCTAAGCCAGGACCTCTCTGGAACCGGTTTCTGTTCGGTAACGGTTCAACTAACCTGTCCCGTGGAACCTGCTTTGTACCAGGAGCTGTGACAGGGGCTTGGGCTGCAGTGGTGCCTGAGCGTGGTCCCTCCTCTCTAAAGGCTGCGGTCTAGTGGGAGAGAAGAACGGGATTTCAGTGTGTGGCACGGGTGCTGTGTCAGTGACAGGCACAGGCTGCTGTGGAGCACAGCGAGTCCGTCTCACTCCTCTCTGTCCCTGGGCCGGTGGGGAAGCCGGGACGGCCAGTGTGAAGGCTGAGGCCGGTGCTTGGCAGGGAGCTGTGCACCTGTCAGGCTCCCGATCCCTACTTGTTGAATCAAATTGGAAGTCCTTGAAGGAAAAGAACAATAACAGTTGGAAAAAAGGAGTAACCTTTTTTTCTGCCTAAATTTTGAGATAAATATGGGAGGGGACAGGGACACAGAGCCCTGCTATGGGAGAGTTGGGGCGGAACCAGGAAGTTGTTAGCAAAAATCAAAGGAGAGCATCCGGCCTGTCCATTGGTGATGCTGCAGAGAAGCTGGGGGAGACGTGGAGGCGGTGCTGCAGGCGGCCAGCAGCCCGCGGACAGGAAGGCTGCTGAGCTGAAGGATACTGCTGCATTCGAAGCTAAAGGAGAGCCTGGTGCGGCAAGAAGGGAGTCGTCAGGGCTGAAAAAGCAAGAAAAAGAAGAAGGAAAGGAAGACGAGGAAGAAGAAAAGAATGATGAGGAGGAAGAAGATGAAGAAGATGAAGATGATGAAGAAGCTGGTTCTAGCACAATTTTTTTTCTTGTCTATAAAGAAATTTAACCTCCTGTACACAACTCACTCCTTTTAAAGAAAAAAAAAATTGAGAAGTAAGGCTGTGAAAGATTTGTTTTTAAACTGTACAATGTCTTTTTTTTTGTATAGTTAATGCACTACCCAATGTATCTTTAGGTAGCCCTGCCCTGGTGCTATTTTCCTTCTTTCTTTTCTAAAATATGTTTTTATTGATTTTAGAGTGAGAGGAAGGGAGAGGGAGAGAGAGAGAGAAACATTGATTGGCTGCCTCCTGCATGCCCACTATCGGGGATTGAGCCTGTAACCCGGGCATGTGTCCTGACCGGGACCTCTCGCTACATGGGACAATGCACAACCAACTGAGCCACACCAGCCAGGGCCCTGGTGGTGGTTTCCATAGCCACCAGCCTTGCCTAGTGCACTATGGGAGTCCTAAATTGGCATGGAAACTTAAAGTGGGTTCTTGTTGATGCCCAGCTCTAATTAGTTATATATGGGGATGACCGTTTTTCATCTTAAGTTGTTGCTAATGCAGCTTATGCGAAATAGTTGTTCTGTTAACTGAATACCATTCTGTAATTGCAAAAAAACAATTGCAGCTTTTAAAAAAATATATATTTTTATTGATTTCAGAGAGGAAGGGAGAGGGAGAGAGAGAGAGAGACATCAGTGATGGGAAAGAAGCATTCATCGGCTGCCTCCTGCACACCCCCAACTGGGGATCCAGCCCACAACCTGGGCATGTGCCCTGGCCAGGAATTGAACTGTGATCTCCTGGTTCATAGGTCAACACTCAACCCCTGAGCCACACCAGCTGGGCACTTGCAGCTATTTTGTTGACATTCTGAATGCTTCTAAGTAAATGCAATTTTTTAAATTAAAACAAAAGGAAGTCTTCCTCCCTCCCTCCCTCCCTCCTTCCTTCCCTCCCTCCCTCCCTCCCTCCCTCCCTCTCTCTCTCTCTCTCTCTCTCTCTCTTTCTCTCTCTCTCTCTCTTTCTTTCTTTCTTTCTTTTCTTTTCTTTTCTTTTCTTTTCTTTTCTTTTCTTTTCTTTTCTTTTCTTTTCTTTTCTTTTCTTTTCTTTTCTTTCGAGGTTCACCTGGCTAAAAATTTGTAAAGCAGGAAGAATTAGTTAACTCTCTGGAGCCAATTTTCTGAGGGAGTAATATCTGAACCCTCATGTCCAAACAGGATTTTGAGGTAGGTGAACCTCTGTAAAGAAAATTACTTTCTTTCTTCATAAAAATCAGACCCAGATTGGGCAGGATCTCTGAGTAAGATGACAGTTGAACATAAGGGTCTAACCTCCTTTTTCTACTACTGTATCCTATCTGAAATGTTGCATCAAATGAAAACTAGAGGAAGATGTTAGGAATGTAACATGCTGATTTTTTTTTGTAATCTGTGGGGCAGTTAGGACTATAATGTAGGTGAGATTGAGAGCTGGACCCCCGTTCCCCTTCCTTAGAAAGCAGTGTAATGTGGAAATACTGAGACTGGAGATTCTGGGGGCGTCCCATACTTTTCAGAAGTGAAGGTGAGTCCTGGCACAGTCGGAGTCTTTCCACATGGGATCACTTTTGTTGTTTTGAGCCAACAGCATTGAAGTCATTGCCATGGGAGCCCAAGGACAAGCTCAGATGTGGCTCCCACAGACAGCCAGTGGGTAGGGTGGTGGAGAGAAGCCATATACCTGTTAGGGGTGGGACAGTCCATGATGTGCTTGGAGTGATGGGCAGGCCTAAAAATTGGAAACCAGACATAAAAAATTGGCCCCATGGCTTAGCGGTGTTAGCAGACACAAAGAAGAAATTATGCAGAGATGAAATTTCCCCACTGGTGGTGGCTCCTGTCTCAGCTTCTTCCTTGTTCCTTGTAGGCTTCTGGATTATTTAATTGATGTCTTATAACAACCAGCTCTTCAGCCTAAAATCTGAGAAGAATATCTTAACAGCCTCTGTATGTGCCATGAGAGTAGCCAAGAAGAACCCACCCACAATTTGGAAACAAATAACAAACCAGAATCAATTTCTTCCTTTTCAAGTTCACATATGAAGAAGAAGGAAGAGAAGGAGAAAAAGAAGATCCCCACAAATCAGTGAAAGAAAAGTTTCTGCATCTAAAAATGCATAACCTAGCCCTGGCTGGTGTGGCTCACTCAGTTGGATGGAGTGTTGTCCCATACACCAAAGGGTGGTGGGTTCGATTCCTAGGTTGTGTGTTCGGTGTGGGGCAACCGATCGATGTTTCTTTCTCACATCATTGTGTTTTTTTTTCTCTCTCCCCCTTTCTCTTTCTAAAACACACACGCACCCAATTAAAAAAATTAAAAGAGCATAGCCTAGCATTCAGAAGGTAGGGCAATAATAGTGTTTTAGAAAGGATTTATTACAGAAAGCCAAGTAAAATTTAGTTATCTGTTAACTTTGTATTTTCAGCGAACTTCTTGAAAAAATAAGCTGTATGAAAGAAAAGACAAAAGATAAAGGAAGGCAACAAGAATGAGACAAAAGGTTTGCTGCTGAAATGAAGGAAATAATATAAGTAAGCTAAAAATGGCCCCAAAGAATTTTCAATGGAGTTAGAAGCAGTAAAGAACAAAATCTATGCTGAGCCTTTTTATTGTTAACAGTATATATTATGATATAGTGTGTATATATATATGTATGTATACATATATATATATACACACATATATATACATATATATGTATATATATAATGATTAAACTATGCAGAAATTCACAGAATACGATTATAGTGGTAGATTAAAACACACTTCTTATCACTTACAGATAACACAACTTATCACTTACAGATAGGAAATGAGAGGATTTGGATAATCTCAGTATTATTTATGTGAATTATATATATTGATCTTTATTTGTATCTAACTATATTTAACTATCAAACTTGGACCCTTGGAGATTTCTGCTGCTTTTCAAGTGCCTATGGAATATCCACACATTGATTGTAAGGAGATCAGTGGTTTTCTGTGAATGTGCTGCAACAGTCATCTTGGAGAAAAGCGAAAAACAAAAAACAAAACTCAGACTTCTAGGCTCAGACCATTTAAAAGATAATAAAGCCCAGCCAGTGTGGTTCAGTGGTTGAGGATTGACCCATGAACTAAAAGGCCCTGGTTCGAGTTCCGGTCAGGGCACATGCCTGGGTTGCGGGCTCGAATCCCAGTAGGAAATGTGCAGGGGGCAGCCGAATGTTTCCATCTCTTTATCCCTCTGCCTGCCTCTCTCTTTCAAAAATAAAACACACACATGTTTTTTTAAAATGACAATAAAAATTTAAACATGCACATACATATATAGTATATTTGAATATAAATATGTAAGACATATATAGACATAAATAACATATTCCTATTCCTTTTTTATTTCTAGAATTCTATAGAACATTGTTCTGTAACTTACTTCTCTTTATATATTTAGAGTTCTTTCTATATTAGTACATGAAGAAGCTAGCTTGTTAATTCCTTTTACTGCTGCATAGTATTCCATTACATGGACATGAAATAATTTATTTAATAGATCCCCTATTAATGGCCATTGTCAGTATTTTGGTATCACAAATAATGCTGCAACGAATAATCTGGTACAAATTGTGTGGTTTAAAATAATTTCTCAGAAATGAGTTGGCTGGGTCAAAACATAAATGCATTAGTGTTTTAATAGATATTGCCAAATAGCCTTCTGTAGGAGGTCTATAAACTTGAACCTTTACCAGTAATGCATCAGAGTACTTATTTTTCCAAAGCCTCTCCAACAGAATATTTTGTCAAGCACTTGGATTTTTGCCAATCTGATAAGCAAAAATAGTATGTTAATGTAGTTTAAATTTACAACAATTTTACTGAATTATGTTGGGCATCTCTTCATATATTTAAGAAACACATGTATTTATTTTCTGTACAGTGTGTTTATAACCTTTTTTGCTTCTTTTAAAAATGGAATTGTTAATCCAAATTTCTATTTTTAAAAATCTTTCAGGTAATTCTTGATAGCATGTGGATCTAAGGAACCAATCTCTTGAGGCACAAAGTAAATCTGTATAAATTTCAAAAGCAGATACTTTGCCAAACATATTTGCTTTATAATTTGATACATTGTAGCTATTCAACAATAGTTGCTGCTATTATTATCATCAGTATTATTACCTAAATGGAATAAGAGGAAGGAATTAAGAAAGATTAAGGCCAACAAATAAGTTAGAAATAAAATGAGCACAAGACTTGATGTAAAAATCTAGGCTACAGATTTATATGTAGTGTAGAAAAAGATATACTTCATTTGGAAGAAAACAACAACAAAATAGGTAACTAGCTAGTCAAATATAGATAAACATAAAATAAAAATCTACAAGATTAGGCATTAGGAAAGGCATATAACCACAGATGTGAAGAAGATTAAAAAATTACTAATAGATGTTATATTCAATCCACATTATTATAGTGGGAATTTTATTTGAAACAGATGCCTTTCTAGGAAAGCATGCTAATTTAACACTAGATTAGAAACCTGAACAATAACTATGTAATAAATGGAAAGGTTTGCAAGGAATTCTCTCTCCAAAAGTTTCTGGGTCTGGCTGGTTTGCATGTAGTTGTTTTAAGCTCACAAGGAACAGATTTCAGGCTGGCTGCTTAAATTGCTCAAGAGAAACAAATATGAAAGCTTCCCAATTAATTTAACAATGCTTAAGAAATTCTACGAACAATATTAGACCAATGAATGGAAAAAAGAAAGGAAGGAAAATAGGGCCCAATATTCCTTATGAATATAGAAGTAAAGATTCTAAATAAAATACCAATTCTAGCAACTCAAATCTAAGCAGTCTATTAACAGAATAGTTCACTGTAGCCAAGAAAGAGTTACTTTAGGAATGCAGAAATGGTTGATATTAGGAAATTATTTATCCGCTCAGTGTTTGTTTAACCAAAGCATAACAATACATGCCAGACTTTCTCTAGGGAGAGGGACACGTGAGGAATAAGCTCTTGTTACCTGGCTATAGGAAGCATTCCGTTCCCATTACATAGTCTTTTTCCTTCTTCTTACTCATCTTCTCCTATGGACATGGATTATTATTGGCTTGGGAGGATGATCCAAAGATAGATGGTCTGGGAGAAGTGAAAGAAGTTCCGAAGAGCTTGAGTGTGGAGTGTGTGCATACAGGTGTATATACAGGTGTGAATGTGTGTAAGGTTGAATGGTCATGCTGGAAAGATTAAAAAAAAAAAGGCTAAATCATGTATAAACTCTGTCTAGGAACTTAGATTTTAATCCTATGAGCAAATAGGAGAGCTCCTGAAAAGAACATCATGACCAGACTTGCACTGTGGAATGAACGCTGGCTAGAGTAAGGAGGATGGCTTGAAGGGAAGGCAAAGCCAGCAAGCAGCAGGCAGATGAGTCAGGAGGCTGCCTTGATGAGTCAGGTGATGAGTCAGGTGATTGCCATATATTATGAATGGTGCCTCAAGAGCTGTGCTATCCAATGGCCCTGATGGAAACTGGAACCAGGATGCCTTGCACTGAGGATAGAGAAAAATGGGGGGAAATTTCCAAAATACCCAGGGAAAACGCACATTATGAAAGAGCCAAAAATATCAGCAATGAGAGATGGATTTAATCCAATGAAATGTAAAGAATGGTACTCTTTCAAAATGACTTAAATATATTTAAGATTCTTAGAAGATCAAGAATAGCATCTATAAAAGGGATACCGAATTATGATACAATGAATGCATAGAAATGAATCAAGAATGGTTATACATGGGCATAAAAAGGAAACAATCGCAATTATTGGAAATAAATGTTGAAGTAAAAACACTTAATACGTTGGGTAAATTCTAGTCTTTTAACAGTCAAAGTGAACCTGTGAATTAGAATTCATCAAGAAATTCAACAAGAGCACAGTACAGATATAGTGATAAAGTATATGAAAAAGAAGATATATGGATAATAGACTGAGAGCCCCCAGCATTTGTCTTAAAGGAGTTCCAGGAGAAAAGAATGGAGAAGCCTGGAGAAGAACTATCCGAGGAGAGCATGGCTGAGAATACTTCAGAACTGAAGAAAGAAGGCACACCTGTGGTGCTGGACAAGATTTTAAAACAAAACAATACTTCCAGACACTGAAGTGAAATGTTAGAACATCGAAGACAAAGAGACGCCCTGGCACGTGCGGCTCAGTTGGTTGGGAGTTGCCCATCCACTGAAAGGTTGCTCATTCCATTCCCGGTCAGGGCACATACCTGGTTGTGGGCTCGATAAAAAAAAAACAACAAAATACAAAAAACAACAACAAAAAAGAGAAAAATTTAAAGCGATCTAAGAATCGGGACATTATCTGTGAAGTAATGACAAGCAGGCTGAGAGCAGACTTCTTATCAGCCACGGCACAATTTCTTATCAGCAATGGGACAATATTTTGAAAATATTGAAGGAAAGAAAGAAAGAATCCCTTTAACTTAAAATTCTATACCCAGAAAAACTATTTGCAAAGACGAAATAAAACTGTGTTTAGACATAAAAAAATGGAAGGGAGTGGTGTACCACTTACGCACTCTCCCTGAAAGAATTACTAAAGGGTGTGCATCAGCCAGAAGAAAAGAGAAACAAAAAGAAAAGATGCAATTAAAAAGTGACAAGAAATAGGTTAACTATGTTGATAAATTTAATTACTGACTGGAAAAAAGAAGTAATGTATTTGTGTGTGTTTAAGGAGGCTTGAGCTAAATTTATAAACAAAAGTAGAGGGGCAATGGGATGGGAAGGGTTCAGTAGTTACTGTTACCCTTCTCTCCTCAAGAGAGATACGTCAAATAAGTTTAGAGTTTGTTGGAAAAGTATATAAATATGTGTATTAGAAGTTATAGAAATACAATCTATAGCAGAGCGACAAAAAGCATTTAAAAAACTCTATTAAACTGGCGACAGGAAAGGAGAAAAAAAGGGGGGGAAAACCATAGGATAATAGAAAACACCAAATAATAAAAGTTGCAATACATTAGTAATCACAATAGGTATAAATAGATTAAAATAGCCTATGAAAATATCAGACTATCAGATGGAACTAAAAACACAGCTCTATTCTGCTTGCAAAAGACATACCTAAAGAAAAACAATGTGAAAAGATTTAAGATGAAGAAATGGAAAAAGATATGCTGGGAAAATACCCACCGAGAAAGGATGGCATAACAATTTGAATATCAGACAAAACAGAATTCCAGGAAAAGAGCGTTCGTAGGGTAAGAGGAGCACTCCTTGGTAACCTGGGAGCATCTCTCCCCACTCTTGAAGCTCCCTGCGGTGCGGAGGGAGCACTTTGTGCAACTCCGCTGGCTCTCTCCGCCCTCTCTGTCAGGCGCATCTGGGAGCAAGAACTTGACACGTGCAGCTGTGTTCTTCCCCTTTCCCGCTTGGAGCTAGCTGCCGCCAGGGCCTCCCTCTGCTCCCCTGGACTGCAAGTCCCCCCTGAGCAGACCCCACGCGAGGAGGCTTGCCCCTGCCCAGCACTGGCTGTGACGGTGGGTAATTCTGGAGTTTAGTCAGAAGATTCATTTCATCTTCACGCTACCCTGCGTGCTTCCTCTTGGCCTTTATCAGTAACAAAGGAGTTATTTTGACTCCCGACTGCCTTACTGTTAATTTTTTGTTTGTTTCTGAATGTGTTCATCACCTGGGCAAGGAAAGATGCCCTTCACGGGAACCTCGGGGTCCTCAGCCTATGTGATGGTAAAGAGAACAGTCCACCCAGAAGAGCTAACAGTCCTGAACGTGTAAACCTGTTCTTAGTAACATAGTCTTGAATTTAAAAAGCCCAAAAACTGTTAGGAATATAAGGAGAAGTAGACAAATCCTCGTTTATAATGGGAGGTTTCAGTAACATCTCTCATATACCAATGGACAAGCAGACAAAAAATTGTGAGGCTATAGAAGATTTGAACAATACAATGAACAAATTTGATCTCGTAACACACTTTCCTGAACTCAACAAAAGAAAAAAGTACATTCTTTTCAAACCCATATAGAACATGAAAAAAAGTCCATGAATTAAGTCAATACATTTCAAGTAATATCATACCGATTATGTTCCATGAATATAAAAAATTTAGAAATCAACAGTTAAAATACTGAAGAAAAACAGTCATACATTTGGAGAGCTAAGGAAAAATCCTTTTAAATTACTCATGGGCTAAAGGGAAAATCTCAAAAGAACTGACAAAATATTTAGACCTAAATGACAATGAAAATACTACTTATCAATGTGTGGTATACAAACGAAAATGGAGAAAGATGTATAGTTTTAAATGCATTCATGAAAACGAAGAAAGATTAAATGTGTAAGTGTCCAGGTCAAGAAGTTAGGAAAAGAATAGGAAAAACCCCCAAAGAAAACAGAAGGAAGGAAATAAAGAAAAGAACAAGCTAGCAAAGTAGAAAGCAAAATAACAAAGAAATAGAGACAATCAACAAAACTGAAAACTATCTACCTGAAAAGATGAATAGATAACCCCCGAGGGAGGGCTGACGAAGGAAAAACAGAAAATACACAGATGGTATTACAGCATGAAGGAAGGGACCCAACTGCAAATAGAGATGAAGGGCAAAGAGAGCCCCAAACAACTTTTTATCAATGCATTGGATGATAATTTTATAGAAAAATATAAATTACCAAAATTGATCCAATAAGGAATAGGAAACCTAAATATTCACCATTAAATAATGGAATTGGTAGCCCAGGGATCCCCCCCACAAAAAAGAGGCCCAGAGATTTCACACATGATTTCTAGCACACCTTTAAGAATCAGAAGATCTCTGTGGTATACAAACTCTTACACACGATGAGAAGCTCTCCAGCAATTTTATGAGGCTGGAATAACACCCTGGTATCAAAGCCTGACAAGGGAAGCACAGGAAAAAAAAAAAATAGGCCAGTGTTGCTATTGAACATAGATGGGAAACCATAAATAAAATATTAGCAAATTAAATTTAGCATGATATGAAAAAATAATACGCACGCAAGTGGAATTTTACCCTTGGAATGAAAAGATGGCTCAACAGAAATGTAATCCACTAGTTTTTACAGATTAAAAACCCTATAATTATCTCAGCAGATGCAGGAAAGCATTCAGTAAAATTCAGCACACTCATAATGTGCTAAATGAATTGGGAACAGGATAAATTTAGAGTCTTATGGTAAATCCCTTTATAAAGCAACTTTCATCCCATTTATATTTTGAGTAAATCCAGATTTTCAGATATTAGTTTCTTTTTATAAAGGTTCAGTTGCATGTGAGAACCTAAATATATCCAGAAGCTGCACCCAGTGCTTTGGGAGAACACAAAAACCCACAAAGAAACCAAAAAATAATGGTGACCTTGAAGGTGACTCTTTGGCTTTTCCCATATTTTGGTTTTGGACAGTTTTACCAGGCAGGCCCTTTAAGTGTCCACTCCCCTCATCCCCTCCCGCATGAGGTACCTCCGTAGCATTTCATTTTCCCACCACTTGAGTGTGGTGCTCGGTGGGTTGGGTGGAATGAGGCAGATCTGACCCTGGGAGACGGGAAGCAAGTGTCCCTGCCTTGAGGTTGGGCGTGATCTCAGCCACCTTCCTCACTGACCCCACTGCTTGTGGACACGTCTCCTTTTGCAGGTCCAAAGTGAAGACGGTGCATGAACGGATCCCCTTGGCTGGACTGAGCAAGCTGCCCAGCATCCCTCAGATTGCAAAGGTAAAAGCCAAGCCCCGAGCGAAGGTGGCTTCCTCTTTTAGCCCAGGGCTGGCCTCTGGGCTGGGGGTGCAGGCTTGTTCTGGGTGGCTTTACCCTTGGGTAAAGCCCTTGACTGCATGGATGGGGTTGGCAGACACCTCTGTCTTCCCTACACCCTTCCTTGTCTCATCCTCAGTATAATCCGGGGTCTCGGCCCCCAAGTTCATAGCCAGTTCAGGAGACAGGAGACGTGGAAAGAGAGGGCTGGGTGTGGAGAGTAGGACTTCAGAGGAGGAAGAGGAGGGGTGGCCAGGGAGCCTCCACAGCTGAGGAGAGTTGGGCTTAGGAATGGCTGGGCTGTTGATTCAAATGGAGGACCCCTCAGGCAGGAGCCACCAGCTGGCGGGTGGGGGTGGCGGTGGGGGTGGGGGTGGGGCGGGAGGAAGGGGGAGAGAGGGGGGCGGGGTTGTGTCTCCTCTGGGATCCCGGGAACTTGGGAGCAGAATCAGCCAGTGGGATGAGAAGGATGGTCAGCTGAATTGGGCTGGCCCCGCACTTAGGGAGCGGGAATGCTGGGCGGAATTGAGCCCAATGCCTTCGGTGGCCTCACTTCATCAGGAACCCAGGAAGTTAGTTCACTTTCCTGGCCACTGGATAGTGAGCAGCAGAGCCCGGATCCAACGCCAGGCCTCCCGACACCCACCCAGGCCTTGGCCTCCCCTGCTCTTTCCCCAGTGGGCAGGGGAGCCCAGATGCTCTCCAGATGTGGTCCCTGAACTGTGTGTTCTCTTTCCCTGCTCAGGCGTTCTGTGATGACGCAGTGGGACTGAAATTCAGCCCTGTCCTGTACCCCAAGGTGAGACGTCGCCCGTCCCCTCCCCCAGGGCTCCGCAGCTGGGCAGGGATTTGTACACCAGGGGCTCTGTGGGAATCCTCTGCATCTTGGTGGGGGTTTGTGCGATCTCTGTGATAAACCTCCACGTCTCCCTTCTCCCGGCTCATCCCTCACAAACTGGCCACGCCTGGGTCTCCGGCTCCAGATGTCCCCAGCTGTGTGCAGGTGGCCGAGGGCTAGCTGAGTGGCAGCTTCTCCACCTCCCACCTCCCCTGCTCCTGCAGCCCTGAGTCGGCGCTGGGGGGTGTTGCACCTCGAACTGGGGATGGAGGCTGGTGCAGACCTGGTCAGCCATCACAGGGGAGGGAGGGGGGCAGAAGGCAGAACCCCACTAAAAAGGAAGAGGCCAGACTGCAGCTCCTCATTGCCAGTGTTACCGCAGCTCTGAGGCCTTACAAGCCCCCGCTCGGCCCCACATCATAAACCGGCTGGTTCTAGTTATTAGTTTCCTTAGGACTGTCCTAATCTTCACCCCGGTTCTGATGTGGGCATGGGGGCGGAGGGAGGAGCAATAATAACACAGCAAACCAACAACCCACCGAAGAACCATTATGGCGGGACAGGACTTCCATCACCCACAGACGGTGAATTGCGTTAGATTGGCCGCAGGAAGAGCCCCCGTGCGCCCACTGCTGCTGTGTGAGCCGGCGGGGTCTGGAGAGAGGCGGGGTGCAGGGCTGAGCTGAGCCTGCACTGCGGTCAGCGCTGAGGCCCCTGGGCTTGCTGGGGCTGGTTCGGTCCATGCCCGAGTCCCAGTTCTGACAGCCAGGAAGCACGAGCTGAAATGTTTGGCGGGGAAGAGAGGCACTACCCCGGCTGGACATCCAGAACCCTCTGGAACAGACACCTTAAATGTTCACGAGTGGGCAGGTCACTCTGCTTATCCCTGTGCAGCTGGCTGAGCTAAAGACGGGCCCTCTCTGCGCAGAGAAGGCGCCAGAGCCCTTCTCTCAGGCACCTCTGCCTAGCGCTCTGAGCATCCATAGGCACTTACCAGTGATACGCTGCGCCCCACTGAGCACTGTCCGTCACTCCAGACGCCCTTCTTTTTATAATTAAAGCTGAATTAGTGAGGTTTAACCAAACACGGAAACCCCACCATAAAGGCCCAAATTAACTACAAGTTGGGCAGTTTTTGCTGTCAGATCATATCCACGGAGAGAGCCTGATGACGCCCATTTGCATGGCTCTCTCTGTCACTTGGAAGGCCTCCTGCTCTGGTAGCAGTGGAGGAGCAGCTGGGTGTTCATGGTTTCTGTATTTGAAGGCCGGCTTAGTCCGGCTGGGAGGTTACTCCGGCTGGTGTGTGTGTGTGTGTTTAAAATTCACAGAGTTTAGAATGTTCCTTGGAAGGTCTCCATGGCCGGGTGCCTCTTCTCTGGCAGGGCAGCTGCTCTGCTCCTCTGAGTCATCCCAGCAGCGAGTGGGCGGCTCCCTGCGGGTCGGCCAGAGGTGCTCCGAGTGTCCGTTTCCCAGGCGGCTGCGGGCCTCCCAGAGACATGCAATGTGTGGCAACCTATCACGGGCCTCGTAGTGCGGCCAGACAAGTCGCGCCCGGTTTGTTTCTCCCGTAGCATGACACGAGGTTGGATCCCTCCTTTTTATTGCAAAGTGTATCCCAATAGCATCCAAATCTTCCCTCCCCCACTGGGCGGGGTCCACTCTAAGCTTTCTGGGGGATTACATTGAGGCTGATGAGGATGAGGATGATGATGATGATGATGGCAGCTGCTCTGTGCGCAGCACTTTAAGTGCTGGATCTGATTGAACCTTTACAACCACACATCTCCATATCATGGATGGGGAAACCGAGGCCCAGAGAAGTTACGTGGCTCACTCGGATCTGTGAATGTAAAAGCAGCAGATTCACAGTGGGAGTTTGGCGTTTCGGACCCTCAGATACCAACTCTTGGAAGCGCAATGGAAAGTCAGACAGAACCAGTGGTCAGGTTTCTCTGCCCTCTGCAGATTGTGTTCGGGTATGTCACTCCTAACGGGGGGGGGGCTCTGTGTAGACCTCACACTTACAGATAAAGGGGATTACAGTTCGGCCGGAGCAGTGCCTTGTCCAAATCACCTGCTGATTACAGGTGGGAGGCGAGCTGGGGTCACCCTCCCTTACCAGTTTTGGGGGCCTGGCCTCACTTTTCACACCACAGGTAACACACTGGGGTAAAGTCAGTTCCCTGAGTCCTGCTGGACCCCCTGTGCGCCCAGGCCGTGGCTGGCACATCTGGATGGGAATGGAATCAGTGATCCAGAAGTTTGGCCACGACTGGGGAACGCTCAGGTGGTGAGACGTAGCTAAGAGCTTTGGAGGTCCATCCTGACCGCCTACTTCTGACTTCACCCTCTCTCCCCTTCTACGTGTGGATGTCTCCTGTCAGGGGGCACACTCTCCACTGAAATGGGTGCTTCCCCCTCCATTTCCCTCCAAATTAATAAACAATCTGATTTTTCTTCCCACATTTTTCAGGCCTCCCACATGATTGTGTCCTATGATGAGCATGATGTCAAGAACACATTCAAATTTGGGGTCATTTATCAAAAAGCCAAGCAGGTAAGCACCACGAATCCATACTGGTCACTATATCCTGTGGGTTCTCACTGGGGACTCTTTATTTCTTCCCCCAAGTACCTGTATCATGTTCTTAAATATTGTGAATACAACGATTTTAAGTATGAGTTAGACTGGAGGTGGCCGAATTGCCACGGTAGGCTACTCCTCACACAGAGGCCCGCAAAGCCTTTAAGTGGCAATGCAGTTTTCCATGCAGCAAATTCTAAATCTTCCCGGCTGCCTTAGCTTATCTGTTGGTCACAAGAAAAATCAGACTGGGCAGAGGGAATGGATTAGCCCAAGCGGCTCCCTTTGCCCACCGTCCTCCCAGCTGGGAATAGCTTTCTCTCCCCAGACTTCAGTAGTGCGGGAGCCAATTGTGGGCATTTGTTCCCAAATTTGTGTTCAGCGACGTCCTGTTTGTAGCTGGAATCCAGCTATGGTGGAAGCGTTTGCACCACGGTAATTGGCAGACACCAGGGCTTCTGTTCCCCAGTTTGGAGAACTGGTTGTTAAAAAATTTACCTGTACACCCACTGCTCCCCCTCCGCTGTCTCTTTTAGCTTTGTAGTTAGTTACCGGTAGTGTTTCTCAAAATGTGTTCCATGAGACAGTCTGGTGAAGTACTCTGTCAACAAATGACATGGAGTGGGGTTTGGTTGTATAGAAACATTTTAAAGGCTCTCAGAACCCCCATTTTAAGAACTCCTTATAACTTTGCCGAATCTTTATTAACATCTTGAGAAGTAGCCTGCTGAACAGGATAATGATTCCTCACCTCTGTTTTATGAAAGAAGGTTCCACACTCATTTTATCTTTGTATCATCCGAGATCCTAGCATGGGACTTTGTGTAATTACACTCATAATGTTTTGTTATGTGAATTAATGAACGAATAAAAGCTTTTGGCCCTGCTTATGGTAGCTCAACAGTACCTTTCACTATTATCCGTGGAGTTGTTTTTTTTCCATGTGTGGCTGGCTACATAATAGCTGACTTCCTTGTCTGAAGATATTAGACCACAAGAGACATGTGTTCGCTTAAAAACACTCTAATTAAGTGAAGAGTTTAGGAGCTGCAAAACCAACACAGATAAATCATGTAGTTGAAGGGAGATTATTCAGGTAGCTGCTCTGATTGTTTTCACATATTGCATTTTTATTTTGTACAGCTCTGGCTCATGTAACCCACCTAATTAAAGCTCTTAGCTTGTGAAATTTACCAAAGCAGATCTCATAAAGTGATTACAATCCAATGTTCCAGCAAAGTTATAATTGCTGAACATTAACCATCCACCTCCGAGCAGGAGTCTGTCTGTTGTTTATGTACCTGATGCTGTGGAGGCAAGGTGGGGGCGCGCAGGGAGATGTCTTTTTTTTTTTTTTTAAACTTGGCAGATTGTTGTTCTGCAAACCTACAGCCTGGGGACATTTAATGTGAACATTTGTTGCATGAAAGCCCTGTGCTGGTCTTAGGGTATAAACAAATATCTAACTCTTCTGTTTGTCAGGCACTGTGCTAAGCATTGTGGGGGATACAAGTGATGAGTAAGACCCCCTCCCTGAGTGCATGGTCAAGCTCAAGGCCAGTACAAAATAAAGATAATGCTAATGCCAGGCTGGGTGTCAATCTGGAGAGAGCTCTAGCTGGATGGTTTTCCCAGAAGGAGATGCTGTTGCCTGGAGCTAGTTGTTCTCCCACACTCGGCCTCATAACCTGGGGCCAATGGGATGCTGGGCCTTAGTTGGGATGCCTTCCTGGCATGCTGTGAACGTTTCCTGTGCAGGGCTAGATGGTAAATATTTTAGACTTCCTGGGCTATGCTGTCTCTGTTGTAGCCACTCAGCCCTGCCTCTGTAGTGCAAAGGCAGCCAAAGGCAATATGTAAATGAGTTGGCCTGATTGTGTTCCAATAAAATTTTATTTATAAAAACAGGCAGCAGGCCAGACTTGGCCCACAGGGCATAGTTTGCAGGCCTCTGCTAGAGAGCGGTGTGTCCCAAACTTCAGACATTCACCAACCATACTCAGTATCGTCTGTTCCACTGTATGGCACTGTTACAGTTTTTATCACACCTCTACTATCAATTGCTTAATATTTTCTTTAAAAGTTTTTTCAACTGAAATGCATTTATTATTATTATTTAATATGTTTTTATTGGTTTCAGAGAGGAAGGGAGAGGGAGAGAGAGATAGAAACATCGATGATGAGAGCGAATCGTTGATTGACTGCCTCCTGTATGCCCCCTAATGGGGATTGAACCCACAATTCCGGTATATGCCCTGCCCAGGGATCGAACTGTGACCTCCTGGTTCATAGGTTGACGCTCTACCACTGAGCCATGCCGGCCCGGCTGAAATGCATTTATTTTTAAAGGAAATTTTTATATTGATACTCTAATTGGAACATCAGTATAGTTTTACATGAAATGAAGGTGGTTCTAAACAGAAATACTGTAAAAATTAAAAGTTACTGAAATCTAACTAGATTCTGTTACCTGTTGAAGGCTTGGAACCTGGGGCTGGCTCTTTTTTGTTTAATGCACGCGCTAAGCAGGTGTTAAAGAACACCTGTTGGAGGCTTTCTCCTTCAGGCGGTTGTGCAGCCTGGAGTGTCTGCGTCATCTGAGGCTGCTCATGGCCGTCTGTGGATGCTTGCGGAGCCCTAGCTGTTGGCAGATCCTGCCACTGTGGGAGAGCCTGTGGATTGGTGGGCCACTCAGTGTTTTAAGCTGTCACAATTGTAGAGCCTACTACTGTTTTTAGCTTTGCCTTCTATTTAAAAACTTTATTAAACTTCTGATTTTTAGATATTTGTAGATTTACATGTAGTTGTAAGAAATTATATAGAGAGATCTGTGTACCCTTTACCCAGTTTCCCCCAGCGGTAATCCTATATAATAAAGAGCTAATATGCTAATTAGACCAAGGACTGAATGACTTTCCTGAATGACCTTATGGAACGACCTTCCGGAACAACCTTCCAGAACGACCAGTGGGTGGGGGGTGGGGCTGCGAGGCAACAGGGGCTGCAAGGGCCAAGGCAGCCGGGGCTGCAAGGGCCTACTCTTGCATGATTTTTGTGCATTGGGCCTCTAGTGTCTTATAAAACTAACTAGAGGCCCAGTGCACGAAATTTGTGCACAGGGGGGGGGGGTGCTGTGTGTGTGTGTCCTTCAGCCCAGCCTGCACCCTCTCCAATCTGGGACATCCCTCTCACAATCCAGGACTGCTGGCTCCCAACCGTTCGCCTGCCTGCCTGCCAGATTGCCCCTAACCACTTCTGCCTGCCAGCCTGATCACCCCCTAACCACTCCCCTGCTAGCCTGATTGATGCCTAACTGCTCCCCTGCCGTGCTGATTGCCCCTAACTGCCCTCCCCTGCTGGCCCAGTTACCCCTAACTTCCCTCCCCTGCAGGCCTGGTTCCCCCAAACTGCCCTCCCCTGCAGGCCTGGTCCCCCTCAACTGCCCTCCCCTGCAGGCCTGGTTGCCCCCAACTGCCCTTCCCTGAAACCCTGGTCCCACCCAATTGCCCTCCCCTGCAGGCCTGGGTGCCCCCCAACTGTCCTCCCCTGCAGGCCTGGTTACCCCTAATTGCACTCCCCTGTAGGTCTGATCTCCCCCAACTGCTCTCCCTTGCAGGCCTGGTCCCTCCCAACTGCCCTCCCCTGCTGGCCATCTTGTGGTGGCCATCTTGTGTCCACATGGGGGCAGCCATCTTGTGTGTTGGAGTGATGGTCAATTTGCATATTACTTCTTTATTATATAGGATAGAGGCCTGGTGCACAGATTCGCGCGCTGGTGACGTCCCTTGGCCTGGCCTGTGGGGATCGGGCCGAAACTGGCTCTCGGACATCCCCCGAAGGGTCCTGGATTGCGAGAGGGTGCAGACCAGGCTGAGGGACCCCACCGGCACACCGGGCCTCTAGTATGCATATAAGATCTTTGGTTAATCTCTTCCTACCCTTCCCCTTCCCCCTTTCCCTCTGAGATTCATCAGTCTGTTCCATATTTCCATGCCTGTGGTTTCCGCTCCTATATTGAGCGTCTGCTCCCTGGTGGTCAGTGCGGGTCATAGCTACCAGCCAGCCGGTCGCTTAGGCTTTTTTATACAATATCACAGCCATGCAATCATAGGTCTTATTCTATTCTGACTTCCCCAATTTTATAAGTACTCATCTGGGGTGTGTGTGTGTGTGTGTGTGTGTGTGTGTGTGTGTGTGTTTCATCTATATAATTTTATCACATGTTTAGGTTATACAGTCAAGATACAGAATTCCATTGCCCTCTTTGCTTTTAGCACATCTTGTGTTTTCTTTTTGTAACCACGCTCCCTTCCCCCTCCAGTCCCTAACTCTTGGCAACTACTAATCTGTTCTCCTATTTCTAAAACTTTGTCATTTCAAAAATGTTTTCTGATTGCATCGTACAGTATATAAAGTTTTGGGATTGGCTCTTTTCCACTTGGTGAAGTTCATCCAAGTGTTGCAGCATGTCAAGAATTTATTCTTTTTTATGGCTGACTAGTATTCCATGGTGTGGGTATACCACAGTCTGTTTAACCATTCACCCAGTGACCAAAAGCTGGGTTGTTTCCAGGTTTTGGCTATTCTGAATAAAGATGCTCTGAACATTTGCAGACAGGTTTGTATGAGCGTAAGTTTTTACTTTTGTGGGATAAATGTCCGGGGTACAATTGCTGGGTCATATGGTACCTATATGCTTAGTTCTGTAAGAAACTGCCAAACTATTTTTGAGAGCGGTTGCTCCATTTTGCATTCCTACCAGCAATGTTTGATTGGTCTGTGATTTCCACATCCTTGGCAGCATTGGGTGTTGTTAGTATTTTTTTATTTTGGCTGTTCTGATAGATGTGCAGTGATACCTCATTATATTTATATCTTATTATTATTATTTTAATTTGCATTAAAATAATGCAAATTATCTCTAATGGCTGATAATGTTGAACATTTTTTCACGTGCTTATTTGCCATCTGTATATCCTCTTGGGTGAAATGATTGTCCTGTCTTTTGACTATTTTATTTTTTAAAATTTTTATTAGCATAGTAATAGAAATGTCAAAAGGAAAGTTAATCACAGTAGATCGTTATCCTTAAAATAAAAAGCAGAAGCAAGAAGAGGATGCTATTTACAGCCACAATCTTCTGTATCTCTGAACAGTACAGAAAGATTCCAAGAGAAAGATTAAGATGGCTGACTGTTGATTATATTCTAATTGGGTTATTTTTTACTGTTGAGTTAAAATTAAAAAAAAAAAATTAAACCTTTATTGAAGTATAACACAGATACCATATAGTTCACAGTGGTATGTGGATTATCTACACTAATAAAAGAGTAACATGCAAATTGACTGTACCTTCACGATGCCCACCAGCCAATCAGGAGTGGGTATGCAAATTAACCCAACAAAGATGGCAGGTTAATTTGCATATGCTGGCGCTGAGCGGCCGGGGGTGGAGCAGGATGCTTGTGGCATTGCCATGGCAACAACGCAGGCGTTCGGCACCACCCTTGGCCACTCCGGGCCTCTTGGCAGTGTGGGAAGGCAGAAAGGCGGCTCTGGGCCAGAGCAAAAAGGCGACTCCAGCCGGAGCGAAGGTGGTGCCGGCAGCCAGGGGAAGGAAGGCCCATTCTTGCACGAATCTTCATGCATTGGGCCTCTAGTATCTAAATAAAGTGTACAGTTCAGTTGAATATTCACAGAATTATGCAACTATCACCACTATCTAACTCCAGAACTTTTCCATCAACCCCAAAGAAAGTCTACATTCATTAGCAGTCACTCTCCATCACCACTCTCTCTACCTCCTGTTAACCACAAACCGACTTTCTGTCTCTATGGGTTTCCTGGTCTGGACATCTATATATATAAAAGCCTAAGCGAGTGTTACGACTGGTCGGCCGAATGACCGATTGACCGATGGCTATGACATGCACTGACCACCAGGGGACAGATGCTCAATGCAGGAGCTGCCCCCTGGTGGTCAGTGCGCTCCCACAGCCAACCTCCCTCGGTCCCTTCCCTAGCTGACTGGCTCTGATCGGCCTCGATTGCCCGCCAGGCCGAGGGATCCCACCTGTGCATGAATTCGTGCACCAGGCCTCTAGTTTCATATAAATGGAATCATAACACGTGGCCTTTTGTGTCTGCGTCTGTCACTTAGCATAATGTTTTCAAGATTCATCCATGTGCTAGCATGAATCAGCACTTTACGCCTTTTTGTGGCTGAAGGATATTCCATTGTATGGACATACCACATGTTTATTCATTTGTCAGCCGGTGGACATTTCAGTTGTTTCCATTTTGGGGCTCCTATGAAGCATGCTGCTATTAACATTCCAGTGCAAGTTTTTGTATGGACTTACGTTTTTATGTCTCTTGGATGTAACTCTTAGGAGTGGAATTGTGGGTCTTAATGGTAACTCTTTGTTCAGACTTTGGAGGAACTGCCAGACTTTCCAAAGTGAGAGCTCCATTTATATTCCCCCCAGCGGCGTATGCGGATTCTGATCCTTCTACACCCTCACCAACACTTTCCTTTCCTTTTGGTTCTAGCCATCAGTGCGTGTAAAGTGGTATCTCCTTGTGGTTTTGATTACTATTGAGTTTTAAGAGTTCTTTATATATTCTAGGTTGGCGTCCTTGGTCAGAAGTCCAGCTATCAGTTTTTCACTTACGGATTGGTTCTTGGCACCATGTCTAAGAGCTCTTTGCTTCAGCTTTGTTTTTTGGTGTATGGGAGGATGCTCAATTAACTGAGCCACACCAGCCAGGGCTTTTTAGCTTTGCTTTTTGTACTGACCAGCAGCTTGTGTTTGAAGAGAAAGTCCTCCTTAACCAGCCCCCCAAATCCAGGTCTGTGAGTGAGCCCCCGTCCTTCCTCCAGGCTAGGACAGAGCCACTGGATGGCGCTTGTGGTGGGGGACGGGGAGAAAGAGAGAAAGGGACCAGTAACTGGACAACCACGTTCCTTCCTTTGGCACCAAGGAGGCTGTTTCTAACCCCTGCCCCCGGCCTGTTTGTCTTCCAGACCCTGGAGGAGGAGCTGTTTGGGAACAACGAGGAGAGCCCAGCTTTCAGGGAGTTCTTGGACCTGCTGGGGGACACGATCACCCTGCAGGACTTCAAAGGGTAGGTGTTAGCCATGTGATGGCTGCAGCCGCACGGATGAGGACTTGGAGGAAGGGCAAGGGGCGACAGCTGAGTTTCAGGGAGGGCATGTGAGAGTTAAAAACATACACAAGAGCCCAGCCGGCGAGGCTCAGTGGTTGAGCATCGACCTGTGAACCAGGAGGTCATGGTTCAATTCCTAGCAGGGCACATGCCCGGGTTGTGGGCTCGATCCCCAGTGGGAGCCGTGCAGGAGGCAGCCGATCAATGATTCTTTCTCATCATTGATGTTTCTATCTCTCCCTCTCTCTTCCTCTCTGAAATCAATAAAAATATATTAACCTCCTCCCCCCCCCCCCCCACACACACACAGGAAACACGGGGTTGTTTTTCAGCAAACCATCAGCACTCCTTTCTAAGGGAACAGAAGCCCAGGGGCTAATCAAGGATGGCAGGTTATCTGAAAGGCGTTGACATCCGGCCTAGGATGCATGATGAAACTGCTCCACCTCAGATGCGCCTTCCTAATTACATTTGGCTCAGACTGAGAGCTTAATGAATCCACCTTCCCTATCACTCACCTGCCAGCATTCAGGGAAGAGAGCTGTTTGGGGGAAATGATCCATTTTAGATAATACACAGAAAGAATGGATAACTAAGAATTGGTAGAAAGAAATACAGTAGCCCACACTCCTAGCCCCCTCCCCCTGGCAGGAATCTATGCAACCGTCTGTGGTTCTCCAAGTGGACAGAAAGAATATGGGAGCTCTTGCTTGGAAAACTCTGGCCTTTGGTTTTCCTTGGCAAAGGCCACCTTTGGGCGGGACCTTCAGACCTGGCCGGACTGTGCTGTGTGTCATGGCCGGCACGTGGCAGCCCTCCGAATCCCCCACTCCAGCAGCCACGTTAGTAGGATCTCCCAACGTGTGTGATAACCCCCAGGCCTGTCAGGTACTAGGTGTTCTGTGACCCCTTTCTTCCTCTGCTTCCTTCTCTCCTCTTCCTTCTCTTCTCTTTCTTCCCTCCTCTTCCTTCACCTCCCCCCCCCCCCTTTCTCCATCCTCCTTTCCTTCAAGGTCACCACTGTCCGGAGTCAGTCTCACATGGGTTACAGTTCCGCCTCCATTACTTGGTAGCTGTATGACTTTGGACACGTGACGTAACCTCTGCAAGCCTCAGTTTCCTCACCTGTAAAAGGGAAATAAAGACAGTGCTGACCCCACAGGTTGCTGGGGGTTAAGGTAGATAATCCCGTGAAGCACATAAGCTGGTGCTGAGCACAGAGGACCCACCGGTGGTCATTGTCACTGTGGCTCTACCACCTCCATTGACCCTGAGGTGCCATCTTTGTAAGGTGCATCCAGAGTTCACAGATCGTAAAATGCGAAAGGATGTGTCTTAGAATAGATGCAATAAAGTCTATTAAAACCAGGAAGGACCCCAGAGGTCATGTCGTCCTATCCCTTTATTTTTAAAATTTACTTATTTATGTGTTTATTTTTGTTAATCTTCACCCGAGGATAGTTTTTCCACTGACTTTTAGAGAGGGTGGAAGGGGAGGGAGACACACACACACACACACACACACACACACACACATACACACACACAGAGAGAGAAAGAGAGAGAGAGAGAGATATATGAGAGAGACACATCGATTGGTTGCCTCCCACACGTGCCCCAATGGGGTTGGGGATCAAACCAGCAACCCAGGTACATGTCCTTGACCGGGAAATGAACCCGAGGCCCTCCGGTGCACAGGCCAATGCTCTAACCACCAAGCCATGCCGGCCAAGGCCTACCCCTTCATTTTATGGAGAAAGGAAACGGGCCCAGAGAGATGGGGTGAGATGCCAAGGCCCTGTGCTGACTTAGGGGCAGAAGCAGGTCTAGAACCTGGAGTGCCTGACCCCGGCCCAGCGTGCTTTCTGCCATGCCGGCTGAGCACATTTCCTGGATGGTATTGCAGAGCCTGGGGGGACTGATGTGCAGGGTCTATTTGATTTCATCTTCTTAAAGGAACCTGTATCTTCCTCTTCATGCTGAAGAGTGTGATCCACGGCTAGCAGCCCGTTTCCATAAAGGAAGAGGGGGCAGCTGCCAGAAGCCACCCAGTTCCTTAGCTCCTTTCCTGCCTGTGGGGAGAGAGCAGGAGAGGGGGCCTCCCTGGGTACCTCCAGGCTGGGTGCTGCCGTGTGGGGTCCGGTCCCCACATGGGACGCTGGCTGGGCAGAAGTCAGGCACCTGTCACCTCTTCAGGCTGCCTCTGGAGGCTCCTCTGGGGCTCACCACCACCCAGCAGGATGGCCGGTTTCCTGGGCTTTGGGCCGAGGACTTGGACGTGGCCTTGCAGAGAGCGTAGGCTGGTGCCCCGCCTTAGGGGCTACTGGCACCCAGGAGAGCACTTGTCTGGGATTTGTGTGTGGACGACCTCCCTTCCCACATGACTTACGCTATGCAGGGGACGCAGCCAAAGCTTGGAATTTGTCTTTGTCTTTTCAGTGTGGGTTTATGGGCGAACGCCAGGGCTCGTCTGCTCGGAAGGGCAGATCTGCCTGCTCGCCCCGCATCGCAGTCTCTCAGCCAACTCTCCACGCCCCTCATCCCTTCACCTGCCCCATGTGTTTAGGGAAAGCTGCGCCGAGTTGCCCACTAACCCCCGCTCTCTCTCCCCGTGGCACTTGCCCCGATTTTGTGCTGACAGTTTCCGAGGAGGCCTGGACGTGACCCACGGACAGACGGGGGTGGAGTCGGTGTACACGATATTTCGGGACAGGGAGATCATGTTTCACGTCTCCACAAAGCTGCCCTTTACCGAGGGAGACGCCCAGCAGGTAACCTGGGTCGGGAGGGATCCGGGAGCCTGGGGCGTGCGAGGTGAGAGTCTTCTTCTGGTCCCATCTACCTGAGGGACTGCACCGCCCCCCCCCTTTTCATAATCAGGAGGCCAGTCTGTTCAGCGGTGCTCTGCCCCTCACAGCCTGTTCTGTCGCATTATCTCACCAACGCCGACGTGCGACAGGACAGCAGGGCTGTGGTTATCCCGCTCTGACCAGGGAGGCACTGCAGCTCGGCGTGGTCCAAAGACTGTGTCCCAGTTGCTGGGGGCAGAGCTGGGAGCAGAGCCCAGGGGCCCTGGTCACGTGGGGGGTGGTGAAGAGTCGTGACGGGGTCTGCAGATGGCAGCTTGACGCCAGCTCTGCACTTCGGGGTATGTGATTCTCGTGGGCAAGCGGTTGATCTCGTGGCCTCATGGTTCACATCTGTAAAATGGGGATAGCGCCATGTATGTCCGAGCGTTGTTGTGGGGATCCACATGGTTCTGAATGTAGGACTCAGAATGATGCCTGGCGTGTGGCAGCCTTCCTCCCGAACAGCTGTTCGCTACCCAGCCCCCTTGTGCCCCGCTTCCTGCCCCAGTGACTTAAAGCTGGTTAGTGCACGAGACACCTCCCACCCAGCTTTTCTAGTCTCACAGCCTCCTCCCTCAGCACACCTGCCTAAGTTGTTAGGTAGAGGAAGTTGGAATTCAGCCCCTCCCTCAACCAGAGAACCTGGGGGAGACCTCGCTCCCAGGGTTTTCCTGCTCGCCCTCCCCGTTGCGGCTCTGACGGCTGTGTGTCCCCTGGGCGGGCCTGGCTTTTTCCCTGTTGAGCCCCGAAACCAGCAGCTGATCGCTGGCTGCTGCACCATTTCCCCGTCCCGCTCTTTGCCTTTCCAGTCTCTAGGAGAATAAGCAAGGAAGGCAGGCCTTTCGCCAGACGCCGACCCATCCATCTCTGAGCAGGGGACGGGGCGGGAGCACAGATGCAATACTGTAAACGGTGCTCGGCTTCTATGGAAAAAAAAAAAAAAAAAGGAAATTGGCAAACGGGACTGTGATTTGGCTCTAAAAGAACGACTGAATGTTCCAGAAACAAATGGGACAGGATTCCTTTGTATCCAAAGCAGGTTTTCGCTCTGTGTTTCACCTCGGTCTCTGTCCCCTCACGGCCCCTCCCGCCACCCAGCCTGTGGCTGAGGGCCCTTCTCCGCCCGCTTTCAGCCTCACCTGTGTTAAGTGGGAAGTTGGTCGAGACTGGCTGTTGGCAGGGACTGAATAAACACCACGTTTCTCTTCCCAAGAAACGAGATGGTGTGTGGAGAATAAGTGAGAGAATGTGTGTAGAAGTGCCCCGCACTGGGCTCAGTATATAAAACAGTTGCTCAGTAAACATGAAACTCAAAGTGACGCATAGGGCCTGCATGCAGTAGGTGCTTAAAAAAGGAACAAATGCACAGGCAAGCACCTCGCCAGCACTTGGTGCACTGGAGGGCCTTGTCATTGGAAATCATGCGTGTGGATAGCCCAGCCTGGCTCCTGACGCCCAGCAGGTGCGTGGTGATTGAGGTCACCTGTGAAAGCACCTGGCACAGTTTGCGGTACTGAGTCAGGGTTGGATTTCTCTCCCCCATGACCTCCACTAAGCCATGTTGCCCCTGTTTCTCTAAGCATGGTTCTGCTCCCCTCTGGTGTAGAATGATCTGCCGCCTCATCCCTGCTCACCCACATTCCCATCAGTTGTCCCCCCACTACCTCCTCTTCCAGGAAGCCTTCTCAGATTACCCTCAGGGCTCTGACTTTGCCCTCCTCCCTGCCCCCTGCCCCCTGCCCCCCACAGCGGCAGGCATTTGTGTGCAGGAGCTGACTTACCGCTCGCGGGCTGGTGGCCTTGTTCCTGTTTTCAAGTAGCTTCACCTGTGTTTGTGTTTCTCCTGGCTCAGTTGCAGGCTCTCCCAGGGCAAAACCTGAGCCTCAACTTTTAACTCTTCTCCCCGAGTCCCGAGTGTGAGCTCTGCACACCCTAGAGTTCAGCGAGATGCCTGCTGGTCTCTACCTAACAACTTGGACAACTTCCCCACTTTTCCCTTTTTGATGGGCTTCCAAAGATGAAATGAAAAGCTCCCCGGAGAGCTAGGTCTCCGGGTTCCAGGGCTTATGTATAAAGATAGCAGAACGAGGCATTTCCTGTATAGATCTCTTCTGCTTTCAGGATGTTCCCAACTGGCTTGTAACAATGGGACGCTTTTTGTTTAGCTCCAGAGAAAGAGACACATTGGGAATGACATTGTGGCCATCATCTTCCAAGAAGAAAACACACCGTTCGTCCCAGATATGATTGCCTCCAACTTTCTACACGCCTACATCGTGGTGCAGGCCGAGGGCCCGGGCACGGACACCCCGGCCTACAAGGTGAGGAGGACGTCTCCTGGGAGGGCGCGGTGGCCGGGGCACCTGGGCCTCACTGACGGATTCAGTGATACCAGGAAATAGCAGTCCCCGGTGGGTCCTCGAGCTGGTCTCCAAGATGTCACTCCTGGCTGTGGTGTGACTGGTTTCCCGCGGCTCTCAGGTTTCTGAGATTTGGGGGCTAGACGCTGAGTGGAGGGCACCCACCCTCTGAGGTCATCTCATCCATCCGGTTCTCTCCAGGCTCAACCCCATCTCACCTAAGGGTCGAGAAGCCCGGATGCTCCTATTTGGAATCTGGTCACGCCATTGGCAGAGCCAGAGGGGAGGAGGAAAACAGAGGGAGGACTGTCGGGATGGGGAAAGGAAGAGGGTGGCAACAAAGAAAAGAAAGAAAAGAGGTGTTCGTGGTGAGAAGGGTGGGGCGCAGGGGCCTGGGAGACCTGGCCCCCGGGGGGCCCCTCTGGTTTAGCTGTTCTGGAATAAATGCTCGATCTTAATTTGAAGACTGCCAGGGGATGGATAATGAGTACGTGGGTCTCAGCCCCCTGACCAATAAGCAATCTTCCAGACGAGCTCAAAATCCTCCTGGATGCCGGTGAGCCCACCGCCTCAGCAGCCCTCACACGGCCCTCTGGTGGCTGAATCACTAACTGTCCCCTCCGCTTCTCCGCCAGAAATAATCCCAGCCCCTTGGGCATCAGTTTCTCCGAGTCACAGTGTTGGGGGGCATGAGACCCCAGGGAGACAGACTGAAGCAGGGTTTCTAAGTGGATGTTATATAGCCTTTGGACGCCCTGCAGATCCGTGCAGAACGTTGAGTGTATGGGCTTCTTTGCGTGTTCTCTGCCTTTCCTAGGGAGAGAGGCCACACGCAGCTCAGGTTCTCAGAGGACCGCCCGCTCCCCACAATGTAGGAGCCGCTGTTGTAGGGAGAGGGAGGGGCTGATGGGACACTCGGAGGCCCGGAAACGTTTCCTGTGTCATAACTTGGGCCAGAGCTGGTTCTGGGGGTTTACGAAGCCCTAGCGCCTCGTGGCCGTCTGCATGAAGTACCCATTTTGCTGGAAGTTTTGGGGAAAAGAAAATGATGTTATATACTTGCTATTATCAGCACAAAGCCAGATGGAGTAAGTGCAGAATTCACATCAACTTTAAATCCAAGTATGAGGCTTCAAAAAGAAACCCCCAAACCAACCAACCAACCAATACACAGCCAAACAAGCCCCACCCCGCTCTCCTGTGGAGGAGAGCCGATCTCTTCCGTGCCCACGTCCATGTTCGTGGCCTCCTGCCACTGAGCGGCTTTAGCCGAAAAGTGAGAGCAGCCGTGGTTTGGGCATTTCCCCGAAGGCGCACTGGCTTTGACCGAAATGGGCGCCTAGCTGCTGGATTTGTTGGTGGTGGAAGCAGACTTGATTCACTCAGTGCCTACTGTGTGCCAGGCGTGGGCACATGCAAGTGACGTTCAGAACCAGCCTTCAGGGAAGAGAGAGAAGAGCTACTGCTTGGGATCCCCAAACAAAGGTGTGTGGTGGGCAAGAGGCGGGGCGGGGGCGGGGTGGAGTGGGGACGCGGCTCCCAGACCCAGCCATGCAGTTCAATGCATACTCGCGGTTCGTCTGCTGGGCCTCTGCTGGCCGAATGGGCCCTCTGGTGGACACAGAATTTTTAAAATTTCTGATAGGATGTGGAGCTCCGCTAACTGGCTTCTCCACTTTCCCAAGAGCTTAGCAGCGTGGGACAATACAGAGAAAAATCACAGGCCCCCAAATCGGCACCCCACCTCCAGCTTTGATGCTAGAAGTCTTTACCCAGTCTTCCCCGCCACAGTCGGCGGTCCAGGTAGAAGCGCTTTCCTGAGAGCGGTGGCGAGAAGCCGGGAAGCAGGGCACACAGGAAGAGCCGGGCTGGCCCGGGATGTGGGGCCCTGTGCTCCCCCTGTCAGGAGAGCGCGGAGGTTGGAGGGCACGATCTGTGAATGGGGCCAGGGAGGCAGGGGGCAGGGAGGGAGACCAGCCTTCCAAGGTGCTCCCCAAACCTCCGTGAACCCCCGGTGATGAGCAGACTGAGGAGGAGCTGGTCAGGTCCCTTAGGCGGTCCAGGGTGGAACGAGACCTTAGCTGACGCTTGCAGGCTTAGGGGCGATGGAAAAGCAGGGTGAGTGAGGTTTCCCTGGGGCTCAGCAGCGCCTGGGGGAGCCCCCACGGGGGAGGACAAACAAGAGGAAAGGAGGGGAGGGTGGGGTGGGAACGTGCAGGGAAGGGCTGAGGCCTAGAGTCTCGGAGCCTGGGGTTCTGGTCCTCTGCCTGTGACCTTGGCCAGTCCCCGCTCCCTCTGGGCCTCTGATTCTGTCTGTGTGAGATGAGGAGGTTGGGCTAGACAACCTCAGCGTTCCTTCCAGCCCTGATGTGGTCGGAAGGGGAAGCGGGGAAGTTGAGAAACAGGTGTGTGTGTGAGATGGATGAGGAGTGGTCTGGGGGAACTCTGCAGCACCTCAGGTGCCCTTTACTAGGTGCATTTCGTAGGGAAACGGTGGAGGCGCCATGTCCAGGTCGGCCTGTGGTCGTCGACACTGAGCCGTCGGAGCAGGCGCGAACTTGGCTCCCAAACCCGGGTGCGCGTGAAATGTCACATGGGGTTGTTCTTCAGACACAAATTTGGACCCCATCCTGCCAGGTTGGAAGGGAATCCCAGCCGAGCCATCATCAGGACTCCCTCCCTCCTCTTCCCGCCTGAGCCACCCTGTGCCAGGCCCCCGAAGGCCTGCACAGGCCTCAGGAGTCTTACGTGACGCCGATCCTTGGAGAGGGGTCTGGGTGTGCCCCCTTCCCCTCCCTGCCGTCCATCCCTCCAGCGACCTGGGGGTTCTCTGAGGTTTCCGGCCCCACGTGGGCGCGAGCCTGCGAGGTTCCCACCTCCTGGCGCATCCTCGTTCCTCACAGGCCCCTGGCCTCCGTCCGCTTTCCAGCCTCAAAGAGTCTCTTCCCCTGAGTAACCGGCCGCCTCTGAGCCCTGCTGGGCCCCTGCTGGGCGGCCTGCACGGAACTGAGAAAACAGGAAGGTGGGGCTTCTGCTTTCAGCCCAGCAACCCAACCGTCCCCAAGAGGCGGGAACAACAAAGGCCCGCGCTCTGCTGGAAAGGGGTCAGGAGAGGGAGCACCGTGGGGATGGAGAGGAATGGCCGCACGGGAAGGGTCCTGTCCCCTCCTTTCTGACGCGGCTGCTGCGGTGGACTTGTCTCTCTGCACACTTGGTGGATTTCAGAACACCCGTGAAGCCATTTGCCCAGTCAGCACAGCTCACGCTGCTGCACGCCTGAGAGGGGGTGTCCAGGTGGGAAGAGGAAGGGCTAGGCCTGGCCTCCGGCCTTGCCCCAGCCGGCAGCCTGTCAGGAGCCTTCCCACCACCCCCTCCCCAGGTTCTGGCTCTGTGGGTGGCATTCTTGACTTGTGCCATGGCGCCTGGTGGGTGGTGGTGGGGAACTGTGTTTGGCAGCTGGAACCAGCCAGAAGTCACGTCAGCAGCCCTTACCCCGGTTCCTCACTGTGGTCGCTGCCATGTGGGCCCTGCAGACAGCTTTGAACTTGATACTGACCAGCCCTCCCCACTCCCTTCCCCTGCAGACCCTGGCCGGGCCTTTCCTTGGCCGGGCTCTGAGCTGCCTGCTCACCCTGTCTGGCCGACTCTCAGCATCTGCCCTACTTCACCGGCCAGCAGCTGGCGGTGGGCCAGGGCCGCGCTCACGTCAGAGCCGCCCGCCTGGGGAGGGGAGAGGGCAGATCTCCAGAGAGGCCTGCAGCCTCGTGGGCCGAGAACGGGTGAAACCAGGGCACCTCCGTGCAGAGGGGAGATGGAGGTGTGGGGCCTGTGCCAGGCCTGGGGGACCCCACACCGAACATCTTGGGGCTCTCACTCCATTAACGCATGCCTCGCCAGGCTGGCCAGAGGTACACACGCACCCAGAGCCTGGTACCCCCTCTGCAGCACGCAGCACACCTTGATGTCCTCCACCCCCACTTCCCAGCCCGGGCCCCGCGCTGTTGGTTCAGGCCTCACCCTGACTGCCTGACCCTGTGCGGGGCTCAAGGCTTCCAGACGCTCACCCGCCCACCGCACAGGGGCTCTCAGGAGCTCACAGCTGCAGATCCCTGGCTCGCCTCGGTGCTGCTGCTGCAGGCGTGGGGTGGAGCCCGTGCAATTGGTATTTCTTGCTTAAGCACTTGAAGTGTGGGCAGGCTGGGAGCCAGTGTTGTGGGAAGAACCCCAGAGCAGGGTCTGGATTCTCTGTTCCCCTCGGTGGCGAATCACCTGTGGGCCTTTGGGGGAGGGTCTCTCGTGTCTCCGGGCATCTGTTTCCTCATCAGTGAAAGGGCTAAGAATTCTCCCCGTGCCTCTCCCGTGGGCTGAACATCCCAGTCAGTGCGGTCAGGAGGCGAGGCGTCCTGAGCGCTTGCACTGCGTTAGAGTTCGGGTCCCAGGCTCTGTCCACTCATCTTGCCAGGCTCACGTCTGGCCTCCAGTGGTGCAGAGGAGCATGTAGATAGTTCCATGCCATCCAGCCCTCTCCTAGGAACTCTGCCACGCTGGCCATGGCTCCCAGGGCAAGGGGAGGAGGGGCGAGATCTGCCGTGGGAAGGGCTGCCCCGGGGCCCGGGCACGGCACGTGGATCTCTTCCCGCCTGGCCCACACCGAGGCTCTGTTGCAGGTCTCAGTCACCGCGCGGGAAGACGTGCCTGCCTTTGGCCCACCTCTGCCCAGCCCCCCTGTTTTCCAGAAGGTAGGACACTCTCCTCCTGCCCCTCTCATATCCAAGCTCCAGGTTCCCATGCCTGAACGGCAGGGGTGGCAGTGGGGCGGGACCTGGGCGGGGACATTAGCCGGGCCTTTATTCGGCATGGTTGGGTGCCTTTACTTGGGGTCTCCCCCATCTCTGCTCCTGCTGCCAGCCTGGCCTAGCACAGGGTCTCGTTCAGGGTGTTTGAATTTCGGCTGAAAGAAGCGTTTTTTTGTGTTTTTTTTTTACCAGGAGCAGGGGGCAGAAGTCGCCTCCAGGCACGGGAATGCCACTGTGGTGTGGAGGGTTGGTTTCCCAGGACCCGGGGAGCTGGTTCCCATGTTGGCATCGTAGCAGCTGGGCTTGGCCTGGGCTAGATGCGATCCAGTGTCTGAAGGGACTTTTTCAGGGGTGCCCCTAGACCCCCCGTTCTGCCTGCCCGTGGCGAGGCTGGGAGAGTCCCAGAGCGTCTTGTCTTCCAGGGCCCCGAGTTCAGGGAGTTTCTACTCACCAAGCTCACCAACGCAGAGAACGCCTGCTGCAAGTCGGACAAGTTCGCGAAGCTGGAGGTGAGAACGAGGTTTCTGAGGTCTTCCTTCTGCCCTCCTGTTAGTGAGCCAGACTCTGCCGGGGTCTGTTCCTGGGGGCTGTTCAAGGGGGGAGAGCGTCGTCTTTGCCCCTCGAAGTCGTCAGTCCTGTGTTGATATGGTAACTCTTCTTGTGGAAACTAAGTCCAAATTTCAGGTCTAGTCAGCCATTTACCAATTGTTTCTTGAGCACCTACTGTGTGCCAGGATCCGTTCTGTTTCCTGGGACATGGGCCTAAATGCGACTCAGTTTCTGCCCATTTAGAGTTCACAGGCTGGTGGGAGGGGCCATTACTAGAGGTATGATACAGTTTGCCAGCCCTGAGCCCTGATGGAGGCCAGCATGGGGGCTGTGACTTAGGATAGTGACTGCCTCTGCCTATGGGGGTCTAGGGAGTATTCAGGGAAGGCTTCCTGGAGGAGGTGGCCCTTCAGCTGCTGAATCTGGGTATCTGATGAGCCGTTTGCCAGGAGGAAAGAGTGGGGAGGGCTATTCCAGGCATGGGAACAGCATGAGCAAAGGAGAATCAGGGCAGAATCAGAGCATGACTTGGTGAGGGGGTTCCTGAGGGTTTGATGTGGCCTGAGGGAAGGACTCATGTGGGGCATGGGATGGTGGGGACTCAGCTGGAGATGTAGGTTGGGTCATATCAAGAAGGGATTTGAGCTAGAGGGGATGGGCCCTATTAAAGGACTTAGGCGGGAGAGTGGTGTTTGCTTTGCATATTAGATGATCATTCTGACAGTGGTGGGGAGGGTAGATTGAAAGGGAGGAGGGCGGGAAGGGTGGCCAGTTAGAAGCTATGAGAGGAGTTCAAGAGAGACGATGGCAACTTGCTTACCCCAGGCACAGGAGGGAAGGATTTGGGGAAGACGCGATGGACTTCTGTATTCAGGGTGGGGGGAAGTGGATTGGTGGGGTGGCTCTTAGGCCTTCAGCTGGACTCGTTGCTGACAGGGGACCACTGGGAGGTAGCTGGGCCAGGGATTGCAGATCTGGAGGTGCCTGCGCAGGCTGGGTTACTGAAAGGGCCAGCCCCGGTCTGGGTGCATGGCGCCCCCTGGAGGTTGTATGGATGGCTCTGGAGGAACATCTGGATGGAGAGGAGCAGTGGGCAGTGGTATATGGATGTGGGGCTTGGGGTAGAGATCTGGGCCGGGCCAGGAGTCAGGTAGAGCTGGGAGGGTGGGGCGGGGTGGGGCGGCCCAGCGAGAAGGGGCAGAGGGAAGAGAGCAGAGGGCTGGGCATGGAGCTGTAGTGTCAGTTGCGACATTTGTGAGCGTGGAGCCCAGCCTGGCTTGAGGTCCACACCGTCACCAAGATGCACTTGGCCTGAAGAGCAGCCCTCAGCCAGGCATCTGGAGCCCCCTCTGCTCTCAGTGCCCGCTCCACAATCTCCACCCTCCTCCCTCCCAGGACCGGACGCGGGCCGCCCTCTTGGACAACCTTCACGATGAGCTCCATGCCCACACACAGGCCATGCTGGGACTCGGCCCGGAAGAGGACAAGTTTGAGAACGGGGGCCACGGGGGGTTCCTGGAGTCCTTCAAGGTACGGGCACAAGGGCGGCTGCCGGTTGCTGTGGCCGGGAGGGTCGGGACAAACGAGGGAAGAGGTCCAAGATCCACGTGATCCTGACCCCAGAGCCCAGGGCCAGCCAGACGTGGCAGGACCAGCAGGGGCACTGCAGGGGTTGGCAGAGGACAGGGGCATCAGGAAGTGTGAGTGGTTGGAGCAGCCAACAGTCTTGACCTGGGTCCTCTCCTCCTGGCCTGGAGTCTGACAAGTGGGGCCGGGGGAAGAGTTAGCAGGAGAGGAGCCAGTGCAAACCAAGGACACTCCTGCTCCCACCTGCCTCCTTCTGTGGTCAGGGCGCCCGGGGCAGAATGGCGGGAGCAGGGACACAGGTCTTCGCTGTCTTCAGCAGCTGGTGTGGGGTTCCGCAAGGATTTCTCCAGCTGCCAGGGAACCCGAGGACCTGGCCAGGGCCAGTGTGATGGCGTTAGAGGCAAGTCCCTGTGGACTTTGCAAAGGGAAGAACTTTCTAACCAGAATGAGCTGCTAAAATAAGTAGTGAGCTCCCTGTCCATGGGAGTATTCAAGTGGAGTTGGGACAGCCGCTTTGCTGGCCGGGCATAAAGAAGACTCATTGTCATGTGCTTGCCAAGTGCGTGCTGGTCCGCACAGCACTTACATCCGGCATCTGATCTGAGCCTGGCTGTACCCTTTCCGCTTAGCACGGGCCTTGTTACTTCCACTCCCACACAAGGGGACAGGATGGGAGGCCACAGGGCTGCTCGGAACCTTACACCCACTGCCCGGCCGGCGTGGCTCAGTGGTTGAGTGTTGACCCACGAACCAGGAGGTCAAGGTTCGATTCCTGGTCAGGAGGGCACATGCCCAGTTTGCGGGCTCGATCCCCAGTAGGGGGCGTGCAGGAGGCAGCCTATCGATGATCCTCTCTTACCATGGATGTTTCTATCTCTCTCTCCCTCTCTCTTCCTCTCTGAAATCAATAAAAACATATTAAAAAAACCCCCCACAAAAAAACCTTACACCCGCTCAGAGGTAAAGCCTTGTTTCAAACCGGGTTTTCTGGTTCTTAATCAATGTTCTGCTGATTGCCCGCGGCAGGATGATTTATAAAGCTACCGTTTTGGGGACCGTGCGTGGGGTTGGGGTTGGGCCTGCCTGTGTTAGAATCCCAGCCGTGTGATCCTGGGCACAGTCTTTCAAGTCTCTGAGCTACATTAACAGCACAGGGATGATCGACGGGACCTGCGTCTTGGCGTTGTTGGGAGAATTCATGGAAATAGTCCGAAGAGGTCGCATGGCCCGGAATACAGTCAATGCCCGGTGAACGTGTGCCCTGTACAGTGAAAGCTTAACACCCGCCATCCCTCTAAGCTCTCACGCTGCTCCCTGTGCCCTGTGCAGGGCTGGGGTTAGGGGTAGAATCACTGATACCCAGTTTCAATAATTAGGAGTGTCATTTTGCACGTGAGGAAACGGAGACCCGAAGAAACAGAATCATTTGTCCCAAGTCACCACCCAACAGGTTCGGGAGTCGAAGCTGTGTCTGGCAGATTCTGAAGCGTGTGTTCCCAAGTGCCACATGACACCGCCGCTGGGTCCCAACTCAATTAAGATTCCACCCACTAGCCCGGCCCGGGCAAGCCTGGGGTCTGCCCCCCTGCCAGGCAGCGGCACAGAGCGCAGGGCAGGGCCTGCTGGCCCCAAGGGCCAGCTGCCGAGATTCCTCACGCGGGCGCGGGCAGGAGCCGACTGCGTGTCCGGGCTGGTGGGAGATTCCTGGGACATCTGTCTCAGCCCTGATGGACAGTGGCGGCCAGGGTGAAACAGGAGGAATTGAGACCCAGAGGAAAGGGGGGTGGGGGAGGAGAGGAGCGGGGGAGGAGAGGGAGCCGGGGCAGCTAGCCGGGCAGAGGGAGGGGTGAATGGGAGACCAGGTAACTAGGAACACCTCTGCGGGCCCCGCCCACATCCTGGCAAGCTTGTCAGATGCTCCCGGCTCCATAGCCGATGTAATTTGTACATGACTCGAGCTGTCGCTGACTGCAGACACCTAGTGATTTGTTGCTTTCCGTTTTGCAGGTTTCTCTCTGCCTTTTGGAGTTAACTATAGTTTTTTTTCAGTTTTCAAATATTTCTATAACCTGGGAACTCCTGCAGGCCGTGGGCACCGTGCCCACCGTGCCCAGCGGACTAAACGGCCCGGCAGCGACCTCAGGTTGCGGATCTAAAGGACAGTGACCCGAGGCCATTTCCCAGTCCCCTGCCTCTGGGCCGACTCCAGCGGCTTGCCTACGGGGTTTCCCAGAGAGGGAGATCTTCAGGCCTTGCCCATTCCTTGTCTCTGATCCAGTAATCCAGGGAAGCTTTCTCTTCAACCCTCACTCCTTCCACCTGTGGGCTGCGGACAGTCCCTGCTACCTTCGGCTTCCATGCCCGTGTCCGAGGGGCACTGTGAGGTGAGGGAGGGGCCGTCACGGCAGTCGCGCAGAGCACACCTTCCGGGCTCTGCGGGATGTGAGTAGCTGTTTCCTCCTCATGTCGGGACACGAGCTCTTTGCCCGTGCGTTCCATCACGGCCTTCGGTGGGTGTCCCAGGCTGTGGTCTGCCCCAGCTCAGGAAACCGTCTTCCGTTTCCCTGTTTCTTCCCAGGCACCTTGGACGGTGCAGTGGCGTCAGAATTATTGGCATTCCTCTTGGCCAGGCGTCCTCATACTACGGCCCGCGGGCCACATGCGGGTGTTTTTGCCGTTTTGTTTTTTTACTTCAAAATAAGATATGTGCAGTGTGCATAGGAATTTGTTCATAGTTTTTTTTAAACTATAGTCCGGCCCTCCAACGGTCTGAGGGACAGTGAACTGGCCCCCTGTTTAAAAAGTTTGAGAACCCCTGCTCTTGGCGTTCTGTCTGGACCGCCACGAAGTCCTTGTAAAAGTGGTGCATGAAGCGATTCCGGGAGGAGAAGCTCCTGCTGTCTCCTCGCTGTCACAGTTCTCGTCCCACAGGTGCACAGAAACATAATCCAGACGTCCCAGGGCTCACAGCGACCCCAGTCACCCATCCCTGCCTCTGTGGCTGCTCCCCCTCCCCTACAGCCCAGGGACCCTTTGTCCCTCATCTAGAAGCAGACCGGTCGCTGCCCCAGGCTGTGCTCCTGGCTCCTCACACCACTTAGAGTAGCTCTCCTCCTCTCCACGCCCGGCTTCCGTTCACTGGCTGTCGCTTAGTGTTTCTCCCACGAGAAACGGAACAGTTGGTTCATGGACGCCTAGACCTGAGGAGCTTGGGGATATTCTCGGGAATCCTCCAGTTCTACAAACACGTACACATTTTGCATTTTTACGTAGCAGATGATATAAAAAATGCATTTCCATTTGAGATTAAACTTTGGCAGCGAGACTCACCATTGAAAGACACGAGTAAGTAGGCAGGGGCCAATGCAGCCGGGCGCCCCGGGGCTGGGGGTCTGTGGACACAGTCTTGCAAGAATAGTTTTATGTTAAAAACATGTATATTAGTTATTGTTGACAATGTTACAGATGTCCCTCATTCCTTCCCCCATCGCCCTCCTCCTCCTCCACCCAGAATCGTTTTCTTTTCCAAGCAGCTGGGTATTACTCACATTTGAAAAATATTGATCTCTGAACTGTTGTTCTCAAATGCCGTGCTCAGCCACTGCCCGCTGTTGAAGTTTCTGTTGGTCCCTCAAAGTGGAAAGGCAAAGGGATGCTACTTGATGTATCAAAAGCACGTGGGAGCCACATTTTGAGAAACCCTGAGTAGCCCCACCCTCTGATGACCTCATGCAGAAGGGGCCCTGAGGGCCAGAGGAGGGGGTCACCACCATCTCCAGAACTGGGACAGCCGAGAGCAGGAGTGTTGGGTGAATGTCTCCCGCCTCTGAGGGGCTGGCAGCCGATGCACTGGTCTGCTCTGACCCCTAGTGGCCGGAGCGCCACTCTGCAAGTAGCTCCGGCAAAGTGCCCGCCGGCTGGGGCAGCTCACGGATTGGAGCTCTGGTCTGTCTGACAGGAGACATGGAGGGATATTTCCTACTCCCATCAGCCTTCCTCCTTTATTTGTGCTGCCAAAGGGGCAGAAGACCCTGCTTTGGACCTCAGATTCTTCCGATTAGGGGGCCGTCACAGCCGGCAAGAAATTAGCATCTTTCTCTCCGCCGGCCCTGCCTCTGTTGCTTACTTGGTAATGTGTTCCCCTTAGTGTTATCCTTGTGCATTGGGTCCCCCTAGTTGAATTTGTTAGATTGAAACAACTCACAAAAGCCATTTGTAAAGAAGCGGGGTTTGGGGTAGGCCCGGAGGAGACAGGCTCCCTCTGTGACACCAGCTGGTGTGACACACGCAGACATGCGGGAGTGACTCCATCCCTCTTTCCTCACTCCCCTCAAGGTCTGCTGAGGGCTGGGAAACCGAGGCGACTCAGGGTGGGGGACAGAACTAGAGGCGATTAGCTTGGAGGAGAGCATCTGAGGACAGGTAGGGATAGTTGTGTGAAGCATGGAACACACTAGTCCATGGCGCCAACATCTGGAAATGGTACAATTTCAGCTTGGTGTGCAGAAGATCTTTTCAAAGGCCAGGGTGCTCACCCACGAAGGCAGTGAGCAGCCCGTCCCCGGGAAGATGCAAGCGGAGAGGACATGAACTGTGGCCTGGATGTGCAAGGCCTGAGTGGGAGAGGGGCCGGGTGGTCCCCGGAGACCTCCTGCCGCCCCGGCAAAGGCTTCACGGGCCTGTCCTCTTCTCTCCTGCCTCCCTCTGTCCACATCGCCGCCCTCTGTCCTCTTCTTCGCCCTGTACCTGACTCTCCTGACCGATTGGAAAAGGCTGGTGTGTCCAGCTCAACCTCAGATTGACATGTGACATACTTTAGACCATGTCACTGTATGATTTTGTCCAAATGGAGCATCATTGTAGGGTTTCAAGGGAACCATCACCTCTCTTTTCCCATCCCTAGGAGTGGGCAGGAGAGATGACCTTGAGTAAGCAGGTGTCACGCCAGGGATTGGTCCTCCAGCGTGTCATGCTCACGTGGGGACCAGCACCACGCTATACAGGGGAGGAGACTGTCTCAGAGAGGCTCACACACCGTGCTGGGGAGCACCGGGAGTCAAGCCCCGCACATCCCTGCAGCCACTGTGTCCTCAGACTTACCTCACTGACTCAGCAGCGCCACGGGCCTTCGAGGAGACGAGTCCTCCTTGATGTCAGGGAGGCCGAAATCACTGGGTTTCTCATCACCCTCAGTCCATCAGCCAGTGGAATTACATGTTCAAGCTGGGCTGGTTCTTGGGACCCTATGGTCTGGAGCCCAGGGTCCTGGGTTTGGTCCTGGTTCCATCTCTTACCTTTGGTGTGACCTCGCAGTCAGTTGCGTTTCAGGACCTTTTCTCTGTGCCTGTCCTCTCTGCGTCCCAGAGCTGGGAGGATGCAATAAGATGACGTGTGTGACGCTCCGTGGACCAGCTGCCGTCACGCAGGGCTCCTTTGATCTCCTCTGCAGAGAGACAGTGAGAAAGCATCCGAACACAAATGAGTCATTGACATGTCACAGTTGATGACGATGGTGGTGGCAGCACACACGAGGCACCAACGGAATGGGATGAGGTTGAGTTGATGGAGCACGTGACTCATTTAAGGAAACTCTGTTTATCCAAGGACACCTCCGAGGGGTGCCACGCCTTCCCTGCCTTCAGCTTTCCCACGGGCACACGTCTGACTGATCTTTGGGTGGTGGAATGAAGAGAAGGTGCTGGCTGTTTATCCATGTTGCTAGGTGACGCTCTTCTGTGGTCTAGAAAGAGAGAGTTGATGTCCCTCGAGGGGGCGTCTTCGGCTCAGACAGGCCGGGCCAGATGAATGCCATCAGGGACACACGGCTGGTGGGCTCCCTGCCTCGTTTGAGGGGAGCTCGCCTCCAGGACCATCATCTTTGCAAATGGCCCTCCTTCCTGAGGCACCTTCCTCCCCAGGATAGAGAGGCAGGCAGGGTGCGGTCCTCGGCCACTCCTGAGCTTGGCGAATTCCCGACCTTGGGGAGAGCTCCCGGGGGACCTGCGATTTGGGTTGGGAGCAGCATCCCCGCTGCTTTCTTGGGACGACCTTTCCGTAGACTCAGTGCTTCAAGGGAGGGAAGGGCGGCCGTTCCACGTAGGTGGACACGTGGAGCGTGTAAGCAGACACATGTGGTTCACGCGTGGGTGTGAACCAGGCGAGGGTGGGGGCAGTGTCCCACCTTTGTCCTTCTGCATCGGTTTTCTGAAGCCCAGGTTCCGAGAACTCCCCGCCTCCGCTGACTCACGCAATGAGGAAGATCCACTAGCTCACTTACCCGGAAGGCCCTGGTGGCTCGGGGCTCCGCGTGGTCAGTGGCAGGCAGGTTCCATCCCCTTGCCCCTCTGCCACCCCATCTCGTCAGCTTCGCCCGGAGGCTTGGCCCCGCACAGCCCCACGGCGGCGGCACGGTCCTAGGTGCAGAGGTATCACACCTCTTTTGGGGATCGCTGAGGAGATCTTTCCTCGGAGCCCCCAGGGACGTCCCCTCGTGTCCCACTGGTAAGGGCATGGATGACGTGACTGCCTGAGAGGGTCATGGTTTACTCCTTTGTCCTGTGGAGGAAGAGGGGACGTTGGGCCAGACAGTGGCTCTGCCAGCAAGGAACATGGGGGGATGGCACTTGTATGTGAGCCACTAGTAATGTCTGCATCCGTGAGTCTTTGCATGTGGCTCTGAGGCCGGGAGGCCTGGACAGCTGGTTAACACAGTGGCTCTGGGCCTTTTCCAGTGCCCTAAGTTTAGGGATGTCTTGTTTCCCTGCTGACTGTACACTCCTTGGAGGCAGGCGCCATCTCTCCTACGTCTTTGACTCCCCTCCTGCAATTCTCCCAGTTTCTGGCAGTGCTGGGCACACAGGAAGCACATGACAAATGCTTGCTATTAACAAGAGGAGTGGCCACATTGACTGGGTACTTAGTATGTGCCGGGTGCTCTGCTAAGAGCTTTATATGTGTGGCCACCTGGCCGCACTATCGAGGGACTGAATGACCGGTCAAAGGGAAATGATGTGGGGTGTGGGGGATCCTGGAGAGAAACCTCCCTTCCTAGAACTCCTGTCGTCTTTGAAGGCCTTCAGAACCAGGGAGCATCGTCCACATGGTGGGTGGAAGCCTCTAGGACTTCCCGTGTCAGGAAATCCTCCCTCGGGTCCAGGTGGGATCTGTCTGCCTCACTCTAACCTTGGGTCAGGCTCCAGAACAACGCAGGCGGCCTGCAGAGCCCTGCCGAGCAGTCCGAGAGCAGCCGGCACCTCCCAGCGCTCTCCCTGCCGTGGGCGCAGCAATCTGCATTTTAACTGTTCTCGTCCTTGCGGGCACTGGGACCGGTGACTGTCCTGGTTGTCCCCTCCTGGGCACTGCGCTGTGTACAGATGGGCCCTTCGTTCTTTGGTGGCCCTAAGTGGGCACAGGGCTCCACGCGGCCTGAGCAGCTCCGGGCCCTCTGAGGCCTCCAGCCTGGAGTCTGAGAGTGCATGTCCTGTGTCGGCGGCGGCACCAGCTGCGGGCTCATCGTTAGCCGCTGCGAGTGTGGTGTGGCTCAGTGTACGGACTCGGGAGTGCTCTGGCCACAGTGCACCAACTGCAAACATATACCAGGTTGTACCAGGCACACTTTGGGGTGACAGCAGAAGGGATACCCAGTGTTTAAATATAGGAGGACGCTTAGTTTTCTGCTGCTTGGACCGTGTCATTCCTGATTTGCAGATGAGGAAGCTCAGGCTTGGGAAGCCCTCCAAGCCTCACTTTCCTTCCCTGTAACAACCTTTGTCCACCTAACAGGGCATCTGGGGCTCTGACCCCTCAGACTCCTCTGTCCAGTGTCCTCCCTCGCCTCTGCCTGCAGAGCGCCACGTGCCCAGAGCCTGTGAAAGCCCTCTGCAGACTGTAGTGATTAGCATGTGGGCCTCCGAGAGAGGGAGAGGGAGGGAGAGGGGGAGAGGGAGGGGGAGGGGGAGGGAGAAGAGCCTGGGGTGTGTCTGCAGATCCCACTGAGGCAGCGGGGTCATCTGGAGAGGCCTGGCTCCAACTCTCAGGCCCCCCTCGCCTGCTGTCCCCACAGAGGGCCATCCGCGTGCGCAGCCACTCCATGGAGACCATGGTGACCAGCCAGAAGAAGCCGCACGCCGGGGGCCTCCCCGGCAGCCTCAGCGGGGGCATCTCCCACAACAGCGTGGAGGTCACCAAGACCACCTTCTCGGTGAGTGTCTGCAGGCCCTGGGTCCCCCAGGCCTTGGTGGGGGGAGGGGTGTGTGCACCCAGGTTTGGGCCAGGTGATCAGCAGGGCGAGCTGGATGATGGGGAGGGAGACTGAGGCTGCCTAGGGGCGATCCCCCACCCCCCGCTTGAATTGAGAGCCCCCAGCCAGGCAGCACTGGGTGCTGGCCCAGACCGGAGCCCGCCTGTTGTCCTGCTCTCTGAGTTTCCTTGACACCTGGGCCTCCTCAGGACCAGCCCTGCGCAGTGGTCCTGGGCCCTGGGACCGTGAGAGGGCCCTGCCTTCGTTATTACTAATGACACGTAGCTGCCCCCTGCCTGCTCTGCCCCAGGCACTGAGCGAAGTAACTCCTGGGTCCCTGTGACAGCTGTCTGAGGGAGGTGCTGAGTGCTCTCCATTGCACATGGCGGAAGGGGAGGCCCCGAGGGGTTAGGTAACTTGCTGGAGGTCACCCAGCTAAGCCGAAGAACTGGGATTTGCGTGTAGGTTGCCCAGATCCCAAGTCTCTGCTCTTAATCACTGTGTGTACAGTTCTAAGAAAAGAGAGCCCGGCCGGTCCGGGGGTTTGGGTCTGGTCAGCTTGCCCCAGGAGCTGGCCAGGTGAGGGGACCAGAGTCCCTCCTTTTATAAAGCAAAGTGGCTTTGAATTTGTGCACATTGGGGTTTTCTTGTTCTTTTTGTAATAGCAGAACATACCCACCACGACACTGACAACTGGTATTGTAAACGACGTGTATAATGCCTTTGATTTACCAAACAGTGTTTTCATAGCTGTTACCTTGTTCCTCCCAGAGGGTCTGTGAAGGGAGCAGGGCAGGGCAGTTACCTCCAATCTGTGGGTGACTGAGGCCCAGAGAATTCTTCCACTTGCCCATATTGCACCGCGGGCGAATGGCAAACTTTGGGGCCTGCCCGGCTTAGAGGCCCAGGGGGCTCCCATCCCCCCTTGTCATTCTGCCACCCTCCTCCGTCCATCGACCCCCGCACGGGGCAGAAGCAGAGCCACATGCCTGGCAGCCCCCTCTGCCTGTGGGTGCGTGTGGACCGCATGCTGGTCCTGCCGGGGATTTGCTACGTGACCCTGACCCAATTCCCTCGCCCCTCCATCCTCCACGTCCTCCTCGGCAAAGCGAGCAGTTGGACCAGGGCACTCCCAGGACTCTCTCAGCTTGTGGTTCCCAGTCTGTGACCCCCTCAGTCATCCTGTGCTCTCAGTACCTGGGGTTCTCCTTAGGGTGGCCCTGACCCCAGGTTCCTCCGAGAATTCTGTTCTAGCGGATTACCTGTCGTGTTTCTGGGGGTCTCTCCAGACCAGTTGTGGGGGTGGGAGGTGGTGCACATGCTCTCTGTAGACCAGGAAGGGGGTGAAGGGAAGGAGACCTGGTTTGGGGAGTGAGCGCTCATTTTGGTGGTCGCATTGGCAGCCTCCGGTGGCGGCGGCAACTGCGAAGAACCAGTCCCGGAGCCCCATCAAGCGGCGGTCGGGGCTCTTCCCCCGGCTGCACACGGGCTCTGAAGGCCAAGGGGACAGCCGGACACGGTGGTGAGTGTCCAGCGGGGCGTGGGTGGGCTCCCTCCGGAGGGCTGCCGCAGCTTCAGCTTCAAGCGATGGCTTCCTTCTAACCCTGGTCCCACGTCAGGCGCCCACGTCCCCCGTCACTCATTCAGTGCTTCGTCCCCCACGTCCACTGTCACTCATTCAGTGCTTCGTCCCCTATGTCCCCGTCACTCATTCAGTGCTTCGTCCCCCATGTCCCCGTCTCTCATTCAGTGCTTCGTCCCCCATGTCCCCGTCACTCATTCAGTGCTTCGTCCCCCACGTCCCCCGTCACTCATTCAGTGCTTCGTCCCCCATGTCCCCGTCACTCATTCAGTGCTTCGTCCCCCATGTCCCCGTCACTCATTCAGTGCTTCGTCCCCCACGTCCCCCGTCACTCATTCAGTGCTTCGTCCCCCATGTCCCCCGTCACTCATTCAGTGCTTCGTCCCCCATGTCCCCCGTCACTCATTCAGTGCTTCGTCCCCCATGTCCCCCGTCACTCATTCAGTGCTTCGTCTCCCATGTCCCCCGTCACTCATTCAGTGCTTCGTCCCCCATGTCCCCCGTCACTCATTCAGTGCTTCGTCCCCCATGTCCCCCGTCTCTCATTCAGTGCTTCGTCCCCCATGTCCCCGTCACTCATTCAGTGCTTCGTCCCCCACGTCCCCCGTCACTCATTCAGTGCTTCGTCCCCCACGTCCCCCGTCACTCATTCAGTGCTTCGTCCCCCATGTCCCCCGTCACTCATTCAGTGCTTCGTCCCCTATGTCCCCGTCACTCATTCAGTGCTTCGTCCCCTATGTCCCCGTCACTCATTCAGTGCTTCGTCCCCTATGTCCCCGTCACTCATTCAGTGCTTCGTCCCCCATGTCCCCCGTCACTCATTCAGTGCTTCGTCCCCTATGTCCCCGTCACTCATTCAGTGCTTCGTCCCCCATGTCCCCCGTCACTCATTCAGTGCTTCGTCCCCTATGTCCCCGTCACTCATTCAGTGCTTCACCCCCTATGTCCCCGTCACTCATTCAGTGCTTCGTCCCCTATGTCCCCGTCACTCATTCAGTGCTTCGTCCCCCACGTCCCCGTCACTCATTCAGTGCTTCACCCCCTATGTCCCCGTCACTCATTCAGTGCTTCGTCCCCCACGTCCCCCGTCACTCATTCAGTGCTTCGTCCCCTATGTCCCCGTCACTCATTCAGTGCTTCGTCCCTCACGTCCCCCGTCACTCATTCAGTGCTTCGTCCCCTATGTCCCCGTCACTCATTCAGTGCTTCGTCCCCTATGTCCCCGTCACTCATTCAGTGCTTCGTCCCCCGTCACTCATTCAGTGCTTCGTCCCCCATGTCCCCCGTCACTCATTCAGTGCTTCACCCCCCATGTCCCCGTCACTCATTCAGTGCTTCGTCCCCCATGTCCCCCGTCACTCATTCAGTGCTTCACCCCCCATGTCCCCGTCACTCATTCAGTGCTTCGTTCCCCATGTCCCCCGTCACTCATTCAGTGCTTCGTCCCCCATGTCCCCCGTCACTCATTCAGTGCTTCGTCCCCCATGTCCCCCGTCACTCATTCAGTGCTTCATCCCCCATGTCCCCCGTCACTCATTCAGTGCTTCGTCCCCCATGTCCCCCGTCACTCATTCAGTGCTTCGTCCCCCATGTCCCCCGTCACTCATTCAGTGCTTCACCCCCCATGTCCCCGTCACTCATTCAGTGCTTCGTCCCCCACGTCCCCTGTCACTCATTCAGTGCTTCACCCCCTATGTCCCCCGTCACTCATTCAGTGCTTCGTCCCCCACGTCCCCCGTCACTCATTCAGTGCTTCACCCCCCATGTCCCCGTCACTCATTCAGTGCTTCATCCCCCATGTCCCCCGTCACTCATTCAGTGCTTCGTCCCCCATGTCCCCGTCACTCATTCAGTGCTTCGTCCCCCATGTCCCTGTCACTCATTCAGTGCTTCGTCCCCTATGTCCCCATCACTCATTCAGTGCTTCGTCCCCCATGTCCCTGTCACTCATTCAGTGCTTCGTCCCCTATGTCCCCGTCACTCATTCAGTGCTTCGTCCCCCATGTCCCCCGTCACTCATTCAGTGCTTCACCCCCCATGTCCCCGTCACTCATTCAGTGCTTCGTCCCCCACGTCCCCCGTCACTCATTCAGTGCTTCGTCCCCCACGTCCCCCGTCATTCCCTCCCTCCCTTCCTCCCTTCCTTTCTTCTTTAGAATTTTTTTTTATTGTTTATTTCGGATGTCCCCCATTTCTCCCCCCTTTGCCCCCTCCATCCTGCCCCTCCCCCTCCCACCCTTTCCCATACTGCTGGCTGTGTCCATGCCTGTGCACATATGCGTATAGGTTCTTTGGTTAATCTCTTCCCACCCGCCCGCTCCCTCTGAGATCTCTCAGTCTGTTCCACGTCTCCATGTCGGTTTGTTCGTCAGTTTATTCTGTTCATTAGATCCCCCGTGTAAGTGAGATCATGGGATAGTTGCCTCTTTCTGACTGGCTTATTTTAGCATAAAACAAAGGGAAAAGTAAACAGATGGGACTACATGAAACTGAAAAGCTTCTGCACAGCAAAAGAAACCACCCTCAAAATGAAGGGGAACCCACTGTATGGGAGAACATATTGTCCAATGAACATCTGATAAGGGGTTAATTTCCAAAAATATGTACAGAACTCATACAGCTCAACCACTCCCATATCCCACTTACCCCATCCTTGCTAATTGTCTCTCTGATCCTTTAGTCAGGGAGCCCACCTGGTGTTTAATTCGGCAGTCAGCATCCCTCCGGTGCCGGGCGCGTGGGGGCTCAGTGCTCAGCCAGGAGCTCCAAAGACACAACCTGCCCTCCAGGAGCTTACAGTCTCTAGAAGGAAAGGGAGGCAGGCAGGTTGACCTCCCCGTATACAGGTGTCTTCCTGTAGCCCTGGCGGCGGCGCCAGCCCCGGGCGTGGGCAGGCAGGACGAGGGCGGTGATGGAGGAGGAGGATGAAGAGCTCTGATTGGAAGCTGTGTGTGAATGAGTCCTTGTGGCCCACTCAGTAGGGAGACCCAGAGCTCTGAGTGCTCAGAATTGCTGGTCCTGAGCTTGGGAGAGAGGTGGTGTCTGAAGGAGAGGTGGGAGTCACTGGGAGGGGAGGGGGAGAGGAGGGGGAGGTGGTGCTTAAGATGAATCAATGAATACGCTCGCCCAAGGGGGTGTGGATAATGCCTGGGGAACACCAGCACTTAAGGGCAAGGGGAGAAAGGAGGCAGAGCCAGTGAAAAAGACCAGGAAGGAAGGGGAGCGAGGAAGAAGAGAGCCTGGGGAGGGGCGACCCTCAGAAGCCAGGGCAGGAGGCCTTGCAGGAGGGAGGTCCGCGTGGCAGCCGAGCAGAGAAGTCTGGCACAGTGACCCCAGCCCCTGCCGGGGTGGACAATGAGGAGGCCCCTGGTGACCTCGTTAGAAGTACATCGGCACTTCCTGCCTCCAGGATGGTTATAATACGAAAGACAAGAAGGAAGTGCTGGCAAGGACGTAGGGAAATCGGAACCTCGTGCCTGGCTGGTGGGAATGTGAACTGGCGAGGCTGCTTTGGAGAACAGCCTGGCAGCTCAGAGGGTTAACCGTGGAGTTGCCATCAGGCCCAGCAATTCCCCGCCAGGCGCACACCCAAGGGCAAGAACACACGTGTCCGCATAAGCACCGGCACACGGATGTCCGTGGCAGCATTGTCATAGTAGCCCCAAGCGGAAACGATCCACATGCCCACCCAAAAAATGAAGTGTTGTCTTGCAATAAAAAGGAGTGAAGTGTGACGGGCACATGCTGCAACACAGATGAGCCTTTAAAACACTAGCTGAGTGAAGGAAGCCATTCACAAAAAGGCCACACCGTGTTGTATGGCTCCATTCACATGCAATGTCCAGAATAGGCAAATCCATGGGGACAGGAAGTAGATTCTGTCAGGGGCTGGGGCGGGGGAGGGAGGAATGGGAGTGGTTGCGAGTGGGTCTGGGGTTTCTTTGAGGGAGGGTAGAAATGTTCTAAAATTAGATGGTGGTCATGGTTGTGAATATACGAAAAACCATTGAATCGCACAGTTTAAGTGAGTGAGTTGTATGTGGATTGTATGTCCATGAAGCTGTCATGAAAATAAAAGTACATTAGGGACAGGGCCCCAACAGTGGGCACCGAGCAACTGCTGGGCAGCGTTTGTGACCTCAGTTAAACTGCAGAAGGAAAGCCGTGGCCCTGGCTGGGAGTAGCCTGTTTCCCCAGAAGCCCTTCCCAGCTCTCAGCACACGCATCCGGGGAGCCATTTTGTAGTCTGTGTGAAGGGCGTCCCTGGCGTTCTGCAGCCGAGGCCCTGCCGGGGCCCCGCGGGGTGCGTGTGCGCTGGCTGTGATGGTGGATGGCCCAGACCTCACTCCATTCCCTCTGTGGCCTGCCCTTGACCTAGAGCTCTGCCAGCTGGGATGGACTTGGACTCGGGGGCATCAAGCCGGGCTTCCTGCCTGGTAGCTCTGGACTCTCACCCAGGAGCCTGCAGGGGACCTTGGCAAAGCAGAAAACCCTGTTGTCTGATGGGGGCATGGGTGGGATAGATGTCCTATCTATCGGGGATGCTGTGACCCCACAGGCCCCCCTGGTGCAGTGTCGGGCCTGGGTGAGGTGGGAGTGGGGACCCGGCTCACCCCTCTTCATCCTCATCTCCTCAGTGACAGTGCATCCAGCAACCCCAAGGCTGTGGACGGCGGGCACTCTTCGCAGGAGATAAAGTCTGAGACCTCGTCCAACCCCAGCTCTCCGGAGATCTGCCCCAGCAAGGAGAAGTAAGAGTGAGGCTGGGGAGGCTGGCTCTAGCCCCGCGGGCCCTGGAATAGGTCTCTGCGCTGGCATCTCCCGCTTTGGGGACTCCCTGGAACGCACAGGCCAGCAGGCGGGGCCATGGGGAGCCACTCAGTCTCTGCGGGGCCTGCCCTGCCCTCGGCCCCCGCGTGTGACCGGGGCCGCCTTCCCGCCCGCTGCAGGCCCTTCATGAAGTTGAAGGAGAACGGCCGGGCCAACATCTCCCGCTCCTCCTCCAGCACCAGCAGCTTCAGCAGCACGGCCGGGGAGGGCGAGGCCATGGAGGAGTGTGACAGTGGGGTAGGTGCGGCCTGGCCAACCTGGGCAGTGGGGAGGCACCTGGGCCCACCGCTCTGTGTGTTACAATAGCTCCTGGGGGCAGAGCCTTTAAAACACTAGCTGAGTGAAGGAAGCCATTCACAAAAAGGCCACACCATGTTGTATGGCTCCATTCACATGAAATGTCCAGACTCCGGGGGGAGCGGGGAGTATGGAAACAAGAGGTGGCCCACCCAGCCATCTCCACCCTCTGGGAGCGGTGGTTTGGGGTCTCTCTGGGGTGACAGAGGAGCAGCAGCAGCAGAGGGTCAGAGGTCAGGCTGAGCGTGTCCTTGCCGTGGGGTTCTTGGCTGGAGAGGAGAGGGCTCAGTGCTGCCTGGGTGTGGTCAGGGGCCCTGCCTGGACTGGAGGGGAGCCAGGGCTGGAGGCAGCGGGAGGAAAGAGCGTGTCCACGTGGGCAGTGGGAGGCCGGGGCTGCCCGGGTCAGTGAGGGTGGGCCCACCGCGCTCACCCGGCCTCTCTCCCCAGAGCAGCCAGCCGTCCACAACCTCGCCCTTCAAGCAGGAGGTGTTTGTCTACAGCTCGTCCCCAAGCAGCGAGAGCCCCAGCCTAGGGGCAGCCACCACCCCCATCATCATGAGCCGGAGTCCGACAGGTCGGTGTGCACCACGTGGTGTGCGCCACGCGGCCAGGGCAGGGGCTGGGCCCTGAGCACTGTTTGTGGGGCGCCAGCCCCAGGCGTCCGGAACTGGCCGGTCTGGGTCCAGCCCCAGTGTGAGGCCTTGAGCTCTGCTCCCTCACTGCGTCTGCGCATCAGCCTTCGGGGCCTGTTCTTGTCCTCTCGTTACTCACGGGGACCGAGCTCAGAGAGGAGTTGGGACTGTTGAGAGTCGAAAGCTGAGGTTCTTTCCATGGACCTCTCGCTCTTCCCCATCTCTGACTCAGGGCCCCCCATCACAGGGATGGTCCTCAAAATGCAAGGGTACCAGGTGGGGAGAGCGTTGCAGGTGGAGGGGACAGCACATGAGAGGCCGTCATCTGGAACCACACGTGGGTCAGGGGGGCTGGAGTTCACAATGGTGACAGGGGACAGGTGAGAGGAGACTGTGGTTAGGGGACAGGGCCAGGGGGATAGGGGACAGGTGAGAGAGGAGACAGTGTTAGGGGACAGGGCCAGGGTGATGGGGGACAGGTGAGAGAGGGGACAGTGGTTAGGGGACAGGGTCAGGGGGATAGGGGACAGGTGAGAGAGGAGACAGTGGTTAGGGGACAGGGCCAGGGTGATGGGGGACAGGTGAGAGAGGGGACAGTGGTTAGGGGACAGGGCCAGGGGACAGGGGACAGGTGAGAGAGGAGACAGTGTTAGGGGACAGGGCCAGGGTGATGGGGGACAGGTGAGAGAGGAGACCATGGTTAGGGGACAGGGCCAGGGTGACAGGGGACATGTGAGAGGAGACAGTGGTTAGGGGACAGGGCCAGGGGAACAGGGGACAGGTGAGAGAGGAGACAGTGCTTAGGGGATAGGGCCAGGGTGATGGGGGACAGGTGAGAGAGGAGACCGTGGTTAGGGGACAGGGCCAGGGGGACAGGGGACAGGTGAGAGGAGACAGTGGTTAGGGGCCAGGGCCAGGGGAACAGGGGACAGGTGAGAGAGGAGACAGTGCTTAGGGGACAGGGCCAGGGTGATAGGGGACAGGTGAGAGAGGAGACCGTGGTTAGGGGACAGGGCCAGGGGGACAGGGGACAGGTGAGAGAGGAGACAGTGGTTAGGGGACAGAGCCAGGGGGACAGGGGACAGGTGAGAGAGGAGACAGTGGTTAGGGGACAGGGCTAGGGGGACAGGGGACAGGTGAGAGAGGGGACCGTGGTTAGGGGACAGGGCCAGGGTGATGGGGGACAGGTGAGAGGGGACCGTGGTTAGGGGACAGGGCCAGGGGGACAGGGGACAGGTGAGAGAGGGGGCCGTGGTTAGGGGACAGGGCCGGGGAACAGGGGACAGGTGAGAGAGGGGACCGTGGTTAGGGGACAGGGCCAGGGGGACAGGGGACAGGTGAGAGAGGGGACCGTGGTTAGGGGACAGGGCCAGGGCTGCCCCTGGTGAGGATTTGGGCTCTGTCCTGCAGGCAGTGGAAGCCATGGGAAGGTCTTAAGCAGAGAAGTGCCATCTGGGGTTGAGAAAGACCATTTTGTGGCTGCAGCTGGCCCAGGAGGGAGGACTGGTGGGAGCAGGTGCAGGGGGAAGATCCACGAGGGTCACAGTGAGTGGTGAGGGGTGATGGGCCATGGATTGTGGGGTGATAGAGCATTGGATTCGAGAGATGCCAAGGAGGTAAATCTTCGGGGCTCAGTAGCGGGGGCTTCAGGGAGAGCAAGGAGTCTGGGCCTTTGGGGTTCTGGGATCCCTGCAGTGGGACAGAGTAGGAGGAGCCAGCTCTGGGGAGAGGGTGAAGGTTGGCACCTGAGAGGCATGTCGGTAGACGTGCCTGGTAGGCATGATGGGCTCTGTGGGTGCCCAGAAGTCAGAGGCTTGGTCCCGCCCTCCAGGAGGACAGCACGGTGGGGTGGGGGCAAGCACAGGACCCTGGGTCCACCACTGACGAGCAATGTGACATTGGACACGTTCCTCAGCCTTCCCATGCCTCCAATACCGGAAGAATATTTACTCAGTTTTTTGTGCTATTCACAATGCTATAGGCACATACACTTTCACATTGAGTTTATATTACTAATACTAGAGGCCCGGTGCATGAATTCATGCACGGGTGGGGTCCTTCTGGGTGGCCTGCAGGGATAGGGTTGAAACCCGCAGTCCAGCACTGCCTGCAGCTCCTACCTGCCGCTCCCGCTCATCCCGGCCCCACTGTGCCTGCCGCTGGCTCACGCCCAGTCAGTTCCGATCAGGAGAAGTTGCCGTAGCAGCACTCACCAGCCATGAGCCCTGTCCCTGGTGCCCTCCCAAGGGGAGTGGCCGACAGGATTGAGCTGAAACTGGCTCTTGGACATTTCCCGAAGGGTCCTGGATTGTGAGAGGGCATAGGCCAGGCTGAGGGACCCCACTGATGCATGATTGGGCTGGGGAGGGACCGAGGGAGGGCGCCAGGGTGTGTCCTGCCCATCTCCCTCAGTCCTGATCTGCCGGACCTCAGCAGCAAGCTAACATACCGGTTGGAGCATCTGCCCCCTGGTGGTCAGTGCATGTAATAGAGACTGGTCGACCAGTTGACTGTCTGCCTCCTGGTAGTCAGTACACATCATAGTGAGCGGTTGAGCAACCTTCCCATATTATTAGCGTATTATGCTTTGATTGGTTATTTGGTTGTTCTGCCATTTGGTCTATTTGCATATTAACCTTTTATTATATTAGGATTCTCTCCATTAGTTTCTGAAGTCTCAACGACAAAACAGCAGATCAAGTTGATTTGTAGCATTTGCTGATCTCAAGCCACCAATGTGACTGACGTAACCTTAAAAGAATAAGGAGTGGTAAAATGTAGTGAAATAACGAGGAAGCGATGGCTTTTGAATATTTATTACCTTTGATGAATATCACTTAATTATAAGCTTATAATTAATTTTTTAAAATGAATCCTCACTGGAGGATATTTTTTCCATTGATATTTTTTAGAGAGAGTGGAAAGGAGGGAGGAAGAGAGAGAGAGGGAGAGGAACATTGATGTGAGAGAAATACATTGATTGGTTGCCTCCTGCATATGCCCCAAACTAGGGCTGGGGATCGAACCTGCAACCCAGGTACATGCCATTGACCAGGAATCGCTCAGGCTGCCACTCTAACCACTGAGCACACCGTCCAGGGCTAAGCTTGTGACTGCGTGTGTAACAACCAGCTCACAACATTTGTAAAAATGTAAGGGTTGGCTCTTGTGAATGGGTGCGTCCGCTAGAGTGTCTCGTGGAGGGGAGCGCCCCTTCTGGCCTCCCTGCCCAGTTCCCAGCAGCCCGTGACCGCCACAGCCCCACCCTCTCCATGGGCATTCTTCTTTTTCCTAGATGCCAAAGGCAGAAATTCCCCGAGGTCAAACCTGAAATTCCGCTTTGATAAGCTCAGCCATGCGAGCTCCAGTGCGGTAAGGATCTAGGGGTGTGGGGGTGGCAGGGGGAGCCTCCCGCATCCCACATTCCAACCTCCTCCCAGCCAGCCTTCCTTCCCGGGGCCCGTCACAGCGGGGGGAGGAACCTCTGGTCCCATCTGGGGGTGAGGCTGTTGGTCCCGCGTGTGCAGGCAGCAGCCAGGGGGTCGCCAGCCACCTCTGCCCTACGTCCTGTGTTAGAGCCACACCCTCGGACACACACAGATGTGAGTTGTGAATGGTTGGCTCCTGGGGTCTCGGGTCCCTTCCGAGGTCACCGGAGAGCGGAGAGCTGGGCGGACAGAAGGTGCAGTCGGCAGGGGTTATGTTGCCTAGTTTTATAAAAACTCTCGCCTGGATTTTTCTTAAAACAGGGTCACTAATGCGAAAGAGGAGACCTTCGCCTGTCAAAGGTGGGTCAAGTGTTTGTCCTGCTGTGGCCATGGGGCCTGCTGATCCGACACTGTCCTGAGACCCTGCCTGCTGGGGAGGGTAGTCGCCTCTTCTGAAGCCTCTGGGATGGGGCCCAGGATGGGAGGAAGGCGGGTGGCCTCGGTGTGGATGGAAGGGTTGTTTGGGTCTGGGCCGGACTCACTGAGTTGGTCCCCTTGCCCCAGAGGAGCCTGGCTGGGGCAGTCGCCCAGAGCGGCTTCCTCTCCTGGAGGGAGAGGCGTCCGTTTGCCCCTGCCTTTCTGCCATCAGCGGCCTTTCCCAGGGCCCTGGGCTGAGCTCTCCTCCCCGAGTGCCCAGAGATGCCTCAGCACCCTAAACACTGCGCTGCGCGGCGCCCCGAGGGAGGACCCTGCTGGCAGCCACAGCCAGTCGGGGGTGGGCAGGAATGTGTGGTTTTCAGCAGATCGGGCCTGGGCCCAGCTCCCCGCAAGGCCCGAATGTGGCTGGTGAATTAGCAGAGACCCTCTGATTTCCCCCCTGCTACGGGGCTGCAGGGCTGAGAGTCACAGTTGGAACCAGGGGGAGGGGCAGAGCTGAGCCCATTTGCACAAACCTGAGCTGTAAAAAAGCAGGTGAGCTGGGGGTGCCGGCACACTCACTCCCATCCTGCACTGCAGACCCTGTTCACCAGGTTCCTGTCGATGCCCACCTGCTCGGCTGTCTGACGCCGGGCACCCTGTGTGGGCCCCTCCTGTCCCAGCATATCCATGGGCTATGGCCGTGGGCACACGTGTCTGCCCTTCCTTCCTTCACCCAGTGTTTGATCGCCTCCCTCCTTCTTGTCTCCTCCAGGGAAGCCCCGATTCTGTCTTGGAGAAGGCTCCTATCCTAGCAGTTTGGGGGTGCCATTCACTACTCTGACCGTCACAGGCCTGTTGCTCCATCGGCCACCTGCCCACCAGACCAGCTACCTGTCCCAGTGCCCCGACCGGCACAGCCCTGCCCGCTCCTTTGCCAAGACACCCTGCGAGCACCTCCCCCTCTCTGGACGAGGCCTCATGCCTCCAGGCCAGCCTGCTCCTGACCCCCCATGTGCTGTGTGTCTGGGTCATTTGTTACCTTGTTTTTGTCTGCAGCAGCCAGTGTTGGGTGAGCGGGGGTCTGGGTACTGGGGACTCAGAGAGCCGAGAGGCAGAGCCTGGTGGGGGTGGGGGGAGCAGAGGCCCAGAGGGGACTGCGCCTGGGGAGGGGCAGCGCCGGGTCCTGACAGGGGGGCATTTTGGGTGCTGGAAGGAGCACTTTTCCAGGAGCCGAATCTGTAGCTCCTTGAAGATGGCCTGGTAGAAGTCGGCTCTGTCGCTCCCACATTTCTGGAGCTCCCAACATCTGTTTGCTTCTGTGCTAGGAGCTTCTTCCGCACCTGCTGACAGCTGCCGGGGCCTCTGTCCCTGCTGCCCGGGCATGGCCCGGTGAAGCTGCCACAGGGCTGGGCGTGTGGGAGCGGGCGCCACACACTTCCTCGCGGCCTCATTCACACAGGCTCCCGGGTGGTTGCTGTGGGAGAGGCCGGAGCCAGTCTCTCCCTTTGAGCAGATGCTTTTCCCACGAAGGGGTGGGTGCCAGGAGAGGAGGAGCTGGGAGGGAGCGAGGCAGTGAGCGCCTGGGCCTGGGCTGGAGACCCTGAGACCCAGGCCAGGCCAGGGTCCCTGTCCCAGCTGGTGGCGGAGGTTTGTAGGTTGGTGGGGAGTCACTTCAACCCACCTCCTGGTGAGAGCGGGGAGGTGAGGTGGGAGGACTCGGGTGCGGTCAGGCCTTGGCGAGGGGGGAGAACTCAGGCGAGGGGAAGGGGCGGCCTCCTTCTGCTGCGTTTATGTTCTGGCGTCTGTGGGAGACCCAGTGCTGCCTGGGGGCTGTGCCCTTGGGCTGTCGGGCTCGATCTCCGCACCCCCCTCCCCCAGTCTCCTCTTCCCCTTTCCCACTGTGGGTCTACAGGCAGCTGTCACACCGGAGGGATTCCTGCAGCCTGGGCCCCGGCTGGTGCAGTTGAGACACCGCCTGCCAGGGCCCCTCAGCCAGAGCCACCTCCCCGGGGGTGAGCCAGCGTGCTCTCTGCGGGCAGCCCCCTCCTGGCTGCTCCCCACCCCGAGTCTTCGTTGGTTTCTGGGTGTCCTCCAGGTAAAACGGAGTCTGAAGAGCAGACCCTTGGAGGTGCGGCGGTTTCCAGTGCACCTGGGCCCTCTGGGACACGGGCGGCCAGGGCTTTAACGAGCAGCTGACAAGGGTCTCCAACCCAGTGCTCTATTTGCATGGGATCTGGGCCTATTCCCGAGTCAAGGCATAGAAACGTCACACCTGCTTTTGTGACCACCTCCCCGTTGCTTTTGCAGTGAGAGCAAAACCTCGGTCCTTCGTCCCCCACTCAGGTGGACCCTGTGGGACCCCGTTTGCAGGCCGCTGGGCCTCTCCCCTCGCACTGTCTGGGAAATGTGTTTACTTAAAGTCCTAGCCCCGTGGAATTTATTCTAGTTAGAAGGTCAACAAACGTCCGCGTGGCGTTGATTAAACGATCCCGCAGCGGCACCCGCTGCTGTGACGGGGCCTGCAGGTCCTGGCGGCGTCCTGTTGGCTGGGTTTCGGAAGGAACTTGGAAGGCCGAACTGCATTTCTTTAAAAACAACCCCAGGCTCTGGCTTGCTTCTCTGGAGAGCTGGTATTTGCAGCTGCTGGCTGGTGGTGCTGTGTTCGTGGTCTGCGGGGTCCTCTGGGGTTTCCAGGTGGTCCCCACTCTGTCCTGCTTGGGAACCTCATACCCACCTCCCCCCACCGTTCGCCCCCCACCCTCCCTGCAGGCCCCACCTCCCGGGAGGGCCTTGCTCCTGCCTCTGAGCCCGGGGCCAGGGTGGCTGGGCGTGTCCTGGAAGCCGAGAGGCACAGGTCTGCCCCAAGAATGACAGGCCTGAGCAGTGGCTCTATCCTCTGCTAACGGGGATGCCTGGGAAGGATCTGAAAGGTCCCTCCCTCTGTGTCTGCATCACCATCTTTAGCAAGTCCATCCTGTAGCTTCCAGAATGTTCATGGCCAGGGCGAGGGGGAGAGGAGAGGAGAAGCAAGACCCGCAGTCGCCCCCCCTCCCTCGGGACCACGGGGCAGGCAGCTTGCGTGCCTGGACAGTGTCCTTGCATCCGCTCTGGCCTCAGATGTCTTTCCTTTTATTGCTGCGCCCAGTCTTGGGGCTCATAGATGTGCTGAAGCCTCATGGGTCCCTGTGACTAGACTCGTCCCGATGGTGCTCATGCTGGTACCCGAGGGGCTCTGTGTGTGGCCCCCCCGACAGAGGCGAAGTGTTTCCCGCTCGCGCCTCTGGCTGCGGGAACCGCCTGGCTCACGGAGGAACCCAGGTGCCTCTGCTCAGATGATGCTTAAAAACAGAGGCAGGAAGAGCTTCTGCGAGGTCTCAGCTGGAGTTTCTGTCAGGAGTGGAACACGGTGTTTCCTGAAAACGATCCTGTGGTTCAGCCTTGCCGGGAGCATCTTGCTGTCCACGCCTCCCGGGCTTCTTTTAGCATCGAATCCAGCCAGGCCATGGTCCAGAGGACAAGCCTCCGCCCCCGGGAGGGGAGCGTAACTTGCTGGAGGCCACATAACCAGCCAGCGGCAAAGCTGGGCTGAGAACCCGCAGCCCAGGCCCTTGCCTACGTGGCTGGCGCAGCGAGTGGCTGCGTGTGCTGGGGCCCTGAGTGTGGGAGCCGGTGAGCTGGGCCCTGGGCCCTGGCTGGGGGCTGTGAGCCGCCCAGGGTGCGGGTGGGGCTGTTCATCGGGAGGGATATTCGCTGGGACTTTTCAGTGAGGGCCCTGGGGCTCTGGGTGCAGCTTTGGGCCCCGAAGACGAGGCGGGAAGAGAGATTTCAGTGGCTTGTTCCTCAGTGACATCGGCCCTTCAACTCTGGCGTGTAAGGGAGGTGGAGGCCAGGGCGTAGACGCAGTTATCCGACCCTCAGTTTCCCCCTTTTCAGTTAAAAAAAAAAAACAACCCTTGATTCTCCCTGATCCTTAAACCACGGTGGTTAGTAAAAACGTAGACGCAGGTGGCCAGGCGGGACGGGAGGGAGCCTGCTTCAGTTTCTCGCCCTGACGGTTTAAGGTGCCAATGCAAACACTACCTTCTTCATTCAGTCGTGAGGTGCCAGAGGCAGGTCTGTGGTGGGGGATGGTTGGGGTTCAGGCAGATCTTAGGGCCGCAGGTGTCTGGCAGGGACCTGGCCGCTCAGGACCCCACGGCTCCTCCCAGCCTCTGGCTACCCCTCCCTCAAGGGCAAGGGTGGGTCAGAGGGGTTTGCCAAGCCTGTTCCGCAGCTTGCCGGGGCCGGTTGGGACATTCTCTACAAGCTCTGATATCTGTTTCATCATGAGCCCTTTGCCCAAACCCACATGCCCCCACTTTTAGCTGGCCCTGGGCCCCTGGGGAAGGAAGGAGACAGCCCCCAGCAGGGCCAAGGACGGGGAGCCCTGCCTAGGGAGAGGTGCTGGGGCAGCGGCTCTGCTCTGTGCCTTACCAGCCCCGGGGAGAGGGTGTTTGGCGGGAAGGCTGGAACTTCAACGCTGTTGTCTTTGATCCTGTGACATTTCCGCTGGGCAGGGTCAGTCCCCCCTTGCCGCTCCTTCGCATGTGCGCCAACGCTCCCCTTCCACACCCGGCCCGGGGAGGCTGCCGTCCCGTGTGAGCGCTTTGCCCGAGGGGTGCAGCTTGGACCTGAGGCCCCCCCCCCGTGGTGGTGACTTCCCTTCCTTCCCTCTTCGTGAGGGGGTGACTTGTGGACCCTGACTGCCTATGTCATGTAAATAGTGTACATTTAATTTATTGCTATGGTAGCACATTGTATTTGTTAATGTATAAAACAAATTCTAAAAGGTTGACAAATGTATATTTTGTTGCTTAAATGTGTCTTTGCAGAAATTGACAATAAATAACATATTTTGTGTCCATCAGTGTTCAGACTTCTTTGCTTGGGGCCCCACCCCCGAGCGAGCGTCGCCTTTTAGCTCACCAGAGGTTGAATACTGGCAGCCCCCCCCCCCCGGGCCATGGGGGGCCCCCCCGCAGACGTGTTACTTTAGCCTAAAAAGTGTTTTAAAATTTCCCAATGAGTTGCTGATGTTTAAAAAACTGACTACAGCCCGGTCGGCATGGCTCAGTGTTTGAGCGTCAACCTATGAACCAGGAGGTCACCGTTTGATTGCCGGTCAGGGCGCGTGCCTGAGTTGTGGGCTCCATCCTCAGTGTGGGGCACGCAGGGGGCAGCCCATCAGTGATTCTCTCTCATCATTGATGTTTCTCTTTCTCTCCCTCTCCCTTCCTCTGTGAAATCAACAAACATATATTAAAAAAAAACCAAACAAAATACTGACTACAAACATTTTTTGAAAACCTAGAAAATCACAGAAACTTCCCGCTTCTGTTACAAACCCGATGCGGCATCCGCGCCCGTGGAGTGGCAGGGATTGCTCAGAGCTTACAGAGGCGCCTCGGGGGGGCCTGCGCACCGCAGTCCCCTCGGTTACACCTGGAGCATCTCACCCTTTCCTGCTATTGCTCGGCCTGGCCCAGGGGGGCGTCTGAGTTGGAGACCCCTGCCAGTCACCGGTTTGTCCTCAGCCTGGGGTTTTCTCCTTCTGCCCACTTCCTCTCCGGAGTCCCAGTTTATTTCTCCAGGGATTCTTTCATGATTAAGTGCCCTCCCTCCTATCCCCTTTGACTCACGAATGGCCACACCACACTCTTACATAGATACACTTTGTTTTATAATGTTTGGATGTGTGTGTGTGTGTGTGTGTGTGTGTGTGTGTGTGTGTGTGTTTTCCTTTAAGAAATCTGAAGGCAAGGAACAGGCCTTCATTTATTGGGACTTGGTTGTGTGATCTGGGACAAATTTTTTAACCTCTTGGATTTGCATTTTCTTTTATGTGTAATTGGAAAAACCATATAAAAGGGAAGCACGAGGAGAGAAGTGAGTTTATAATTGGGAAAGAGCTTTGAAAAAAAACTGGCAAGTGTTATTCAAGCGCCTGAGGTTCCATGATGATTGCTATTGTAATAACTGGAACAGCAGCTGACATGTATTAACTGTTACCACGAGCTTAAGTGCTTTAGATATTCAGCCAGTTTTCCTGTAACACGACATATTAGTTCCTAAAAAATCACAACACTATGCAAAGTTGTGCAAGTGGGAAAAATAGAGCGAGGGACATAACACAAACGTTGTCAATGACACATAAAAATAAAAATTCATTCATTAGCCCTGGCCCGTATGGCTCAGTTGGTTGGAGCATCCTCCTGTACACCTAAAGGTTGCCGGTTCGATTCCCTATCATGGCACATACCTGGGTTGTGGGTTTGATACCCGGTTGGGGTGCGTACGGGAGGCAACTGACCAATGTTCCTCTCACAGCTCTCTCTCTCTCTCTCTCTCTCTCTCTCTCTCTCTCTCTTCCTCTCTCTCTAAAAATCAATGGACATATCCTTGGGTGAGGATTAAAAAAATTCATGGTTGGTGAAGGCCTGGGGCGGGGGACAGAGGGGGGCTGGAGGGGGTCCATGAGGGAAAAAGGGGGACATAAGTAATTCTTTCAACAATGAAGATGAAAAGAACAAACAAAAAACTTGCTTTTAGATTTGGAAGTTGCATTTCTGAAAATTATCAAGTAGATTCTATTGTAATTCAAATAAAGCAGCATTGCTAATTAAGAAAATTCATTCACTACTGAGTGGAAACGGTAGCACAGTTGTACACGTTAGAGGATTAAGAAATATATAAACTCTACAATAAGCACGCATTCTTACTGTGAGCCAGACCTGAAGTTTGATTGTGAAGGCCGGTGTTGGAAGGGTTGCCGCGTGTGAGTTACCGGGGACAGCAGTAATGCCAGATGTGGAGGGGTGTGGCTCACAGCTCATGGTGTGCCCTGAGGCTGGTGGGTGTTGGAGCTGTGCCATGTGGGCTGTGTGTTCCTATGCAGCTCGATTTAGCTGGGGGCGGTTTTCCGTGCACCCAGTATTCTCATGGCGGGCTGCACATTCAAACATGCAGTTTGTGTTATGTTTTCTTCTAATATATCAACGGCATTGGACCAAACTGCCATTTTCAAAACAAGTATTTGAGCAGAACTGACTGTATTATCTCACTTAGTCATCCGAACAGCCCATTAAAGTGTGTGTTATTGTCTCCAGGTCGTTTAAAGAACCAGAATCAAATTTCAGTTTGGAATGCAAGTTTGGTGCGGGTTTCCCTGGATGTGCGGACCTCAGTACGAAGGTGTGTTCCGGACTGGGGTTCCGGATCACCGGGACGGACCCGGTAAAGTGCATCCGGCCCTCTGGTTCCTCTGCCCGGCTCGGAGCCGCAGTTCGGGAACCACGTCGGCAGTGTCCTGGCCGCTGTGGTCACACCACGTCATGTGGAGCCGCCGTGGTCACTCCCACGTCATGTGGAGCCGCCGTGGTCACTCCCACATCACGTGGGGCCGCTGTGATCACTCCCACGTCATGTGGAGCCGCCGTGATCACTCCCGTCATGTGGGGCCACTGTGATCACTCCCACGTCATGTGGGGCCTGTGGTCACTCCCACATCACGTGGGGCCGCCGTGGTCACTCCCATGTCACGTGGGGCCGCCGTGGTCACTCCCACGTCACGTGGGGCCGCCGTGGTCACTCCCATGTCATGTGGAGCCGCCGTGGTCACTCCCACATCATGTGGGGCCGCCGTGGTCACTCCCACATCATGTGGGGCCGCCGTGGTCACTCCCACGTCATGTGGGGCCCCGTGATCACTCCCACGTCATGTGGGGCCGCCGTGGTCACACCACGTCATGTGGGGCCGCCGTGGTCACACCACGTCATGTGGGGCCTGTGGTCACTCCCACGTCATGTGGGGCCGCCGTGGTCACTCCCACGTCACGTGGGGCCGCTGTGGTCACACCCACGTCATGTGGGGCCGCCGTGGTAACTCCCACATCATGTGGAGCCGCCGTGGTCACTCCCACGTCATGTGGGGCCGCCGTGGTCACTCCCACGTCATGTGGGGCCTGTGGTCACTCCCACGTCATGTGGGGCCGCCGTGGTCACACCACGTCATGTGGGGCCGCCGTGGTCACACGACGTCATGTGGGGCCGCCGTGATCACCCCCACGTCATGTGGGGCCGCTGTGGTCACTCCGTCATGTGGGGCCGCCGTGGTCACTCCCACGTCATGTGGGGCCGCCGTGGTCACACGACGTCATGTGGGGCCGCCGTGATCACCCCCACGTCATGTGGGGCCGCTGTGGTCACTCCGTCATGTGGGGCCGCCGTGGTCACTCCCACGTCATGTGGGGCCCCGTGGTCACTCCCACGTCATGTGGGGCCTGTGGTCACTCCCACGTCATGTGGGGCCGCCGTGGTCACTCCCACGTCATGTGGGGCCTGTGGTCACTCCCACGTCATGTGGGGCCTCCCCCGAGCCTGTGGTCTGAGGCTTCCTATTTCTCAGCTTTTAGGTTCCATCTGCGGAGTCCCCACGGCTGCAAGTGAAGCTGCATCTTTTACACAAACATCCAGGCCCGTCTGCACCCCGTGGGTTGTCTGCTTCCTGGGTTCATGCCCTCTTCCCAGACGCGGGGGATCGCTGATTCCACGGAGCTCTGTGGAGGGAGACTGTTCCCTGTCCGTGTGGGAAGGGCTGTCGGGGGCAGGGATGACTCCAGCCGGGCCAGCTACAGGTCCTCCGACCAGGGGCGGGGCACCTCTTTTCTGCTGAGGGCCATGTGGATATTTACAACATCATTCTCGGGCCACACAAAACTACCAACTTAGAAAGTGGCCAGCTATATCTGGTCAAACATTTAATTAACTCACCCCTAGTGCCTTGGAAGGGCCGGACCAAATGACTTCTCCGGCCTTGTGCAGCCTGTGAGCGGGACGTCCCCCACCCTCGCTAAACCTTCAGCTGGGCCTGTTCAGTCCCTTTAAACCTTCAGATTCTCAGCAAGCTCACCCGGGTCTGTTCAGGTGTCCTCCACTAGATGGGGCACTCTGTCAAGTTAGGGGCTCGGTCTTCAGACTCCTGCCACCTGTTCGCCCACCTCGGTGTCCAGCAGCTCGCAGCCCTCATCAGATATCCTGGGCCATCACTCCGCCTCCCCATGGGGAGATGCCGGCCTGCAGCTGCTGGGCCGGGCTCGGCTTGGCTTCCATCTCACTCTCCAAGTGCCTGCTGCACTCAGTGGTGCTGCCAGCCAACCCGCCTTTGCCCCTGGGTAGCTGGCTCCAATACCACTACCGCAGTCCAGTTCTCTAACTTTGCAGTAGCAGCCAGTTATTAAAACAGGGCCATTTCAGATCACTCAGTCCTGTTCGTTTTAAACGTCAGCTCACATCCAGTTCTAGCATCCCCACCAACCTTCTGGGGCAGGTTAGCCTGTTGGGCCCAGGGGCCTGTGTGTGGCAAGGACCCCCTCCTTGACCTAATCTCTGAGCCCCCTTTTTCAGCTAGGTGTCATCTTTGGCCCGTCATCGGCCTGCCCAGCCCAGTTTTAGCAAAGCATCCCATTAAACTGGTTTATCAAGAATCTTCCCCACTCATTGCCTTTGATATCCAACCAAGTTGCCCTTCCCCAGCCTTTGATACATAACCAAGTTCCTCATAGTAATTTTCCATCCAATCACTCACCCTGCCTGCTGGCTAGAACTCCCCATTTGTTCCTGTTGTATGTGGATCTGCGGTCAATCTCGCTCCCCTATTGCAATAGTCTTCAATACAGTCCTTCTTGCCTGTTGAACTCATTGGGTGCAGATTTTGACTGGTGGCTGCTTCCCCCGCCCCCTATGTCCAAGCCCCTCCTCCCTCTGCACAGTGTTAGGTGGGGAAGAGAGAGGCCAAGAGGCCTCCCGTTTGGGGACTGCCTCTGAAAGACCTCCGTACTAGTCTGAGTACCCTGAGAAGCAGACACCCAGAGGGGAATAAGGAATGTATTAGAGGAAGGACCTGTGAGAGGAAATGGGGACGGAGCTGGAAAAGGCTGGAGAGCCCTCAGACTGATGCAGGTCTGACCCTGGTGAAGGAGAGATGGGAGAACCATGGTGGGATGGAGGCATCCTATATAATAAAGAGGTAATATGCAAATTGACCCTCACACCCTCACACAAGATGGCCGCCCCTATGTGGTCAAAGATGGCCGCCATAAGATGGACAGCAGGAGAGCTTAGTTGTGGGCGACCAGGCCGGCAGGGGAGGGTAGTTAAGGGTGACCAGGCCTGCAGGGAAGGACAGTTGGGAGGGACCAGGCCAGCAGGGGAGGGCACTTAGGGGTGACCAGGCCTGCAGGGGAAGGTAGTTAGGGGTAACCAGGCCAGCAGGGGCGGGCAGTTGAGGGCAATCAGGCTGGCAGGGGAGCAGTTAGGTGTTGATCAGGCTGGCAGGGGAGTGGTTAGGGGGTGATCAGGCTGTCAGGCAGGCAAGTGGTTGGGAGCCAGCAGTCCCGGATTGTTAGGGGTCCCATACCTGGAGAACCTTTGTAGAAGGCCATCCCCAACTTCAGAGCAGCCCTCTCCACTCTTAGAACAGGATGCTGCTCCCAGCTGTGGAGGGGGCCTTCTCCTCTAGCAGCTCAGCCGCAGGGCACATAGGAATCCCTGGAGGATGTTAACATGCAGATTCCAGAGACTAGAACTCACTGGACTGGGCGGGCCCCGGGGCCTGTATCTCACCAAGCACAGGAGGGGTTCTGCTGTGGCCTTTCCCTTTGGGAACCACTGATCCAGGGTGCAGGCTCTGTGCGAGCCTCTCTCCTGCTACAGTGTCTCCGGCCCAGTGAGGAAGCGGTGGGGGAGGTGAGGGTGCAGGGGGGTTGAAAGATGCCGGCCCCCCACCTCAGGGACTGTCATAATCATTGTCACACAAATGTCTGTCCCGGCGAGACACAAGATCTTGCAGGAAAATGAAAGGGAGTCGCCAGAGAGAACAGAATAGAGAAATATGCATCCAACAAAGCTTGTAAGGAGTGGTTTCAGGGGAGAACGGACTATGGCTGCGTGGAGGACATTACAGGGCAGCCTGTAATAGGAACATTGGGAGAGAAGATGAGCACCATGCAGGAAGCAGAAGGAATTCGGTGAAAAAGGAAAATCAGATACTGAGAGAATCAAAAGTTAAATGGAAATTTAAAATTGAAAACAGCTAGAGCCCCTTTTTTTCAAATCAAAACAAATGATCAGATGCGAGATGGGACATGAGACTGCAGAAACCTACCTGCCATCTAGGAATGAAATCGCTGCCGGGAAGAGCTGAAGACGCCCAGGATGAAGTGTGCCCGACACTAATGATGTTAAAGGCGAATGAATCTCATAACTCCGGCAGGCGGAGAACGTGGTTGATGAATTGACTCCATCAAATGGACGAATAACATGACACAGCCCCTATGAAAGAAGGAATAAGAAGAACTGCAACATAAATGGGCCCACATGAGAACATACACATGAATGACGGGGTAGATGCAGCAAGACTGTACTATGGGAAGGTGTGTTTATGAGAAAGAGGGTAGAGAACTTGCTCAAATTATTGGATCAGATGAATTTTAGTAATCTTCTGCAAGACATTATATTTAAGAAACTTAAATATAAGACTGACAAGGAAGTCTTTATTATACCTTTGCTCTAAAATATCAATCGGCAGGTTTTACAAGAATTTATCACTAATAAGGAATCTCAGAAAATGTCCAGGAAAAATGGACAAGGAGGCCCAGATGGAATCCAGCTACTAAGAGTGCAATAATGAATATAATGGAAAAAGATTTTAACTTCTTTAATTATACAATTTTCCCCTAGGGAAGAAAGTTTCCCCAAACTGCCAAGGTTAAAATTCCAGCAGATACAAACAATTACAAACTATTACAAGGACTCAGCGATGATAAAATTATCTAAGATTTTAATTCAGTGACTTGTTGCCAGCTTGTATTGATTAGGCTGACTTTGTGGCAGGGCTTGAAGTCAGCTCGAGCTAGTTTGAGCTGACAGAAAAGGAGGCATTCATTCAAAAGAGACAGCGGTGTCTTCTAGAATCAAAGGGCAGGGGTGCCGCTGAGCCCCCGGAAGGACAGCAAAGGTCCTATCTTGCCTCCGCTTTCAGCTTTTCTCTGTGCTTCTCCGTATTTCTTTTCTTTCTATTGGGTGGTTGGTCCTTTCCTTACGGGTTTGAGATAATTTTTTGTTTACCTTTATTCTCGCCCTGAAGACCAGCTGAGCTGGTCTCAGCACCAAGTTTTCCCTTCAGGCCTAGACTGTGAAATGGATCCAGTGGTTTCCCCTTGTCAACTGGCACCATGCTCAGCTTTGCCAGTAGAGGGCGCAAGAGCCATGTTTCCCTTGTCAACTGGCACCATGTTCAGCTTTGCCAGTAGAGGGCGCAAGAGGCACGTTGCAGGAGAAGGGTTTTGTTTCTGGTTCTGTGCTTGCTGGGCAAACTCTGGGACACAGGCGCATGCGTGGGGCTCAGGTCTGGCTCCTGCAGCCTGGGCAGCGCATCCAATCCCAGGTTCCTGCAGCTCTTTCAGTGACCGGCTCCTGCGGTGCCCGACAGCCAGCAGCCCCCGGGGGACAGCTGCTTCTCTGGGCAGCAACTTCTTCCTGAGCCCAGTTGGTCAGTAACCTCGGAGTTCACTGGGTGAAATCTGATAGTTAGACAAGGGGGTGGGGGCTGAGGAGCCAGTGAAACGAGGTTCAGGTGGAGCAGAAGGAACTGTGTTCCCCTAGTAGGGATGAGATGCTCATGGGGTGCAGGTTGGGACCAAGGCTGGGATGGGGTCCGTGCACGTCAGGGTCCAGAGGAAATGGAGGAGAAAAAGAAGCCCACGGAGGACAGGACCACAGGAGGCAGAAGCAGAGAGGGGAGGGGTCAACCACACGGAAAAGGAATGAAGCCCGAGGTGGGACCCCGAGCCCAACAGAGCATTTAGATACCCCCCCACGCTTCCAGCAGCACCGAGTTAATCTCCAGCATCAACGGCAGGGTTGAGTCTCCAGACAAAATAACATCTGAATGATTTGGTATGACCCTACTGGGCTTGAACAAGGTCCCCTGTGGGCTGACCAGACCATAAAGCAAGAGCTGCGTGAAATGGGCTGGGGAAGGTCCCAGGCATGAGCCTGAGTAGGATGGTGAGTGTGAGCAGAGAAACACAGCCCTGTCCTGGACCCGGGTGGAAACCTTATGAGGCCATCCGTGGGCGAGAGAAAGAGGGACTAGGAGCCAGGCTCAGGTTTATGAGAAGAGAAACACCTGCCCCGGATCTCAGGCTGTTGGGTGCAAGGGAGCTGGGATCCTTGGGTTGTCTGTTATTGGGGATTATTTGTCTTTTGTGTCTCCCTGCTCTCTGGAACCAAAAGTCTAGACCACATTTAAATAAAGAGAACATCCTGTAGCCTAAAGGTGGTTATCTCCCCAATACTCTGGATCCAAAGCCAGAGAAATGGGACAGTGCTGCCCTCACGTCACAGAATTACCAAAACACCCAGGAAGTGCCCATGGCTCACACGGGTGCCCACAAACCACCATTATCTACTGATCTGGGAGCAAGTTCCCTATTGTTATTCGCTAAGTGGAGCTAGCCAAGGCCCCTGTCGACTGGGCCAAGTGCGGAGCTGAGGCTTGTGCCTTGGAGGTCACCATCATTCCCCCAGACGGAGAGGGGATGGGGATCTTTGTGGATCAGTCCCTGACCCAGGTAAGGGCAGGTCTCATCACCAGGGCAAGGAGAGTGGGGGTCTCAGGCTTGGGGTTAGGAGAATCTTCAAGGATTTGGCAGGGACAGCCACTCTACCTTGAGGTTGGGTGCACAGTGGGTCTACAGCAATCTGGGGCCTGACAGTTCACTGAGTCCAGAGAGAGAGAAGACAAGGAGGAGAGGGAGGGTCATGTCCTCAGTTACAACTGAGGATGTTCCTCATGGGTTGTCACAGGGAGCCTGCAGAGCAACGGGGAAGTTCTGGTCCCGTCTTCTTGCTGCAGAAGAGGACCTCTGGGTGAAGTCTCAGCCCCATGGGAGGCAGAGCCGAGACTGGGCCCAGGCTCCTAAATCCTCTCCCATCCCTGCTTCCCCTGCTCCTGCAGACAGCAGGCATGCTGGGCCCTGAGAACCCCACCTGGTGCAGACTTCCTGGAGCCGAGGAGGCAGCGTTGAGGAGAAGAAATGAGTGTGCAGTGCATCTGGGCAAAGACTGGTCCCTTTATAAGGCTCAGCCTGGACCACTGTCTCACTCAGGTGGGTGGGACACACCTAGGCGTGTGTTCAGCATTTCCTGGTAAAATCCCATGCAACCTCCAAGTGACAACACCTAGAATTGTCTCCTGTCCCAAAATTGAATGCGGCTGGCGGGGAGGGTGGGGGGGAGAAAGGGGTGCAGTGGGATGCATCATAACAGGACAGGAATTTTGGAATAGAAACTGGGTTTCTGGACAAAAAGAGGGTGGGACTCTGAAGGCAGCATGCTCTGTTGACTCATCCCCAGTTGTCCTGCAGGTTTTTTCTGACAGCTGGCAGTAACTCCTCCCACGGTCAATGAGCCTTTGAATGTGCCAGGAATCACGGTACCTGCCGTCTAACATCCCTCCTTGACCTTCACAGCCTTATGCGATGGAGCTGTTATCCTCATGTTGAGGAGGGAACGGAGATTTCATTTCCATGTAAGCCCTGGTGTAGCTTTTGGATTTTGTACCATGTCAAAATGCTTACAATAAGTCATTAATTTTTGTATTTAAGTTTTCCTTTTGTTCAATCTTGGCCCCCGTTTCAGAGTCTGAGCTATGAGCTATTTCTAATCCTCAACTCCAGGAATCTAAACATCATTGATCTGTTGATGTTGAAGTCCTTCTCTTACTTTATTCATCCTTTTATTTTCCTCATATCTCCATTCCCATTCAACCCCCCACCCAAAAGCAGTTTACTTTTCTGTTTACTTTTACGCATTATTGCAAATGTAGATAGTTGTATTGGTGTATGTGCTACTTATTATTTGTGTTTGGTATAGCTCAAACACGGGGAAAAATACGAAAAGCACTATGTACTGTCCAATGAATTACCTCTGCGCCTGGGACTGTCGCCCGGGTCAATGAACAGAACATTATGGACGTCTCTCCGGCTACTGTCACCCTCTCTCTTTCCATAACTGCCATCTGAACTTTTATGATAAGGCTCTCTCTTTATTTTCTTTGTATTTTACCAAGAACTAAAAGGTAGCCTGGCCGGAGTGGTTGAGCATTGACCTATGAACCAGGAGGTCATGGTTCGATTCCGGGTCAGGCACATGCCTGGGTTGCAGGCTTGATCCCCTGTGTCTAGTGTGCAGGAGGCAGCCGATAAATGATTCTCTCTCATCGATGATGCTTCGATCTCTCTCTCCCTCTCCCTTCCTCTCTGAAATCAATACAAATATATTTCAATAAAAAAGAACTAAAAGGCACTCAGACAATGTGGGAAGAAAACAAAAGCAAATGGAGAAGATGCCCATCAGGGAGAGGTGGCTCCATCAGCCCCTGTCACCCTCTTTAAAGACACAGAGGGGTGGTGTGCAGGCCTCTGCTGTGATCTCACTCTCTTAAAGGACAAAGGGCACAGGTGAACCCTAATCCTGGTGTGCGCTGATGTCCTCTGGGAAGCCCCATCTTGGTTTGAAGTGGAGTGTAATGAGTCCTGCCCACTCTGCAGTTCAGCATTGCCTGCCACGCAGTGGTCTGTGAAGACGGCCAAGAGGGGTGGGATGCAGCAGGCGCCTGGCGTCCCTCTAGGGGTCAACTCTTCCCATCCTCAAGCCCAACCCTGGAATTGGGGGAAGAGAGCACCACTGAGTTATCTCCCTTTCCAGGGGAGCGAGGACGTCGCTGCTAGTGGGCCACCAACGTCCTTGGTTAAAACTCAGGTTGGCTGCATGAGGAATAGAGAGCATAAGTAAGTACCCAAACGCCATGAATCCCATTAACGAGGTTCCTAGATTAGTTACTTCATAGAGACAAGACACGTGGTTATCAGGGGCTGGGAGGAGCAGGGCAAGGCGGAGTTATTGTTCAATGGATATAGTTACAATTTATAAGATGCATTTTACTTATTTATTTAAATATATTTTTATTGATTTCAGAGAGGAAGGGAGAGGGAGAGAGAGATAGAAACGTCAATGATGAGAGAGAATCATTGATTGGCTGCCTCCTACTGGAATTGAGCCCCAGGCACGTGCCCTGACCAGAATCAAACCGTGACCTCCTGGTTCATAGGTCAGTGCTCAACTGTCATCTGTGATTTTTCCCTAAAGAAGAATGTCAGAGCTAAAGTGTGATGGGAGATCGCCCAACCTGCCTCTGCATTAACATGGAGAGAGGCCAAAACACAAACACGAACAACAACAACAACAACAACAACAACAAACCGTGGCTGATGCCTCGAGAGGAAAAGCAGTGCAGGTGGCCGCGCTCACTCACTGAGCTTCCTTTCTCTTGGGGGTCCTGGATCTGCGGTTCCTGGCTGACGTGGTTGCTTTCTTATGGCTGCACTGAAACTATTTACTAAATTGGATCCAGCTTTTCTCTATGTTTTATTGAAATAATCGGTCTTCTGCAGAAATCTACCATAGCCAGAGCAGGCCTACTGGCAGTACTCAGAGTTCCAGGAACTCTTGGTACTGCTGGGAAGGATGTATTCGTCCAGCTAAGAACACAGGTAAACCGTGTCCCAGACATTCTACTCTAGAGTACAGGCTCCAAGGACATTTTCACAGAGCCACAGGGACCAGATAATTATGTTTGTTTTGTGTAGAACAAAGCATGTGTGGTGGTAGGGACTTGGAGGTAATATGGAGGGTTAACGGTGGGGAGCAAAATATGGTGGCTTCACATCACAGAGCAAAAGCGGCACAGAGGTAATCAACTAGATGTACGTGGAGCAGCAGGGATGCCAGCGGCTGCTCCTCTCCACATTTGAAGGCTGCTTTGTTGGATTGCACGAGGCAGGGGTCCCATCCTCTGCTACGTGATTCCCACAGAACCTGGTTGGCTCACTTGGACTGCGTTCATTTAGCTTTTTAAATTTTAAATCATTTTATTGATTTCAGAGAGGAAGGGAGAGGGAGAGAGATAGAAACATCAATGATGAGAGAGAATAACATTGATCAGCTGTCTCCTGCACGCCCTACACTGGGAATTGAGCCTGCAACCTGGGACTGGGAATCAGACCAGGAATTGAACCGTGACCTCCTGGTTCATATGTTGACACTTCCACACCAGCCGGGCTAGTTTTTAATAGTTCAGTAGGACAATGAAAAATTTTTTTTATTTTAAGAATAAAAATACGAAGCAAAGAAATCAAAGACTTCACTTGAGATTCAGCAATTGACTCTGAAATTGAGGACCGTGGGCAATAAAAGGAAGCTCTGAATGAAAAGTAGCAATTATTTTACCCCATAATATTGAGGCAAATGGAAGCAGAGCACGGAAGCTTACACTGTGCTGAATCCTGTGACATTCAGTTTGGAGCAACCATGAGATGTTACCTTACACGTAGTTCCAACACGTATTCTCTGGGATCTGACAACCCTTCCCTGGGCGAGGATGGTGGCAAGGTGTGGGGAGCAATCTGGGTGTGGATCAAACCCAGCAGCTCTTTTGGGATGTTCTGCCCTCCCCCCGCCCCCCCCCCCCCCCACACACACACTGTTCCCTTTGCACTCTTTCCACCTGCAGAACTGAGCTCACCTTTCAGGACCCCATTCTACAGCCACCTGTTCTGTGAGGCCCTATGAATCTCCCGAATGGTTTTTATTGCTTCCCACAGAACCCCATGACAGCTTTGCATCACTATTTTCAACGCCTGTATTGTTCTGATAATATTGATGTATTGCCCTCCCACAACCGGGCAAGGAACTGCCTGAGGAGCAGGGTTCTGGCACATGACAGACTCTCACTGAGTACTCATCGGATGAATGAAAAGGCAAATCACAAGAAAATGTGATTAGAGGCCCTGGCCCAGTAGCTCTGTTGGTTAGAGCATCATCCCAATACACCAAGTTTGCAGGTTCGATCCCCAGTCAGGTCACATACTGGAATCAACCAATGAGTGTACAAGTAAGTGGAACAATTGATTGATGTCTCTCTCTCTCTCTCTCTCTCTCTCTCTCTCTCTCTCTCTCTCTCTCTCTCTCTCTCCCCCCTCTAAAAATCAATCAATAAATCTAAAAAATGGGAATAGAACTTAACAACTTGTCCCAGGGTCAGGAGTTCTGAGCTCCAGTCACAGCTCCACCATAACTCTCTGTGTGACTCAGGGGAGAGACTCATTTCATCTTGTCTTGGTTTAGCAGAGTGTCAACGAGGAAAAAGAATCATTCCCCACAGGATACTCAACTCAGTCACATGAGATAAAGGGTGTAAAAGTGCCCATCAAATGTAGTGAGGTAATAGTACCTCATCTAAAGTTGAGGAAATCAGTGGAAGACAGGTTAGCAATTTGCAAAGGTTGGAACCAGCATGGGTGTTCACTGAGAATCAGGGGACCTTCCTTGTGGTCAACACTGTCACCAACAACCTTCATAGTATTGAGCAAGTCCATTTTTCTCTGGGCCTCGGTTGTGTTACCATAAGTTATAGGTTGGGAATAGATTATCCCCGAAGAGCCATCTGCTTTAAGGATGTGACATTCTTGAGACCGAGGACAATGGGACTCTGGGTGGAACTGACTGATGTGCATTGGGGCAGGGACCCTTTATGTCACGAATGTCCTTAGGAATCCATATTTCATTTGACTTCATCTCCCACTGGGGATGTGCCCGCAACCAAGGTACATGCCCTTGACTGGAATTGAACCTGGGACCCTTGAGTCCGCCGGCCGACACTTCATCCAATGAGCCAAACCGGTCAGGGCCAGACTTTCCCTTTTTAACGCCCATCTCCACGTGTCCATGTTGTCCAGACAATCCTTACTCACGGTCTCCCACTCTTACACATCATCGTGATTAGTAGGGATGCTTTTCCCAAGAGGACATGGGGTTCAAGGTACCAAGTCTGTTGCTTTGCCCTTTGCTGCCCCGAGGACCACATCCCCATAGACCCTCCCGGTCAGGAGCTGGGGCCTCGCTGGGCTGCACAACATACCAGGAGGGGGACAGGTTATCACTGCTGTGGCCCACTGGGAGGGGAAACAGCCTCAGGTCCCCCATCAAGCCCCACCTGGCAGGGGGTGCAGCCTCAGGTCCCCTGGCCCGGTGTTGGGTTGGGGGTGCGGCCTCAAGTTCCCAGGCCCCACTTTGAGGGCGTGACTACCATTTGCATATGAGCTCTTTATTATAAACTGAGTGGCCATATTATTATGATCTCTGAACGCATAATAACCTGGCCACTCAGTGTATATCCTATATAATAAAAGGCTAATATGTAAATTGTCCCCTTGATCAGGAGTTTGACCAGCAGGCAGGCCGGCCAACCGCTCATGTCCCTTCCCCCTGGCCAGGCTGGCCAGACCCCACCCATGCATGAATTCATGCACCAGGCCTCTAATATATAAATATTAGGCAGCAAGCAGAAGAGCCCCCAGCAGGAGTCCTTATGGTCATTACCTTCAGGGGAGTGGGTGAAAGTTGGGACAGTGCAACAGTCCTCAGACAGGTCAGGAGACTCAGATAATGGGCCCCCTTGGGCTGCAGCGTGCTTTGGTCCATCCCTCTGTCCATACCTCTCTGGTCGCCAAGGAGGTCTCACCTCCCCACTCTGCTCCCCGTCAGTGAGTGGGGCTTGTCCTCCCCCAGCCAGGGCGATGGCGCCAAGCTGATGGAGCGACAGGTGGATTACTGGACAGCAGCCCAGCCCATGGCAGTCCAGGAAGAGAGACTCGAAGAAGAAAGACCTGTCTACCGCCAACAACACCCTCAAGTGCTCCTCCCACTCTCTCCAGGTCAGCAGGCTGCCCAGCAGTGGAGGGGCCACAGCAACACCCACCATCCATGACAGGGCTCACCAAGGAGAAGAAGAAGAAGGTGCTGTTTTTGCCCAAGAAAACCAAGGACAAGGTCATGGAGTCCAAAAGCCAGTGCCTGGAGGGCATAGGCTGCCTGGTCTGCAGGGCCAGCACCAGCAGAACAGGCTGCGGGTCCTCATCAAAGGTGTGGTGTGGAATGACGTGAAGTTCTTCCAGCTGGCAGCCCAGGGTCCTCCCACGGCCAGCACTTCCCCGTCTGCATCTCCAGACGCTCCGACTCCACCTTCCAGCCCTGCCTGTGGCCCTGCTGACGCCAAGCACAGGAGGGCCCAGCTGCTTTTCTGTGAACGTTTCAGTTTAGTACAGAGACCGATCCTGGAAACACAAAGAGAAACCTTCGTAAGTACAAATGTGCTCACAACCCGGAAACTAAAGTGGTGGCCCACAGTGGGAGCACCCAGCTGCTCTGCTGATTACCCAGAACTCTCTGGTGGTGGGAGGTCAGGCGGGCAGTGCTGAGCTGGAGAATCATGAGAGGTGAGTTTGGCCTCAGGACCCCTAACACTCCCAGCGAGAAGGGCTCTCACCTTCTCCACCTGCCCTTCCTGGAAGCCAGGACTCTGCCCCCACAGGACCCAGAGCTGGTGGTCAGATGCCAAGGGCTGGCCTCCCAATGGGGGCGTCCTGAGCAGAACATAGAGGCCAATCAGCCCAGCCCTGGGCCCCAGCTGCCAACCAGCCAAGTGGCCCCAGTACCACCCATTCATGGTTCCCTAAAAAAATACCTGTATGGTGCAGACCCCAGGCACACGGACTAGACAAACTGTTGGAACACCAGCTGCCTGCTTCCTGAGCAGAAACTCCACTTTTCCCCTCATCATTCTGTGTTATTTCAGAACATTTGTACCACCCAACAGGTGTGGGACCATCTATTTACCCGGTGAGCACCCTGCCCCTCCACAGCACAGTGGTCCCTCTGCCATCTGCTGCTGTGAGTCTTCAGGTCACTTCGTGTCTCTGAGTGCTTGTGCCTCTAAACACGGGATGAGCCTAGGATCAAGCTCACAGGTTTATTGTAGAGACTCAGTGGGGGCCTCCCTGGAAAGTGCTCTCTGGATGCCTGGACAGTGGAGAGGTCTGCTGGTCGGGCTGTGGTTGAGCTCATTGGGCATTTTCTCTTCCTCGTGACAAAGCCTCTACCTCATTTGTGATTCTCCATGAGGCCTTGGGTTAAGCTCCTTTCTCCTTAGATACAGAGATTAGAGATTCTATGAGGGGTCCGTGTCCTGGGTGAAGCCAGAACCAAAAATCCCAGAAGTGAGCAATGCGACTCCATGCTAAGTTTATTCTTGGCTAAAAGAATACAGAAAAAGTGTGAAAAAATTCTAAAATACTAGACAGTGTCAGCACTGTGTAGTGGATGAGGGAGAGCATGTTAAAGAGCTTATCTTGCTGAGGAAAATATAGACACATGTAAGAAACCACAGGGATACATTTAAGTAAATGTGTTTTAAGTTAAGGGAAAGCATCATGTCTTGCAAAATAGAATGCATTAATTTTAACCTCCTTTAAGAAATAGGACCTATTAAATGAGAAGCAATAAATGATTTTCTAAAAATCAGAAGAAAATTTGACAAATGGAAGTAATTGTTTGTTTTGTTATACATATTATATCAGCACCTAACAGATAATACCCAGTCTTTTACACAAAAATAAATCATTACCACCTACTATGTCACATAGGAAGTCTCAATAAATTCCAAAGAAGAAATATATGTTTGTTCTCCATTGACATGTTCATGAACCATAATATATGATGCATATATGTTCTCTAACATAATGTACTAAGATAAGAAGTTAATAATAAAGGATGGCTTTAAAATTCCCACATATCTGGACACTTAAGAAGGTATAACTGAAGCTGAAGTGAAATATATTCTACATAAACCCTGAGTTCAAAGGAAATCATGAGTGAGATAATGGAATACTGAGAACTAAAACACAATAAAGAAAAGCTGCAGATCAAAAGCAGCCTTAAAAGAGAGTTTTAGTTTTAAATAGACTTCTAAGGAAAGAATTACATCTGTGAAGTGAGATCTATGTATCCAAATAGTAAATTAGAGAGAGCTACAGAGTGACCTTGAAGAAACAAGGAAGGGGAAAACATAATGGCAGAAATCAGTAAAACAAAGAATTTCAAAATAGCCTTCAACTAACTGGGGAACTGCTTCTCTAGAAATATTGGTAAAATAAACAGATTTCTAGCCATTCTGACCAAGAAACAGAGAAAAGCGCTGAGCACATAGTTCCAACGAGTTAGGTGAAATGACCGATTCCTGGAAGGAAACAAACTACACAACCTTCCTCAGACGAAAGTGACGCCCTGACTAGTCTATTACAGGGATGGAATTTGTAGTCACAGCATTCTAATGAAGGGCTTCCGGGCCCAGGTGGTTTCACTGGGGAATTAAACGGAATAAATGAACAGACACTTCACTGAAGAGGCTATGACATGTCACATGCGCACTTGAAAAGTTCAACATCATAAGCCATTAGGAAAAGGTTAATTAAACCACAAGAAGACTAACTAAAATAAAGGACGGTGATAACAGTCGATGCTGGTGAGGATGTGGAGAAACTCACTCATTCGGGGCTGGTGGGAATGTAGACTGGTACAGCCACTGGGGAAAGCAGTTTGTTTCTTATAAAACTAAACATGCAACTACCACACAAGCCAGCAATTGCACTCCTGGGCACTTATCCCAGAGAAATCGAAACTTTCATCCACTCAAAAACCTGAGCACAAATGTCTATAGGAGCTCTGTCTTAAAACTTGCAAGCTTTCTCTGAAATCCCATGTTAGGATTAATATCTAGAGTTTGTAAGAAACGTCTGTCACATAAAAAATGGGTAGAGTATATGAAAAGGGAATTTCGTAAAGGGAAACACAAAACGTTAACAAGCTATGAAGAGACGTTAAATTCACTTGTAATCAGAGAAGTAATGAGGCTCTCTTTACACCAATCTGCATGACAGATGAAAGTGTGATGATGGGAAGTGTTTGTGAGGCTATGGGACAAATGGAAACATCATGGACTGATGGGACTGTAAACTGGTTCAGGCATCCAGGTGACCATCTATAAGTACTTAGCAATTTTAAAATTAAATATGCTCTTATATTTGAATATTCACATATATAATTGTGCTAACTCCAAAGAGCATGAAGAATCACTGTAGAAGAACCTATAACATAGGCCTCTCATTCTCAAGCTTGAACTGATCACTTTTTGAATAACATTTCCTCGGCTGGGCCACAGGGGAAAAAGCAGGCCTTCTGTGTCAAAATATAGCCCCTCAGAGTCCAAGAGCATGAACCTGGTTCTGCAGGTCAGCATCACTGGGTGGGAATGGACCACTGGAAATATTTGCTAGGATAGATAGCAAAGAGACAGCTGGAGAAGTGGGTTCCCACACCTTATCCTGTCAATTCATCTCAGAAACATTAACCTTTTTATGAGTATTTCCCCCCTGACATAAACATCCTCCCGCGAAGTTAATGGTATTGTATATGAACAGCATGGCTAACAAACTCATGTGACATGATGAAACGTGGCAAAGTGCTGGGATGGAGCCTAAAAAAGAGAATGGATCGTCTGTGTACTTCCTTCTGTTGTCATTTGCAAGTACAATGATAACATAGGAAAAACAAAAAGTATCACTATAGGTGTACCTATAGCCACATAAATAGTTTTTGTAATATTTAAAGTGTGAATACTATGTATTAAATGTAAAAGAATAAAATATAAGTAGAATAAATTATGATCACCTGTGTTACTACTGAATCTTAAAATGCTGCCATTCCTGTGTGTCTTTAAGTAGAACATTAGGGTGACAGTTGGGAGACCGTTGAACTCCTGATTCCATCCCAGTTTTTCTGTCCCCAGAGCTAGTTACTATCATCCACTTTGTGCTTGTCCTTAAGTAGGTTTCTATAATTTTACTCGAAAGTTGTGTCCACAGTTACATTTAGTGTTGATTTTTCACTCAAATCATGCTTTATGAGATTTGTCCACGTTGCTACACATACTCCAGTCCACTACTTTTACTGCTTTACTAGGTATTTACTATGATTACTTTATTCTCCTGTTGAAGGACATTTAGGTTATCTCTAGTTTTCCACCATCATAAACAATGCTGAAATGGACTTCTTATATTCTTCTTCATGGGCACGTGAATGAAGGTTCTCTAGAGTATGTTGCTAAGAATGAATTTCTAGCAGGAAAGCCATGCCCACCTTAGGTTTTCCTAGTGGGTGCAACTTCACTGGCTGGTTCAGCCATCCCCGCCTCCCAGCTGCTTGGATGTTGGCTGCTCATGGCTCCTGACAGCCCTTTCCCTGTCCAGAAGGGGTAGGCACTTCCCCTCCACTGCCCTGGGATGTAGGCTCAGCCAGAGGCCAGTGATGACTGGCACTGGGTAGACAAGCCTGGCTCCCTCCCTCCAATGGGACTCATTCAATGGGTACAATTCCTGTTCCAGATCCCCTCTCAAGACCAGGCTGAATGTAATGTGCTGAGTCCACATCTCTGCTCACCTCCCTCCATCTTCTCCTTCTGAGGTCACTCCTTCACTAAACTCTGTCCCAGTTCCCAGAAGTCACTGCTTCCAGGGAGCTTGGCCCAAGATGACTAATATTGCCAAAGTCTCTCCAAAAGGGCTGCACCAATGTCCACAGTTAGGAGAGGCTTGAAGGCTGAGAAAGAGGAAGCCTTTCCAAGAGATGAGGTGGGCGAGGGGGAGAAGGCAAAGGCTCTGAGATGAAGAGCTTTGTGAATTCCACAAACTCAGTGAAAGCCAGTATGGCTGACGTTTGGGGAGCAGAGGAAAGAGGACACTGATTGAGGTTGGAGATGTATGTAGGAGCTGACAAGTAGACCTCATAGGATAGTTTCCTTTTTTCTTTTAATGGTAATGGGAAATTCTTTAAATGCTTTGAGGAAGAAATTGATAGGGTTTGATTTAGACTAAGAAAATTCAAGGGTCCCAGGTTTGATTCCAGTCAAGGGCACATCCCCATTAGGCGGTGTGCAGGAGGCAGCTGGACGATGTTTCTAACTCTATCCCTCTCCCTTCCTCTCCGTAAAAAATCAATAAAATATATTTTTAAAAAATAAATAAAGTTTTCCCCTCAACAACTGAGCAGCTGTCCCAGTGCTATTTACTGCCAAAGGGCCTCCATAATGATCCACTCAGTCCCACGTGTGCTCGGCCCTGTTCCTGATGTCGCTGCCCTGCTCCAGTGGCCTGCTCACTCCAGCACTCGTTCCGCACTGCTTGAGAATCCTGTCTATTCGACAGAGCAAGTCCCCTTCTTGTATTCTTTTCATCTGTTTCCTAATTTGTTTGCATATTTATTTGAGATAAAATTTAGAATATTTTTTTGTTTCCCCAAAATCCTGCTATGATTTTTACTTCAAATAAGTAAATTTTAGATTAATTCAGGTGGATATGTGCCTTTGCCATATTTTACCTTTCTATCCAGAAATTAGTAAGTCCGTGCACTTATGATTAAAGGGAGAAATAGAGCATTGGCAGGCCCTGGGCAATTCCTGTTAACATCTTACTGCTTTAGATTATTTTGTTGATGTCACACTTTGTATTTCCACCTAATGGTTGTTTACATACATACCCTATATAATAAAGAGCTAATATGCTAATTAGTCTGAACAGTCTGGATGACATTCTGAATGAAGCCTGGGCTGCGAGGGCCAGCCGGTGCTGTGAGCAGCTGCGAGAGCCAAGCTCCTTGCATGAATTTTGTGCATTGGGCCTCTAGTATATTTATAATAGTAATGGGCAATATATATTGAGTGCCCACCACATGCCAAGTCTTTATGTTAAGCACTTTATTACTCAATTTTATTCTTGCAACTCATCTTTCACGTGAAAAGAACAAGCCTTAATGAACTCAGCTAAGATGCCTGAGGTTCTAATGCAAGTGGCAGTGCCATTCTTCTCACTAAAATTTTTTTAGTTAATCCTCACCGAAGGATAAGTTTCCTCTTTTTTAGAGAGAGTGGGAGGGAGGGAGGAAGACAGAGAGAGAGAGAAACATCGATGTGAGAAAGAGAGACATTGATTGGCTACCTACTTCGCTTGCTCAGACCAGGGCCAAGGATCTAGCCTGGAACTGAGGTATGTACCCTTGACTGGAATCAAACCCAAGACCCTCCTATCCCCAGGCTCCCAACTATTACTGGCTCACAGCTCTGTCTCTTTCTCTCACTCTCCAGCTGCTCTAATTTAATTGAACACATCCAGAATTTTCTTCTGGTCACTTGTATAAAGAATCTTATTAAACTCACTGAAGTCACATGTCCACATCCAGGCTTCCTCACTGTGGCCAGGCCAGTGAGATGTGCTGATACCTCCACTCTGGGGCCCTGAACCACACACCCCAGAACCAGGTGGATGTGGAAATTGGCAGCTGTTAGAAAGGAGGAAATGGAAGTCATGTCCACCACAGGCCATTGTCAATTAAAATATTGACTTCTGGTTTCTACTCTGACATTTAACAGCTTGGAAGTCCTTACTCATATCCTTACAAGAAGGAAAACGATGAACAATTCAAAAGACTGGAATTCTTTTTAGATCCACCAGATCATTGAAGTCACATGGCTATGAAATTAACCTTTGCTGCTGTAAACCACTGAGATTCAGGGCTCTGTTAACACAATACAACAGCACTAGCTCTTGTGTGTGTGCGCGCGCAGAAGTAAAGCAGACACCGAGGAAGAAAAAAGCGTTTGGAGGCACGTTTGCTTTGTGGCATTCCTCCTCCTACTTGATAGCTACTCCCCGTCATGAGCCTGAACATCCCTAAGAAGCACTTGCTGCAATAACCCATTGTGCAGGCAGGGGAGAGACAGGCCCTGACAGGTACAGTGACTTATCCAGGATCAAGAAGAGGTAAGAATGAGGGATTGAGTCTGAGCCCAGGTCTGTCTCCTCAAATCTGGGGCCCTGGCTGCAGCCAGACCTTGTAGGGGCTGTGGAGAGGGTGTGTTGGTGTCACTGTGTGCACTGTTGGTTTTCCATGGAGAAGGTGGGTGAGCTGTCAGCAGCCCACAGGACTATCTATAGCGGTTATTAGGTGAGGGGAGGTGGAGGGGGCCATCCCAGGAAGTGAGGTCACTTCCTAATAGAACTTGGAACCCCAGTAACCAGGCACCCACTTTCTAGCAACTGCCCAACCGCCACTCACTTGGAAAGAGACGGTTGACAGTTCAAGATGTTCTCTTGTTGTGTTCCCAGTTATCGGGGCTCTGGTTCCCGGAGACCCTGCAGTGAGAGTTGTTCCAGACTCTGTAGACGGTTCAACACTCGTGCCCGACACCTCTGGCCGTTTTCCCGAAGATCCCGTCAGGTAAGAGAAGGTGGCCTGGGTCAGACCCATTCACGCAGGACAGCCTCCTCTGTGGGCCATCCCTGAGCAGCTCACATCCCCTCCCCTTCATGTGGTGGGAAAAGGGACCTAAAGGGAGAACCCCAGGGCAGGAACAGCTTTTGGGGCAGTGGATCACCTAGAGGTCCTGCTGTGATCACACCCCAGGGCAGGGCAGGGCAGGCAGTTGGAGATGGGCTTCCAGAGGGATCCCTTATCTGTGCCAATGGGAGTCCTAGCCCTCAGGCTGTCACGCCTTTTCCTCACCATTGAAAGTCTCAACAGAACACATTGTGTGTATGTGTGTCTGGAGTGGAGGTTCACAGGGGTCACAGAACCAGCACAACAGGGCTCTGAGTCTTTCCCCTGGTGACTGGGAACTGTCTTTACAGAGCTCCGCACAGGAGAATGGACCGGAGCCGACAGATGGGATCCTCAACTCCATGCCCCTGCAGGAGGCACAGGTGCCTCATACCTCCTCCAGCGTGCAGCATGGCCGCAGGGTGAGTATAGGTGCCCAGTGGACCCAGACTTCTGAACCCCTGGGAGTCACCAGGACCTGGGTTCCAGAAGGCATCTTGCTACTCCCCTGAGATCCCTTCTAGTTTCCAGTTTCCAAAGGAATCTGCGTCTCCAACTCCTCCAGGCCAGGAGCTGGCGCCTCCCTGGGCTGCACATTGTACCAGGACAGGGATGGTTTATCACGGAGATCTAGGTCTTCATTGCTATGGGACCTGGACCTTATAACCTCTGTTGCCATGACAATGGTGCCACCCTGAACGCACTACATGCCCTAATATCCAGATTCTCTACCACAGGAAAAGCCTCTGTGTGTCATATTACATTGGGATGTTTTGTCAGAAATCACACGGGTGACACTGTTAATAAAGCATATGCTGTCTGTCCTCTGCTAAGAAAATGACCTAAGATACTAATGTGTTTCATATTCCTCACCTCCAATTCTACTTTTCCTGCCAAGAACCTTTTCTCTTATCAATGTGAAAAACTTTCAAAGCTGTGAAAAAGTTTTGTGTGTTTATTTGAGCCAAAGTGTCGACTATTGCCAGGGGGCAAAAATGTCAATGGGTTGAGAGAAAGCACGGGAGAATGACAATTTTGCGCCTTATTTTACACATTACAAGCAAAGTGCAGACTTATGTGGGTTATGTGAACTCCATGGGTGATAGATTAGGGAGAGAGGGGAAAGCAAAGTTTGGAAATTCTGTGATTGTATAAACAGTAAAATGATATGCACATACTACTTTCCACAGGTGGATGTAGGATAGCTTCAAGTCAACAATGAACTCAATAACAACGAAGGAATTTGTGATCTCCACAGGGCACCTAGTGGTGCCTGTACATGAGTTGTGCAAAATAAGAAAGATTCCTTTGATAATCCAAAGATATGTTATCATAGATGCCAAAAGGCTGTACATAGACTCTGTTAAGGTAAAGATTGACATTTGTCCGGGAAGATGCCAGACTACGACATGACTACCACCATGAGCTCCTTTGAGTTAGTGTTTTAATTTCAGACCATCCTTTGTAGTTACTTATGGTGTCTGAGTTTGCAAGGCCTCCACACAGGACTTCCCTGACCTAGTCAGGTTAGCATATGGATCCTTTTTTTTGTCCACACATCCTCCTTTTGTTCATAAATCAATATACACTATGCATTGTTTATCAGTGTTAGTGCTTTGTCTTGCTGAACAATGGATCATTGGGGATGAGGCAAGATCTTAAATAAACTTAAATGCCATTCAATGTGGAATTTTTATTATTATTCAAAATAAACAGCAGGTGAATGGGAGGACATGACATCCTATATGTACTTGTTACAAAATATTCTGGATCAATTTTAAATTTTGAGCTACCATGAGCAGAGTCCTTTTGCTGCTTGTATTAAGTTTTGGTATTTTGCATCTAGTATAACATTTACAACCAGGAACAAAAGCAACAGCATTAAAGCAGTAACAACGTTTAGGAATAGAAAATGTCTAGTGCTAGACTGAGGGGGATAAGCATCCCAGCCAACCAAAAAACCCTTTGCATGCATTATCATAATTGTTCATTACGCTAAGTATGGGTTTTTCTTCTTCATCCACTGTCCCTTGTACTTATGATATGTTTGGCCAGATGAACTAAGACTCTCTACTCTTTCATTATCATAATTGATCATCAGAATGTCATTGTCTAGTAGGTGGGAAAAATTAGCAGGTATCCAAATTCAACTTTTCATGTGTAATAAGGGGGGGGGGGGCGGGCTGGGGAGACAGATATTGTTTCCATTAGGAAACCATAGAAGGGTAATAACAATATAAAAATCCGTTGATGTAATTCAATCAATAACAATTAAGAGATAGAAGAATAAGGTTTGAGCAGCAGTAATTTGTGAGCATTCAGACCTTGTTGACTTCTTGGGCTAGCTGTCAGCCCCCATGGCCAGTGGTTTCTCATCCTTGAAAAGTCTTCAATCTCCATGGTGGGTAGAGGCCAGAGACAGATGTCCATTTGTGGCTAGGCTTCTGATAAGGTAACGTCCTTTTTAACATGTTGGAGAGAGCCTTTAATTAATTTCTTTATCAATAAACAAAAATCTCCTGATTGTAAGTTTTGGTCTTTAAAGTCTTTTTCTCTTGGGAGTACTGTAAAATGAATGTCACAAATTTATCAGGCCTATAACCTTCTTAGAGAGTTATTGATAGTAATGTAGAATGTCTTCTTTTAGTTTCCTTTATATTTGGAAAACAAAAAGATTTAAAAATCAGCAGTATTTTAAACAGAGTCATAACAACAATAATCATCTTCACTTCATTTAGTTCCATACCCTTATTTTTTGTTTATCCTGATTATTTGCCAGTATTTTCATGAATTCAGTTATTCCTTAGAATTCTATACTTCTTCATTCAGTCCAAAGATGTGACCTGCTTAGAAACCTGTAATTTAGAGTAAGTCAGAGTCTTTTTCATGGATTTTTCTAAAGATGTAACATATTTGAAAATTCATTAGAATAAAACAATAACTACCTATGAATGACAAAATGAAGTGTCATGGTTACAGTTTTTATTGTAATGCAATAGATAAAAAACTTTGCTTTTTTTGTAAACTATAACATCTCATGCAATAATTTTTAGAAAATTATAATTAATATAAAATGACAGAGAATAATATGAAAATATATAAGTATATGTATATATTTGGATTCAATACACAATTTCAATATAAAATGAACAAATAATATGTAAGATTTTAAAACATTGTTCATGGCTTCTTGTATTGAGCATTGGGTATAATTCATAAACTTCCAATATTTGCACCACAAATACTTTGAGTCCCATTGCCAGACGCCCTCACAGGGAACCATCCCTCTTGGCTGGCCTGGTGTCGCTGACACCAAGACCCGTGTTATACCTGAGAGTTTCCTATTTGAACTTTTCTTTGAATCTTTCTATGTTCCTTCCTAGGGCAGGTTGAAATTTTTAGAACATCCATTTTAATAAAAATATATGTACACAAATAGCACAGTTGTATTTATATATTTTTAATTTGGCAAAGCTTTGCAGATAATTTCAATCATATTAAGTAGTCTTAAATTAGTTAAATACGTTTCTTTAATAAGGAGACAGAATAAATCCTTGAGGTATTCCAAGGCCCATTGGAATTAACTCAAAGTCATCTTTTGTTTAAAATGTCTCTTAAAATGGGAACTTTAGGAAGGTTGTCAAATATACGTATGCAAAAGATTATACCATGTATGTTTTGTAAATCTAAGTAAAGCAAACACAGGCTTATGGTAGTAACTCCAAAAGACATTAATCATACTTAAAAAACAGTTTTAATATTAAATATTTTGTGCAGACTAGAGAATTTGCCTTAATTTCCATATGAATTTAATATTTTTAGGTCAATAAAAGATTGTATCCTAATAATGCCATCTGGAGGCTGAAAATTCACCACACATATCACATGGATAAACACATATCACGTAAAGACTATACACATAATTCGAATTACTGTTTTTGCAGAGAAAATACAAGAATATTTTTATATAAAACTTTCACAAAAGTTTATAGCCTATACCTCCTTATACAAACCTTTCCTCAACTTTCACAAACCTTCTTACCCATTCAGAAATAACTATCCTTAGAGAAACTTGCATTTTTCTTTTCCTTCAAATATGACTCCCCATACCTCAAGCCTTCTATTATCACAACTATATAATTTCTTCCAACGTAACTGGAACTTTTAACTCTTAGGAGCCTTAATTTCCAATGATAAGCACGGAAGTGAACAACCTGCACTCCTTAGATTGACGTTAATGAACATATTTTAACCACACTGTCACGTTCAAGACATACACCTTCAACAAAGCACAAAATATTACATCAACAGCCCCAAATGCATTTTACAAACCTTTTGTAATAAAAAACCCAAAAGCAGGTGGACTTAAGACTTGTCTAGCAACCAAAGTTTCAGTATTTCATGTTATTTCAAAATATCTAGCTATTCAATAACTTTCATTAAAACTTACTAAGTTAGAAAGAAATAGTTGAAATAAGCTAAAGTGATTTGTGTAGGTGGATAAGGTAATTTTTTTTCTATTGGTATAAGACATATTTTCTAGAGATTTGTATTTTAAAAAATGGCCTAGACAAGAGGTCTTGGTGAACTCAGGTATTTCTACTTCAAAGTTTCTGGGACTTTGGTTGCATAAAGCCAATTATCTACAAGCTTCTGAAATGAATAGGGGAGGTTCGAGGAAGGTAAAAGGCGTTGGCGGGCTTTGAATTGTTTCTGGAGCCAAACCTCCGGCCCCTTGAAATCTTCATTTGTAAAACAAGGTTAGTCATTTTCAATACCTCAGGGACTGGGTTGCCACCCAAATGTTGGCAAGGGACTGACAAAACCATTCACCCAGTTTTGGAATGTTTCTTTCTATTTGGGTACATTTTTCTAGTTTCCAGAAAGCACATACCTCTGAGAGGTATAAAGGCTTTCAGGTATATGAAACCTCTGTCAGTCTCCCATGGGAATGGCAAAACAGGTCCTAGCTGCAAGATTGTCTTGAAATTAATGGTGCGAAACCTCTCTGTCACCCACTTTATATTGGGACCAGGTAGGTGGGGTAACAAAAGAAGGTTGGATTCTTCCTTGAGGGACTCAGGGTCATGTTTCTCCGGTTTGGTGAATATATACTCCAAAAGAGGACTCTCAAGTCACTGTAGGGTTTTTCCCCCGTCTATATAGAGACATAAGAGCAAGCCAAGTGTTACAGGCATCTCGGCACGTGTCTGGGCTGTTTGGGGCCATTCTGAGTAGGGTGGGTACCCTGTGAAGCCATCTCCCAGGCTCTCCTGGAAGATAATAATGAAGAAAAGCTGATTAGCAAACATTTGGTCAGTCTCAAGCTTAGTTTCCTCCTGGAAGGTTCCTTTAAAATCACTGGTTCAGTATCTCGTTCACTTATTCTAAATATATAATTACTCTGGAAAAAGCGTATGTAAGCATCACTGATACATTATAAATAATAATAAAAAAAAACCTCCACTCATTTAACAGGTGAATTGGGGAAGATTTGATAAGCAATCCATATATATATATATATATATATATATATATATATATATATATATATATATATATTCCCATAACATTCCCTAGTTGGAAGGAAACAGGTTTTTATTAAAAAACAGACATTTGTAGGGAAGCTTTTTCCAATGGTGAAAGCAATTAATTGGGCTCGGTTAAGAACAAATAAAGCAGCCTTAGTATATACAGGGTACTTAATGGCTTCTCCCCTCACCCTTTTTAAAAAATAGATTTTTATTGGTTTCAGAGAGGAAGGGAGAGAGAGAGAGAAACATCAATGATGAGAGAGAATCATCCATTGGCTGACTCTTGCACGTCCCCTACTGGGGATAGAGCCCACAACCTGGGCATGTGCCCTGGACAAGAATCAAACCTGGGACCCTTCAGTCCGCAGGCCAATACTCTATCCCCTGAGCCAAACTGGCTAGAGCAGTGGCTTCCCTTTTAGTGATAATTTAAAATTCTCCCAAAGTATCAGTGAGAAGGTGAAACATACTTGGAGCAACCCTATGCTTGCTTGTGTTTGTTTACTTTTTCCAAATCCTACTTCAGTTTCCTATCATTCTTAAAGAGGGCAGACTTCTCTACAGGAGTTATCTTACAACCTTATTTAGTAATTCTGTTGCTGTGCTCCCAGAAATCAGGAGTATATATATTGGAATAGGTTAGAATAGCCAGGAGTACATGTTCTAACAGTTAAATTTCTCTGTGAACCAATCAGGGCCATAGAGAAAATCGGGAACAATTTCTGGATCCTCCCTGGCTGAGAGCAGCTTTTCTCCAAAGGGAGCTGTTGGAATCTTATTCTCATTTTTCCTTAAGTCAGTAGGGAATGGTAGTGGAGGAGACAGAAGGGGAATGCAGAAGGGAAGGGAAGGAACATGTCTAAACAAGGAAGCTCAGAGAGCAAAAGATGTAGTGGATATGCTATAGAAGGGGGAAAATGGGGTGTTAGCATTTATTAGCTTCAGGAGAGTTCAGAGATAAACTCTGAAATTTCTTTTTTTAAAAATAAATCTTTATTGTTCAGATTATTACAGTTGTTCCTCCCCACCCCCCGCATAGCTCCCTTCCACTCAGTTCCCACCCCACCCCATGCGCTTACCCCCTCCATTGTCCTCATGCATAGGTGTAAGCTTTTTGTCCAATCTCTTCCCGCACCACCCACACCTCCGTTCCCCTTGAGAATTGTCAGTCCACTCTTTTTCTATGCCCCTGATTCTATTATATTCACCAGTTTATTCTGTTCTTCAGATTTTGTATTCACTTGATTGTTAGATTCACTTGTTGATGTGTATTTGTTGTCACTTTGTTGTTCATAATTTTTATCTTTATCTTTTTCTTTCCCTTCTTAGAGAATACCCTTCAGCATTTCATATAATACTGGTTTGGTAGTGATGAACTCCTTTAGTTTTTTCTTGTCTGTGAAGCTCTTTATATGAACTTCAATTCTGAATGATAGCTTTGCTGGGTAGAGTAATCTTGGTTGTAGGTTCTTGCTATTCATCACTTTGCATATTTCTTGCCACTCCCTTCTGGCCTGCATAGTTTCTGTTGAGAAATCAGCTGACAGTCATATTGGTACTCCCTTGTAGGTAACTAACTTTTTTTTCTCTTGCTGCTTTTAAGATTTTCTCTTTGTCTTTTGCCCTTGGCATTTTAATTATGATGTGTCTTGGTGTGGTCCTCTTTAGATTCTTCTTGTTTGAGGTTCTCTGCGCTTCCTGGACTTGTAAGTCTATTTCTTTCACCAGGTAGGGGAAGTTTTCTGTCATTATTTTTTTCAAATAATTTTCAATAGCTCGCTCTCTCTCTTCTTCTGGCACCCTCATAATTCAGATGTTGGTATGATTGAAGTTGTCCCAGAGGCTCCTTACACTCTCTTCATAGTTTTGGATTCTTTTTTCATTTTGCTTTTCCAGTTGGGTATTTTGCTTCTTCATATTTCACATTTTTGACTTGATTCTTGGGATCCTCTAGTCTGCTGTTGGATCTCTGTATATTATTCTTTATTTCAGTCAGTGTATACTTGATTTCTGATTGGTCCTTTTCCATATCCTCGAGGGTCTCACTAAATTTCTCAGAGGTTTCTAGAAGATTCTTGAGTAACATTATAAATGTGGTTTTGAAATCTATATCCAGTATTTTGCTTTCATCCATTTCTTTCATTTGTGACTTGTTCCACATTTTGGCTGCTTGCCTGTGTTTGTTTCTATGTACTAGGTAGCTGCTAAGTCTCCTTGAGTTGATAGAATGGCCTTGTGTGTTATTGTCCTATAGGGCCCAGTGGTTCAGCCTCCCCAGTGACCCGAGGTGGACACTCTTGGTGCACCCCATTTTGGGTTGTTTGCACAGTCTTGTTGTAGTTAACCCTTGATTGCTATTGATATCACTGGGAGGAATTGAGCTCCAGGCCCATTGGCTTTGATGACCGGTTGTGTCTACACTGGAAGATGTGTTGCACAGGAGACACCCTTATGGAGTAGGACTTGCTTTAGTGAGGCTTTGGTGCTCACTGAGTCTGCTCTTTGAGTGTGTCTCTTTTTGGATGTGAAGAGTTGTAATCCAGTATGGTCTCACTCTGACCACTGGGTACACTGGCTATTGGATCTCCAAGGAGGTGCAAGGTCAGTCATTGTTTGGGGCTGCCCAGCAGGAGCTACAGAGACATCTGCAGATTCCTCCTGTTTGTATGGGGTTTGGATATGCCCAGAAGAGGCCCAGCTGTGACGCAAGGCCTCTGCTGCTGCCAAATTGTGGGCCTTCTTTTGGAATCTCTGACCCAGCTGCAGTTTATTTTAGGCAAAAGGACAGGCCATTCATATGCAAAAGCTGATGCGCACAGCTTGGATGGGGTTTTAAATATGGTGGGGCGGGGTCTCTGAGAATCACCAGGACAGAGCAAACAGCAATGGCTGCCCTGAACCAGAAAAGTCCCAGGTTCTCTGGGTTCTGACCACTTCCTCCTCCCCCCCTCCGGTGCATGAACCATGAACGCTGCGAGCACCTCTAAGAGTAAGCTGTCCTTGAGTTCCTGTCCTGATGCCAGACAGTCCAGTTTCACCCTGTATGTGCCTGGATTCCCCAGAGTCTCGCCCTGAACTGGAGTTCAGAGCAAGCAGGAGCTTTTATCTCCAGGTTTAAAGAGCCGCACATCCAGGTGACAGCACTTTCCAAGCCTCCGCACCTCTTACTGGTCTCAATGCACTTTCTTCACCTCTTCTAGTTGTGGAACTTCCACTAGGCCAGCTTTCCCGCGTTTCTGGGTGGTAGTTTTTCTGCCACTTAGTTGTGGTTGTGAGAGGCAGCAAGTATAGGTGACTACCTATGCCGCCATCTTAATTTCTGATTAATTTCTTTTTTAAGGAGAGTTTATTGGTGCTCCTCCTTAGAGTTTTCTAATTTCAAAACCAAGATATGCATCCTATTCATTCAATCAGTTTAATTTTCAGGCTGTCATTTTTCTATTTTTTTTTCCTTGGAAATATTAACTTAGGCATGCAAAGACAACTCTATATTGGTCACTTTATAGTTGATAATTTCTAGATAAGTCTTCCCATTTCTGTAAGGCACTTGCAAGTCAAGGCTCCCTATCAGTGATATTAATGAGGGCTGGAGTCTGGGAGTTCCCAGCTGTGGAGGCACAACTTCCCATGTTAACTAGAGATGTGTTTGCTGCTGTTGTTTTTATTGTTTTTAGTGTCTCAGCATATTTTCGAGGGTGCGATGTAGGGGGTTGAAGTGTGTTGCTTTATAGGTTGAGCTTCACGTTGCTCTCTCCCCTAGAGTCTCATTCGACCTTCTTATGTGCCTCGGTTTCTCTCCCTGCTGTGTGAAACAACCAGAAGGGATACCAGTGCAGGTTCACCAAACCTGATTAGTGCTCCCCCTGAAGAGCCAGGTAGTTTAGTTACAGTTGTGTGGGAATTTCCCTCTGGGGCTCCTGCATGTGATGAGGAATGACCTCTGACACATCTGCAATATCCTCAGTTGTCTAAGAACACCTAAGATTCGGGCAGCAAGGAGAATGTGCCGCTTCAAGATCTTCTGAGCTGAAGAAGATAAGCTCTCATTTTTACAGCCAAGGTTTTCCCCCCACACTCTCAAAAGGCAATTCCAATAGAAAAGCCAGAACCAGGCCCATTTTTCCTCCTGTCTCTCCTTAGCCTGGGATGTGTAAACCATTAACCTTAGTTCCACCAAGAGTATTCAAAAATACGCCTCAAATAAAGTCAGCAGCACAAGCAAGGGAAGATCCTGGGTCCAAGAGACAATTCACACAAGTTCACCCGACGGGCAGGGAACCGGTGGGTCAATGGGCCCTTTGCTGCATCCCAGCACCAGGTGTAGGTCTGCAGGGTGGTGCTGGGCGAGCTTTTCTGAGATCCTGCTGTATTGTGCCAAGTAAATGTCAATGTAAGAAGCAGTCAAAACTGTGAACAATTATTGAAATTTTATCTGAGCCAAACTGTCAATTGCCTTGAAGCAAAATTTCAATGGATTGAAATAATGCTCTGGAGAATGGCAGTTTTCACCTTATTTTAGATATTACAGTCAAAAGTGGGTTGCATGAAATCCATTGTTGATAGATTGCATAAAAAGTAAAATGATAGACACATCCTTCTTTCCCATAGGTGGATATAGGATAGAACAGCCAATAATGAACTCAATACCAATGAGGGGATTTGTGGTCTCCGCAGAGCACAGAGTGTCCAGAACAAGGAAAATTCCTTTGACATTCTAAAGCTATGTTCTTGTATTCCAAAAGACAATAGGCAGGTTCAGTGAAGGTAAAGATTGACCTTTTTTTAGAGAACATTCCAGCCTAGGACATAGCGACCCACTATAAACTGCTTTGAGTTAAAAAGTTTTAACTTTAGGACATCCTTTGTGACAACTTTAGGTCTCTGAGTTTAAAAGACCACCACCCAGGCCTTCCCTGACCTAATCACAGGTTAGCGAGTGGCCACTTTTTATGTCTCCACACTCGATCACTTATGTCCCACCTCTTGTCACCAATCATGTCCCTCCTCTGTCCCACCACAGGAGGAAAAACCATCAACCCTGAGTAGGAAAAGGACCGGTAAGGTGCCAGCAGCTGCAGCTTCCTCACGAAATGTGGGCCTGGCCAGCACATCCACAGTGCTCAAAACACAGGCACCCCAGAAGCTGTTCGCCACCTGGGTGGTGGACTACTCCAGCCCCACCTCCGTGCCCAGGTGGTGCAGTCTCACTTTAAAGAAGCTAGTGATCTTCAAGAAGCTGGCAAAGGACCTCAAGTTTGTCGTGATTTCCCTGAAGATGCAGGACTGCAAGGGCATCCTTAGGTCCCAAGAGATTGTGCTGCCCTCCAGTAGACCAGTGCAGACCGACCTGGCGCTGACCTTCTCCCTGCAGTACTCCCACTTCCTCAAGGGAGAAGGCAACGAACTACAGGTCATGCTGGAGCAGAGGAAGCTGTATAAGAACAGGGCCGTCCTGGAGTACAAGACACTGGCCAAGGGCACCATCCACATGGCTGAGGTCATGCAGCAAAACCCCAAGTGTGGCCAGATGCTGAGCCTCTACAGCAGTGTCAAGGAGTCCTCCACCAAGGTGGCCGAAATCTGGATCTCCTCCCTGTGCAGTCAGCCCATCGAACCCGAGGACGGTGTCAGGCAGGCCAGCCCGAAGGCCAAGTCTGCAGGTAACTACACCGAGGGGCAGGATGAGAGCTCCTTTTCTGATCGGGAGGCCAGCTGCAGTAGAAAGCACAGACAGGACCTGCACAAGGTTGACTTTGAGAAGGAGAAGCCAAAGAAGCAGCGGCGATCAATACGAGGAAACGTGAAGCGAAAAGTCCTGGCGCTGTTTCACAGGTCCAAAGTGTCAGAGAGGGGCCGTCGGTGTGACATGATGGGGAACCCCAGGAAAAGTGACCCATACATGGAGGATGATGAGAGCGTCCTCAGCGTCCCCAGTCCCAAGCTCAGGCCATACTTCGAAGGCCTGTCAGACTCCAGCTCGCAGACGGAGATGTGGGGCAGCCACAGTGACAGGACCCAAACGGAGCCTCTGAGTCTGGCCCACATGCCGGAGAAGACATGGGCCCTGGGCGCCAAGCAGCCAAGTGACACTGAAAATGCATTTGTGGCCTACAGCACACCCACCAGCAAGGTGGACAAGATCCGGATGACCTGCCTGTCCGGGCCGCCCATCGACCACGAGGACAGAGCCAGGCAATCCAGTCCCAAGGCTGAGTCCTCGGATACCTACTATGAGTGCAAGTGTGAGGACTTCTTCTCACAGCTGGAGGCCAGCTCCAATGACACCCACAGGCAGGACCAGGAGGAGGATGACTTCAATGAGGGGAATCCGGAAGTCAGAAGAAGGACCATGACCGGGCAACAGACCTACCATGAGAAAGTCCTGTTATGGCTGCACACAGTCCAAGTGTTGGAGGAGGTCCTGGACCCTGAGCAGGACCCTGGCGAGCATGTTCTGGAGGTGGAGGAAGACCTGGACCTCCTGTATGACATGCTGGAGAACCCCAGTGACAGTGGCCCCGACATTGAGGATGATGACAGCGTCCTCAGCACCCCCACACCTAAGCTCAGGCCATACTTCGAAAGCCTGTCTTGCGTGCCAGACATGAAGGACAATCACAGCGTCCTCAGCAGCCCCAGGCCCAAACTGAGGCCATGCATGGAGGGCCTGTCAGACTCCAGCTTGCAGATGGAGATGCGGGGCCTCCACAGCACCAGGATCCGAAAGGAGCCTCTGAGTCTGGCCCATCTGCCTGGGAACACGTGTGCCCCGGGAGGCAAGCAGCCAAGCCACAGTGACTCCAAATTTGTGGCCTACAGCACACCCACCACTAAGGTGGACAAGATCCAGATGGCCTCCCCGTCCAGCCAGCAAATGGATCATGAGGCCAGTGCCAGGCAGGCCAGCACCACGGCCCTGACCTCGCCTAACGACTCTGTGGGCCCGTCTGAGAGCTTCTTCTTTCAGCAGGCGGCCAGCTACAGTGCCGCCCACAGGCAGTCCCAGGAGCATAACTTTGAGGAAGGGAACCTGATAGTAAGAAGAAGGTGCATGCCCTGGCAACAGAATTACCACCAGAAAGCTGTGGCATCTATTCTCAAGGCCAAAGTGTCGGAGGAGGTCATGTCCTCAGAACAGGCCCTGGTGAGGCATGTCCCCAAAGTGGAGAAGGCCCTGGACCGTCGTCGGTATGACATTGTGGAGAGTTCCAGCGAGAGTAGCCTAGACATGGAGGACGATATCAGCGTCCCCAGCACCCCAAAGCCCAAGCTCAGGCGATACTTTGACAGCATGTCAAGTCTTAGTGGCTCTGACTCAAAGGCTCACAGAATTCGCTCCCCTAGGAAGCAGCTGGAGGACAGTGGGGAGGCAGAGTCCTCTGCCCGGCGTTGGTTCACCAGGAAGCTGCCATCCATAGTGCGGTTCACCAAGTCTCTAGTCATCCCCTCCAGCAGGTCCAAGAGGAAGCAGGCTGGCCACCAAGGATGTAACACATCCGTGAATGAATGGTTCAACAGATGGGACAACGAGGACCCAGAACCACAGAGCCAGCGGCAGATCCCTAGGAAGCCTGTGTGTGACCAGCTAAACAACATCCTCATTTCCCACGACAAGCTGCCTGAGAACATCATCCTGGTCAACACCTCAGACTGGCCGGGCCAGTTACTTTCGGACATCCTGCAGGGGCACACGCTGCCCATGGTGTGCACTTGTTCCACAGATGACGTCCAGGAGGCCTTCAGCATCATCATCTCCTGGATGCAGAGATACTGCACCTGCACTTCCCAGGCCCTGACACCTGTGAAGATCGCGGTGGCAGGAGCACAGCCCTACTTCAGCGCTGTGCTGGGGGTCTTCGTGGAGCAGCTGTCCTACCAGCCACCCCAATGGCTGGACTACATGCGCTTCCTGGTCATCCCGCTGGGTTCCCACCCCTTGGCCAGCTACCTGGGCTCCATGGATTGCCGCTACCATAACTTCTTCCAGGACCTGTATTGGTCGGACATGTTCAACAACCTGGATTCTCTGAACATCTTACAGGACACACAGGACGTTGTGTCGAGAATCACAGAGTATGTCGTGGGGGCCAATTGTGTCTACCTGCTGCCCATCGCAGAGGCCATGCTCATGTCTAAGCAACAGCGCCCTGACGAGAAGTCCTCCAAGAAGCTCATTCCCTTTGTGGGGGCAGTGATGGTTGGAAGAGTGGAACCATCTTCAGCCATGTCAGGAGACTCAGATTATGCGGCCTCCTCATCCAACACCCTCTTCCCCCCGTCAATGAGTGGGGGCCTGTCCTCCCCCAGCCAGAGTGTCCATGCAGAGATGATGGAACTGCAGGTGGATTACTGGACGGCAGCCCAGCCAATAGACACGAAGAGAGTAGCGGAGAGGAAAGACCTGCCTACCGCCAAGAACACACTCAAGTGCTTCTTCCAGTCTGTCCAGGTCAGCAGGCTGCCCAGCAGTGATGAGGCCACAGCAACACCCGCCATGTGCATGAAAGTGGTCACCAAGGAGAAGAAGAAGAAGAAGGCGCCCAAGAAAACCAAGGACGAAGATGTTGAGTCCAAAAGCCAGTGCATCAATGGCATCAGTCGCCTGGTTTGCAAGGCCAAGCACCAGCAGAACATGCTGCCGGTCATCATTGACGATGTGGAGTGGAACGACGTGACATTCCTCCAGCTGGCAGCCCAGTGGTCATCCCACGTCAAGCACTTCCCCATCTGCATCTTCGGACACTCCAATTCCACCTTCTAGCCCTGCCCCTCCCCCTGCCCCTCACCCTGCCTTGGCCAAGCCCAGAAGGGCCCAGCTGCTTTTCTGTGAACAGTTCAGTTTACTACAGACACACACCCTGGAAACCCAAAAAGAAACCGTTTGGGGTTCGAATGCGCTCACAGCCTGGAACTTAATGGGGTTGCCCCTCACTGGGAGCTCCTCACTGGAGGGAAGTGTTGAGCTGGAGAATCATGGGCGATGTGTTTTGGCCTCAGGATGCCCAACATTCCCAGCGAGAAGGTTCTGGCCTTGAAGACCTGCCCTTCCTGGAAGCCAGGACTCTGCTTCCCTGGAAGCCAGCTCCAGCCTGTATGCAGCCTCAGAGCTGGGTGGCAAGAGGTCAAGGGCTGGCCTCTGATTGTGGGCATCTGAGCCCTACCACGTGGAGGTCAGTCAGCCCAACCTTAGGATCCAGCTGCCAGCCAGCCAACTGGCCACAGAACCACATACTCGGGGTTCCCAATGAGCTTCAGCCTCACAGGGAGAGAAAAAGACCTGTATGGTGCACATCGCCCTGGCACACTGGCTAGACAAAGTGGTCGAATTCCTGAACAGTGAACCCATCTTTGTTCCTGTCTGATACTACAGAACATTGCTACCACCCAACAGCTGTGGGACCAATTATTTACCAGGTGAGCCCCTCCCCCTTCAGAGCACATGGTCACCAGGCCACATGTTGGCTGTTTGCCTTCAGGTCACTGCACTCTCTGAGTGTTTGTTCCTCTGAACCCTCGGTGAACCCCGGAGCCAGCTCATAGGGCTATTGTAGGGACTGGCTGGGTCCTCCTGGTAAGTTTTCCTGGGTGCCTAGACAGTGGAGAGGTCTGCTAGAGGGGCTGTGATTGAGCCAATTGGCCATTTTCTCTTCCTCTTGAGGAAGCCTCTGCCAAATTTGTGATTCTCTTTGGGACCTTGGGCTAAGCTCTTTTCTCATTTCATAAAGAGATTGGAGATCATATTAGGGTTCCCTGTCCCAGGTGAATCCAGATCAGAGATGCCAGGGGTGAGCAGTGGGGTCCCAGGGTGACCCAGCTATCTGAGATGGGGCTGGTTTGGGCTCATTCATTCAGCAAATATATTAGAAGCCCAGCCATGTACAGACACATCTCTAGGCACAGAGCATAATCCAGCACACATAGCAGACCCCAAGCCTGCACTCCAGAACTTCTTTCTTGTTGGGAGCAATTCAGTCACACTAGGCTACACAGGCTCGTAGTGTCCACAGGACTGCCGATGTGACGTCCTCCTGGCCTCCTCTCCCTATGGCTGCATCTTCCCGTATTGTGAAGAGGAAGGTGAACCTCTGTTCCAGCAGAAAACGTGAGTCCGTTTTGGGTCAGAGCCGGGAGGGGAGTATGGGGAGTGTGAATTCAAGGTGCTGGCAGAACCCTGGATCCCACTCATGGTGGGATTTCTGCAAGAGGGCGGAGGTCTGAGGGCTTCTCCTAGAAAAAAGGACACGAGTCAGAGAGCTCTGCATGTAGATATGGGTGGTGTGGGCAAGTAGTGGGAGCTCAGTGAGAGAGTCAGCCCCTCAGAAAATTCATACCCTTCTGCTCCTAATCCCAGCCCTTCCTGCACCCCTATCCTGGGACCTTGCTCACCAATCTGGTATAACCTCCTCAGTGGCAGCTTGGCAGGTGTACCCCACCCTGTGGGAGGTGAATTTCAGTGGGAGGCAAAGAACCACATGGGACAGCTAGTGAATTATGCAGCATGTAGGATCAAGAGCTAAAGTATGAGGTCATAGGAAGGCCCTGAGGTTCGCTTGTTCGCTCATTGGTCAGTATTCCTGAAACTCGTACTCTGTGCCAATGGGTGACATGAACAGGGTGGACACCAGCCCTCTCAGTCCTAATGGGAGGGGACAGGGACACTGAAAGAGCATATCAGGTTCCCTTGAAGAAGGGGACAGGTGGTTCCCTCATTGATCCAGAGCTGTCAGTTAGGAGTGCTTTTTGCCAGCCCCTCCTGAGTGACCAGGCGCGTCTCTGTCAGGACTTCCAGGTTGAAGGTGAACAAGGAGTAGGTCTGGCTTCTGGATGGGCAGGAGCAGGAGGCAAAGGATCTCTGGGAGGGCCATGTGGAAGGAACGTGCACACCTCAGACTCTGCTGCCTACCTCTCTCTCTCCCCAGGGCCATCTCCTGCATCCTGGGCATCTGGCTGGACCAGTACCTCCGGAATTTCCTAGCCTGATGATGCTGTTGGCCTCCATAGAGCTCAACTTTCCAGTCCCTGACCTGCCAAACCAGGCCCAGTGGCTCCATTCATGGTGGAGCACTTGAGCCCACTGAGGCCGAGAAAGAAGGAGGCGGAGGCTTCCGGGGGTGGTGTGGGTGAGTGTGCCTTTGGAAGGCACACAAAAGGCAGTGAGGGTGGTAACATGTCCTCTTCTTGGATCTGCAGAACCAGCTCCAGAGCAACATCAGGAAAACCCTCCAGAGGCAACGCCACCCTAGTGACCTTTCCAGAGCCAGAGCCGGACCCAGGCCCAGCTGTCACTGAACTTCAAGAGGCAGAAGAACCACCTGCAGCATCTCACCCAACTCCTGCGAGGCCAGATCCCGGGCCACAGCACGTGTCAGCTGCCATGGCAGAGAGAGCACCCCCACCCCCAATTAGATGCAGTGTTAAATGTTTATTGTTCATGTTATATATATTTATAATTGTACTGTAGTTTTTATGATATTTAATAACATAGAGTGTATTGTAGAAAACATTTAATGAAATACTCACAAATATAACCTTAATTTAGATTCTATAAAATTTAACCCTATTAACCCTCAGAACTTTGAGCAAGTCTGTTTTTCTGGACCCTGACCCACTCAGGGAGAACTGTCCTCACCTTCTCCACCTGCCCTTCCTGGAGCCAGGACTCTGCTTCCCAGGGAGCTGGCTCCCCACTGTGCCCAGACTCAGAGCTGGCTGGCCAGAGGCCAAGGGCTGGCCTCCCATGGGGGCATCCTGAGCCCAACATGGAGGCCAGTAGGCTCAGCCCTGGGCCTCCATGTTGACCCCAACACCACTCTCTCAGGCTTCCAAATAAACTTGACCCTCACAGGGCTGAGAATGTATACTGCAGGCTGCCCAGGAACAGTGACTTGATAAACTGATCAAAACCTTGGTGCCCAGCTTCCTGGGTAGCGTCCCCACATTCGTCCCCACCCACCCTTCTGTGTTCATACAGAACCTTTGCTACTAACCAACGTGGGTGGGACCAACCATGTAGCATGTGAGCCCTGCCCCTCCACAGCACAGTGGTCACTCAGCCACCTGCTTGCTGTGAGTCTTCAGGTCACTGTATCTCTCTGAGTGTTTGGTTCTCTAACCATGGGGAGAACCTAGGCCCAGCCTCATAGGGTTATTGTAGGGACTCGGGAGGAGGGCTTCCTCCTGGGAAAAGGCCCTCTGGGTGCCTGGACACTGGAGAGGCATGCTGGAGGGGCTATGGTTGTTCTCATTAGCCATTTTGTCTTCTTCTTAACAAGGTTTCTGCCTTATTTGTGATTCTCCTCAGGCCTTAGGTTAAGCTATTTTCTTTTGTGATAAAGAGATTGGAGATTCCATTAGGCGTCCCTGTCCTGGGTGTAGCCAGATTAGAAATCCCAGGGGTGGGCAGGGGGACCCCAGGATCACCCAGCTATCTGAGATGGGGCTGGTTTGGGCTCATTCATTCAGCAAATGCCCTGCCCCCAGGACTGCACTCCAGCGCTTCCTTCTAGTCAGGAGGGATTCAGTCACACTGGGCTGAACAGGCAGGTAGCGTCAACAGGATAGTCATGTGACTTCTTCCTCAAAGTATCGCCGCATCTTCTCATATTTTGAAGTAGAATGTGGATCTCTGGACCAGCAGAAAAAGTGAATGGGCTTTGGATCAGAGACTTCAGGGGAGTATGGGGACTGTGACTTGGAGAAGGTGGCAACACCCTGAATCCCACATATGGTGGGATTTCTGTAAGATGGCAGAGGTTTGAGGGCTTCTGCTAGAAAAAAGGGAGGGAGTCAAAGAGAGCTGTGCATGTGGATTTGGGAAGTGTTGGGGAGTGGGGAGGGGTGTGGCTGGACCACACAGAGAAGAGCTCCCAGAGTCTGGGCTTAGGCAGGAGCACAGAGCCGCTCAGGTCAGTGCCCATGGCCTGCAGTGTGGAGGACTTCCTGGGGTGGGGGTTTGAACTGGGACTTCAGTGATGGAGATGGGAGGCTCCCTTCCTTGGAAGGCACACAAAAGGCAGTCATGGTGTAACATGTTCTCTTCCAGGATCTACAGAAGCAGCTCCAGAGCAAGATCAAGAAACACCTACAGAGGAAACGCCAACTCTGCTGCCCTCTCCTGAGCCAGAGCAGGCTCCAGGCACAGCTGTCACTGCACTTCCAGATGTGGACCCACCTGCAGCTTGTGAGCAGCTCACCTCAGCTCCTAGGAGGCCTGTGGTCCCAGGTCTTGAACCACAGTGTGTGTCAGCTGCCATGGCAGATGGGGCTCCCACAACCCCTTTATATACAGTTTGAAAATATTTGTGTTTATTTTGCATATGGTTACAATGTTACTGTATTTTTTCTCATACTATTTAGTAACCTACAGTCTATTTTAAAGAAAATGTAATGAAATACTCTTAAATATAAATTTAATTTAGATTCTATAAAATTTAACTCCATAAACCTTCGTAGCCTTGTGCAAGTCTTTCTTCTGTGCCTCCATGGTGTTACTATGCGTCATAGGTTGGGAATAATTAGTGTCTCAGGAGCCATCTGCTCTATGAATAGGACATTCTTGAGGCCCAGGACAATGGAACTTTGGGTGAAACTGACCGATGAGTATTGGGGTAGGGACCCTTTACATTAGGGTTGCCCCTGAGAACCCACATTTCCTTTGACTTCATCTCCCACCAGCACATGGACAAAGCGTGGTCTTTAGCACCCCCTGTCTTCCACTTTGCAGAATGCTGTAGGGTTTAACCTGCAGCAAACAGTTCCTGAACACTGACTGCCACCTGCACCTGGACAGAAACTCCGCCCTGCTCCACACACACTGAACAGCTCTCTGAGCCTCTCCTCTGTTGGCCCATAGCACTGAAGAGGGGCAGGGAATGTCCTAGGGCCCAGGGTCCACACTCACCTCCTCCACATGCACCGCTTCCAAATCTCCTTTGGGGTCAGAGCCTCTCTGTGCCCTCAGCCCCTGAGCTCTGGTTCAGCTGGGCTTTTTCCTGAGGCTCTTCGGTCTCACCAGAGCCCAGTGGCCATTCTTTCTCACTCCTCGTGGCTGAACAAGGTTGTGGGTGCAGCCTGTTGTCTCCCTTTACACCAGTCCTCTTTGCACTCCAAGCCACCCTGGAGAGAAGGGACTAACACCCTTCTAGGCACCTTGCCCTGGAAAAAGCTGCAATGTGTCAGGACTAATGGGAATAAGCTTTGGACCAGGCACATTCCATGCCCTCAAGATAAGCACCTCTCTGGGCTGACACGGGTATTAAGGAAATTCTAGTGGGATGTGAGGAGTCCTACGGTTGACCTGGTTCCATAAGCATTGAGAACATGAGCCCCTCTGGGGATCATACACAAGGCCCTTTAGGATGGGTTTCCAAAAGCAAACCAGAAGATGAATAAGGATCTGACTACTCACTTTATCCTGATTATTCATGTGCCATGGCAAATGAGGGAATCATTATGAGATTAAACAAAGGCTGGATTAAAGAGGCCATGGGTCATTTTACATTTAGGATTGCTGGTAACAGTAGATGGGAGGGACCAGAATTTGAAGAAATACATTTTAACAAAAAAAATGGTTTTAGATAAGTTCTGTGGGCTGGAACTGCTAAGTACTAGACACCAGTGGTGCTAACGTCTTTTCCATCACCATTCTCGTTGGAATACAGATATATGAGGATAATTATGTCATGTGGTTCTCATAGCACAAGTGGGCTTAGGGTGACAAGAAGAGGACATTTCTTTATGGAGAAGTATTGTGTGTCCACTTTCAAAGAGAGTCCCTAAAGAGAACTTGCCATTTCTAATCTGTGGAGATATAGGATATTAATCAGTCAAGCCAGGCATTGAGAGACATTTCAGGGAGAGGAAAGAATTAGAAAACGGAATTGAGTCAGGATACAATAAGGGATGTAGGGGTGGGGTTTCAAGTACTGGGATCATCAGGAGCTTGGTTCCCAGGGCAGGAACAGAGATGGCTGAGCAGAGAACAAGTCAGACACCAGCTCTGGGAGCCCTGGCATGATGGTTCCTAGCAGTGACCAGCAGTCCTGGTGAGGAGGAAGGAGAGAAGGGACGCAGATGTTCCTGAGTTTGAGAGCAGGTGGGATGAGAAGGGGAAGGGAATGGGTAATAGTAAGGGGACAGTGAGGTGTAGGCGGGGAGAAGTCAGACATGCCCTAAATGATGACAAGCTGCAGAGTACGGTGAGGACAGGATGTCCCTGAAGTGCAGGGAGGTGATGGTCTCAGCACTGAGGTGCTAATGAGACAGTGAAGTAGGAGGTGGAGGCGGCAACCTCATGGACAAGTACCGAGTTTCCTGCAGGTGGGACAGAAGGAGATTTTGGAGACAGTTGCCTACTTTGTCCCTAAAGAATGTGGCCAGATTGAGGGGTTAGTAGGAGACTGTGGCAGGAGGTAGGAGTGACATACCAGGATGATGGGGTTTCAAGGAGGGAGGCTTCTGAAGCTACAGAAGCATGTCGGGAGGTGGCCCTGTGTATACAGGTGAGTGCTGACTGGCCTGCTGGCACCACGGAGACACCCCCACCTGTGGGGAGAGCCAGCGCTGCTCAGGTAGCCCCTGTGTCCTGCTTGTTTCTGAAATCCTCAGCTCTGAGCAACCTTTATGACCTTGAAAAGTCCAACGGTGATGACATGACCCTTCCGATGACAGATAAAGGGACCGGCCATTTCGGATGCTCAGCATGAGCTCTCCACTCTTCCTCAGTGCCCTCTCCTCCCTGCTCCCCTTTAGTCCTGTCTGCTCAGTGGGAACCCCAAGGTTGTCTGGAATCCAGGCCTAGCTTTACTCCTCACATTTGGAGCACCATCATCAAGTGGTTTCCCCAGGCCCCCAGCTCCTGGCTTTTAACAAACCATTGTGAGGATCAGCTCAGCTAACAGGGTGACTCTCTCACCTCCAGAGGGACAGCCACACCGTCTTAAATACACACAGATGCACACTGAGAGGACACAGCTCAGGAGCCTAGGACACAGGAGTAGCGTTCTAGGCCTCTCGGCACAGCTGAGTGTCTCATACCCAGTGCCCACGTGTCCCCAATGACCTCCACGGAGCCCCTGCTTCACTGGTGCCCTCTCCCCTCTGTCCTCAGCGTCATGCTGGGGCAGAATCTGGCAGGCGTGAGGCGCCGTGTTGATACCTGGGCTCCTGCTCCCTCACTGAAGTCCCCGGATTCTCAGATGCGGACCTGCTCACCCCTGGGACCTGGCACGTGGCTGTACTAGGGAGCAGGGGCAGCTGTGGACAAAAGGCCCTGCTGAGAGAGAGGGTCACTTATGCTGGAGGCCAGAGGGAGCGTACCCTGCTGGCACCTTCCTGGGTAAATCCCCCCTGCAAATCCCACAATGAGACTCGCCCAGAAGTGGCAGTTTTGACAGCAAATGTAGGCAAAGAAAAGCAGCAAAGAGGCCATATCTGGGAGAGGAGACACTTTATTGATACTCTGCGTCTCTGGAGGCCTCGGGGTGAGCTGGGCTGACTGGCTTTTCCAAAAGGGTGCCCCTCCGTGGCTCTGATGGTGGCAGTACATGGCTGTGCCCCAACCAAGGACAGAAACTCAGAACACTGAACATGTCTTCATTCTTGTCCCTTTCCTCAAATATGGGACAAGTCATTTTCTTAGAACAGCCCCATATCTAAGCTTAGGGTGACAGGGTGATGGGCCTAGTTCCTCTGGGTCATGAAAGGGGCAAACAGGGCAGTTGACAGTGAGCAGAATTTCAGGTTCCAATAGGGAGGGAGAGGGGCCAAGTCAGAACAGCCTCGTTTCTCTGTGGAAAGAGCAGGTGCTGAGCTGAGGGTGGGTGGGCGGGGTGATGGTGACTGCCACAGACTTCAGGTTATGGGACAGTTGCTGAGCCTGGAGGTGAAGCCCCTTCAATCACACAGGCTTTTCTTCCCATAAGTACTAAGATGCCTGCTGTGCCCCTGCTAGGCCTTGGGGATTGCATCAGTGAAAAAACTGACCTGCAGGTTCCTATCTCAGAAGACACACTTGTAGGGGGTATAGACCTCGCACAGTCACACACCTCTAACCAGACATGTGCAAGCAGCCAGCCTGGTGCTGCTGAGATCTCCTGCCGGTCACTGTCCTCAGGTCTCCCAGGATTCAGAGTCTGTTCCATGATTTTATGAGTGGACCACTTGCTGCCCAAGATCCCAATCACCAAGATGGAGGTACATGATTGACAGATGTCTCTGATACATCACATGTAAGGTCAAAGACACTTTACAGAGAAAGATCTTTATACATGGCTGCAGGGAGAGAGGTAGGGATAGAGGTGCACACACGGTGGGACACATGATTGTACATGTCTGTGTCACAGGTGACAGCTGCCAGGCAGTGGATCATCTTATTTTTGTTACTTAGAGGGGATTTACATTAGCTTCCATATTAAATTGAAGAAAGAAAATCAAATGAATATTCCTTAGAGAAATCCTGAAGTTCATGAAGCATCTTCTGAAGAAGGCGAACTTGTCTAAGTTGGAAGTGGGTCAAGGTCATTGTCATGAGCTGCAAGTGCACTGCCCTCCAGTGGACGAGTGAGACATGGCACACGTGTTGTGGGGCTCATGGTTCTGTCAGCAATAGAAGCAGACACCAAACTGAGCCTTTGCCTGGGCTTGCCTTTAGACCAAAATAAAATCGATTAGAGTCAATATTTTGGGGTGCCTTCTAGTAGAAGTCATTGTCCTGTCATTTCACACTAGGAAGACACATGCTTTGTCCCAGGTCTGGCATTTCAGGGAGTCTGCATTGAGCTCCTGAGTCAGGCCCTGGGTTCCAGGAGAGAAAAGGCAGACAAGGTCCCAGCCCTTGGACTCCAGGGCGGGGGCAGGGAAGTTTGGGGACAATGGGCCTACATCACAGTGCCATATGTCTGGTTGAAAAAAATAGTACAAAAACCAAAGCATGTTGATGGAAGGCTTCTGATTAAACAATAAACAGTTTAGAAGATTAGAATATTACCCTCAACCTATTTGCAAATTTTCATCTACATTCAAATACAAAGTTATTCCAAATATGGGGTCACCCTATATTCCCACTCCCCGTTCATTTAACATGAATATTATCCCTGCACTTTAATACTTTTGACCCATGATTGCATGGCTGCATAGCTCCTCTTATGATACACTGCACGTAACTGACCTGCTGCCCACCTTCTGGACAACCACATCTTGTTTGCTTCTGAAAGTGCAGTTCGTCTGCTGTGAGCTCCAGGTAGCTTCCACATGTGGAATATTCACTAACCTTCCAGAGCACACGCACCCTATTCTTTTCCCTTAAAATGCCGGCACCTCTTGTCTTACCTCCTTCTTTAGATCAGAAGCTCATTCTAGGCCAAGGTGCTGCTTAATCAGATCTCCATCCAGCTCTTAGCACAGCGCTTGGCATACGGTGAACCCTCAGTAAAGAGGTGAATAGCACCTTAGTACTAAATGAGTTACTCACGGTGGCAGAGAACTTTAATTGTTCATCAAATCCATTCACCCAACTTTGGGCGCACAGCTGGATGGCACATGAGCTGCCGTTGTCAGTGGGAGAGGACAGGGGCTGATGAATGCCATGGCAGGCCTGGCGGATACAATCCCCCAGCATGCACTTCTTTGTGACCTGTCCCCTCAGGCTGATGGAAGTACATGGGGGTGAGGTGGTAGGGAGGAAGAATGCCCATGATGGAAGAACTTTGGGTTTCTGAGTGACCACAGAAGGATGGATCTCTCCAATTTGAGCATCCTCCCCCCACACTAGCACTGGTATGTGGGAAAATATATAGTGACACACTATGGAAATTTTGGGGGATTTTTCTGTAATCCAGCATAAGTTAATCCCCCCCTCTCTCAGTAATGATCTTGGGTAGGATTAGAAGAAAAGCAGACACAGAGGAGGTGACAACAGGAGGGAGAGGAGGTTGGAGGCACTACCTCCATGTGACAGTCCTCCTCCTAATTTCCAGCTACTCCCCACATGAGCCTGAACAGCCCCACGAAGCACTTGCTGCATAACCCATTGTGCAGGCAGGAGAGAGACGGGCCCTGACAGGCACCATGACTTATCCAGGATCCAGAAGACGTAAGAATGAGGGGTTGAGTCTGAGCCCAGGTCTGTCTCCTCAAATCTGGGACCTTGGCTGCAACCAGAAGTTCTAAGGTGCTGGGGAGAGGGGTGTGTTGGTGCCACTGTGTATAGATCAGGTGTTTTACGGAAAAGAGGGGTCCACAGACAGCACCCACAGGACTATTTGCATAGCTGTCATGAGATGAGGGGACTGAGGCAAGACAATCCCAGGTACTGAGGTCACTATCCAATAGAACTTGGACACCCTGTAACCAGGCACCCACCTCTAGCCCCACAGGCAGCTCACTTGCCACGAGGCATTTGCCAGTGCAAGATGTTCCCTTGCTGTGTTCCCGGTGATTGGTGCTCTTGCTTCCGGAGACCCCACATTGAGAGCTTTTTCAGTCGGTGTAGGCGTTGGTTCAACCCTCGTCCCCGACGTTGCTGGCTATCTTCAAAAATATGGCCTCAGGTAACATAAGGTGGCCGGAGTCAGACCAGTCCTGGCTAGGCCACCTCTGTGGGCCATCCCTGTGCAGCCCACATACCCCCGGGACAGAAAGAAGTTGCTGGGTCTCGGATAACCTAGCAGTCCTGTCACGGTCACACCCTGGACAGGGCAGGCAGATGGAGGCAGATGGGCTTCCAGAGGGGTCCCTTATCTGTGCCAATGGGAGTCCTAGGCCCTCAGGCTGTCATGCCTGTTCCTCACCAGTAGAGGTGTCAGCAGATCACACTGTGTGTGTGTGTGTGTGTGTGTGTGTGTGTGTGTGTGTGTGTTTGTCCTGAATGGAGGGTCACAGGGGTCACAGAACCAGCAAAACAGGACTCTGAGGCTTTCTCCTGGTGACTGGGAACTGTCTTTACAGAGCTCCGCACAGGAGAATGGACCGGAGCCAACAGATGGGGTCCTCAACTCCATGCCCCTGCAGGAGGCACAGGTGCCCCATCCCTCCTCACGCATGAAGCACGGCCGCAGGGTGAGTGTCGCAGCTGGGTTGACCCAGACTCCAGGACCTCTTGCAGTCAAAGAGGCCCTCAGGTTTGAGAAGGCTCCCTTCTACTCCCCAGAGATCTCTCCCAGATTCCAATTTCCAAAGGAATCTGTGTCCACATCTCCTCCCAACCCACTCTCAATGTCTATCCCCTTTTAGATAAGATGAAAGTCACTGTCCACAAAGTTTTGGAAATATCAGAAGGGAGACTTTGTACCCTTTCACTTTATGCTCAGTCACGAGTATTTTTGCATTTTTCTACAGACTTTCCTTTTGTTATATATATATATATATATATATATATATATATATATATATTTTTTTTTTTTAATTCAGAGAGAGGAAGGTAGAGGGAGAAAGATAGAAACATCAATGATGAGAGAGAAACTTCCCGTGGCTGTCTCCTGTACTCCCCCTCCTGGGGATCAGGCCTGCAATCCGAGCATGTGCCCTTGACCGGAATTGAACACAAGACCCTTCAGTCCGCAGGCCAATGTGCTATCCACTGAGCCAAACCAGCTAGAGCCAGACTTTCCCTTTCGAATGCCCATTTCCACGTGTCCAAGTTGTCCTGACAATCCTTACACACCTTCTCCCACTCTTACACATCATGGTAATTAGTGGGGATGCTTTTCCCAAAAGGAGGTGGAGCTCAAGGTACCAAGTCTGTTGCTTTACCCTTTGCTGCCTTGGGGACCACATCCCCATAGATCCTCCCGGTCAGGAGCTGGGGTCTCCCTGGGCTGCACAACATACCAGGAAGGGGACATGTTATCAGGGCTGGCGATCCATCTCTTCACTGCTGTGGGACCTGGACGTGATCCCCTCCTGTTGCCATGTCAACGGTGCTGCCCTGAACACGCCACTTTTCCTAATATCCAGATGCTCTCACCCCAGAAAAACCTCTATGTTCTCATCTTAGAATGAGATGTTTTGTCAGAAATCCCAGGACTGATGCTGTTAATACAGGGAGGTGATGTCCATTCTCTGCTAAGAAATAACCTAAGGTACTAATGTGTTTCATCATTCCTCACCTATAATTCCTGCAAGTATCTTTTTCATGTCAATGTAAGAAATTTTCAAACCTGTGAAGAATTTTTGTGAGTTTATTTGAGCCAAAGTGTCACCAATTTCCAGGAAACAAAATCTCAACGGATGGAGATAATGCTCTGGAGAATGGCAGCTTTGCACCTTATTTTATACATTAAAATTCAAACAGGAGACCTACGTGGGTCCCATGAAATCCTCTGGTGATAGATTAGGGAGCCAGGAGAAAGCAAAGTGGGGAAAACTCTGAGGTTGGAGGAACAGTAAAATGGTAGACACGTACTTCTTTCACTTGGGTGTGTGCAGGGTAGTTAACAGTCAACAACGAACCCAATAACAATGAGGGGATGTGTGGTCTCTGCAGAGAGCAGAGCGGTGCCTGTGCTTGGAGGGGTCTGAAAAAAGGAAAATTACGTTGACATTCCGAGGATATGTTATTCTAGATGCACAAAGAAAATAGACTCAGTTAAGGTAAAGATTGACCCCAGTCAGGGAAGATGCAGGCCTAGGATGTGACTGCCCACCATAAACTGCTTTTATTTTAGTTTAAAAGTTTTCATTTCAGACCATCCTTTGTGGTCACTTTAGGTCTCTGAGTTTGCGAGGCCGCCAGGTTAGCACATGGTCCCTATGGTCTCTCCTGCCCCACCTATTGCCACCAATCACTGAGTGCCTGGGGGTTCAGTCTGAGCTGCAGCCCCCAACCCACCTGGCAGTTTATGAGCTGCCTCTGATGGCATGTGCCCCCTCTCCCAACACAGGGTAAAAGTAAGACCTCTATGGGGCCTGCAGCTACAGCTTCATCACCATCTGCTGGCCTAGACAGCATGCCAGCTGCATGCAAAAAACTGGTGCCTATGAACCTCTTTGGAGCCTGGGAGGTGGACTACTCCAACCCCACCTGCGTGCCCAGGCTATGCAGCCTCACCTTGACCAAGCTGCTGATTCGCAAGGAGCTGGCCAAGGAGTTGACCTCCTTAGTCATTGCCGTGAGGATTAAGGACGCAAAGTTCGTCCTCAGGTCTGATGAGATTGTGCTGCCTCCCAGGAGACGAGTGAAGACCGACCTGGCACTGACCTTCTCCCTGCAGTACCCCCACTCCATCAAAAGGGAAGGCAACAAGCTGCAGATCATGCTGCAGAAGAAGCTGCTTCTTGAAAACCAGACCATCCTGGGTTACCAGACGCTGGCCATGGGCACCATCGACATGGCTGAGGTGATGCAGCGAGCCTGTGAGGATGGCCAGGTTTTGAGCCTCTACACCACCATCAGGGAGGCATCTACCCACGTAGCCGAAGTCACCATCTCTTCACTGTCCAGCCAGTCCATTGACCTCATTCACAGCTCCCAGGAGGCCAAATCCAGGGTTCATTACTCTGAAATAGAATATGAAACCATCTCTGAACAGCAGGTCAGCCATGATCCCGGGCACAGGCAGAACCAGGATGAGGAGGACTTCAAAGTGGAAGAACCCAAGAAGCAGCAGGAAGAAAGAGTAAGTCCGCCATGCAAGGCCAGGCAACAAGATGCCAACAAGAAAGTTGGGGCGTGGCTGTGCCAGGTCCAAATGTGGAAGAAAGACCTGGACCTGGGGGAGGCGTCTTTGGAGAATGTCCCTGAGGTGGAGAAGGACATAGATAACCTTTATGATTCTTTAGAAAAGTTTATTGACAGCGGCCCATGAGAGTGTCCCGAGCACCATCCTCTCATAGATACAGTTACTCTCACTACAATTCCCAGCCCCCGATGCCAATGAAGATCGTGGTGGCAGGGGCACAGCACCACTTCAGCGCTGTGCTGTGGGTCTTAAGAGCAGCGCCTTGAGCAGCCCTCATTGGTCCGAGGAGCAGCGGCTGCCTGAGCAGCCTGCCCCAGACCTAGGAGAAACAGCCACACTAGTAGACTGCCCATTTCCGAAGAGCACAGCCGTGCGCAGGCTGCACTGGTACGAGGAGCAGCAGCCACAGGCAGCCTGCACCTGTCCAACGAGCAGCAGCTATATGAGCAGCCTGCCCCCAGCAGAGATGTAGCAACCGCAGGTACAGCTCACACCCCACCAAGTAGCAGCTGCCATGCAAGCAGCCCACCCCCTGTCCAAAGAGCAGCAGCTATGTGAGCAGCCAGCCACCTTACCAGGAACAACAGCGTCACGAGCAGCCCACCCTGGTCCAAAGAGCAGCAGCCACCTGAGCAGACCACCCATGTTTGAAGAGGAGCAACAACCTAGCAGCAGCCACGCAAGCAGCCCATCCCCTGTCCAAGCAGCAGCAGCTTTATGAGCAGCCCGCCAATGTAGAAGGAACAGCAGCACTACGAGCAGCCTGCACTGGTCTGAGGTGCAGCAGCCAGATAGCAGAACGCCCATGTCCAATGAGCGTCAGCCCTCCGCAGCCCGCACTGGTCCAAAGAGCAGCAGCCGCCAGAGCAGGCCGCACTGATCCGAGGAGCAGCAGCCACCTGAGCAGACCACCCATGTTTGAAGAGGAGCAACAACCTAGCAGCAGCCACGCAAGCAGCCCATCCCCTGTCCAAGGAACAGCAGCATTGTGAGCAGCCCACCCCCCCCCCCCCCATGAGAAACAGTAGTGCCACAAGCAGCCCGCCTCCATTCAAGGAGAAGCAGCTGCCAGAGAAGCCCGCTCTGGACCGAGGAGCAGCAGCCATGCAAGCAGCCCATCTCCTGTCCAAGTGGCAGCAGCTGTATGAGCAGCCCGCCCCAGAACTAGGACATAAGCACTGAGAGCAGCCCGCACTGGTCTGAGGAGCAGAGGCACACCAGCAGATCACAGATGTCTGAAGAGCGGAAGCCCTTACTGGTCTGAGGAGCAGCAGCCACACAGCCTGCGCCTGTTCGAGAAGCAGCAGCTGGGTGAGCTGCCCACCCTCATCCCAGGAGCAGCAGCCACAGGTACAGCTCACTCCTGCCGGAGGTGCAGCAGCAGGGCAAGCAGCCCATCCCCTGTCCAAAGAGCAGCAGCTATGTGAGCAGCCAGGCACCTTACCAGGAACAGCAGCGTCATGAGCAGCCCACCCTGGTCCAACGAGCAGCAGGCGCCAGAGCAGGCCGCACTGATCCGAGGAGTAGCAGCCACCCGAGCAGACCACCCATGTTTGAAGAGGAGCAACAACCTAGCAGCAGCCACGCAAGCAGCCCATCCCCTGTCCAAGGAACAGCAGCTTTGTGAGCAGCCCACCCCCCATATGAGGAACAGCAGTTCTCATTCAAGGAGAAGGAGCCACCCGAGAAGCCCGCCCTGGAACAAGGAGCAGCAGTCACATAGCAGACCGCCCATGTCCAAAGAGCGTCAACCCCGCGCAGCATTCACTGGTCCGAGGAGCAGCAGCCACACTCAGCCTGCACCTGTCCAACAAATAGCAGCTGGTGAGCAGCCCGCCCCCGTCTGAGGAGCAGCAGCTGCAGGTACAGCTCACTTCCGCCTGAGGAGGAGCAGCCCCTCAAGCAGCCCACCCCCTGTCCAAGGAACAGCAGTGCCACAAGCAGCCCGCCTCCATTCCAGGAGAAGCAGCCGCCCCAGAAGCCCGCCCTGGACCGAGTAGCAGCAGCCTCATGAGCAGACCGCCCACATCTGAGGAGCAGCAATGATGCGCGGCCCCCACTGGTCTGAGGAGCAGCAGCCACAGACAGCCTGCATCTGGTCCAGGAGCAGCAGCTGGGTGACCTGCCCGCCCTCATCAGCAGAGCAACAGCCACACATACAGCTCAAACCCGCCCCCCCCCCCCCCCCTCCCGCCAAGCAGCCACCAAGCAGCCCATCCCCTGTCCAAAGAGCAGCAGCTATGTGAGCAGCCAGCCGCCTTACCAGGAACAGAATGGTCGCGAGCCGCCTGCACTGGTCTGAAGAGCAGCAGCCGCCAGAGCAGCCTGCACTGGTCCAAGGAGCAGCAGCTGCCGAGCAGATCGCCCATGTTTGAAGAGTGTCAACCCTGCGCAGCCCGCACTGCTCTGAGGAGCAGCAGTCACACGCAGCCTGCACCTGTCCGAGGAGCAGCAGCTGGGTGGGTTCCCCAGCCACCCTTCTGTGTTCATACAGAACATGTGCTACTAACCAACGTGGTGGGACCAACCATGTCCCAGGTGAGTCCTGCCCCTCCACAGCACAGTGGTCACTCAGCCACCTGCTTGCTGTGAGTCTTCAGGTCACTGCATCTCTCTGAGTGTTTGATTCTCTGAACATGGGGAGAGCCTAGGCCCAGCTTCCTAGGGTGATTGTAGGGACTCGGGTGGAGGGAGAGGTGGGTTCTCCCTAGAAAGTGTTGTCTGGGTGCCTGGACAGTGGAGAGTGAGCTGGAGGGGCTGTGGTTGTGCTAACTGGTCATTTTCTCTTCCTCTTGATGAAGCCTCTGCCTCATTTGTGATTTTCATCCGGGCCTTGGGCTAAACTCTTTTCTCATTTGATAAAGAGATTGGAGAGTCCATTAGGGGTCCCTCTCCTGGGTGAAGACAGGTTAGAAATCCCAGTGGTGAGCATTGGGGCCCCAAGGTCACCCAGCTATCTGATTAGGGCTCATTCATTCAGCAAATATGAGAAGCCCTGCCAGGTACAGACACGTCTCTAGGCACTGAGCATAATCCAGTGCACAGAGCAGACCCCAAGCCTGCACTGCAGAGCTTCCTGCTAGTCGGGAGCGATTCAGTCACACTAGGCCAGTGGTCGGCAAACTCTTTAGTCAACAGAGCCAAATATCAACAGTACAATGATTGAAATTTCTTTTGAGAGCCAAATTTTTTAAACTTCTAACGCCACTTCTTCAAAATAGACTTTCCCAGGCCGAAAACCGACTTCTGCGCATGGGCCACGAAGTTTCAATTGCACTGTACGTGTAAATATCACCCGCACATGGTATTTTGTGGAAGATCCATACTCAAGGGGCCAAAGAGCCGCGTGTGGCTCATGAGCCACTGTTTTCTGACCACTGCACTGGGCTGCACAGGCAGGTAGTGTCCACAGGAGAGTTGATGTGACATCCTTCTGGCCTCCTTGATGTATCGCTGCATCTTCCCATGTTTTGAAGAGGAGGGTGGACCTCTGGACCAGCACAAAACATGAGTGGGCTTGGAATCAGGGCGTTGAGGGCAGTATGGGGCTGTGATTTGGAGAAGCTGGCAAAACCCTGGATCCCACATATGGTGGAATTTCTGCAAGAGGACTGAGGTCTGAGGGCTTCTAGAAAAAAGGGAAAGAGTCAAAGAGAGCTGTACATGTGGATTTGGTGGTGTGGGCGAGTGGGGATGGGATCGGGCTGGACCACACAGAGAAGAGCCCCCAGAGGCTGGGCTTAGGCAGGAGCACAGAGCCGCTCAGGTCAGTGCCCATGGCCTGCAGTCAGGAGGACTTCCCGGGGTGGGGGCTTGAACTGGGACTTCAGTGATGGAGATGGGAGGTTCCCTTCCTTGGAAGGCACACGAAGGACAGTCATGGTGTAACATGTTCTCTTCCTGGATCTACAGAAGCAACTCAAAGCAAGATGAAGAAACACCTAAAGAGGAAACGCCAACTCTGGTGCCCTCTCCTGAGCTCCAGGCACGGCTGTCACTGAACTTCCAGACACGGAACCACCTGCAGCTTGTGAGCAACTTGCCTCAGCTCCTGCGAGGCCTGTGGTCCCAGGTCCTGGGCGGCAGCCTGTGTCAGCTGCCACGGCAGAGAGGGCTTCCCCTCCCCAATAATAGCAGTTTTCAAAATGTTTGTGTTTATCTTACATATACTTTGAATTTTACTGTGTTTTTCTTATACTACTGAGTAAAATAGAATGTATTTTCAATAAAACTTAATAAATACTATTAAAAATAAAGTTAATTTAAATTATATAACATTTATCTCTGTGATCCTTCAAAGTGTCAATTTCAATGTCATTAAGCAGATTCACCATTTCTGGTAACCATCACATCACATCACATCACAGTCCCTCTCAGAATATGTCTCTCAGCCCCTGACAGTCCCTCATCTCTCTGTGTGTCTATGGATTTACGTACCTTGGGTGTTCATTGAACTGAAATCACTTCACATGCCGCCTTTCATATCTGACAACATAATTGATGAGAAGACAAGACTGAATTTGATTTGGTTTGAATAAAATTAAGTTTTATTAAGAGGGAAAATCCCCAAGAGTCAAAGATTATATGTAAAAAAAGAGGCCCCAATATTAAATATTTACATTACCTTGGGGTATGGAGCACTTTGAGAATTATGATATGAGTGGTCAGAAACCATAGGGAAATGCCTGGGTCTCTGAGACACCTTTAAAATCTTTCTTTTCTTGGACAGGCAGCGTTTAACCATTTCTAGTGTGCAGAGTATAAAAATATAAACTCAGATGTTTCCCTTAGTTAACATGTATTAAGTATTAAAAATGTGTTTTTAAAGTTTTTGATAAATGAATTTTGTTTTTTTTAAAATATGTTTTATTGATTTTAGAGAGAGAGGAACGGAGAGGGGTAGTGAGATGGAAACATTGATAAGAGAGACATGGATCAGCTGCCTCCTGCACACCGCCTCCTGGGAATCGAGTCAGCAACCTGGGCATGTGACCTGACCTGGAATGGAATCAGCAAACTCAGTGCACAGGAAGATGCCCAACCAACTGAGTCACACTGGCCAGGGCTTCCTTCGCAACTTTTTTGTACTCAGTTCTACAGCCCCCCGGCCCCCCCGCCCCCTCCCCCTGCTCCCCTTCCCTCTGACACCTGCCAGTCTGTTCTCTATCTAGGAGTCTGTTTCTATTTTGTTTGTTTGTTTTATACTGTCCATTAGATTCCACATATGAATGAAGTCATATAATACTTGTGTTTCTCTAACTGGCTTACTTCACTCCGCATAATGCTCTTCTGGTCCAAACATGCCATTGCAAAGGGTAAGATTTCCTTCTTTTTTACAGCCGCATAGTGTTCCATTGTGTCAATGTACACAGCTTTTTATCCACTCATCTACCGATGGACCCTTGGGCTGCTTCCAAATCACGGCTCTCGCAAATAACACTGCAATGAAGATACAGGTGCATATATTCTTTCGAATTAGCATTTCAGGTTTCTTTGAATATATTCCCAGAAGTAAAATCGCTGGGTCATAAGGCAGTTCCATTTTTAATATTTTAAGGTAACTCCACACTGTTTTCTGCACCTATCTGCATTTACACCAACAGTGCACAAGGGTTCCATTTTCTCCACACCCTCACCAGCGGTGTTTGTTGATTTATTGATGGTAGTCATTTTGACAGGTGCAAGGTGATACCACATTGTGGTTTTAATGTGCATTTCTCTAATGATTAGTGAGACTGAGGATCTTTTCATATGTCTATTGGCCATTTTTATGTTCTCTTTGGAGAAGTGTCCATTCAAGTCTTCTGCCCATTTTTAAATCGGATTGTTGTGTGTTTTTGTTTGTTGGGTTTTTTGTTTGTTTGGTGTTGAGTTGGATAAGTTCTTTATAAAGTTTGGATATTAACCCTTTATCAGATGTATCATTGGTGAATATTTTCTCCAATTCAGTAGGTTTTTTTTTTCATTTTGTTGATGGTTTCCTCTGTTGTGCATAATTTTTTTTAGTATGATGTAGTTCCATTTGTCTATTTTTTATTTTGTTTCCCTTGCCTGAGGAGATAGATCAGAAAAAAATATTGCTAAGACAAATGTTAGTGTGCTTACTGCTTATGTTTTCTTAAAAATTTGTTTTTATCGATTTTTAGAAACAGAGGAAGGGACAGAGAGATATATAAACATCAATGAGAGAGAAACTTAGGTCGGCTGCCTCTTGTACCCCCTTACTTGGGATTAAGCCCACAACCCAGGCATGTGACCTGATCTGGAATCAACCTTTGATGCCTGGGGCAACCCTCAAATCCACTCAGCCAACCGGCCAGGCTGCTTACAGCTTCTTCTACGGGTTTTATAGTTTCACCTCTTACATTTATGTCTTTAATTCATTTTCAGTTTATTCTAGTATATGGTTTAAGAAAGTGGTCTAGTTCCCCTTTTTAAAATGTATTTGTCCAAATTTCCCAACACCATTTATTAAATGGACTGTCTCTACCCCATTCTTGCCTTTGTTAAATATTAATTGACCATATAGGTGTGGGTTTGTTTCTGGACTCTCTATTCTGTTCCACTGATTTAGGGTTTTGTTTTTATGCCAGTGCCATGCTCTTTTGATGAACATAACCTTGTAGAATAGTTTGCTATCAGGTAGCCTGATACCTCTAACTTTGTTCTTCTTTCTAAAGACTGTTGTGCCTATTTGGCATCTTTTGTGCTTCCATATACATTTTTGGATTCTTTGTTTTAGTTCTGTGAAAATGCTATAGATAGGCATTACGTTGAATCTATAGATTGGTTTGGGTAATATGACAATTGTAATGGTGTTAATTTCTTTCTAACTATGACTACCATATATGCTTTTATTTATTTTTATCTTCTTCAATTTCTCTATTCAAAGACTAATAATTTTCTGAATATTGGTCCTTTATCTCCTTGATAGCCTTGCTACTCAAAATGTGGTTTTCACACCACCAACATCAATATCATTTGTGAGCCTCTTGGCTGTGCAAGGGATAGGGAAGATATTGGTGAAAGGCTGCAAAATTTAGTTCTGCAAGATGAATAATTTCTGAAGATTGAACATCACTATGTCTATAGTTAACAATACTGTTTATATACTTGTTATTTCACACACACACACACACACACACACACACACACACACACAGGAGAAAATGGTAACTGTGCTTTATTTTAATGGTTGCCAAAATTTTTGCTTCATAACTTTAAGGCAATAAGTGTTTATAATTTCACATTTTTGTAGAAAAAATATACTGGGTTACTTAACATTGTAAGCTCTTTGCCATCCAATATTGACCTTACTTGCTAATATTTTTATAATTAATCCACTTTCTATGACCACATGATTGAGTTCTGATGAGCTAGCATAAAAGTCTGCACAGACTTTTCAAATTATTAATATTGGAAAACACATTCATCTTTGTGAAGTTATTTTATAACTTGTACATTTTTCTTTACTTCATGGAGGAAAGCTGTTTTATCTTTATTTTTGATATATTTTTATATTTTAATTTATTTCAGAGAGGAAGGGAGAGGAAAAGAGAAATAGAAACATCAGTGATGAGAAAAAGTCATTGATCTGCTGCCTCTTGTGCACCACACACTGGGGATTGAGCCCACAAACGAGGCATGTGCCTTGACCGGGAATTGAACCTTGACCTCCTGGTTCATAGGTTGATGTTCAACCACTGAGCCATGCCAGCCAGGCGATAATAGCTGTTTTGAAAGCCTTCTCTGGTAAGTCTAACATCTAATTCCCCTCGTGGGTGTCTCCACTGAACGTCTTTTCTCTTGAGAATGGCTCCTGTTTCCTAGTTTCTTTATATGTCTAATAACTTTTATTGATTCCTGGACATTGTGAATATTGTATTATGGAAACTGGGCTATGTTATATTTTTCATAAAATGTTAGGGTTTTGTTTGTTTACTTGTTTCAAAAGGCATATAACTTGGCTGAAATCAAACTAGAAACTCTTTCTCTTAGGGAACAGCTCAAATCTCAGTTTAATTCTTTATCCTTTGCTGGAACCTGTTCCACACATGAAGTTAATTCGGGGGTCATTAAAATGAGAAAACTCGGGGTAGGAGAATTAAAAAAACTTGTGCAGGTCCACGTAGCTCAAATTCAGTCCCAGGTTATCTGAAGCCAAACTTTAAATAACTTGCAATCTTTTGTCACCATGCTATACCTCTCTAGATCAGGACTGTGGAAAAAAAGGTAAAGGGGTCTTTATGAAGCATAGTAACCTCCATCTTGTACAAAACCGCTGTTTGAATTCTCTACTATTGTTAGATAGTCCATTGTTCTGCAAACTGTCCTTTTTAGACAGTCTCTTATTCTATAAAATAATGTTTTAGTTTGAATAACAGAAAAATATAAACTTAACTGTCTGACCTTGCAAGCTAGCCATCTAACATAATGGACTAATACTGATAATAATTCCCATATTCTTATGCCAAATGTTCTTTATGTATCCAAGATTAAAAACTGTCTGTAACAATAACTCACACAGAGCCCTTTGTAAAATCTGCAAAGAAGTTCGAAAGGTATAAATACGAAAAACTTCCTGTATGTGTTGCTCAGAGATTTGGAAGAGACACCTCCCTCTGGGTCGCGTGCGCAATAAACGACTCCTAATTAATTGGCTCATTAAGGCATCTTGTATCTCACTCGCTGGTTTATGATACAACATTTGGAGATGCTAATATGGTCACATGGAGGAAACATGAGTTGGATTCGAGCGCTCTTCATGTTGTACCTCTCCAGTTCTAAGAAAAAGGAAGTGATATAGAAAGAAGGACTCAGCACAGATAATATTTCTAGCTCCAGCAACTGCATTTGCTTTCTTCCCTACTTCTGTCCCTTTAGCTATGCCCATTGCCATTCTACTCTGTCAGTAAATTCTGAGTATCAGATAGCAATGCTCCAAGTCATGTTACATGTTGTTCTTATAAAATCAGTTCACTCTATTCTGTTTGCTCATGAAAGAAAAAAAAAATTAAACTAGATTTTTTAAAACATGGAGCTATGTGGTTATTTTGTTTAGTAAAATGGAATAATATATTGAAAACATTAGATTACTGACTTAAGTGTATCTCATGCCAGCACTTCTAGAATACACAAGAAATTGGCCACTGTCCCTAGGAGACCCAAGAATAACCCGCATGCCCAAGTCATCCACATTCTGTGCTTCTTTATTCTCTGCATCCTTGAGTAGATGACCTTAAGGCAGAGGGGTAATTATGTGACCATTTCTCCAGAAGAAAAGAAGAGATTTCATTTACTGGTGTCATTTTAGCTTCCACCTGCCCCATTGATCTGTTCTTGAAGCATCTGCAAGGATAGGATTCAGGTTGCAGGCACCTGCCTTGATAATGCCCAGTTTCTTACCTCTGTTCTCCCTAGCCCAAAGGAGGTATATATAGTACAAGTGGGGCTGCACCAACAGAGCCTCAACCTGGGCTAGGATTATCATGTTGAGAAGAAGACAAGATGGTAAGGTATTCTCTGAGCCAACAGTGGCTCACCTCATCTGGCCCTGGTAGTGTGCTAAAGGCCTCCACTTAAGCCCCCCTGAAAAATACCAAGAAAATATCACAAGGCTAAGTGAATTGACCAAAACACCTTAGCTGTTTTTCCGGTGAATAGATTGCTAGGATCCATGGAGTCATACAGGTACCTTAGACAGATCCCTAATGTATTAGTCTCTCTTGGACCAGCTCACAGCAGGGACACCACACTGTGTTCTCAATCCTCTTGGGTTTGGGGTACTCCATAGAATTAATTATCTCTAATTTGCCAAGTCTTAAGATTGGCCCAACCCATAACTAAGAATAGAAGAATCTCAATTCTAAGAGTATTGGTGAAATTAAAAGAAGACGTTTCTCATGGGTTTTCTGAACAAGTACAAGGGGCAGGCATTAGCAGCAAATTCTGAAAGAAACAGGGATGCTATGTGGCTGCTCCTAGGCTCTGTGTGGTGTTCTGTGAATGTAGTTTCCCAGGATGATATATGCTGGCATGATCATAATCTTAACCAGAGCTCTTGTCCTTTTTTCCTCAGAATGGACAAAAATAAGAACCCCCTCTAATACTGTGAGGCAAAAGGAGAAATTTGAACAGGTGCAGTGATGGCAAGAATCATTATTCAACATATTCAGAGCATGAAACAAATTTCCTTTTGATGCCTTAAAATGGAGTTCCTGTCATCTTCTTCTGACCATCCACTGTGTGAGAGATGTATGTGAGGCAAACAGAAGCCTTCCAGTAACACCCGCAGCAATTGGCACGAACAACCAGGTAAGGACTAAGAGAGAAGACACATGACTCTATTTTGCTTATTTTTTCTCTCTTCTTTTCCCTTGCCCATTCTACCCTGTGGATACTTAGGAGCCCATCTTGCACAAGTAGTCCTATACCAACAATGGGCTGCTTCAGTGACCTAAGGAGGTAGAGTCCCATGTCCATAAAATCGTACAGACAATGAGAGTCATGTGCTGTAAAGAGACCAGGGCACAGGAATCAACAATGACTTCTCTTCAGATAATTCAACGCTGATCCCTGTCACTCAAACACCAGCCTTTGCAGGAGACACACATGACCTCACACACACACATGCACAAACACATGAACCGACACACTCAGGCTCCCCACACCGCATAAAGAGATTAAAAGGATGTGGCTTCAATCAAGCAAATGTGTCTGCTATTACGGAATCTCTAGAAAAGAGAGGCTGCATTATTCTGCACTGTTTTTCATTTTATACATTTTATGAGCCCATGGTTTGTTTTAGGGGAATGGTTTCCATAATTTATTTTTCAATAAGTAGTACATTCACATGGCTTAAACCTCTTACTATAGTTTATACCTAAAACTAATATAATCAATATAAAATTGTTTACCAAACTATTTAAAAACAAAACAAAAAATGAGAGAAAAAAATGTACTATAGGTACACATGAAAATCTCCCTCCTACATCTGTGTCTCATCCAACCAGTCCCCAAATCTCTCACAAGTAATCACTGCTGCTGGCTTTCTGTTTAATTTTTCAGAGATTTGTATCAAACATACTAGTCAACAAAATATATATCATTTGAGGAGGTGGGATTAAAATATTTATATTTGGACCAATTATAGGAATAGAAGCTTCAGACATCTTCTGATCACTCAGTCTTCTCCCTACACACACCTTATTCCCTCTGATTTTAACCCTATAACTTTTACTTCTTTCCTCTGGATGTTTCTTTCTTCAAAGTGAGAAACATGAGTTCTCTAAATTTCATTTCCATTTTCAAACATGAACCTGAGTCCAGAAAGTATCCTAACTAAATTCACCAAAAATTATAAGCAACATGAAATTTGTGTGTTAAAACAGCAGAGCTAATATAAAATGTAAGAATAAATTTGTTTTGAGAGGTTAAGAGAATTTTCATTTATAACAAGCCTGGAAAATGCCCACTGACCCCATTCGAAAAGGAAGGGCACTGCATTGAATGAGTTTTATGTTTTGATGAAGTACTTGGTATTCATGAGGCAAGAGCTGGCCTAAAAGTTGGGACTAAACTTTAACAAATGGAGAAAGAAAAAGGAAGTAAGGTCTCTCTGTGACTCAGGGAGCTAAGAGAAAAGCTGGTGGGGGGATTAGGGCTGAGGTTCCTATGTCTGCTGAGCCAGAAATGGTCAAGAGACGAGATTGAGGGGAGTGGAGATTATGAAGCCTTTTTATCTTCCCTAGTCAGTAGACCTTCTGTCCTGAGTGAGGGAGAGGTGAGGGTGGGCTCTGGGCAGTGGAAAAGGCAACGGCTGTTGGGCCAGGAAACTACAGAAGTGATTATACTCATAAGGGGGTTTTGAGAAAGGTCAACCAATGCAGCCATGTACTGAACCCCACTAATCCATCCACTAACACCTAGAGCTATGTCTATGGGGTATGGAGAATGCAAAGTTTAATAAACAGAGGACCTGAGTAGTGCGGGGACCCTTGGGAGAAAGTGGTGGGAAAGCCATCTATTATAATCACATTTTGGCTAATTGCACACAATCTGGTGATCTTGGGGACTCTAGCTGCTAGCAGACAAGGTGTGGTGATTATGGAGACCATGAAGAAGTTGGAGAGCACAAATCTTGGAATTAAACAATTGAGACTAGATACATTTCTTCCCCTGCTGGCTGTGACTTAGTGTTATTTATTCATTTTTCTATTGGGCAGGGTATCCTTTACTTATTCATTACATTATTAATTACTCTTAAGAATATTAATTCTTTCTATAATGTATGTTGAAAGCATCTTCCCACATTTTTGTTTGCCTTTTACTTTGTGTATGATGTTTTCCTTGAAAAGGAGAAAATTTTAATTTAATTTGATGAAACCAATTTTTCCACCTTTATTGTTGTATCCTTTTTTTTGTCATTAGAAAGGACACACTTGTCCTGAGATCAAATAGCTATAGTACTATAATTTCTTCTGCTTACTTTATAATTATATCTGTAGATACAATGCTTTAGATACCTGAAATTTATTCAGTAAACACTGTGGGGTATGAATCTAAATTAATTTCCCCCAAAGTGTTAACTAGCTTGTCTCTAGCAACATTTGTTCAATCCCTCTTCCTTTTTTCCACAACGTGGCAATGCCACCTTCAGCAAACCAAAATCTGTTGTATATTGTGTTCTATTCCTGGATTTCCTATTTTTGCCTTTGGTGGTTTTTTTTTAATAAGAAGGGAGCAGCATGCAACAGTCCCTGGTGTATCCACATACAAGAGGAAACCAGTTTGGTGAGAGATACCCATGGTCAGTGAGGGAATAAGACACTAGATGCCATTATTATCTGGTAACTAGTGATTTTACTGGATGCAACTGGGGCATGTTCTTTGGAGGGAAAAAGGTAGCAGAGGGAAAACTAATTCTGTGGGTTAATCCCTCAGCTGAAACACTTTTCCATTCCCAGAATGTCACCTGGAAAGACTGCATTTGCTTTGTTTGACATCTTTATGTCTCTGTAACCAGGTTTTCAACATATTCCCATGGCCAGGACTCCATTAACTCAAAGCTATAGTATGTGAGAAACTAGTAACAAAAAAGTGCAGGCTGTTTTGACTTGCATCTCTCAGATGATTATTGACTTTGAGCATTTTTTCATATGCCCTTTGGCCTTCTGTATGTCCACTTTGGAGAAGTGTCTATTTAAGTCTTTTGCCCATTTTTTAATTGGATTGTTTGGCTTCCGTTTGTTAAGTTGTATGAGTTCCCTATAAATTTTGGAAGCAGGGGGAAGAGATCAACCAATGAACTTATATGTGTATATACATAACCCATAGACACAGACTATAGGGTGATGAAGGTCTAAGGATATGAGGGGGGTGGAGAGGGCAGTTGGGAAAAAAAGGGGACATGTGTAATACTTTCAACAATAAAGATTTTTTTAAAAAAGGTTCGGCTGTTTCCTCTGCCTGGTATTACCTCTACCCAATTTTACTTTCTATTCTTTGGGTTTATTTATTCACAAGCTGGATACTCACAGAGTATCTATGTTGCACCAGGCTCAGGGCTAATGCTACATTCCAAAGATGAACAAGATAGGCATTTTCTCTGCCTACCCTCAGTGGTGCTCACACCAGTGAGAGTGTGAAGGACAAGGGCAAGTTGATGATCACAATGCAGAGTGGCACATGCTCTGATTGGGAAGGCGCAGGAGCAAGGTGGGGGCGGGGGCATGAACCTGAGTTTGCGGTAAGAGTTTAAACAGGGAAGGATTCCTAGAAGAAGTGACATCTAAGCTGAGATCTGAAATTTAGCTAGAGAGATGAATGAGAGGAAATAATATGGGTAGAGAGTTAGGATGGACTAATGTCATAATGGCCACATGAATACCACAACAGTTATGCCAACAAACACCTCCAGGTTAGCCACAAAACATATGTATTGGATTAATGATTATATAATGAAGTTTAAAGACAACACCTCTTTTCCATTACGATCAAATCTTTTCTTTCCATTGGCACCGAGTACAGGCATTTGCAAAAATTTCATTAAAGTACATGAAACTTCCATTGTTGTAGGTCCCAACCAGTTAAACATTGGAGATGTCATATGGTTCCATCTCAGATTAGAAGATCAACATTGGCATATTGCATAATTTTCAGAGTTCATAACGCAGGACTTATCAAACTCATTCAATTGTCCCAACTTTCTGCTTACAGACAAATGGGATGGGAAAACCTGACCAGCGTCTCAGAATTTTTCCTCCTGGGGCTCCCTGCACAGCCAGAGCAACAGGAGGTCCTCTTTGGGCTGTTCCTGTCCATGTACCTGATCACAGTGGCAGGCAACCTCCTCATCATTCTGGCCATCATCGCTGACGCCCAACTTCACACTCCCATGTATTTCTTCCTGGTCAACCTCTCCCTTGCAGACACCTGCTTTGTGTCCACCACAGTCCCCAAGATGCTGGCAAACATATGGATCCAGAATCAGGTCATCTCATATGCGGGGTGTCTATCACAACTATATTTTTTTATGCTGTTTGGGATGCTGGAGGCATTCCTCTTAGCAGTCATGGCCTATGACCGCTATGTGGCCATATGCCACCCACTCCATTACATCATGGTCATGAGCCCTGGGCTCTGTGTCTTCCTCGTGTCTGCATCTTGGATCATGACTGCCCTCAGCTCCCTTTTACACACACTCTTGATGAACAGCCTGTCCTTCTGTGCAGACCACGAGATCCCACACTTCTTTTGTGACATCAACCCCCTTCTGAGTCTGTCCTGCACTGAACCCTTCATCAACGAGCTGGTGATCTTCACCATTGGCAGCCTCACAGGTCTGGTTTGCGTGCTTTGCCTGGTTATCTCTTACACGTACATTTTCTCCACCATCCTGAAGATCCCCTCAGCTCAGGGGAAGAGGAAAGCCTTTTCTACCTGCAGTTCTCACCTGTCTGTGGTCTCTCTATTCTTTGGGACATCCTTTTGTGTTTATTTCAGTTCCCCCTCAACCCGCTCAGCACAGAAGGGAGCTGTTGCTTCGGTGATGTACACCGTGGTCACCCCGATGCTAAATCCCTTTATCTACAGTTTGAGGAACAGAGACATCAGGTCTTCCCTGAGAAAGGTAATCTGGTTTAGGAAAATGCACCCCCCTCAGTGGTAGTGACTTCACCTCCAATATGGGGGTCTCCACCCAATTGCACTCCCCACAAGGAAGCAGTGAGGGGCAAGAGAGGGAGAGAAGGTGGAGACCTCACTTCTAGGACCTGTGATTTGAATTGGAAATATTCATGCCTAAGCTATAGGAGTGCGTCAGAACAAACCCATTATCTTTGGCTTAAGTTCTTAAAATCGTAATGTTCTAAAATCAAAGCCACCCAGATTTATAATATAATAAATGATGTGCTTGAATACTTTGAAACAACATGGGACCACTCAGGACAAAAATAAGGGATTGTCTTGTTGTACTGTTGTATGTGGCCAACATAACTTTCCCATCACTGTGACCTTGATGACTTGGGTTCCACCCATAATGTTTTGCACTGGGACTCTCCATGTCTGTGCCCCCATGCTGAAAGAATAGAAACTGGGACTTGGAAGGACTTGATGAGTATTTAGATAGACCTACTGCAATATTTTGCTAAGCATCCAAGACCCCACTCCTCTTAACATCTTCAATTTCACGTGAAAACTTAATTTTTATTTTTGGGAAAACTTTCCCAAGTTAATTTCATCTTTGCAGTCCCAATGCTTACCACTTGGCATGATGCCTGACATCGTTAATATGTACTGTACACCACTGGCATGATTGTAAACATAAAGCTAGGGGCCAGGAAAGAGTGGTTTTATGGACACTTCATCATTTCTTACCTGAATGATTGATACCCCTCCTAGAAGTTCTCAGTCTCCAGTCCTCGCCATTCCGTCTATTCTGAATTGGCTACAGCACCATGACGCCCACCCTGTTGGAGGTCTCCAGTAGCCTCATACTGCCGGCAGAATAAAGTGCACACTACTCTTTCTGGCAGTCAGGTCCACCTTTACATGTGGTCCACAGTTACCTGGCTCTGTCCTATGTTTCTCCCAAGATCATCTCAGGCCAACATCTTCATCATACGTTGATTGAAGTTGATGGTTACCAAAAAGCTATGTCAGTAAAAGTTGGGGAAAATATATGTACAATAAGGTATACCATAACCAATTAGATTCTGTAAGAAAATTAAAAGCTACTACTATGTGCTATTTTTCACTCGTGTCTATTTCCCTTTAAGTATATGGTTCCATGCTGCAGTGACATAGGCTACAATTACTGCAGATAATCTCTCTCCAGTGGAAGTCAGTTGTTGATAGCCAGCTCACCTGCTCCCTGTTTACCTTAAAGTAAGCTCACCTGCTACCTTCTTACAATAAAAGGTAGCAGAGTGGTAGACAGCGTGGCTCAAGAGTTAGACTGAAGCATGTTCAATTCTGGGCTTTGCCACTTGTAAGCTGTGTGACCCTGGGATATTACTTAACCTTTCAAAGCAAGTACAACCTACCTTACTGTGTTGTCAAGACATTTGAGTAATAAATGTAAAGCATTCTCTGTGATGAAGTAGATATGCATGGAAGCATGTAAAGGGTTACTTCATAGTATGTAGTATCTTTTCAATGAGTTAGCTATTGTGGTGGAAGTCCCTGTTAAAATTAAAGCTGAGCAGCAGCAGATAATGCGAATTCACTTGAAAAGCTGCTGATAAGAAATTGCTTCTAACCTGCACTGTGAAACTAGAAGGGATCCTGGGCTTTATTAATTCTTTTGGAGAACATTGTGGGAGTTAATGCTGGACCATCCACTTACCAGGATTCAGATGCTGGGAAGATTTTAGTCTATCTTTGGAACCATGCCTACTGGGTGTGTAAGTTTAAAGTAAAAATGTACCTACTTCACTTGAAATACACCACTTGGCACTACTCCATATTCCCTCCTCTTTGATTGACAGATGTGCATATTTTGCTGTTTAAATTAATATTCACTAATATTTTTAGTTATACCTTTTAAGTTAAGTTACATGTTATTCTTTCATATTTATATTTTGTTAAATAAATGTCCCTGTATCAACAGTTTACATATTTGTCATAGTTATACTTTTTGAGGTGTGCCAATAACCCTTATACCATAGTTTTGTCAAAGAGTGCCCTACTGTACTGCTTGAGGATTAATTCAAAATTTTTAATATTAAAAAGTAACATTTTGACAAGCATTAGTTTTGCATAGATATATTCTTTTAGCCCACTTTCTTAAAAACAAGTATGTCACATATAGTTATGGATAGTTATTTTTAGTTTAATAAATCTTTATTGTTCAGATTATTACAATTGTTCCTCTATCCCTCCCCCAATAGCTCCCCTCCACCCAGTTCCCACCCCACCTACTCCCCTTAAATCCCCCCCAACTGTCCTCCTTCATAGGTGTATGATTTTTGTCCAGTCTCTTCCAGCACCCCCCAAACCCCTTTCCCCCTGAGAATTGTCAGTCCACTCCCTTTCTATGCCCCTGATTCTATTATATTCACCAGTTTATTTTCTTCACATTTTTATTCACTTGATTTTTAGATTCACTTGTTGATAGATATGTATTTGTTGTTCATAATTTTTATCTTTACCTTTTTCTTCTTCTTCTTCTTCTTAAAGAATACCTTTCAGCATTTTATATTATACTGGTTTGGTGGTGACGAACTCCTTTAGCTTTTTCTTATATGTGAAGCTCTTTATCTGACCTTCAATTCTTAATGATAGCTTTGCTGGGTAGAGTAATCTTGGTTGTAGGTTCTTGCTATTCATCACTTGGAATATTTATTGCCACGCCCATCTGGCCTGCATAGTTTCTGTTGAGAAATCAGCTGACAATCGTATGGGTGCTCCCTTGTGGGTAATTAACTGTTTTTCTCTTGCTGCTTTTAATATTCTCTCTTTGTCTTTTGCTCTTGGCATTTTATTTTTATTTTTTAAATATATTTTATTGACTTTTTACAGAGAGGAAGGGAAAGGGATAGATAGTTAGAAACATCAATGAGAGAGAAACATCGATCAGCTGCCTCCTGCACACCCCCTACCAGGGATGTGCCCGCAACCAAGGTACGTGCTCTTGACCAGAATCAAACCTGGGACCTTTCAGTCGATAGGCTGATGATCTATCCACTGAGCCAAACCAGTTTCGGCTGCTCTTGGCATTTTAATTATGATGTGTCTTGGTGTGGTCCTCTTTGGATTCCTTTTGTTTGGGATTCTGTGCACTTCCTGGACTTGTAAGTCTATTTCTTTCAGCAGGTGGGGGAAGTTTTCAGTCATTATTTCTTCAAATAGGTTTTCAGTATCTTGCTCTCTCTCTTCTTCTGGCACCCCATAATTAGGATATTGGTATGCTTGAAGTTGTCCCAGAGGCTCCTTACACTACCTTCATATTTTTGGATTCTTTTTTCTTTTTGCTTTTCTGGTTGAGTGTTTTTTGCTTCTTTGTTTTTCAAATCTTTGACTTGATTCTTGCAATACTCTAGTCTGCTGTTAGATCTCTGTATAATATTTTTTATTTCAGTCAGTGTATGCTTAATTTCTAGTTGGTCCTTTTTCATATCCTCGAGGATCTCGCTAAATTTATTGGCCTTTTCTAGGAAATTATTGAAAAACCTTATAACCGTAGTTTGAACTCTATATCCAGTCTTTTGTTTTCCTCCATTTCTTTCATTTGTGATCTTTTCTTTGTCTTCGCATTTTCACTGCTTCCCTGAGTTGGTAGAGTAGCTTTGTGTGCTAGGTGTCCTATAGGGACCAGTGGCTCAGCCTCCCAGTTACCTGAAGTGGACACTCTTGGTGCACCCCTTTGTGGGCTCTGTGCACAGTCTTATTGTAGTTAAGTCTTGATTGTTGTTGGTATCACTGGGAGGGATTGACCTCCAGGCCAATTGGCTGTGAGGATCAGCTGTGTCTACGCTGGGAGAACTTCTGTGCTGGAGACACCCTTATGAGACAAGGATTGCAAAAGCCTCTGTGCTCAGCTTGGATGTGGCAGAGTCCCAGAGCAGATCAGACAGCCTTGGTTTCCTGTCAGCACTGTCCTATGAGGCCCCTGGGTCTCAGTGTCCCTCGGTAATCTCTGCAAGCACCTCTGAGAGAAAGCCGCCCTCAGGTTTTGCCCACTGCCAGACAGTGAGGTTTCTCCCTGAATGAGTCTGGGTCCCCAGAGTCTTTCCCGGAACTGGATTTCAGCACAGTCGGGAGCCCCTGTCTCCCTCCTGCTTGAGAAAGCCAGCTGTGCACTCAGCTGCCAGTCCTCTCCGCGCGCCTCTGTACCTCAGCCTTTTGCAGCTCCTCTGAGTCTCAATGTGCTTTTCTCTTTCCTTTTAGTTGTAGAATTTCCACTCTGCCAGCTTTCCTGTGATTCTGGATGATGTCCGTTTTGTCTTTTATTTTATTTTTATTTTTTTTATTTTTTATTTTTAAAAAAATATATTTTATTGATTTTTTACAGAGAGGAAAGGAGAGGGATAGAGAACTAGAAACATCGATGAGAGAGAAACATCGACCAGCTGCCTCCTGCACAGCCCCCACCGGGGATGTGCCCGCAACCAATGTACATGCCCTTGACCGGAATCGAACCTGGGGCCCTTCAGTCCGCAGACCGACGCTCTATCCACTGAGCCAAACCGGTTTCGGCCCGTTTTGTCTTTTAGTTGTAGTTTTGAAATTGTTGTGCGAGGCAGTAGGTTAGGTGTTTACCTATGCCGCCATCTTGGTTTTTCCAGTTATGGATAGTTTTAAAGCTCATGTTCTATATTGCCAAATTGTTATCATGTCATAACTATTTCCCCAATGTTGCATCAATATTGTTTCATATTGTTATTCATTTTACATGCAGAAAATTTACTAGCATTTTATTATATTTATTTAATAAACATAACATAATATAATTATTGGTAAGAGTAATTATATTCCAGAAGCATTGAAAACTGAAAATTATTTCTATCATCTAGGGTTACAGCAAATTTATATATTGTTAATACCCACCAGAGCATTTAAAAATAGAAATATTTGTAAATTAAGTATATGGTGACCTCATCACAAGTTTGAAAAAGCATTTTTTATTTTTTATAAAAATTATATATACAGGGTGTTCCAAAAAAGTATACACACTTTAACAGCTGATAGATCAATTTTGAAAATGAAATGTATGTTAATAAGCACTGCTTTTATAGTTAAAGTGTATGTGTACATTTTTTAGGACACCCTATATTTAAGGTATAAAATGTAATTGAGATATATACATATGCAAAGTAAAATCATAGCCAGCCAAATTAATTAACATATCAATCTCCTCACATAATTACCTGTTTTTCTAGTGAGAGCACATGAAATCTACTCCTTTAGCAAATTGTCAGTATTCAACACTATTATTTATTGCAGGCATCCTGCTGTACATTAGATACCTAGAACTTATTTATCCTACATAACTGGGATTTTGAAACCTTTGACTAACATCTCTCTATTATACTCCCCTCCCTGCCCTGGTGACCACCATTCTATCCCCTGCTTCTATGCATTTAACATTTTTAAATCTCATATAAATAAGATCATGCAGTCTGGCTTATTTTACTTAGCATACTATCCTCAAGATTTATCCATATTGTCACAAATGGCAGAATTTCCTTCTTTTTAAAGGCTGAAATATATTCTAAGGTACATATATACTACACTTTCTTTATCCATTCATCCTCTCATAGACACTTGGGTTCTTTCAATATCTTGGCTGTTGTGAACAATGTTGCAATGAACATGGGAGTTTCTTGAGGCATTGATTTTATTTCCTTTGAAATAAAAGGGATTGCTGGATCATATGGTAGTCCAATTTTTAAATTATTGAGAAACACCCATACTATTTTCCATAATGACTAGACCACCAACAGAGAATGAGGGTTTCTTTTCTTCCAGATTCTTGCCAACATTTATTATTTTTGTCTTTTTTATAATAGCCATCCTAACATGTAAAGTGATATTTCATAGAGGTTTTTATTTGTGTTTCCATGATGATTAGTGATTTTGAGAATCTTTTATATGCCTAATGGCTGTTTGTATATTTTTCATTGGAAAAATGGCTATTCAGACCCATTATCCGGTTTATGGTATTTTTTTTTTAATCCTCACCTGAGGATATGCTTTGAGGGATGAAGGGAAATAGAGATAGAAATAGAGGTAGAGATAGGGATAAGGATAGGGATGGGGGGGAGGGAGAGAGAGAGAGAGAGAGAGAGAGAGAGAACATCAATGTGAGAGAGAAATATCGATTGGTTGCCTTCTGTATACTCCCTGACTAGGAAACAAATCCACAACCCAGGTATGTGCCCAGACCGGGAATCAAGCCGGCAATCGAACTGGCAACCCTCTGTGCACAGGATGATACTCACCCAACTGAACCACTCCAGCCAGGCCCTTTACCTGTTTATTTTAACTGGGTAGTTTATTTTTTGCTATTGGATGAGGCTCCCTTGCGGCCCATGGACGGACTTCTTGATGGAGTTTGTGATGCAGTAAGATCCGAATACCTTCAATGCTCTCCAAGAGTCCCAGCTGCTGCTCTCCTAACCTCTTCTCATCCCCTGTCATGCAGCTCATGCATGATTCAGTACTCTGGATGGGGTGAGAGAGAAATGGACTTGTGTGGCAGCTTCCCACAGAGCTGGGGAAGCCAGTCACTCATTCAAACACTCTCATTTCCAGTCCCACTCCCTGATACCGCGGGAGAAATCATGAGCCTAGAAGGTCTCTCTCGGCACTGAGCTGTGCTGCTTTGAAGAAGGATTGATGTGGATGAAGTCAGACTATTCCTCTTACCCTCTCCAATGCATCTAAACTCATTGTGTTTGGTTTCAATAATGTGCTAGAACTTTTCCACTGAAATCTGGACTTCCAAAAATGATTTCTCATCTATGGATGACTGTCCAAGACACTGACCTCCAAGGATCCCAGACTATGGCTCAGAGGGGCCACTGGTGAGAGGGGTTTACAGACCATGGCATGGTCCACAACCAGGAACATGGTCTTTAAGCCTATTACCTGGAGCAAGGACAGGTATTGGCCTATGATGCTGGATCCCACAGCTTGCACAAAGGCCTTTGTTTGTGAATGGATGGCAAATTGTGCTGTAGAAAGAAGTATGAGCAAAGGATATATTTTTTAGCCATTTTGTTGAAGTCCTCTGGTAGAAAAACAGGGAAAAGAGTTAATGGAATGTTACATAAGAGGATATACTTATGGAGAATAACTATATGAAAAGATGGTTGGTTCATTGGTCATCATGGAAATGAAAAGTAAAACCACAATAAGGTATTACTATACATCCAATAAAAAGTTCAAATGAAAAGAATGGAAAAATAGCAAATATAATAAGAATGTGGAGCAACTGGAATTCTTATAAAATGCTAGAGGTTGGGCCAGTAAGTACCTCTGGAAATAATCCTATATAATAAAAGCCTAATATGCTAAGTGTCCAGTCAACTTGTTGGCCATTCAACCAATCAAAGTGTAATATACTAACGTTATGCTGAGGCCACTCAACTGCTCACTATTACGTGCACTGACCACCAGGGGGAAGACAGTTGACCGGTCAACCAGTCACTATGATATGCACTGACCACCAGGGGGCAGATGCTCCGACCAATAGGTTAACTTGTTGCTGGGGTCTGGGTGATCGGGACTGAGTGAAATGGGCCAGACACTCCCTGGAGCCCTCCCACAGTCTCTCCCTGATCCCGATCATGCACCAGTGGGCTCCCTCAGCCTGGCCTGCACCCTCTTGCAATCAGGGACCCCTCCAGAGATGTCAGAGAGCCAGTTTCAGCCCAATCCTGCAGGCCAGGCCAAGGGACCCCACTGGTGCACAAATTCATGCACCAGACCTCTAGTTAGATATAATTATTTTGTATATATATCCTATCTAATAATAGACAAATATGCAAATTGACCATACCTCCGACACGCCCACAAGCCACGCCCACCATACAATCAGAGTGAGTATGCAAATTAACCCAAACCAAGATGGCTACAGTCACAGAGAGCAAGGTTTCCTAGGTAACAGAGGAAGCCAAGCTTTCCACCTGCCCTTGCCAGGCCTAAGCCTCCACTCAAGCTACAACGTTTCAATTATAGAAGGTAAACAAATTCAAACAAATGGCGGCAGGATGGAGCTTGAGAGAGCAGGCCAGGGTTGCCGCCAGCAACAGGGGAAGCAAAGTTTTCCGCACACCCTGGCCAGGCCCACCTGCTTAAGGCAACAAAGTTTCAATTATAACCCCAACACAAATGGCTGCCAGCCTCGGAGGGAGCCCCAGGCTTGGCTCCGCTCCAGGCTACAAAGTTTCAATTGTAGAAGGAAAATAAATTCCAGATACCAGGGCCTCCGCTTGGGTTGCCAGGGGGTGAGGCCGGCCTGCAAACCACCACAGGCCCCTCGCTCAGGCCGCCCCACGCCCCAAGGGAACCCCCACCTGATCCGGGATGCCCTTCAGGGCAAACCAGCTGGCCCCCACCCCTGTACCAGGCCTCTATCCTATCTAATAAAAGAGTAATATGCAGATTGATCATCACTGCAACACAAAATATAGCTGCCCCCATGTGGTCAAAGATCCTGCCCCCATGTGGACACAAGATGGCCACCACAAGATGGCCAGCAGGAGAGGGCAGTTGGGAGGCACCCGGCCTGCAAGGGAGGGCAGTTGGGAGGCACCTGGCCTGCAAGGGAGGGCAGTTGGAGGTGATCAACCCTGCAGGAGAGGGCAGTTAGGGGTGACCAGGCCGGCAGAGGAGGGAAGTTGGGGGCAAACAGGCTGACAGCAGAGTGGTTAGAGGGTGATCAGGCTGGCAGGAAGAAGCGGTTAGGGGCAATCAGGAAGGCAGGCAGGCAAGCAGTTGGGAGCCAGCAGTCCTGGATTGTGAGAGGGATGTCCGACTGCCCATTTAGGGATCCGACTGCCCACCGGGATCGGGCCTAAACGGGCAGTCGGACATCTCTCGAGGGGTCCCATATTGGAGAGGGTACAGGCTGGGCTGAGGGACAACCCCCCCCCCCCCGTGCACGAATTTCGTACACCGGGCCTCTAGTGTGTGTATATATATATATATATATATATATATATATATATATATATGAAAAAGTATTATGAAAAAATTGTTTAGCAGTATGTACTAAAACTAGATATAGACTTGCCCTATTATCCAGAAATTCCCCTCTTACAGATTGATGCCCAACAGCAATGTGTAGTGCACTATGCATAACAGCCAATAATGGAAACCAGACATGCCCATCAATGATAGTATGGACTTTCAATGTTATAGTCACACAACAGAACACTATATAGCAATGAAAACGAACAATCTGAAACCCCATACAACAATATAGATGAAAAATCACATATATACAGGGAGTGAAAGAAGCAAACGATAAAAAAGTTCAAAGGTAAACTCCCATTTAAATAAAGTTAGGAAGTGGGTAAAACTAATTGATGCTATTGGGAGTCAGGGGAGCGACTGCCCTGCAGGAGCCGTGTCCAGAGGAGAACCTGAGAGGATCTGTGCAGGGCTGGGATGTGTTTCTCATCTGACTGCTGGCGACTCTTGTTTGTTTCGTTTCTAAAAAGTCCTGCCAAAATTTTCAGACTTGGCTCTATATCCAAAAAGTTATATGTGAGCATCATTGTTTTTCAATCTGATTATTATATGATCCAGAGTTCAGGTATGCTTTCCTCTGCTGTTTTTGCTTTTAGAATCCTATTTTCCGTGTCTGCTTCGCTGGGTTTGGGCTAAATATTGTGCTTAAAAGCTATTAAGAAAATAATTGGAGGTCTAAGATGGCATTATTTCCCTCCAAATATGACTTGTTTCCAATGGCTTTGACTTAGTACTCAGGGTTGCTAGCAATCGGGAATCATCCTAACCCAGATTTAGTGCTTGAGATTTTTCCAGTCCCCCATAGATGCAAAGCCAGGAGGCAGCATTTCTGTGAAGTCTTCTTTAATTACAGCTTGCTCTTATTCCTACAGCACCTCCAGGATGGCTGGCCAACATGGAATTGGTTCACTCCTTATAAACAACTCATTTCCAAAGACTTTTGTTAATAGATACCAACATTGGAGCAATTCTCTAGGTTCATCTCAACAAGCTGCCTTGGGACTGCCTCCACGAGGCCTCTCCAAAACTGACTAATAGGCCTGATGTGGCTCCAGCTCAGCCCCTTTCTCATGAACCTGGTTTCAAGGGCTCAGTTCTCAGAGTCCCTGGGATCCTCAGAGCGTCCACAGCCTTGCACTCTCCTCCTTCTATGCTGGCACTGAAGATCCAGGCACTAATCCCTCCTTCCCAATATCAGCCAACAGGATGAATCACCAAATCCTATTAAGAAACAATGCCTTGCAATCCTTGGTGTCCTGACAATTTTCATCCTGTGAAGAAGGAAAGGGGAGCAGCAGAACCAGGCAACTTTGAGGCCAGCACAGAGTGGGTAAGGTCTGGACATCTCAGACATTCTCCTCTATCCTCCTGTCCCCGCCCCTCGCTTCCCCTCCATCTCTCCTTCTCCATCTCCACTTTCTTATCCTCTCTCTTCTTCATTTTCTCTATCTCACAAAGATACATACTTTAAAAATCTTCATATAATCTACCTTCTGAGTAGTGTTTAAAGGTAATATAAAACAATCCCTCCAATCTTTTTAACATTCTATAGTTTTTAATTTGCTATCAAACACAAAAGGCTTTAAGGGTGAGATGAGGAGGCTCCAGGAGGTTGTGGGTCCTCCCGAAGGTCATGCATGGGGAGCAACCCAGGAGGTAAGGAAGGAAAGTTGTCTAATGCTGGGTTTGGAGCCCTTTCCCATACTGTCCTAGGCTTTCCCCTCTCCATCCAGCCACACTGCAGAGAGTTTTGTGTCTCCAAAGGCAACTGACCACACAAATGCATAGAACCCACTGACTCTTACAGACTAGGAGCAGCGGTTCCCAAAGTGTACCTTCAGAATCAACAGCTGGTTTAAAAAAAATTCCTTCTCAAAACTTAAGGGGACCAGAAAATGGGCTTTTTGCATATGATTCTGATGTGCACTAAATTGTGGAGATGCCTGGTTGAGGACTAGAAAGTAGAGGTATCCATTCCTTTTGACATCTTCTGACTATCCCCACCCCTCTTACCTGTCTCCCACCTTCTCTCCTGTCAGGCAGATGTCCCACAAGGCCCTGCATTCAGGCAACAGGCTGTGGAGGGAAGTCATTGCTGATGAGGTCTGAGGGGGTGGACGACCTTTCTTTCCATGGCAGAAACAAGGTGGTTGCTGGGTGTGCTCAGGGATGGGGTCATTCAGGGAGTCACTGGGTGCTCTTTTCCATCCTCAGGCCAATGTGGGTCTTGGAGTGGTCTCTGGAATGAACCCATCAGTTCCCCTTTCTCATTAAAACTATTTGCTTTTCTAACAAATCTCTTTATCTTAACATCTCACTTAAGTACTGTGAGTAATAAATGAGCTCATTCGTGGGGTAGAACATAGGAGAATTATGTAATGAAACCAGATTTGGGAAACTGTATATATCAAAAGTCTCTAGAGCTTGTCCAAAGGGTTACTCCTGTTTTAACTCAAATGCAAAGGACCACCACATGGTCACTTTGTCATTTGGAATCTCAATGTTAAAAGTGAAATGAAGCAACACCTACCCCCACTAAATGCTTGAATCGAGTCTGCAGTGAACACTCACATAGCTATTTCCTTCAGCCTGTTCCAATGCCTTCTGTGATGGGGAACTCACTTCCCCATTCCTGGGAAACAGTGTGGCTCCTCTTTCTCTCTCTCTTTTATTTGCCAGCTCCTGACCTGGCCAATCCACATCTCTTTGTGTGGGAAGTCCATAATGGTAAGTTTCCTCACTCTTCTCTCTCTCCTGTAGATAGCACCAAGGGGGGCAGGCAACCACAAGCAGTCTCTACCTGGCCATTCTGGCTCATTCCCTGCAGACACAGGAGGGCTGAGGCTGCTTCTGTCTGAGTGGGAGGCAGAGCCAGGCCCAGGATGGAGACAATACTGGGCCCCCTGATCCCTCCTTGTCCTCAAAGCAGGGTTTCCTACTTTAGGGGTTTGGGAGATAGAAACTTTGAGAAATGATAAATAATAGGACTCTTTAAATCCCCATCACAGCTCATCCCACTTACAAGGTCAATGGAGTTTCTCACACTGTCGTGCCAAATGTCAGTCATGATTCCACTATATTTCTTTAGTTCACAGTCTTATTTTTCACCCACAAGCATATAAGTATATAACTTCTTTGGTTTATCGCTTCTCATCCTTCCAACCCCACATCAAGGTATGTTTTCTCTTTTTCTAAGAGGCAAACAGATCCTCCTTTTGCTAGATTCAGGTTTGCAGCTGTTCTGTCAGTGCTGGGCTAACACAAAGCAAACACCTCACTCACACCTCCTGGTCTAAGCCTTCTTGCTGCCACCAAATAGCTTGGTGACATTGGGCAGATCCCTTCAGTTGAGATCCTCAGTTAAGTACTGAGAGAAATAGATAACCTCATTCATGCTGTAGAACCATAGGAGAATAATATGGGTAACAAATAATAGATATAGAAGCTGTATCCACAAAAAAAGTCTCTTGATTCTGTGCTGAGAGATAACTCCCATTTTTCACTCAAATATCAAAAGACCATCATGTGGTTACTGTCTAATTTGGAATCTCCAGGTCAGCCCACCATATCATAATGTCTTCTGTGATGGGGACTTTATTTTCTCTACTCCACCACCCCCTTCACTGGCACAGCACTTACGTCTTTAGGAAAATAGTGTGGCTCTTCCTTCTCTCTCTCTCTCTTTTATTTTCCAGCTCTTGACCTGGTCACTGCACATGTCTTTGTGTGGTAAGTCTATAATGATAAGTTTCCTCACTCTTCTCTCTTTCCTGTAGACAGCAACAGGTGGCCAACCACAAGCAGTCTCCCCCAGGCCATTCTGGCTCATTCCCTGCAGACACAGGAGGGCCGAGGCTGCTTCTGTCTGAGTGGGAGGCAGAGCCAGGCCCAGGATGGAGACAAGACTGGGCCCCCTGATCCCTCCTTGTCTTCAAAGCAGGGTTTTCTACTTGAGGGGTTTGAGGTAGAAAGTCTTGAGGTAGATTTCCTACACTAGGAAATCTTGCTGCTACTTCAAATTAATCGTGTTCCCAGTTGAATTTCAGTACAGGCTCCACACCTCCATGGCACACTGGCAGATTCTCTAAACTGCATTTTTATTGTACTATTGCTTATTCGTGTAGGTTCTTGGGCTTTTGTGACTCTTCCCCATCCCTTCATCTTGTATGCATGGAATGCATGGCATTCTATACAGTTCAAGTTCTCCCTCATTTCTTGATCCCTATGCTGTGCCTGGCTCTGTGCCAGGTCCTGGGATACAGGAATGAAAATGATATTGTGCCTGCTCTCAAGGCTCTCACACTCTTGAAGTATGTGTGTGTGTGTATGTGTGTGTGTGTGTGTGTGTGTGTGTGTGTGTGTGTGTGTTGGGGGGAGTGGGGGGGTAGGGGTGGGGGAGGTTACCTGACTTTTAACCAAATTGTGGAGGGGATCAATCATTAAAATACATAAAGACCAAAATAAGACAAAGGCTGAAGTAGTACCTCGGGGCAAAGTTGATGTGACCAGGAGGAAATGCTTGAGTCAGATAAGGGCTCTTACCAGACTGATAATGGGAAAGCAGAGTGGAGAAGTACATTTGGTGAAAGAACAGCCGGTCAGCAGAACGGAGGGGAAGCATTTTGTGACCTTGTGGAAAGTGCTGGAATAAAGGGTGTAAGACCAGAGGAGCAGGAGATTCACTGTGGATGGGGCATCCTGAGGCCTTGACCACCTGGCCACAAACCTGGGCTGCTCTGGAGGAGATGGGGAGCTCAGCTGCTGTAGGGAAGACAGGTGATCAGATCTGTAATCTAGAAAGCACACCTTGTGCAGCAAGGAGCGTGCTCAGCCAGTGCCGCATACTTTGCATGAATTTGCTCCTTTCCTTCTCACAGTGACAGAGAGGAGTAGATCCTACTAGGATCGCAGAAGCATAATTAGTATTTTTTCTATTTTACTAGGTAAGAAGAAATTGTTTGTTGTTGTTGTTTTATTTTTAAATATAGTTTTATTGATTTGAGAGAGGAAGGGAGAGGGAGAGAGAGATAGAAACATCAATGATGAGAGGGAATCATTGATTGACTGCCTGCTGCATGCCCCCCTCCCCCCTCCCATGCCTCTGGGGATCAAGCCCCACAACCTGGGCATATGCTCTTGACCGGAATCAAACCCAGGACCCTTCAGTCCACAACCTGATGCGTTATCCACTGAGCCAAACCAGCTAGGACAGAAATTGTTTTTAACATAACAATGATCATGAACACACATATAAGTGGAATACATACTGACTTAAAATGGCTTCACTGTGTGCTTTCCTTGTATCTCTAATGGAGGAAGTTTGAGTTGCTGTGTGTGTGTGTGTGTGTGTGTGTGTGTGTGTGTGTGTGTGTTAACAAGACCCTGATAAACATCTTATACATACACACATCTATGTTTCTGTCTTATTATAGTTTAAGATAAATCCCAAAACTGTGTTTGCTTTCTCTCTGTGATGCTCTTTACCCAGGGCTTGACAAGACTGGCTGTTTTGTCCTTCAAGTCTCAACTGAAAAGACACCAAAATATATCCAGTGGTTATCTATCTATGAATTTAAGATCAGCTATATTTTCTTTTTTAAATTAAAAGTTTTTATTACATATGCCTTGTTTTCAAAAGAATAGAGGAACAAGTTATTTTTTCATTTTTATTTCAGCTTTATTGAGGTATGATTGACATATAAAATTATAATATATTTAAACTGTCATCACAATACATTATTTTAATCTCTAGTACATTTGAAATGCTTTTGTTAAGATACAAAAATTAAACTGTTTCCCAAAATAATTAGTTTGTCCCAAAGCCATTCAGCACATAATGCAACCTTTACCTGTTACCATAATTATCCACTAACTTCCACATGTAGTTGGCTCTTTTGCTGATGTGTCTGTCCAGTTCTATGAAACTGTTCGCTCCAGCACCAGGGCCACACTGTTGTAGAGTCCTTAACATTTGGCAGAGAAAGTGTCCCCTTATTAGTCTTCCTCATTTTCCTAGTTTACTTTCATGCTTACTTTTCGATGAAATTTAGATTATCTTTTGTTTCTTAACAAGCCTCTGAGAACATCAACTTTGCATAGGTTAATAGTTGAACATGCACCTTTGCAATGTTTCATCCTTCTATTTGGAATCTTGGAATGTCTAACCATTTATTAAAATTTCACTTTATGCTTCTCTGGAGACTTTGAAGATCCTGCCTGATTCTTGTTAACATTGTAATGCATATGTTTGGTAATGATGTAGATGGGATTGCTTCACATTGTATTTTGACCTTATTATTCTTGATTATTGTTTACATGTAACAAGAACAGCCAATATTTATTAAGCGCTCACTGCATGCAACCTCTTTGTGTTAACTCTTTATTACTTATTTTAGTCACACTTGACCCATTTTTTTCAAGTGAATAAATGCAGTCTTAAAGAGCTCAGGTAACTTGTCTAAGATATCACAACTAGTCAATGGCTGCATTCACACTTGAATTCCACAGGTCCAATTGCATGCTCTTTTGTTCCTTTAATTACTTATTTAGTTTTTAATTTTTTAATTGCAGTTTATATTCAATATTATTCTGTATTAGTTTTAATGTGCAGCACAGTGGCTAGAAAATTATGTACTTTACAGAGTGGTCCCTCCAATGTTTCAAGTACCCATCTGGCCCCATACATAGTTATTACAAAACTAGAGGCCCAATGCATGAATTTGTGCACGGGTGGGGTCCCTTGGCCTGACCAGCGATCGAGGCCTATTGGGGGGCCAGCTGGGTGGAGGGGCCGCAGGAGATTGGCCAGCTGCAGGAGGTTGGCTGTGAGAGCTCACTGATCACCAATGGGCAGCTCCTGCATTGAGCATCTGCCCCCTGGTGGTCAGTGCACATCATAGCAACTGGTCAACTGGTCATTTGGTCCTAACAGTCGCTTAGGCATATATATATTTGACTATATTCCCTATGCTGTAATCTATATCTCTGTGACTATTCTGTAAATGCTAATGTGTACTTCTTTTTTTAAGATTCTCTTATTGATTTTCAGAGCCAGGAAGGGAGAGTGTAAGAGAGAAACATTGATTGGCTGCCTCCTGCATACCCCTTCCTAGGGATCAAGGCTGGAATGTGCCCTGATCAGCAATTGAACTGGCCACCTTTCAGTGCATGGGAGGATTCCCAGCCTGAGCCACACCTGCCAGGGTACTTCATAATCCCTTCACCTTTTCTTAATCACTGCACTATACAACTTACTGTGAGCACCATTCCTTTGAGATCTATTCATTGTGGGAATGGCCACATTATTGGAATCCCTTTTTATTTCAAACAAGAGGTCCAGTGCACAAAATTCATGCATGGGTAGGGTCCCTAGGCCTGGCTGGTGATCAGGGCCAATCAGGACCTTCCAGCTGCCGACCTGGGCCTCCCTTCCCCAGCTGCTGCTGTCGACCAGGGCCTTCCTTTGTTCCCCACCACCCCCTGATGGTCAGTGCATGTCCCACCCCCTGGTGGTCAGTGCACATCATAATGAGCGATCAGTCTCCCAGTCTAACTCCCACCGGGACAATTTGAATATTAGGCTTTTATATATATAGATGGCATTTCAGTTGATTGTCTTAAGTTTACCAGATATATCATTCTATCAGCAAATAAGGATAATTTTTCTTTTCCCATCCAATATTTTTACTGTTTCCCTTTTGTCCAATTGCATAATATCCATTGCCCATAATATTCATTTAAAAAATCTATATACTACCATACTTTAACATACAAATCTTTAAGTATTTTAAAAGTATTATTAGATGATAGGATTTTAAATAAGACAAGGCATTGTTTCTATACTGAGTATGCTGGAATGATTAAGTTGCAGACAGCTTTCTTTGTTATTACTTTGTTACTTATGTTTTAAAAATTTTGCCTAAGACATTTTTAATGCTAAAAACATAGATGATTTTGCTTATCTGAATGTCCTTAATCAACTCAGTACACTTAGTAAATGTTTGTTGGTGCTAATGTTGCAGACAATTGGGGAAATGCATGGAGGCAACCAGAGTGGGGTCTCAGATTTCATGATCCTGAGGATCTCAGAGAGTCCTGAAGACCAGCAGGTCCTGTTTTGGATGTTCCTGTTCATGTACCTGGTCACTGTGGTAGGAAATGGGCTCATCATCCTAGCCATTGGTTCTGATGTGCACCTGCACACTCCCATGTACTTATCCTTGGCCAACCTCTCCTTCACCGACCTCTTCTTTGTCACTAACACAGTCCCCAAGATCCTGGTGAACCTTCAGTCCCTGAACAAAGCCATTTCTTACACAGGATGTCTGACACAACTCCACTTCCTGGTCTTCTTGGTGACCCTGGATAACTTCATCCTAGCAACAATGGCATATGACCACTACATGGTCATCTGCCATCCCCTTCACTATGTCACAGCCATGAGCCTTAGGCTCTGTATTTTGCTCTTCTCTTTCTGTTGGGTGATCTCTTTTCTTTATGTTTCTTCCTCACCCTCCTCATGAGCAGGGTGACCTTCTGTGGATCTCAAAAGATCCCCTACATCTTCTGTGAGATGTATGTCTTGCTGAGGCTTGCATGTTCCAACACCCAAGTCATTCACACAGGGCAGATGGTCTTGGGCTGCTTCTTCTTCTTTACCTCCTTAGGGATCATAATTATGTCCTATGCCTGGATTGTCAGATCCATCCTCCAAATACCATCAGCCTCTAGCAAGTACAAAGCCTTCTCCACATGTGCCTCCAATCTAGCTGTGGTCACCCTCTTCTATGGAACACTTTGTATGGTATATCTAAAGGATCAGTGGCCACAGTGATGTATGCTGTGGTCACCCCCATGATGAACCCTTTTATCTACAGCTTGAGGAACAAGGACATGCATGCAGCTCTGCGAATACTCCTCCTAGTCAAAGCCTACTGGATATTGACATAAGGATAATTTTGAATAGGACATTAAAGTGAAGACTTGGAATATCCTCTACCATGTGCAGGGCATTATCCTATGTGGGTTACAGGAGTGATTAAGACATAGTTTCAGCTCAGAATGATCTCATATATCTGTGATGGAAAAAAAAAAGACATGTATGTGTAACCCAAAGTACCCCAGACCTCACCAGCATTGGCAATAAGTAAAGTCTCACCAACACTAATATTAGAAGTTTTCAGGATCAAATCCTTCCATTTGCCTGACCAAAGGACCACAGTATCATCTGCATATAACTGGATATATCCAGTTATAGCCTAGGGAGGTCACTTGTGTCCTCTAACACCCATACACTCATGGTCCTGAGCTCTGACTGGCCTTCTCTAAGGTGCCCACTGCTTATAAGCCATTTGGAGGAGACACCTTGCACTACCCTCATTGTAAGTGTTCAGAGCATTGTAAGTGTTCTGCCCAGCTCCTGACATTCTGGTAGGCAAAGCTCCCAGTACTTCAATCTGACCCAGAGTATCTCTGGACAAAAACCCTCCAATTCAGGTAAAATGAAGAAAAGTTCTCTCCTTTGTTCTGGGTTCATTTTTGTCTCTTGGGCCTTAAACTATACTGACTGTGCCTTTCTCCTTCTTATAGTTTCCTGTCAAAGACCCTATCCCTGGACAGCCCATCCTATTTTCTATTACTGTGGCTCCTCACTCCACTGCCCTTGCAAGCACTCCATTCTTCACTCAAAACAAAACTCTTAAGAATATCAACACACATTCCTGAACAGGAGTAGTGGTGAGTGCAAGGACAGAAAAAAGGCCTTTATTTTTCTTTGCTGTGACCTTCCACAATTTATGAGAAGCACCTGCTAATTAAACCCTACAATTATTAGCTCCTCTGATTCAAATAGCCCCTCTGTTCAAACTGCAGGGCAATGTAAGCTATTCTCAAGGCTACATTCCTGCATACACCTCCTTCCTGCTGTTTTTACAACTCAGGGATAATTCCCACCAAGAAGTCTCTAGTTAGTAGAATGTTCCCTTCCTTCCTCCCCTTCAAACAAGCCTCTTTTGGACTCTTTATAACGTTTACTCTAGGCATCTTCCTAGAACATTTGCCAAGACTATCTCCTGAAAAACAAACTTACCTTTAACCCCAAATACTCCTCCCTCCTTGTCACCTAGCATCAGGAGCCATTACCCTTTAAAAGGGGAAGCTGCTTTTTGTTTCCTGCCATGTATTAATTATCAGTACTTTGCCCTTTCCCTCTGTGAAATGTAAAATAAACTTCATCTCTTCTTTTAGCTGTGAATTCTTTCACAGCCTGTGTCACTGGCCAAAACCCTACCAGTGAATGGAGTAGGCAGGGAGAAGGTAAATGGGAGATCCAATCTCTACTTAGGTTCAACCTGCTCTGTAATATGCAATGGCTCAAAAGGGGACAGTAACTGATGAGAAGATGAGTCATTGGGTGGTGGCGATTTGGAAGAGAGCAATTCTTTACAAATGAGTCAGGGGAGCCAGCTCTGAACTAGACTTTAGGACAGTTGAACTGATCAGAGGTTCATATCATTCCATTGACAATGACTGAATGCCTATTAAGGGCCTCTAATTGGGTTACAAATGTGAATTATATCACTATGGATGGGAAGAAGACCACTTTAATGTCAGGTTATGGTCTGGGCAGGAGGGTTGGGAGCATAAAGTAGGAAAGCCAAGCCTGCCTTGTCAGTGATGGAGGATTCAGGGAAGTCTTCCTTAAAGTGGTGACAGCTGAGCTAAGATTAACGCATGCTGATGAGTCAAGCAGGAAAAGTGGCCAGGGGAAAATAAGATCACTCCCAGAGGGAGGAAGCATGGTGTAGAGGGGATACTCCCATTGGCTGTGGACAGCTCTCCCCATCCCTAGAGTGTTTGTGGAAGTCACCTCACCAGTCTAAGCATCCTTTTCTTCTCTGTAAACTTTGGAAAATAGCATTGTGTAAATTGGGAGGGGGTAGCTGTGAGGACTAGATGAGAGAATGTACAAGAGCAGAGGGTGTGACCCATAGTCAGTGTAGTTGTTATTATGCAGAACAACTGGACAAAAAGGCAGCGAGTTGTAAACACCTTGATGCATACAAGGACTGTCCCAGCTGAGTGTAACTGGTGACCAAGCCGGAGCAAGCCTGTGTCTGAGGAGGACATAGTGGAGTACAGGCCACCAATGCCTTGTTGAAGAGCTTGGAATATATTGTGTAGGCTAGGAGATACCATTGAATGTTTACTATTTTAAAGTTTTATTATTTTTATTAAACCAACAATACGGATTACTGTAGAAATATTCAAGTAAAAATAAGCCAAAAACAATTAGCTGTATTTAAATTTTAAATTTTGATCTTGGCTAAACATATATTTTTTCAGAATGAATTCAAATTGTTTTAAAAATTGTTTTGATTTTTTACACAATAATGTCTACGTTGGTAAATACTCAGCTATGTTACTATCTAATGCCTATGCAGTATTTCAGTGTGCAATTCAATAAATATATCAGAATTCATTTAACATGCTTCCCAATATTCAGTAATTAGTTGCTTACAGTATTTTTTCCAATTGTTTGCAACAGTGTGGTAATGAATGTCTTTGTTTTGTTAGATTACATGATTGTTTCCTTAAGCGAAATTGATGAAGTGAACTTGCTGGACCAAAAGTTTTTATTGTTCAGAGCTTTGGTACATTTTTCAAAAACAAACTTCTACAAATCCAGCCCTACACTTTCACCAGGAGAGAGACACAAGCTGTGATTTTTGTTTTGTTTGGGCTTATTTGCCTGCTGAGGTTCAGAAAGGAGAAAAAGCTGTAGGAACTCTCAAGTGCAATAGACAAAAGCAAAAGTAACATTATTCATTTTTAGCAACATAGTGCTAGTTAACATTCTACTAAAAATAGGGGTATTTTTTCTCTCTTTCATATCATCAGGAAAATAGCTGCCTGGAAGTTAATTCAACGTTCCAACATACACTCAGAAATGGGAGCAGTCCTTTGTGAACTGTCTCCCGGCTATTACAGGCTAACTGCTCTGTCTCTTTCTCTCACTCTCCCGCTGCTCTAATTTAATTGATAACATCCAGAATTTTTTCCTTGTCACTAGTATAAAGAATCTCATTAAACTCACTGAAGTCACATGTCCACATACAACCATCATCACTGTGGCCAGGCCAGTGAGATGTGCTGATTCCTCCCCCCTCTGGGGCCCTGAACCACACTCCGCAGAACCACCTGGATGTGGAAATTGGCAGCTGTTAGAAAGGGGGAAATAGAAGTCATGTCCACCACAGGCCATTGTCAAATAAAAATATTGACTTCTGGTTTCCACTCTGACATATAAGAGCTTGGAAGTTCTTACTCTCATCTTTACAATAAGAAAAAAGATAAACAATCCAAAAAACAGAAACTCTTTCAGATCATTGAAGTCACATGGCTATGAAATTAACCTTTGCTGCTGCATGTTAGAGAGTGGGAATTTTTGAGCATGCTTTCTCCTATTCGACTTGGCCATAAATCCCAGCTGCAACTAACAAAATAGCCTTACAAGATAGATCACTGTCAACTTTCCTGATAACGGGATGCAGTTACTTACTCCACCAGGCGCCAGGACCCTGTAAATGACATGTTGACATAACCTAAGAAAAACTACTTTGTTTTAAATTGTTTGCTCTGCAAAAACAAGAGGTAGTGAATGGGTTTAAGTATGGTCGGACACAAAGGGTCGGGGCTGCTCTCTGGGCTTTCGGCGTGGAGAGAGAGCAGTCAGACAGCCGGTTATTAAAAGGCTCCCTAAATTTTAATTTGGTCTGGACTCCAGTGGTCATTTACTCGCGTTCGCTCCACAACACTGCAAACCACTGAGATTTAGGGCTCTGTTAACACAATACAATCTAGCCTATCTTCCTGATAAGGTGGAAAACATCTTTACCACACAAAGTGAGACACAAGATCAAAGAGCATGATAAGAAAAAAACAGATTTGATCACATAAAAATGTAACACATCTATTTGGCAAAACACAAATCACATTGGAACAAATAGCAAGCTAGAGAAAACATTTGCAAGTGTCATGGCAAAAAAAAATGATATTCTAACAATTGAAATTTTCTAACAAAGAATCCAATGAAAAGGAGCACAAAAGCTCTCAAACTGCAATGCCAAAAGAAGAAATTTGCTTACAAATATTTGAAAAGTGTGCCTCAGTTGTGTGAAGCATCTCTCTCCCTCTCCCCCGCCTCTCTCTTCCTCCTGTCCCCTCTCTCTACATGTCCTCAGGTGAGGAGTTAAAAACATTTTTAAGTATATATAGCCATTTCTCAACCTTCTGATCGTAAAAATTAAAGATATTTATTTATAGCAACTGTTGACGGTACTATCATAACCTAGTGGATGTACAAATTAGTGCAAAAGTTTTGTTAAGTAAGAGGACAGTATATAGGTGTGTTCATGTATATCTCATAGTTTATATTTGCATTTTAAAAATCTCTCAACGTGTTTCCTAGGAATGAATCCTAGGTAAATAATTATAGAAATTTGGAAAGATCTCTTTGTAAAGATAGTCATCACAGCACTGTTTGTTATTGAAAATAACTGGAAACCCACATTATAGCAATAGAAGTTGGATTAAGTGAATAAGGTTTATGCATACAATGCTATATTGTGCTACCATTAAAACAGAAAAAGGATGATTCTAGTCTTTGTCATGTAAAAGGTTATATTCCATAATGTGTGGGGAAAATAAAAAGCAGTTCACAGAACAGTAATGGTTCTCAGGATGTGGAATATGCATGCCATATATGTGTAAAATCTCTGGAGGAATAAACATAAGGTTCTTAAAAGAGTTAATTCTGAATAATGGCCTTTGTGGTACACTGACACTTGGATCCAAATGTCAAAAGACACTTGTCTTTTTACTTCCTACTTGACCAAATTTTATAGTCTGAATGTTTCCACTATCAGATATAACATTTCTAAATACTAGTTAACTAGAGATATTTACAATTGGGGGATGCAAAGAGTGAAATGCAGAGGAAATATACTTGTTAACGAACCTCTTTGGTCTTGGAGGAGAGGTAGAACATAGGAAACAATTTCCAAGGAAAGCACCCTTAAGAATTAGGATGAATGTTCAGGGGGAAGCATGCCAAAGCCTGGGGGGTAATAGATTACCCTTTGGGGTAATAGGTAAGATGAGTCAGCGGGGCAGTACTAAATGCTCAGAGGCTAATGAAGTGGTGAAAATGGTAGTGGTAATGCTCCTGAAATATTGTCTGGGTTCCGCCCTAGGAAACAGTTCATCCAGAATATTGTAAGCAAAGGTAGTTAAATGTGAAGAACCATGGAGAGATGATCTGCTCCCGGGTCCTTATGGAGTAGGTAGAAACAAGCCCGCCCACAGAAAGGAAGTCTCCAAGGTCACAGAGCAGTGGTTACAGCCCTTATGCCTGGTTTTCCTTCACGAGAATGTTGCCTGTGAGCGAGCTCATTCTCTCCAAACCCACAGTGTCTGCAGGACCAAGAGTCAGGAAGGCGACACACTTCCCCTCTGCTCATTAGACTGTATGGGCAGGCACTGCCCGCAAAGGCAGGAGGCTGGTGACTCGGATGGACCAGGGGGGCTGTGCAGGATAAGCCCACACCAAACACATCTTCCCTCTCTCTCCCCATCCGTCAGTCCTCCCCTGACTTTCTAAGATTGTCAGCTAGCCAGAGGAAGGACTTCCCAGACAACTTTGCATCATTATTCCTATGGTAAAACTTAAACATTTTTTTTTCCTTCTGAAAAGGTAAAAACAATAACAATAATATCAAATGTGTTATTTATTACATGGCCACAGTATGAATTTTGTCCTTATCTCCCATCCCTGCTCATTCTGCATTTTCTCCACGTCCATCTTTGACCTCAACATTTCTTAGTCATCTTGCTTGATGCTCCTAATTCTCCCATCTTTTCTCATCTCCCATTTTCTCATGTCCTTTCCTTATTTTCTATCCTTCTGTCTGGGTTCAGCCCTAGGAAGCAGTTCATCCCCTTTGCTCACCATCCTGTCTCATCCCTCCCTATATCCTCACATCTCATCCTCCTGCCTCCACACCCAATTCTGTCCCACTGCCCACTCTCATGTCTTTTTCCCCATCCCCTTTCAGCTCATTCTCCCAGTTCCTTGGCTCCAAGAAGAGATCACAGAGCAGATGAGCTCCAGGTGTAACCATGGGACAGTTTTAGGAGTGATACAGATGAGGGACATCACAGTAGAAATGCCAGGACAGGGTAAGTAGCCTTTGAATGGAGGCTGGAGAAGAGACCCAAATCAGGAATGGATGAGCTGAGGCTGGATGAACACCAAGAAGGGGAAATTATCTGGGGTGGAACTGCACTTTTGTACTACTCCTGAAAGTACCTCCAGAAAGAAGCATCACTCCCAGGGACTACATCGTGGATATTTTCTGAACTAGGAGGTTTGGGAGAGAAAAGTAAGAGTTTAGAGGAGAAGGTTATGTTGGACATTCTACATCGAAAATTCTAGGGATTTGGTTGGAGAATAAATGCTTTACTCTTTCAAAGGCTTTACCATATATGTGAGGAAGATGTCTCAATAAGAGAGAAAAATAGGGCAGAGGATGGAGATGAAGCATACTTTTTTGACCTGAAGATATGTCATTTATGTGTTAATGTAGCTTTTATTTAATAGGCGATTTTCCTCTCTAGTCTTTACCTGTCCCCTAGATATCGTACAGGGTTTTTATGTTAGTCAAGAAAAGGAACTGATTTTCTTAGAGGTGAAAGGTGAACAGAATAGATTATTCCTTGGCACTGGTTTAAAACAGCTTTTTGCACCCAGATCTAGAAGGAATATCACATTTCCCATGAAAAGAAAACTTCACAGTTCTATTCTTGGCGATTAGGGCTCTGATTGAGCAAATAATTCTTCTTTGCTGCCCCAGAACTACCTGGCTTCCAAAGCGGCAACTCTTCATGGAAAGTGAGCATAGCCAAAACAAAGGTAGCAACTTGCCAGGGGGACGTGCTGGGCATATCATAACCTCATATCCCCTTATCTACTTGTCTTTCTCTATAGCACGAATCATGACGTGATCTATCATATATGCTGCTTATTTATTTCATTTCTTTGCTTTTCCTTCATTAGAAAGTGAACTGCAAGATTAAAAACATAAAAGAAAAAAAGAATGTGAGTTGCATGAGAGTGGAGACTTTTGTCTATTTTGTTCACCTGTGCCCTAGAGAAGCATTTGCATCATAGAAGCAATTCAATAAATATTATTGTATGAATAAATTATGTAGGGTTTCTTTCCAGGACAAACACAGCACATAAAATTTTCCAACATGAGGATCTATTAATGAATCATTCATAATCATTTCACCAGGTTCCTGACTTCAAGGGAAATTTTCCTCAACCCAAAAAAGGCAGAAAAGGAGAGGCCCTGTCACCCGTCAGGTCAACAACCACCTCCCCACAAATACCCGCCACAGGGCACCCTGCACATCAGGGTTTCTAAGGCTGTAGATAAGGGGGTTCAGCATGGGGTTGATAACTGTGTTGAAAATCCCAACCCCTTTATCCTTGTCTGAAGCCTCCTCTGTACCCAGACGCATGTAGTTGAAGATACCAGTTCCATAGAAGAGGCAAACCACAGTGAGATGGGAGCCACATGTGAAGAAGGCTTTCTTCCTGCCCTCCACTGAGCGGATTCGTAGAACTGCAGCTGCCACGTGGACATAGGAGGTGACAATGAGAGTCAACGGTGTACCTGCCATTATGAAACCAACAGCAAAGAGCAGCAGCTCATTGAGTTGGGTGTTGGAGCAAGAGAGCGGGAAGAGCTGTGGCAGGTCACAGTAGAAGTGATTGACCTCATTGGGACCACAGAAGTTGAGTGTAGTTAGGGCAATAGTGTGGATCAGCGCATTGGTGAGGGCACAGGCCCAAGACACAGCCACCAATATCCACTGCACTGAATGGCTCATGCGGGCGCTGTAGGTGAGGGGCTGGCAGATGGCCAGGAATCGGTCATAGGCCATGGCTGTCAACAGGAAACAGTCCACACCAGCCAGAAGGTAGAAGAAAAATAGTTGGGAGAGGCAGGCTCCATAGGAAATTGTACGCTTGTGGGACAGGAGGCGACCCAACATTGCAGGAACAGTGACGGTGATACATCCAACATCTAGAACTGATAGGTTCCCCAGGAAGAAGTACATGGGGGTATGGAGTTTAGGCTCCACGAAGATGGCAGCCAGGATGCTGAGGTTGCCCCCAACTGTGAGCAGGTAGGCAAAGAGGAAAAGTACAAAGACCAGAGACTGCAACTTCTCTGTTTCAATGAGGCCCAGCAGAATGAACTCAGTAACAACAGTCCCATTGGTCACAGCTTCTGGATCCATGAGTCCTGTGAGGAAATGTCCCAGGCATTGAAGCATCAGTCCACCTAATGTATTTACTCAACATAAATGTTTTGAAGGACCTATGTTCACAACTCCCTGGTTAAGTTCCCAGTGCTCCAGCTGATGATTTCTCACTCCCCACTACCTAACTCACTGACCTCCCACCACCTCACAGCCTCTATCCTACTCTCAGCTGAGATGCCCCAAACCTCCATCACCTATCCCTCCCATACTCTCTTTATTGAAAGGGCCAGAATACTTGGGAAAATACATTAAGAAAAAAGCAGGCTTTCTCTTTGATGTACTAAGATTAAGATGGAATTTTCCCCATTTTACTCTGAGGGAGTAGCCCAATCCAATAAGCATATTTCAAAATAAAAACTAATGATATTTCTAGTAAAACTATAGGCCATTTAATAATATAATCTAGGTTTCCAAGCTTTTATAAATAGTGAAGATGAAGCAAAGATATGGCAAAAATCATGGAAATGAACCCCATGATTGTGGACATCAGAGACTCTAGCCAAGTATATTTCCCCAAGTTAAGGGACATACTCTAAAATATAAATTCAAAATCCCCCAGTCAATAAATTGCCAGTATTCTTGTTGTTAATTAGATTTTGAATAACAGCTTAATTTTAAATGATTTGTTCTTTTTATGGTATCTGCTACCTGCCTCTGAAATGAAAATTGCAACATGACCTATGGGTGGCTGCTGCTAGGGGCAGTTAGTTTTCTGCATTGCACAGCCACTACCCTCCACTTGTCCTTGCCTCGGGCATGGTATATTGACCAATAGCTCTAAGGAGAGGTCCCCACATGAAGCAAGCACATACGTAGAGCCAGATGGAGCTAAGTTCTTCAGCTTGTATAATAAACTCCTGGTCAAAATATATTTATGTGCCTTTACTGCCCATGAAATAAGCAGAGCTAGAGCTTCACTAAGAGTGATGTTATTCCCTGGCAGAGACCACACTGGCATCAGAGGATGGAGTCTGTCTGGTGACTGTAACCAAAGGGAAAGTGTGATGAGGACCTGAGCTCACATGGATAAAAAGTTGGATGCGGTGAACTCTAAAATAGTCTTAAAATTCCAAGCGCACATACTTTGTGAGATTGGGAGTGGGGTCATCCTAAGGGGTAATCACCTTTTCTAAAACTGATAATTAATAAGTACTTTACAAATTGACAAATCAATAGATGCATAACAGCTTGTAACATATATTATATTAAAGAATAATTAACTACTCTCCATTTCCCCTTTTGAATCCATTTTAACACAAGCATTAGATTATGACCTGTGATTTGTTACCTCTTTACTCATGCTGTTTTCTCTACCTGGAACGGTTTCCCTCCAACTCCACATGGCCAAGTGTATGAAGATTTGACTCAAATACTGGCTGCTGAATGAATTCCTTTTTTAAAAAAAAGTCTCCATCTCAAAAGGATCCCTAACTCTCTCCCTCTCTCTTCTCTTCTCTTCTCTTCTCTTCTCTTCTCTTCTCTTCTCTTCTCTTCTCTTCTCTTCTCTTCTCTTCTCTTCTCTTCTCTTCTCTTCTCTTCTCTTCTCTTCTCTTCTCTTCTCTTCTCTCTCTCTCTCTCTCTCTCTCTCTCTCTCTCTCTCTCTCCATCTCGCTCTCTCAGCTACCACAATACATTATTTCATGGAACTTATTGCTGTTTACCTTCTAGCTAAGTCACTTCTCTAAAAAGCATATCTGCCCTACTTCTCTGGAGACTGATTCAGTTTTCCAATAGCAGTACTTACCACAATGCTTCACAATAGTAGGTACTCAATATTTCTTAAATAAATAAATGATGGTTCCAGTGTTTATAGGATATCAGAGAAGGAGGGCTCTCAAATGAGCTGGAGTTGTCATGGAAGACTTTGTGACATATTGAATTTCCTAGAGAGTTTTATGCATTAGTCTGATGGAGGGGAGGGGAGGGGCAAGTGCAGGATGCAAGGTTGCTGCAGGGACTAACTACTGCTTTCCTTAGTTTTGATGGAACAGGTAGGAAATATAGCAATTCACACACTGATGAGTTTATTTTCGTGTAAATCATCCAAAAGAATAAGGCTCTTAGGAAGGTGAAACCTTCCAGACAAGTAAGTTATAGTCAGGGATAGAAGAACAACAAAACAGCTGCTGCCAACCCTCAGGTGGCCAGAGGTACAACTTACCTGAAATCAGTGGGATTCTGAGATGACCTCCAATCATCCAGTGACATCCAGAAGGTCTTACAGGGTCACCATGATGCCCTACATGAGGAGCCCTCCTGTGTGACCACTCTCGGGGCCTTGTAATGAGCCCCAGGTTCTCCTCACCACGCTAAGACAGCTCCCTACTCTGGACCTCCACCAGTTCCTCCCAGTGATGAAAAGGCTCCACAAGGCCTGCGACTGGAGTGAAGGTTCTAGGCTGCCTGAGGAAGTCGTCCTGGGCAGTGAACTAGGCTCAGGGAGCCCCTTCACGCTGTCCCCTAAGAGTAACAGAGAGCCGGTGGCTTCATCCAGGAAAGGGGGGCATGGGCAAAGGGGCCAGAGAGGAACCAGGACCTCCGTGTTATCATCCCAGATCTTTTCCTAAAAAGGCTTCCCTTTTTTAGGGGCATCAGTTACCCTATATACAGAGTTAGGTTTGAGCTGATGCCAACAGAAGAGCAAAGGAAGGATCCCTGAGGATACTCACCCTGACACGGGCGTAGCAGCCAGGGGGTTTCCTTCAGGGAAGAAGATGGTGAGCTGTGCAGCCTCAGTTATCTACTCAGAAAATGAGGAGCTGCCAGCATATAAAAGAAAATGAGGAAAAACAAGCTGACAGCTTCTCTATCCAAGGTCTATTTTCACTCGGTGTTATCCTCTTGGGAGTCCTCAGAAATTAGCCCTCCCAGGAAAGAGGGGAGAGCTAGGGAGAGATACAAGTTGTTTTGTAAACAACTCAAGCCCTTCATAAATAGAGCAACAATGTCTTACACCAGTGGTCGGCAAACTGCGGCTCACGAGCCACACGCAGCTCTTTGGTCCCTTGAGTGTGGCTCTTCCACAAATTCCACGGCCTGGGCAAGTCTATTTTGAAGAAGTGGCGTTAGAAGAAGTTTAAGTTTAAAAAATTTGGCTCTCAAAAGAAATTCCAATCATTGTACTGTTGATATTTGGCTCTGTTGACTAATGAGTTTGCCGACCACTGTCTTACACCTTCTGGTAGTGAGATTTTCTTTAAAAAGGCCTTATCTCTGCCCTGGCCTTATGGCAGGGAGTTGGGGCAGGTGATATAAATTCCACTTAATGGTGGGTTGTTGAGGCCTACAGGACTTGCCCATGTCCTTAAAGTCACCCAGCAAACTAGAGGTGTAATTGAGACTAGATACAGGTTTCCTAAGGGAGGGGTTTTCTTTCCCAGAGGCCAACCCCAAACAGGTGCCTTTGAGCAGAGACAAACTCATTCCCAAACTTGCCTTAGCCCTGGGATGAGGAGGAGGCCCCAGAAGAGAGGCAAGAGGGAGAAGCTTTCTCCAAACCCACTTTTCTAATGAGTTTTCAGGAGTGTGGTGCTTTCCCCCTCAGGGCCTTGTTAGTGGGGGCTACTGGGACTATGCCTTGGGGCATGTGTAATGGTTCTGGAAGTGGTGATAAAGAGCTATACCTACTAGAAGGACCTTAGGGATGCTGCCTACCAATATGATTATCTAGGCCAAGCCCTTGAAAATGGAAAGCCCTGGTGAAGGTCATAGATTAACAAACAGAAGATGTGTGAAGTGGACACATGTGTTCCCCCGACCCATATACCCACCAGTAACTACTCACCCAACACCCCATCCCCCAAGAGATAGTGCTGTCTCTTCTCCCAGCAGAGAAGCCTGATGCAGAAAGAAAAGCACTGTAGACAGACCTGCTCCTCTGGTTACTAGTTGTTTGACTATGTGCAAGCTGTTGCACCTTTCGGGGACTCAGTTTCCTCATCTGTAAAATGAGCATGTCTTCTATCACAGGTTATTAGTGAAGATTATTAATGAACTAAGACTCATTAAGCTGCTAGTAGAGATTCAACAGTACATGAACATACCAATTGATAACATTTATGAGTGCTTGTTACAGACATGGGAGTGTAGTCAGAACCTTACATACCTGGAGTCTGTATCTGTTCTCAAAATTCTATGAAGGAGATTAGAGCAGACAGAACCAATGTTCTGACTCAGTTCTTGCTCGGCCCTTCTGATTTCAGCCCTGGCTGGACTGGAGCGTTCCCTGTAGGTTTCTGCTTAATATGAGCTTACGGAGTGTATTCTCTTCCTTGGAATCCTCTAATATCATGAACAATGGGACGAGGAGGCTCACTATGTCTGATCACATGTGGAGCTCAGAGGGCAGAGGACAACTTGAAAGTAGGAGACAGGAGACAGTGGATAATGCCGCACTGCCTCTTCACCAGGCAACTCTGAGAGGCATTCTATATGCTCTAGCACAATCCAGTCTCTGCTGTCCACAGCATGGACCTTAGTAATGACCCTCAGTCAGGGGTACTTCTTCCTTCTTTGTGTCACTCTCTTCATAGCCTCAGTCTTGCTCCCTGGGACCACCTCCCAAAATAAACAAACTTGCTCTTGCTCCCTGAGATGACTTCCCGTTTAAACTGCACATGCATCTTTTCTTGGGCTCTGCTTTGGTGGGAGCCCAAGTCTGACAGTTGGCCATGGGATAGCCCTAGGAAGCACATTCTCCAGCTGAAATTCTGGAACTGGACCATTTACAACTGCTTGGGGTAAGTGGGGCTATATTAGTAATTAGGCCCTAGCATAATTACTGTGACTTGTTTGTGGTAGGTTGTGATGAGGTACAGGTGGAAGGCGAAACACTAGGTTATGTGTTAGCTCTAGCACACTATTGTTATGAGAAACACTGGTTTGTGCACATTGAAAGGAAATTAATTAGAAGGTGGCAGGGAGGGTGGGACTAGGCTAGAAGGGCTGAACAGGCCCTGGAGCCAACCTCCTGCAGTCCCTCCCCAGCTGGCTGCACCTGAGGCAGCATACAGCTCAAAGGGCATCTGTGGAGTGAGTGGGGTCCCTGGCCCTGGCCTGCAGGGATTGGGCCAAAACTGGCTCTGCAACATCTCCTGAGGGGTTCCAGAGAGCGAGAGGGCACTGTAAAGTTGCTATTGCTCAGCAGCTCCTGCGTTGAGTGTCTGCCCCCTGGTGGTAAGTACGTGTCATACCTATTGTCCGGTCAGATGGACGGTTGCTCGGAGAGTTGCTTAGCCTTCTATATATATAGACTAGAGGCCCGGTGCATGAATTCATGCATGGGTGGGCTCTCTTGGCCTGGCCTACGATTGAGGCCAATTGGGGCCAATAAGGACTAGTTCGGGAGGAGAGACTGCAAGAGGTTGGCCCACCACAGGAGGTTGGCTGTGGCAATGCATTGACCACCAGGGGGCAGCTCCTGTGTGGAGCATCTGCCCACTTGTGGTCAGTGTGTGTCATAGTGACCAGTTGACTGGTCGTTCATCACTTAGGCTTTTATATATAGACTAGAGGCCCAGTGCATGAAATTCGTGCACTGGGTGGGGGGTGTCCCTCAGCCCAGCCTGCATCCTCTCCAATCTGGGACATCCCTCTCACAATCCAGGACTGCTGGCTCCCAACCGCTCGCCTGCCTACCTGCCTGATTGCCCCTAACCACTTCTGCCTGCCAGCCTGATCACCCCTTAACCATTCCCCTGCCAGCCTGGTCGACGCCTAACTGCTCCCCTGCCAGCCCGATTGCCCTTAACTGCCTTCCCCTGCCAGCCTGATCACCCCTAACTGTCCTCCCCTGCAGGCCTGGTTCCCCCCGCAACTGCCCTCCCCTGCAGGACTGGTTGCCCCCAACTGTCCTCCCCTGCAGGCCTGCTCGCCTCCAACAGCCCTCCTCTGCCAGCCTGGTCACCCCTAACTACCCTCCCCTTCAAGCCTGATTGCCTTCAATTACCCTCCCCTGCTGGCCTGATCGCCCAGAACTGCCCTCCCCTGATGGCCATCTTGTGTCCACATGGGAGTGGCCATCTTTGACCACATGGGGGCGGCCATCTTGTGTGTTGGAGTGATGGTCAATTTGCATATTACCTTTTTATTATATAGGATAGATAGATGGTAATTATAAGAATAGTGGAGTTTTAAAAATAAAGGGTGGTTTTTGTTAACTTTCTTAGAAGTCTTGAAAAAACATAATGATGGACCCAGGTCAGCCAGCTATCAATTCAAGGTATGTTGTGAAAGCCAGGATACTTCCATGGCAACATTAATGAGACATTAATCTTCTGCAGCCACAAGGGAGACAGTGCAGAAAATCTAAACTTGGACCTAATTGTAAGGGTGGTAGAACTATAGTGGATGATGAGTGTGTAGCTTAGTTGCATCTCCTATGCTAAATCCAGAGCCCTGATAGGGAAGGGGTGACACCTTGAGTCCTGGATGGGACGTTTCAGAAGGTTAGCATGAGCATTTGGAACCCTCCAAATGCTCCTGAACTTGACTGGTAAAAGTATCCTTGCTCCCTTGCTAGAGGGAGTCAATCTTTTTTTTTTTTTTTTTTTCCCGAAGACCATGCAAAGGGGGTGATTCTACTCTTCCTTAAGAAGTTCTCTCATTTCTCCTCAGTGCATCCAGAAAAATTAGGGTTAGGTCTACACATAAGAAAATCCCATCTATAATCCAAGAGGAAATAATTATCTCCTGAAAAGAATTCCCAAAACTGGCTGTGGCAGGCTGAATAATGGCCCACAAAGATATCCAGGCCCTAATTCCTAAAATCAACTTTTGATATGGTAAAAAAGACTGTAGATTATTAGAGGTCTTCAGCTAGGGAGCTTGTCCTAGATTATCCAAGAGAGCCCAAAAAGCAAGAGTCCTTATAATAGACAAGTAGAGTTATTTTATTACAGATGGAGGCAGAGATTGGAGTGATGTGGCCACAAGCCAAAGGATGGATTCTCCCCTGGACCCCCCAGGAAGAACTTTCCCTGCTGACACCTTGAAGTTAGCCCTCTAGGACTCATTTTGGATTAGCCACCAGACCATAAGTGAATACATTTCTATTGGTTTAAGTCACCAACTTTATGGTAATTTGGTAGAGGAGTAATAAGAAACTAATACACTGGCTATTATATCATGGCATAAAATGGAAGTTCCTATAGTTCATAGAGGAGCAATATGGGAATGGATCATGAGGAATGAAGGATAGGTACAACGTAAGGCTGAATAGAAAGAGTTCATTGACATGGGAGCACTTTTCAGGATTTAGGGTTTAATCATCAGGCAGGGATGCCTGGAGCTGGCCCCAGTAAACTGCTGAGATGTCTCTTTGAAATTGGATATTGGTTATAGGGCTTCTGCAAGAACCACAGTCAGACCAAGTTTGGCAGGCCTACCTGTGGGACTGTTCCTCCAAGTCACTGGGTGGGCAGAAAGAAGTGTTCCTAGCCTGTGCTTCAAAGGGTAGGAGCTGGATTATGGGGTCACTTCAAGATCTGCAGTTGGGCCTAGCTCTGAGGACACAGAAGAAGAATGTGTCTTCTGACACTCTTCAGGATTGTGTGTTCAATTCCCAATCAGAGCACATATCTAGGTTACGTCTTTGATCCCCAGTGGGGGCACCTGTGGGAGGCAAACGATCAATGTTTCTCTCTCATATCAATATTTTTCTCTCTCCCTTTTCCTCTCTTTAAAATCATTAAACATATCCTAGGATGAGGATGTTTTAAAAATTTTCACACAGGAATCATGCTCTTCAGAGTTACTAGAGAACACGTGACCATTCAGCTCCCATTTGTCCCCTCTATATTCCAGGGCATCTTTGTGTGATATAAAGAGATGAGATGCATTTTCAGACGTGTAGAAGCCTGATGAGATAAATAAAATAATCCTGATTTCTAGGCCTATGTTTTATTAACAGTCCAAGTATACCTGAACTCCAGGGAATCAGATGAACCCCTGGTGGGGAAAATTTGCAGGAATATTTGGGAAACCCAGGCTATAACTAACCAAAGAGTCATTCCCAATGGTACTTGAACCTGCAAGCATTCGGGGCTCCCTAGGTTTCACTTCTCCCCAGAAAAGGGAGCACACAGTGACTAAAGTTGTAATTTGTCAAGGGAACTGACAGCATTAATTTACATATCCATTGTCTATAACTGGGCAAAGGTTCTTTGGGATGCTGTAACGACTATCCCCTACCAAAAAAAAAAAAAAAAAATCCTTATGCTCAGAGAGATAGAAGCAGTTACTGACCCCAGAGGATTTCTCCTTTAATCCAAAGAAAATAGGAGGAAGTGAAACTGGAAACCTTATTAAGTCAGTGACCGCTTTCCTGTGATTACCCGCCAGAGGGCACCCTGCACATCAGGGTTTCTAAGGCTATAGATAATTGGATTCAGCATAGGGTTGAAGACAGTGTTAAAAACTCCAACAGCTTTATCTTTGTCTGAAGCCTCCTCTGAACCCATACGCATGTAGTTGAAGATACCAGTTCCATAGAAGAGGCAAACCACAGTGAGATGGGAGCCACATGTGAAGAAGGCTTTCTTCCTGCCCTCCACTGAGCGGATTTGTAGAACTGCAGCTGCCACGTGGGTGTAGGATGTGATGATGAGAAGAACAGGTATACCTGCCATTACAAAACTCATAGCAAAGAGCAGCCCCTCATTGAGTTGGGTACTAGAGCAAGAGAGCTGGAAGAGCTGTGGGAGGTCACAGTAGAAGTGATTCACCTCATTGGGACCACAGAAATTGAGTGTAGTTAGGGCAATAGTGTGGATCAGTGCATTGGTGAGGGCACAGGCCCAGGACACAGCCACCAATATCCACTGCACTGAATGGCTCATGCGTGTGCTGTAGGTTAGGGGCCGGCAGATGGCCAGAAATCGGTCATAGGCCATGGCTGTCAACAGGAAGCAGTCTACACCAGCCAACTGATGGAAGAAGAAAAGCTGTGTGAGGCATGCTCCATAGGAAACTGCACGATTGTGGGACAAGAGGCGACCCAATGTTGAGGGAACAGTTACAGTGATGCACCCAATGTCTAGCATGGATAGGTTCCCCAGGAAGAAGTACATGGGGGTATGGAGTTTGGGCTCCACCAAGATGGCAGCCAGGATGCTGAGGTTGCCCCCAACTGTGACCAGGTAGGCAAAGAGGAAGAGCACAAAGACAAGAGGCCACAGCTCCGGTGTCTCCACCAAGCCCAATAGAAGGAACTCAGTAATGGTTGTTCCATTGGACCCCGATTTTGGCTGCATTAGTTCCTGCAGGAAAACATCCAAGGAGATAAAGAATCATTCCTCTCGATAAATTTATTCAAAAAGAAATTTTTTTCTATATGCTGAGCCTTTTACTAAGTACCCACTCTCCAAGTAAGGACTTTCCTACTCCCAGAGACACACCACAGCTATTAACTCTCTTGTGACAATTACCTCAATGGCTTTCTTCTTTCTCAGGTATATGGACAGGTGATATCATCATCCTGGACTTCTTTCTCTGTCTTAGCTGAAAAAATCTATTAATAGAGATTATGAAGGGCAAAACCCTTGGGGAAAATAAATAAGTAGAAAGTGTATTTCTGATTTAAACATAGCAGAGTAAATCTGGAACTTTCTCTTCTCAAATCTCTTCCCACTACAGATAAAATAAGAATAAAAATATAGATTCTATCTTCAAAGAGACTAGCAAATATTCAAAACTCTTAGTGCACAAACTAGATCAGAGTACTTCAAATGTAGTGGAGGTTAAATAGCAGAGTGCCAGAAAGAGAAAAATCCATGACCATAGCAAAATCTAGACAAGTTTAATTCTCCATAAAAAGGGGGCACTCACTAGGGAATAAAACCAAAAGCCCTTCTTTGCAATAATGGGAATAGAGTACATAGTATGGCATCGTTACCTCTGTGATCCTGAGTTGGATTCAAGAAGCAGGGGAGAGTTAAATGACAAATCTCACAGGTAGGCTGTATTTGCAGGCTGTAGACAACACATAAAGCTGGGATGAGAGATAAAGAAAACAGTACTAGTTACCTATCTATATTGATTACAGACAAGGAAATGGTAAAATAACTCACCCCTAATTTTGAATCATAAGGGTGCCAGAAGACATAATAGTTAGGCAAATGAATGCTCCCAATATCTGGTATTGATAAATACAGCCAAAAGTGCAGGATTTCAAGCAGGTATAGAATAATAGCTAGTGGATTTTAGTGACTTTTTTAATAGAGTTAATTTGATAGAAAAGTAAGACTATAAAAGACCTCAATATAATTGATTACTCAAGAGGTAGAACTGACATGCTCACCTTTTTCTTTTTTTCTCTTATACTCAACTTTTTCAAATTCCCACAAAACATTCACCCTCCCAAAAGAGCATATATAAACCAGAAATTCAGCAAATTCTTAAAGAACAAATAATTCAGACAATAATATTTAATCACAATCCAATTTAAAGGAAAACAATTTTTACCAATAAATCCCAATATTTTTAAAAATCTTTAAGAAACAGTTGGACCAAAGAGGGAATCAAAACTAAAAATAAATAATGTCTGTGGGAGGAAAAGGGGAGATAATGAAATCAATACACACTAAAGGATTATCACTAAATCAGTGTTCAGAAGAAAATGTATAACCTTAAGTAAATATATTAACTAAACCAAAGAACATTGATTAAAAAATCAAATCAAGAAATTAGAAAAGATCTATAAGAAATGGGGAGAGGTTGGAAAAAGGGTGCATTTAATTAAAAGAAGAATGAAGTTTAAGGATCAAATGTATAAAGTGGTGACTATCTATATATATAAAAGCTTAATATGCTAAGTGTCTGACTGATCGGTCTACTGTTCAGTTGACCACTCGACCAGTCGCTATGATGCACACTGACCATGAGGGGGCAGACGCTCGGACCATTAGATTAACTTGCTGCTGGGGTCTGGCTGATCAGGACTGGTCAAGATGGCCCCACTCGTCCTCAATCACTGGCCAGACCAAGGGACCCCACCCATGCACCGGGTGTGGTGTGCTCATTAATTTGATTGTAGGAATCCTTTCACAATGAATTCATGCACCGGGCATCTAGTTGTTAATAATACTGCATTGCATCATTAAAATTTGCTAGGAGAACTTAAATGTTCTCACCAAAAAAAAAAAAAAAAGTAACTTTGTGAGGTGATAGGTGTGCTCATTAATTTGATTGTACGAATCCTTTCACAATGTAAATGTATGTAATCATTATGTTGTACATTTCAAACACATTTCAATTTTATTTGTCAGTCATACTTCAAAAAAGCTAAGAAAAAATGAAAATAAAATGACATTTTATAAGCTTTTAAAAAAATGACAAGTCCAGGTATAGACCTAAGGTAATGTAGGAATTTAATACATGATGTAAGTGGAATCTTAAATGAATGGGAAAATGTACTATGCACTAAGTACTATGAGTAGAAGCAATAACAGAGCTATCTTGGAAAAACATAAGTTGCATATGTACATCATATATTTTGCAAAAATAAAATTCTAAATGGATCAAATATTTAAATGCAAAATTAAAATTATTGGGGGGAAATGTGGAATTTTAATAGTATAAGGATGATGCAAAATATAGAAAAAATTTTTAAATAACCAAAATTTACTAATTTATAAACATCTAAAACTTCCAGCAAATTAGCTAAGCTGAAACTACATTCCCAAATTCCATTCTCTGTATAATTCCAGGTTAGGGTTGGCCACAAGGGGAATTTGCATGGTACTTGTAAGGCAGAATCAAAAAGGAAAAAGGGAAATTTGGCAATATTTTTCAAAATTACTGGTGTGTTTTTTCTTTCACCCAAAAATTCCACTTCTGAGAGTTTATGCAAAAGGTATATGGGCACATTTAAAAAGTGACATATGCATGAGGTTATTTGTTGCAGCACTGTTTGTAATAGCAAATAATTGAAAATAACATAACTGTTCTTTATCAGAGGACTGGCTAAATTCATAATGGTATATCCTTATGAATAAATACTATGCAGTTATAGAAAACAGCTTTGTCTGTGCTAATTTGAAAGATATCAAAGCTATATTATTAAATGTAAAATACAACTTGTAGGATGGATACAGTATGCTTTGGTTTACATTGAAAAGGAGAAAAAGAACACACACAGGCACACTGATTAACATAACATAATATAATATAATATAATATAATATAATATAATATAATATAATATAATATAATATATAATATAAGTTTTTATTTGTAATTTATATATCCAGAAGAATACTCAAGACACTGGAAGTATTGGTCTTCTCTGGGGAAGAAGATTGACTTAGTGGAAGGCAGAGTGATAGAATGAATGAGTAAATAATATATTAGAAAAACAAAAGAAAAGTAAATCCATTTAAATAAGCCAATAAACCGATATTGGGCAAGTAAGTCTAAGCAAGAAAAAAATGGGTAAATGCAAGCAATTACAAATAGAAAACATTACAGCCAGAGTTACACAAGAAAAAAATAAATTTTAAGAGAATACTCCCTATAGCTCTATATTACTTAAATAAAAAATTTAAGTAAAATAAGCACAATTATAGGAAAATGTACATTAAAATATATTTTAAATAGTCTCAAAAACCAGACAAAACAGAGGAGAAAAGTAAAAAAAAATTGTCAAGTAAATAATTCCACTAATAGCAAGCTCTAGGCTCATAAAATTGTTGAAAGAAATTTTGTTTAACTTTGATGACTAGAATATCACATGGTATATGAACTTCCCTGCAACAGAAAAACATTAAGCACCCCAATACTGCAAAACTATACAATATAATATTATTTAAATACTAACATAAAAACACTCAACACTCACACTCTCACACACAGAGAAACAAGACTTGAAGTAAATACCAAAATGTATCCATGATTTTAGTTATAATACAGGTGATTTTTATTATCTTTCTTCTACTCTTCTCTACTTTCTGATGTCTCTAAATTAATACAGTTTATTTTAATAATATTTTACAAAGTAACACCTTGTGGGCATGATCAAGACATACCTATTAAGTGCCACATCACAGTAAACTAACTGAACAAAAGAGAAACCAGAAACCACTTCCCCCGTGATTTCCACTGCACAGGCTGCCCCAATATCTTTAATGCTGACAGAATTTCCTGGGAGCATTCCCTGATGATAATCATAGCTAACCATTACCAAGACACTTACTCGGGACTAGGCACCTTGTACAGGTCTAAGTGCTTTGCATGTATCAACTCACTTCTCACTTATTCCTCAAAACCTCCCTATTAGATGGATACCATTTTTAATCCCTATTTCACAGGGGGAGGAGGGGGGGGAGGGGGAGGGGGGGGACATAAGTCACATAAAGCAAGTGGCAGAGGCAGGATTTTAACCCATGTAGTCTGACTCCAGAGCCTGCTCTTAACCTTTACACACACCGCTGCTCTAAGAAACCCAAGGTATCTCAAGGATCATAAGGCCATGTCCTCCTCCTCAATTCTCTCTAAATCTATTTCTGACTCATTCTTATGACTCAAAGACCCAGTCCCACAATCACTGTAGCTGTGCCCTTGTAGACCCCAGGGTGCAGTAGAAGTCCAAGTGAGTGCCTTGGGCGGGTCAGGGTCACAGTCAGCAGACTGCATGTCATCAGATTGCAAACTTTGTGACTTTCTATATCCCCATCTTTGCTCATGCTATTGCCTCTATATAGAATGTCCTTATCTCAGCTCAAATGCTCCCTCCTACAGAAATACCTCCCTGATCTGTGCCCATCTTAAAGTGACATTTACATCTTCAACATTCCAGCTGCACTTTGTCTTCTATGTGGCCTCACCACTTCACCTTCTGGCCCAATCAGTTACTCATTCGCTGTACTTCCTACAGTCCATTTTAGGATAAGATTCAAGTCTGATTCCACTTTAAGAACTATCTGCATAAATTCATTTTAGTAATGTTCCATTCATAGATAAATTAATATATTCTGACAAAGAGGGCATCATTGTGGCCTATGGGAGTGAGGAAAGGGCTTCTGAACAGGTTGGGGTCTGTGCTGGACTTTGAAGAATTGATCTGATTTGGAGGCGGTAGAGTCGTGTAAAAGACACAAGGTTAGTGCTGTAGAGATGGCTCCTTCATTTGTCTAGGTGGGGCATGCAGTTGTAGCCATCCACACACTGACACAGTTTTATATAAATTTTCCATATATTTTCTATAATCAGAAGAAATAGTCCTTAAAAATAAGTAAATCATGAGCTGCTGACTAGTCTTCAGTTAATAAAGGATGAAGCTTACATGAGAACTTCTAAATTCTGGATTGTCTACTGGACTATCTATCCAGGACATCTGTGCTGATAAAAATCACAAGAGCGATCAGAGTCAAGGGGTCCCTTCAAGACCACTACTCTTAGGGTCCTGCAATTCTATTCTTCAGGCTGTCTGTTATGCTGTGACCGCTTCCTGCTCTGAAGTTCCACTAGGTCCTTCATGCACTATGGTTGGTCTTAGTGACCTGGTCAGGCTGCCCAATGAGGACTGGATTCCCAATAAGGGAAGTGGAACACTGAATCTCATCCTGTTCACCCATAACAGAATAAAAATAATTAAAAACAAAAACACAAGCTTTCATCTAAAAGAGAGGGGACTGATAAAGATGCCTGGAGGAGGAGCTCCAATCTCTGCATCATAGTCCCAGCTATTCCACTCACCTGACAAGTCATCCTGAGCAAGCCTCTGAGTTTTGCTTGTGAGACCTTGGTTGCTGCATCGGTAAAACCAGGAGGTTTTACTACTCAATAACAACTAAAGTCCCTTCCCTGTTACATGAGAGCAGAGGGAAGGCCACGAAAGAACCTCACCTTGTGTTGGTGCAGAGGCCAGCAAGGTTTTATGAAAAGGGAAGAAAAGGGGGTAACACCTGCCCAAGCTCAGTCAGCTACTCAGGACGAAAGAATATATGGGCTATATATATATGGTAATAAGATAAAGAGAGGCTGAGATCATCTCTGACATGGACTTCTCCACCATAGTGTTATCCTCATGGGACCTCAAAATTAGCCGAAGAAGGGGGAGGAGAATAGAGGGAGAGCTAAGCACAGGTAGATAATACAAGCCCTAATTAATACTACAGTGGTCAAGCAGTGGGGCCTTATATACCTGTAATGGTTTAGAAATTTTCCAAACATTCCTACCCCCCTTTCCATATTAATCTGCGGGAATCATTTGGGCAGTTACTGTAATAACTCCACTTACCACCTAGGACATAGGGGAGTTGTTTGTCACCCAGGGAACTTCACTCTCTCAGATGTCTAGTCCAAATAGGACCTGTGGGCAGAGACAAGCTGACTTCTGAAGCTGGAGATGAGGGAGAAACCCAAGAAAGGAGACAAAAACTGCAGAAACCTTTTCAAACATCTAATTCTTAATGAATTCTCAGGAACAAAGTACATTCTCACCCAGGGCCTTGTTAGTGAGGGCCACAGAGACTGTGCTGTGGGAGTCCCATAATGATTCCAAGAGGTGGCGGAAGCACTGTGCTGTGCTGGGAGGGCCCAGGGGCCTCTGGGAAGATGCACCCTACCACCAGTTCTGGGCCAGGACCTTAGAAGGTGACAGCCTAGTGGTGGAGAGGAGGAAAGACAGGGATTTGGAGAGGTTGTGGAGTGCGGCCCTTGGACTCTCATGTCTTCCTCAATGAATTACTGCCATCGCTCTTGTGAGAGCCTACGTTCTTCTGGACTTTGTAGAAGAATAGACCTGCTCTCCAGTTACTAGCAGCTACTGAACCCCTTTGGACCCCAGTATTCTTGCCATTGGAATGAGAGTAATATCCCCTCTTCAGGTTGCTGGGAGGATTTAATGAAGTAATGCACAAAGTTCCTAATAGGAGACCACACATGTTGTTAATTAACATAACAATCGTTAACATTTATCATGTGCTTGCCATGTATGTTACATCATACCATGAGCTTTATATGCACTGAATCCCAATCCACCCTTTAAACAATTCCCTGAAGTAGATCCCTTTATTATTTTCATTTTACAGATAAATAAATTGAGGTTCAGAGTGATTCAGTAATTTGCCTAAGGCCACAGAGTTAGAACTTTGAGGAATTGGGATGCAAACCTGTATTCGTCTGACTCTAAGGTACATGATCTCAACAATTATGCGGTGTGACTTACTCTCCCACCTCCTTCTAATCAATCCCTCTTCCCCAAACAACATACTTTCAGCTCCTGTTGTTTGTGATAAATACTGTTTCAAATATACCACAGGCTGTGCTCTAGGATTGAGCCTGAAGCACTCAACCCTCAGTAATAGCAGCCTCAGCTCCACTCCAATAGCTCAGTCTGCAGCACTGAGATCCACATGCACCTGCTACTCCAGCGTCACTCTCTTGCTCGCCCATTGTATCTGCTACTTAGTCTCACTGCAAAGACTTGGTGGTATTACTAAAAGTTGACACTCCATTGTTAGGCTTGCATGGTTGGCTTAGGGATGTGATGTGTGAATGTTAAGACTCTTCATCATTCAGTAACATTCTTCTAAACACAAAAATTATAAATGATAGTAGAAGCTTAAACATCAATAAAAATCTACAGCAAAATTAAATATACTTTAAAAATAATTCTGAACTAAAGGAGGAAAACTACTAGTGCAGTATTACATGCATGCAAGAACCAGCCTTCATATTAATTTTCAGCCTAGGTACACGTGATCTTGGTGGTCAGAAATCTTTAAGCCTTGAGCCAGTTTAAACTTGTGTTGGACAGGTAGTACCACTGTTATGGGCTGAATTTTTGTGTCCCCACCAAAGTTCAAATGTCTTATTGTGATGGTATTCAGAGGTGGGGCCTTTGGCAGGTGACTAGCTCATGAGGGCAGAGGCCTTATGAATGGGATCAGTGCCCTTTAAAAATGATCCCAGAGCCCTGGCCAGCATTGCTCAGTGGTTAGAGCATCGGCCTGCACACTGGAGGGTCGCAGGTTCAATTCTGGGTCAAGGGCACATACCAGGGTTGCAGATCTGGTCCTACCCCCCAGTCTGGGAGCATGTGGGAGGCAACTGATTGATATGTCTCTATCACATGGATGTTTCTCTCTTCCCTATCTCTCTCTCCTCCCTTCCCCCTCTCGTCCTCTCTCTCTTTAAATCAATGGGAAAAAAATATCCTCATTCCTTAGGTAAGGATTTTAAAATATATAAAAGTGACCCCAGAGAACTTCCTCACCCCTTCTGCCATTCATCCCTTCTGTCATGTGAAGACACAATGGAAATATGGCCAACTATGAAATGGACCAGGAAGTGGGCCCTCATCAGGCACTGAATCTGCTGGCACCTTGGTCTTGGACTTCCCAGCCTCCAAAACTGTGAGAAATTAATTTCTGTTGTTTATACGCCATCCAGTCTATGATATTCTAGCAGTCTGAACAGACTAAGACAGACAGCTGCCAGGGACCACCAAAACAGAAACGAATCACCTTTGAAAGAAATGAATGATCTCTGGGAGAACATACCTTCATCTGAGGTGTTAAATTATTCATATAAGTAACTTCGCTAGAACCTAGTCTCACTAGCAAAGAAGGTTCGATATATTAGTTTCCTAGAGCTGCCATAACAAAGGACTACAGACTGGGTGGCTTGAAACAATGGAAATTCATTGTTCACAGTTCTGAAGGTTAGATGTCTGAAATCAAGCATCAGTATTGGAAGGCCTGTGCTCCCTTTGAAACCTGTAGGGGAATCCTTTCTACCATCTGACAGGTGATTGGATTTAAAAATGTTTTATGTATATATAAATAAATATTAATCAGACCCTAGCAGTGTGGTTCCGTGCTTGAGTGTCAACCTATGAACCAGGAGGTCACGGTTTGATTCCAGGTCTATGAAGGAGGCAGCCAATCAATGATTCTCTCTCATCATTGATGTTTCTCTCCCTCTCCCTTCCTCTCTCTGAAATCAATAACAGAATATTTAAATTATATATATATATATATATATATATATATATATATATATATATATATATTGGAATTTGATGGAATCATGCTGAGTGAAATAAGCGAACCAGAGAGAGAGAGACATATTCTGTGTGATATTGAAATCAAATTGCTGTGTTCGGATCCAGGTTCATTGTCTCTCAAAATCTAAGCATGAGTTCATGGACAAAAAGGTAAGTGAAAACAAAAGTGAAGTTTGTTGAGAAAAAGACAGACTCCCTCCAGCATGGAAGGGACCCTTGTATGTTGCTGTGGAAGCACTCTGTCTAGGCCCTAGGGGCATATATATATACTAGAGGCCCATTGCACGAAATTCGTGCATGGAGAGGGGGGGTGTCCCTCAGCCCAGCCTGTACCCTCTCCAATCTGGGACATCCCTCTCACAATCCAGGACTGCTGGCTCCCAACGGCTCACCTGCCTGCCTTCCTGATTGCCCCTAACCGGTTCTGGCTGCTAGCCTGATCACCCCCTAACCACTCCGCTGCCAGCCTGATTTATGCCTAACTGCTCCCCTGCCAGCCTGTTTGCCCCCAACTTTCCTCCTCTGCCGACCTGGTCACCCCTAACTGCCCTCCCCTGCAGGGTTGATCGCCTCCAACTTCCCTCCCTTGCAGGCCTGGGTCCCTCTCAACTGTCCTCCCTTGCAGGCCTGGTGCCTCCCAACTGCCCTCCCCTGCTGGCCATCTTGTGGTGGCCATCTTGTGTCCACATGGGGGCAGCCATCTTTGACCACATGGGGGCATCCATATTGTGTGTTGGAGTTATGGTCAATTCTGCATATTACTCTTTTATTAGACAGGATAGAGGCCTGGTGCACGGGTGGGGGCCAGCTGGTTTGCCCTGAAGGGTGTCCCGGATCAGGATGGGGGTTCCCTTGGGGCATGGGGCAGCCTGAGCAAGGGGCCTGTGGTGGTTTGCATGCCAGCCACGCCCCCTGGCAACCCAAGAGGAGGCCCTGGTATCTGGAATTTATTTACCTTCTACAATTGAAACTTTGTAGCCTGGAGCGGAGCCAAGCCTCCTGCTCGCTCCGTGGCCGGCAGCCATTTCTGTTGGGGTTAATTCACCTTCTATAATTGAAACTTTGTAGCCTTAAGCGGAGGCCTGGGCCTGGCCAGGGTGTGCGGAAAGCTTTGCTTTCTCCATTGCCGGGGCCAACCCTAGCCTGCTCTCTCCAGCTCCGTGGCTGCCATCATTTCTGTTAAGATTTGTTTACCTTCTATAATTGAAACTTTGTAGCTTGAGTGGAGGCTTAGGCCTAGCAAGGGCAGGAGGAAAGCTTGGCTTTCTCCATTGCCTGGGAAACCTTGCTCTCTGTGGCTGTAGCTATCTTGGTTGGGTTTATTTGCATACTCGCCCTGATTGGCTGGTGGTCATGGCTGGTGGGTGTGGCTTAGGCGTAGCAAAGGTGCGGTCAATCTGCATATTACCCTTTTATTAGGCAGGATATTGCTGGCTTCTGATTGGTTCTTCCAAAGAAGCTCTCTAGGAGTAGAGGAAGCTCTCTGTTTAGTAGAGGAAGCTCTCTGTCCAGGGGTGGAGGAAGCTCTCTGTTTAGTAAAGGAAGCTCTCTGTCTAGAAGTAGAGGAGGCTCTCTGTCTAGGAGTAGAGGAAGCTCTCTGTCTAGGGTGTTGGTCTTCCCTGCCCAGTTGGGTTGCCCCAGCAACTCTCTCCTAGCTGGGTTTCGCCCAGCTGGGCTGCCTTAGCCACTAGTCAGCAAGCTGTATCTTGTTATTCTTGGACTTCCATATTTTCCTTTCCTCCCATGATCCTGTCCTTAACTTCCAATCCCTCTTCTATATCCTCAGTATCACTGGTGTGTGGAATATTTTTTTTTTTAAGCCAATGTCATAGAAACAGAGAGTAGAATTTTGGTTGCCAGGAACTAACTTGGGGGGGTGGGAGGGAGAAGGGGAATTGGGGAAATGGGGAGATCTAGGTCAAAGGGTACACCTTTCAGTTGTAAAATGAATAAGTTCTGAAAATCTAATGTACAGCATAGTGACTTCTGTTAATAATACATGAAGGAATATTTGTTGATTATTCCTCGAAAATCTTGGGAAAAAAATAATTTCCAATGAGGAAATACTAATGGATTGTATTAGTCAGCTCAGGACTTTATTAAAAAAAAATCAATTCCAAGTCTGGGCACATGCTGGGTTGCCTGGGTAGTTTAAACCACATAAATGTATTTCTTTACAGTTTGGAAAGCTGGAAGTCTGAGATCTGGGTGCTAGTGAGGTCAAGTTGTGGTGAGATTTCTCCTCCTGTTCACAGAGAGCTGCCCTCCCACTCTGTCCTCACATGGCAGGAGAGAGAGTGTTCCTCTCTATTTCTTCATTCCATCTAATGCCATAGTTTTATTGATTAGGGCCGCATCCCAATTTAACCTTAATTTCTTCATAACCTTAAGATTATTATGGAATATTTTTTTAGTCTATGCACCAATCAGTTTGAGTCAATAATCTTTGTAGTACATCCAGGTTTATTTTATGGGTTCCCCACATGTGGGATGTTCACAGGCACACTCACCATGTTTATTCCTCACCTCTACATCTGATCATTGGTTCTTTATTTAAAATTATTCACATAACTTTTCTAATCATCGTCCCAATGCCTTACTTTTGACCACTATCATTTTCCACCTGAAATATTGTAATGCTTTCTTAACTTCTTGACTACTGGTTCCTTCCTCATTGGACCATTTTGAGGCACTCCAGCCCAGGCAAATTATTAGTTTTAAGAGGAATTTTTCACAACTCAAAATCTATACACAGGTTATTTCTATGGTAAATATATTTACAAAATTAAATGAAAATTGTAAAAGTATTTTTCACTAGCATTTTATCAGCACAAATATGAATATAGCTTCTTAAATCTCTGGTTAATTTAGCAAAGGCCATAAATTTGAAGACAAGAAATGAATGCAAGGAAGAAAACACATTCTAATTCTTGTGTTTCATAAAGGGAACTCAAGTTACTTTTTGTTCATGACTCTATAAATAGAGAAATGAAAGGTTAAGTATGTCATTCTACTATTTAACTAGGTATCCATTGACAAAATTTTAAAAAGTAGAAGTCACTATATCAAATCAAATCAACTGTAGTCTATTATAGAAAGAGAAGTAGACCCTCCAATTTTTAGTTTTAAAAAAAAATCTACCAGAGTCAAATACCTAATTTAACTTTAATTAGAAAGGGAAAATGAGTGAAATTTCAAGGCACTTACAACTATCAAAGAAAGAGAACAGAGTGAAAGCTGTCAGAGGGGCGGGGACTGCAGAACAGGGTGAAAAGGTGAAGGAAGCCCTGGGTGGTGTGGCTCAGTTGTTTGGGCATTGCAGATGCACCTGAAGGTTGCTGGATGGATTCCAGGTCAGGGCACGTAAAGGGGTTGCTAGACCTGTCTCCGGTAGCGGGTGTGCAAGAGGTAGCCTCTGGATATTTAACTCACATCTCATTGATCTCTCTCTCTCTCTCTCTCTCTCTCTCTCTCTGTCTGTCTCTTTCTCTCTCTGTCTCATTGCTCTCTCTGTCTCTCAAAATCAGTAAAAAAAAATTTTTTTTAAGTGAAGGGATCAAGAAAAAGAGAAACAAACAAAGAAAAAAGATCTCATAGACAACAGCATGGTGATTACCAGAAGGGAAGGGGTATGGGAAAAGGCAGTAGATGGTATAGTGGGGATAAATGATGATGAAAGGACACTTGACTTAAGGTGGAGAACACAAAATGCATATACAAATGATATATTATGGAATTATACCCCTAAAAGCTATATAATTTTACTAGAGGTTCAGTGCACAGAATTCGTGCATGCAGTGGGGGGTGTCCCTCAGCCCAGCCTGCACCCTCTCCAATCTGGGACCCCTCGAGGGATGTCTGACTGCCCGTTTAGGCCCGATCCCACCGGGCAGTCGGACATCCCTCTCACAATCCAGGACTGCTGGCTCCCAACCACTTGCCTGCCTGCCTTCCTGATTGTCCCTAACCACTTCTGCCTGCCAGCCTGATCACCCCCTAACCACTCCCCTGACAGCCTGATTGATGCCTAACTGCTCCCCTGCCAGCCGGTTTGCCCCTAACTGCCCTCCCTTGCAGGCCCGGTCACCCCCAACTTCCCTCCTCTGCCGGCCTGGTCACTCCTAACTGCCCTCCCCTGCAGACTTGATTGCCCCCTACTGCCCTCCCTTGCAGGCCTGGTCCCTCCCAACTGCCCTCCCCTGCTAGCCATCTTGTGGCAGCCATCTTGTGTCCACATGGGGGCAGCCATCTTGTGTGTTGGAGTGATGGTCAATCTGCTTATTACTCTTTTATTAGATAGGATAGAGGCCTGGTGCACGGGTGAGGGCCAGCTGGTTTGCCCTGAAGGATATCCTGGATCAGGATGGGGTTTCCCTTGGGGCATGGGGTGGCCTGGGTGAGGATCCTGTGGTGGTTTGCAGGCTGGGCACACCCCTGGGCGACCCAAGCAGAGGCCCTGGTATCTGGGGTTTATTTATCTTCTACAATTGAAACTTTGTAGCCTGGAGTGGAGGCCTAGGCTGGCAAGGGCAGGTGGAAAGCTTGGCTTCCTCCATTGCCAGGGAAACCCAAGCTTCCCTCCTGCTCTCTGTGGCCATAGCCATCTTGGTTGGGTTTATTTGCATATTCGCTCCTGATTGGCTTGTGGGCATGGCTTGCGGGTGTAGCAGAGTGATGGTTAATTTGCACATTACTCTTTGATTAGATAGGATTAACCCTTTGCACTCGCTTGTTTTTTTCTCGATTCCTTTATTCTACTCGGGATTTAATTTTTTAAATACCCCAGATTTTACAAAGTGCGGCAGTAGAATAAAAAACTGGAGTTTCTTTTCATACAAACTTATTTATTTGGATTTTTTTATATTTCAAATTATTGATACATTCAAAGAGTATAAAAAGAGCTGCTACCGATGCTAACCGTGTCGAGTCACACTCGACATCCGAGTGCAAAAGATTAAGCAAGGCCACTCCAATAAATGCAATAAAAAATCTATAAAATGTCTCTTTAAAAAGAGAAGTTTGCCTTCTTATGAATGTATTTAATAAAATTGAAAGATTTAAAAGGAATATTTGATTTTCTTTTCTATTTAATTTGGGAGCTAATAAAACCCCCTCCAAGTAACAAATATAAGGTGATCCATGGATTGGAAGATGTCCTTTGTGACATAGATGTGTAAAATGGTGGATCCAAGTTTCTGTGTCCACCTTCAGCCCCTCTCCTCTCCCTCCATTCATGTATAAATGTTTATCTTTACAAAATATCTTTTGACCTTAGATGTGATATATTGGAGACATCCGTCTATCATGTTGAGCCATCTTGGTGATATGAATGTTTGGGCAGCAAGTGATCTGCTCAAAGACTGTGGAAATTCACTACAACCTGGGAGACCTGATGACAGGGACTGTCAGGAGATCAAAGCAGAACCAGTCTGGCTGTCTTTGCACATGTCTCCTTAGAGGTGTGTGTCTGTCAGAGGTTTGTATCCCCTCCCCCCACAGTGTGTTTCCCAAGAGAGAAGCCCCGCATGCCTCTTTTGTTTTATACACACCCTCAGGTTGTTTAAGTTCAGGGTGAAAAAGTTAACTTCAAATTCTGAAAAGCATTGTTTGGTCTGAGCCCTTGGGTTTGAGGAGGCTGCCAGCTCTAGAATGGATGCCTCTGGTCTTAAGATACTCTGAGAGTGTGTGCGGGGGCATTTAAATGAGTCCTTTGCATACCCTGTGCATACAGAGCAAAGATATGGTTATTCACTGCCTGTCACTGCCCCAAACAAAAACATCCACTGTTGCATGTCCCTGGAGGTGGGCCACTCAGTGATTAAAATGGAACAACTTAGCCATGAACTTGACAAGTCAAGGAGTCTGTGTTGGTCACTGAGGATGAATGAGGGGAACAAGACTGTGCTATGGCCACCTGTGAAGATGTCAGCTTACACAAGAGCACAGCCCTGATACCCTCTCCCAGCAACACCCCATACACTGCAGCACTGAGTTTGAAAGATGGAAACCTCTTGTTCATGGAAATTATTTATTGGTAGAAGAAGTGAGTATATCTTCTTTTGGTTCACATTTAAATCCTTATTTAACTAATAAACATTATTCTTTCTCCCCAGCCCATGTGCCTCAGTGGTTTTGTGTTGCCCTATGAATCAAAAAGTTCCCAGTTTGATTCCTGGTTAGGGCACATGCAAGGTTGCTGGCTGGATCCCCATAAGGGGCATGCAGGAGGCAGCCATGGAATGGTTTTCTCTCATCTATGTTTGTATCTCTCCATCCCTCTCCCTTCCTCTGTTTCTAAAATCAATAAAATGATATTTTAAAAAACAACATTTTCCTAAAACCTTAAAAAATCATATATTTTATTACTTAATATATGATGTTAAAGAGAAATATCTGCCTTTCATATCTTTATACTATGCATAGTAGAACAAAATACAACCCATAGATAAACACTGCCTGTCCAGGAAAAGAAAGATTTTAAAGGTGTCTCAGAGACCCAGACATTTCCCTAAGGTTTCCAAGTCTCATGTTGTAATTCTCAAAGTGGTCTATACCTCAAAGTAGTACAAACATTTAATATTGGGGCTTCTTTTTACACATAATATTTGCCTCTTAGGGATTTCCCCTCTTAATAAAAATTGTTTTCATTCTCACCAAATCACAATCAGTCTTCTCATCTGATTCATTACATATTCAGACAGGAAAGGCCTCTTGTGCTTCTGTGAAAACCCACAAAAGGTAAATCCATGGGGACACTTAGAGATGAGGGACTGTCAGGGGCTGACAGGGAGGGTGAGCAATGACTGGCTACCACCTGGATTGATCTGGATGAAATATTCTGGAGAGGGATTGTGATGTGATGTCACGGTTGCCAAAAATTGTGAATGTACTTAATGATGTTGCAATTGGCACTTTGAAGGATCATAGAATTAAATTTTATGTAATTTAAATTAAATTTGTGAATAGTATTTTATTAAATTTTATTCAAAGTACATTTGATTTTACTTATTAGCATAAGAAAAAACAAATTCAAAGCATATGTAAGATAAACACAAACATTTTGAAAACTGCTATTATTGGGGAGGGGAAGCCCACTCTGCCATGGCAGCTGACACAGGCTGCCGCCCAGGACCTAGGACCTCAGGCCTCCCAGGAGCTGAGGTGAGTGGCTCACAAGCTGCAGGTGGTTCCACGTCTGGAAGTGCAGTGACAGCTGTGCCTGGAGCCTGCTCTGGCTCTGGAGAGAGCAGCAGAGTTGACGTTTCATCCTTCGGTGTTTCCTGATCTTGTTCTGGAGCCTCTTCTGTAGATCCAGGAAAAGAACATGTTACACCATGACTGCCTTTTGTGCGCCTTCCAAGGAAGGGAACCTCCCATCTCCATCACTGAAGTCCCAGTTCAAGCCCCACCCCAGGAAGTCCTCCAGACTACAGGCCCTGGGCACTGACCTGAGCGGCTCTGTGCTCCTGCCTAAGCCCAGCCTCTGGGAGCTCTTCTCTGTGTGGGCAACCCCATCCCCTCCCCACTCCCCACACCACCCAAATCCACATGCACAGCTCTCTCTGACTCCCTTTTTTCTAGGAGAAGCCCTCAAACCTCTGCCCTCTTGCAAATATCTTCCAATGTGTGGGATCCAAGGTTTTGCTAGCATTTCAAAATCACATTCCCCATACTCTCCTCATGGCTCTGATTCAAATCCCACTCACATTTTGTGCAGAGTTCCACAGGTCCACCCTTCTCGTCAAAACATGGGAAGATGCAGCAATACATCAGGAGGCCAGGAGGACGTCACATCAACTGTCCTGTGGACACTACGAGCCTGTGCAGCCTAGTGTGACTGAATCGCTCCTGACTAGAAGGCAGCTCTGGAGTGCAGGCTTGGGGTCTGCTCTGAGCACTGGATTATGGTCAGTGCCTAGAGACGTGTCTGTACCTGACAGACTTCTCATATATTTGCTGAATTAATGAGCCCAAATGAGTCCCACCTCAGATAGCTGAGTGAGCCTGGGGCCCCACTGCTCACCCCTGGAATTTCTAATCTAGCTTCACCCAGGAGAGGAACCCCTAATGGATATCTAACCTCTTTATCAAAAAAGAAAAGAGCTTATGCCAAGACCAGAGGAGAATTGTAAATGATGGTGAGGCTTTGTCAAGAGGAAGAGAAAATGGCGAATTAGCACAGCTACAGCCCCTCCAGTAGACCTCTGCACTGCCCAGGTACCCAGAGAGCACTTTCCAGGTAGAACCCCACGGAGTCCTTACAATAACCCTATGATGCTGGGCCTCGGGTCTCCCCGTGTTCAGAGACCAAACACTCAGAGAGATGCAGTGACTTGAAGACTCACAGCAAGCAGGTGGCTGAGTGACCACTGTGCTGTGACGGGGCAGGGCTCACCTGGTACATGGTTGGTCCCACCCACGTTGGTTAGTAGCAAAAGTTCTGTATTAACACAGAAGGGTGGGTGGGGACAAAGGTGGGGACGCTGCCCAGGAAGGCTGGCACCGGGTAGTTGATCAATTTGTCCAGATGGTGTGCCTGGGCGGTCTCCATCTTACAGGTCCTTTTTTTGTCTGTGAGGGTCAAGTTTATTTGTAAACCAAGTGAGTGGTGCTGGGGCCACATTGCTGTTTGGCAGCTGAGGCCCAGGGCTGGGCTGACTGGACTCCATGCTCTGCTCAGGATGCCCCCGTGGGAGGCCAGCTCTTGACCTCTGGCCTCCCTGCTCTGAGTCTGGGCACATAGTGGAGCTGACTCTCTAGCACAGTAGAGTCCTGGCTCCCAGGAAGGGCACATTGAGGAGGTGAGTACAGTTCTCCTTGGGAGTGTTAGGGGTCCTCAAGCCAAAACACACTTTCCATGATTCTCCAGCTCAGCACTGCCTGCCTGACTACACACACCCACCAGAGAGTTCTGGGTAATCAGCAGAGCAGTTGGGGGCTCCCTGTGGGGTCCACCACATTAGTTTCCTGATTGTGAGCACATTTGTACTTAAGAAGGTTTCTGTTTGTGTTTCCAGGGTTGGTCTCTATACTCAAATGAAATGTTAACAGAAAAGCAATTGGGCCCTCAAGTGCTTGGCATCAGCAGGGCTACAGGCAGGGCTGGAAGGTGGACTTGAGTGTCCAGAGATGCAGATGGAGAAGTGCTGAATGTGGGAGGACCCTGAGCTCCTTGGCCAGCGCCTTGAGAATCAGCAGCTTGGTCAACGTGAGGCTGCATAGCCTGGGCACGCAGGTGGGGCTGGAGTAGTCCACCTCCCAGGTTGCAAAGAAGTTCATGGGCATTTGTGTGTTGCAGGCAGCTGGCATGCTGTCTAGGCCAGCAGGTGGTGATGAAGCTGTAGCTGCAGGCCCCATAGAGGTCTTATTTCTATCCTGTGTTGGGACATAAGGGGCACATGCCATCAGAGGCAGCTCATAAACTGACAGGTGGGTTGGGGGCTGCAGCTCAGACCAAACCCCCAGGCACTCAGTGATTGGTAGCAAGAGGTGGGGCAGGAGTGACCACAGGGGCCACATGCTAACCTGGCGGCCTTGCAAACTCAGAGACCTAAATTTATCACAAAGGATGGTCTGAAATTGAAACTTTTAACTAAATGCATTTTATGATGGGTAGTCAAGTCCTAGACCTGCATCTTCCCTAACAAGGGTCAATCTTTACCTTAACATAGCCCATTGTCTTTTTGCATCTAGAATAACATATCCTCGGAATGTCAACATAATTTTCCTTTATTCAGATCCCTCCAAGCACAGGCACCACTCTGCTCTCTGCAGAGACCACACATCCCCTCATTGTTATTGGGTTCGTTGTTGACTGTTAACTACCCTGCACACACCCAAGTGAAAGAAGTACGTGTCTACCATTTTACTGTTCCTCCAACCTCAGAGTTTTCCCCACTTTGCTTTCTCCTGGCTCCCTAATCTGTCACCAGAGGATTTCATGAGATCCACATAGGTCTCCTGTTGAATTTTAATGTATAAAATAAGGTGCAAAGCTGCCATTCTCCAGAGCATTATCTCTATCCATTGAGATTTTGTTTCCTGGAAATTGGTGACACTTTGGCTCAAATAAACTCACAAAAATTCTTCACAGGCTTTAAAATTTCTTACATTGACATGAGAAAAGTTACTTGACAGGAAAAGTGGAATTGTACATGAGGACTGATGAAACACATTAGTACCTTAGGTTACTTGTTAGCGGAGGATGGACAGCACCTCCCTGTATTAACAGCATCAGTCATGGGATTTCTGACAAAACATCTCATTCTAAGATGGGAACACAGAGGCTTTTCCTGGGGTGGGAGGTTCTGGATATTAGGACAATGGGTGTTCAGGGCAGCACCGCTGACATGTCAACAGGACAGGATCACATCCAGCTCCCACAGCAGTGAAGAGATGGATCGCCAGCCCTAATAACAGGTCCCCCTCTTGGTATGTTGTGCAGCCCAGGGAGGCCCCGGCTCCTGACCGGGAGGGTCTATGGAGATGTGGTTCTCGAGGCAGCAAAGGGTAAAGCAACAGACTTGGTACCCTGAGCCTCATGTCCTTTTGAGAAAAGCATCCTTACTAATCACGATGATGTGTAAAAGTGGGAGAAGGTGTGCAAGGATTGTCAGGACAACATGGACACGTGGAGATGGGCGTTAAGAAGGGAAAGTCTGTAGAAAAATACAAAAATACTCTTGTCTGAGCATGATATGAAATGCTACAAAGTCTCTCCTCTGATATTTCTAACACTTTGTGGGTAGTGACTTTGCATCTCATCTCTAAGAGGACGGACAGTGAGAGTGGGTTGGGAGGAGGAGATGGAGACCCAGAAGCCTTGGGAAATTGGATTCTGGGAGGGATCTCCAGGGAATAGCAGGGAAGCTTCTGGAACCCAGGGACTCCTTTGACTGCAAGGGATCCTGGAGTCTGGGTCACCTCAGCACCTGCACTCACCCTGCGGCTTTGCTGCACGCTGGAGGATGGATGGGGCACCTGTGCCTCCTGCAGGGGCATGGAGTTGAGGACCCCATCTGTCAGCTCCTCTCTGCTCTCCTGTGCGGAGCTCTGTAAAGACAGTTCCCAGTCACCTGGGGAAAGCCTCAGAGCCCTGTTTTGCTGGTTCTCTGCTCCTGTGACCCTCCACGCCAGACACACACACACACACACACACACACACACACACACACACACACAGTGTGATCTGCTGACACCTCTACTGGTGAGGAACAGGCATGACAGCCTGAGGGCGAGGACTCCCATTGGCACAGATAAGGGACCCCTCTGGAGGCCCATCTGCCTCCATCTGCCTGCCCTGTCCGGGGGTGTGACCGTGACAGGACTGCTAGGTTATCCGAGACCCAGCAACCTCTTTCTGTCCCGGGGGTATGCGGGCTGCACAGGGATGGCTCCCAGAGGTGGCCTAGCCAGGACTGGTCTAACCCCGGCCACCTTATGTTACCTGAGGCCATATTTTAGAAAATAGCCAGCAATTTCGGGGACGAGGGTTGAACCAACACCTGCACCGTCTGGAAAAGCTCTCACGGTGGGGTCTCCAGAAGCAAGAGCACCAATCACTGGGAAGACAGCAAGAGAACATCTTGCGCTGGCAAATGCCTCGTGGGCTGCCTGTGGGGCTAGATGTGGGTGCCTGGTTATGGGGGTGCCAAGTTCTATTTGATAGTGACCTCAGTACCTGGGATTGTCTTGCCTGAGTCCCCTTATCAGCTATGCAAATAGTCCTGTGGGCGCT